>NC_091791.1:7221250-8534375 GCF_041296235.1 Equus asinus | reverse complement strand
CTTCCACCCTCATGAAGCTATAATGAGCTCCCCACCACTGTGGGGTGTCAGAGAAGGCCAAGTAGGGACCCAGGAGCTGGGCGATAATGAAAGCCCCTCAACTGGGATGTCAGTGGAGACCATATGAAGAGCCTGTGCTTCTGCCCCCAACCAGTGGCAAATAAGGCCACCCCCCACCCCCAACACACACAGTGTCAGTGGAGGCCATATGAGAAGTAATCATGAGCCATTCCTGCTCCTCCCAACCAGGGCAGAACTTCCACCCTTGACCTGCAGTAGTAAGAGCCCCTCCCCCACCTCAGTGTCAACAGAGGCCAAGTGGAGAACCTGGACTTCCACCCCACCTGGCAGTAATGAGGCAGCTGTACCCTGCTTCCCCTGTCAGAGTTATATCCAAAAAAAAGCCACCTAAAAGAGAAGGTTTAAATAAGATTCAGAGTGTCATACCATAATACCCAGAATGTCGAGGTTTCAATACAAACCACTTGTCTTACCAAGAACCAAGAAAATCTCAACTTGAATGAGAAAAGACAATGAATAGACACCAGTACTGAGATGACACAGATGTTAGGACAAAGATTTTAAAGCAGCTATTATAAAAATGCTTCAATAAGCAATTGCCAATAAGCTTGAAAAAAATGACAGTCAAAAATCTCAACAAAGAAGTTGGAGGTCTCAGCAAAGAAATAGAAGATGTAAGGAAGAGCCAAATGAAAATTTCAGAACTGAAAAATACAGTAGCCAAAATAAAAAACTCAGTGGATGGACTTGATAGCAGAACTGAGGGACAGAGGAAAGAATCTGTGAATGTGAGATAGAAAAATAGAGATTACCCAATTAGAACAGAGTAGAAATAGACTGCAAAAAAAACAAATGAACAGGTATTTCACCAAGTATGATATACAAATAGCCAATAAGCACATTAAAAAATGTTCAGCATCATTAGTAATTAAAGAAATGCAAATGAAGGCCACAATGAGATATTACTACATACCTGTCAGAATGGCTAAAATGAAAAGCAGCAGCAACAGCAAATGCTGATGAGGATGCTGAGAGTCGGGAGCACTCAGACGTTGCTGGTGAAAGTGTAAAATGGTACCACCACTTGGGAAGATAATTTGGCTGTTTCTTAAAAATCTAAACGTGCAACTGTCATATGACCCAGCAAGGGCACTTCTGGGTATTCATCTCAGAGGAATGAAAACTTGTAATTCACACAAAAACCTGTTCGTGAATATTCATAGCAGCTTTTCTCCAAGCCTTAAACTAGAAGCAGCCCAGATGTTCTGCAGTGGGTGAATAGTTTAACTGTACATGCACACAGTGGAAAACGACTCAGCAAGGAAGAGGAACAAACTGTTGATAGACAAGGTGAATCTCCAGTGAAAAAAGCTTTCTCAAAAGATTACATACTATCCAACTCCATGTATATAATGTAATTCTTAAAATGATAAAATTGTAGTGATGGAAAACAGATTAGTGGTTGACAGGGGTTAGGAAGGGTGTCGGGGCCAGAGGGAGGTAGGTGTGGCTATAAAGAGCAGAATGAGAGATCCTGGTGGTAATGGAAATCTTCTATATTTTGTCAATATATTGGTTTTGATGTTGTTCTGTAGTTTTGCCAGATGTTACCATTGGAGGAAACTGGGTAAATCTATACTTAGTAGATTTCTTACAACTGCATCTCGAAATTAAAAGTTTACTGAAAAAACAATGGAACAAGGAAAAGAAAAACATTTGTAAGTAGCCACCCGGAAAATTGCCTATGATGTAATCTGAAGTGACAGGAGCTGGTGACAAACTTGCTTGTTGAAGAGCGATGATAACTCTGGAATAAGCTTGCTTGTCAGGGGAAGAGACTGGAAGGCAGCATCCCCAGATGCTCATGTGGTTGAGTTAGAGGATTGGCGTCGACCTGTCATTTATCTCTTTGGACATCCATCTCCTGCCGTCTTTCCTGGGTCCCCAGTGGGAGACAGATGAGGAACGAGGCTGTTGCATTGCAGGATGCTGAGTCTGGGCTTGGGGTAGTGCACTGTGCTGTGGAATTATGGGTAGTGTTTTCTTCTTATCTCTAAGTTCCAAGCATGTGGCATGGTTACATTATTTTTTTATGATGGATGAAGTTATACATTAAAAGGGAAACCACAAAAGCAAAGTAAAGCTCTTCTGCTAACCATTCTTGGGGAGCTCATACGGTGCACCCAGTTTCTAGACAGTCATTTCACAGCAGCTCTGGGTTCTGGGGACTTGCTGGGGGCTGGGGGATTCGCTCTGACCACTTGCTGCTGGGGCTTCGCCCTGTACTTCCCTGACACACCCACATCCCAGGCTGGTGATGTGCTCACCTGGGCCAGCCGCACCTGTTCTAGCCTGTTCTCCCACCAGGCAGTAAACCGGAAGGCAGTTTCCAGGCAGGAGCGCGGCGGGGACTGTCACAGGAGCGTGTGTCTTCATTCAGCGGTGATGTCCTCACCTGCACATGTCCCATGTTAGGCTCTGTGACTCTGTGATTTATAGTAAGAAATATATATGTGGTCTTCATCTCTGTTTCTGGTACAGAGTTCCTAAAGCCTTTGGAATTTCCTAAGTGATAAGAGCGATAAAGGTGTCTCATGTTCACAACAAGCCCCTTTCAACCACACCTGAGTTTATGTTAATGAGGTGACTTTTGGAAAGCACTAATTGAATTCAGTCACCACTGGCCAATGATTTAATCACTCGTGCCTACGTAATGAGGCCTCCATAAAAACCCAGAAGGACGGCTTCCTGGAGCTTCCGACTTGGTGAACACGTGGAGGTGCTGGGGGCCTGGCATGGCTGCAGAGGGCATGGGAACTCGCCCCTTCCCCAGACCTTGCCCTGTGTACCTCTTCGTCTGGCTGTTATAATATCCTTTATCATAAATTGGTAATTATAAGTAAATATTTATCTGAGTTCTCTGAGCTGTTCTAGCAAATTAATTGAACCAGAGGAGGGGGTTGTGGGAACCTCCGACTTTAGAGCTGGTCAGTCAGAAGCACAGGTGACAACTCGGGCTTGTGATTGACATCTGAAGTTGGGAGTGGGGAGACAGTGTTATGGGACTGAGCCCTTGACCCATGGGACCTGCCGCTATCTCCAGGTAGATAGTGTCTGAACTGAGTCGGATTGTAGGATGCCCAGCTGAGGTCGGAGAATTGCTTAGATGTTGAAAACATGAATGGGAGCCTCCGTGCATCCTCACCGCCCACTCTGCTTGCATGTTTGTAAACGTACCGCCGGGCAACAACAAGGCCCCACAAGATTCTCAAGGGCCTTCCCTGGGCAAACCTCCCCTCCCGCAGGAACCTGCAGCCAGCTGAGAGGTGAGTGTGAGAGGGCGTTTTTCCTCCCTGGGGAAGTCTTTTTGGTTGAGATAGAGGTTTTATTTATCTGTTTGCTCTTTCACTACTTGCAGAAGTAAGGACAGTCTTCTTTGCCATCCGTTACTGGAAGTTGATAAAGAACACAGGCACCCGCGGGCTCGCTGTGCAGGTCACGGTCCCCGGGAATTCACTTACTGGCCTTTCTCTGCTGAATGCATTTATATTTAGGCTTACAGTATCAGTTCTTGGCACATTCAGCTCTGTCAGGAGGGGAAGAAGCGCAGCTCTGTTGTCCTGCGTGCAGCCCGAGACCTGGGGGAGTTTGGCCTTGCTCAAGGTCACTGGGAGGCAGCTGGAGAGATTGGCAGACCGAGCCTGGAGTACTGCTGCCAGCAACCTGCTCCAGCCCGGGGACTGGGTTACAGCGGGTCCACGCCAGACTGGAGGGCCTTCTGCCCCTCTGTGCTTGTGCGAGTTGAGGAGAAAATTAGACTTTACACCTTCAGAAACCTAACGAAACCAAGGCGCCAATGTGGACCGTGCCCTGCTGTCCTCAGAGGCCTGTGGGGAGGTGGGCGTGGTGTGGTTGTGTGGCCCCTGGGTGGCCTGTGGAGCTGGGCTTGGCCCCTTCAGTGTTTGTTGTGGCAGTTGCCATGCCACACGCAGGCGTCTCAGCAGGCGAGGCCGAGGGACAGGTGGGGCTTAGCCCAGGGGTTCTCCGGCCTGGCCGGCGGGCAGCACCTTCTCCAGTTACCCTTAGGGGCCCAGATTCTGAAGACTGGACGTGTCACTATGTCCCCTCCACATGCTCGGGCACCCCTCTCCCCCGGTACCAGGAGTCTGGTTAGCATCGTTGGGTCCCTGGGGAGACCCACTCTCAGAAGGTGTTGTCTTAGCACCCCTAGGGGCATACCGCTCATTTGTCCTCGGAGGGTGCTAAGCTGGGGACCGCAGCCGGCCACCCCTGTGAGGCTCCTGCCCACTTGCCTGTGGTTTTCCCAGCATCGACACCAAGCTGTGTGGCTCAGGTGATATATGCAACTGTGATTTAGGCCTTTGGGGTGTGGAGCCAGAGGGACCAGCTTGGAGGAGTCAGTTGTGCACGTCTTCCCAGCTCTGTTCAGCCATGTCACATTGGCAGCTTGAAATCCGCTGTGGTAGAGGTATGTATTTACACCATGGCAATTGGCAAACGCTGCAAACTAGTTTCCCCTGTGCCCTCAGGGAGCCAGTTCACCAGCACACCTCTGCATTTGCGGTCTTTTCTGCAGAGCTGATGGAATCCCAGCAGAAGCTTGGCTAGGCCACTGTGAGGCTGTCTAGGGTGACCTAGACACGGAGGCCGTGGGTCAGCAGCAAAGCCTGAGGGCTGTATGGTCATCTCGGCCACCCAAACCCTTTCCGTTGGAGATCTTGGGCACTGCACTTTGCCCAGGAGCAACACCCTGCCCCCTCGGTCAGGCCCCCCATTTCTAGGAGTGTTGGCACACGGTACACACCTTGTCAGTGTAGCTCCATGGGAGAAACAAGCCACTCGGGAAACTGGAGGTTGCTAGCCTCGTCCTTTCAGCTCTTCTCCAGATGGTGTTCACCAGGTACCAGGACCCCGACAGGGCCAGGCCCAGCTCCGGTCCACAGAGCTCCCTGCCAGTCTAGGGGGGAGGACGGCTGGGGAGGGGGTCCCACAATGAGGTGGCAGGGGAGGTTGAGGTGAAGGGTGAGTTCCCTGGGATCCCAGGAGCTCAGAGCTGGCGCTCCCACTGAGTCTCAGTCCCACACAGCATCGACCTAGCTCCCCTGTCTTCTGGACGCCCCACCGCTTTGTCCTGACCTCTGCTGGGGCTAATTGTTTGGGTCTGTCCCCACAAGTGGACTGCAGGCTCCCTGGGGGCTGGGTCCTGCCTTGGTCAGCTCTGTGTCCACAGGCCTGGGCAGAGCAGGGCGTGATAAACATTCTTAAATAAGAAGGAGGACACTAACCGGGAGTGAGTGTGTGCTCGTGGGCTAACGAGAGGCACGGGCGGGTTCAAACCCCAGCTCAGCCACTTCCTGCTCTCAGTGCACCTTGGCTGCCCCTCAGCCTGGGCTCCTCCGCTTGTAAATGGGCCTAAATAACAGAATAGGAAATGCAAGTCAGTTCTTGGCCTGGCACATAGCAATGCTCAGTGAGTAGGAACTAGTTTGATTATTATTAATGAAAATGTCCTTTGTGGTCTCCTTTATGGTGTCCTGTGAGTCTTTAATATCCCTGGATGACCACAAAGCTGCACTCTGGCGTGACAAGGGGCAGCACTGTTGGTTAACGTCCCGGTCAGCCTCAGGTGGCCTCTTGTGTTACCAGCTGTGGCTTGTGATCTCCTACGGTAGACGGAGCGTTATGCTCCTCGGTTGGAGCCCAGTGCTCACACACAGGCATGCATACATACACATGCACACACGTGTACACACCATGGACAAGCAAACACATCAGCCCACATGTACATACACACATGCGTGTCCTCATGCACACTTGTGCACACACGCAGATACACACTCATGCACGTGTGCACACAGGCTCACGCACATGCATACCGCAGCTCCCTGTGCTCTGCTCTGTAGCTGTATAATATTCCATGGTTCTTTAAAAAATTTCTTTAGCTTTATTAAAAATCACATAATAGTGGGGCCTACCCGTTGGTGCAGTGGTTAAGTTTGCACGTTCCGCTTTGGCAGCCCCGAGTTCGCCAGTTCAGATCTCGGGTGTGGACATGGCACCGCTTGGCAAGCCATGCTGTGGTAGGCATCCCACATATGAAGTAGAGGAAGATGAGCACAGATGTTAGCTCAGGGCCAGTCTTCCCCAGTAAAAAGAGGAAGATTGGCAGCAGATGTTAGCTCAGGGCTAATCTTCCTCAAAAAAAAAAAAATCACATAATATAGAGAAGTGCACAACTTGGTATATTTTCACAAAGTGAAATACATCCCTGCAATCAGCCCCAGATCAAGAAACGTTTCCAGCCCCCTAGACATTCCAGCCCTTGAACCTCACCACATGTCCCTTCACGTCACACCCCTGGCCCCAGGGTGAGCGCTTTCCTGACTGGGCTCCGTGGTCTCTTCCATCTGTCTCTTCACTGCATATGGGTAAACCCCGCAGTGCGTTCTCCGTTGTGTCTGGCTGCTGTTGCTACACCCGAGTTTGTGAGTCCCGAGTGCTGCCTGTCACACACCCCATCTTCTCTCACTGCTGTGCGGTTTCCGCCATTTCTCCGTGATCCTGCGTGGGTGTGTGGGTCCCTTAGGAACGGTGCACGGGAACATTCCTACCTGTTGTGGGTGCACAAGAGGTGCGTTTCTGCTGGGTGTGTGCTCAGAGGGGGAGCCAAGCGTCTGATGCTCTCCATGCAGGCCCGGGAGGGGGACACCCGCTCATTTAGTCTTTACACAGCAGTCCTGCTGCGGTGACCTTTCCCTATTTCAGAGAAGAGGAAACAGGCACAGCAGATGACATGACAGCACATGCCTGGGGATACAGGATGCATGCCCAGGTTTGTCTGTAGTGAGCTGTGCTGTAACCACCACGCTTCAGCCCCCTTCCACTCTGCAGGGCTGTCAGGACCGGGTCTCACTCCAGTGCGTGGGCAACAGACCCCCAGGGGGCAGCGCAGGGCCAGCTGGTCCTGGGGCTCCAGGCCTATGCCCTGGGGTTCTGAGCGCCCCCTGGCCCCATCCCCTCCACACTCACGGCCTGGGTTGGGCTCATTCCGACTCCGGCCAGCACCCCGTCCTGTGGGCAGGGCGCCGACCCGGAGTGGCTGTCCTTCCTGGGCTGGCCGGCGCTGGGCTCGCGTGTGCCCTGTCTGAAGACGGAGCCGGGGTTTCCAAAGCAGGCGGGGGCATGGAGGGCCAAGCCGCCTGGATACAGACTCAGTCACTAACAAGCATTTGCTGGTGACCTGATGTGCTCGGCACCCCGCTGTGGGTATCACGGTAACCAAGACAGACCTGGACCCAGCCCTCTCAGAGCTGTAGCCCAGCAGGGAGACAGGTGTCTCCCACCCCGCAAGCACAGACACCATGACTGCTGAGAAGGGAGAAACAGGGGAGCAAGCTATGGTTGGACGAATGACTGTCATCAGTAAGTGTTATCTGTTCTTTTTAAAGATGGTTCTAACATACAGTAGAGTGCATTATTCTGAAGTTTGCAGCTTGGTGAGTTTTTACATGTGTGTACACCTGTGAACCACTACCCAGATCAACATACGGAACATTCAAGCCCCTAGAAGGTTCCCTCGCACCCCCTCCCAGTCAGTATGCCCCCAAGGTAACCACTGGTCTGGCTTGCAGCCCATAGATCAGCTTTTCCACTTTCATCTGTTCCTCACAGCTGGTGAGGAAGGCCTTTTACTTGGGGAAAACTTTGACTATTAACTTAGGTTTAAGATGTATTTCTTTCTTTTTTTTTTTTTTTTTTTGAGGAAGATGGGCCCTGAGCTAACATCCGTGCCCATCTTCCTCTATTTTATGTGGGACGCCTGCCACAGCATGGCCTGACAAGCAGGCGTAAGTCCACACCCGGTATCTGAGCAGTGAATCCTGGGCCACCGAAGCGGAACGTGCGAACTTAACCGCTGTGCCACTGGGCTGGCCCCTTAAGACATGTTTCTAACAGGCAGATCTGGCCAAGTCCCTCCCCACCTTAGTGTCTTCAGTGGCTCCAGGATTACTCTTGAGATCGTCTGAACTCCAGACACAGCGCCGCCCTGAGCTACCGGCACCAGCCCCTCAAATCTCAGGTTAGCCGCCACTTCTCCAGGAGGTGCCCTCTGCCCCCACAGTCTGCTCCCCGAGACTGGAGGAAGAGCTCCCCTTCTGTCCCCACAGCACCCTACAGTGGCCCCTCCCTGCCCGTCTCCTGACTGGTCACTGCTGCCTGTGGACTCACTGTCTCCCCCACCACATGGATGACGCTGGCTCGCCCATGCCCATGGCCCCAGCACACAGATCTTCAATTGGGTTCCATCTGAGTTAGTTCCATGCAGCCAGCATTCCTTAAGGACCTGCTCTGAGTTAGGCATGGAGCTGGTCCGGGGCCTGGGGAGTTGAAGGGGACAGTTGAGTTGAGATTGGTCCCAAATCAGAGATTTTATCCTATGAGCAGCCAGGTTTAAATTTTTTTATTGATATATAATTCACATACTATAAAATTCCATTTAAAGTGTGCAATTCAGTGGATTTTAGGTTTTCAGAATATTTGTAATTGTACAACTACGACCACCATCTAATTCCAGAACATTTCCATCACCCTACAAAGAAACCCGGTACCCATTAGCAGTCACTTCCCATTTCCCCATACTTCCAGCCCCTGGCTACCTCCAGTCTACTTTCAGTCTCTGGATTTGCCTGCCGTGGACGTTTCCTATAAATAGAATCATACAATCTGTGGTCTCTTGTTGACTGGCTTCTTTCATGTAGCATTATGTCTTCAAGGTTCGTCCGTGTTGTAGGGTGTGTCAGTACTTTATTCCTTTTTGTGGCTGAGTAATATTCCACCACATCTATATGACATTTTATTTGTCCATTCATCCATTGATGGTCGCTCGGGTTGTTTCCACTTTTTCGGATATTGTGAATAAAGCTGCTGTGAACATCCATGTACAATGGACAGTGGACAGATATTTCCAGTTGTCTTGGATATGTACCTAGTTCTGGGTCATGTGGTAACTCTGTTTAACTTTTTGAGGAAGCAGCAGCCAATTTTAAAAACTGGATAAGAAATATGTAAGGAAAAGACAGAATGTAGTCACTTCCATTCAGCAACTTACCAAATAACATGAAAAGAGAACCTCCAGAGCCTTGGCCCAACAGCCCAAATGTGCAGGCTGCCGTCCCTGGAGCCCCGCACCCACCTGTCCGGGAGGCAGACCAGCGCAAGGTGGAGTCATCCCCTTTTTCAGAGGCCCTTCATGGAAAGGTTAAGTAACGTCCAGCCCATCAGGGAGCGCAGAGAACTCATAAGGGGAAGTGTTTTATGGTTTTTCTGTTGAGTCATTCCCTCCTTTAACCAGAACTCAGGGGATAGCTGCTCTGTAGAGATGGAGGTCCCTGCCGCTGGACCTCACATGCTGACCGAGGAAGACGGACAGTGGAGATGGCAAATAAGCAGACTGTATTGTATGTGAGAGGACGAGAGGGGCTCTAGACAGTGAACAGGGTGCCGGGCACTGTGGGTACAGGTGCGGGGTCAGCACGTGGGTTCAGGGGGGCTTCATGGAAGCGGTGAGGTTTGAGCCAAGACTTGGAGGAGATGGTGGGGGCTGGTGCAGATTTCTGTGTGGGGAGCCATTCCAGGTGGCAAGACAGCTTCAGGAGACCCCGAGTGTTGGAGGAGCAGCACCGAGGCGGTGGCTGGAGCAGAGGGAGGGAGCGGTCAGTGCTTTCTCTTCTGTGCTGCCAGGACAGCCCATTGCGGGGTTTTGCACAGAGGACAGACGTGATCTGACTTCAGGTCTCAAAGAGGTCCCTCTGGCCGCTGTGCTGAGAGAAGATTACAGGGGGGTGAGGGCGGACCGGGGAGACCGGTCAGGAGCCTTCTGCTGTAATCCCCATGGGGGGGTGCTCGCTTGCACAAAGTACCGTAGGCGCGTTGTAAAGAAACGCCCTGTTAAGTAACACAGAAATACATGCACTAGAACGTGGACATCCCCTCATGGCTGCCCTCCCAGAGATGTCACCACTGTTGCAGTTCGACATCGGTCCTCCTAGACTCTTTCACCTGTAGAAACACACACTTTTTACCTTAATGGGACATACCCTGAGTATAAAGTTCAATAGTGTTTTTCTTGCTTCATGTCCCCCGGGTGCCTGGGTCAGTGTCTGTGGAGCTCCCACCTCCTTCTGTGTACCTGCGTGGTATGTGTGACCCCATGGTACCTTGACATATCTAACAGCTCCCAGACTGGTAGACCTTGCCGTTTCTACATTTTCACTATTTTAAACAGTGTGGCAGTGAAAATTCCTATACAGACATATGTGTGTGTATTTTTAAGAATAAACCTTCTTTTGGAATAATTTCATAGTTACAGAAAAGTCACTAAGGTAGCACCAAGAGTTCCCGGCCGTGCTCCACCCACTTTCCTCTCTTGTCAATATCTTACGTTTCCATGGTCCCCTTGTCACAAGTGGAGACCCAACGTTGGACATATATTGTTAAACTCCTGACTTTATTTGGATTTCACCACAAACATATATTTTTGTAACTGGTTTGACTGTTTCTTTAACGTAAACTCCCCGAGGTGGAGTTGCGGGGTCAGAGGGGATGTATTTTACCCCTCATACCCGTTGCCTTATCGCTCCCAAGAAATATGGCGCCACTGATCACCCCACCCAATGGATGAGGGCCCGTGGCCCCAGCCTCACCGGCTGCTGAGCATTGTCACCAGGTAAGATCGTGGACCCAGATGGAATGCTGGACTTTGGGTCCCCTGTGCCAAGCCAGCCATTTTGCAGATAAGGAAACCAAGGCCCAAAGAGGTGAGGTCCCTGCCCCCACTTATGCAGCAGCTGGTCTCAGGGACAGGATGGAGCTGGGCAGCTTCCCCTCTCCACGCCTGAAACACGGAGGATTCTGCACTCCCAGACTATGGCTTCGTGTGCCTGAGACTTGGACAGGTCCAAGTTCACGTTTGAGACCTGGGAATGAACAGCCGCCCTCGCAGCCTCCAGGCACACAGGCCCCAGGCGCCACAGCACAGCCCCACGAACCCTTTGGCCATCCTGCCATGCCCATGAACCCGCCAGGCTCAGGCCTCGCCTCCCGGTGCCCAGTGCCATGGGAGCTGTGTCTGTGGTCGCACCTGGCACAGCACAGGTGATTCAAAACGGCGGTGCTGGCTCCTGATGCCTGTGTGAGTTACATCTGCCATCGGACGACGTGTGTTGTCTGTGTGCACATGTGTGAAACCTGCCAGACAAGCAGAGGAGACCTGCCTGCCAAAATATTTGTTGTTACACAGAGCAGTAAGTCGTTTTTGACATATGGCTCTCAACACACAGCTACACAAACAAGCCGCACAGCACTGAGGGCTACAGGTTTGCCTGAAAGTGGGAGTCGGGAACATCACCAGCAGCAGGATCATCTCCCTGTGGGCAGGTGCACACAGAATTCATTCGTTCCCCTAGAGCAGGGCCCTCGAGGGAGGAACCTCGTTACGGTCACCTCAGATCCCCAGAACTTCACACACAGACAGCCTGACTCAGAGGACCACTGGGGGAGTATCACTGGCTTTAAACTTCACAAGGTATCCCGTATGCAGAGGTGGTGGGTGAGTCAGGACAGTGGAAAATCAGATGTGGGAGCTGCTCCCCAGGGTCCAAGTTCACAGGGACTGATACCCAGCATCCATGCTGTCCCAAGGGCCCAACCAAAGTCCAGAGGAGTCTGGGCCAAGGGACGGGAGTGGTCACATCCCACTGGGCACCTGGAATGGCCCTGGAAGGCACAGCATCTGAGTTGGGCCCTGTAGGGTGAGAGGGAGGGTATGCAGGGCCAGGGGCCGGGAAGGGATGGAAGGGAGGCAGAGGGAAGGGTGTGGGCAGACATGCAGAGGTGGGAACGCGTGGGCCTGCCATCCTGAAGAGCTAAGGATGGGTTCCAGTGTTTCACCTGCTGAGGCCATGTGCCCCTCTCGGCCTCGCAGTCCATTCACGGGGCTGCTTCTCAGGCTCCCTGCTGGCCCCTCTCCTTCCCGGTTGTCAGATGTTGCAGGCTCCAGGGCAGTTTGCCTAGGCCCACTGCTCTCCTTCTCCATTCTCCCTCAGGTGACGTAGCCAGGCCTGCGGCCTTAAACCCAGCCAGAGGAGGCCTCCTGACCTCTGCCTGCAGCTGGCCCTCCCACGTTCTGGATGTTGGCATCAGTAGCCTCGTGACCTCTGCCGTTACCCATCATTAAACATCTCCAACGTGGCAGGTGCAAAACAGAGTCCTTTGGAAGTTTAAGCAGAAACAGAATATTTGCATAGCCTTCAAGGATCCCCCCTCCTCCAAATATTTAGCAATTGCAAAGGGAAAAATGGGAAGTTTACAGTGGAGGATCCTGGTGGACTCGACCTTAACCAAGTGGTCAAGGTTAGTGTCACTGCCATAAGACATCACGCACTCCCGACGATGCACCGAGAGGGCGCCTCAGCCCTGTGTGCCATTCCCCATCAGTCAGGGGAAAACCTCAGACATAACCACACAGAGGAAGGGATTGAAAGCAGGGACTTGATCCTTGTACATGAACGTTCTTAGCCTTATTCATCACAACAGCTGGAAGGTGGAAACATCCCAAATGTCCATCAGCTGGTGAGTGGATCAACCAAATGTGGTCTATCCCTGTCATGGAATATTATTCAGCCCTAAAAAGGAATGAAGTTCTGACGCGCTACAGCGAGGGTGAACCTTAAAGACATTATGCTAAGTGAAATAAGCCAGTCACAAAAGGGCAAACATTATGTGATTCCACTTGTGTGAAATAACCAGAATAGGCAAATTCACAGAGACAGAAATTTGGTTGGAGGTTGCCAAGGGCTGGGGGAAGGGGACATGGGGAGTGATTGCTTAACGGGTACACAGTTTCTGTTTGGGGCGACGAAAAACTCTTGGAACTAGATAGTGGTGACAGTTGCACATCATGAATGTAATTAATGCCACTGAACTGTACCCTTAAAAATGACTAGAATAGGAAATTTTATGTTCTATATATTTTACCACAATTTAGAAAAATTAATAATGTAGTATACCAAAACCCATTGATTTGTACACTTTAAATAGGTGAAGGATATGGTATGTGAATTATATCTCAGTAAATCTGTTACAAAAACAAACTGAAGGACATTCTACAAAATGGTCCCTACTCTCCCAGGGGAGTGGCCCATTTGCCCCCTCCCTTCCCTCTGCTCAGATGCCATACGTCGGTCTGCTCGGGCCGCCAGAACAAACCACCACATGCCAGGGGTGCAGCGGGCGCTTCAGCCACACACACTTGTTTCTCACAGTTCTGGAGGCTGAACTTCCAGGATCGAGGGGTCGGCGTCTGTAGGATGGATGTAAGGGGCCGGCTCTTGTGTCCATATTTCCCCTGCGTTCCTGCCCTCCATTTGTCTACTTCCCCCTCCTGCACTTGGCTGCCCTAGACCTGCTGTCCCCCACGTCGCCCGCTCTAGGGGGCAGGGGCCGTGTCTTGCTCCTGCACACTCTGGCCTCCGAAGCCGCCATGTGTGTGGATAAGTAAAATCCTCCCAGCAAGAGTCAGTGCTTATCCTGGTGGCGCGGTGGGCGTCTGAGCGGGAGTGGTGATGTGTCTGGACGGCCGGGGCCAGGGGCTGGACAGGCACCCCAGGCAGCCTGCTGGCCCACCAAGAGGCTCGCCGCCCCTTGGGTGTCTGCTGTGATATTCAACCATCAGCGGTTCATAAAACAGCTATGAGCCGAACGGAAACGTGGATCCCAACCGCACGGGTCGTTTCCGCTTGGTCCGCAGCGCTCAGACCTGGTCCTCTTAATCGCTTTGTTCTCTGAACACCCAGGGTTTTGATTATTAGCTGCCGAGGATGACTTCATGTGGAGATTTTATTGCCTAATGGAGTGCACACATATTAGAAAAAAAAAAAAAGCCTGGCAGGACAAGAGTAAAAATACAGCTTTCCCAGAAATATATTTAAAGAAAAAAAACGTTAAGAACCCAGCAGAACATAAAGCGCTAGTGTAAAGCATGAGGCAGTGAGGGGATGAGTGGATGTGGAGGGCACGCTTAGGCTACGTGGTGGGGCCAGACCCCCCCTCCATATCCTGCCCCGGGTACCCCTCCACCGCCTGCCCCAGGCCTGCCGGGAAACGCAGGCACAGGGGTCTCCTGGACCCCCCTGTACATGCACACACAGAGAGTGTGCACATCCCTGAGTAAGGGACAGCTGGAGGACCAGGGAGGGCTCTGCAGAGTGGGGTGCTGCAGGTGGAAGGCCCGTCCCAGACGGGGTGCCCATGGCTAGTGTCTGTGCTGCTGAGGAAGAGCCCTGCCACCCCCGCCGTCCCCAGCCCACCATCCCCCAGGCTCTGCCTCCACCCCATCTGGCCTGTGCCCGGGATGGGCTGCTGAACAACAGGCCACAGCCAGGTCTCCATCTGCCAGGGTCAAGGTGACCTGGCTGTTTATCATCCTGAGCTCTCAGGTAGGTTGTCCAGCCCACCCAGCAGCCTCTAAGGAGACAGAGTATGTCCTATATATTTACATTCTAAGGATAGGGAAATTGAAGAATAACAGGAGTGCCCGCTGAGTGCTCACTGTCGTTAGGCCTGGCACGGACTCATTTGATCACTCCTGGGAAGGACGTATGTTATCATCCCCACTGTGGAGCTTGGGGAAGAGGCCCAGGGAGGTGCCAGCCCGCGCCATCTGTGGTCAGCCAGGAGGTGAGCCAGGTGGGCTGGCTGCTCCTGAGCACTTGCTGCTGGCCACTCTTTTCTGCGCCCTGAGAACCAGGACCAGGGTGACTCGCCCCCATTCCAGCCCCCCTAGAGACAGGCTGTCCCCTGGATCCACCCCAGCCTCCTGAGCATGGAGGGCACCCCCACCCCCAGCCCACCCACATGGCCTGTCCCCCATGTAACCTTCTCTTTAAATCAAGACTTCCCCTGGAGTGAGCCCACCCTGAGATTTTATTGATCCAAAGAAAAAACTTAATAAGGTTCATAAACTGTCACTCTTGACACTCTCCAGAGGGCCTGCCTGCAGTTCCCAGGGTCCCTGGGGAGCCCAAGGCCTCAGCTGGCGGCACGCAGGTGTGCCTGTCTGACCCTCGTTCCTCCTTCTTCAGACGGTGCCAGGTGGCCTTTGGAGCCTGGCCTGGCCCTGCCTTCCCCACCTTGCAGCGCCATGCTGTGGGCGCCTCACTCCCTCACAGTGAGGCGGTGATAGGCTCCTCCCCACCCTACACGTGTGCATGTGCACATGCTCCCACACTCGTATGCTTGCACACACATGCATGTATACACACACATGCTTGCACTCACAAGCACATGCTTCCATACACAGACCCCCACATGTGCCCATGCCTGCACACATGTGCGCATTCTTGCATAAACCCACACACGCATGCGCACACCCACACACATGCACACACTTTCACTCCTGATCCCCTTCTCAGCAGACGGCGTTTCCTCTATCGCAGCTGCAATTCACACTGTGGTTAGCTACTCTAACTGCTGCCTGATGATTCGTCCATGTATGTGTGTCCCCCGTCCCACAGGCTGTGAGCTCCCTGGGGTGAGGTCACACTGTCATGATCACCAGCGTCCAAGCACTGGCCCAGCCAGGGAAGCTGACTGAGGAAATCATGACAACCAGCACTTGGGTTAGGCCTTTTCTCACCTGTCCCAGCTGCTCTTTCCAGAGGCTGGACCGAGCACTCCTCAGTGCCTGGCTGCGGTGGCTAGCTGAGGGGCCTGGGGGCCCTAG
Organism: Equus asinus; assembly: GCF_041296235.1. NCBI lineage: Eukaryota > Metazoa > Chordata > Mammalia > Perissodactyla > Equidae > Equus > Equus asinus. The sequence goes on along the minus strand of NC_091791.1, from coordinate 8,518,552 downwards.
GAGAGTGGTCCCCAGCCCAGAACCCCGCTCCCTGGCCCTCAGGACAGGAGCCAGCACACACACCAGGGTGCTTTTCCTCCCATGGCCATGGGTCCAGTTCCCATTGCCCTTCCAGGCCCCCCAGATGTGTCGCCCCCAGGAATCCTCCAGAGACCCCTCCCTGCCACCCCTGCCCTGGTTCCCAGTGTGTAACTCCACACGGGGGCTGCTGGCTATGTGCTGAGCATGGGCCTTCAGGGGTGGCTCTGTGAGTCCCACCTGACATGAGCCATAGGGCACAGGCGTGACTCGGGGTTTCAGGGGCCAAAGGAGCTGGTGGGACAGCACCTAACCCACCATTGGCAGGGGTGAGGAGGGACGGCAGTTGGGAAGGACATTCCTGTGTCCTCCCTGTGACCTGTGTCCAGGTACCTGTGTGCCTTGTGCCAGGTGCCAAGGGGGCACAGACCCCAGGCGACCCAGGCACAAGCACTGGCCATGAGGAACTCACACTGTGCCGTGCGTCCAAAGCTGGTGGGGTCTGAGCAGTGCTGTGGGCACCTGGAGGGCTGGGCCTCTGCGCTCTGCCCTGGCGCCCCCACCACTGTGCAGCCTGGCCACCAGTGGGCACTCAGTCGTGGCTCACACACTGTGGTTTTGGCCTTTGGGAAGAGGCACCATTTATCCAAAGGCATCTATCCAAAGATCAATGAGCTGTGCATCATTGATTTTTGGCCCCACCCATATCAGGCTGCTCAGAGGCCCCATCGAAGGTCAGAGGGGTTTCTAGTAAAGGGGATTCCAAAGAAAAGGGGTTCTGCAGGGACTAGTCAGGGAAAAGCTGGCTGCTGTAGACTAACATGCTTACGGTCCAGTGCTGACACATGTGCCCCTGGAGGTGTCCCAGACGCTGTCACTGGGTCCCTGGGTCTCTGTAAGGCAGGTCTTCCCAGTGCTGTGGTAGGCAACCTGGCTGAGAAGCAACCCAAACTAGCTTGACCACAGAACCTTTCTTTTGAGGAGCATCTCACAGCACCAGGGTTTGGCGTGCCCTTTGCAGAAGGCACTCCTGCTCCGGGCAGCCCCTCCACCACCTGGAACGCGTGGGTGTGAGTCACTCCTGCCTCCTGATGGAAACAGTCAGCTGCTGGGAAGGTAGAAGAACCACGGCACTGAACGCTGTCCAGCCTCCCTCAGCTGTGTTCATGCGACATGGCGCCATCAGGGGAAATCGCACCTAGGACCTATTTATTTAGAGGCCTGGCCAGCCTCTGGCAACGAGCATTTCAGGGTTGGCCAGGAAGGAGGCCAGAGTTACGCTGTAGCGTTTCAACGTATGGCTGCCCCACAATTTGTATTCCAGTCTCCTGTTGATGGACGTGTAGATGGTTTCCAACGTTTCCATGATTATAAATCACGCGGTGGTGAAGTGTTGGCAGGCCTCCTTGTGCAAATGTGCTGGGCTTTCTTTAGGGCAATTTCCCCCACACTTGCTGGGTAATAAGCATCACCCTGGAGAGCTTGTTAAATATACAGATACCAGGTCTGTCCCTGGCAGGTCTGAGTTTTGGACCCGGGAATCTTTTCTTTCTTTCAGCAATGCTTCATTGGTTCCTGTTATCAGGCAAGTTTAGTAAACCCTGATTCAGAGGCAGGAGAGCTGGCTCGGAGCGGACGAGCATTCACAGTGTACTAATGAGAGATCGTCGGCCACTCCGGAGTGCCCATTTCTGTCCCCTCCAGCAGTGGAAAAGAATCCCGTTTTCCCACATCCTTTCCAATTCTTGGTACTGTGAGGTTTTTCTCAAACTTTTCCAAATCTGCAGAGTGTGCAGTATCCCGTTTTAATATAATCTGTGTTCCCCGTACTTTGGGTGTGGTTGAGCACTTTTTCAAATGTTTAGTGACATTCCAGTTTCCTTTTTGTGAATTATCTATTCTTGTCCTTTGTACCCTTTACTGTGGAATGCTTGTCATTTTTTAAATGAGTTTGTAACCATTCTTTATACATTCTACTCCTGTTCCTTTGTCAGTTATCTGTGTTGCAAAAATTTGCTCCCAGTCTGTGATTTGTTTTTTCATTTTCCTTATGGCATCTTATTGAACAGAAGTTTTAAATTGAAATACAATAAGATTATTAATCATTTGTTATGGTTCATGCATTTTGCACCTTGTCTAAGATATCTTCCCTTTCCCATAGTCAGAAAGATATTCTACATTCTTCTCCAGAGTTTTAAAGTTTTGCTTTGCTAAATCTACTTGAAGTTGACTCGTGTGCATGGTGTGAGGCAGGGACTAATTATAGAAAATAATTAATTTTATTTTCTGTGTGGATGACCAGCTGTTCCAACACTGTTTTTTAATAGCCCACCCTTTCCCAATTATTTTTGATGCCACCTCTGTCATATATCAACTTTCCATATTTGTTATCAGTCCAGTTAAATGTGTATTTTTAAAACAGCTTTGTTAAGATGTAATCCACAACTGAACAATTCACCCATTTAAAGTGTGCAATTCAGTGATTTTTAGTATCTTCACACACCATCACCATTAGTCAATTTTAGAAGATTTGCATCACCTCAAAAAGAAACCGTGTACCACCCTTCTCATCTAGCAACCCCCCATCTCCCCACCCTAAGCAACCATGAATCCACTTTCTGTCTCTATAGATTTCCCTATTCTAGACATTTCGTATGAATGCAACCATACGATATGTGGTCTTTTGTGACCGGCTTCTTTCAGTTGGGTATAGACCTAGGAGTGGAATTGCTGGCTCGTATGGTAGCTACATTTAATCATTTGAGGAACTGCCAGACTGTTTTCCAAAGCAGCTGCACCCTTTTACATTCCCACCAGCAGTGTGTGATGGTTCTGATCTCTCTATGCCCTTGTCTGCACTTGTTATTATCTGACTTTTTGATTCTAGCCATCTTAGTGGGTGGGAAGGTGGTATCATTGTGGTTTTGCAGTTCCCTGATGACTAATGAGGTCGGGCATCTTTTCATGGACTTACTGGCCGTTTGTGTATCTTCCCTGGAGAAATGTCTGTTCAGATCTGTTGCCCATTTTTAAATTGGTTTGTCTTTTTTATCATTGAGTTCTAAGAGTTCTTTATATATTGTGGATATAGGCCCTTATCAGATATATGATTTGCAAATATTTTCTCTCATTCTCTGGGTTGTCTTTGCATGTTCTTGATGGTATCCTTTGAAGCACAAAAGTTTTTAATTTCAATGAAGTCTAAATTATCTATTTTTTCTTTTGTTGCTCATGCTTTTGGTGTCTTATCTAAGAATCTTTTACATACCTGAGGCCATGGAGATTTTTCCCTCGGTTTTTTCCTAAGAGTTTCATATTTAGTTTTTCATTTAGATCTTTGAGCCATTTTGAGTTCATTTTTGCCCATAGTGTGAGATAAGGATACAACTTTATTCTTTTGCATGGGGCTGTTCAGTTGTCCCAGCACCATTTGTTGAAAAGACTGTTCTTTTGCCTTTGAATGGTCTTGGCATCCGTGTTGACAATCAGATAACCCACACACAAAGTTTTATATCTGGACTCTCAGTTCTATTCCATTGATCTTTCTGTTCATCCTTGTACCACACTGACTTAATTCCTGTTGCTTTGTGGTAAGCTCTGAAATAGGGAAGTGCGAATCCCCCTCTTTGTTCTTTTTCAAGATTGTTTTGGCTATTGTGGATCCTTGCAATTCCATATGAATTTTAGAATCAACTTGTCAAAATCCACGAAGAAGTCAGCTGGGATCTCATGGGGATTGTCTGAATCTGTAGCTCAGTTTGGGGAATGTGGCCATCTTAACAATGTTAAGTCCTCCATTCCATGAACATGGGATGTTTTTCCATTTATTTAGATCTTTTTAAGTTTCTTTTAACAATATTTGGTAGTTTTCAGAGTATAAGTTCTACATTTCTGTTGTTAACCTTTGTTCCTATGTATTTTATTCTTTTTGATGCTGTTGTAATTAGAATTGCACTCCTGTTAGATGTTGTTTTTAAAACAGCATTTTAGAGTACATTTTTCTTAAGGTGGCAGGCTGAGGGTCCCAGATGGTGAAGCAGGAGAGTCCTGAAGCACCTTGCCCCTCCCCCTCCTGGCCCAGCATCTGCTCCAGATGTTGTGAGTGGGTCCCTGCCTTGATCCCTTTCTGTCCATGAGAGGCAGGGAGGCGGGAGAAAGGTCAGTGAGGTTAGTCACTCCTCCGTGTAGAGGTGTGGCCGGTGGAGAGAAAGGCTTGAAGGGTTCCCCTGCTCTTCCTCCCTCCCAGCACAGGAGCAGAGGTGAGGGAAACCGCCCCCACCCCAGGCCTGATCTCGTGTGGACGGTGATCAGTTGTCAAGGTCAGAGGGACGGCCCTGCCCTGTAGGCTCTCCCAGGTTTGTGGAGAAGAGAGACGTGGACTCAGCACAGAGTCGTAAGGCTGGCCCGGGGACGCGGCTCTGTGCCCAGGAGGGGGTCTGCCTAGTGAAGGGCACAGCCAGCCACTCCTGTGAAGGACCAAGGAGGCTTCACAGAGTAGGAGATGTCTGAGCTGAGTCTTGAAGGAAAGGCAGATTCTCGAACGGGTAGAGAGGGGAAGGCTTTCCGGTCAGGAAACGGCCTTCATGGAGGCCCACAGGCGGGCAGGAGGCCGCAGCTCTCCCATGGACCTCACCTGCTAATGTTAATGTTAGTGACTCAGAACAATTTTATACAGTAAAGCTTTGCTCATTTCAACAGACCTTCTCTGGATTAATAGTAATTAAGTTTTATTGTCATGATCTTGGAAATTGCCCTACCATGCATCTGGGAACACAAGCCATGTATACGTGAGCATATAAATCATCGTCCCATGGAATTGTTTTTAACTAAGGGGAACTTGGAGGATTAACAAGTTCAAGTGGTGTGCTTTAAATTAACAACCAGCCCTTCAGGGGAAAAAAGCCCTGATTGGTAGCACTTGCCTCTTTCCACGGTGTAAATACTGCCATCGTGGCTGATTTTGAGCATCAATGCAATGTCACTGAACCTGGAGTTGGGAGGAGATGCACACAGTCAGTACACACCAGCTCCAGCACGCCACTGTGTGCAGCCCACTTAATTTATGTTCTAGTAAAGAAAATTCAGTCCCACAGCTCTTTCTGGGGTGAAACTGGTGTCAGCCATGTAAATGTCAGCTGATTTCATCCTTAGTGCTTGTCAGTGGTTGCGCTGACATAACCCTGGGAGAGAAGATGTATGGGGGTCATGCAGAGAGGACACTGTAGGTCTAGTCTTTGCAGAGCACAAAGCAGTCAGAAGTGAACCAATAAAGGGGTTTCTGGGTGAGTTGTAGAGAAGGGACGAGGAGGAGGTGGAAAGAGCAAAGAATTCCCAAGTCCGTGAGATGTGCCACCCAGCAGGAGCGTTTGCTAGGCTCTGACCCCTCCGCCATCCAAGTCTGATGACTCTCAGTAACGCTTAGATGGGGAGGCCAGGTATCTGGAGAAGAGCCCAAGGAGTTCAGAAGGCTCTGGGCTCAGGGGATTTGCCTTAAGTCAGACACCTCTGCCCCTGACCTCTGGACCCTGGTCCCAGCCAGCAGTGCCCTTAAGATGGAGCCCCAGCTGGAGCCCGTGCTGGAGCTGGCACAGTGCCGCTTCCAGCTGTCTCTCCTCAAGCCTGGGCGCGGAGGCCCTGGCGCGGCCCCTGTCAGCGCCTTGGCAGCTTCACGAGGGCTCCCAGGCCACCTTTGCCTCAGGCCTTCCCGAGCGCCACCTGGGAATGAGTGGGGTGGTAGGTCCAGAGGGCTGTGGGAGCCTGGGCTGGGGTGTGGGCCCCCACGGAGGAGTGAGGCTGCCCCCACTCAACAGGCCATGGCAGGAGAGCTTTTCCTGGGGGGCGTAGTGAGCACCTCTGCCCTGTCATTTTGGCCAAAGCCACCTTCCTTCTCTCACACTGGCCCCTGTCACTTCACCTCCTACTCCTCGATTCAGTCTGAATGTTTATTTCTCCCTTTCTGATTCATCCCTTCTTCTCCACCCCTTCCTTCAACTCTGAGGCCAGGGTGACCTTAACGGTGTGGCAGCCGGTAGCCTGGCCCATGCCCCCATTGAGATGTGCCCCAGCCCTGCTCCGATTCCTCCCCCATCACCGCTGTCCCCCTTTCTGCCCCTATGGCCTTTGCTTTGGCTGTTCATTCTCAAGTATGGCCAGAACTCACCCTGAGTTAAAAAAAGAAAAGCCAAGAAACGTTTGCTGAGACGTTTCGGGACTGATGCTGATCCTGCAAGCCTTCCCCAGCACAAGGAGGGCGTGGAAGCCCTGGCGGAGTGCGGATGCAGGTTGGGGACAGGGCTGCCAGCCTCTGTAATGAGGGCATCCCCGACCCGCAGGCCCCACACCAGCACTGCCAGCCACGAGGGAGAGTCCCACTGCCCCCCAGCCCCAGCAGACCTCACTCGCAGGCGCCGTGCGAGGAGAGCCAAAGGCTGAGCAGTGTGACCCGCTGGACAGGTATTCGTGGAGGTCTAGGGCTCCATGCGTGCCCAGCCCGGGGGAGCCATGGGCACAGCACGTGTCAGCCTGGGCCTCGCCTCCAAGGTGACATGGGGTCCAGCCACCGCAAAGCATTGCTCTCTAGAGCAGCAATTTATACTTTTTAATTTAAAAAAATAGAAGTTTTTGCAAATGTCTGCACAGAAATATCCATATTGGTGGCTTCTCATTCCTCAGGATCTCCCATGACAACAGCTTGCAGGGGATAAGTCTGCCTTCCAAGGGGGGACATACCACAACCCAAGGCCTACCTCATCCCCTCCCTCTACTGCTGGCACTCACCTGGCACTGGGGGACGGGGGGTGCTGGGGAGGGGCACTGGGAGGCATCAGTGAGGGGCACCAGGGGCACTGACCCACCCTCCGCAGGGGCTGGTCCCCAGGTTGCAGTGTGCTCTGGGAGCTGAGGAAGGAAGAGCAAAGTTTGGGAAAAACCAGACGCTCGCTTTCTTGACCTGCTGTGTTGCCAGCAAAGCGTGGTTATTTATAGCCATGGTGGAGGGTCCATAAATCAAGGCTTTTGCCCGGCGGTGCAGCTAATGTGGACTCCAAAATGATCTCCTGGGGCCCTCTCTGCTGAACTAAGAGAAAAAGGCTTGTCCTCTGCGAGGCCCGAGGCTTCTGCCCAGCCTCATTCAGCCCCTGGCAGACCTTGTCCGTGCTGCAGGGTCTACACACAGCCTTTGGGGCAGTCTGCGCAGAAGGAGGAGCTGCTCGAAGCAGGCGGAGCAGAGGAGGAAGGGAGTTAGAACTATGTGCGGCAGGCACCTTTTCTGAAATAAGCAGCTCAGAACTTAAAGACGGAGCCCCCTTGGTGGCGGCCAGACTTGCTCACAGCATGCGTCCCAGGTCCTCATTTCTCTCATCTGTTCCCAAAGCTGCCAATGCTTGATTCCGCTGTGCCCACCCTTCTGGCTTCTATTGCACCTCCAAAGGCGAAGGCCATCAGCAGAAATTGAAACTTGGCTTCAAAAGGTGACACGGGCTCAGCCACGGAGTCACTCAGACACAGTTGATGATCTCAGGGGCCCACGCAGGATTGCAACCAGGAGAAAGTGTGGGCAGTGGCTACGCAGGCTCGGCACTGCCCCTTTGTTCAGGCCGGATGAGTGGGGAGGAGCTGGACCTCTGATGTATATGAGGATCGGGCTCCGTGGAAGGCCGTCGTGCTGGAGGGCTCACCCCTCGAGACTTCAATCGCCTGTCAGGGGGTGGCCCCAGGGACAGTGGAAAGGACAGTGGAAGTCCCATTCACTGGCACTTGCTTGCTGTGTTCATAGCACGGATGGAGCGAGGCCTTTTCCTGTCCATCTCGACAGACCTGTTGGCTCTCCTACATCTGTGGGGACAGATCTGTGTGGTCCCCACTGGGCACCTTGGCCATGGCTGCAGAGCTGAGGTCGGGGTCCCCGGGGCTGCAGCCCCTCTGATCTGCAGGCCCCCTGCGTGCACTAGCTCTCCAGCTCCGGGGCTCGGCTTTGAATGAGTCTATTATTCCTGCCCTGATGCAGCGTGCTGGTCCGGCAGTTTCTTCAGGCTGGCGTGCTCGGAAGCTGGCTGCTGCCAAATCCAGTTGCTTGACTTAATGTTTCAAGGCCAAGTCCTTTCAGGAAAGTTCTCTCCACCCCTACCCTGCCCCCTTAGAAAAATAGATGTGCAATTGACTGGCTTTGCAGGTTTTTAATCCATCATTCTTTCCAAAGAATAGTGTGAAGGGCTCATTCGTTCATTCACGTAACGTTTTTCTCTCTTCCTCTGTCTCATTCCACACGCACATGAAATGAAGTGGGAGAGCACGGACCGCGAGCACTTTGGGGATGGGGTGCAGAACTAGCACTGGCTGAGGTCTGTGCAAAGGAAAGTGCCACCGACTGCCAGGGAGTGGCGGTGCCCATGGGTGGCCACCGGGAAATGCTGAAACCTTCCACACGGGGTTTGCTGCAGCCGGATGTCCCTGTTGGCATTCCTCTTTATGCCTGTGATGTTTTAAAAGGCCTGGATTAATTAATAATCCCTCTATGTATTTATACGCCCACCTCTTCCCCATGGTGGGAGGGGCGGCGCCGTGCGGGCTCTCCACTTGGCCTTGCCCTTGCCTTTCCTGGCGACGAGGGGATGAAGGATACACAGTCAAGGGGGTCTTGCTTGTGCTCCAAAGGTGCCCTCAGAGCCAAAAGAACTTTTCCTGGCCCAGAATTCTGAGTCAAAGTGTGATGTGGGCATTGGCAATGGCAAGCATCTCCAGGCCTTCGCTGAGACAGCCCCTCTGTGATGGGGTTACAGGGCTCACCCCGGCCCAGCACCCCCCACCCCCATCCCAGCACCCCACGGCCCACCCGTGCTGGGACTGGGACTTGTCAGCCCCAGGCAGGAGCTGCAGGAGGCAGGGTAGGGTCTATCCCATCTGCCCAGGGCTTCCTGACGTACACACGGTAGGCCCGTCCCACGGGAGGCACCCAGTGACACCCAGCTGAGAGACGCGGCAGACCCACTCTGCCCGCCAGTTCGTGCAGTGCTGTGGTCGGGCCTCTGCTCTGTGGATGAGGAAGCAAGCTCAGAAAGGGGCAGTAAACCCTCTTAGTCCCACAGCAGTGCTGGGCCTTGGACCCTCTGTCAGGGTCTGCCACTTCCCCCAGCTGAGTGTCACTGAGGGTCCGAGGCCCAGCACTGCTGTGGGACCAAGAGTGGGTTCGTAGCTTTGGCTGTGCCCCGTAATGTCGGGGAGGGCACTGTGCTTTTGGTAAAGCCGTCGCCCACCTCCTGGCAGGAAACAGGAGCCCTGTCCCAGAGAGAAAAACTCCCTCCCCTCCTGAGGCCCAAGGTCACCGTTCTTTCGCACCGTTTCCGCCATGGCTGAGGGTGAGGTGTCCTGTCTCCTCGGCTCTTGCTGGGGCGCACAGAGCAGCCTCCTGAGAGGGTGTGCAGTTTGCAGGGCACAGCCGCCAAGCGGGTGAGATGGGGCTGCACGCAGTGCTGTTTCAGGGTCCGGGCTTGTTAACTGAAGGGGAGGCAGGACAGGAGGGTCGGCTCCCCGCGCCTGCCCCTCCAGCGAGCCTCCTGTGAGTGTCCAGCGGGGGTGGCCTGACAGAGAGAAAAGACGGGGCCCTGCCGTGCGGAGGGAAGGCCCGTGCAGTTCTGGAAGGAGACGAATTTGGCCATCATGGTGGCAGGGGCCACTTAGGCCACCACAGCACGGGGCAGGGCCTCCTGACGGTGGAGCAGACCTGAGGGGCTGCATTCACAGGCCCAGGGCCCGGGGTGCGAGGGCAGAGTCCACACCACCCCCCAGTGGAAGAGGCGGGGAGGCAGGGCTCCTGAGGCCTGGCAGCCTGACCCCCACCCTGCAGCCCCAGCCTCGTCTTGGAGGCTGAGGCTCCAAGCAGCACAGTGGAGAACGTTAGGTCTGGGTCAAAGTCTAGTGTGGAAACTGAGGCCCGGAGGGAAACGGACTTGCCCAGGACCACACAGGCAGTGGCTGGCGTTGTGCTGCCTCCCTTGTCTTACAGGAAACTGTGGCATTATCCCGTGGCAGGCTGCTCTTTCTTCCTGCAGGACAGTCCTCAAGGGGTCTGCATGTGGGAGCAAGGTGGTCCTCAGACAGCACTGTCCATCAGAATCTCCTGGGGAGACTGGACCACCCGCCCCCAGGCCACACCTCAGACCAGCTAAGTGAAAATCTCTGGGAGGAGGTTCAAGTATCATTCAATTAGCATTTCTGATTGATCTTTTCAAAGAACTCCTTCTTTGTTTCAATGATTTTCTCTATTGTTTTTCTGTTTTCAGTTTCATTGTTTTCTGCTCTGATCTTTATTATTTCCCTCCTCTGCTTGTCTGAGGTTTATTTACTCTTCTTTTTCTAGTTTCTTAAGGTGAGAGCTTGATGATGGATTTGAGACGTTTCCTCCTAACTTAAGTGTTTAGTGCTATAAATTTCCCTCTGGGTCCTTGTTTGGCTGCACCCCTCAGCTTTGATACCAGGCACATCATTTTTCTAATTGTAAGCTCCCCAGGTGATTCCCATGAGCAGCCGGATTTGAGAACCAGCATTCTCATCTCACGTCTGATCTCGGGCCTGTAGAAATGGAGCTGGCAGCACTTCCCAGTCCACTTCCTACAGTTCTGAGGAGGAAATTAGGCTTTTCCTGCTGAAGAACTTTATTTAGGGACAATTTAAGACACCAGCAGAGCCATGTGCTCTGCTCCCTCCATTCCCCACCATGTAACACACACTGGACAAGTTAGTTCTCAAGTATGTATGGAAAAATAATCAAGGAAATAGTCTGGAAACCTTGGTGGGGTGGGGCATGAGGGAGATGGGCCTTCTCGGATGTTAACAGTGTAAAGCCTCAGTCACTAGAACAGTGTGGGCCTGGCATGCGCCCGGGCCGAGGGACCAGCAAAGGACTGCATTCCTGTGTGTGCCAGGCCCTGTGCCCAGCACCTGGTGCCCAGGAAGGAATAGGGTTGACGATGCATCTGGGGCCCTGCTTCCCATGGAACCCTCAACCCACACAGCACCAGGAGGAAGAGGGTCCTGTTACCTTCCCACCCGTCACCAAATTGGCCTGCCAGTCCTTGATCCCACCATCCCTGAGCCCTTAAATACACCGAACCTGGGGCTTGAGTCCGAGAGGTCACTGGAGGGCACTGAGGCTGCGAGGGTTGGGGGAAGAGCAGTCACTGGGGTGTTCCTTGAACCTGGGGAAAGCCCTGGCCTCAGAAGCCTGAACCTAAACCACTGCCAACGGCCAGGCTCCCCCTCCCGGTCCTCAGTTTCCCCATCTGTAAAGAGGACAGCGCCCCCCTGAGGACCACTGAGCAAACACATCTGAGGGCTACCACCATCCCCACCCACAGCTGGCCGGTGGATGGAGGCTGCTGGAGCTGCTTCCAGGATCTTCCGAGCCACAGGGCAGGCTTGTTTGGGGCCAGTTTATGGCTTCCCAATGAATCGTGGGACAGGACCAGGGTCTGAGGAAAATCAAAGCAGTGTTGAGTAAACGTTCTGGAGGAGCAGCTCGTCTTCCTGGACTGGAGATGAAACTGAAGAAAACAAGATTCCATCTAGGAATCGTCCAGGGCGAGGCGGCCCGCCAGGAGCCAGGGCAGCTTGGATGGGGTCCCTGCACGCACAATCGACCCAGTGTGGGGCACGCTGCCCCGGCAGGCTGGCGTCCCCGAGGGCCGGAATGAATGGCCCCCTGACTGGGCGGCTTTGACCATTTATGAGGTGCCGTCTGGACTGTGATGAATGAGGTGGTGTCCGTCAGCTTTTTGGGGAACCTGGCCTGGGTGGAAGATGCTAAATAAATACGGGGGAGGGGCGCTGCCCTCCCCCCTGGTTTGCTCCAAGCCCTCCGTTTCTGTGCCTCAGTTTCCCCATCTGTATAGAGGAACTGATGAGGAATACCCACTCTCCCACCCCCAGCCAGTGTTGCAAGTACAGGCAGGAGAGAGAGAGAGTCCCGGGGAGAAGGGAACCCAGGGACCCCTTCTGCTGGGGCCTCTGCCCGTGAGTGGCAGGCGGACAGCCTTTTGTGCAGAACCAGGCTCAGCTCTCTGCGAGGACATAGAGTCTTCCCATCTCGGTGCTGCCTTGCTGGGCTGCCTCAGGCCAGCCTCTGCCCCTCCGTGGGCCTCAGTGAGTAATGAGGGGTTGTACCCTGAAGTCCCTCCAGCCCTTGGGTTTGGGGGCTCATCTGCCTTGTTTGGGGGCTTGTTCCGTCCAGGGGTACAGGGAAGATGCCAGCATCGCAGTCAGCCCAGTATGTGAGTCCCAGCTCCCCCACGTGCCGGCCACGTAACCCGAAGCACACCGCTCACTCCTGTGTGCTCCTCCCAGGGGTGGGATGTGGAGTCTTCTCCGGGTGGACAGGAATGAGGTGCCTCTGTGGACGTGCTGTGTGCCCCCAGGGTTCTCTGTCCTGAAGGTGGTGGGTTTGGGCCTATCTGATGGCCTCCAGTGAGGGCCAGCCCTGGGCGGTCTCTGGGTGGCGATCAACGTCTGTTTGACGTTGCAGGGACCCCCGGGGCACTTGGCTCAGCTAAGGGTGCTCTGTAATTAACTGACATGCTCTGCAGAGCAGGCGCCTTTCCAGGTGCTGGGCCCCAGGAACAGGGCTGGCCTGACTGCCCCTCCTGTGGCTGGTGAGCCGCTGGGTCCAGGAGGGCCACTGCACCCCTTGTCCTATTTGGCTGGGCTGCAGAAACTGCTTTTCTTATAACGTATGTAACATAGCATTCCTGCAGCCTCCAAGGGAACTTAGAGAGAAGGTCCCACCCATTATCCTACCTCCCTGAGACAGCCGGCTGTCTCCTCCAGCCTCTGCCAGCTCCCTTCTGTAGCCATGGTCGTGTGCACAGATAACTCTCCTCGTCTACCTCCCCCGCCCCCGGCCATTGTTCATAGCTGCATCATATTTTATGGAGCAGATAAACATACTAGCCGTAACCCCTCCCCTGTGCTGGGCGTCTGACTGGCCCCTTCTGTTGTACACAGTGCCGGCATGGCCATCTCTATGGCACCCATAGCTTTTTCCTTCGGTGCAGCAATTTTCCACATGCCAGACTCCGTATGAGGTCTCTTTAGAATTAAGTCTTTAGGAAAGATTTCCAGAAATGGGGTTGAAGATTGTGATTCTTTTTATGGATCTACAGCCAAATTACCCCCCACCAGAAGCATTGTCAGCTTGCATCCCCAGGAAGGAGGCCTCAAAGGAGTGTGCGTCTGCTCCCCAGGCAGGGGGTATAGCAACAAATGGAGAAGTTACACAGTGGCCGCAGAGGCCTGCGCAGGGGACGGGGAGGCCGTCCCAGAGGCGGGGATGCTACAGAAGAGACCCACCCGCAGGGGACCATCCTCATGAACCAGGGTGTCAGTTTCAAATGAATGAGCAGCCCCTTTGCAGTGTTTCTTGGGGCGATTTGGTCCTTTTTGTCCTGCCTGTGCTGTCATCTGTGAAGGCCATCAGCACCGTGGCCGCATCATGTCCAAGTGCTCATGCCAACTACCCCTAGGTAGCCCACCACCCACCCAGGTGCTCAGCACCCGCCATCTTATTCAGGCTTCCCGTCGCTGCTCCTGAGACAGGGAGTCACCTGCTCAGGAGGGGTTTGGACCCTGGCCGCAGGAGTCCAGAGCCTGCGTACAAAATGCTGCATCCAGGCGCTGCCCCCACAGCCCCACCAACTGCGAGGGGCCTAGGCGGTCTCCTTACGTCCCTTGGCGCAAGAGGCGCTCACACTCAGAACTCAGTCGTGGGTGGGAGCCAGACCAGCGGTGCGCTGCTCCCTGCCTGGCGCAGACCCTCCTCTCCCCGCTTGCTCCGGCTGGAGACTGACGTTGGGAGCAAGCTGGCTGAGGTTTCTTCTTCTGCCCTGTTAGCGCTGGAGGCTCCTGATGATGGTGAGTGAGCGACAGACAGTTAACTTGGGACCCTCACAACGGAGCACGTTGGTGCTCAGCGCCCAGCATTAGGATGCTCAGCTCACCATCTCGTTCAGTGGGCCCGGGCTGCCTCTTTGTGACGGGAGAGTCCTCTCCATGCGAGGGCTTCGGGTCCACCTTTGCCATCACATCGGCCTTTGCGGGGACTTCTTGAGCACGTGGGGGCCTGCACTGCAGGCAGATCGGCTCAGCCCCTTTCCTCCATGCAGGCCCTGGGCCGAGCTGGGTGAAAGAGGCTGCCAGGGAGGGGAGTGGCTGTCACCCCACCCCAGGGCACCCTCTGAGACTTGTTATGTGCAGGATTGGAACTGAACAATGAAATCCCTGCATGGGGCTCATTAAACCCAGGCTCTAAAACTCCGCTTGGCTCCTGGGGCCTTCGCCGCTTGCCTGCACTGCACTGCTCCGCCCGTGCCCACTTCCCCATACTGTCTGTTCAGGGCCACATCTGCCTCTGTCCCCTGTCAGCCCCTGAGGTGAGACGTCCACCCACAGATAGGAGAAAGGAGTGGGAGAGCCAGAAGGTCAGCTGGAGCTCCTTGGTGTTCTGAGGGGAGACTCTGAAGCCCAGAGAGGAGGAGGGACTTCCATGAACGAGGTGGGGGCCAGGTGGGAGCAAGGGAACAAGTGGGAGCCAGTTTGGGAAACCTCGGCTGAGCAACCCAGTGACCGCTCACGGTGTCAGGCATCCGGAAGTCAGGGGAGTGGGTCTAGCCAGTCTCGGAGCCATGCAACAGGCACCTTGGACTGAGAGGCCCAGGGGTCTGCTCGTTTGGGAAGAACAGCTTCTGAGCTTCTGCAGACCCTTGCTGAAGCCTCACCTGCATAAGGCCACGCATGCCCTCACCTGAGGCAGGGACAAGAGCCTCCTTAAGAGAGTTGTCCCTCCTGGACAGTCTGCTTCTGTGTAACCCACAGGGTTTCTCTCTTTGCTTTGGCTGCCAGGGAACTCAAAGCTACATGTTTTTGCTCAGATTCCCAGGCCTGTGGTACAGGTATTTCCCCTCTTGCTCGCTGTGGTTTCTGGGCTGCCTCTCTAACTTCCTCTGGCTCTGTGCTAGTATAAACATCACTGTGTGCCTTTTTAGGCTGCCTGGGACACTTAAAAAACCAACTCTTTATTTCATCCACGTTGCTGTCTGTAGCAGGAGCCTGTTCTTTTCCCTTGCTGTGTGTCGTTCCATTGTATGGCTGGACCACAATTTATTCATTCTGCTGTTGATGGACAGTTGGGTGGTTCCCGGTTCCGGGTCACTATGAACAGAGCTGATGGGATGTTCCCGTCCTGTCTTTCCATGGATGGAGCCTCATTTCTCTCAGGCACACGCCCGGGCTGTAATCACCGGGTCACGCGGTATTCCTGTGTCCAGCGTTAGGACAACTCTGCCAGGCGTTTTTCCAGAGCACCGCCCCATCTTGCACTCCACCAGCATGGGTCCCCGATGCTCACGTCCTCTAGCACTCGGGGGTTTTCCCTCTGGCCATCCTGGTGTGGGTGCGGTGGGTGCTGCTCTGCGTCTGCACATCCCTGACGTCTCGTGATGCTGGGCGCTGTTCAGCGGGCGCAGTGGCCAGTCGGACCTTCTGGTGGTGAAGTGCTGGTTTCAACCCTTTTCCAGTGGAGCACGCGCAGAGTAGGTGAGGGCTGGTAGCCCACAGTCCATGGGGGCTCTTGAGGCCGTGGAGTTTGTGACACTGCGTTTTTCAGCTCGGGGTGCGCTTCTGTGGAATGAGAGCTTCCTCACTGGACCCTAAACAGCACCCAGGACAGGGCAGCCTAGCCCATCGGCTGTGGGCGCCCTGCCTTAGGAGACCTTCTTCCCAAGCTCACAGATGGACAGGTGCTGGGGGAGCCCTGCTCTCAGCCGCCCGGAGCTCAGTTTCTCCGCCTGTCAGGGGGAGTATGGGTACCACCTCCCAGGACAGCTCGAGGAGGCGCCAGCACGGTCCCCACCCATAGTAACCCCCGTCATCAACAGGGTCCCCAGCCCAGCTCCCCAGTCCGGACGTAGCGGTGACAACAGCAGCCTTCCGTGTGTGGGACCATTGACCCCCCTGCCCCCAGCATGAGAGGGGCCCCACCCATGCCCTCCCTCTCCTGGGCCACCAGTGGAGAACTCATAACTTGGCTGTGGATCCCAGGGCCGGCTGGGCTGATGGCGAGTGGTTTAGCCTCAAAGGCGGGGGGAGGAGGGGGTGCGGTGGCTTTTCTGGGGAGGCCGCAAGTCAGCGCCCCGCCCGGTGCCCCTAGGGGCCTGGGTGCAGGCGCAGGCGGACCTCTCAGGGGATTCAGCCGCTGGAGAGCACATTGCAGGGGGCTGGGCCAGCTTGTTTTAATCAAAACACACACCAGGTGTTCAACATGTTTTTATCAAAATATTCTAAACAGCCGTCAGAAGCTCCTCAGCCACGAGGCCACATGCCCAGCTACCTGGCTCCTGGTGGGGGGGCAGCAGACCTTCCAGCTGGCTATGTGACCCCAGGAAGGCAGCTTACCCTCTCTGACCCTCCATTTTGTCAGTTGTAAGATGCTGCTGTGAAAACCGGAGCAGGGTTTTCGCCAGGTCCCCCGAGGGAGAAGCCTCAGTGATTGTCACTATTATGAATAATATTATGAGCAGAGCATCCCGTCGGCTTGGAGAAGTGGGCCCCAAGGGCAGGCTCGGGGGCACAGGCTGCGTCAGCAGCCCCCAGGGGTGCCCCTTCTCTCTCTCAGGGGAGTCAGAGAGGCCCCTTGCCACCTGTCCCTGGGCACAGCCACACGGGCATCTCTGCAGGCCTGGCATTGGCCACCGCCGAGTTTGCTCATCACCTGCCAGGCAGGAGCATGGCGCTTGTCCCTAGCCTGGCTGGCTCCTGTTCAGAGCCCCTTGGGCAAAGCCCCCTAAGGTATTTGGCCCTCAGGACCTGCCACCTTCTCAAAACATGGCATCTGCTTCCCAGACACCAAGCCCAAGATGAGCTTCCCGTGAGGAGCTGTGGACCTTGCTGCTCCCCCGGCCAGAGCAGGCCCCTGAGGTTCTCCACCCACCCGGTCCAGCCCCTGCCGTCCATCCCTCCACCCAGACGGTGCATCTGTGGGGGTCACACCCTGTGCCGGCTGCATCATCTCACCGGCTCCACTGAGCCCTCGGAGGAGGTTGTCTCAGCCCCACTTACAAATGAGAGAGTCCAGACTCCGAGGGGCTAAACATTTGTCCAAGGTCACACAGCAGTCAGGGCCAGCCCTGTCCAAACCCGGCTCAGGCCTCCTCTGCCAGGCCCAGCAGGCCAGACTAGCAGGAGGGCCGCCAGCTCCCTGCCCATCCCTGGCCCAAGTGTGGGAGGCTTGAGTCCTGCGTGGGGCTATAGTCGGGGACCTCAGGTCAGACCTGAAATGCTTTCTGGCAACAAAAAGGGGGAAGAAAAGAGAAACTGCCCTTGCTATTTAGACGACCTGTGGGAGTGATTGTGGTGGGACGGCTGACTGCTCGGGCCTGACCTGGGGTGCTCTGGGGCTGCCCTGCCTCCCAGGGAGCTCCGTGGACAGAGCCGCCCATGCTGGGGTGCTCTCCCATGACCCTGTCAGGCCCCCATTCTGGAAGGTCCCAACTGGATTCTCTGGGCCTGTGTTCCAGAGGCCTTACAGGTGTTCATTCACTCATTCACTTGTTCATTCAGGGGGTAGGCTGTGTCCTGAAGACCACGGGGTGAGGGTCAATCTGAGCTGGGCCTTGCAGAGAGGAGTGGGCGTGAGAGGAAGTTTTGGGCAGCCGTGTGGACAGTTTGAGGCACATGACAGGATGAACACCAAAGCTGGGGAGTGACAGGGAAGGAGAGAAGAGGGTGGCAGGTGGGCTCCGGGGTAACCTCATGGGCCACGCTAGGGAGCCTGGATTCGGTCTTGGTGATGGGGCGCTGCAGGAGCGATGGGTGCCCTGCCCAGACCTCTCGGCCCCCGCTGCTGCTTGTGTGCAGCCCCCATACCTGCAGCTCTGTTCAGGATGCTGCCCTCAGTGCTGGAGCCTGCTCAGCCTGCAGGCGCAGAGAGCTGCAGGCCTGGGGTCTGGGGGCTTGCCTCTGGGACTCACTTAGACTGGGGGTTGGCCCTGGGGTGGGTGGCATGCTCTGACAGTCAGGGTTTGGGGGGAGAGGACGTTTCACCCTGGTAAGTGGTTCTCCAGAAGGAAATTCTCTGGCCTGGCCCTGCCACCCAGACGAGAGCCCAGGTGCTTGGGGACTCTGCACTGGGGCCTCCCCAAGGAGGTGAGGAATTCGGAGTGCACATGGCCCCATGCTGGGGCCTGGGCTCTAGAGGGAACCAGGAGGGTGAGGCCAGGCCAGGGATCCAAGGCCCCAACCCTCAGACACCTGCCCTTCTGCCCAGCCCCCCTGGGCTATGGGGACAGATTGGTCCCCACACCTAGATCTCTAGGGAGCCAGATGCCTGGGTGATAACACACAGCCCCAGATGGTCAGACGGAAGGAGGCTGCTGGCTCGCCTGCTCAGGTGGTTGGCTGGCTATTCCTGTCTCTGCCAGGAGCCAGGGCCTTATGCTGGGAGCATGGGACCACCACTGGGATGCCCCTGACCTCAGGGAGCACAGTCTGGAGGGGGATGACACAGGCAACCAGACAATTGCAGTAGAGTAACAGGTGCTCTGAAGGGGTCGACTCAGGTGCCATGGGGCACAGAATGGGCACCTCGCCGAGGTGAGGGCTAGGATAGAGCTCAGGGAAGCCTTCCTGGAGGAGGTGACTTGTTCCTTGGGAAGTATGTCCCAGATAGCCAACACTTTCCGGCAGGGCAGCAAATTCAGATACTGGCAGGGGCAGGCAGGAAATGTAGTGGAGGGAACCAGGCCTGGTCTGAGAATAGGGCGACGAGAGAGAGTGGTGGGGAGTATGGCAAACCATCAGCTGTTTGCCCCATTTAAGGGGGCAGCTGCCTCTGCATCAGCTCAGTTTTGCCTGGGGGATGCCAGCCCGTTGTTACTGGATCTTCCAGATTTTCAAAAGAAGCCAGACTTCCAGCTTCTGTTTTTGGAAAACACTACACACACCCACGCAGACATGTCCAAGGTCCCTGGATTGTGCCTCTGGCCGTACTGTGCGTGTGGACTGGGCAAAGCCTAGGCAGGGGCTCCAGCCGGGGCCGAGGGCTCGTGTGTCAGTGGGAGGGAGTCTCCCGGGACCTCCAAATACCAGTGGGCGGCCATGCAGCACCACCCACTATTTTCGGGCATCCTGTCTCTGTTCTCAGCACCTCCAGGTGCCGGCCGCCCGCAGGCGGTGCAAACCGCACAGGAAACAGCTGGTGCCGGGGGTCGGTTTTGGTTGACAAGGTGCCGCCAGGCTGAAACCGCCGTCAACAGGCCCGTTTCCTCCCTGTGGACAGAGTGGCCCTAAGGGCGGGTGCCAGGGCCCATGGGGAAGTCCCACTGCGGCTGGGCTCTGGCCTGTGCCCTCTTCCTGGCTGGCCCCAGCGCTAGAGATGGACAGCACGGCCTGGTAAGGAGACCGGCGGCTCTGTGCTTCTGCCTGGGGCCGGCTCCAGCATGCGTAGTACTTTTCTTTCGTTTTCCTCGTCGGTTTTCCACAGCACCGTGCTGTCCGCACTGCGTTCGTTGAAGCTGGTGGTCACGCCCCGGGGCCACCTCTGTCCTGAGCTGATCCGGAGGGGAGGGCGTCCCTGCCCACAGGCACTCAGTCTGGCTGGAGGTCAGCCAGCGCATCAGTGATTCCCAGATGCAAAACATGTCCCGGGCGCTGAGGGCAGAGCGCTAGAACGAGCTGCGATCTCAATTTGCGTGAAAGCCAGACACGGACGTTGAAGTCCCCGCTCTGCCAGGTGCTGCTGTGACTTTGGGCAGGTTCCACCCCTGCTTGCATCTGGGTGTCTGTCATCTCTAGAATGGGCCAGTCGTGCCCACCTCATGGGGCGCCGTGCAGGGTACATGGGAAATGCTCCTCAGAGCCTGCCCGCGGCGGACATGGGCTCCAGTTGTCCCCTTGTCCTTGTGGTGCAGCATCTGTGGCTCACCTACCCCTCAAGCCAGGCGAGCTTTGCCCGCATCCTGGGACCTGCCTGCTGGCTGGGTGGCAGCTCCAGTCTGTGGCAAGTCCCTTCCTCTGCCTCAGAGAGACCCCTGGTCCTTCCCAGCTGGAGGTCAGGTCAGTCAGGCCAGGGTTCTGGGCCCTGGAGCACCCCCTGCCTGAAGGAAAGGGGCACCCGTTAGCCCAGCCCTGCCCCTCGCCCCCACTCATCACCACATCCAGATGAAGCAGACCACCAGGGCACTGGAGGGACCGCGGAGCCCATGAGGCAGAAAGCACAAATAACGTGCCCCCCCCTCCCCGGGGGGGAACCCCAGCCCACAGTGAACATGCCGTGTGTCTCCCAGCTGGCAGGCACAGGACCCCACTCTGCCTTTAGCTCCTCTGTCGAGCAGAGGCAGGAGGGAGGGGGAGGCAGCCAACTGCCAGCCCCTGTCCCTCCCTTCAATGCCAGGCTCCTGGCCCCACGTTCATGCCCTGAGGGGCCTGGCTCACCTGAGGTGCGAGGAGGGTGGTGTGGGGAAGGCGTGTGAGGGGTACAGGCCGGCACATCCTCAGGGTGCGCCTCTGCCTTCTTGTTTGCACAGACTCCATGGGGTGTGCTCTGGGGGAGGGCCACCCTCCCCCCTCCCCTTTCCTGCCTGTTACAGATGAGCAGACGGCCCAACTGACAGGGGAGGCCCTGGGGCCTGCCAGGAAAGGGAGCTCTGGGGCGTGGCCACCTCCCCTGGCAGAGCTCTGACCCCAAGGGAGGTCCCAGCCAGCAGAAGTGTGTGTCCCTATTCCCTTTCCTGGCCAGGGAGCCATGGGCCTCAGTGGGCTGGGCCGAGGACTCTTTCAGGCCTAGGGTTTTTGTTTCGGTATTTTTCCCCACGTGGTTTTAAAGATTTTATTTATTTTTTTCCTTTTTCTCCCCAAATGCCCCCAGTACATAGTTGTATATTTTAGTTGTGGGGCCTTCTAGTTGTGGCATGTGGGACACCACCTCAGTGTGGTTTGATGAGCAGTGCCATGTCCGCGCCCAGGATTCAAACCAACGAAACACTGGGCTGCCTGCAGCGGAGCGTGCGAACTTAACCAGTTGGCCACGGGGCCAGCCCCCCAGTGTGGTTTTAAAGCACCCAAGAAGCCCCTGTCTGTGTGAGCTGGTTGGGCCAGGGGAGGACAGGTCTCTGCCATCCGTGGCAGGAGGTGCCCCAGGCTGCAGGGTCCCCAGGTGGGGCTCAGGGGCTCCAGGCTGGTTTGTGCCAGGCCTCAGGCAGAGGCTGGACCCCGGCAAGTGGGACTGAGGACCAATGGCAAGAGACACAGGACCCAGGGGTCCAGGAGCCTGGTGGGCAAGGCTGGGGGCCACAGGCCTGAGGGCTGAGCCCATCTCTGAGTGAGGACAGAGCTTGAGGCTGGAGCCGAGGACCAGGCGCCCAGCTGAGGCATCCAGGCAGGACGGCGCAGGGCCTGGTTCTTGTTTCCATGGTGACGTCCCAGCAGGCAGGAGCCAGGTCAGGGTCCCCTTGTGAAGCAGGGCTCAGCAGGCCTTGGCTGGAGGAGGGCACAGGCCCCTGGGGAGAAGCTGCTGCCTAGGTTTCTCTGTAAGCACCAGGACCCCATTTCCCAGAGGAGTCCGGGGTGTCTGCCCAAGTCTGGGCCTGCCCCACCTCCAGAGCCCAGGTCCCGCATTGGCCCAGGGGACAGAGGAGGAAAAGCAGCCCGTCTGAGATCTGTGGCCAACTCCACTTTCCTGGCCAGATAAGGTCACTGACCCGCAGGCACCTGCCAGCAGCCAGCCCAGGTCCGGGGGTCGCTGCGTGCCCCACGGGGCCCCAGCAAGCTGCCCTCTTGACAGTGAGCATCCTGGGGCAGCAGGTGGATAGCAAGGAGCCTGTGGCATGGGCCTCATGTCTGGGTCATGGCCAGAGGCCAGAGTCCCTTAATCAAACTGCAGCAAGGTGCCTGGGGCGGGTGGCGGCGGGTCTCCCAGCACGTACTCCTGGCGTTTGCAGGAGACCATGCTCTCGCCCTACCCCGGGTCTCGGACTCCTGGGCTCAGATGGAAAGACCCCTTTGCCCAGTGTCGTCACCTCCGGCTGCATGGATCGACACCCTCTGTCCTTTCCTCCAACGCCGTCAGCACAGCCAGCACTGGCATCAGTCTCAGTGCCGTCACCCTCCCCGTGCCGGCACCAGGGCCCTGAATTCATTTGGCTGGTGGTGTGGCCAGTGCTTCCGAAACAACTGGGGATGAAGTTGCGTGCCCTTCCCGTGTGGGCCAGGCCGTGGCCTCTGTCTGGCCCTGCCCTGGGTGAACCAGGGCAGGGGGTGGCAGGCAGGCAGCGCCGAGCCCTCCAGAACTCCACACGCAGAGGCAGCCCCTGTGTCCCCTCAGTCGGCAGAGCCGGGGAGGAGGTGCTGGCCCCGCGTGGGCCCAGGGGAAGGAGGCAGGAGTGGAGACCGTCCTTGCTGCTCTCCCCACTGGGGAGTCCAGCCACCATTTCCTTTCGCTGGTACAAAGACCATGCCCGGGAAGCTGTCCTGGCTCAGCCTCCTTCTCTACCTCCTTCGTTCCCTCCTGCCCTCGGCTCACAGGGCACGAGGGGGAGGGATGGCTAATGACACGCGGCGCCCTGCCTGGGCAGGGGCCTTTTGTTCATTCACTCAATGGTGGACACTTCCTGGGTGCCTGGCCCTTCCCTCTAGGCAGCCCAGGTCAGCGGGCACCAGTAGGTGTCCAGTCAGCATGGCACAGGGGAGTCAGGGGACAAGTCCTATGTGCTCAGAAAAGAGCAGCTCGCCCTGCGGGATGGAGCACAGAGTTGGAGATGGGATTAAGTGGGTGAGGTCTTGAAGGGTGAGTAGGAGTTTGCAGGTGGAGCAGGACCTAGTGATCATGCCATTCCGGGACACAGCATGACAGTGATGTGTGAGAGAGGGAATGTCTGAAGACCAGCAGGCCCTGGATGCTGGGTGGCTGGCGTGTAGAAGGAGGGTACTCAGTTAGAGTGGACCTGTCTACTCTGCTGAGCTGGGCTGTGACGTGGGCAATAGGGAGCCACAGCAGAGTTTACATAGGGAGAGTGGGAGCTGCAGGACAGGGAGGGAGGAGCCAGTGAGGGGAAGGGACAGGCCTGAGCAGAAGACCCTACCGCACCCTCCGGAAACGGGCTCAGCCCAGCGAGGGGGCAGGTGGAAGCCATGCTGGCTCCTGGCTGACCTCCTGATCCTGCCACCACTTGTCACAGCCCTGCTCCTCCGCTTCCAGCTCCAAAACTGGGGCGGCAGGACCCACTCACAGCTGCTGTGCAAGGAGGATCCACCCCCCAGAGACGCCAGATCGCCGCTCACAGGAGCCCGGGGAGGAGAGAGGATCCCCTGGACACCGGGGCATCTGCCTCCGCCTCCACCTTTGGGCCAGGACCGGAGGGCCCCGCTCCCGCCTAGTTAGGGAGACATCTTCAAGGACCATGTTTTGATGCTTCAGGAGGATGGCGGTGAAGACAGTGGATGGGGGTTGTCCAGCCTAATGTCCATTTTTCTGGAAGCTTCCCTGACCCCTTGGGTCCCCCATAAATTCCCTCAGACCCCTCCCGCTGTGAGCCACAGGAGGACAGAGGGCAGGACAGGAGGAGGCCCACCCCCCAGTGCAGACAGTGCCAGGTGCCTTCTCGGTCACACCTCGATTCTCGCTCAGAGTGGCCCTGAGTGCCGGGTCATGTGCCCACCTTACAGATGAGGAAACTGAGGCTCAGGGAGGTGAAGAGACAGCTCACGGTGGACAGAGCAGGGAGTTCATCCTGCATGGCCTGGGCTAGGCCTGGAGCAGGGGAGGGGCAGTCCCGTGACCCCCACAGGGATCTCCTAGGGTTCAGGGAAAGGGGGCGTCCACTAGGTGACCGGGGGGCAGAGGGGGTCAGGGCACACGTGGCCTGGAACAGGGCCACTGAGGCAGCCCCGGCCCCGCTCAGGGACATGGCCAGGTGCTGCCTGCTCTCTGCTCTGCCCCCTACAAGCTGTCTCTTCACCTCCCTGAGCCTCAGTTTCCTCACCTGTCTCCCGGGAGACTCTGGTGTCTGTCCCCCCCCCCACACACACACTTTATGTGCTCTCTGTCCCTTTCTACCCGTCTCTCTTTCTCACCTCCTTCCCTCCATCCCTCTCTCCGCCTCTGTCTCTCTCTGCCCCTGCCCCACCCCGTGTGTCTGTCCCCTGCTCTCTCCCACCTTCTTTGCTCTGTTTTCCCCCCCACTCTCTGCCCGTCTCTGACTCAGTTGCTCTTCCCTCCCCCATGTCTCTTTCTGTTTCTGTCACACTGCCCTTCCTGTTCCTGCCTCTCCTCCCTCTTGCCTCTCTCTTCCTCTGTGTGCGCATCTCTGTGTCCCTCTGTCTGTCTCTTCCCCCGAGCCCCCGCTCCCATCTCCCCTCCTTCCCTGATGGCTTGCTCTGTCCTGGCAGGGCCTGCTCAAGGCCCATGTGTCTCTTGGCCCCTTTCTCCATCACCCTCTCTGCTCGGTTCCCACTGCCGAGGGGCAAGTCTTTGCTGGGTTTCTGGTTCAGCGTCCGTAGTGTGAGGTCTTGGAGGCCCCGTGGGTCATAGGTCACTGGCTGGCATGGAGTGGGATCCTCTCCTGCCCAGTCCATTAGGCCAAGCCTAGCTGCATCAGGGGCTTCAGAGTGGGCAGGCCCATAATGAGTCCCCTCCACGTCCCCAGCTCCCGGAGAGCCGCAGCCTACGGCAGCGTCACATAATGAAGATATAAAAGTCCACGATTTCCTCTGTGTGTTGGCAAACACCGCCGGCTGCTAATGCAATCCTTTCCTTTAATGGATTCTTGAATTTAAACGATATGTAATTAAACATAATTAGCCATGCACGCCATGCGGCTAGGTACCGTATGCCGTGGGACCGGCTAGAATGTCATTACAAAGCGTCTTCTTTTATGGACGGATCTCTTGTTCCCTCTCGAGGTCGAGTTCATTTGACTGGACAGTAAACCTGGCCCGAAGGTCTAGTAAAGGGGTCCAAGGAGGGGCTCTGGGCCAGCTGCCCGGGGACCTGGATGATGAATTGGGGTGGGCGTGTTTGCTGGGAGAAGTTCAGTTTGGCTTTGAGCAGCCACGCTGACCTCACTGTGGTGGAGAGAAAAGCTGGGAGTCTGATGGGAACTGTGGGGACCTGGGGGAGGGGGCACAGAGCGGGGACAAGGGGTGTCAGCACCCGGGCAGGCGGGGCCTGAAGCCTGCCTGGCCGCCCACTGCCCCCAATGGCCCCCTCTGAAGTGGGGCACTGGGGCCCGTCGCTGAGCAGGACTCCGGGGCCACCCTTGGGCCCCAGGGGTAGCTGAGGGATGCCCGAAAGGGCGCATCCAGGGCGACGCAGGACTCGAGCCTCAGGCACACCGGCCAAGCAAGAGGCAAGACCAGGGCAGGGGCAGAGAGCAGCAGAGCCGGCTGCCGGGCTGGAGCCCGCTGTGACCACTTCCTTGGGCACTCCAGGCTGTCAGGATGTCCCCCCAGGGTCCTAGTCCCAGCCCACCTGCCCGTCCCACTCCACTGCCCGTGGTTACACATGCCCCTGCACACACACTCTGTCTTCCCTGTGCCTCCAAGACTGATGTGTATCCGTCCGGCCCATCTGTCTGTCCCCCACCAGCCTGTGGGCCAGGGTAGGGTCCAGGCCGGGTCACCCTCCGTCTCCCTGCCAGCCCGGCCCTGGCCCCAGGGCACAATCCAACAGCTTGCTGGGTTCTCAGTGGTCCCGGGAACCGTGCTGAACCCCCACGCCAGGCCTGTCCCCCAGCCTCACCGGTCAGCTCCTGCACTCCTCATGAGAGTCCATGCGTGTGTCCTGTTGTCACCTTCGTTTAGAGACAGGGATACCAAGGCATGGAGGTGGACGGCCCTTGCCCAAGGTCACATGGTGGGTGGGGGTGGAGCCCTGCTGATCCTCAGGGCACAGATGAGGAAACTGAGGCAGAGGGGTGGTTTGCCAGGGAGTGGGTTTACTGTCCATTCAGGTGCTCTGTCTCTCGCAGAGGACCCCGCCCCCTACCTTGTGTGTCCTGGACCAGCCTGGGAAGTGGAGCTGCCGAGAGAATTCCTGCTCCAGGAAGGGGGAGGGGTTCCTGCGAGGGAGGGGGTGCATCAGCAGCTGCAGGGGCACCTGGGACCCCTGCCCGGCCCCTCAGTCTGTACCAGGGAGGGGTGTCTGCACACCCTGGAGCCAGGCATGCTGCCAGCGCCCAGAGCCTGCCTCTCCTGCACCCCAGGAGGGCCTGAGTGTAGAGCACTGGGTCCCCAAGGAGGAAGAGCTGCCCACAGGAAGGACCGTCCACAGGGACCCGGGCGGGTGGGAGGCTATGAGCACCCCATCCTGGGAGGATGGATGGCCCGACCAGGGCTCTGCCAGCCTCTGCTGTAGAGGCCTGCGGAGGAGCTGGTTGAGGCTCTGTGGGTGACGTGTGGTCTCTGTTGCATATTTTCTTCTTTTTACAAGGCCTTAAAAATATGAAAACCGTGCTTAGCTCAAGGGCTGTACAAAAACAGGCTGCAGGCAGGATTTGTCCCCCAGGCAGCAGAGAATGGCCACAGTGACAGGAAATAGACACCTTGCATTTGTGAGATCATGTGCAACATTTTAGTTAAGTTTTCAAGGTAAAATATACCTCAAAAGCATGTTCTAGATAGCTTTGTCCATGTGCATATAAGTGCACGACAATGAACAGCAGGATGCATTTCCCTTGTGTGCCCCCCATCATCACCCCCCAGGTCAAAGTCTAGAACACTGCCAGCACCCCAATCGCACCCCCCAGGAAGTGACCCTCCTCCGGCCTCTGCACTGGAGACTGGTCTCGAGGGCTCATCCCATTCGGGGTCTGTGAGCCTGGCTTCTTGCGCCCGCCATGAGGTCTGGGCATGACATCGGATGGGCGTCGCAGCCCAGGAGCAGTTCCTTCCGAGTGGTCTTGTCGTGCGCTGTTTTGACGTGCACACGGACCACAGTCCGTTTCTCTACTCTCCCGCTGATGGACGTCTGTGCAGTTTTTGCCTTTTTGCTCTTATGACTAAAGCTGCTCAGAACATTCTAGCACCATATCGATGCACTTTCATTGTGTGTACACCTGGGAGTGGAACTGGTTGGTCACAGTAGGTACCGACACACAGTTTCCCAAAGTGGCCACATACAAGCTTTTGGTCCTGATGAGTGCGTGTCTCGGCACTGACGTAGGATGACGGAGATCTTGAATTCCCACGTGCCTAGATTGTTTGTGTCTGTGATGGCAAGAACAAAATAACAATCCCTTAAGATACGTGCACAACACGAGAGTTACTCTTGCTTGAGTTGCTGATGCCGTAGGTGATGGTGAGGACCCTTGTGCCCTCATCCCCTTGTCTTGTCCCCAAGGCTCACAGTTTGGGGCCTCACCTCTGGGGCAGTC
Organism: Equus asinus; assembly: GCF_041296235.1. Lineage (NCBI taxonomy): Eukaryota > Metazoa > Chordata > Mammalia > Perissodactyla > Equidae > Equus > Equus asinus. The sequence continues at coordinate 8,491,127 of NC_091791.1, read as the reverse complement.
ATGCGCCCTTGGGGCATCTGTCCACGAGCATGTTGATCCTCGAACCGCAGGGTGGCCACCCTTGGGAAGGCCAGAGGAGCGATGCCCACTGGCCCTGGCTCCTGTAGGTGGTCTCTGTGCTTAGAGCCGGCGCTGCTGACCCAGGACCTTCCTGGAGGGTTGGGAACGTCCAGCTGCCAGGCATGCTCTTGGAGGCTCTGGCACCCAGGATATAGCTGGGAGTCAGAAGAACCAGGTCAGATCCCAGCTCTGCTCTCCCTGCTGCATGACTTTGAGCAAGTCTCTGAACCTCTCTGAGCCCCCATTTCCTCATCTCTAAGATGGGGTGCCTGCCTCCTCCCCGAGGATGTGAGGAGAAGATGATATGAGACTTGTGGAGGCTGTGCCTGGGGATGGCAGCAGGAGGGAAAGTGAAAGTGGCCTCGGCCCGTACGAGAGGGTGGGCGAGTAAGTGGGGGTCCTCTGGCAGGGGCAGGGGACAGGGCAGAGCCAAAGCTTGCCCCCCCCAGTCATAAGGAGTGTCCACCTTGCCCTCCTCCCAGGTCCTGGGCCTCCGCAGCCCCTGGGGAAGTGGCCTCCAGGCCACTGGGCTGAAAACTCTGTAAAAACAAAAGGTGCCCTTGCCCATGACGGCCGTCTTTGGGTAAATTGCTTTGCAGAAGCCAAACCCTTCAAAAAGGACAACTTGGCTTTTGGAATGTTGTCAGAACCAACTTCAACCACTTCCTTCCAGACAAGGGAGGAGCTTCCCAGGTGCTGGGCCGGCGGCTGGGAGGGCGCCGTTCGGGCTTTCCCAGGGAGCTCGGGCCAGGCTGCATGGTAAGGAAGCAGCCAGCCCCCAGCAGAGTGAGGGTGCAGAGGGCGGCCCTGACCCACCCAGCTCCAGCCTAGAGCAGTGGAAGGGCCTTCCAGTCACCAGGACCCCCTCTCCAGCTCATGGCCCCCTTAGGCTGCCATGGCCACGGGGACAAGGTCCTAGCTCCTTCCAGAACTGTCAAGACTCTGGGTGGGATGTCCCCAGGAGCCCACCCCGAGCGCCTCCTGTGGCCGCGGCCCCAGCTCCATTACAGTCCCTTGCCCACATGCCCACCTAGAACCCTGTTCTACTTTAGAACCCCACAGCCCCTCCTCCCCAAAGCCCCCACACAGGGTCCCCTTGGTGCTGCACAGACCCTATAGGCGTGGTCTTGCTTCCCTTGTCCCCAGCATCCAGCCAGACCTCAGGAAAGGTCTGGGGAATGAATGAAGGCTTTGGGAGGGTCTAGCCCACAAAATCCCAGCCAGAGAGGAGCGTCGCCAGGACCCTCACTGTTGGCAGGAGCAGCCTCGGAGGGCCCCAGCCAGATGGCTTGTGGGCCCCTGGGGTCTGGGCAGGAGGGAGCTGGGAGCAGGGTTGAGCTCCCACCCCTGCTCTCAGGCTGTGCTGCTTCTGCTGGCAGCACGGACGGAGCAGGGGCCAGCAGCCACTCCGCACAGGGCTCCGAGCAGGTTTCCAGTGGAAAGGTTTGGGCAGGTGCCAGGAACAGTCAGGAGGGAGATGTATGTGCCCTGAGTTGGGGGGGCTGGGACTGGGGTGTGGGGAGGAGGGGGAGAGCCATTGGCCACAGGCCTGGCTGCCTGATGAGACGCAGCAGGGCCTGGAGGTTTCCTGAGGGCAGGGCCAGGCCTGTGCTAGATGCTGGAAGAAAGCAGCTTCAGGGGGTCACCATGGGGTCACCCACCAACTAACCTATAGCCATGCTCTCCAGGCCCAGTGACGAACACCATCCAGAAGTGAAGGCTGACGGGTACGTGGACAACCTCGCGGAGGCCGTGGATTTGCTGCTGCAGCATGCAGACAAGTGATGGGCCCTCTGAGACGGCCCCCAGCATCCTGCCACCCCTCCCCCAGTGCCTGGACCACCCAAGGCCCTCCCCTGTGCCCTTTATCCTGAACAGGCAGGGAAGAGGGCGCCAGCCAGGCAGCTCTGGGCTGCCCTGCCTCTGGGCCCGTGCCAGCCAGCCCCTTCCTCTGTCTCCCCTGCCCACTCTGTACCCTGTCCGCCCTCCCCAGTCATGCCCCCCAACCTCCTGAGCTGAGGTCATCCCCACCTGCTGGCCTAAACCCCTGCCTGCACCCCAGGGAAGTCACGAGTGGGGACAGACCTGGGGCCTCCAGAGAAGGAAACCCTCGAGCCTGGCTCTGGGACTGTCCCGAAGCCCGGGTCCCGTCACTCTCCCTTTGCACCTGGTCCTTTAACTGCTCCACCTGATTGGACTCAGAGGCACTGCCCACTGCCTCCGTATCAGACATTCCGTGCACTTGAGGGAGGAGCCTGGAGGGGCCTCCCGTGCACAGTCCATGCAGCCTGGAGCTGAGCCAGCCTCCCTGGGACTGCCCAGCAGCCCCTGCCCACCCTCCACCCGCCACCCTTCCTATCCCCGCAAGTCACCCCTGGAGCCAAAAGCCAGGCCAGCTCCCGGGCACTCTAAAGACACCCTCCCACAGAACACAAGTATGACCCTCTGGAGTCGAGGTTGCAGGCACGGAGGGTGCTTCTGGAGCCCCAGCTCAGACTTGAGTGTGTCCTGCCCGGCACAGGCAGGAGGAGACTAATTAAATAAGCTCTGCCCTGACCCACAGCCGACTGAGGCCTTGACTGCAGAGGGCCGTGGGGGTAGGGGGCGGTGGGGGCGGCCTGGCACCGTCCCTGGGCCTGCCTGTGCTTGAACCCGAACATCAGCGGGCCAGGACCCTGAGACACCTCGCCTGTCCCAGCCCCAGAGTTTAACTGGTGGGGAAACTGAGGCCCTGAGGGGACAGTGAGCTCCCGAGGCCCCATCGGGGACCAGGTGGGCCAGGGCGCACGTTGGCCTTCCTCACAGAGCAGCCCCGTGGCCGTGGGCTTCCCCACTCACTCAGCCCGGGTTTCAGGTTTCAAAGTCATCAGCTGTCAACAGATAGTGCTCCGTTTCCCCCCACATCGACCCAGAAGCCACTGATAAGTCTTGGGATACAGCTTCTCATAAAAGAAGTCCTGAGTCCTCCGCAGCCGGGTTTCCACTCAGCAAAGGCAGGCGCTGATGAACACTGGACCCGGAGCCTGGGCCCCCCCCCAGGCCACAGGTGGTGGCGGCGGCAGGGCTGTGCCTCCCCAGCCTTGCCCACCATTAAGTAGGGGTGGGGAGGAAGTGGCAGGGCCGAGCCTGTTCACGGAGAGGAGAGGCCGCGCCGGCTGCTGTGGCTGGCATGCCAGGGAGCAGGGGCGTTTGGCCTGTCGGGTGTCCCTTGTCACAGCTCGCCGGGAGCTCTGCAGTGGCTGGGTAGCGGGCACGCAGCTCACTGCAGTGTGGAGGGCACCTGCAGGGGGACAGGTTTGGGGGTCTTTGGTTTTCCCTTTTTTTTTCTTTCCCCTTTGCGTCCTTGGCAGGAGCTAGCAGCCAGGGCAGCGCCCCCTGGAGGAAGGAGGCTGGCGCTCGCTCTCTCCATGGACAAGAGGAGTCTCCTCTTGCAGGCTGCTGCCCATGAGTGGGGACAGGGAGGGTGTCCAAGGGACAGCAGGTGCAGACCCCTGCTTTGGACAGAGAATGTGCCACCCCCGAGCTGTGGGTTCAGTAAGTGGATGCTGTTGTCCCCCCATTTTACAGATAGATAAGTACACTAGGTGCAGAGGGAGAAAGCCGCTCTTCTGAGGGCCGACAATTGGTAAGGGCAGAACTGAGGCCCGAATCAGGTTCTGACCCCGCATCCATGCCCTTTCTAGTCTCTTCCACAGTCCTTCTGTGGGGGGGTGGCCTGTGGCATTCTCCCTCCAGAGACAAAATATTCTTTGGGATTGAGCTCTGGCCCCACTGTGGGGGTGTCATGTAACTCCTAAGCCTCAGCTACTTCATCCTTTCCCTAACAGGCATCACTGAGCCCTGCTGCGGGCCAGGCCATGCTGAGGTGCTGTCACCCAGATGGGGATAATGACATCTGTCCTGCTGCCACCTAGGGTGACAGTGCTGCCCAGCCCCAGCCTGCTGCAGACCCTCCATCCACGCCCCAAGCATCGCAGCACAGTTCTCCGGCCAGAGATGGCCGTAGCCACTGGCCACGTGTGGGGCTGGAGTTCAGGGCGGGCCATGGCCTAAGGACCTGTCTGCAATCAGGTGACGCACCACAGACCTGCTGCTAAGAAACAGACACTCAAAGTCCAGGCAACAGGCCAGGTTGGCCCCCCTGCCAGCAGAACGTTCCAGGATCTAGGGGCACCCAGCAGAGCCACTGTCGGGAGGGGTGGGGGTGGGTGGAGAGGAGAGGCTGAGTATGTCACCTCTTTGGGGGCACAAGGTCCTCATCTACTCCCAGATCTTCCAACTCAAGGGTCCACATGGTACCAGCCCTGTGTGAAAACCCAATTCAAACTTGGTTATCCAACAAGAGAGTTTATTGTCTCATGTGACTTACAAGTCCAGGCCTGGCTGGATCTGGGTCCCAAGAAAGTCCCAGGCTGACCCGGGGGCCGCCCCACCCAAACTCCCACAAGACAGAGGGAGGCAGCATGGCACCAGGAGGAGGACAGGAAAACAGGGGGCGTCCACACTGCCATTGTGCTGATGTGCAGCTGGCAGCGGCTGGGACATCAGGGTCCTCAACACCAGCTGCGCGCCTACCCCCAGGCCCGGCGGCTCCAGCGCTCCCTCCTCCTTCAGGTCAGATGGACAAGGTCCCTGCAGAGGCTGGTCCTTCCTGCTGGGCCACTCCTGCCCCTCAGGGAGGCAGGCGGGAGCTGGCAGGTAGGAAAGGGCCAGAGGTGGGGACGCAGAGAGGGACATGCACACGGCCCACCGCATGCTCACGGTTCCACCTCCCACCCCAGCGTGATGACCCACCACTCACTGTCCCTCAGAACTGTCCCGCTTTAGGTGGTAAACATATCGGCACTTGACGTTCTCTCATTTTTTGTTTCTTTCTTTTTTAAGATTATAAATGCAATATGTATTGCTGTAGGAAATTCAACAGAAAAGTATAAAAAGAAACCAGAAGTCATCAGAGCCTGAGCACTGCTAATGTCTGGGCATTTCCTCTCGGCCCTCTTGCCACGTGGGGAGAAGTGTTTGAACAGTCTGGATTGGCCCATACACCCAGCATGGTATGGGGCTTTTTTGCTTCCTCTCCTTTAAGCCCCACAAGTGTTACAGCCCCTGTCCACACGAGGAGACTGCTCAGTTAGCATGCTGCCTGGTGTCCTGCAGACAGCACCTGTCAAATGCAGGTGCGCGGGCCCAGCTCAGGCGCACAGTGGGGCCCGCCCGCAGTGCCCTGCAGCCGGACCAACAGCAGGGCAGGGAGCCCCCAGGCCTGTGCCCCGGGCACTATCCTGATCTCGGCAAATCTTGAGGTGCAGGGGAGCACGGCACTCTCCTTCCCCTGCTGCGGGAGTCACCAGGGTGAAGAGCGGGGCAAGCTGGGCTGGAGGGCAGATGCTGCTCCCCTGGGGCCTCATCCAGAGCGCAGGCCAGCACCAGGCCGGCGCCCAGCCAGGGGCCTCACCTGAGGAAACAGCTGAGGGGCTGTTAGGGGCTGGAGGCCTGTTGAGGCCACTCTGTGCCCTCTCCTCGGGTGGGGAACGTGTGGGAGCCACTGTGCTTGCAGAGCCTCCCCTGGCCTCTGCCCTTCCAGTCATGGGGGAGGTGAGGCAGGGTCCCTGTGTCCCTGGGCCTTGGTGCCACAGGCTGCCAGGGAGGGGCTGGGGAGCTCCCCGCACCCCAAGCAGCCTTGCTTCCCCTCTATCGTGAACTAGGCGTTCATAGGCCATTTTGTTTGAAAAAGAATCTGCTGCTAAACACAAAAGAAACAAGAGTCTAAACGGAGAGCTCAGGCACCTCAAAGATGTTCTAGGCAGAAGCTGTGGTCAGATCATGAGGGCAAACACGGGGTCACAAAAATTAAGCCTCTCCAGCCTGTCCTCAAGGCTGCAAACAGCATGGTCTCCTGAGTTGGGTTAGCCAAGGGCCCCCGACGGAGGGCCAGGCCAAGGGACTGATGCCAGGAGCCACTCTGGGCTGAGCTGCATGCACTGGCATCCCTGTGGCCAGAGTGGTACAGGTCTGAGCCAGGCTGCCTTCCGTGGAGTGTGGAGGCCCAGCCTATGCCACCTCCATGGCTATCCTGGTGGGCAGGTGGCCCTACAGGGCGCCAGGCCAGCCACTCCATCACAGTATACCTGGAGCCAACTGCCATGTGGCCTTGCCTCTCGGCTGAGGGCTGATCTGATGGGCTCACGAGGGCTCTGTGAAAGGCAGCTTCCCATTGCTCCTAACTTGGAAATTACACAGAGGGGTGTCTCCACTCCGCTGTCTCGGGGTCCCTGTTTCCTGGATGGAGTGAGGAGCTGGGCCCTGTCAACCCCTGAACACGCACACCCACACGCGTGCACACACACACACACAGACACAGCCCCGGGCTGTGCTGCTTGGACCATGCCTCTGTAAGGGCTCCCCCGTGCCCACAGTGGTGGCTGGGGCCAGCCCTCCCCCTCACAGTCACTCACACAGCCTCCTGCGTTCAAGGCTGTTGACAGCTCCGAGATGTCCGCATCCCCGTTTCATTGACCCAACCCTGAGGCTGAGGGGACGGAAGGGTCCAGTCTCTGTCCCTGCCAGCCCAGAGCCAGCGCGCCCAGGGCAGAGGGGGGACCCATCGATGCGCCACTCCCAACAGAAACCACACAGCAGGCTCCCACGGGCAGGTGCTGAACCAGGAAGCTTTATTTACACAGTAAAAGTAACAAGCAAATTCCTGAGAGACTAGAGCGGCTCTAGTGCAAGACAGTCACGGCCTGCGCGGAGGACAGGCTGCGGCAGGCGGGAGGGGACAGACCCAGTGCCTTCCACACCAGATCACTCTGCCCGGGCGGGGCCTGGCCCAGCACATGTGCTGGCCGCCACACCTCCCGAGGCTCTGCAAGACCAACAATGTATGGTTCGGGAAAGCACGCCATGGCTCCAGAAACAGCCTACACACCGTCACCCGAGCCCCCAGGACGTCTCCTCCACGCACTGAAAACACAACTTCTTTGCCAAAGAGACTATGCTAGAAGGTCAGACTATCCTATCTAGGCTACAAGATCTCTGCTGCAGTCTGGGATTTTTTTAAAAATCTTTTTTTCTTCTTTTCTCTTTAAAGAGGCATGGTTTTCTCTTGACTGGTGCCCAGGGCAGGGGTTTGACCAACTGTGCGGACCTGGCAAGATGTGGCATCATTGCCCACAAGGGAGCCGGGTGCCAGGGCGGTACCCGCTGGGTCCTGGCCAGGCTGCCAAGCCTGCTGCTGGGCTCTGCTGCTCACGCCCCGGTGGCAGAGCCCGAAGCTTCCACCGTTCAGGTGACCAGCCCCAGGCCACAGAGTGCGGACGACCTGAACCCTGGGGGAAGACACGGAGGAGCTCGAGCCCAAACCAGTGCACAGCCCCCAGGGCGCGGTCTAGACGCCATGGCCGCCTGCTCAAAAGCGGGGTCCCTGCACTGGGGACCCACCGGGACATTTGGGTTTTTCTTTTTAATGTGGGCTTTTCCTTTATTTAAATTTTTTTTTCAGCATACAAATTCACAAAACTTTCCTGCTACAAAAATTTTGTTGAAAAATAAGGCTTTCTGAGAATGAAAATCCGTGTATATGGTGAGCACAAGCTCCACCGTGGCCGGACGGTGCGTCTGCCCGTGGCCCTGCCAGGCCCGGCTGCCACCGCGAATAAGGCAAGGGGGTTGCAGGCATGTAAATGGCAAGGCCATGGCCCGAGCTGGAGGACGCTCCTCTGGAGTAGGGAGACGCGGGCCAGCAAGCTGCCCCTCCCCACGGCTCTCCTGGAGCCCTGATCCCGCTCTCGTGGTTCAGGCCCCGGGCAGGCGGGCAGCCTGGTACAGCCCTCCTCCCTGGCTCTGAACTCCCCCAGCCTTACCGCAGAGGCAGGAGTTTATGGGAGTCGGCTGCGAGAGGCAGGGCCCCCACAAAAGTGAGGCTCCTGCAGGGCGAGTCCGCCAGCCCGCAGCTGCCCCGGCGGGACAGCCACCTGGGGTCGGAGAGAGCCTCCTGGGCGAGCGTTCCTCCAAGAGCAGAAGTCTTGGTGCCAGTGGGTTGTGCACGAACGGGCCTCTCTGGGCAGTGTGGGCACCTTCTAGCTGGGGTCTGCTCTCTCCAATCAAAGACAAACATGAAACCAACTGACGGACATTTCTTTCTCTGAGCAGAAAGGACACTGGCCGTCTTCTCCCCTCACTGCTGCTGGTGTGGGCTTGGGCTAGGAGCTTCTGAGGGGGCAGGGACAGCCAAGAGGGAGCTGAGGAGGCTGGAAACAACCAAACTCTGCCCTGCCCTGGGCCAGGATGGTTTCTGCCCGAAAGCGCCCTGGGGCTGGGCCTGTGGGTAGATGGGACCGGCTTGCAGGGAGGGCCATTTCACAAGCTCCTGCTTGTCCTTCCCTGCCATGAGGCCTGAGAGGGGGGAGGCGGCAGGCAAGGTCTGAGGGCAAGTCACCTGCACCACAGCCCTGTGACACACACCCACCACCGTGTACCTCCCCTTCTGGTCCCAGGAGAGGCAGCCAGGGCTGCTGCCCAGGCCTATCCTGGCTCAGCCCTCTGTCCCTCAGTGTGGCATGGACCAGGAGATGGGGCCCTGCCTCCCTTCCCAAAGGAAGGGCTGCTTTAGAGGCCACGCTCCTCTGTGGCCACTCTTGGTGTGGGCCAGGTGCCACACCTCCCACCTCAGAGGCATCAGCTCATGCTCTCCGAGTTCACATGCTGCCAGACATCACACAACTGCCCCAGCCTCCTCCGGATTTGCTCTAAGATGTGGTCTCTACAACCCACCAGGCAGGGATCAGGCAAGATGTCATCGTGGACCCAGAGCCGCCAGCTCTCTGAGTTGGCTCTCCAAGGTCCCAAGGGGATGTGCCTCTGGTGGGAGCCACCGAGGCATAGCTGGTTCCTGCCGCAAGGTGGCCCAGCACCCGCACACCCATTACACTGTCCAGACAGAGGCTTTCAGTGCAACCTCAGAGGGCCACTGAGTTAGGGATTCTGCCAGCATCTTAAGGCTGATTTTTAAGAAAAGCCACCTACAATCAGAACTTGAGCCATGACACTTTTGATGCAGTAAAAAAGTGAAGGTTTAAATAAAGTTTCCCAAACAGGGTCATTCTTTAGGAGAAAGAAGGTGAGAACCATCTGTACTCAACCTGTGGAAGTGCGGCATTTGCTGTCAACAGGAGAGGAGCTGAAGCAGCGACGTGAAAGCGCCTTGATCACGTGTTGGCAATCCCGAGAGAGAACACCCCAGTGATTTTTAGCCTCATGGGAAAAGGAGCCATAAGTTGCTCATAAGTTGACCAAATTGCTATTGTCTGTAGAAGATGCCAAGTTCACTAAAAGCCAGATTCCAAGAGGGCAGAGCCCATGTGGTGTGTCTGCCGGCCAGGCAGGGAGGGCTGCCTGAGAGCAAAGCCTCAGGGGGTCAGGGAGTCCGCGGGTGGAACCAGGGCGGGTGTGCGCGTCAACCCCTGTGCGTGTGGTGGGACCACAGCAGGAGGCAGCACTTAAGACACTCTGTCCCGCAGCCGACCAGCAGGTGGGCTTGTCTTGAGGTGGACGGCACACCTTGATTAAGGCCAGCTCTCCCCACCCACCAAGGAGAATGTGCCTGGAATCCTGCAGGGGCCTCGCAGGTCCCCCACCCAGGGCCCCCAAGAGCATCCAGCAGACATCCTTCACCCTCAAAATGTGACAGGGCCTAGATTTGTGCACCTGCTCATAGCTCCTGCCTCCTGAGGACGTTTTCAAGAGGTCGCTCTTTTATGGTGACATGTCTCCACTCACCTGAATCAACTCAGCTAATCATGTAGGGATACGTTAGCCACGAGGATGGCTGCCAGCTGCCAGCGCGGCCCCCAGGGTAGCAGAGTGCCATGGGGCCAGGCTCTCCACACCACCGGAGAGGCAAGTAGGCCTGTCTTTTTGGCCAAGAGATCCAGCAAATGCCTGCCCAGCGCAGGGGGCCTCTAACAAGCACCCCAAGTCGTTCCCTGGGACCCGAGAGTTCAGACGTGGAGGGCCACCCCAGCACCCCAGGGCCTCTGTCTCCCACACTTGGAATTAAGGCCAAGGTGCTACTATAGAAGGAAGCGTCTCCCGAACCTTCCCGAACCTGAAGCAGGGAGATGTGGGAGAGAAGGCACGGAATAAAACTGAGTGAACGGAGCTGTGGGGCCGACTCCCCAAAACTGAACCTGAGCAGGAGGCCAAGAAGGGCCTTGACACCACTGGATGGACCTGAGCCCAGGCCGCCCGACAAGCCCCGCCGGCTGGAAACCGGGATTCACACAGAGAGGCCAGTCCTGCCGGAAGTGCCACAAGTGCCAGGCGGGGCGGCTGATGTCCCACAAGGAAACAGGGGCAATAGACCCAAACCAAGAAGCTGCTTTATCGGCGACAGCAGTTCGCGGACCGTGGCTGCCGTGCTGTGAGCGGCTGAGCGTTCCACCGTGTGGTGCGGCCGGGTCGCCTGGCCCTGGGCCAGGACCCCTGCAGGCTGGACAGCCTCTCCAGGAGGCGGGTGGGCTCGCTCCCTGGGACCCAGCGCCTTCCAGGAAGCTTTCATCAGGCCCAGGAGTGGGGCTCCCCCCTTCCAGTGCCCACCCTGTACCCAGAGGGAGGCCGTCGATTCTAATGCACCCCCACCCCTGACCAGGGGCCCGCAACCCCCTCAGTTGTTCTCTATCTGTTCAATGTCCAGCTCGCCGTCCAGGGAGCAGGGGCTGTTCTCGGTGGCCCTGCGGTCCCGCCAGGCTGTAGCCGACTCCCCCCTCCTGCCGCAGCCCTCGTCCAGGGCACAGCCATCTGACTCCTCACAGCACGGCTCTTCCTTGCAGGCCAAGTGGTCGTCAAAGGGCGGGGCGAGAGACTCGGGGACCGGGGTCCCGGCAGGGGTCCTGCCCCCCGTGCCGGAGGCCGAGGCCGAGAGCAAGGCGGTCCAGGACCTGGTGCCACTGATGAGGGCAAAGGGGCTGTGGGGGCCGCAGTCTTCCATCCCTGCGCTCAGACAGCTGAGGCTGCTGAAGGTCTGACAGTTCTGTGGGAGAGACAGACACACAGGTCACTAAGGGTCACACTCCCTTCCCAGAACCCAAAGACTGCACACCCCACAAAGCCCACGGGCCTGTCAATGGGGTCGCCAGGGGGTGGAAGACCACTCAAACCCTGGCTTCCTCCACCAGCTAGGCAAGGAAGAGGGGCCGTCGTCGGCAACTCACTCACGAAGAAATACCCCTGGCCAATGAATACGTGTTAATAAAGAAACGCAAAATTCAGTTATTCACCTACAAATTGGAAAGAGCGCAACTTGATACTCCCCAATTTGCGGAGGCTGCAGAGAAAAGAGCAGGCTCAGAACCCTTCCCGCACAAGCTTTCTGAAGGGCGAGGTGGTAAAAACAGATCAGATTCCTTCATCGGGCAACTTCACTTCTAGGATTCCTACCTAGAGAAAACAACTGAGAATGCACGCACAAATTCAGCGATGTGAGCGTTCCTATCAAGCTGCCAAAGGGGAAAGGAGAGAGCAAGCCGATCCCCTCAATGATGGCTACACAGGACAGGTCTTTTCAGGCGTGGGAAGGCTCTTCAGCAATTAAAAAGTCCACAGCAGGAGAGAATTGATGGATGCAACTGGAGACATTGCTAGGCTGCACTGCTGCACATGGAGGGGCGTAATGCCCACCCCACCCACTCGCCACCCCGCAGATGGGGAGATGGCTCCACAGGGTTGAGCTGGCGTTCCAACCTGGTGCACATCACAGCCATCCAGGGAGCTGGTCTCCACAGGAGCCCTGGGCCCCGCCTGGAGATGCTGATTCTCCAGTTGAGTCGGGCCCTGTGCTCTCCACAGGCCCTCTGGTGGCAGACACCACAGCTCTGCTGGAGGAGAGGCCCAGCTCTAGGCTGGTTCTGGTGCTCATCAGCTGGGGATGTCACGCAGAGCCATCAGCCTCCCTAGGCCTTGGCTGCCTCATCTGTAAGAGGCAAGCAATGGTCCCTGCCTGTCCCACAGGACCCTTTGAGATCCCAGTGAGAGAGTGTGGCTGTCAAGAGCTCCCCACCCAAGTGCTGCCCCTATGTGGGGCTGGCCTGGAGAAGTAGGCAGCCTGGGGCCTGCCGGAGCGGCGGACGCAGACGCAACTAGAACACCAGGGAGCTCGGGGCTACCGGAGCTCACAAGGCGGGGCAGGCCCAGCACTGTGCACAGAAGGTTCAGTTAAATGCCTGCTTTCATGGCAGAGCACAAAATCAGGACAGAGGATTGTGGCTAGGGGCGCCCACAGCCCAGCCCTGGAGATCCCCAATAGGACCAGCAGCAACATGGTCCCTTCTCAGAGGGGACGCAACAGAAGAGATGTGCGTGGAAGGCAGGGGAGAGGACTCTGGGCTTTTGCTTCTTCCCTGCATGCTGTGGGGCACGGAGGCACAGAGGCAAGGACGTGGGGCACCACACGCCTCCGATGCCAAGATCACAGGCCTGTCCCGAGGGCCCTGGTCCTTTCACAGGCTACAGTGTGTCTGTCACTTTGAAATAAAGATGACCACTGCTATCACAATGAACAAGCTGCTGAAACAGGCTCGGCAAATGGAAAATAAAAGGCGCCGTCTCTGGAGGAAGGCGGCTAAGCCTGTCGTGCACACGCTCATTGTTCCCGAACACTCCATAGAGAAAACTGTTCTGATGGGTTTGCTTTTCATGGGATCTTTTGATTAAATGAGAAAAGTGAAGGCTAGCGTATTGGGAAGCTCTGGGAAAGAGCGCTGGGATCAAGGAGAGAAGGGCTAGGCCACCCATTAGACCTGAGATGCTGGCCCAGGCCACGGCAGGAGTCCAATCACAGCCTCACTGGACTGGGGACCACACAGTCCCCCGCCCCGGGCCACTGTAGGGTTCAGCAAGGCCCCCCAGTCTGCACAGAGCACATCCCCTCCCTCGACACAGCAAAGGCTGGCGACGGCTCCTCATGCAAAACAGGTCAGAATTCAAACCTGATGCTGGGTGAAGGCCCAAGATGCCTGTGATGGGAGGGTCTCTGAGCCCCATTCTCCTGGCTGGCATAGAGCTGAGCCAGGACAGAAGGAGAACTGGGTAGGGGCACAAAAAAGAGCGAAGACAGCCCAGCCTGGGCAGGAGGCATTAACCCCCACCCCCACCTGAGTCCCCATCCTTGCTGGCCCAGGCTGCCCAGGGCGGAGGAGGCCCAAGTGTGAGGCTGGGAAGCATCATGGAGCTCAGGAGCCGGGAAGCCAGCTCCAACCCTGACACTTGGCTGGGCAATCTGTCTCTTTGCCTGAGAGAAGTGGTGGTATGTAAGAAATCTCCCTGAAGGGCAATGTGACTCCTGCTAGTATAAATAATAACATTCGTTGTCAGTCCAGTGAGCTGCGAATGGCCCACAAGTGACACGGAGACACTGATGCCTTGGCCCTCAAGATCGGCCACATCCCTTCACCCCAGCGTGAACACCCAGTGTCACTGTGTCTTGTGAGCCGTAAGGTGGACACAGTGGGAAGCACTGGCATCAACTGAACAGAAAGTGCCCCCGAGTCTGCATTCACCTCTTCATGCTGCTCAGATCATCCTGCCTGACCCTGTGCATTCCAATACCTAAGATGTTGGGGGGCAGCTCTTGTGCCTGACTTTATGGCAAATGTGATAGTGTGTGTCTGAGCACTGATCATGTTAAACATTAGCCATGCCGGCAGCCGGGTGCTGGGGGACCCCGGTTTGCTGGAACCTTTCAGAGACATAGCTTTTATCTCAAGTATCCCCCAGAGAAGGCTGAGGTCACACAGGCTGTGACAGATCTCTGCTACACACAGGCATCATGGCTTCAGACAAGACTCCACAACTTCTAGGCTTTGGCCCACCTGCCAAATAAGGGGTGGGCCAAGGGCACTCAGGGCCACCTCCATTCTGGCTGTCTGGAATTACTGTGTCCTGTTTGCTCTGCAGCAGGACAAAAAGCTGCAAGGTTTGGCTGGTGAATGTTAACACAAGCCAACTCCAGGATGCTAATGAACCCCAGCCCCCAACCGTCCCAAAGGCATCTGCTCCTTGGCTGCAAAGCCAGTGTCTCCATGAAAACTTTGTTGACTCAAAACTCAGCCACTTCAGCCACCATGAAAACCAAGACCCGCCTGCTGAATGCCCCAGCTGGTGGCATGCCCCACCAGCCAGGGAGGAATGTGACTGCCACAATGAGGCAGCGTGTGTCCTGCCGAGACTCTATCCCCAGGTGAGCCCACCCCCTGCCATGTCCAGGGCGCAGCCCATGCCCAGGCCCTGTGCCCACCATGCCCTGGGGGCAGGGTCCCACCCAGTCTCTCCTGGCAGCTCAAGCTGCCGAGAAGCCCAGCCCCCACAGAAGAATGCTGCATGGGCCTGTGGGAGCCCTGGAGGCCTGTGTGCCCTCAAAAATGTCTGGGGAAAGTTACTAACAAGCCCAAAGTGCAACATGAACACATCACTCCAGGGCAAATGGCTGTTCTGGGACAAACAGCCCCCCACTCCAAATTTTGTTCTCTCGAGGCCCAGCCCTGGCCCACCCATACAGGCTCAGGCCTGCCCAGGTAACAAAGCTCAGAGGGACTGTCCACGTGAGCTCAAGCTAGTGGCTGGAGACATCGGTCAGCACGCCAGTCCTAGAGTCTGGAATGACTTCAGAATGGAGCCCCTGAAAGTCAAGTTGTTCCATCAGACCCTCCAGACCTCAGCTCTGGCCGCCACGTCTCAGCCCACCCCAGCCAGTCTCCCAGGGCTTCTCAGCCAGGAGCAATGGCCTCTTCTGCACAGCCTTTCTGTGCAGATATATGTTCTGACACCCTCCTGGGTAGGAGGCCCCTGGCCAGGCTTTGGGGACAGAGACAAAGCTCCCTGCCTCCCAGTGCTCACCCGCCGGAACTCTGCAGCCCTCCTTGCAGACGGAGGCCCATCAGACCTGGGCAGTGAGAATACCCTGAGAGCCAGGCCTGGCTCTCCTCTCCACGCCTGGGCCTGTGTGCCCCACTGTGAAGAGTCTGGAGAGGGCTCAGCTCCTCGCCAGCGGAGGGCACCTCTGCCTGGAGCTGCAAGCTGAAAACCAAATGCCCCCTCGGAAAGCTCTCGCTAACTCAGCAGACACTCAGCCCCATCTTGCTGTGTGTGCCGACGGCCACCCACCCTGCCAAGTCCCAGGCGCTCGAGCTCCTTCCCTTCCCCAAGTACTAGGGCTCCCATGCCAGCCTGGGCAAGCACGAGGGAGGGACTCCAGAAACGTCTACTCAGCTGAGCTGCACCACACACCGTGTCAGTAATAACCCAGAAGTAAGGGGTGGGGCAGGGCACAAAAAGCCTCCCTGGGAACACTGCCTGCGTGCCTGGAGTCCCCACAAGATGAAGGGTAAAGGGCATCCCGGGGAAAAGGCAAGGGTGGGCTGTCAGCAGCTGTGGCTGAGAATGGGCAGCAGCAGCCCCCTTTCTCCTGGTCGTCTTGCCCTAAAGAGGACAGGCTCATTCCTGTCTCCCTGGGCCCTGACATGCCCCGAAACCTGGAAGAGCACGGGGATAGAGATTCTGGAGTCAGAGAAATTGGGCCCAAGTCTGGCTCCTCCACTGACAGTTGCCTCATTTGGAAACAGGAACAGTCGTTACTGGCTGGGCTGCTTCACAGGAGAAAACAGAAGCCAAGACAGGGCACCCATCCCTCTGCTGATGGCTCCCCGCCCCTTCATCCTGAGAACTGCCCTGGGCTGGAAAGTCTAGGAGGTTACCCCTCTTGGTGGGTGGGGGGTGGGGGGGTAGCCCACAGCCAAGGTCTGGCTGACACAGGTGCCAGAGCTGCCCCAGGCCTCAGAGGGATCCCAGCCCAAGGGCTCTTCACAGTGCAGAGCTCCTTCCCCTGTCCCATCCACCTCCCTCCAGGTTTCTCCTGAGAGCCACTCCAATCAATCACTTGGACCAGAATCCCCATCTCAGGCTCTGCTTCTAAGGAACAGCCTAAGAAGGGAGGTGAAAGCACTTTGTATGCTAACGTAGTTGTGCATTATACAACTGCTCATCAGTACTGCCGTTCGTTCCAGAACAGGAACACCAGGCCCTGGCCAGAGGTGGCCATCAGGGCTGTCAGGAGTCCAGCTGCCAGAACCAGCTGGCCTTGCGTCTGCTGGGGAGCAGAGGTTGTGGGGGACACCTCTCCTTGGTAAGTGCGTGTCCTAAGCATAGTGCCCACATGAAACTTCCTCTCAGCATCGTACTGGGACAAAACCCATCTCCCCAAGGCGCACGTGTGCTTCCCCTTCTCAGACAAGAAGTGTGACAGAGTCCCCTCCACTTCCCTCTCCTGGCTCAGTTCTTCAAGGCTGGCACATTCGCTTTTCCTCTTTTTAATGCTATCTCCCTCTTTTTAACCCAATTTTATGGATCTCTTTGTGTTACAGATTTCTAGGGGGCTACCTCAAATTCCTCTAGAAAGAGGGGCATAAACCAGTCCAAGCAAGTGAGGATCATCAGACCAGGTACCCAGGCTGGCCTGTGTTTCCTGACCCCCTGCAGCCACTCCGCTGGAAGCTAGGCCGAGGGATCCAGCTAAGCTGAGGCATTTCTTTCCCAAACAGACACTTTCACAAGAACAGAATTCTCCAAGTATCAAGAAAATACCAGGCCATGAGGATGGCTAGTGGCCTGGAAATATTCTAAGCCTCATTCACACTGGAAGCTGGCACAGAGACAACCAGGATGGCAAGGCATATGGTTTCCGGGGTAGGGTTTGGGGGGCACTTATTAACTTTCTCAGAAAAGAGGGAAAAAGGCCCCAGCATATTTTTGGCCTATCTTTAATCCATCTTTGGTTAATCTGAATTTTGCATGAAGGCCAGACTCTCTCTCACAGGAAGGCCCGACACAAGGGGTCAGGTGGTGGGGCTGCTCCCCCAGGCTGCCCTGGGTCGGAGCTGTGTTTGGTCTGGTGTCAGGCAGGGGCTGGAGAGGGCCAAGCGCAATGGGCGTGGGCTGACCCCTCTCAGGGCTGCTGCACAGGTCCCGCTGAAGGCCAGCCCTTCACTCTTGGCATCTTACCGCGCTCCTGCTACAGCCCAGTTTCACTTCCTGTGCGGGCCGGGTCAGCTGCTCATCCAGAC
Organism: Equus asinus; assembly: GCF_041296235.1. NCBI lineage: Eukaryota > Metazoa > Chordata > Mammalia > Perissodactyla > Equidae > Equus > Equus asinus. The sequence continues at coordinate 8,473,956 of NC_091791.1, read as the reverse complement.
CTGCGTCAGGCCCAGCCCGCTTCTGCGAAAAACTTACCTTTGGACCCCACAAGAGGCAGCCCTTTTGAGCCTGGGCTGCTTCCCTACTCTCCAGAATAAGGGAAATGCCAGCCCCGCAACCCAGACAGGGAAGCCAGGTTGCTGCAACCTGAAAATAGGAAATAAAATTGCCTTGGGGGGAGCCCCTGGGGCCCAGTGAGCACTGCTGATTTGGCAATGGATACTCGAGGCTCTTCCCAGATCACAGGTTCTACCACCAACAGCCCGGGGCGAGGGGGGCAGGAAAGATCTGTGGGGTGGAAGGATGGCCTTGAGCAGTTACTGGAAGTCCCTGCCTTCCTGCACCACATTTCCTCAGCTCACTCTGCAGAGGCCACAAATGTTGACTGAGCACCTATTCACTTGGCAGGCTCCTTCTCACCCACTAACGCCCAGCTTTGCCTTGTCTCCTCTGGAAGCCAGCCCCAGCCCATGAGCACCTAGCCTGGCCCTGCACAGCCCTGACCCTCTGCCCCATTGCCTGGCTCAGAGGCCAGCTCACAGTAGGTGCCCAGGGCAGCCTGAGGAGACAGGAAGGAAGGACCCGCCCAGTCAGCCCCGCCTGGCTCAGCTTGTGTGTCTAGGCAGCCCTGAGGTCCCCAGGGTGCTGTGGGCAAGAAGAGGCCTTGGTGGCCCAGAGTCCCGCACGTCCTCTGACTGGTGGCCATCCCAGTGGCCCGAAGGCCCTTCTCTGCTCACACCCCACAGGCCACATTGTGGCGGACGATGTGTCTGCACCAGGCCCCCGGGTGGCGGATGGCCTGCCCGAACACAGAAGGTGTGGAAGCCGACGTCAAAGGGCCTCCGGCACTCTCACAATTGGAAAACAAACATTTTGTTTCTGTGGTGTGCATTCCGGCCAGCACACACTCAGGACGGGACATGTGAAACCACCTCACTCTCAGCCTGGCGTGAAGAGAATTCTTTGCCTAACAAAAGTTGAGGGACCTTTCCAAAGCACACAGGGCTCTGGCGGGAGACCAAGGCTAATATGCTGCCGGGACTCATGCAGTACCTGGGGCGGCTTCTGCAGCAGGGTTAGGGGCATGGAAGATGGCTCCAAGGCCCTCAGAGGGCATGGTGGGCACTGGTTCTTGTTCAGCTGCCTGGAGCTGGGTGCCCCAAGGGCCACATCGGGCACAGGGAGATGGGCTGCAGAGCACTGGGGCCCTCTCGGCTCCACCCCAGCAGCTCCATGTCTGCGTTCCAGATATTGGCTTCCAAAGAAAGGGGATCCTTTTCGGAAAAATTAGCAAATTGCCAACCAGTTTAACAACCTCATCTGCAGATGGGCAGACTGAGGCCAAGAGAGGGGATGAGACTTGCCCCAAATTGCAAGCTAGTTGATGTGCAACCAGCCTCTTGACTTCTGGGCTGTGCTCAGGAGAAGATTCGATCCTTGGGCAGGACGGTGGCCTAGGAAAGGCTGGACAAGCCTGGGCTGGAATCTCAGCTCCGGTCTGCCCTCTGGGGGACCTTGACAATCATTAAACTTCTGAGCCTCAGTTTCTCATTTGTATAAGGTTAATAAGAGCCCCAAAGTCACAGACCTGTTTGGAGGGTTAATTGCAGCGAGACCACCTAGGAGGCCAGGGCGGATGCTTGGCAAACCTGAGCGCCCCTCTCCCACCCTCCGCCTACCCACTGCCCGCGGGCTCAGAGCTGTGCCCGTGGCTCCCTGTGGACACAGTGCTGCACAGCAAAGCGAGCTGTGGAGGCCAGGGGCTCAGCTTTGGGAAGAGAATCTATACCACAGGCAGTCAAACACAACTGCCCTTTTCAACTGTAACCTACTTTTAGGAGCAAGAAGGCATGCCAGCAACAAAAAAGGTAAAATCTCTAGGAATAAAAATACAAGAACTGGCAAAACTGATAGGAAGAAAACCTTAAAGAACACAAATGTAGACTCGAACAAATAAAAAGACATCCTGTGTTGTGGACAGGAAGACTTGAGCTCAAGAAGGTGTCAATTCTCCCCAAGTTAATTCATAAGTCTCATACAATCCCAATCTAAAATATCAAGCGTCCCCCTTCCCCCCACCATCTGAAGAGAAGATGATTCTCAACTTTTTAATGAAAAAATAAACAGATGAGATTAGTCAAGAAACCTCTGTAAAGAACAATGAGGCAGGACTAGCCGTACCAGGTGCTAAAACATATTAACAAAGCCGCAATAAGTAAGAGTATACTACTACATGAGGACGCACCGAGAACGTTCTGAAATAGACCCCATTCAGTAGAGGATAAAGGTGGAGTCTCAAAGCGGAGAGGAAATGATGGCCTTTTCAGTAGATGGTATTGAGACAAATGTGCCAGATCAAAAAAAAAGAGTTTGGATCCGTATTTACACCACACACACAGGATAAACTCCACATGGACCAAAGATCGCAATATAAAATCGTAAAAGTACTAAAAGTAAACACAGGCAAATTCCTTTATAATCTTGGAATAGACAAGCTTTTCTAAAACTCAAAATCCAGAGTCACAAAGAAATAAGTTAATAAATTTGATAAAAACATATACATGTCAAAAAATAAAAGAACTGGTGGGAATGTAAAATTGTGCAGTCACTTTGGCCAACAGGTTGGCAGTTTCTCAAAATGATAAACATAGTTCACAAATGACCCAGCAAGTCCATCCCTAGGTATATGCCTAAGAGAAATGAAAATACATGCCCACACAAAAGGGTGTACATAAATGTTCATAGCAGTATTACTCACAATAGCCAAAAAGCAGAAAGAACCCAAATCCCAATCCATCAACGAGCAATGGATATGTCAAATGCGGTCCTTCTGTACAATGGAATATTATCTGCCCATAAAAGGAATGAAGTACTGATGCTTGCTGTAACATGATAAACCGTGAAAACATTATGGAGCTCAGCGAAAGAAGCCAGTCACCAAGAGACCACATATTGTATGATTCCATTTACGTGAACTATCCAGAATAGGTAAATCCAGAGAGACAGAAAGTACATTAGTGGTTGGTTGGCTGGGGCTGGGAGTGGCTGAGGGCAATAAGTAGTGACTGCCAATAGGCATAGGGTTTCTTTTTGGCGTGATGAAAAATGTTCTAAAATTGATTGTGGTGATGGTTGCACAATTCTGTGAATATACTGAAAATCACTAAAATTGTACACTTTAAATGGGTGAATTTTATAATATGTGAATTATACCTCAATAGAGGTGTTAAAGAATGCCAAAAGCAAAGTCAAAAAACAAAACAAATTAGAAATAAACACTTGCAACTCATATCACAGGCAAAAACTAATCTCCCTAATATACAAGAGAGTAGAAAAAGACCAACAATTCAACTTTTTTAAAAGGGCAAATGAACACAGTAAAGGACATATGAATGGCCTTTAAATATACAAAAAGATGCTCAAGTGATTAGAAAAATACAAACTAAAATGACAAAGAGAAACTATTTTTCACCTATCTAGTTGGCAAAATCCACATTAGACCAGTGTCTGTTGAGGTGGCAGTGGGGAAATGGACCACCTCCAGCCTCCATCACGGTGCACAGCTCCCACAACATCACCTGGGCAACATCCTCCAAGACAAGAGACCACACAACCTGTGGCCCAGCAATCCGACTGGTGGGATGTGCCCCACATGAGATATGCCTGCCACATCTGAAAGGGTTCATGAGCGCTGCAATTCACAGCCGAAGGAGACTGCACACCGCTGAGGGGTCCATTAGCAGGGGCCTGGGAAAGAAAGTGGGGCACATCCATGCACCAGAACGTCCTGCAGCAGGAAAAAAGGAGGTAGCAGCCTTTCCAACATGGAAAAACCTCCAGGATCTATTATTTAAGAAAGCAAGATGTGGAAAGGTAGATATAGCGTGCTATCTTTTATATAAGAAAGCAGAATAAAATAAGAATCAAAATTTTTATTTGATTGTATCTGCATAAAGGAATTCCAGAAGGACCACAAGAAACACATAAGCAGTTAACCTGAGGGCATGGAGGATGGGAGAGATGGGGGTAAGACTTTCCACTGTATACTGTTTTAGTTTTTGAAGATGTGAATGTACCATGTACCAAAAACTAAAATGTGTGTGTATTTTAAGAGAAGGGGACACAATAAGTTAGGAATGGAGAAAAGGATGACCCACAGGCCAAAATCTTATTCAAATCGCCACTCATATTTCCCAAAAAAGAAGCCCCTCCTCCATCTCTATACTAAATCATTTTTGATGTTTCTCCACCAAAGTTCTTTTTGACTTTTCTTCTCTACTTATTGGCAGGAACAAAACTTGAGCATTTTTAAAAACGGCACTTTGCAAAACTGTTCGGACAAAAAACTCCTACCAGTCCCAAGGTTCCTGCACTTAATAATCACCAAATTAAATAGGAGTTTCACACAAGCACAGAATGTGAAAACATCAGGAAGAGCCAATCCCTGTATGGTAAATGGGCCACACATGTGCCAGACATCTGCATGAGGGTGGTCGGTCGTGCAGGCCTTTCCCCGTGGCTGGTAGGTGCTTTCATAGGACACAGAAAGGGGAAACCCCTGGAAAACATCTTGCTGTTGTGGAGGTTAGCAAGGCCCTCTGCCTGCCTGACAGGGGCTGGCTTGGGGCTTCTTGCTCCATAGGAGAACACTGCCAGTCTTTGTAGGTGACCCAAAGCGGGGCTGGGGGCTGCTTTGTGCCTGAAACTCTGGCTTTCCTTAAACAAGGCTGCTCTTGGACTGCACACCAGCCTTGTCCAAATGGGCCAGCGTCAGCCATTCAGAGCAGCTGCCTGGCCCTGCCCACGGCAGCGAAAGAAGGAAGCTGCTTGTTTGTCAGAAATGGTCTGGGGGGAATGGCCCCTCAAGTCTGCCGAGGCTCACTGCCACAGGAACGTTATGACACACGGAGGAATATGGACGTTTGGGCCAGGTGTCTACAATTCTGGTGCGTGTGAACACGGAGCCCCCGTTTCCACCTGTCATCATATTTTTACACCTGGCAAAGAGATGAGAAGCAGAGATTAAGTTCAAAGTGTCAGATTCAGCTGGATTTCCTTTCACTTTGGGGGCGGGGGGAATCTCTTCTCTCCTCCCCAACAAAAAAACTTAAATCATAAAGAAAGGCAGACAAACATTGCAGAAACACAATTGACTGATTTATCTCCTCAAATAGGCCTCAGCATGGAAAACTCCAGAAGCAAACCACGCCCCTTAGACTACCCCTTTCATTGGTGAAGCACTCCCCTCTGGCTCGAAAGGACTATCAAGTGCTTTCATGCCCCTCTCACTCCCACCCTCTCTGGTTTGGTTCAACCCCTTCCGAGCTCTGCACCTTTAGGGCCCTGGCCCCGCACTTCAAGGAGGACAGTGCCTGAGCAGGACCTGGAGGACCACCTGAATGGCCAGGACCCATCCCACATCATTGGCTCCTTCCAGCCTCCACATCGAGATCAATGGCATTGCAGGAATGGACTTCACAGCAAATGGCCACTTAGCACTCATTCCAAGCTAAATGGCCCATGCCAGAGGGCCAGGAGAGGAAAAAGAAACACACCCCCCACGCCTGCTGTCTAGAACCTCTGCTGTCTCCTAGGGCCAAACACTGGAAAATCCAAACACAACTTGCCACAGTCAGACTGAACTCCAGGCAAACCCGAGGCAGAGAGAGCCTGAGCCAACGATCATAGGATAAGGCCAGCTCCCTACTGTGCACGCACACCCCTCTTAACTCCTAGGAGCCACCATCTTGGCCAGTCCCACACAGAACGAGCTCACCTCAAGCTCAGAGCCTGTCAACGGAGCCAGAATGGGAGAACAGGTGTGGGGAGCAGGGACATGCTGGAGACCCCAAAGAAGGGGCCTCTCCCCCCTGAGTGGACCAGCCCTGACCACCCACAGGGCATCCTGGTCTGCCCAGGTCCCCTGAGAGGGACATAGTAGAGCCACTGGGAAGAGGCACCAGAGAGCCAATACAAAATGTCTGGCTGCCCTCACTCCTGCAGCATCAAGAGAATTCCCCCACCAAATCCAGAGGGGCTCCTCATTGGCTACGAAGCTGGCCATGTCACAAGCCATCCAGCCTCTCCCTTGCTCTGTGACTTGGTCCAAGGTCAGGAGTCCAAGGGCAACAGTACCCCCTAGGAAGGCACTGCTGGTGGGATAGTGAGCCCTGGCAGGGGCATCAGAAATGGGGGCCTCAGGCAAATCCTGCTCCCCTCTGGACCTCCACCTGTCCTCTGTTCTGAGGAGGGGTCCCTCAGGGTCCCTCATGGCTCCGGGCCTCATGGCAGTCTGCAGAAAGCAGGAGACGACAAGCACATTCTAAGGGCACCTGATGGGGATGTGGGCACCTGGCTTCTGGCTCCAGCCTGCCTCGCACTGGGTGTGTCCTGGAAAAGTCCTGCCGGCTCTGGGCCCATCTACACAATGAGGGAGTCATCCTGCACGAGCCCAGGGTGTCCCTGCCCTTCCTTGACAGGCTGCTGTGCCAGACTGGCTTCGACAGGACATGAGGCCTGGCACCAAATACAAATCGGAACTGTACCTCCACTCCAACGTTTCATGGGCCTCTCAGCTCCACGAGTCTCAAACCTGACCCAGCACCTTCCTTCCCAGACCCTCATGAAGAGCAAACACCTCACTTCAGGGCCAAAGGCCTGACAGCCCCATCCCTGCCTCCTCGCGCCCTCCCTGCCCACTCAGGCTCCTCTGGATGCACTATGCTCTCCTGGGGGTGCCCTGCCTCAACCCCCTTAATAAACCTCTCTCTCCCTTCACAGTCCAGCTAAAATGCGCTCCCCTACACCCCTCCAAAGGCCTCTTAGAGCCTCCTTGCCCCACACCCTCAATCCTAGAGCCCCCACACCCACATCCATGGGCTGCTGGCAGGGCTGCAGAGGGCTCAGCCAGGGAGCAAGGCTTCTGCTCGCTGTATCCCTGATGACTAGAGGAACTGGGTTGGGTGGCTGAATGAAGTGTTGAAAACACTGACCCATTTGGGGTGGAATCCTGCCTCTGCCACTAGGATTGGTGTTCCCTTGGGCTCCTTATGCAACCTGAGTTTTTCTTTCTCTATCTGTAAAATGGGGAAACAAAACTGCCCTCACAGGGCTGAAATGACATCATAAACAGGGCCTGTCTCAGCAGGATTTCAACACTTTATGGTGCCCAGCTGCACCAAGATGGAGCGGAGGGCCCATGTTGCCACAGCAGCCCCAGCAGAAGCAGCATAAGGAGAACCATTTACCCGAGCTGCATCCCACCTGGAAGTGGTCTGTGAGAGCAGAAATCCAAGGCCTGCTGGGGAAAAGAGAGGCTATGCTGGCCTTCGCTGGCCACTGCGGGGGCGAGGAGAGGCAGCAGCCCAGCTGGGCTTGGCCAGCATGTCCCAGCGTGCCTGGGCAGGGCAGGTGGCCATGGACATGCCTGCTGGCGGTGGGTGCGGCAGGACATTCCTGGGCACATTCCGCCTCTCTGGGCTCGGCTGTCCCCACCCACAGAGCCAAAGGTGAGTGGCAGGGACACTGTGGGGCCCTGGTGCTCCTGAGCCCTGGAGGCCCTGTTAGAGGGCTGCCTCTCCTGACAGCTTTATCTCACCTGGAGGCAGGCAAGACACTTAATTAGCTATGGGGGGTGGAGGAAGAGTCACCCCGGACTCTTGCCCAGCAGGGACCCTTCCTGGGGTGACCTGCCCTCTCACCTGTGTCATTTCTGTCTCCAACCAAACTGTGGCAGGGCAGGGTTTGCGTCACAGGGTGCCTGGGCAGCTGGGCAGGAGCCCAGTAGAGGGCCAGGAGCCGTGGTTTGGAGTCCTAGCTCTGCCCAGTGCCCCAGGGGTGACTTGAGTAGGTCTCTCATCCCCTCTGGGAGCCCAGTTCCTCTGAGCTGCAGTGAGAGATGACAAGGGACAATCTTGGAGGTCAGAGAGGGTGCAAAGATCTGGGAGGCTGCATAGTGCTCACCAGAGTTCTCCTGGATGCTTGTGGTCACCAGCCCAACACACTCCTCAGTCTTTGCTGCCCAGGGACGCCCTGGCAGGGAACCCCTAGTGCAGAGGCTCCTGGGCTGCAGGGGTGGGGGGTAGGGTAGCATGGGAAGGGATTCTGTATCTTCCCCCAGGACCAGGACAACCCCCCACCCCAGCAGGAGGTCCAGATTCTGGGCCAGGGGCAGGCACCCAGGAGACATTTTCTTAAAGGGCACTGGATGTGCCAAAGAGGCCAGAAAGCGGCCTCAGCAGCACAGCTGTGGCCTGGAGCACACTCTTTGCCACCAAATAGACGCAGGAGTGGAGGATCTGCTGCTCTCCAAGTGACTCTGGGCAAGTCATTTTCCCTCTCAGAACCATGATAGGAATCATGATGCTGACCTCGCAAGGGAGCCTGTGGAGGGCCCAGCCCAAGGCCTCAGTGTGCTGACAGAATGTGGTTCCCACTTGCAGGCCTGACCGTGGGCTCCGGAAGGGCTGGCCAGGGCGAGTCCCTGCTTCTTTGACTTTCCCAGGGACACACCTCAACATAACTGTGAATTTCCTGATAGGCTTATTTTTTCCCTTTCTATTTTTTCCCTTTTGTTCATTACTATTTAAATGCTTGGCAGGACATACAAACACAGCACCCGCATCTTGAGGCATCTAGAAACCTCAAGAAGCCCTTGCAGTCAAAGTTAACGTACCTTAGGTGGATGCCAGTGGCCAGCTCTGGGGAACCTTTCGCCTCCATTATCTCAGCACCTAATCCCGAGAGACAGGCTCTGCCAGCATCCCCACGTGCATGCGGAGAGCCCAAGGTCAACTCCCACAGAGGGGCAGCGCAGGGCCAGGCTCAAGCCCAGCTCTGTCTGTCAAAGCCTGTGCCCTGACCCACCACGCTACACCTCGCTGCTGCCAGAAACGCCAGAATTCAGGATGGAAACCCAACCTAAACTGTACCCCCAGGAGCGTCCAGCAACCCCCACTGCTCCTTGCTAAAAATTCCCAACTACAACGGCCGAAGGCTCTTGGGCAAGGACTCCAAGATGGCCCCCGAGGAATGCGCAGGGCTTGGAGCGACCCTAAATCACTCTTAAATCCAGACATTTCTTCATGTATAGCAAACCAAGCCACAAGGCTGAGCTACCATAAATTCCTCCCACCATTCCCTGGACTCTTGTCTGTTCCAGGGCCAAAGTCAGGGAATTTCTCAAAGTCAGGGTCTGTCTCGTGTCCTAGCAGCTGTGGGGCCTCTGACAATAGTAGAGCTAACATTTATTAAGCATTTACCCTGAGCTTCTCGGGGATTGTTCCACCGAACCCTCACACAACTCTGGGAGTGGTGGGGGAGGTACACTCTTGTCCCTGGAGGTTCAGAATCTTGCTAAGGCCACCAGGGAGCAAGTGGGGGGGATCTGAACCCCGGCAGTCTGCCTCTGGGACCAAGTGCCCAACTGCAGGAAGGAGAGAAAGAAAGAAAGGACAGGGCCTCCATGGTGCAGAATGCCAGCAAGGCAACAGCTATGCAAGAGGCCAGAGAGAGGAGGTGCCCTGGCTGACCCCACATGGAGCCAGGCCCTTGGCCAGATGGGAGAGAGGGGCAAAGGCATCTATACTTTCCCCTAGAGTCCACCCCTAGGTGATGAATGATGTGTCAGGGGCAGAGGCTGAAAGTGCCAAGGAGGAAGGAAACCAACGAGACAAACAAAAGGAGCCAGCAGAGCACCAGTGACAAAACCCTTGATGCACACAGAATCCAGCGTCTTCCCAAGGGTCCCAGTTTGACCCTTGCTCCCTTCCTCCCTTTTGATGTAAATGCATGCACATGTCAGTATGCATGCACATCTCAGACACACACACAGCTCCACCATCTTGCAATCATTTCAAGATGCTGCAATTCCCGCAGCATCTTGACTGATGACTGATGATGATACAGTCGATTTGATTCGGACCCCTCAGTGGTCCTCCCAGTCCAGACAGGTGAGGTGAGCTGTGATGGAGCAGTGGTGGTAGAAGAGGTGCCCACCACCAGGAGACCAGCTTCTGGGCCTAGGGCCTCAGCCTCTGGCCTAAGACCATCACTGGCTGAGCCCAGGTCAGGAAATGAGCCTTCTGTCTTGCGAAAATGTCTGATGATTTGGAAAAAGCACAGAACCCACAAGGAAGTCCCTCACTTTCCATCTGTAAGTGGCTACTGCAAAAAGGAGTATCATCAGCTGAGGCCCAGGTTCTCTTGGAAAAGGGAGCCCAGAGCCATGGGGACCTTGGGAGATAAGGTTCTAAAATCCCTGTGGGAGCTACCACCATGGCCTTGGAGAAAAGCAGACGTAGAGCCGACCCACCCCCAAGAGGCTAGGACACCCGCCCCTTGGACCACAGAAAAAGAGTCCTTTCTCTATCCTCTGTCTTCCAAGCAGCTACCCTCTGTCTTCAAGGAAACAAGAGCTGACGACACTTATATTCCCTTGAACTGGATGCCTACTAGGTGCAGGCTCTGCACTAGAAACTTCGCCCACTGTGGCCTCACTCGTTCCTCCAGAGCCGCTAGGAGGCAAGTGTGAGTGCTCCTACTTTACAGATGAGGAAACTGAAGCCTAGAAAGGCGGAGGAGCCTGCTGAGGTCACCAAGCAAGAGTAGGAGCCTAAGGCCATTCTCCATCTGAACAAAATGGCATGTGCATACACAGGCGCACACACATGTGTACAACATGCCAGCGTGCACACACACACGCTGCCCTGCAAACCTCAAGGGAGAATGAGCCGTGGGGGCCCTGACCGGCAAGTCACTACAACTGAAGCCAGTGATCGAGCCAGGCAGGCTCGGGAGACAGAGCGCTCATTATTCTCTCCCTCTCAAGGACACTGGCCCTGCCGAGGCTTATCAGCAATCTGCAGAGCAAGCAGGTCAAGGGATCTTAATGAGGCTGGGGCTCCAGACAAGAGGGGATGAAAGCCAGAGCCACGCATGTGGACAGGTCCACAGTGATGGTCTCCCTCCCACACCAACACTTCTCCGGGCCGTTGTGGGGAAAGTAGGCCAGCTGCAAGGGTGGTGTAGAGGGCACAGAGTGATTTTGTCGCGACAGACGGGCTGCCTAGTGTAGCCCAGACAGCCCCAGATGCTACCTTCTCAAGCCTGGCACCTCCTCTCTGCAGGAGAACAGGCCTGGGTTATGGGCCCCACCCTAGAGGCCCAACAGAAATCCTGTGGGTCAGTACCCACCACGAGACATGTACACACACAATTTACATTCACAGAAGCTGTAAGACTGACTCCTGAGAGAAAATGTGGCCTTCTTGTTCTTTTGCACTTAAAATTGGTTCTCACTGCAAAACTAAGTATGAGCCAAGAATGCCCCCCTAACTGTTCTGGCAGAGTGGGGGTGAGTCCAGAATAACCCCCTCCAGACTGCAACATAAAGCTCTCGGCAGTCAGACAGCGCTGCCTTTCTAATTTCCGTGTTCACTTGCTCTCCCTCCTTCTTTAATCTCCGCTATTGTTCCCTCTAAGTGAGACCTCATAGTGTTTTCATGAAAGCAAGAAAAACTGACATTCCTGAAGGTATTGTGGGACCTGTCGAGGCGGAATCACTCACATATGCCTTTTTTCTCACTATTAGCTTGAGATGATCTTAGAGAAAGGAAAAAAGAGAGAGAAAGACACAAAACACAAACAAAAAAGTCCCCTCCTCGATGGCCGACGAGAAAGCAAGCGCTTACTGTCTCTCAAGAGAAACATCAATTGTTGGAGCGCTCAGGTTAACAGAGAAGCACAGACTCAAGCATCCCACTCACCCAGCTGAGAACAAGAAAGCAACTTCCAATTGATTGGGGGAAAAAAATTAATTGCAGCTTCAGGAAAACCTTTTCTCTCCGGCAGGGCCTCGGGGCCATTGAAGCCCAGGCGGCTCTGCGGGCTCTCAGCGGCCACCGCTATTCAGCGCTCGCAGGTGGCTGATACGTTTCCCAGGGCTGATCAGCGCGTGCTCTTTCAGCGAGGGCTGCAGGAATCTATGCAGGTCCACTTAAATCAGTCTGCAGCTGTGAAAGGCTCCATCACTCGCAGCCCAGGCCCAGCCGCCCAAACAGAGCCCTGGGAGGGCCGGCGGGCAGGCGCAGGGCCGGGAGGATGGTGCCAATTAAAATCCTGAGCCTGTGGGCCTTTCTCTTCCTCGTTTTCATTCCTACAGCTACATTGTGTCCACTGGCAGTGGACTCCAAAAGCAAGACAGCCACTTTCACCTCCCAGGGCTTTAGAGCAGCCATCCCCAAACTAGGCTAATTAAAAGTATGGTCCCTCCCAGGCTGCTCATGGGGAGGAGCTAAGGCTGAAGGCTCAGAAAACAAGGCACAACTCTGAATACTGGACTCTCCCACGGGCAGGTGACAGGTTGGGAGGATGGGTCCGCATCAGACCATCGCCCCATCCTCAGAGGCACAGGGCTTCTGGAAGGAGTAGGGCCCGCTTAGGCCATCTGCCCCCAGAAAAGCATGGCCCCTCAGGTCTCTGGAACATTCTAGTGCTCCCTGCATGTGCCAGAGGCCTCCAAACCTGCTCAGGAAAACAGGGCAAACTCGATGTGGATGGGAGGTCGGTCTTCAACTCACACAGCCCTGCTCCAGGCTGATGTGCCTCCGGGGTAAATTCACCAACCGATGCATGCTGAGGGTCAGCAAGGGGGTCACTGACTATTGAGACAGTCATGGGTGGGCGGTAAGAAGGGACCCTAGCCACTTTCTAGCTGTTTATCTAAGGCCCAGTCACTCCACCCCTCTGGACCTGTTTCAACTGGAAAATGGCGATAATGAAAGCGACCATGCAGCGTTGCTGGGCTAGCAGTGCATGGCACACACACAGCCTCACCCAGTGATAAGCCAAAGCTGCAACAACTGACCACAGCACTACCAAGTGGCCACCACCCTTTCTGAAGCTCTGCCGGCAAACCAAGGAGCTTTGGTTCCACAAAGGCAAATCAGAACCTCCAGAAGCGGGATGGGGAACCCTTGCTGCCCTCCCTCCTGCCTTCCCAGTGCCCTTTAGAATTCCAAGACAGCTCCTAGCCCAGCAATGGATGAAGATGTGGGTGGCAACTCTGTTCTTTCAGTGAAATGCACGTTAATTCCGGCTGACCTGTGAGGCATTCAGCAGCCCCTCTCCAAATTACCCGAGTATTGAGCTGCTGGATGAGGTCCTCCCGCAGGAACGTATCAGAAATGCAACACTCAGAGGTTTCTGCCAGAGAGAGGCCGGAGGCGACCTCCCTCGGTTGCTCAGAGAGGCTGGGGATGTCGGTTTCCCAGACGGCAGTGGGAGGGGCACCCGGAGAGACCAGCAAGGCCCAAGAGCTTGCCTGACAGGATAGGCGGGTCCTGAGGTGGCAGCAGTAATGAAAATGGGAGAGGGACGCAGAGCAGGGCGGCCTGGGGCAGCTTTTCCAGAGCCTCCTCTGGTCAGGAGGCCAGGAGACAGAGGGGATGGTGTGTTGGGTCCCTCTGCTGTGGGACCCTGCACTGCCTAGAGCATCTGTCCCTGAGAGGGTGAGGGTGGCCCCCACCACACCCAGAATCCTATGGGGCCTGCCTCTCACATTGTCCCCTGAATGAGAGGAAAAGGAGCTACATGTGACTGTCTGTCCACAGGACAGAAGCCAGGCCCGAAAGGCAATGACCCCAGCAGTGGTCACCTGCCTCAGGGGCAGCTGGAGAACAACGACCACACTCAGTCTCAATGTGTGTATTGGGGGAACATGTCCCAGGGTGCTCAGGGCCCTGCAAGGAGCTGGGCTGAGCCCTCAGTGCAGAAAGGGGCAGCCGAGGCCAGCTCAAGAGCTCCCAGGAGGCCTCCACGCAACTCAGGCTCTGCCATCACCTCCTCTCTGTGACCACACCTTGCTCCGGCTCTCTCAACGTCTTCCTCAACAGAATATCTGAGACTACTAGTCCATCTTCCTTTTTCTCTTTTAAGTTTTTTAAAATTGAAAATTGGGAATCATAATAAAATTAACACTAATTCGAAGTGAGTGCTTCCTCAGGCTCTGCTGAGAGATACAGCCTTAGCTCCTGAAACAGGCTCCAGGCCAGGGATGGGCCAAGGTTGGTGGCAGTGCCCGCCCCCATTCCAGCCCCCCAGGAGGGGCAATAGATAGAGCCAGCTCTGAAGGCAGACAGGTGATGGTAAATCAAGGAGGGCTTGTGCCAGGCAGCTGCTAAGATTGCTCCAAGAATCCCGAAATCCTGATTAATGAGCAAGATGGCTCAAAGCTCTGGCAGTGGGACGCAGGCGCCTTTTCTTATGAAAAGCAGTGGCGCACACTGCTGGCGGCTGTCTGGCGAAATGCCTACTTGCCTGGCCTCCCTGGAGGGGCTCAGGGGAGACCCTGGCATTGCCCGAGAGCTGGCAGGAGAATTGGGACAAGAAGCCATCAGTGTCCCCATCCTTCCCAGCTCCTGGAGACATGGACTCAGGGATGGAGAAAACATGGGGCCAACACTGCTAACTACCCAATCCCAGGGGGCACAGGTGCAGCACTGCCTGTGTCTTCAGGGACCAGGACACTCTGCTGCCCAGCGCCCCGTCCCCTGCATGGCACTGGAGCTGAGTGGACACTGAGAAGACACCTCTCCGTTGCCACTGCCCAATTCAGAAGGATCGGACTTCTCGTGTGAGGCCAGACACAAGAGGGCCCCAGGGACTGCAGCCACCAGGGAGGTCAAGATATTTCACTCCCGTCAGTGATTCTCAACAGCGCAACGTTACCTCTGTCACACTTGTGGGGGAGGGTGGCGGGGACTATGGGCATCTGGTGGGTAGCGGCAGGGATCCTCCAACGCAGGACAGCTCTCCTGCCCCCAACAAAGAATCATTAAGACCTGAATGTCAACAGTGCCAAGGCTGAGAAACTGCTCGTGTCTTAACATCACAGCACTTCTCCCTCTGCCTGCCTTTTGGAAGCGCAGCTTGCTTTCTTTTAGGCATTCGCTAGGTGCCTCAAAGAATACTCCCACTGTGGCTCAGTGCAGACTAGCTAAATTGGCTCTGGCTCCCCAGTGGCGCAAACATCTTCCCTAGGCTTTTGGTGCCTGCCAGTAGAGAGGAGGAGAAACACACAATTCTACAACCAAGCATAGAAGGAATCCTAGAACAATGAGAGCCACTTTCTGACCAGCTGTCCCAAACTGCGGCTCTCCAGCTGTCAGGCCTCCACCCTCCGTGTACTCCCCCTCCATCCTTTTGCTCCCAGCCCAGGGCCTTTGTGATGTTAGGCCAAGGGCTGAAGACACGAGATTAGGCTCACAGTGGACACAGGGGTTTGTGGTGACTCAGTGTCCCTGCCCTCAGCCCAAGTGGCAATGGTCACTCTCTGTGGCTCTTTCCCCCAGTCTCTTCCTGCTGCTGGGAGACCAGTCTGCACCCACCCCCATCACGTGAACCCTGACTTCCCTTCTTTCTGAATCGTCAGCCTGTGATAGTAGGGTGATTCATATGATTACAGGAGACTGGAAGCAGTCATGACAGAGGCCCAGGGATTCTGGGAGTACTGCTGGTGTCTTTTCCCCACTGCAGGAGAAGTGCCTATGGAAGCAGAGTCAAAGTTTGAACACATGGACGCCACTCTCTCCACGTCTAAAGTGAGGTCCTATCCAGAGGATCCAAGGTGCCCAGGCACCCTTGGAATCAGCCCCAGGGACCATGACAGGGTAACAAGGTAAACCTCCTGACAGGGCCATCACTAGACACTGAGCCCTACCTGGGAGCCCAGGACCAGAAGGGATCAGTCCCGCCACTGCAGAGTTCACAGTTGGGCAAGGGGCAGAGCCAGTGAGGGGGTGCTCAGAGCGGGGTATGGGGCCAGCATTTGCAGAGCACTTGGCCTGTACCAGGCACTCTGCCAAACCCTTTTGAAATATCTCATTTAATATAGCACTTCCCTAAGGGACTCAACTTTATTATTATCCCCATTTCATAAACGGGGAATTTGAGCCTCAGCAATTTGAATGAATGGCTGGCAGAAAGCCACTGCAAGTCTCCCCACCTCCAAGGAACTGTGGGAGCCCCGAGTCCTCGGCTGTTCTCCTGCCCCAACCCCCACACCATGACGATCAGGTGCTTCAGGGCCTCAAACTGGATGCTGATTGGTACATTTTGAGGAACCAAATTAACTGGAAGTGCCCTTCAAATGGGCAGGCAGGAGAAGGAAGGGAAGACGACCTGCTGAGGACCCACTATGTGCTGGATCTTTTACAGGAGCATGATTAAGTCCTTACCACAGCCCTGAGAGGAGAAACAAATGTCACCCACACACTAATGTGGAAGCCAAGGGCACACGCCCAATGTCACAGCCAGGGTGCAGCAGAGCACGAGGAATCTCCCCTGGGGTTGTCCCCCAGCACCTGGCTGGAAGTGTTGAGGGCAGACCCAAGATGAGCCAAGGAAACATGTCTGGCTCCACGAGATACACACTGTGGCAGATTCAGGACTCACGTGATGGCACTGTACTGGGGTCAGGGTTCCCTACAGGGCTTAGGACAGGCAGGGAGGCAAACACAGAACGCATTAGTATCTATACTTAGCTCTCAGCCAGCAGGGCGATCAGGGTGGGGCAAGGGATGGGAAAGGAAGTGGGTGTGGGTAAGGAGGGAGTCAACAGGAAATGCATTTGGAACGTGCGAGAAGCAGGCTGAGGCCACGGTGCCAACCCCCAGACTTCTGCATTCTCGGTTCTCCCTCAGATGTTGAAAATCTGCTCGCCTATGCAGGGCAAAATGGCACACCCTTCCTCCTTGAGAAGGCCCTTTCTGGGAGCACTGAGAGCACCCAAGCTTCTGGAAGGAAACAAAGGTACTGAGGCTCTTTGGCTCTGGGGACATTTGTGGGAAAACCTCAAGTTTGAGACCACAGGCCAGGGCACAGCAAAGGGCCAAACCTGGGGCAGGAAAACTCCAAAACAGAGGGATGGATGGGCAGTGGCCCAGTACCCATGAGCCAATAGTCTCCAAGTAGGGGGAAAGCCTAGGGCCGGGCAGGGGGATGAACATCAGCCTACCGTGTCCCGGCCTGGCTCTACACCACCTGCCATAAGGCCGTCACCCATCTCCTTCCCCTCAGAGCCTCCATCTCCCCATCTGCAAAATGGCAATAATGGTCTCTGGCCAGCCCACCTTGTAGGATTGCCAGGAGGCCACAAGAATAGTTGTCATGAGGCTTTGGAAGGGAGAACCCACTAAAGTAGCAGCAGCAGAGCCCTCAACAAGCCCCTACCAACAAGCCCTGAGAGGTGTTCTTCTGACCTTCGCTTTTAGATGAGCAAACAGGCTCAGAGAGGCTAAGTAACTTGCCCAAGGTCCCACAGCCGAAAGTCGCCCCACCAAAACTTGGACGCAGCGACCTGCCCCGCCTGCTCAGCGCTCCTCTTGCCACAAAGAGGCCTGGCCAGGATTAGGAATCGTGGGAAGCTGCCCTGGGAAGACAAAGCACCATCTCAGCCCTTGAGGAATGTGCAGCATCACTGGCGAGAGCAGTGGAAAGTGCTTGCCACAACAAGAGAGACACTTAGAGGCTCAGGGCGAGGGCTGCGTAGACAGGACAGAAGCAGTGAGAGATGAGGCCATATCCCACCCACTTGCAGGAACAGCCGCAGGCCTGCTGGGGAGGGTGCCAAGATGGGAAGGGCAGGCAACAGAGGTGACAGAGGGCTAGGGGCTAGTCACCGCCCTGTCACCATCTCTCTCACTATATGACCCTGGGCAAAGAGTTTCTCCCTCTCTGGGCCTCAGTTTCCCCAGATGTACAATGACAGGATTGGACTAAGGACTCTTCAGGATCTGAGACTTATGGGTTCTAGCTAGAATCTTCCGCACCTCTTCATCCTCAAAACTGGGAAACCAGCCCTGATTATTGGAAGTTTTCATGTTGTCTTCCTAGAGGAAAATACTGTCATCTCAGTAGACACTAGCACACTGACCTTGGCAGGGGCCCCTGTATTGTTCTTGGACCAGGTTGGCACCCTCTGACCAGCCACCTGACCTACCAGGATGGGGGACGAGTCGATAAAGTGCTGCCCAGCACGTTGGCCCAAGCATCAAAGGCAGTGGTGGGAAGCAGAAAGATCAGTCCTGGCCGGTCCCCGCTCCACGTGAGTCAGCAGCTGTTTCTCCCAACATATTTTTCCTGCACCACATACCAGAGGGTGTTGCCAACATCCCAACAACTGCATAGATTTGGACAATGCCAGTTCTAAACAAACTTCCAGGTTAAGCCTGAGTCTGCGTTCACACAACTGTGTGAAGGATGCCTGCCGTGAACAGTACCCAACTGGAAGATGGCAGGATTCACAACCCGAGAGCTGCCCTCCCCAGGAGGCACTCTGACAGTGCCGTGGTCTCCCTGGCACGCATTGGGAAGTGTCACTTCATTCTTTCTATTCCTTCAGGCTCCAGATGCAACTACCATTTACTGAATGCATATCTATCTCAGGAAATATGTTGTACATCTTTAGCCCTCACGATGCCTCTACAAAGCAGGTATTGTTAGCACCATTTTTCAGGAAAAAAAACTGAGGCCCAGAGAAGTAACTTGCCCAGGATCCCGCAGCTAGTGAATGAGAGAGGTGGGAGGGCCCTCTCAGTCCGAGGCCACTGTGCACGCAGATCTCCAGTCACCTACTGAGATATTTATAGCATTAAGAGCTAAAGTCATAAGATGATTTGGCGACATACACAGACGACATAATTATCTACCAGAAGACTTTTCTCCCTAATGGAGCCAGAATATTTTATTCTTAGTAATATAATTAAGTATAGGATAATTTTAAGATACTGTAGGCTCTGCCTTGCTCCCAGAGTAAGCACTAAGGAGACAGCAACTAACATTGGGACCTCTCCCTACAAGGAAGAACTTTCTACCAGTTAGAGGAGGTCAAAAGTAAAAGAGCCTACTTGAGGGGGCAGAAGCCCAGATCATTGCAATATCCGTGAGATGACAAGTATCTTCCACTACGATTCAGAGAGCCAGGCATGAGACTGAGTCTTCTCAGTGTACTGGTTGGACTCTCCATGCTAGATGATAACAATGATGGTGACCATGGTAGCAGTAATGACGATGGTGATAATGGTGATGGTGATGATGAAAATGATGGTGATAATGGTGGTGGTGCTACTGATGGCAGTGATGATGGTGATGGTGGTGGTGGTAGTGATGGTGGTGATGATAGTAGTCGTGGTGGTGGTGATAGTAGTGTTGATGGTGATAGTGATGGTGGAGATGATCGTGGTGATGGTAGTGTTGACGGTGATGATGGTGGAGATGGTGGTGGTGGTGATGGTAATGATGATACTGTTGATGATAAAGGCAATGATGATGGTGGTGCTTGTGACAAGCAGCTACCATTTGCTGAGCACCCACAGTGTGGCCAAATACGCTAGGTGCTTTAAACCCTTTGGCTTATGTGATCTTCACACCAACCGTCTGAGGTAAGTTGTTGTTATCCCCATTTTACCAACGAGGAAACTAAGGCTCAGAGTGGTTACCTGGTGAGAGTGCTGAGGCTGAGATTCAAACCCTGGTCCACTGGATTCTAAAGGTGCTATTTCTCCTCTACCTCAAGCTTCCCCAAGTGACCCACTACAGATGAGAAACCATTTCTTCTGCTGATGATCAATTTCCAGACTCTATTTCCTCAGTACAAATGTCCCCAATCCCCCCATCAAGCCAACCTCCCTTAGCCAGCAGCATTTGTTTTAAGAGGCAAAGGCTTAACTGAAAGGAAAGCGTTCGTCCTAAAGTGGACTTTGTGAGCTCCAGACTCTGACCCCTCCCCTGCCATCGTCAATGAGAGTGGAAGCAAACTTCTTCATACAACAAGGAAGCAAGAACAGTGGGGACTGAGGGGTGCTGGCAGGGCACCAAGGGCTGCTGCTGGGCTCCATGCACCTCCCTTCACTAAGGGCCCCCCAACCTCCCTTCATAGGCTGCTTGCAGCTCAAACCACCCTAAGGCTAAAGCCACAGCAGCAAAGGGGGCAATGAGGCAGAGTGGCAGAGAGGGCCACCTGCATTCTAGCACTAAGGCAGAGCAAGCCCTTTGTCCCTGCCAGTCTCAGTTTCTGCCTCTGCACTATGGGGAGAGGGGGCAAGGTCATCCCTCAACCCTTCCCTCAGGGCCTCTTATGGTCCTGCTGCCAGCCTGCTCCCAGGAGTTGAGGCCCCAAATGCCCTAATTTGGCTCCCCACGTTCTATCTCCATCTGTGTGGAAGGGCAAGAGGAGGCCAGGAGGAAGGCAGGAGGGGCAGGGCTGAGTGGAGGGTGCTGCCTGCAGTCTCCCCAGGGGTGCTCTGGCCTCCAAGCTACATGAGACAGGCAGGGATGGAGCTGAGGAAGGCTGCTATGAGGAGAAGTACAAGGGCATGGCTGTGGCCAAGTCTTGTTCCTGACCGGCAGGCACCACAACTGGAAGCTCAGCTGCTGGACAAAAGCATGAGACCACACACATGCCCCAGGGACCCAGACTGAGCACCCCACTCTCCTGCCTCCTCCTCTTCCCCACCTCCCCAGCAACAGACATCCCAATCCAGTGGCCTCCTGGCTTCCTCCTCAGGACAGCGCCATGCAGATGGTCAGATGGTGGTGGTTCCTGCCCTGGGACCTCATCTCTCTGGAGGGGCAAGGCCACAAAGCCAGCTGGTGAACACTCCCTGCAGACACCAGGCCCCTGACCCAGGTCAGCATACCTCAGCTTCTCGAGCACTGACACATGGCAGGGACTTCCATGGTCCCTCTGACGGAGCCCAGAATGTTCATGCCAGCCCTAGTGTCCGGATGACCTGAAACATTCTCAACCCAGAGGCCTTTCACTCACTGGCTCCTTTACTCGTCCCCATCCGTGAAGCACCCACTGTGCACCAGGTGCTGTCCTGAGGTCCATGGACTCAGGGACCAGCAAAACAGGCCCCTGCTTCCAGGAGCCCCCTCCCAAAGGACACACCTGCAGAGTTTCACCACCACACACACCAGCACAATTAGGACTCCTCCAAGTACGATAAGAATGAGAGTTTTTTTGAGGCTGAAATTATCTCCCCAAGTTCTTCATTTCCAGCCCTCTTTTCCACTTGGGTCCGAAACTTTCCCAAGTTTGTTCCTATAAGAGGGGATAATCATCCATTCCCCAAATGTTTCTACTCAGAAGGTCTGCACCATAACAGTGCTTAGGCCATGTGGGGTTTTATCATGCACACAGCACATCCACATCCAGCCCTGGGGGTGGGTAGAACGAGCAACTTGGGTCCAATCCACAGGTCAGGAAACCGAGGCTCTGGAACTTGTCCAGTGCATGCTGCTGCCAAATGGCAGACGAGGCTGTGGCCAGGGCCTCTCTGCTGTGGGCTTTGGGGAGTTCTGAGAAGGAGGCTGGCCCGAAGCTGCCCTCAGATCTGGTCCCCTGGTAACAAGCTGCTGGGTGACCGTAGGATAGCCACTTCCCTCCTCCAGGCCTCAGTGGCTTTGCCTGCAGAGTTGAGTGGTTGAAGAAGGTGAGTGATGTTTGGTTTTTCTGGGTGCCAACATGCCGGGCTTAATACCAGAAGTCCAGTGCCGATGGGAAAGGATGGTGTGTGTTCACATGGTTAGGGAAGCATCATGGCAGGGGGCCTGATGCTGCAGCGCTCCTCTGCCCTATCTGGTTCCAAGCTCAGGAACCCAATTCCTTCAATACGGAGAACAGCAGGAATCTCAGGGGAATGCTCTTGCCACTGAAAGGAAACACACTCTTTCCAGCTGACACCCTCAGGCGAGTCCCCAGGTCACAGGCCCCTCCTGCCTCCCTCCAGCCCATGGCTGCTCAGGCACGGGATACCCTACGTTGGCGTGGGTTTGACCAACCAAACTCTTCCAAGGGTCTGAGAATAAAAGGCCCCGCCTTCCCTGGTGCACCTGGCGCCTTGGCCATGAGGATACCCTGCTGCCAGCCCTAAGAGGAGGAGCCAAGCACCCATGACACCAGGAGAGTGCTTTCCAACAGGGTCCCCCAGGGCCATGAAGAGAACTCAGCTAAAGGGAGTCTCAAGCGTTGCCTGCTTGCACCTCAGGCGCCCCAAACACACGGTCAGGGTCTTGTTCTTCAAAACTACTTAGATTGGTGGTTTCTATCTCCACCCTGGGAAACGGAGTCCCCATTCCAGCTCCCTGGAGAGAAGTGTCAGGCTTTGATGAGTTTCTCTGGTGAAGTCCCAAACTCAAGGCCTACTAGAAAGTGGTGTTTTCCAGATTTCATGAAGAGCTATGTCTGAGACCAGGGTGACAGGCTTCCTCTTCACCAAGAAGGTTGGAGTATGGCAGGGGCTTACAAAAAGGGCCCTGCATCGGGACTCCGATGTTGACTCAACAGGGGCATCTATGCAGCCAACAAAAGCTTGACAATGCGAGGGGCCCAGGCAGCCTGGCCTCACTCTCTGTCCTCTACTTTCAAGTGGCTCTGCCAGTAGCCAAGGATGGATAGGCTATGGGTCTGTCACTAGCGTGCCACTGGGATGGCAGCATCAGGCTAGGGGCCGGACAGACCTGCAAAGCCCTCTCTGCAGCCTCTTCCTCACTGTGTCGCCTTGGGCAGGCCCACTACCCTGGAGCCTCACTTTCCTCATCTATCAGTTGGGCAAGTAGAGCCTATCCAAGGGGACAGGGGGGGGGGGGGTTGGTGTTCCATGAAAAAGAAGCAAAACAAGTTGCACAAACGTATTCTGTGACTCTAGTGCATTAGATGAATAGGCGGGCATACCCCACCACGTCTGGAACACCTGTTGTCCAGGTCAGGGCCAGCGCTGGTCAGACTCTCCTGCTTATGTTTTAACACTGATCAGCACTGGCCAAAGGCTCAGCTGGCAAACCACAGGGGCCGGGTTCCACCTGGCAGCCTTCTGGCAGCACCAGTCAGGCTTTTTCCCAGGCCAAAGCCTGTGAACGCAGGAAGGATGGATGCTCAGAGCCATTAAGGAACCCATGGGACACCAGCCACTAGCCTAGCTAGGCTGTCACATTTCTCCTTATTTGGAAAGAATGTGGCTCTGGAAACTCTTGGGTGTAATCCTAAAGAAAAAGGCTCATATCATTACCAAAGGAAATAATTATGAAGCATTAAATGGGAAAAACACGTCATGAGCTAAATGCTGTGCCCGGCTCATGCTAAGTACAATTGTCCTCTTCAGCCAATGCTACGGTGCTCAGAAAAAGATCTGAAAACAGAGGACCCGAAGTCTTGGTCCTGACCAGCCCTTCCAACCCCTAGGTCTGAGCAATGACATTCTCTCCACACTGGGACCAAAGCAGGTCTGCACTGGAACAGAGTTCTGGGAACGGGGCATTTCACATCAGTTGCCACACTGGAGACGACGGGAAGGAAGGGATGCTCCCAGGTGTGAGGATGGTGGCGGGGGTGGCAGGGTGGTGAGGGCTTATTTTCCACATAGAGTAGAACAAACAGAAGTGAGTTACTGGAAGGAAGAATCCACCTCTGATTCATCTCATCCACGGCCCTCCCTTCCCACGGCCAGGGCAGTGAGGCACATGCAGGGGCAGCCCAGGGCAGAAAACCTGAGTCCTCTCGTGTGCAAAGGGACCGTGGCAGGAACTTGCTCCCTTCCATTACCACAATGGCCAGGGCTGATGAGGTATGTGTTTTGGGCAGGGCTGCAGGTGGCTCAGCCCGCCTGTGGCTGCTGACTTCATGCT
Source organism: Equus asinus (assembly GCF_041296235.1). Classification (NCBI taxonomy): domain Eukaryota; kingdom Metazoa; phylum Chordata; class Mammalia; order Perissodactyla; family Equidae; genus Equus; species Equus asinus. The sequence continues at coordinate 8,450,270 of NC_091791.1, read as the reverse complement.
TTCCCGGCTCTAGAGTTCCTGGGTCTGCAGGCTGGCACTTGACAGAAGGAACCCTCATGTGACCGTTTACCCATCCACGTTTGGCTGGAGGAGGCTGGAGGGCGAGTTCAGAGCAGTTCACCCCAGTTTCTTTTAAAAGTGAGACAGGCAGGAAGGGCATGGGGATCGCTTTGCCAACAGTCAAGACTGACATGAGCCATGGGTCCCAAAACAGTGATGAGGTTACATGAGCCCAAGGCATACACAGGTCACAGGCTTCTCAGAAATCCTGTTTTAGCTGATGGTGACACGGGATACAAGCTTTAGTGCCCAACACTGCCTCCCCAGGCCCTCGGTCTAGCAGCCCATTCATAACTTCACTGCCACACCAGACACTCCCAGCCGGAGAGAGTGGACCATCCACTGTGTCCTGCTACATTCAGGTGACAGGGCTGCTAAGAAGCTCAAGGACCCCGTCATCCCCCATCTCCCACCCACACCCCAGGACCACTGCCATGACAATGCCCCCTCCCACACAGTAGGCAGTCCATTCTGAGGCTAGGTGTTTCCACGTGAATTAGGGATTTGTGCCAAGACCCACTGGGCTGGTGAGGGGCCCAAAAGCCACAACCCTCTTGGATGTCAATAGGAAAATGAGGGGCTCCTTGAATTTGACACCTTTCCCCACCTTGTCGCCTTTCTCCACCAAGACAGTCCCTCCCATGGACTTCCACTGCAGCCAATGCTGCAGGACATAGAGGATGCTGAGGAAAGAGAATGGGGAAAAACCACCCAGCACTGGGATTCTGGGAGACAGCCTCTTCTTAGCTGCACCAGGTGATGGACCATCATCATCCAGGGCACTGCTCAGTGGCAGAGCTGGGTCTGGGCCAGGTATGAGTGCCTGACCCCGCACCGTGCTCATGCCCCCTGCCCCAGCCAGCTGCTGCAAACACAGCCAGCCACTGGGTTAATTCTAATGCCACCTTTCCCCACGGAAAGTCCTTCTGCTTCTGCCCATCATCTCCTCCATACCTATGTCTCTGGTCTTCTCAGCACTGACTCTGTCTGACTTGATCTTTTTTGCTCCTGCTTATTGTCTCCGGGAAGCCTCCGGAGAGCAGGGCCTGTGGCTATCCTGCTCCACACTGTATCCTCAGGGCCAAGAGCAATGCCTGTACACAGCAAGTACACACCAAACAACACTGGCCCCAGAACGAGTGGGATCCATTGAGAGGGAGAGAATGGGGTCTGGTTTCTATCCTTCCTGCTCTGTGGCACCTAGCACAGTGCCCAGCACACAACAGGTCCCCAGAGAGAGGTGTGCTGGACTGAAAGGAAGGTGACAGAGATAGACCTTAACCTAGGCCCTACAAAATTCGGAAAGAAGCCCAGATTCTGCCCCTGGCCTGGGGCAAGACCTGAGAATCCGGGAAGCAGACAGTACGTAGACACGATCTGGGTTTTCTCACACAAAATGCACACACTGGCTGTGCAGGGGCAGTGTAGAGGCACAAGAGGCCCCACAAATAAGTGTGTCCTGAATGAGCTCAGGGGGCCTCGGGCTCCAGGGAGTACTGCTGCGGTGGGGATGCCGGTATTCCCAGGCACCACAGCCCCAAAACGGAATGGTTTGCTTAGAGAAAATTACACAGTCAAACCAGCTCTGTGGACTCACGTGCATAAAGAACAAAACCGAACCAGCAGCAGGGCCCTGCCCACACGACATGCCTGCTCCAAGTCTGTGGTACAAGGCTGATGCTGGAAATGACTCTCGTGCTTGGACAGGCTAGAAACTGTGCTCAGAGCAGCCAGGCCAGCTCAGCTCCTGTACCCAGGCCCACGAGCCCCCGGAATGGATGGTGGGATTGATTAAATCACATAAGGCGTGTTGTCCAAGCTCATGGAGTGTGTTCTGTGGTGTTAAACAGCATATGACAAACTCATGATATAAGAGAATCAATACCTTCAGAGCTTGGACCAAGGAGCCTAAAAGAACTCGACTCTATTTGTGCAGGGCCAAGAATTTTGTGGTATCTTTTTTTTTTTTTTAACTATGTGTCTCCTTTTCTTATTGGATAGAGTAAGAAACTGGTAGTAGGCTCAGATATTTTCTGTTTTTAATAAGTAGTATTTTTTTCATTTCTCTCTTTCAAAGGGAATGAATTCTTATTTCATGTTGTCATTCCACACACAGCATATCTGAACCTGAGGATTCAACAGACTCCAGAGGCTAGAAGGGGTGTGAAGAGTCTCCATTCAGTGTTTAGCTGTTTAGAAAAAAGACTGAAAGGATCTACATCAAAGATTCAACGATTATGTCTGCAAGTGGACTTCAGAGGAATTTCACTGTGTTTTTACATTTCTGAACTGTAAGTTTTTACTTTCTGAAGGTTAAATTTTTTCTATGTATGTATTGATTTTGTAATCAGAAGAAACAATAAATGTCAATGAACCTGGAAATTAATTGAGTTGGTACACAAGTTTGTCCCTATTCCAAGAATTGTTAAGTACCATTATGTCCTCAGTGTGAGAGAGACATCACCTCATTTAACTCCCTATTATTATATCCATTTTACAGATGAGAAAACTGAGGCTCAGGGTCTCACAGCTAAATCCGTACCCAGCTCTGTCTGCTTCCAAAGGCCTTGCTCTCAGCCAATCTGTTCCACAGCCTCTGGGCAAACTTGAGGGCTCCTTTTTACCTGCCTTGTTTTCTACCTGGCCCCTGAAAGCAGCTGTCAGACTAACCATAAACGGTTCAGAGACTATGGAACTGGGTGGGCACTCGAGGCATCTGGGTCATGACTGGTGACTTTTCTCCCACAAAGAACCAGGTCAGTTCCCAGTTTCACTAAGCAGACTGTCCAGTGCAGGGGAAAGGGGCAGGCCAGAAGGAGCCCAGGGAGGGGACTTTGCTAGACACTAAACTGAAGAAAACACTAGTGTGTTTGAGGAGGGGGATCCTACCAGGCAACGTGGAGTTGCATCTTCTGTACTGCTCTACACTGTGCCACCCTGGGAGGTTTCAGGACCAGAAGCCCAGGGTCACCTCTGCAGAGGTCCCAGGCCACAGACCCCAAAACAGATTTCAAGTGGGTCCCCTTCTGCTCACTGCCACATGCCCAGCCCTGATAACATGTTAATGGTGCTTCTCAAAGGCTGCTCTGCCACAGGGTCAGCCCCCACATGTTCATGCAAAATGCTGCCTTCTCCACTCCCTGTGGGGATACAATTATGTTCAGGCTCTGAGAAGCATCACCCTAATGAGACCTTTTTAACCATGTTGGACCTTTGAGAACCTTCTGTGCAAGTCCAGCAGAACAAGAGTCCACAAAGCCCACCTCAGGAGACAGGCACGAAGGTGCACATGAGTTCCTAGGAACGGACCTGGCACTCTGGCAAACCTACCTTTACTTCACCCAGCGACCCAGAGGCAGAGCTTCGGTGCAGGGAGGTGAAGGGCACAGGCTGCCAGTGGCAGAACTCCAGGGCTGCATTCCTCACCTCCACCCACATTCCCCATCTCTACCTATGAAATCTTCTCCAGCCTCCAGCCCTCGGACCCTCTTCCCTGCATCTCCCGAGCCTGTGCCATGACCCGGCTCAGCACCCACTCCTAGCCACACCACCCAGGTTCAAATCCCATACACGTCAGGGACTGGCTCTGTGTCAAGGGGCAAGTTATTAACCAAGTCTCTGCTTCTGTGTCCTCGGTGGTAACCTGGCATGACAGTAACAGTATCTGTGTCATGGGTTGATGTGAGCATTAAGCGAGTTCATACAGAAATAGCAGTTGGAGCAGTGCTGGGAGCACACGGATCATTAGAGAAGTGGCTGCAATTTCATTATCATCACCCAGTCTTTCTCAGGGATCCCAAAATGTTCAGGGACCTCAGTTTAGCATAGGCCTCACCACCCCCCCTCATTCTGGCTAACTGCTTATGCATCCATCTCTCCCAGGCTGGGACTGTGGCTAATGCACACTCACCTCCAGCATCCTCTACACAGTAGGAGCTTAGCTTAGATTGGCAGGACTTACAGAATGTGTACAACCTGTGAAGCTAAACTCCTCTTTGGAAAATTGTGACCCCCCCCTCCCCACCCCCCAAGCCAGTCTTCCTGCTTCTCTGCTTAGGACCCTTAAAGGCTAAGCAGAGTTGCCTACTGCAGGCTGCCCCTGCAGGATAAGGCAGGAACAAGAGGACATGGGAGCAGCTCTATACAAAAGGAAGATGCACATCTCATCATCATCCTTTCTTCCTCACACCTCATTTTCTCATGTCAGCCTCACAGCAGGCCTGCGCCCACAGCAATGGTGGAAGTGGTTCTTGGTTGTACTAAGAACTTTCCAACCACATTCCTGGGTCCCCAAAGATGCCCCGGCCCAGGCCACAGCCTCCTGGCTCTGGGCTGGCTGCTGCGGATTTCTCAGGCACAGGGGGCTCAGCCCTGGAACAAGCCAGGCTCTGTTGACTGGATCTGAGGTGGAGCACAGGATACAACCACGGCCATCTGAGGCTTTTAAAAGTCAGAGCCAACTCTCCCACCCTTATTTTCACAATGCTGTTCCAAAACCACCTCGCAGGCCAAGTTCTGTTACCACAAAGTTAATATCCTCTAGCAACTTCCGAGCTGGTTGTCCGCCTTGGGGGCCAGAACACATCTGGCCAGCAGAGAGATTTGTGGATCCTCAGCCAGGATGAACTTTCTAGGGGTTTGTCATGAATGACGAGAACCCCAGGGCCACCCCTGCTGTCTGCATCTGAGTTTTGTTCTCCCATACTGAGCAGAACAACCTCACCAAAAATCTTCAAGGGACAGGAGGAAACTGAGGCAGTGAGTGAAAGCAGAAGGAAATGAACAAGCCTCACTTGGGCCCATGCTTCTCAAGCACGGCAAGGAGGGCAGAGCAGCTTGGAAAAGACGGTGGCCTTGGGACTGGACAGGCAACCCAGCAAACACTTCCAGAGCAACACCACTGTGAGGACGCGATTCATTAAAAAACCTGAGATGCTTTTGTGCACTGGGACACACTGAGCAGCTTGTCGCAACGCCAGGGCCCCAGGTAGCCAACACTCACACACTCCAGCTGCTCCCTCTCTGCAGCCCCCTCACCAGCACTGCGCTCTTATTTGCCACTTGAGCACAGGAAAAGGCCGCCCAGGGGCCAAGTTTTGGCTCCGCAGGGCCTTAGACAATTGGGCGGGCCGCGTTACATCACCCCACATTCCTGACCGCCAGGATAATAGTGCCAGGTCCTTTCTAGGACTAGCTTTCAGTGAGAAACTGCCAAACAAATTCCAGGAGATTTCCAAATGAGGAAACTGAGGCATGGGGCCATTTAGATCAGGGGCTGGTAAAATTTTCTTACAGGGCTAGACAGTAAACACTTTAGGCTTTGTGGGTTGTGTGGTCTCTGCTGTAACACGAAAGCAGCCACAGGCGACAGTAAATATGTGAGTGTGGCTGTGTGCCAATAAAACTTTATTTGCAAAACAGGCAATGGCCTGTGCCCTATGGTTTGCCGACCCCTGATCTAGATGGTTTGAGGTGATGACTGTGCCCACTCCTGGAAGACATGGGCCATAACCGTAGAGTACCAATGAACCCTGACTTGGGAGACCCCAGGGGTCCACTTGGCAGAGCTCTAGGCAGAATATTAAGTCTACTATTATAAAACATTAAATCACATCCCATACAGAACTCAACAGACACTAGGCCTCAAGTCCCCTGAGGTCCTGCTCCGTGACAAGGACGGTTCCTATAACCCCCTTCCCCACATAGGCCCAAGGGCTGAGGGCTGGGGGAGGTGCAGGCAGGGAAGGACTCATGGCTCCCCTCTGTCCCACCTAAAACCCCAGAGGAAGAAGAGGCGCCAAGAGACTGGAACAAAGGCAAATCCAGCTGCCCTGGACACCAGCCCTCCCAAGAGGCCCAACGCGGATTCTGAAACCAGGGATGCGGACCATGCTCCGCCCTGTGCTTCTCTTCTTCCAGCTGGCGGGCTCTGGGACCAGCCTCACGCCCACCACCCTGCATTGTGGGGTCTCTCCAGGGCGTGGGGCTGGGGCAGTTGGGAAGGTCCACGGAGAGGAGGGAAGGGCTCTTCATTTTCTCCACCCACCACATCATGCTAGGCCTCAGAAGCATGGAGCTCCTCGGGCCAGTCCCTAGGCTTCACCAAGGCCACCATTAGCGCCCCCGTTTGGGCACTGCTCAGTGTTGCAGCTTCAAAATAGAGTTTCAGATTTCGGTCATAATCCAATTTTAGCCTACTTCATCCAGAATGGGGACAACTGTCACCTCAGACCGTCTAGACGGTTCCAACAGCTGGCAGAGCAAGGGCCGGATCAGGCTCCCCTGGAGTTGTCATGTGAGATCCCAGCTGCCGTCCCAGAACTGGGCAATGACCCCTGAGTCTAACTGCTTCACTGTCCTCAAACCAGAGAGTTCACGTGTTCAGGAGCAATCAGTCCCACCAAGGGCCCACCACCACCGAGGAGGGAAGACCTGCGCCTGGACAACCCGCAGCTCTGTGACTCCGGCCCCTGCTGGCCTGACCCGCCATGCAGACACCTGAGATGGGATGGGCCTGGCACCCTGAGCCCTGCCAAGGCCCCTTAACGGAGAGTAGAATAAGCATGGACCTCATAGCCATGCCTGGCTCTGCCAGGCCTAGCCCTGTGAACTCAGCTGCCACTCTGAACCTCGGTCTTTTCTTGTGCAAAAGTGGGAAAGCAATCCCCATTTTCCAGAATTGTAATGAAGACAACATGTAACTACATGAACACAAGTCTTGACCCTGGCCCATAGGGCATAGCGGAGCACAGGAACACAGGTACAGTGGCAAGCATGCTGTCACACACAACAAGAGACTCGTATGTTATCATTTGCACATTGACCAAAGTTTTAAGACCACACAAGGTGCAGGGAGAAAGGTTCCTAACATGAACCATGTCCTCATTCCTGAGGAGAAGGGACAACATGGGCAGCAGGCTGACCAGGCAGGTGACTCAAACCAAGGCACAAGTCCCCACTGTCTCACTGCTCAGGAGTGTCACCTCCAGCTTTCTTGGCTCCCGGAGAAAAAGGAAGCCATTTGTGACTCAGTTTGCCTTCCCAAAGACAAACTTGGTCATCCTCCTCTTCCCCTGATGAACTTCCCTGACTGTGAGGGAAAGGAAGAGCTCTCCTGAGCAGCCATGCAGAGGTTGACTCAGCCAGCAGGCCCCCGAGTCCAGCCTGTATCAGGCCCCAGACTCTCGGGCCTGTAAGAACCAGAAAAGAAATTCTCTGAAGGCTTCAGGGCCAAGCAGTTCACTCAACATGGGCTCCCACAGCCCCCTTCTCCACAGACCACAGACATGGGCATAGCCTTCTCTCTCTGCCCTGGGATGTTCCCCAAACCTACCCACAGCCAGACTGAGGTTTAAAACCCCAGTCACCTTGTTCAAAACTGTCCGACTCCCCAGTGCACACAAAATAAGGCCCCAACTCACCCTCATGGCCCTCCACGCTCCATCCCAACCACAGCTCCAGCTGGACAGCTTGGTTCCCGGTCTTGGGAACATCTCCGTGCCATGTCTCTCCTTTCCACTCCAGGTGAGGTGCAGCCCGGACTGCAGCTGGGCACCATGCCTGGGCCTACCAGAGAACTTCTGTGCTCCCCTACAAAGGAGCTGAGCCCTGCATGTGACAGGGAGAATCCATGGCATGCCCCTCGTCCCTCCTGCTGGATTCCTGGACCACTCCTGCAAGTGTCCTAAGAGCCAAGTGAGCACCCTGTATTCATCATCTTACTTAATCCTGACCACAGCCACCTGTTTAACAGGCGAGGAGACAAAAGCTCAGAGGGCAGAGCTGCAAGAGCTGGTCACACTCTCCACATACATTTCTAAGTGACAACATGTTGGGGCTGTGACCTATGGGAGGCCAGGGTTGACTGTCCTGTCTACTGCTGCATCCCTGGAGCCTAGAAGGCCTGACACACAGCAGGTGCTTGGTGAGTGTGGCTGACTGAAGGGATAATGCTACAATTTGAATCCAGGCCTTCGAGGACACAACTATCTCATCAGCTTGCAGATGTTGCAGAGACACAGCTGCTCCCACCCCCGTCCCCAGAGCCTGCAAGCTCCTTGAAGGTAAGGACAGGGTCTTATGCATGCTGGGTTGCTGCTGCCTGGAGTCTGAGGGCCCAGAAAGTTCCCACAGTGCGTAGGGCCGTATTTGAAGCTCCCAGGCTACTGATTCTGCAGGCCTCACCTTCCTATAAGTCCCTCCTGGCAGGGAGCACAAACTAGAACCACAAATGCAGTTTTCCAGGAAAACTGTGGATAGAAGGCTGCCACGCCCCAAGGACAGGACTGCTCTGGAACCTTCTGCTTGGTCCACGGCCTCCCCTGCCACATTCCACATGTGCCCTTGCAGTCCTCTAGGCTCACACTCACTGCCGGAGTGCCAGTGGGCGTGGGACCCACCCCCGGAAATGGGGCCTGGAGCTGGTCAGCTGTGCAGAGCCTGGCTCAGGTGGTGTGCTCAGGAGATGTGTGGGGACAGATGCACAGCCCAATCATCAGAAGGCAAGACCGCAGCATACAGAAGCAGCCCAGGGCTTGTCATGCTGCAAAGCGTATCTCAGCATCCCCACCTGGACCCCATGAGAAGAGCCAGCCTCCCCACCCCTCACCATCTACTGCAGCCTGCCTTCTCCCTCAGCCCTGCCCTGGCCATACACCAAGAATATTAGACTGAGTGGGGCTGCGTGGGTACAGTAACTTTCGTAGAAACGAGCACTCCAAAGACAAGGGTAGGATCTCAGAGAAATGTCCCCCACTCCGCCCTGTCTCTTTGACCCGATCTGCCCCACAGTGGGGCGGGGCAGGCAAGCGCACAATGTTCCGCTGATGGAGCTGTCCCATAAGCATCCAAATGCTCATTGCTCAGGCCTCCTGGGGCTTGCTCTCCCCTCAGGCTGGTGCCCCGGCAGAGAGCACACAGCCCCGGACAACCCAGCACAGGGGTCAGAGCAGGGGCCTCTCGCCAGCCCCCTCCTTTACCAGCTGGCGCATGGGGCCTATCCAAGAAGAGGGTCTGAGTGGCAGGGCCAAGTCACTTAAACCAAGGCCGATTCCCAGTCCCATCTCTTATGTCCACATCCCAAAGCCTCCTTACGTGCTGTGCCATAAGCTCTGGAGTCTGAGAGCTCAGCCCTTAATGCAGTGCCACCTTGCACAAATGATCTGACCCTGCACTGTGCACTACGGGAGCCACCAGCCACATGCGGCCAGTGGGCACTGGAAATATGGCCAGTGTAAACCAGGACGTGCTGTAAGTGTAATAAACACCCCGGATCTCAGAAACTTAGTACAAAAAAATGAGTATCATCTCATTAATGACTTATTTCTATTGATTACATGTTGAAATGAGAGTGTTTTGGATATATTAAGTCAAATAAAATATACTGTTAAATTAATTTCACCTGTGCCTTTTTTCTTTTGCATTGAGGCTCCTGGAACATCTTAAATGATCGCTGTGGCTCACGTTCTGTTTCCAGTGGACGGAGCTGATGTCAACCCTCTGAGACACAGTTACCTCCTCCTAAAATGGGTCAGATGCGTGTACCTCACAAGGCTATTTTGAGGAGAAAATGCGATAGGTGAGTTTCTTCAGCAAATCTGCTCCCACCTCACAGCTGCTGCCTCTCACTCCACCCATGTAGTCAGAAGCTGCCCCTAGAGTGCCCCCTGTGTCCCCAGGCGTCCCGTGCCACCAGGGAGAATGCTGCTTCCTTCGAGGGGCTGCCCATCAAACTAATGACAATGTGCTTCCAATGGGAAACTTGTAAGAAACAGCAATCCTGCTTTAAAGCCACAACCAACAATTGGTCAAAGAAATAATAATAGCAATAGTGGGGACAATATTGATCCCAGCAGGACCAACACCTCCTGAGGGCATAGTGTATCAGGTCTTCTTTAAGTACACTTATATGCTCAATCCTCACATCATGCTGAAGAGGACAATGAGGGCCAGAGAGGGACAGTGACTTGCCCAGGGCACCCAGCTGGTGAGGGGCACACCAAAACTCCACACCAGCCCATGTGGCCCTGGAGCACAGATCCTTCCCACAGGAGATCCAAGCCAGGGCCTGCCTTCCATCTCCTGCAACCTAGGTTTTGGGGCAGATGCTGGCACATGTATTTGCTCATAGTTTCCCCGTGTGCATCACGCTGAAGCTCTGGTGTCTCTGACGAGTGACAATTAACCTCACACCATTTCAGATGCCATCTCCTTTCTCTTGCCAAATAGTTAATGCTGCATAATCAGTCCACATCTGCTAAAGCACACTGTGCTGTATCTCTCCTGCCTGGACTGTTTCTGAGCAGGCCCATACCCAGCAAAAAAAGGGTCTTTTCTTCCACTAGCTCCCCAGCCTGCATACTTGTTCCCATTTTAATTTGCCATCAATTCTCGGAAAATTCCATTGTTCAAGACTATTCCAGACTAAAGTGGGATGGAATTTCTCTAGGTGGACTAGGCCTGTTTAAAGCTGGTCCCAACTATCCAGGGGCTACAGGACACATGCGTTTGCCCAGAGTGGGTGCAGTTAGAACTGTCTGGACAACTGGACCAAGGCACTGAGCCCCAGGCAGGATCTATCCCTCCACAGGGACATGCAAGGCTCCGAGACAGAATGGCATGACAAGATAGGAACCCAGGCAGACAAAGACAAAGGCGAGAAAATGAGGTGACAGGCAAGAAGAGAACCGTGGAGAGGTGGGGCTGCAAGGGCCGAGAGGAGCCCGGGCCGCCCCCCACCTCATGTGAGTGTGAGCATAGCCCAGGACCAGGCCGGGCCAAGCGCCCCCCAACCAACCCTCAAAGCCACCTCTCACGTTTTTTGCCAAGTCAGTTCAGTAAGGGGTGTGCTAGGCATCTTCATTTCACAGAAAGCCCTTTCCTCATGCCTCTTCTCCCCATGCCCAGGCACGCCGGTCACTTCAGAGGTGCCTCTCAGGGAGGACGAGCAGGACCAGGAGGGAAGGGAGAGGAATGCCCAGGGGCTGCGTCCAGAACAGCTGGCTGTTCTCGGAGGGGAGGCCGGCCAGGCCCGGGGCCTGGGCAAGTGCAGAACCAGCTGGGACCCCCTCCCCTCCCTGTGAGGAAGAGCCACACTGGGGATGGGGTTGGATGGCAGTGGCCCAGGGACCAGAGATCTTCCAGCAAGTTGCAAAAAATGGGAAGGCAAGGCTCTGCTTTGGGCACTAAAAGGATTATCCCAAATTCTGGAGAGGTCCACCTGAGGGACATAATAGCATTTTCTGGATGCCTCCTCTCAGCACGGCAGGGTCAGAGTGCCGGGCCGGTCTCCCTTGTGCCACAGCCTTGTACAAGAGGAGGACCTGGAACAGGACAGCTAAAGCACACTGCCAGGGCAGAGCTGAAGCCCCTCCTAGAGAGGCCCTAGTGCCATACACAAGCCTCTCTAAGGCCCCCGGTGCCCTGTCTACCAGCCAGAAAACTCACAGCTCAAGAAACGCACAGTCTGCCCAAGGGCTGGGAGGACGAGTCTGGGCAATGGGGTTTGGATGGCCAGATATTAGAATCTCGAGGCAACTTCATCAGTGTATGGTCCAGTGGATATGATAAATAACAGCCATGCTTCCTGAGAATGTCCTGTGCACCAGGCCCTGGGCCAAAGGCTGTGAGCAGTCCCATGGTGAGGATGTCACCATCCCCACCTTATTGTCAGGGAACCCGAAGCCTAGAACAGGTCCCAGACTCACCTGGGCCAGTGATTCACAAGTGGTGGCAGAGCTCACCCCAGGAACGGGCCCTTTGGAGAGGTCATGGCCCAGGGGCCATGGGGGGGCCAAAGACTGAACAGGACTCCAGTCACTGCTCTGTCACTTGGCAGGTGAGCAGACAGCTGACACTTAATTTTCTTCCCTGAAGAGGAAGCAGAGGAGCCTCTCCCTGTGGTCTTCAGTGAGAAGACCACACCCCTGAAGGAGGGCCCAGAACAACCAAGCCCCCCACAAACGCAGGCCAGTACAGTTGGGAGTCAGGACCCCGCTTCCCAGTGCCAGAGCCAGGATGATGTGTAAAAATGTGGAGAGGGGATGAGCCAAGGACCATGCGCTGCCACTGGCCAGCAGCGGGGGATAGGAGGTGGTATTCCACTGTGAGAGACACATGGCAGGAGGTGTCCAACTTACCCCTCCAGCCCCTCAGCCCCCCAGTGCCTGGGCCCCTGCCTCAGTGCCTCCCTCAGTGTGGTTTCTCCCTCACACACCTTCTTGCCAGGACCTCTTTGCACCACAGTCTCCCCCAAGTGCAGTCTGAGGTCCAATTCCCAAGGCATTTGATGCAGAGGGTCCCATCCCCAGTGAACCACATCAGATGCTGGCTCAGAAGCCCCTATGGCTTCCTCCTGGGCTTAGCGCAAGGCCTGCCCAGGGCTGGCCCTGCCAACCCTCCAATGGCCTTCCTGCATACCCCCTCGCTCAGGACCCTGTCACATGGGCTTGCTTCGCCCTGAACTTGCCGCATCCATCCCACCTCCCAAGGCCTGTGCTTGCTATTCCCTCTACTTAGGATGCTCGCCCCCATCACCTTTGCGTGGCTGAACACGTCTCCTCAGTTGGCCCTTGGCACAAAAGTCACCTCCTCAGAGCGGCCTCTTCTGTCGCTCCAATCTAAAGCCAGCCACTGCCATCTCCTCTCCTCCCTCCTGGCACTGCCAGCCACAGCGGCCCGGTTTGTTTCCTTCGCGGCACTATCACCATCTGAACCGATCTCACCTGCTGCTTGCTTGCTTGTTATCTATCCCCTATCTGGAAAGGAGTTTACATGAAAGTGGCAATCAGGTGTGTCTTGCAAAAATATCTCCAGGGCCTAGCCGAGTGCCAGGCACCCGGCACACACCAGGTAAGTACCTGCTGAGTGAGGATGAAGTGGTAAGGGGCGGAGAAGAGAGAACAGATCCCTAGCTTCATGTTCTAGGATGCGAGATGGGAGTGAGAGAAGCATGCTTGGCCTGATGTTGACAGTCTGCCCTCTGGCCAGTCCCTCGCACATAGGAATTACGTAAAGGTAAGGGCAAGCGGTCCCACAGGCAGCAATGGTCAGCTCAGATCCTGGAGCTCCCCAGGTGTCTCAGCTCCAGGCTCACTCCTGCTTCAGCCCTCTGCTCAGGGGGCGGGGCTATTCCATCTGCTCCCGGAGAGGCTCTGCCAATAGGAGTATTAGGGCAGACCCTGAGGCTGGAAGAGGGAGGAGGGCCTAGCATCTTCCAGTCTGCTTCCTATGGCTGTCGTTGTCACCCAGCCATGCTTCCTGACCCAGCAGGAGCAGTTTGCCCCATTCACAGCAGTTGCCTCCAGTTCACAGCTTTTCCAACACGTGCAGAACCAACTTCATCACCCTCCCTTTCCTCAACCCCAGCAGCCAGTGCCATCTCGTCAGGGTCTGGGTCCCAGCCTTGGGAGGCCCGTGGACGCCAAGCCTGCAAGCTTTCAGAATAGAGCCTGTTCCCTTGGCTGCCCCAGGCAGGGTGGGAGCAGCTTCCTGCGGTTGCTTCCTCTATGATACCTGGTGTTAGTGTCTTGGCTTCTCAGTTCTTCAGAAACCTAGTCAGCACTGCTCACAGTGAATTCTCTGTGGACACACAGGCTGGTTTCTGTCCCCTGACAGGGCCGTGGCTGGTCCAGGCGGCCTGCTGCACTCTCTCCTTGTGCAGAACTCTGGCAAGAAAACAGCTGCAGCCCCCCACAGCCCCCACCCGCTCCACGAAGATTAAATGCATGATGGGACCCTGCACTATTTCAGGGAAGGGGCTAGGCGCCCAGTGGCCTTCTGTGACATATGACTGATGTGGGCTCACTGCTACTGCTCACAAACGCAGCTTCTGGTGGTTGCGTTGTATTTTGGAACCAACTATTTCTTTTGTTTTCCAAAAGAGAAAAAAAGTCACCCCTCCCCAAAAGGAATTATCCAAGAGTTCCACTATGCCTAACTTTCAAAGGAGGCATTGTTAATCTTTTGGCCATAAATAGCCAATTAACACCCACTTCAAGTCCAGTCAAACCAAGTTCCTGCTGGCTTGGGGACGGCAGCAAAGGGTCTGCCCTCCTGTGTGGCATTTGCTTTCTGTAGTTCTCGACTGTGGCCTGAAGTTGCAAGAAAGGGCAGTAATTCAGGGCAGCTAATACCACAAAAATGTTATAGATAAATGTCTCATGTCAACAGGGGAAACCCTGTGTTGATGCCTTGCTGGGGACGACAGAGGACTGTGTCACAAAAGGCAAAATGGGCTAAATTAAGCTTTCATTCTGGGGCCAGCCCAGTGGTGTAGCAGTTAAGTTTGTGCACTCCACTTCGGCAGCCTGGGGTTTATCGGTTCAGATCCCAGGACCTATGCACTGCTTATCAAGCCATGCTGTGGCAGGCATCCCACATATAGAGTGGAAGAAGATGGGCATGGATGTTAGCTCAGGGCTAATCTTCCTCAGCAAAAAAAGGAGGATTGGTGGGTGATGTTAGCTCAGGGCTAATCTTCCTCTCCCCCCAAAAAAATAGGTTTCATTCTGTGCTGGTCCCCACGAAAAGCAGTGGCCTATACTGGGTAAAGCCAGCAGCAGGCATCAAAACTATTGGCTCTGGGCCTGGCCCATAATTAATCACATGTCGGTCTCAGTGACACCTCCCTTTGCTTCCCTGCCTCCAGCCCCTGGGGCTCTCACAGCCCTCCCTGGGGCTCTGAACGCCTTGGAGATCCTTCCCAGGAGGCGCTATCCCATCCCAGTATGGAAACAGGAACAGGACAGGGAATGCTGTATTCCTTCTAGGTCTGTCGAGTGCCCCCTTGCCCTGCATCCTTCCAGGTTGGGCTGGGATGACGTGGCTCTATTAGCAGATTCAGGCAGGCCATCAAGGCCCCTCATTTTCCAGAGATGCTGCCCTAGCTATTGTAAACAGACCAGATGTGGCACAGCTGAGATGAGATCCAGCGTGACAAGCATTCAAAACTGAGAGAATCCTCCTGTGGCCTTATGCCACCCCAGCCTTCTCCAGGCCAAGTCCCAAACGGGGCACCCAGTTTCAAGTGGACAGGGACAAAGAAGCTTCAGCAAAGGAGTCAGAGGCTCAGAGACAGCACTGATGGGAAAGGGTAGGAATCAAGCTTCCACAGGATAGGAAAGGGCAGCCTGGGCTGGCAAAGCACCGATACATAAGGATTTGGGGGTAGGACGGCTTCAAGGACACTTGTGGAAACAAAATGAATCATGGTGATCGATTAGACTTCATTTCTACAAGATCAAGAAGAAATGTGAGCAAAGTGAGGACTGCGGGTTAGATAACAAGAGGGACTTACAATCAGCAAACACTAAACAGGATAGCTTAAAGGATGCTATCATCTTTGGAGATCAGGGTGCTTGATTCTTTGCCCATTGAGGTCTATGACTAGGGTGGGTTGGAAACCAATGACAGGATTAACCCATCGGCTGGCCCTGTTGATCCCACCTCCAGAATGCTTGAGCCTCTAACAGGAATCAACATGTCCACTGCCCCTGTTCTGGTCTTGCCCACTACTGTGCCTGCCCACAGCCTCCTGCTTCCCCCAAACCCCTCAGTCCATGCTGTTCACTGCAGCCAGAAGGAGCTTTTTTAGGGGTGCTGTTGCTCCCCTGCTTAAAACTCTCTGATGCTTCCTGCTGCACTCAGAATAAAAGCCAAACAGCTCTGGAGGACCTACCAAGAAGGTCCCCTGTGCGCAGGACTTGTGTCCCCCTCACCCACTCTGCTCCAGCCACACCGGGTCTCCTCCCAGCCCCCTCCTGACTCCAATCTTTGCACGTGCACTTCTCCTGCCAAGGCCGACTCGCAGCTTGTTTCCCTCATCATACTGATTCCAGTGCACTCCATGACAATACTCTGGAAGCCTGGCCTCTTTCAAACACTACCAGGGACCAGAGAAGCCCCCCACACACAGCATCTGGACAGGGTATAAACACCCACACTGGGTCCTGGTCATTCACCCTGCTGCCGAACATAAAACTCGGGATATCGAGTGGACCTGCTTTTAACAACCCATGCATAAGGACTTGCCTTGGAAATGTCCAACACTACATATTAGACGTTTTTCCAGACAATTCTGAGGTAGCTACATCCCCAACTCAGCATAAGTCAACCCCAACCCCTCTTTAGTGCTCTGGAAGCTTCACTAGCAGGTGGGGATGCCATTGCTCTGCTAGGCACAGTGGCTCAGGAGGCCCCCGTCCTAGGGCTTGGAAGTTAGAAAACTGGGCTCTTGAATCCATTCTCCATTAGGCCTTTCCTAATCCAGGCTGAGCCAGTTCCTCCTGACCGAGGGGCCGCAACTCTCAATGCAGTTTCCACATGAGACAAGCCCATGCCCCAGCCTCTGCAGAGTCACTGAGCTGGGCCTGTGCCCATCTCTGCTGCTTCCAAACCCCCACTCACCTGGGGAGCTTCCCAAACACCCAGGTACCAGGAGCCTGGCCCAGACCCACTGATTCAGACTCCGGGGAGAAGCCTAGCAAGCTGTCAGAAATCTGGGGCTCAGAGAAGCGGGACAACTGGCTCAAGGTCACAACACAGCCGGTGCAGAGCTGGGTCTCAACCCAGGTCTTCTGACTCCAAATGCAGCTCTGTTCTAACAGGCCACACTTTGTCTCCCTTGTGATATGGGAAGCATCTACACTGCAATACCAGGGGAAAACCCTGACCTTGAAGTCAGAGAGCCCTGGGTTCAAAACCCAACGATGCAACCCAGCAACTCAACTCAGGCCCTCAGGCAAGCCTCTGGGCTCCAGCCCCTCTTCTGGGGAGGCAGAATACGGCTGAGAACCTCAGAGCTGCAGAGGCAAAGAATCCCCATGGTGAGGATCGCTCACATTCGATGAAGAGCAGTTCCTTCCTTCTGACAAATTTCTCTCCATACTCCTAAAAGGTGACTCCTAATAGGAACGATCGTAGCTAACTCTTACTGAGCACTCACCCTGGACAAACACAAATAAACTCTTTTAATGCTGCCAGTAATACGATGAAAGAGGGCATTGCTACCCTACCTCATGGATGGGGAAAGTGAGGCACAGAGAGGTCACATAAGTTGCCCAGCCCCTAGGCAGGGCTCTGGCACAAGGCCCCAGTCTCCACAAGCCTCTGTCTCCTGGTGTCTCAACCCATACTCTGCTTCTTCAGCAGGCTGGGAGTGACGTGAGGGTGTCTCTAAACCACTCTCTGTGGGCCCTTGGAGTCAAGCCGGGCAAAGGAGCAAGAGCCAGTTGGTTCACTGGCCCTTCCTACTCTGGCTTCCATGAAGCAGGACTGGGATGTCTTCAGATGTGCCTCTCCTGGGAAAGTTCCCTCTCCCTCCCACCCATAGGCTGTAGCCTCCTGAGGGCAGGGTTCTGTCTCCGGGGCCTCCACGCCCAGCGCTAGAGCAGGGCCTGGCAAGCTAAGGGTGCTCCAAACACGTCAACTGGGCAACTGGCTAACGAAGCACAGGCCCCGACTCCAGAAAGCCCTGGGTGTCCCCAGAGCTTCATTGCCTCACATCTTCTCAAACACTCTTCTACTCAGAAACACTCTCAATTAAAGCATGGAAAATCACCAAGTGGCATTCAAAGCTGCCTCCCTGGCATGTCCCCAGCTGAACTCTTTCTATTTTTCATTTCCCTAGGAGATCAAAGCTATTGTGTCAACACTCGGCCCTGATCCGAGTGACCTTAAGCAAATTGCTTATGCAACCTGGTGACTGCAACTGGGGACAGCAAGGAGTGACCCAGGTGTCTGAATAGGGGTTTCCTCGAATTATGAGAATCCCCATCATGGGTTCTATGGTGTCACTGACACACCTATTTCTGAGAGAAAAGAAAGACTAGAGATAGCTGAAACTAGTCTCCTGGCTCAGGCCCCGACCCATTCCTCTGTTGGCAGGACCTGGGCCTCACACTGATACTGCGTATAACAGGAGTGGCAGGCCCAGCTGACTGCCGGAACGGGAGCTACAGGAAACAGGCTGCAAGGCGTGGCTTTGTCAAAGCTGCCTTTCACTGAGTGCCAACCACCAACCATGGCCGGATCCACACTACATGACTCCTCCCCATGCCCACGGGAAATAGGTACTGTCATTCCCACCTTAGACAAGGAAACGGAGGCTGATGGAGGGTGACTTGCCCAAGGACACACAGCTCAAAAGCAGAATGGGGAACTGAGCCCCATCGGACTCCGGAGCTCACACTGTTCACCTCCATGCCCTCTGCCCTGCAGGTGCCAGCTACCTGGAAGGGCTGAATGGGCAGTCCTCACCAAGGATGAAGCATGGTAGCAGGAGGAGCACTGAACCCGCATTCCAACATTCCCAGCCTCCTAACTAACCACGTGGCTTTGGGCAAGTCACCGACTCTTCCTGGCCTCTGGAGGCCTCACCCTCAAATGAGGGAATAGACAAGAGCAGAGACGGTAGATCAGTTAGCAGTGGCTGCCGAGATGGCTGAGGGGAGGATTCTAAGACTTCCTGAGTTGAACCAGAAAGACTGCCACGATTGATTAGCGATGTCTGTCGAGAACACGGAGGCGGCGCACTGGATCAGTGCCCAGAGCTGCCACACCCTGGCCTCTGTAAGCTCTGAGAGTCCAGGTCTTAAAGGCTCTTTTCCTTGTTCAAGCCCATCCTGACTGCTTCCTCCTCAGAAGCAAGTACTCTCATGTGCCCACAGTATCTTTTGCCTTTGCTTTTATTTAGCATTTATTTCATTCAAGTTGGGATTCCAGGGCTTTCCATGCCTACCCCTCACCAGATCTTCACACCCCTCTGCATTCCATGTTGTAAAGGGTGATGCACCTCTGGATTCCTCTGCTTGCTGTCAGAACAACTCCCCGTGCACATAGGAAGGGTGCTAAGGATGCAAGGCAGCAGGAAACTGAAACCAGCCACATGGCCAGCCACTGGCAGAGTGGACAGGAGAAGGCGATAAAGGCCCGGGCAAGCCAGGCCTGAGCCCAGGGACTTTGCCAAGGAAAAGCACAGCTGGCCTGCAGCTGCTGGGGCTGCCTGAGCAAGAAGGTCAAGGAGTCAACGGTGTAAAGGGCCACCCAACCTAGTGGCCGAGGAGGGCCACTCCCTCATTAAAGGTGGCCCCCACTGGCACACAGGGTAGAGAATGGAAGACAGACCAGAGGGAGCCTCACCCAGGGATGCCCTTGCCAGCGAAGAACCACGAGTTACTGATAAGCATCTCAGATAACCCAACTGATGACTTTCTGTAGCAGCACTCACTCACCCATCAGAGTCCCTGGGCCCTGGCCAACCCCATTCTCCTGGACTCGTCCACAGGACCACAGCTCTTGGCGTCGTTTCTACCTCATGCCTCTTTCCTACCCCAAACTGCCCCCGGCCAGCTTTCATGCGCCCCTCAAACATCTGCTAACACAACAGTTGCTGCCTGTTCTGAGGCCTGCTCCAGGGGGTTCGGGGGACTCAGTGTGTGGGCAGCTGCAATCAATCAAACCTCTGTTTCAGCATCCCGACCCTCCTCACAAATGTCTTGCTTCTGTTTAAAGCACTGTTGAGATATACAATTTGTTGCTCTTTCAAACTCACCAGCTTGGAGTCAAAAATACAGCAAGGACCATGACAGCCAGGGGCACGGCATTTAGCGGGTAATGTTTCATTGTTGCTGTCTCTGAAATCTTTGTTCACACACACGTGACCCATGTCTAAATGGCCACACATAGCTCAGGTCTCTCTGGGAGTCAAACAACGCTTGGTGGTCAAACCAGGTCTCAAAAAAGCAATAACTAAAAATGTCAGCAAAAGTCTTGCTAATAAACAACTCATCTGCTCAGGCTGAGCCCTGCCCTCAATGGCACACACTGTCATTTTGCAAAAGGGAGGGAGCGGTTTCACATAAAACACCAGGCAGAAGGGGCCTCAGCAGACCACGTGAGGAGGAAAGCATGCGGGGAGCTTAGTAGAATCAAACCTGGGCAGGGATGGGGCCAGGCTGGTTTTCTGGGCTGCCTCTGAGCATCTTGCTCTGAGAACCAAGTGGTTGCAATTACAATTACAGGGAGGGGCGGGCCTTTCTGGGCTGGATCCTTGCATCATTTCTCCCAGTTGGGGCTCTCCTCACTATAGTCACCCTCCCTCACTCAGGACGCAGATGGCCTGCTCACCTGCAGCCTCATTCAGCATCTCTGCCCACGAGCTGGGCACTGAGGTTTTAAGAAGACATGAGCAAAGACAGTCTGAAACCAATTTCTAGCCCCATCCACCACATCCCAGCCTCACTGCCACGAGAGATGAGAGCCACTGCTGCTAGCTGGCTGGACAGCTGTGCCTCAAACGTGTGCCTGGGAAGGGACAGGGCATCTGGAGGGGCATCTGGTGGGTTCCCAGGGTCATTTCCACTCTAGCTCCACAGGCGACGGATGTAAAACAAGAACACTCACACACAGCCAATCCTCTGGTAAGTGGCTATTCCAATTCTGTCACCATGTCACAACCCTCGGCTCTGAGCACGGAGCTCACTGCAGGCTGCTCTGAGCTGCAGGGCAGGCCTCCTTCCCATTTTCAAAGGAAGAGGATGAAGCAAGAAAAGGAACAAACAAGAAGAAATAAAGGGTGAGGTCAGAAAAGGGGGGGTAAAAACAGAAGGAAAAAGATGGACAAATAAAGAAAAAAGGGAGTCCTTATAATGGATTGAGTATGCCTCTGGGAACGCCACCCTCCAGGCCCAGTTCTGGCTCTAGAGTTGCACAGAACAAACCCACGCCTTTCGTCCCAAGTCCTGCAATTATGACAATGATAATAAATCTTTATCAGCATTCACCGTGTGGCAGCCAGTGCACGAGGTGGTGTGTGTATGTGTGTGTACAAAGATACACACACATATGTACTATAGATAGACACAGATACACATGCACACCCATATACAGAGACACATGGACATATATGTGTGTGCACACACATTATACACACGCACACATGTTATTTCCCTTGTTCCTCCCAACAATCCTATGTTGTCATTGGTGGTGATGGTATTTGCTAAACAGAGATGTTAAGCAGTTTGCCCAGGGCTGCCAGCCTCCTGCCCCTACTCTGGAGGCCTTCTGATTTGTTGATGTCCCCCCCTCAAATGCAGATCTACAGGTAAACCCACCATGCTCCAGAAGGGCCTCAGTTTCCTCAGAAGGGGCTGGAATGGACGAGGCCCAAGATTACACCTACCTCTCACACCCTCTGCTTCCAGCCCTGGAGTCTGCACCTCAGGGCAGTGTCTCGCTCCCGGGGCAGTTCTCCTGCTAAACTCACCGTGGGTGTGCACAAGGGCAGGGCCTTGAACCGCGGAGCTTCTGCCCTCCCCTGCTGGTCAGACTTTCTTGGGTTCTCTCCCTGGTCCATTTTCTGCAGGCAATTTGGAGGGACTCTGGCTACCATCCTCACCCTGGGTGCCCTAACTAATGGCCAGAGAAAAGCCCCATGATCACACATCCCCTGAGAGATCTGAAGGCCCCAGCCCCAGTCAGTGCCTCCAGGGAATCAGGATTTATCAGAACCCCCAGCCATTCCACAGGTCTAACCAAAAAGCTACTTTTCACATTCAACCTGAGGTTCTCACGCATCTGGTCCCAGAACCCACGCACAAAGAGGCTCTTTGACATCAAAGAACCCCCCCAAAAAAGTGAACGTATAAACCAAGATCAAAAAACCCATGAAAGAGAGTCCATGATCCTGCTTGGGAAAACAATGGCAGGAAACGCAGAGGGAGCAGCCAACCCTTGCACAAGCCCGCCTTTCTAGAGATGTGCAGACCCTGCTCACCGCCCGGGGGTTACAAATGCCAAGTAAAGCCACAGCTATGAAGGCTAGGGTCTGTGGGCAGTAAGGCCCACGTCAGCTGATATGTGGCTGTGAGCAGGTCCCTATACACCAGTGACATGCCAGCTCACAGGGTACAAGGCTCAGGGCCCCACAGGTTCCAGGCTGGGTCCAGAGCTCTTTTCAAATGCACAGGGGTTGCCCTGGGCCTGGCTTTCAAGGCTCCTGGAAAAGCAACACCCACCTCCTGAGGCCATAAGTCAGCCAGTGGAAGAGCCCAAGCAGACAGAGCCCCATGGAGAGAGGGCTGGCAGGGGTCTAGAGGCTTAGGGTGAGGTTGGGCACTCAGGGTCTACCCCCAGGGCTCTGGCCACAGCCCTTTTGCACACGTACTCCCAGGGGCCCCTTCTCCACTTTCCCCAGACTCTGCCCTACCCAGGCCTTGGCCAGGGAAAGACAGGCAGCCTCCTCAGCCTCTTGGAGGCCTGCCTAGAGCCATGAAGCAATCCACACATCTGGGCACAGCCCACCGAGCAATATATTTTTAAACGATTTCTACCCAATTGAGGACGGGAAACGTCTCCAGTGATGCCAGTGGTATTATTCCAACTTGTGGCTGGTAAAAGATAATAACACGTGTAAGCTGTTTTTATTACCTATCTAGCTTATTAGCTAATAAAATAAGCCCAGCATTAAAAATTTAACTGAAGCCAGTTAAATTTTTGAAAAATTTATCACACCCAGAACTCAGGGCCCTGAGTTTCCTTCAGAAGTCACCCAAATCTGTCATCTTTCCAGTCTTTTTACCTATTTAAATTTTTCTAGAGAAGGAAAATTCCACTCACGTGTCCAATGTAAATGAGCGTGTTCGATCGCTGTCTAGCTACTAAAGTAAAAAATGTCTTCCACTTAGGAAAAAGAGGGACACACCTGGAGCGGCGATGGAAGAAATGGAAACTGGAAAATGAGGGGCAGAGAATGGACGTGTGCCCAGTCCTCCTTTGGGCTCTTCCCCAAGCGAACCCCATGGGCACAGAGGAGGTGGAGCACATGACGAGCTCGTCCTCCAGCTGTGCCAGGCCGTGGCCCGGGCTCTTGAGCAAAGGTGGCCAGAAAGTCTGGACTCTGGGGCCAGGTATGTGCTCCAGCCTTGAGATAGCTGCACCTCTTTTCTTCGGGGAGGGGGATCTAGGCTGGGAGGGGGACTAAAGGAGGGAGAAGGAAACTTCATAAACAGAAACTGCATTGCCATTCTAAAAACGAAAGGAGGCCCAGCTGAAACAGCAGCATTGGGCACGGAAGGAAGGTGGTCATACCCACCCGAAAAGCAGTGGACATGATGAGGCTGCCTGACCAGACGTGGCCACATGCTGTGAGAGCAAGGCCACGCCCTCACTGCCAAGGTCTCCATCCCCGTCAAACCCAGCAATGACCAATGCTTACATAACAAAACCAGAAAAGACCATAGTCAAACTGTGGCATTAAGCACCTGAGAGCCGCCCAGACACAGAACCCAGAGCACCACATTCCACCCACCACATCTCCCACCCTTGAGTGGACAGGTCACAAGGGCCAACCCTACCCTCAGGGTCTCACCAGCATGCTCTCATCCTCGGGCCTCCCCCATAAGAACCAAACGCAGGTGGCACTCAGGCTTAGAGACTCCTGACAACGGTGTATTAACTCCAAGTTCATCTCATTCAAATCAATACCCAAGATCATGTTAATTCAAGGCAGGGCTCCAAGATACAGAGATAAAATGCAAGTGACGGGGCATGTGGCCGGAGGCCTCGCCTACAGGAAACGGCGAAGACTATTACAGACGTGGCACAGAGGACAGTGATCACAATTTCTTGATGGTCTCACATTTTTGACAATTTAATCAAAAGAGTAAGTGCCTCCCCCCATCTCGCACTCTCTAAAGCCATTACCCATGGCCCTGATCTCAGGATCAGCATAATCCAAATGACCCTGAATCCTGGTCTGTGTGAGCATTTCTTACAGCGGCTGCAAGGATGGGTTCCTGGGAGAGGCTCCAGCGAAGTGCTAGAAGGGAACCACCAGTGTTGGGTGACACTGGTCTGCCTGCTGACGCCCTGACTCTCACCATCTGTCTGCTCTTGTACCACTAGCACTGTGTTCACAGAGAAAGAGTATCTCTGATTTTAAATGCAGAAAAATAGACACACACAAAAGACTTGATTTTAGCTTTCTTTGAATAGGATTTAAAAACAAGAAAATTGGCCCACTCCTGGGCGTTTCTGAAACTGGCAGCCTGCATTTGCCTGAGATGGGCCAGGACCAACGGAGGCTCCACTGAGCACCTAGATGCCTCTGCAGCACCTTTCATGCGGCTGGGGCTCTTACCTGTGCCATCTTGGCAAGGTCTAGGGAAGGCCTCTGCTCCTGCACCTCTTCAGGGCGCCGCCGCTTAACGCCGACCTTCTTGTCATTAAGGACACACGGCTGGGAGCGGCTGCGGGAGAGCCCACTGGAGCGTCTCGCCAGC
Source organism: Equus asinus (assembly GCF_041296235.1). Taxonomy (NCBI): domain Eukaryota; kingdom Metazoa; phylum Chordata; class Mammalia; order Perissodactyla; family Equidae; genus Equus; species Equus asinus. The sequence continues at coordinate 8,425,932 of NC_091791.1, read as the reverse complement.
TCTGGCGTTGAGGCAGGTGTGCTGCTGGCTGAGGGTGGACAGTACTCTGCAAAGGAAAACTGCTCATGTGAGCAGGAGAGGGACCGCTGCATGTCAAGCCGGCCCCCTCCCACAGGGTTTGGGTCAGAACTCCAGATGTCGCCTGCCTGTCCACAGGTGGCTGAGCCTGGCACCCCTTGGCAGGGCTGGCCTCCAAATCGGTGGTGAAATCCCGCCTGGTCATAGGGCGAGGAGAGCATGTTGGCCCGGGAAGGGAGGCTGAAGCTGGAGCTCCTCTGCATGGTGCTGAAGCCATTGGAATAGCGCTGGACACTACCCCCACTGTAACATCGTCTCTTTTCTACAGGAGTCCAGACTTTGGACCCCAAGGGCCTCCATGATGTCCGGCAGCTGGACATTTCATCAGAGAAGGACAGTGACCGGCACTGGCGCTTGCTGGGGGGTGCTGAGGGGTTCCCGTTGTGGTCATTGAGGCTGAGGTCTTTGATCAGGTTGGTCACTGCACAGGCGGTTGCTGCCTCCCGGTGCCACAGAGTGCTGTCCTGACACTTCTCAGGGAGGCATTCCCAGATGCTGGCGCTTGGCTGGTCAATCTGAAGAGGGCATTTCCTGTCCAGGTCTCGCCATCTGTCATTTTCTGGTTTATAAATGACAAAGAGAAAACAGGATTTGAGAAAGCCTTCATGCCAGCCCTCTTATCTCCTCACCAAAAGCCCATTTTAAACAGGATTTTAGAGCCAGATGGTTTTAAAAACCATCCAGTCCAACTTCACTTCACAGATGAGAAACTGAGCTTAGAGAGGGGACATAAGTCCCAAGGTGTTGAGTTAGAAGTAGAGTGAGACCTGGATCCCGGTATCCTCCGGGACACCTGATACTCTGCCGGCAGCAGAGCTGGGGCAACATGGCTGCTACACTCCATCTCAACGCTCTGCTGCTCTTGAGCTGGGACTCGACGCCTGGGCAGAAGACCACGACCAAAGATGAGTCCTTGGTATTTTAGAGGGTCAAGGTCAAAAGGGGCTGAGGGTGCTGCCAGGTTAGTTCATCTGAATTCCATCTTTAAAATACTTGCTGATAATAGAAACTGGGTCTTTTACTGGTTTATGTCCCCTCCACAACATCAACAACCCAGGTAGCGGCCAGTCACTGGACACTCTCCTCACGTGCACTTGATTTCTCCCTGAACCAAAGGATGTGTCAAGTGGTTAAAATGCAGAGGAGCAAGCCTTGGGCAGCAGAAACTTAAGGGCACAATTGAGACTTCCATATTCAAGTCTCCACTTGAATGCATGAATAAATAAGCTGACCCAGCTATGAGACGCTGGCTTTGTATTTGAACCTTCATTTTAGTGAAATATTCAAGAGCCATTTGCTGTTTTTCTACTGTGGAATCAAGCGCTGTGCTGAGAATTTTAGAAGAATGAAGATAAATTTGACATAGTTCTCATACCCAAGTTTATAATACAAAAGCAAAGTTAAGAAATATGTTGTGCTCCCCAGGATCAACATGTTAACATGTTCTATTTTTTCTAATCTATATATATTTATAAACTGTGCAAATGTGAATACAGAGAAAGCCACAGCTTGACTCAGTCAGTAGAAGGACAGAAGTGAAACCTGAAACGATATTCAGCAGGTACTTAATGCACACCGAACCTCACAGCACTGCAATCAGTTCCTGAGCACCCACCATGGGCGGGGTAATCCCATCCACCACACTGCCACTGCCCAGATGGGAGACTGAGGCTTGAGGAGGTTGAGTAAGTGGCCCAGGGCCACACAGCTAATAAATGACAGGATGCAAACCTGGGCTGGTCCAACCCAAAGCCCATGCTCTTTTCACTACGCTACAGCACTGAGGGGAAACACAGGGAAACCTGACAGTGGCTCTGCTCTCAAGGACCTTTCTAGTCATGCAAGATGGGCTGTTTGCTCAGAAAATTGTGATGTAACTTCCAGGCAGCAAGGACTACACATCTTTCTCCTCTCAGTGGCCACTTCTCAAAGGGCACTGAGAGACACATCTGAGGGACTGATCCCATGCTGAGTGTCACAAGCGGCAGCTTCTTGAAAGGTTCAAAGGGAATGACCAGTGAGGCCCAAAAGGAGCTTCACGATCCAAAGGAAAAGCCACATCAGGGCTACATGTGACACTCCTTCCTCTAGGGCACCCTGCTGCAGTCACGAGACGCAGAGCCTGAGAGCCTGGGACCCTGGGCAGCGGATGCGGGAGGAACTGTCCAGAGGCTGTTCCCACGTGAGGGCCTCAGAAGCTGGAGGTGTGGGAGAGAGGTTGTCCTCAAGCCCAGTTAGGCCAGCTGGGAACAAAGCAGGACTGTCACTAAACATCCAGTTCACCTCATTCCTGAATCTTCCCTGGCTCTGGTGCACAGCAAAGCTCAATACATGTTCCTTTAACTGAATTTGATAAATTATTACCCAAAATTAACTTTTTGCAAGTAACATATATGTTGTTCAAAGTATGTCTTCACTACCCACCATCCCTCAAGTATTCACCATTCTGTTAAAAGTTTCAATTTGACATCGGTCAGCAGTAAAAGCGCAGTAAACTAACGCTAAAGTAAAATGAAAAGAAATGCAAACCAGCACTGACTGAGGCATGTTATCTGATCTGGAAGAAAAAAGTTATCCTCAGGAAAAAGTGGAGATTTATGTACGATGATGTTCCTCAAAATGATATGAGTGATAGCAAAATGGTAAACAGAACGAAAATATCCTACTTGTTAACTAAAGTATCAAAGAAAAGCACGGAGCACGAAAAAAGCAGAGTTTTAAAAAGAATATCAATGAGGCTGGCCCAGTGGCGCAGCGGTTAAGTGTGCACATTCCGCTTTGGTGGCTGGGGGTTCGCCAGTTCAGATCCCGGGTGTGGACATGGCACCACTTGGCAAGCCATGCTGTGGTAGGCATCCCACAGATAAAGCAGAGGAAGATGGGCACGGATGTGAGCTCAGGGCCAGTCTTCCTCAGCAAAAGGAGGAGGAGTGGCAGCAGATGTTAGCTCAGGGCTAATCTTCCTCAAAAAAAAAAAAAGGAATATCAATGATGTGGGAAATGTTAACGATATAAAGCTGAGCTTAAAGAAACAGGATGTAAAACTGTATAGACAGCATGATTCCTCCTTAGTAAAATCTGTATGTTATACGTGATGATAAAAAGGAAATAAACCAAGATAGAGACGATTGGCAGATGGCTGGCTGATTTATATTTTCTCCTTTTTGTTTTCCTATAGTTTCTTCTACATTTCACATAAGGACAAATGTATTTCCAGATATGTGGGGGACGTGACCACCAAGCTTGCTTGCACCGTGCCAGGGTCACGCCTACGCCGACAACCCCACCCTCCTCTCCGTTTACTCCTTTGGTTTTTCAGGAAGTTCCCATAGAATAACGCTGGCCACCAACTTCTCTTTTGGGACAAGGCACTGAGGCGCCAGATGGGCCATGAATGTGGCAGACTGAGGAAGGAACCAGTGGGTCCAGCCACAGAGCAGTGAGGGCCCTAAGATGGCACTACAGTAGCCCTGTAAGGAGCCTGAAGTACACTACAGAATGTGTCTCATTCAGGCCCTGGGAAACCCGTGAAATTAAGAGAGATTGATCCCATCTTCGGAGGACACCACTTTCTGTTCCATTTTTATTTCACTGGCCTGGAATTTTCCCCATCTCTAGGGAAATCATGAGAAGAAGGAGGAATTGGGAGCCAGTTAAGCATGAACATGGTCTCTCTCATCTGGCAGTGCTGTTCCTCTCCCGTGGCCATCTCGTGATCTTGGTGCTTCTTCACTGGACTCCTCAGGCCTCCCTACCCAGTCCCACTTCCTCACTGCCTCCAGAGAACTTCCTGAGGCCAACACACCTGTCGTAGTCCATCCCCTTCAGCAGCTGCCCATTGCCTTACAGAAAGAATGCAAACATCTGAGCCTGCATCCAGGGCCCTGTCTACTTATCGCCTTCCCAGGAGACTCTACACACCAGGCACACCAAACTTCCTGCGACATCGGAAGTCAGACAAGAATCAGGAGGAATCAAGATCACCCTTGAAAATTTCTGAAACAGCGCATAGAGCACACTCCTCTTGGTTCTGTGGACCCAGCCCTGAAGAGTAACTCTTTCATACCAGCAATTCTTTATAAAACCAAAGTTTAACAAATGGACTGCGGAATGAGCACAGGTAACATCTATATACAGAGGGGTGGGCATTCAATTTATTTTTAAGTTAACTATCAAATCCCCAGTGAGGACTGGGGTTGGATGGCTACTTCTAACGTGTTCCTGCTTACCTGCAGGAACTACTCCACTCTGTTTTAAAGAGCCTCTATGACCTTAACATATAAGATGTCTTTGTTGTAGGGAGGATTAAAAGAGAGTTCTCAGTTCAGTTCACTGGTTAAATTTGAGGACTGCTGTGGATTTGCAGCTTCCCCCAAACATCAGCCTTCACAGCTTCGCAAAGGCCTGGAATCTTCTTCTCCTGCCTTTATCCTTCCACCAAGAGTCTCTTACTCATCATTTCAAAGCCAACTCACACATCACTCCCCTGTAGATACGCCTTCCCTGTCTCGGCCCTGGCTACCCACCACTCCTTGCCTAGACCTTCACTCATACGGCTCATATGTTAACTGAACCTCAATCATCTGTTCACATGTCTGCTACTTCTGCTGAACACAAGCTCTCAAGCACAGTCCCAGCATGGCTCCCCAATGCTGACCACGGAGCCTGGCACACAGCAGACCTCAGCAGCTGCTGGTGGGTGGAGGAAGGAGTGGATAATGTGCAGATAAAAGCTGCAGAGTAGGCCACAGGTGTTCCCTTGGTCTTGCTTGTCTTCGTCCCGGGCATAGCTGACTCTTTCTTGGGCAGGCAGATCCAACCTGGGCTCTGCCTTGATCTCCCCACGCCACTGGGGCCATGGATGGTTGTGTGTGAAGCAGCAGGGAGACTGGCCGATGGAATAATGTCGAAGATAATTCAAAAACGCAAAGCACTGCCCAATGTTGAGTGCTGCCGTTGTGTGTCAACACCAGCCAGGTGGCCACTTGTTCTGTCTGTGGGGCAGATAATATTTTAATTGTTTCTATCTTTATCGCTTCAAGAAGTACAATATAAGAAAAGTAAAAACAATCGAGGCTATGTTTAGCCCTTGTATTTTCCCCCTTTGCTCAGAGAACAGAAAGCGATTTGTTGGGTCAGGTCACCAGACAAAAGAAACAGGAATAGAAGCTAATTTTTAATGGCAAACCGCCCTGAGCTTTCAGCCCCGACGTCACGTTGCACAAAGGGCCTCGGTAGGGCTCCGAGGAGAGGATACCGGACGCCCCCGCCCCTCCATTCAATATCACTTCTGCACAAACAACTATAACTCTTTCAGAAGTGACAATGGCCATGGACGTGGGGAGTGCACTGAGCAGGGGTCACTTGGCGTGGTGGGAAGCATGTGGACCTGGGTTCGAACTTCAGCTCTGCAAGCTAATCTCTCAGAGCCTCAGTTTCCTCATCTACAAATGATAGATGAGGAAACAGTAACTACCTCACAGAGCTCTTATGAGAACTAAATAGTTGCTTGGGATAGGGCCTGCGAGGACACAAAGCAGGCTCTCAATGACGGCAGCCGTCATGACTATGATGAGAACACTGGAGAATGCTTGTATAGTTGAGGCTCAGTGCTTCTGCAACTGGGTATCTATCTCTGTGGGACCTGGCTGGAATGGGAACCTGTGTGTTCTAGGCCAGGTTTCTCAAAGTGTGGTTTCAGAGCATCCTTTTGGGTGCTAAAATGCAGATTCCTAGGCCCAGTCCCTGACTTGATAAATGGAATCTCTAGGGCTAGGAATCTGCATTTTAATAAGCTCCTCAGGTTATTTTAATGCAAAGTTGTTGAGAATCACTGCTCTAGACTACAGGCTACAAAGGGGCCTGGCTTCTCCAACACCTCTGTCAGAGCGGTAGCCCAGTCAAGACAATCCAGCTACACCCAGGAAACGTTGTGGAGGTTTGACGATTCTGGTCTCTACAAATTTAGGTTCAGAACATAATTGAAAGTTGGTGTTTTGATGTTTGTTTTGGGCCAATAACACAAAGAAGAACTATGGAGGATAACTTTACCCTTCAAGTATCTAGAGGTCCCTTTTCCACAGGAGGGGGTGGGGCCCCCGAGTTGCACAGCATGTTCTGGATGGAGAGTCACTGCAAGAGGCCTGAGAAGCCAACAACTCATGTGAAGGGGAAGAGGTGAGGCCTCCCACCTTCTCCCTGAGACATGCTGTGGCCTAAAGCTTCTCAGGGAAGTCTCCGACACCAAGCCTCTGGCAGACATGGGCCCAGCACAATGGTGCACAGCCTGAGAGCACTGGCACTGGCCATTTAAGTTCTATGCCGCCCCATTACTTTACCCTTCAGGAGCATCTGAAGTCTCCCCATTTCCCTGCTGAGCCTATCTTCACAAGTTTGAGATTATACATGGGATTGTGTGTGATGTGTGTGTGTACTGTAAACACACACACGGCTCTGCCTGCAGATGGGAGGGCAAACCACACAAACACACAAATCACACAATCCATCCAGTTCTCTCACAGAAAGACTGACTCGGTGACCTCCAAGGTGTCTTCCAAAGCTGAGGCTCGATGACTGAGCTTGGCTTCTGGGAAGACTATACAACCCTGGGACGCACAGGAGAGCCAATCCTCACACACATGGGGACAAGAACCCAGAGCCCCCAGCCGCACTCACAAGGCTTCCGTCTTGCAATCCCTTGACGAGGGAGGCCAGAAGGCTGCTAGGTGTACAGATCTAAGGCTCAAAGAAAGAAAACACTCAGAGGAACACAAATAGCACTTGACCTCAAATGTTCTTGTCTCCATTTCTGCCCTTAAACTTGAAGGGAAATTCCCAGGAGCCCAGATTCTTAGGGGACTATGAGCCTTCTTATGTTCAAAAGATAGACGAGAGTTAGCCCTGGATAGCTCTAGGCTATGTTTTAGAGGTTGCCTTATGGTGACATAACCACAGCAGAATGTGGTTTCTAGAAAAGGCTAAGCACCTGAAGCACAGACCCAAGCTACAAGATTCTTGCAGCCTCCCAGGCCCGGGTAGCGGGCCTCCAGCCAGATGGAGACCGGCTGACTCATTCCTGGATTTCACACCTGTCTACTTGTGCTGACGATGAGTCTCTCCCCCGCCCCGTGGGTTGGGTTGTGCTAACTTGGCCTCAGGGCTGCAAGGACTTTGTGCTTGATTTGGGGGTCGAAGCTCACCAACCCTTCCATGAGAAACTCGAGGAGTCTTTCTGAAGGCAGTTTTACTACACCAATCTTACGAGAAGAGCACCGAGGGAACAACACATGGAGCAATGAGCACCATGGTCTATTTTATTTTTAAATGTCCTCTAGAGCCCCTGGCCCACTGGAGCACCCCTTTCACTGTGTCACAAGAATGGAGACTCAATTCAGAGCCATGTCAGGAAGAAAAGTTTCTCGGGCTTTGCCTGCCTAGGCCTCAGCCTCTGGTTGTGCCCTCTCACCTGTCATGAATTATAAAATGTCAGCTGCATCTTGGGTTCAGGGACAGTGACACAGGATGCCAAGCTCCTCGGCCAAGGCACAAGGACAAGGGATTGGGATGGCTGGAGATAACACTCCACCAACCCCATCGAGGGAAGCAGGAAGGCTGGCCCAAGGGGCCCTGGAAGAAGCCCGAGAGGATCATTGGCTCCGAGTGGTTACCAGGGCCCTACCCTCACCAGCTGGGTGGGGTTGGCCCATGGCAGCTGTCACTGCTTCTGGGAAGTCTTTGCTCTTACAAAAAGAGGCCCAGCAGGGAAAAAAAAAAAAAAAAAAAGAGGCCCAGCAGGACCCAAACAGCGAAGAGGCATAAGAAACATCCCAGACTGAGCATTGGGAGTGTGGGCTTCAGTCTCCCCATCTGTATGAGTCAAGGTGAACTGGGGCCCTGTGACAGCCCTTTCAGCTCTGACCCAGACCTCCTGCTCCACTCCCCGACCTCCAGGGGCATTTAGAAATGTGCAGGGGAAAGATAGTAGCTGCAGTGGCAACAAAAACTCTGAAGGGACAGAAAGGTTAGTTTTATCCATCTCCTTTGGATTCCTATCCTGGTTGTGGGTATACACAGAGCATGGGAAATGGACAGCTGCTTGTGATTCAGCTCTAAACTGATGCTCAGAGTAAAACTGGCACCATTATACAGACGAGAAAACTGGCAGCTGGGAGAGCTAGTCAGGAAACTGTCAATAAATGCATATTAACTGTTAATTAACTAACACCCCATCGGGATCCTTGCTGACGCTGGGAAAGAGCATGAGTGTATATCCCAAGCACATTACTCATCTCACGGGGTCACAGCACTGCCCGTCTCACGGGTGGGGAAACTGAGCTTCAGAACAGCGTTACATCTCACCTGTGAACAGACAGCTAGCAAAGGACAGAGTCTGCAATCCCAAGGCCATGCTCTTGCAGTTGGGCCAGGCTGCCTCCTAACTTTACCATCTTGACCATCTTTCCACGTGGAAGGCAACCTGGCAATGCACCATGGCAAGTGGCACCCAAAGTCAGTCTGGCAGTTGCCATTCCCTGTCCCCTGGCACCACGTGGCCCCCTCCCCACCCCAGGTCAGGCCAGCCTGGGTGAGAAGACAGCCCAGAGGCTCCCTTTTCACTTGTCACCGTAAACAGCTTTCATGTGCCAACTACACTTTGCACCTACCTCCATTCTGTACTTTATTCCAGAAACACTGTCTGAAACTAATACATGGCGCAAGGAAAACTTTAAAGCACTCTGTATGAACAAACCTTAAAGTGTTTTAGAGATTGAAAATCACACATATAACCACAATAAATAAAAATTAAAAATTAAAAGTAAATTTTTTAAAATCATACATATGTACACTTGCATATAGATGTACTTTTTAAAATGAAAACGAGTCTCACTTTAGCCTATTTTGGTTAATAAGCAGTTTCTCACAGAAGGCCCTGGTCTGATGATCATATTCAAAATGGCGCTCTCTGAGAGAGGGACAACGCGGCAGAGGCCAGAATCAGACCTGAAAGGCTCTGGTTTTGGTATTGCTCTTGTTCATTTTGTTTCAGTCATGTGTTTGTTTGTTGTAAGAAACCTAACATGCTTCACCTCCAAATGCCAGCTTCTTCATTCGTGGGGCAATCACATCCCACTTTCAGCGACAAACAGTAGTGCAAAAGACCAAAAACTACCAAATCTCCAAGTGGAATCTTTTTGTCCTGCACGGTTCAACACAGCCAACTGGTTTATCCTGTAGAAATGAACACAGCGCCACCGGGAACAACTCTTTTATGTACCGAGCAGACTTTAACAGCCAAGTAATTAAACAGAGAAAGGAAGGGCTTATAATTAAAATGCTGACAAACCTGAACCAGAGGGGGACAAGCAGGGCTGCTATAATATTTTTACAATTCCTTTTTATACATAATGTATGATCCTTCTGCTCAAGTTTCTTCTATGTTCTTTGCCTGTGAAATAATTTACATTAATAAATAATTTATTACCATAACTCCTAAAGTAATTATGGGTTTCCATCTAGGTTTTTTTTAGCATATGAATTGTTTTATTCTCTGTCCATTGACTGGTATTTACAAGACCTTTCCTCGTGGCCTTTTTGAAATAATTGATATTGCATGTGCTTTCTCACATATTATTTGATTTCCAGGTCTTCTCCTCGCCTGAGTGGTGAGGAAAATGGAATGTGTAGAGTGCATTGTCCCTGCAATACAGAACTCATTTAATGGGTGCAATTAGCCACGGGTGGTGGTGAATGGAGCTTGCTCTCATCCCACTTGCCCTATTTCACCAAAAAAGATTAAACTAGCACACGTGTGACCTTGGGTCAGCATGAAGAAGCATCTCCCATGGCAAATGACAGAGCACTCGAAGTAGCCATGTGCTAAGGATTCACATGCAGCCCTGCCTCTCCCAGCACAGAATGATTCCCTTAAGCACAGCCAAGCCCCTTTCTGCATCCACTAGAAATCATGGCCAGGAACAGCAGGCCTGCTGGGCCTGCTGAGCAGTGGGCGGGCCACACAAATGAAGCAGCCACCTGACCAAGGTTTCCTGTGTCAAGAACACAATAACCGGTCACGCACATGGCTCTTCCCCAGAGAAGCTGTTTGCAGAGGAAATTCCAGTTCAGCACAGAAGGTGTGCTGGGGATGGTCTGGGAGGTGAGAAAGGAAACCAAGAGGCAAAACATCGTCTCTGCTAGAAGTAGCCCTGCAGCGACAGGGCTGGGCTGGCACCCTGCTAAGGGGCACAGAGCAGGCCGGGCAGCAGTGTGGCTCCACCCTGCCCTGCTTCTCCCATCCACACATCATGCCAGCTTTGTTCTCTCCCCCAATCTGGAAAAGCAGAAAACCACTTCTTTGTATCAAGTTCTCAAACTTGGATGGGGAGGGATGACAAAGTTGGGGAGGGGCCTGTAATACAGCTCACAATAATGGAGCGTATATTACTTTAAAAAACACTGTTGTGAGCACTTGATGATATTAGTAAGGCATTTTATCTAAGTGGGTGCAGAGGAGACTAAGCTACTTGAAAGAGTAGCTTTTTAAGAGGAGGCAAACAGGCACCCACTCCCCACCCTGATGCGTTTGCCTGGATTTTCTTAGGAACACTTAGGAAACTCCAACTTGTACTGGCTTCCAGCTAGGACCCTTGCATGGGCACTTAGGAGGGAAATGCCAGAGTCACAGGGCCAAGCTGTCCCCAGCTCTCACAGGAGAATTCCACTGACCTCAGCCAGACAGGAGTCCTTTACCTCCAGCAGACAGGCAAGGGAGTTTGGTGATTATAATATGACATTTTAGCTTTGCTGAGCATCATTGTCCACCCCTGGAAGGGCCCAAAACCCTCTTGAAAGTCCAGTTGGACCCACGGGGTATTCTCTTCCCTGCTACTGAAAAGTAGGCACAGCTAAGATGAAATCTTGCTGCTTGGGATGCCCCCTCCCACCCCCCCACCTCACGCCCGTTCACAGATTAAATAGGTAGGAGCAGCCATTTGAGCTTCCACCAGCACACAGGCTTGGGAAGGCCTCCGCAAGTGCAGGAAAGGGACGGAGGTGGGAGGGACTGAGCCAGCACCTCCTGCGTGCAGCTGTCTCTTTAAGTCCCACAAACAATTTTCCAAGATGAAGAAATCGAGACTCAGGAAGATGGGCTGATCTGCCCATAGTTCTAAGGGCCTGCTGTAGGTAAGTATCGTGGAAGTTGGCCTAGCCCATGGGGAATTCACTTCTCCTCGATTTTTCTCCTCCACTAGACAGAAACCCCCTTGTGGGCAGGGCCTGATTCACTCCATCCCTGAGCCAAGTGCCTGACTCACAGTAGGTACTCAATAAATACCTACTAGAACAAGCTACTGAACTGAACTGTGGTGAACAAAAGCCTTGGTACTGCACACTGTCAGATGGACCAGGGTCTTTCTGAATCAAGGAGAGGCTAAGAACAGAAAGATGGGCACGTCGGGGAGAGAGCAGCCAAGGGGAAGGATGAGGGGATCCACAGACCACCATGAGCACGGCTGCGCTGGCTGCTCCTCTATTTCCTGGCAGCGCCCTGGCGCTGGCCTGCAGAGCAGGAGCGAGATAGGGCCCGTGAGTGACGGAGCACTTCCCGAGAGCCACTATGCAAACAAGAGCCTGGAGAAGCATCAGCACAGCCCCTCCTGGAAACACTGGGCCGGGGAGAGGCCTCCCCCATGGAAAGCAGGCCTCCTTGGCAGAACGCAGGGCAGAAAGCTGGGCTCGCCAGGCTCAGACGAATTCTGTTGGACAAGCTAAAAGGAGACCCTCCCCCCCGTGCCTCTGTCCCTGGGCCTCTGCCCTGGTCCCTGGGCCTGAGGATCTTCCCCCTACTTATACTCCTCTCCAAGGAAACCATGGTGGTCCCTTTGCTTGGGCGCAGAGGCCTTCTGCAGGGAGCAGGATTCTCAATTTAGGTCTCAGACCTCTTTTTCACCTACTACTTATGGAGAGCTCACTCTGTGCCAGTCTTCTCACAAACATCATCTCACACAGTCCCCACAGCAAACCTACAAGGCAAGCGCTATCAAAATAGCCATTTTACAGATGAGGAAACTGAGGCTTAGAAAAGTTAAGTAGTTCAGAGTCCCACAGCACCCATTGCTAACCCACAAGAGTTCCACCTTATTATGATGTACTCAGTGTAAAGGGCAAGGAAGCCTAACATGTGGATGGCTGTGAAATAAAGACTAACATCTCCACAGGCCAGGGCGCTAGTCTGGCCTGAAGCTCAAGTCCAGGCTGGGTAGAGGGACTGGCCATGCCTGGAAGCCTCTCCCCTTCCTGGGCACGACAAAGGAAGGCAGCTCAACCATAGCTAGGCTTGAGTCTGGCCTAGGGAGCAGGCAATGAGGCAGCCTTCTGAGCCACGTGGCTGGCTTGCTAAGGGTTTGTTGAGAGCCGTTAACCACCAGCGAGGGGTTCAATCAAGCCCCATGTGGGGACAGGCCTCAGAAGTGTGTCACACGGGTAAACCAAGGCCAGGTGATCTCCCTGTTTCCATTTCCTCTGGGTGGCAGCATCAAGAGGACCGCCTGGGGCTCTCCCATAGAGCTGTGGTTTGTGATTGAGAAGAAAACAATCTTCCTTCTCCCCTGACCTGGGTCCAACTCTGCCTACCCAGGGACTTTGGGGGAGGGGTCACCTCATTAGGCCTTAGTTTCCCCATGTATGAATGGAGCGCCCCCGCCTGCCCCCTGTGGGCTGCAGAGTCAAGCAGACTGTGCATGTAAGAAGCGTGGCCCAGCACATTCTCACTGTGACATACCCAGCATCCCCTCTTTCCTCATCATCCCATCTACGGGAACTAAGTCTGAAGAAGAAAAAGAAAACAGTGTGCACAGAGAGGAAGAGCTGAGAAAAAAGGCAAGGAAGACTTCAGACAGTCCTGCGAAGATCAAGTGGAGATCTGAAAGCCCGCAGTGGTTACCCATCATGGAAGCCTGGTTTCCGCCTCAACACAGACATTACAGAAACTCATCTGGCAAGGTGTCCCCAAAGTGGGCAGAAGTCATGGAGAGAGGGCGAAAGGAGAAACTGTGCCCCATCATCTGAAGCATAGAGAAATCAATATAATCAATACAGTCATCTTTTCGGCCCTCTTATAAAAAACAGTAATCCATACTTGCATGGCAGCAGGGGACAGACGCAACCTTTCTGCAAAGATGTCAGCAATATGAAGCAAGAGCCTTAAAAATGTTCCTGCCCTCTGGCCTTTCTATCCCACTCCCGGGAACTATCCTAAGGAATAATCCAAAAGGCAGACAAAGACTCAGACACTTAGTCACTGTTAATCACAACAGCAAACAAAACAGCCCTTTTACCCAACAACCAAGAAACAGTTAAGCTGTTAAATACACTTTGATACATCCCACAACGCAGTACTATAGACTCATTAAACGGCATGGAATGGGCTGTCTTACTGCTGTGGCAAAATGATGGTTACTACCACTAAGTGAAAAAAGCAAAACAAATATTTTTTATATATAATTCTATATAATCACACATTCATCACGGACTTGGCTGTGTAAAAATGCAGAGAACAGGGGCCGGCCTGGTGGCACAGTGGGTAAGTTTGCCTGCTCCACTTCAACAGACTCGGGGTTCATGGGTTTGGATCCCGGGCACAGACCTACACACCGCTCATTAAGCCACGCTGTGGTGGCACCCCACATACACAAAAGAGGAAGATTGGCCACAGCTGTTAGCCCAGGGCCAATCTTTCTCACCAAAAAAAAAAAAAAAAAAAAACGCAGAGAACATAAAAATATACCAAAATATTATCAGTAGTTATCATTGACTACTAGGGATATGAGAGACTTTGTTTTATACTTTACACTATGGTGCGTTTTCTGAATTAAAATGATGAACATGATTACTTTAATAATCAGAAAGAAGCTCTCAATGTTATCATTGGAAATGACATTTGTAAACCACACACCAGTGCCGATCCATTCAGCAGCCCCAGCAGCCCCCTGCACCACTCCAGCACTGCTGGGACTGAAACAGTTAAAACACACAGAAAAGAGTCCCCATGGCTGCTCTTTGTGAACCTGTGTCCAGAAAGTGCTTCCAGCATCTCACCTGGAGGACTCAGGCCCTGGAGAAAGGACTAGAGGAGGACCGTTCAGGGCCGCCTTGGTTACTCACCCATAATTCCACAAGAGAAAAGTGTCGGTCCTTGACTCATCTTCTTTGGCGTGTGCTGAAAACAACCAGAAAAGCTATTCACTCTTCAAATCATAAGAAGCACGTCTGCACATGACCCTGTACTGATCCCTTGCTAAAGTCACAATTAAAAGGGTGACTGCCTTTTGCCGACGTCAGACTAGGGAAAGGAGAAAAAAGTATTAAAAGAGACAACATCTGCCCATAATTAGGCCTGGACTCTTCGTCCGAAGTCTCCAGTGAGTTATGGAGTCCATCAAGTTAATGGGCTTTAAAAACACACCAGAAAGCCCCATGACTTCTGACATCGGGGGATTTTTCCATGTGAGTGATGTCGAAGAGAGCACAGGAGGAGGTGTGATGTAAACAGCTCACTGAGTTGGGCTGTAAACAGGCCTCCAACAGCCCAGGCTGGTAGAGGAGGGGACCTCGCGGTGACAGGAAGGACCCTGAGTGAAGAGGAGAGGCCCGTCTGCCATCCCCGAATCCCTCACTTCAAGATACAAGGAGAACGGCTCTTCCTTCTCTACATAGAAGCATCAAGTAAAGCCCAAGAGGGTGGCCCTTTGCTCTACAGGCTGCTTTGTGGCTATGCGGCCCCCTGAGGCATCCTCTCTGAACTGAAACAGAAACTCAGACATTATATTTGGTCTCAACGTACAGCTATGGCGTTTGAACTCCTTGGCACCATTATTTCCACACTGGTTTCCCTTTCCACTGTAAACATTCTACATCTTCCCTCAAACCCACACCTAAGCCTCAGCTGAACACTACGGCCATGGGGTGAAAAATAGGCGAGTGAGGCCTAGAAGAACCCCAGGTCTAGGCACTTGCTCCAGGGCTACACGGTAACCTGAGCGTGGAACACTCCAGGGTTCCTTGCACTAGCTGAGGCCCAGGTCAAGAAGCCTGTTCCGAGCTCTGGTGAGGAGAAGACTGTGCCCTTCAGGGCTCTAGGAAGAAGGGTCTGCCTCAAGTATTCCAAAGACTCACTCATTCATTCATCCATTCATTCCACAAGTATGTACCGTAAGTATTTACGTGCAGGCTGTGCTAGGGGTTGATCATGCGATGGTGAAAGCTCTCAGCCCCAGAGGAGTCAGCAGTCATAGAGGGCTCCAACTTCTGAGAGGATGCCCAGATGACAGGGACACGCAAGGCTTCTAGTCCAAGAAGTGGATGGGAACCCAGGCCCTGGTTCTTTAAGGCCTGGAAGGACAAGGGTGGGGCTGACTAGCAACACCTGGCCCACCCAGATAAGAGAGTGGCAAGTGCCTGGCACCATCTCCCCGACCCCTGTCCCCAGCTGCACAATTTGGGGACCTTTGCCCCCAGTCAGCAATGTGTTCATCCACTCAGGTTATTAAGGGTCTGTCCTGACCAGCCTGGGACACAGAGGTGAAAGACACCCACCTTGGCCCTCAGAAGTTCCCATTTCATGGAGGACACAGTCACACAGACAAACCATGACAACAGAGAGAGAGTGGGATCGGAGGGGAGATGACCCAGGCCGTGGGTGCTGCAGTGCTGGAGGTAAGGGCTGGCTTCCTGGGGGAAGGAGTTGGGGTCGAAGGACCAGAAGGAGCTCACAAAGGGCAAAGGGGGGCAGGGCAGTCCTTCTCCAGTCCCCTCTCCTCAGTTTAAAACAGTTCTTATATTTTCAGGGCAGGTCACCCTTCTGGATTCCACAGTGACCTAACCATCCAGTCTATAGCCATCCGGGGAAATACCAGGAAAGAGTTAAAGACAGCTGCATCTGCCTCCTTCCCAGCTGACAGTGAAGGCAGCAGGATGCGCACTGAAAGCCCACACCAAAATCACTGAAGGGAGAGTGGGTGACAAACACTCATGAGCCCTGCCTCCAGAGAGTGCAGCCCGGCTCCTAGGGGAAGGGTGCAGAGAGAGAGAGAAGTTGGGTGCAGCCAATGGCACGCGCCCTGGCTGCTGAGGGAGACAGCTCCAACCCTACAGGAGTACCCACTGGGGAACCACAGCCCCCACCCCTGTGCTGGGGGGTGCAAAGCTACCCAGGCTGAGAGCCCACACACACCCAAACCAGGATGGGGCCAGGGAAAGCAGAAGAGAGCAAGAACACTGGGGCGGCTTGTTTGCTGCGGTGGCGCGCACATACCACTGAGGAAGACTTGGCGTTTAGAGAAATAGCAGGAAGCAAACCAGTGACTCAACTGGCTGATGGTCAGTGGAGCCCCACTCACAGGTCTTTTCCTTCCCCTAAGCTGGCGTGTTCCAGACAGAGGGGCACCTCGGGGCCCTCCCAGGGAATGTGGACACGAGTGGGAGTCAGAGGTGCTGGGGTCTGCACCCACAGAGGGAAGCCACTGGGCCAGCGCACAGGGGCTCTGCAGGCCCTCATTCACTCATTGATTCATTTGTTCGCTCAGCATGGATTTACCTGCATTTGCTGCACACCCATTTCCCAGGTTGGAGAACACACACTTGGGATGTGAGCACTTCTCACTCCTCTGCTGCCCTACCCGAGCCACCACCACCCTCCACCAGAAAGACCAAATGAGTCTTCTAACTGGTCCCCACCTGTGCCCTGGGCCTGTTCTCCATTCTCTACCCAGAACCCAGCAGAGTTCCAGCCCAAGTCTTTCCTCTGCTTACAACCCTCCAACAACTTCCCATGGCAACCAGAATAAAATCCAGGCCACCCCCTCTCCCCACAGCCCACCAGGCCCACATGAGCCAAGCCCTGGCATCCTCAACCTTGCCTCTGTCCATTCCATCCTCACTCACAAAGCTCAGTGGGGACCAACCCAGCTCGCTGTCACCTCAGGCCCTTGCAGTGAGGTCTTTACCTGATGGGCTCTGCATCTCATTCCTGTCATATGGCCACCTTGGTGGCGTTCCCTGACCATCTTGGCTGGAAAGGCACCTTCCCCACCAGCACCTTTCTGCACATGTTTAGCAATGGCACCAGTTTGTTTGTTTCTCTGCTTATTCTCTGCTCCTTCCAAGAACCAAGCTTCTTGAAGCTGCCATCTTGTCCACAATATTCCTAGCACAGAGCAGGTGCCACATAACTATCTGTTGACCAACTGCTATGGACACCTGTCAGCCCAAGCCTGTCTCACTCCTGCTGCCACAAACCCAGCGGACACAGGGCCAATGGAAACAGATTTTCACGGGGCAGAACCTAGTGCCTCCCAAAATTGCTGGGCTCATGCCAAATCTAAACTCAGTGGGGAAGGGGAGAGAGCACCAGCCAGCCAGAGTTGGGGTCAACCCCTATGCCGACCTCTGACTCCACACCCAAGAGCATGGATGGACTGGCGATTGCTCACACTGAGATTTTACAACTTGAAGGAACACCTTCTCTACGTCCCCTGTTCCAGGTGAGCCCCACTCCTGCTCCCCTTGTTGAGCATGTAAAAATGCATGGCCCCACGGTGCAGTCCCCTTTCTTCTCTAACAGCATTCCAATTTTGCATTGGGACTCCTCCCCCCACCTCCTTCACTGGAGAATGTCTTGATGGGACGATGCCTTGATCTCCCCTGGCACGGGGTGGGCCCAGGATGCAGATGTGGCTGACCAGACAATCCTCAGTCCAGGGCTCTGACTCCTGGACCAAGGGGGTGCTGGGACTGGTCACCCAGCAGGGACATCCTGAGCCTGCCGTGAGTACCTGCTTCCAAAATCCTCCTAGCTGCTCTGTCCTGCCCTTTCTGGGGCCTCATTCACCAACTCTCCTCCAGGCCTATAGCACTCTTGGGTCACTCCAGTGAATTTTCTCTTGGTATAAGTTACCCAGAGATGGTCTCTGTTGCTTACAACTGAGGAACCCTGGCCAATTTCGTGCTTGACCAGACTTCAAGATGGGATCAGGGTCCTCATCTTGCTTTCTGAGCCTCATCTATGAGGCTGGGCTGGCAGTGGGCAGGCAGAACATCATATACCCAATGGCTTCCCAGGGTATCTGACTACTGGCAGGTTTCCCTGGGTCCAACACTGAGGTTCCCACTGGGCTCCAGTTTTATTCCCATTATACTTGGTAAATGATAAAATTCCCACTGGTTTGTGCCATTTTGCAGCCAGCCTTCCTAACCCTTCGAACCCTCCACACCCACTGCAGGAAGGATGAGCCAATCACTGTGTGGTCAGGCCGGACAGGCCCTGGGGGAAACTCTCACCCTCTAAGGTTTCACAAGACACTCAGCATACACACAGAAGTGAGCACCCAGGCCCTGCCTGGTGTTTGCAGTGAAACAGGACAATGAACACAGTTCCCCTTGGTATTTCTCCCACTGTGAGGCCTCTGTTCCCAAGCCTAGCCCCAGGCAGAGCCTGGTCTCTGTGAGATTCCTAAGATCACGAGAAAGGTTTTGGAATCAGATCTTCCCTAAGAAAGGCAAAAGCTGGAAATCAAATTGGAGGCTTCAGGGGCCTAAGGAAAGAAGCCCTGACTTTAATAAAGACACAATTCAGGTCTTTATTTAATGAGGAACGAGCTCAGACAGAAAATGGCAGAGCTCCTCTCTGGCTATAATCGTGCTTCTTCATAACTTTCTTCTGTAGATTATTGACTAAAGCAGTCACGTCACTTTTTCCTTCTCTTGACACAGCGTTACAGGGAGCACAATGCAACGCAGACAAGCTCACACTCACGCACTTGAGGGGAACAGGCGGAGCACCCAGCCTCCAAAACAGAACACGGTGAGACTGCGGCAGTGGAAGCAGAAGGGAGAGCTAGTCAGAGAGGAAGAAGAGAAGCTGAGAAGGGAGCAGTGCCCTTGGGTGGAGGCTCTCAAAGACGCTGATGGAGATATGGTGCGCAGCCCTCGCTCCCCAGGCTTCAGGGTTAGCCAAGGCACCAGTTTGTTTGTGAAGACCCTCGGTGCCCAGGCAGCTGGGTGCAAGGCCTGACATGGCCACTAACTCTTCCGACTGGATAAATAACCTAACCTTGGCATCCTAATCTGACAAGCGCAGAAGGAAGTACCTGCTCCCAAAACCAGTGCCAGCTGTTGTGGGAAAAACTTGAGTCTGGGGAAAGTGAGGAGGCCTGGAGGCACATGCTGCCCTCCACCCTGGAGCAGTGCGCCCACAGCCCTCTTTGGTCACCAGACTTGAGAGCAGGTTAGGAGGCTTGCTGGGGAGGCCTGGCCAGGGAAGATGGTCACTCTGGTGTGAGAGAACAGGCCCTGGGCCTGAGCGTGGGCGTGCGGAAGGAGCTGGGGGAAAGCTGCTCCCAAGGTCAAACGTCTGGGCTGCCTTCCAGCAGCAGCAACTAATGTTAGAACTCTAGAAGGAAGAGCCCACTCGGCAGAGGAAAGCACCCTGGCGGAGTGGGGAAAAGGGGAACTGAGTGCCGTCATCGCTGCTCATTGTGCAAGCCGAGCCAGGGCTGGGGGCGCAGTGGGCCCTCGGCCATCTCTCCCAGGCCAGGTGGGCCCTATGCAGGGGAGCGCATGCCAGTCCCTTTTTCTGTTTTCCTATATCTCTCTCAGGAGTAGAGGCAGTTATTGTCACCAGTATTTAGTTTTCAGGAAAAAGAGAACAAGAGACCATTGCACATGCCCCTAAGAGGACAGGGAGGGGCCCCGGACAGGTCCCAGGGGAGGGAGCTCTGGGCTTTTCCACATAGCATTTCCAAGTCGCCCCAGGTGGTGCCCGGTGACTTTCACCTGCAGCTTTAGACTTTCTCTCCCCACTGCTATGCTCTGGGGCCTGCTCTCATAATTCCAAAGTGGCCTGTGGTGATTCAGGTTTTCTTTTTTAATCTTAAACCCCCACTTCTGTTATCTTCTTAGTCTGATTAGAAAACAAAAGAGAAATGCTTTTCCATCTTTCCTGTTGTTATCTTGATGGTATTTACATGAGGATGATGTTACCAGTTTAGGAAGCTGAAGCAAAACCCCCCTCAACTTCCTCTCAAGCTCACTGGCTGTTCAGAGCAAATTCTAACATGGGTTTATCTTACATTCTGTCTTGTGGATGTCACCACTAGACTGAGATTATTTTGGGTCTTTCTTTGGTTGTTTACAGCCTGTGCCTCTCCCCAGGGCCCAGAAGAGTCCTGAGAAGCCAGGCTGGGGTGTGCGTGAAGGCCTTGCACGGAGTAGACAAGGGCCTGGACTTGAAGCCTGCACCCTGGCACCCTGCTTGCCAGCTGTGCGACCTTGGGCCCCCGTCCCCTGCGCTCTCTGAGCCACAGTTTCCTGTCTGTATAACAGGATAGAGACAGATACACCCCTGCCCCTCAGCGGGTGGGGGGGCTCCAGGAGAGGGAGGGGTGACAGGACCTCTGCAAACAGCACATAGAACACGCTTCCCCACCCAAGCCTGCCTGCCCGCTTGCCCACACTGTGCTTCCACTTGCGCTGTGCAAGCAGAACTAGGCCAGGCCAGGTACACGGCCTACAAGGTGTGATGCGCCAACAGACAGACAAGAGAGCCCGCTCTCCACAGGGAGCCACTCCCCACGGCTGCCCTGCCATCTGGGAGTGAAGTGGATGGAAAAGGAGGATGGCCGAGCACTGTGCCAGGGGCTGGGCGACAATGAAAAGCCTATGACTTCCCAGGAAGCGGGGGGGGGGGGGGGTCTGGGAAGAAAGGGACCTCATCTGTAAAGCTGCAGGAGTGAGCACAGCAGAGCCCCTTTCGACGACCCATTTGCTTCCCTTGACTTCCCTTCCTTTCCTTTTCTGAGAAGACAAGTTTTCCTTCCTGGCTACGGCCAGGAGGCCATGCTCCTCCTGGCAGGGCCTCAGGCCATGTCTCTTCAAAGAGTGTCTCAGCTGACCTTGGGCCCATGTGCCCTGGATCCAGCTTCACGGCCAAGCCCAGCCAGGCCACCTGAGACAAGACCAAGCTCAGCGGGGCTGTCCCAACAGCACAGCTGGGCCTGGGCAGGGGTCCTCCCTAGGGACCTCAGAAGGCCCTCACTCTGGAGGACGTTCCTTTCTGGGCAGAGCTACTGGAGATGTGTTCAGATTTCACCAGGAAAACAGCCACCAACCACAGAAAACAGGGCAACCTCAGCTGTGAACCTGAGCGGCAGTCAGAGAGGGACTAAAACAATGACAAGCTGAGAAGCACTGGGTTCCTGGAACCCACGCTCATTCACTCTACGATGTTCACTGAGCACCTGCCATGTACTAGGCCCCGGTATCAGGCACTGGGTATTCAGCAACAAGCAAAAGACAAAATTCCTCACCTTCATGAAGCTCACATGCTAGCGCAGGAATCACTCAACAAACAAGATCAAAATGTTCTAAAAGCCTAAGTGCCTAAGAGGAAAGGGCAGATAGGGGAAGGGACGAAGTGTTGGGGGATAGTAGGGGCAGGCTGGAATCACAGTTTAGGCCAAGTCATCAGAGAAGGAAGGGAGAGAGAGACTCCTACTACAAGGGAGAGTCCCAGGCCACGAAAGAAGTGCAAAGGCCCTGAGGCAAGCTCATGCTTGCCATGTTTGAGCAATGAGCCCAGTGTGGCTTAAAGAGATTGAATGGAGGAGAGTAGCAGAGAGAGAGCAGAGTGGTCTTGGGGAACAGAGTCTGTGGGGCCCTGTACATCCTAGTAAGAGCTTTAGCATTATGCTCCGCTTGAGACGGAAAACCAGTGGAAGGTTCTGAGCAGAAGGAGGACAGATCTGACTTGTATTCCCTCTGGCTGCTGGGTGGAGAACAGGCTAAAAGCGCCAGACACTGGGGACCAGTTACCACAAGATCCAGGCGCAAGAGGACAGCAGGTAGGACCAGAGTGGCAGCAGTGGGGACAGTGAGAGGGAATCTAATTACATTAGATATTAAATGCAAATTGGAAAGGAAGCAGTGATGGGCAGAGACCTGACGCATCTTTCTTTGTGGAATTCCTCCAGCCCAGTGCCTGACACACCCAAGGTACTCTGTGAAGGCCTATGGAGTAGACACAGGTCTCGGTGCTTTCAGACACTCCTGCGAGGGCCAGAGACCCGCCTGCCTGTGCTCGGCTTGGTTGTTGGTGTGAAGTCGAGGAGAGAAGCCCACGGAGGTGCTAGTGTAGGTTCTCATAAGGGGCTGTGAAGGGCGTCATGAAGGGTGCTGGGCAAAGTGACCCTGGACAGTGGGCCCCCCGCTGACCATAGACGCTGCAGACAGTCCTGGGGACTTACCCATCTGCAAAACTCCACAAGCGTGTTTATGCCTGAGTAAGACTTCTTCCTGCTCCCTCCACAGGAGAGCAGCCCCACTCACTTCTGAGGAATTAGAGCTGGAAGGAGGGTTAGGAGGCTGTTTTGTTCTCAGTCTGAAAAGGCCGTGTTGTCTGCCTCTCTGGCCCAGCCCATCAGGTCACTTTGTCAGAGGCCAACTCTGGCAGAGGGCAGCCGGAGGGCAGCTGTCACCATGGCCCACCACCTTGGCCGCCAGGCCACGCCTTCTTTCTCCATCGTCTCCCACTCTTGACATTCCTGAGGCAACAGCTCTCGCTCTGCACCACCCTTTGGAGGTACGGCCTTATCTTGGCCCCCACTCGGGGCACCACCCCCCTTCTAGAAACCACCTCCCCTTACCGGGTGGAGACCAGAAAGAATGTTGGCCTCAGCCTGGCAGAGGCAGCAGAACCATGCTTGGTATTATTTACCAGGGTGCTGGCCTTCCCTCCTCACTCACCAGAGGACTCCAATCTGGGCTGGCTACTTCCTTCTTGCAAATACTTAGCCAGGCTTTGGTTACCTTGCCCCACTGGCCTGCCTGCAATGTCTCACAGAGCTCTGCTCTGGGGTACTCTGGACTCAGCGTGCTAAGCCTACATGTTCAGTCCACAGCCCCACTTGAACATCAGGCCTCAAAAAGGGCCATCAGAGAAATGAGGCCCAGTGGGTCCTTACCAGCTCAGGGTTGAAGGTCCTGCATGCTATGGAGTCAGCTCCCTGTTTGTCGAGGCTTTTACTTAGGATCATCACCATGGTAAGGACCTCAGGCGCTGGGCTCCATTCCAGGGTGGGCACGAGCCATCTTCAGTTGGACAGCCTTGGGCAGCGGCGACGTCCTGAGCACCTCCAAGGTGACAGACACCAGCAGAAACAGCTCCCCATCGGCCACTCACCCTCAGGGTGGGGCTCTTTCAGGAAATGGCCAAGTGTGGTCAATTCCCTGGAAAGACAAAGGAAAGGCAAAGAGATTCAGGACTGAGAAAGACCAGCACCCTGAGAGAGCTGCCCGCTCCCCTCCATGCCGGGACCCTGGTCGAGAATGGAACCACCTGCCTGCTGAAGGAGATGCATTCTAAGAGGGCCATGAAGAACAGAATCACCTTCTCAGAGTCCCCACCCACCCTGCTGGCCCTGGGACATCAAAGCCAACGCCCTGGTGAGTATAACAATGAATCTCAGTTCAGACACATGGCACATTTAAGACATATCTCAGAGTCTGAGTTGCTCACAATCTGCTGGCTCCAAAGGGTGCTCAAGTCGTGTAACATCTTACACTGAGATGGCTTTGCAGACAGCTTCAGTGTATGCCTAAGCAGGCTGAGGGCCAGAGGTGAACCAACCTCACAGTCAAAACTGAAGGGGTCAGCCCTCAGGCAGCCAACTGGCAGCAGGGGACCCACAGTCAGCAGGACAGCTACTGCTCTCCACCCAGTTATGAAAAGAAGCTACTGGAAGAATCAGGAGAGTCCTATTTCCCATCCTCGGAAGCACCATGCTTCCACAATGACACATTTACAACACGGGGGGCCTCGGTAGCTTTGTTCCTTTCCCCAGAATGAGTCAAACCTAGCCCCAGCCTGTGGAGGGGCTGCCCGCACCACTCTGAGCTCCAGCAGTGAAAGGACCCACCTCATATCACCATTCTGCACAGCCCATCAGCACCTCCTCCCTGGTCCACCATCATCTCCCACCAAGCAAATGCTGAAAGAGTACAGCTTTCAGTTCGAGTTTGAAAAATCACACCTTACAAAGTAATTTCTCTGATCCTAATTCCCCACCCCACCCCTCTGTGGTTACACCTTCAACAGAAGTCACATGGATACAAGCAACCTGAAGATCACCATCAAAAAGTAAAAAATAATGATGGTAATAGTAATAAATAAATAAAAAGGCAGCTCCTGATCTGTAACGAAAAACAAACTGCTTGGTGCAGGAAAATGTTTTAGAATCTGCTGCTCTGTGTAAAAATTAATTGCACCCTGGTATTTACTTGCCGTCCAGATTGTAAATCATATTTTCCTGTTTACTTCGATTAGACTTTACAGTGGGTGTTACTGAAATTGCTCAATTATGGGCCAGCTGGCAAGCACAGGAAAATTACCTTCTACTGTTCTTCGAAAACAAGGTTCATCCAAAGTGCAAAAGCAGGGAAGGGGAGGAGGATCAATACGTTCTCAAAGGACTGACTGTTGGGGCAGCGAGGCCCAGTGGAGGCTGAGGCTCCTGGTCACACTGGGAGACCCGATGCGCAGTTTCTAGACCACATCAATCTAGAAGTGACACGTTCCCACCAAGTGTGATCTGCTCAAGGAAAGAATTTCAGACCACTCCTCCGAGTTCTGGCCAGATAGCCGAGCCATAAATGCCCGCCAGCCCCCTGGACGCTTGGCTTGGGAGCGGAAGTAGGGCCAGAGCCTGTGCCAGGCAGGAGAGCGCCCGGAGGGGTGCTGGTGGACTCTCCCTTCAAAGGGACCCTTTGTGCCACCTCAGTGGCAGAAGCGAGGCTTGATGGCAGCCGTCTTCTTTCTGGGTGCAACCTCAATCCAGTTCTGGGGCAGCCAGCCACTGGCCCAAGGCCTGGGGGGTGACCCGCCCACCCCCCTATTCCTTCTTCCCTAAAGAGGCAGGAGGGTTTGGTGGACACAAGCCCAGGTCCTGAGTCAAACACACATAGGTTGGAATCCCAGCTCTTGAAATGTATTGTACAAGTGATCTTTGCCAAGTTACCTACTCTCTGAGCCTCAGTTTCCCTCCCCACAAAATAGGGACAACAGAGGCTGGCCCTGTGGCCGAGTGGTTAAGTTCGCGCGCTCCGCTGCAGGCGGCCCAGTGTTTCGTTGGTTCGAATCCTGGGCGTGGACATGGAACTGCTCATCAAACCACGCTGAGGTGGCGTCCCACACGCCACAACTCGAAGGACCCACAACAAAGAATATACAACTACGTACTGGGGGGCTTTGGGGAGAAAAAGGAAAAAAATAAAATCTTTAAAAAAAAAAAATAGGGACAACAGGGCCTGCCTCTGAAGATTAGTGTATCATATGAAAACTGAGTTCAAGCCCTTTGTTCGGCAGGAAGCTCTGGTTCATTTGAGGAAGTGCTCAATAAACAGCAGCTACTGTTACTAGTTTCATGGGGCAGCCTGTAGGCCCTGATCATTCCTCAGCAATGGACACCCAAGCATCTGTCCTCTCAAATTTTTTAAAAGGGAAATCCCATCACATTTTTTAAACCTAAATTCCATCAAGAGGGGACTGGCTATATTACAGCCGATCCCTCTGGTGAAACAGTAGGTGGCCAGTAAAGACAATGCTGTGGAAATCTATTGCCATGGAAACATATTAGCCCATCAGGATGCAGCCAATACACAGCAAAAATGAAGCCGGACTGAGGCAGTGGTGCAGGCATTCAGTCTCTCGAAGCTCCATCCTCACCGCAGCCCCTCAAGAGAATAGGGCTCACAGAGGCAGCAGCGGGGTGAATACCGTAGCACCATAAGCTGGGAACTGAGTGGTCAGCAAACAGGGCAGGCGCTGAAAGGAGAAGGTAGGTCGGGTCATGGAAAGATAGCACTGTGAATGCAGGTGCTACATCTACCGAGGGCAGACAGGAGGGGGCACCGGAGCTGAGTCATAAACAGACCACTTTGCAACAGAGGCCAATCCCCCAGCGCTGCCTGTAAGAGCCCAGGAGTGGGGACAACCTAGTGCCATCAACAGGGAGCTGGTTACACAAGTCAGCATCGCTATGTAAAGGAATACCATGTTGCTGCACCACCATTTTAACGAGGCCACTCTACTGGTACAGATGTGAACTGTTCTGCAAGACACACTGCACAGGGACAACAGCAAGATTAGGAGGGCAGCACAGTCCCATCACCACTGCTGCCTCGAGCCAGGGACTGTGGTTCTGGAGCAGGAGGAGGCACCCTGATTGTACAGCCTCACATGCTGTTTGAGTATTTCGTCCAGCGCATTTGGTACTTTTTTGGTTAAAAAGAAAACAGGCAAATTTCAACAGGAGGCAAAGAGGCAGGGGGGCAGAGGGAAGAGTGGGAGCAAAGCACAGGGAGCTGCCGCATACATGATGTGGGGACGGTGAGCACACGGGTGGCTGGTGTACAGGGTACACGGGGAGGGGGCAGCAGGACAAGGGGCTGGAAAGACACATTCAAACCAGACCGAGGGCTCTGAATGCCAGACTGAATACAGACTTTGTCATGCGGCCACAGGGTCTCCCCAACAGACTGGAGTTGGTGCCTATGATCTGTTCAGAGTGACTTTTTCTGAACCCTTTGCACACCTAACATAGTCCCCCAATTACAGTAAGAGCTTGATACACATTTCTGGAATTAGGCTAAATCGTAGTAACATCTGAAATGATGCGGGCACATTCTCAGACCTTGTGAGGTGAATCCAGACCAGCAGGGCCTGGCACAATCTGGAATTCCCTGGGATTCCTTTGATCCGTGGCATGGGCCTGGCCAAGTTCACTGGGGAATGCCAGTACCCATCCAGAGACTTAGAGCTCAGTCTGAGAACAGGGCAGGGGCTTCTCAGCTGGGGGTTCAGCCTGTGAAGGGACAACTGGGTGCACAGCTCTTCCCAAGGTAAAAAGGAGGTGCCCCAGAGCCCACGGTGGCAAGGTGATGGGCTCCTGAGGCCACCTCTGGGGCAGAGACCCTGCTCTGGCCTGCTAGGTTTTTTCTCAGCCCATATTAAAAACAGCTTCTACCTACTGAGCAGCCGCCAAGCATCAGATGCTTTATCCATATTAGCTACACAACAGGATCCCCCATCCCCATTTTACAGATAAAGCAACCAGCCCAGGGTACACAGGGTGAGCTAATATTTGACCCCACAGAGACCAGCTCCCAGGCATATGCTCCCCACCAGAGCCCACCTGCAGCATGGCCCCCACCCCTCACCTGCCTCTCCATCCTAAACGCAGACTTCAAAAGCCCACTCAAGCAACTACCATACGACCCAGCAATTGTACTCCTTGACCTTCATCCCCCAAAAATGCAAACTTATGTTCACACAAAAACCGGCATATCAATTTCATAACAGCTTTATTCATAATAGTCAAAACTAGGAAACACCCAGATATCCTTCAGTGGGTGAATGGTCAAACAAACCATACTACAGTCACACTATGGAATACTACACAGCATTGAAAAGGAACAAACTATTGATACCTACAACTTGGATGAATCTCCAGACAATTACACTGAGTGAAAAAACCAACCCCCAAAGTTTAATTATTGCATGATTCCATTACATAACATTCTTTAAATGATAAAATTATAGAAATGAAGAACAGATTCGCGTTGGCCAGGGGTTTGAGATAGGGTTTAGGACGGGGGTCTGGGAGAAAGAGGGAGGTGGGTGTGGTTACAAAAAGGCAACAGAAGGGATCCCTGCGGTGATGGAAATGCTCTGTATCTTGACTGCGTCAGTGTTAGTCTTCTGCTTATGATATGCCACTACAGTACCACAGTAAAGGGGACACAGGATTTCTATCATTTCCTACCTCTACATGTGAGTTTATAAAGATCTCAACACCTAAAATTTAAATTTAAAAAGCTCAATCTATGCATTTGTCAAAACTCATAGAACTAAACACCAAAAGAGTGAATTGTACCATATGTAAATACAAAAACTGTAAAAAAAAGCAGCCCACGTGGCTGCAGTTGCTATACCAAGGAGACCACACACAAGGTGGGGCGAGGACACTTGCTGTGGGATTAGGCAGCCCTGGCTTTCACCTGGAGGTAGTCATTTGACTTCAGTTTCTTCATCTTTAAAATGCAAGTGATACCTTTGCTCTGTGGGCTGCTGGAAGACTTAGATAAGAAAATGTGTATGAAAGAGCACAGTACAGAGGTGGCCCCAGAAGTCGGTGCTCATTCTCCTTTGCACAAGTAGCCACTGTGGCCAGCACTTCCGTCAACTTCATCGCAGCACGTCTTCTGCAGTCTCCTTGACCTGTCTTTAAATCTCATATTGTCACTTCCCTGTCCCATCATTTACCTCCCACCTCTTCACTGAGACTCCCTGCACAGTGCTCACGGTACACAGAGGGCCTCCTGCCCCGCCTCCACACGCATCTGGGGTGTCTGCTGTTTGCAGGACGGGGCTTGTGAAGGTCTCCCCTCGGCAGGTGCCCAGCCTATTCAGGGGGACATGCGCTCTCTGGCTCCAACTCCAGGAGCCTCTACTCAGTGATTCATCTTCCCCAGGATTTCCACTGAAAGAGCAAACGGCAAAGTCAGACTTTCCACTGACCCGTGACCCCACTTCCCTGATCACCCTCATGTTCCCTGGGTGCAAATGTGGTGACAATGGGCCCTGCCCACCCCTAAGTCCTTACCCCAAGGGTGTGTCTGCCCAAGGACAGTCCTGAGCCCCCAGCACTGTGCCCAGAGAAAGGCCTTAGAGTGAGAGGGTACATAGAGATGGTCAGCGGGCACCATGTGACACTGTCCACAGTCAACAAGAGGCCCCAGATCCAGCACCATGGCACCCCAGCCCCAGAAACTCCTCTGCCCCAACAGGCTCACACATCGCGTCAGTGTCAGTCTTCTGCTTATGATATTCTACTACAGTACCTCTCTGCCTCCACCTCCCTCCTCCCTGAGCACCAACCAGCGGCTGGGCTCCTCTCATTTAATCTCTCACATTCCTGTGAACAGGCATTGCTGTTAGTAGTATTCTCATTTCTCAGATGAGAAGACTGAGGCTTCAAGAAAATAAATCAAGTATTTGGCCAAGATCCTACAGCTAGCAGGGATGAGGGCAAGATCTGAATCCAGGTCTGCCTCCTCAGGCCACTCGCTCTCTGACACCACAGGGACAGGGGACAGCTCTGCTCTCTCACACAAGTCCTTCCTCACATGAAACCCTCTTGCGTTTGCTCTGCAGTCTTCAATGAGCCTTCATGTTTGCAGCCGTTGAACCCAGCTGTCTGATATCACTGTGGTCGGAGACATTTGGCTTCTGGCAAATAGGAAAGCTGCAAATAGGAAATCCTAAATGCATTTATATATGGAAAAAAAGTTATGTAAACTCTAAAATTTTATACAGCTTTTAAGACGATGAAAGGAGTTTACCAAATGCTTTGGTAATGCATTTTGAAGGGCTATCTCTTAAAAAGAAAGTGACCACTCGGCTGGAAATCACCAAGACAATTAATAATAATTTTCCTTCTTTCAGGATCTTTCCCCTGTGTTTACTACTTGCACTAGTTAGTTTTACAGCAGAAGAATACCTCACCGCCCTAAACACAGGACTCAGAGAAAAGCCTACCCATGACCTTGGCACTGACAGAGATTTTCCTGACGGCCCAAGCAAGACATTCCCCTCAGAGCTTCCATTTCCCCCTCCTATTAAGCAAAGGAAATGGGAGGAAAACAGCGATTCTACAAGGTCTTCAGGAAGGCCGCATGCACTTTTAAACCTTCATAACTTTAGTTGTTGATGTGACAAAAGCTATCTGTAGACAGGATCTAGAAGCAAATTTATGAACATTTGGGGAAGCACATTTCTCAGTGGGTCATGCTGCCTTCTGCCAGACCCTGTGACAAACGAATAGAAAGGTTGAGAGGGGAGCTGAATCCTGTGGTCGGCAGGCAAGGTTCCTGTCTGCCAAGAGAAGGAAATTTAATCTGTCTGGGGATGCCTTTTGCTTGCTGTTTTTATAACTAAATCATCTGAGTTTAAGGGATAAAAGTTAAAAGCTGCCTAGGAACTTTATCGAAAGCCCATACTTTCCCAGACCGAGCCGATATTAGAAAGAGTCTGGAGTTTCAATAAGAAGACGTGTCCGGGAATGTGCGTTTCCCAGACTGCAGTGGAACATTTAAACTAACTCCCTCAGCCTAGGTTCCCAGGTCTTCAGGTCCTACTGCAAGATAAGTGACAAAAGACAGCTATCCTTTCACCACCTTTAGTACACAGACAGAAAAACAGAGACAAAATCTCTTTAGTTAGGACTTTTAACTCCAAGGACATGCGCAATACCAAACAGTACTGATTTAAGGAAACTCCACAATACAGGCAGATTCCAGAGAAAAATAAATTTTTCTTTATCATTTTCCTAGTATCTTTTTGGTCTGTATATGCAGAAACAACAGGTGACACACTGTCTACCTTTCAACAGAGCATGAATAACATGAGTAGCCATAGCAACAGTGCCAGGCCCTCTGCTCACTGCATCCTCAGAGCATCCCTATGAGTGGGCACCATGGTCATCCCATTTTATGGAGGGACAAACTGAGGCCCAGACTCATGGTCACCCAGTTGTGAAGAGTAAAACAAGGACTCAAGCCACATCTGCTGAACCCCAAAGTCTTTGTCTTAAACACTAACCTTTCTTCTCCAGGATCCATAAATTTCATCATAATTATCCTGTTAAGTATTTGGTCTATCACTTAAACTGACCAAACGCTGAAGCATAGATGCTAGGTTCGCAATATGGCCCTTCTCTATATAGCTCATCCTGAGGCACCCCAGGCCAAACCTCAACTTTCTGGAACTTAATGTTGAAACACAGCACTAGGGGTCCCACTGCAGGAGGGGTGTGGGGAGGCAAGAGGGTGTCTTGGAGAGGGTGGGGATAGGACACAAAGTCTTTGCTTTCCATCCTTCACCATATGGATGGGCAGCTGTGCTGGGTGCCATGCAGAAGGTGAAGTGCCTCCCAGGAAAACCAGGGTGCTCCCAGACCTGGGGGAGTCGTGCTGCCTTCTTCCTACACCAGCCAGAATCTGTGTCCATCTGCCCCCATCTCCCTGGGCCTCTGCCTCCTGCTGCCCCTCCACTACAGCCCACCCTGCCCTTCTCTCCAAGTCCATTCCAAGCTGCTTGTGGGGAGCCGTCCCCTCCACATGTGCAGTCTGGGTGCAGAACTGCCTCAGCCACCCTCTGGTCTCAGCAGAGAGCCTGCCACGGCAGGAACCTGCTTCACGTCCATCTGCTGAATCAGTAACAAAATTGGGGAAGAACACTGGACTCCGAGTCCAGAAGCTACACTTCAGTCCAAGCTCAGTCCCAGATGAGCCGTGGGACCCTGGGAAATTATATAACTTTGCCTGTAAAGTGGGAGCACCTTACGGAACATCCCTAGAGGTACTGACATCCTTACGTGAGCAGAATTCCCAGCAGAGAGTAGGCCCTTGTTAAATGCCTATGAACTGGCTAACACAGACCACACCTTCACAGCTACAGCATGGACTGCTGGGGGCAGGCAACATGCCTGTGAATCCTCCAAGAACTTCACTCCAGGGATGTGGCTGCTGGACATTCAAATCCATTGCTGAATCTCATGCTCACTTGGGTTCCCATTTCCATGTGACAGGTGAGGAAACTAGGCTCAGAGAGGCAGAGTGACCTGACTAAAGCCACAGAACTGGCATGTGGCTGCATCAGACTCTCAGAGGAACAAGGATTCTTTCTGGCTGAAAGAATAAAGCACGTACTGTCCTTAGAGAGGGCGTGCTCACTCCATCCCTTGCCCCTCACCCCAGGGTAAAGTGTGCCCTTGGAGGCGTTCTCCTCGGTAACTGGACGAATATACATTTCCTGGCCTAGTCCTTCAGGTAATCAAAGGTCACCAAAGGCCCACATTTGGGGAGGGACTGGCAGTCATATTACCTGACTAGAAAGGGACCCACCCTGTGTCCTTGGCTGAACAAAATGGCCCAGGCTCCCTTATGAGACTGTCTTACTGGAGGGGAAGAAAACAAAACAGTAAAATGAGCTGCTGAACCAAAACGGGACTCTGTTCTCTGGGACTTTACACAGTCACTCCCACAGCGTCGTAGGGATTTTCTGTTTTTTTAAGCAAATAACATTTTGAGAGGAGGGGGAGGAATGACATTATTCAGGGACATGAAAGTGTTGAGACCCAGAGCCAAAACAAATCTGAACATGGGAACGAGACAGCCCGTGTTGTTTCTTGAAACTGAAGCCAACTGCATGCATGACTTGTCAAGAGCTCATTTATCAATGAGAAATAACTGACAGATGAGTTTCCTATAAGCACTCCCGTAATTCTCGCTACCGTTCATGCCATTTTAACCCACTAAACACTAGGAAAGAAGAGTGTGCTATGGACTAGAATTTGCTGAGCAAACTCAAAAGGAAGGAAATGAAGGACAGGGGTAGGGAGGGGAGGAGAAGCAGTACTTACTGAGTGAGCACAGAGCCAGACACTGCCGTCCCCTCCAAACCAGGGTGAGGACAGAGGGCGATGAGACACAGCAAGGGCCCCAAAGATAATCGACTGAAGTGTTAAGCCACTTACCCTAAGACGACCATGACCTGGTCTTCAGACCTCTTTACAAGTACAATGAATTTAATCAAACAAAAAAGATGGGAGGTGACAAAAAAAAAATTAAACAAAAACAAAAATGGAGAAGCCCAAACAAGAGGCAGTGTGGTCTGTGTAAAGACAAGAGGACTCAGGAAACATGGGTTCTGGCCCTGGCTCTGGCACTGAGCAGCTCTGCCCCATTTGCCAAGTCACTTCCCTCTCTGGGCCTCAGTTCCCTCACCTGTCAAATGGCACGCTGGACCAGACAAGCTCTGTGTCTGACTAGTGAGCCATCTAAATGCAACATTATACCAGCTGTGTGGTTTAGCTGGGTCACTCTGCCTCTCTGAGTCTCAGTTTCCTCATCTGTCACATGCAAATGGTTCAGAACCCGAGTGAGCAGGAGACTCAATAACAGATTTGAGGGTGCTGTGTGAGTCGTGAGAAAGGATAAGAGCTGATGACACATGTCCTGGAGCAACTGCTCTGGTGAACTGTGTGTAGGTTAGCCTTCCTAGTCCTGCTCAAACCTGACCTGCAGTGTTCAAGGTCCCAAGAAACTGGACAACTGCAAAGGCTAAATCCTTACTTGCTGCCATCAAGAGCCTCAATTATGACCTTCCATACAGCCGAGTGGGGAGCCAGAGGCCACATTCTGATCTCTTTGCAGTCTCTCGGGAGCAGGTAACACCTGGGTGCGAGGGTGGGGGAAGTGGGGTTGCAGAACCAGCCCTGCTCTCTACGGTGGGCATGGGGGTATTTGCACAAGTGCATTTTCCAAGCTCAGTCCTTAAGCACACAGGCACCTTGGTGTCTTTGAGCGACAATCACAACATTCTGAATTATGGAGCTTCTTGGAGAACCAGGAAGTTAGTCACTCACCAGTTGTCACACCTTCATCTCCCACCTCCCGCAACAAGAATATCCTCTTCCTTTCCAAAATGTTTATGGACTTCTAGGGTCCACAGACAGCTATATTCTCTCCCTCCTGAAAGACACTCCCCACCCACAGTCCAGGCTACACGCATAGCTTTCCTACCAGTGTGGCTCCAGAAGCTCTGAGGGCAGGGAGGGGCATTCCTGTTCTGGTCCTGGCTGCACAGAGGGAACGTAATCTCTCAACAGCTGGCACTTGGGACACAGCTGGGAGGGTAGCAATCTCTTTATCTCAGAGACCCGGGGGCTGGTACTCAAAACAGTATCACACTGGAACACTGGAGGTGACACAGGAGGGGACCAAGGAGCTCTTTAGAGACTTGGGGACATGAGCCACCAGGTTTCCACATCTGCCACCCACTCAGAGGTCACATCCTGACCACAGCTCACACACCAGGACTTCACCCTCCTGATCCGACCGAGTCATATCTAGCAAACTCTTTTACAGGGCCTGGTGTAGAAATTAATCAGAAGGGCTAACCAATCTACGTTAAGCCTTCCGCCCTCTCTGCCCTACCCCTTCACACCGCAGGCTCTACCACATGTTCAAGATCTGCCAAAACAAAACTCTTTAAAGGGACGCAGCTGCCTGACAGGTCTGTTGTGACAACACGTACACCTGAATCCACGGCACCTCGCAGGTCAAATCCCCAAAGCCATCTCTCTGGGACCTTCCAGGGCGTTCTAAAGGGCAGGACAAACTCTATTAAGAACACTGTGGTCGTCAGCTGCAGCACCATGGCAGGGGAGCCACTCTACGTAACAACAGCCATCTGTCTGCAGAAGGACCAAAACGGCAGCAGACTGTCAACTCTTTAGAGGGAGAAAGAGGCTCCTGTAAGAAGGGCTTCCCTGAGGTCCCAACTCAAAGCAAAGCCCAGGCATTTGGCTCTGAATTACTCAGAACTGGCCATGGAATGAAGATAAGGAGCTTAGGGGAGCAGCTGCTTCTTGGGCCTTGAGCTCCTTTTTTATTTTTTGGCAGGGCGTGGGGGCAGGAGAAGGGAGGGGCACCTCATTTGCAAACCCCTCTCCACTTCCTTCTAAGCACTCTGGATATGACACCCAGGGCCTCCTCGAGCTTACAGCAAAGACCTCAGGGGTTAAAGAGGAAATGACATGGCCAACCAGATTCACCCAGCTTAAAGGAAAGGTATCTTAGAAGCCCTGCTGAACTCTTCCAGACCTTTCCGTCAGTATCTTGATGGCTCTAAGTGGGACTCAAAGGGCCTTGAAAGAGTTAACCTCACTTCCCAAGGTGAGCCAACCATCTTCCTCATCAGAAGGCCCAGGCCCCAGAAGAAACAGAGATTCACTCCATTGGCCGTCCACAACATACCCCAAAGTGCCTGAAAAACTGCCAAACGTGCCAGCTGCTGGGTACTTGTTGTGTTATTGTCGCTGTCCCCCTGGTGGAGCCATCGGAACCGGGTTTTGGTGCAGGCCTGCCTTGCTCTCCGGAAGCTCACAGAGCCCGGTCTCAGAGCACCTCACAAAGCCAGCAGCAACCTGGCCTTCACCAGGCCGTGGAAGGGGCCTTGCCCTGGTCTGCAGCCTTGTCTGGAGGAGTTATCAAACATGCAAGAGCAGAAAGGCTACTCGTAAAGCGAGTAACTCTGGCTTTGTCAACCAGGCGTTAAGATGAGGGGAAGTGGGCAGAGATTATAAATGCTCCCAAAAATAACAATAAAGTTTTAAAAACAAGCTGTCAGACTGAGTAAGGGGACAGGCTCAGAATGGATGAAATGTAACAGGTAATGGTCAGAGGTCAGCATTTGGGCATCAAAACCAAGTTTCAGGTGCTCTGGATGAATAGTTAGCAGCAGGCTGTCACCCCTGAAAAGCTTAATGGGATGTGGGGGGTTGTATTCATTCATTCAACAAGACCTCATCCAGTGGTCACTTTGCCTCAAGGATGATGGTAGGGTTGAAAACAGACATAGGTAAGCCACAGGCTTTCCTCCCAAGGAAGCGACAATTACTAACAACTGATGCATGAGTGAAATAAAAAGTAAAATAAAATGTACTAAGAGGCAGAGTATGTTTTAAAAAACAAATAACATGATAACATAACTGGGCCTTCTAAAGTTCAGAAATTGGTGTCACAACCTTTGTGGGGTGAGCGCAAAGCCATGGTGGGGTCTCTTCCCTCCGCACTCTAGGAGGTTCTCTGCCTGGGCAGACTCTTGCTCACTTCAATTATTAATAAATCAAGAAAACATTTACTAGAGCAGAGCTGTTTGCGAAGCACAAAGCCGAGCATGCCCAGGAGTGGCATCCATGTCCACGAGGCCCCAGCAGGCAGGGCTGGCAATGCCAACACACAGTCTGCTTCTCAGCCCCCGGTCTGGTCTCGCCCCGCCGATGTGAGTGGTGGGAGGGTCAGAGCTGAGCACGGGTGCCTAAGAGGCAGTTTCTCTGAGCAATGCTGACTACACTCCTGGGTGAGCCACACTGTGTGAGCCCACAAACAGGAACAAATCAACCTCTAGAGAGATGAACCCAAAACATAACCTGGGCAAATGTCTCTGTGCCATTCTACTGGCAACCTCTTACCGCTTTCCCCTTGAATTACATGAGCCTTGAATGCCAAATTAATCTGCCCTACAGTCAGTCCTGCTTGTGTGCAGAAAAATATGCCCCTTTGGCCCAGCCAAGACAGGAAGCAACCTAAGTGCCTCACACAGGGGACAGGATAAATAAATGCTGAGACATCCATGCAAAAGACAAGACGCAGCTTTTCAAAAGGCTGAGAGAGCTCAATATGTACTGACAGGAAACCACCTTCCAGCACAGTGTTAAATGAAAAAGCAAAGACCAGAACAGGGGGTAGAGTAAGCTCCCAGTTGCGGAAAACTAAATAAATAATTGTAATAACAATATAGAAGTCTCTGGAAGGATACAGAAGAAACTTCACATCAGTCGTCTTCGGGGAGGGGAAGTGGGTGGCTGGGAACGGAGGTGAGAGGAGACTCTTCAAGGAATACCACTTTGTATGTTTTGAATTTTGAACCACACGCAGTATGACCTAGGCAGAAATATAATTTTTGAATCCAAATTCTATATACCTGTATATGCTTGCACATGCATGAAATATCTTTGGGAAGATAAACAAGAAAATGGCAAGAGTTCCCCCAGAGAGGGAAGGAGATGCGTAGCTGGGGGACAAGAATAGGGGGAGGGTTACTTTTTACTGTTGAGTTTGTACCACGTGCATATACTGCCCATTCTTAAAAAATCAATTAAATACACACACAAATTGCTTGTAGTTCCCCAAATACCCCATGCTGTTCCATGTGTCCAGATCTTTGCTCACACCGGCTCCCCTGGCTAGAACTTGCTCCTTGCTTCCCCTGCTCCCCTCTGGGCCTCCAGCCAGGCTAACTGCCCTCATCTTTTACGCATCTTTTAGATTCAGCTCTGGAGTCACCTCCTCCAGGAAGGCCTCACCCACTCTGCAGAGCTTGAATCATAAGAGCATGAAATGAACTAGCAGTGTGTCTGTCTCCCCTACAGACTGGGGGCTTCTGGAGGGCATGAACCCAACCTTAGTCCCTAGTACCTGGCACAAACTGCCGCTCAGGAGATGTCTCCCAAACCAAAAAACACATTTGCCATGTTAAGTCAGGTCTTGTCTTTCCTGGTGCCAAAAGCTACTGAAAACTCTCTTGCTTGTGGGGTTTCCCACAGCTATCAAAATTCTGTTGTTATCACTAATCCGAAGCATCGCACCTCCTGGTCCACAGAGGGGCTGGGCTCGAAGCTGTCTGGGTTCCACAGCAGCAGAGCGCAGCAGAATCTGGGTCGGCACAAAATCCCTCTTATCTGATAATACTTGCACCTCCTCGGAAGCCTGCGAATGCTCATCACAGCCTCCGTGGGCGCGCAGTGGCAGATGGGCAGCCGGCGGCCCTTCTCCCACCCAATCCTAGCAGGCCCAGGGCCCTGCCCACAGGCTTTGTTTTCCATGCTCTGCTCACAGGAGAAAGAGCCAGTGCAGTCAGGGCTAGCTGGGAGGCGGCACTTCCGGGGCAGCCCTGGGCTCTGCAGCACCCCCGGGGACCAGTTTGCCCTGGGAACAAGGAGGCCCAAGATCCTGGGAGCCTGCACGGTGTGCAAGGAGGGTCAAGGGGCAGGATTGTCCAAGAGAAGTCAAATGTGTATGTGACGTTGGGCTCCAAACAAAGGGTATTTCCTAGGTGACTTGACTTTAACAGGCAAATCCTATGCACACCCTGTGCTGTGTTTCTCTTTTGTCATTATTTCCTCATGGTATCAGAGTCCCGTCCCAAGTCCAACACACCCCAGGCTGGCTGTGCCAGGGACTGAGGGAGGAAGGCAGATGTACTCAACTAAATTCACACAAACCACCAAGTGTTCAAGTAGGTACACCACGAGGCAAAGTAAGTGCCAGAATATGATGAATGCTACAGGACAGAGGAGTGAGCTGTAATCCCAAGGCAGGAGGGGAAGATCTGGGGAGATGTCCCAGAGGAGGCGGCATAAGTCTTGGGCCTTAACGGACAGAAAGGAGTTTGACAGCCAGAGTCAGGGCGAGGGCATCCCAAGAGGAAGGCAGTAAGTGACGTGTCCGATACCCCAGCAAGCTGAGACGCTGGGAGTTGAAGGCCTCTTCCCAGCTTCTGGTGGAAGGAGCCCCACGCCGCCCAAATGGGCACTTGCCTGGCTGATGCCAGTGCCCCTCACATGGCCCAGGAGGGGGAGGGCTCTGCCACACAGAGCAGCCTCAGGCCACCACTCACCTCCCCTCTCCCTGCCTGGCCTCCACCCCGCTCTGCTCCTCTCTAGCTCTCAGGAGTTGCCCCACCTGCTCTCCCTTTTGCCGGTGAGACCACCAGGTGAATAAGCTGAGCTGTGAGGGGCACGGCTGGTGGTTTACTGAGCTGAACAAAGGCAGGTGAGCCAGGGGCTCCTAACAGAGGAACCCAAACCTCCCCCTTTCATAAAATGGCAGCACAAAGGTACAAAGCCGCAAAAGTTATTTCTCTCTCTCTCACTATACCCACAGCCCCTGCTCTGACCCACACAGCTAACCCAGAATGCCAAGAGACAATACGATAATTGTGCTCCCTCTTGGGAAGGAGGAGTGGCCTTGCACAGCCCTATATGAGAATGTCACAATCATCTCGGACTGCCGAGTTACAAGTATGTGACCAAGGCATGTGCTGAGCACGTGCTCACCACGTGTCTGCGTGGCTATGAAAGCACAAAAGCACAAGGGCCAACAAGCTTCAGCTGCCAGGAACTGGCCTGGGGACGGCAGAGGACTGGGGCAACAAGAAAGGAGTCAGAAAAACACCACAGAAACGCTTCATTCAAAATCATGACTGCTTTATTGTCCCCTAGTTTTCAAGGAGTAGGAGTGCAAGGGGGACAATCCTTTACAAAACTGAAAGGAAAACTGCGAAGTGAGGCAAAAGTGGCGACTGCCATCACCTCCCAGCTATTTCACCATAAGCTAAAGACAGGAGATAAGTGTGATTTCAGAGTCACTCTGTATAACTGAAGCCACAGGCAGTCAACCACCAGTGACAACTCAGATCCATCCCACCGCTGGCTGACTCTCTATGGACTGAGCACATCCCTTCTCGGCGGGGCGTGTTTCCCCAGCTGTAACAAGGTCTCTTTCACCTCCAGAAGCC
Source organism: Equus asinus (assembly GCF_041296235.1). Lineage (NCBI taxonomy): Eukaryota > Metazoa > Chordata > Mammalia > Perissodactyla > Equidae > Equus > Equus asinus. Next base: position 8,386,601 of record NC_091791.1, on the reverse strand, counting down.
CAGGCTGGGCTCATATGTCATTGGGTAAGAGAAAGAAGGGATAAGACAGGGCCGTTGAATCTGGGCATCACTGGTGTCCCAGTTCCCATTACTACATGGGAACACTGATTTCAGGGCACCTGAGACAAAGGGCACCTCAGCCTGAGGACTGACACCTCAGAAATCTTGGGAAACATCCAGAGAGCATGAGCACCGTGAGGGGACACACAGTTGCCCAAGAGGGTGACTTCAGCTGAGGCAGGTTACCCGGCATCTCCATGACAATTGTTAGCTCAACCCACCTGGGGGCTTTCTTTGGTGAGAATGGGCAAAATAAACTTATCTGAGAAACCAAAGCTCAAAACTCAGAATCACCAATGTTGCCTCCTTTGGCATCCGGAGTCCAGATAAGGCGGGGACTGTGGGTGGTACGCTGTAAGAGACCTAAAGGTAGGCGATAAATGTTTCTCGAACTATTACAGAGAGAGTCTGAAGACAGTTTCTGTAAAAATGGTTGGTGTCTTAGTGTGCCCAGGCTGCTATAACAAAATACCACAGACTGGTGGCTCACAAACAACACACATTTATTCTCGCAGTTCTGGAGACGGGGAAGTCCAAGCTCATGGTGCCAGCAGATTCCGTGTCAGGTGAGAGGTCTCTTCATCAACGGTTATCTTCTCACTGTGTCCTCACATGGCAGAAGGGGCAAGGGCTCTCTCTGCGGTCTCTTTTATAAGGGCACTAATCCCATTCATGAAGGCTCCACCCTCATGACCTAGTCACCCAAAGGCCCCACCTCCAGATACCATCACCTTGCACATTAGGTTTCGACATACAGATTTGGGGGGCACGCAAACATTCAGTCCATAGCAAATGGAAAACAAAACATCTTTGGGCATCTAGAGTCAAGTTTCCCGGAATATAAGATGTTAAATGTGTATACCTCTGCTCAGTGAGAAAGTAAAAAGGAACATCATGCTCACAAGTTGCCAAAGGCAGACATTCATGCAGTTGGGACCCGCACAGGCAGACCCACACCCTTGCTGGGGTAAACAGTGGAGTATTTGGCACCTGCTTCGACAAAGTGGTTTCAGTGCAGTGGCTCTCAAAGTGTGATCCTCGGACCAGCAGCAGCCTCACTTGGGAAACTGTTAGAAATATTAAGCTTCAGTCCCCACTCCCAACAGACTGAATCAGAAACTGTATGAGTGGGGTCCAGTAATCACTGCTTTAACAGGCCCTCCAGGTGATTCTGGTGCTCCCCAAAGTTTAGAAACCAACGTTTTAATGGATTCGGTAAGCAGAACTCTGGCAATTAGGAGGATAATTTTGCAGATGAAAAAACTGGGGTCCATCAAGGTTGAGTCTCTTGAAAAAATACATGAGGTCAGTAAACGGTGGGAGGCCTAGGCTCTGCCTCCAGCACCTCCTCTTGGCCAGGGACCTGGATATCTAGATAAAGAGGACCTAGTGCCTGTCCTTAAAGAGTTCTCAGCAGTTCCCAGAATGCACTCAAGAACACTGGCAGAGTCAGGGCCTCGGGCACCTTCTCAAGAGTCTCAGCCCAGCGGAATCAGGGATCGGACAAACTCCCCGGGGCAGAACGGACTGACCAGTGGAGAGGAGGAAGCCAACGGGATGGCACATCTCTGCTGCAGATCGGGGAAGGCAAGAAGGGCTTTCAGGCAATGCAATTCATGGCCCACGTTTCTCAAATTCAGCAAACAACCTGGAATGACACTAAGAGCCCAAAGATTGACCAAGTAGTGAAATGTGTGAGAATCAGAAGAAAAAAAATGTTTGCAGAATATTTGCCACAAGAGGAAGAAAAAATGAGGTTGAGTGAAAAAGGTAAACGAAAGGGGTGATGTTAAATATTTGGGGCAATATGAGAAGAAAAACAATTCCTAGAAAAATATAAATCGTCATTTGGAGAATCTTTTCTTTACTTCTACTTGCCTCACTAAGTCTCTATTGAAAGGAATAAGCTAGAAGACTCTGAGAAGTGTGTTCTCATTGACCCTAAGAAATTTTTCTCTTTCTACCACCAGCAGAAGTTATCTACTTGATACATGGCAGCTAGACTGCCTGTCAAGATAATTTAAAGATAAAAATCTTTGTTTCAAAATAAAATCCTGCAGCATTTGTTAAAATCATGGAGACACTTTTGCACTAAGAAGATTAAACTGGGTGAAGCACCTAAGTAACTTTAGGCGGGGCAATCTGGAGTGAACACCATCCTGGGCCGAGACAGGCTTCTGAGTTAAGGGACCCGCTTGCAGAGCTGACTTCCAGAGTGTCACTGATTATTGCAGGAGCAGGAGGTGAACACTCTGCTGACATGAATGGAGAGTTTCCCCTTCTCTCAGCACTGGCTTATCTCTGTCAGTTTACTTGCAGGTGGAACAACCTAGCAGGATTATGGAGGGAATGACCTTGAGTAGTGGGCATTTCCATGAGTAACTGCCATTCACCACTACTTGCCCTGTACCAAATACCTGGAGAGACAGAAAATCTGAATCTGTCTTCTGAACATCTTGTCCACTCCAGGGATCTCAAACTCAAATGCCTTCCAGAGCCAAGCAGGGAACATAAACGGGTGAAGAGCGCAGGGTGGGAACTGTGATGCCACGCAGAGAGCACGCCGCGTGGAGTGGAAAGCTACTTGGCTACAGCTGACATGATGCGGTTGTATGGGAAAGAGGAACTAGGATAATATTAAATATCTTCTGACTTGTCAAGAAAAGCTAAAAATCCAGACTTCTTTGTACAATCCTGGTTTTTAAATGTTGTCAAGAAATACAAAAATTCATAAAGCATCATGGGGGCCAAACAAACCACGCCTGAGGACCACATGTGGCCCCTAGACCACCAGTGTGCAACCTCTGGTCTAACAGTTAGATGCTGATACTGAAAACTCTGAAATCGCCCAGATGATTATGTTTTCACCTTGGTTTGAAGAGCCAAGTGGACTTGGTTGGCTTCAGCGCCCCACAGTCTTGTATATGCATCTGCATCACTCCCGGCTCATTCTGAGTTAGCTGAAGGCCTAGAGATGACTGGAAAGTGCAGCCTGTCTGAAATCCTGAGCACATCAAAGTGATGCCATGAAACTCCCAATCCCAAACAGTGAGGCCTGCCTTCCCCCGCACAGACTTGGAGAGGTGGTTGACCTGGTTCGTTTCTCTACCTGGCATCCATCCTACAGGGCGAGCTGCGGCATTATTGGGAGCAGAGGAGGACCCAGGGTCTGCCCTGCCCTCACCAGACGAGAGCTCCCTTCTGGCCTCTTCCACATCGTGGGGTTGGGGAAGGAAAGAGTTTTCATGCCAAATACTTTAAACAAATGCAAGTAAACCCAGCAGATGGAACAGACAATTCTGGATCCCTGACGCCTACAGATGGCTGGCTTTGGAGGGTCATCATGAACAGAACAGCTGCTTCCTCAATCACAACTCCTGCACAGAACACAGGATTCTGTTTTGATGACTTCTATGCAAGATACAGAAATGAGAGGGGGGTTTCCTGCCTTTTATTTAAAGTAGCCTGGGACAAATGAAGACTTCTTGTACCATAACAACACACTCAAAGAGAAAGCTCCGTGAAGTGGGTGTTCTTAAATGTCAGCCCACAAAGCAACCTACTTCTCTGCCCACGGGCCAAGACTGAGGAGCCCATCCAGAGGAGCAACAAATCTCTTTCAAACAGCAGCATGGTCCACAACTGGGGAAAGCACCAGGCATAAGGAGAAATGAGCTTCCAAACAGAAGAAACAGGGCCTAAGCCGGGCTCTGGCCTGTCAGGACTGCTCTCTCAGGGATATGGCTGGAGCTCAGTTCCTTCCCTATAGAGCTGTCCCAATTACCCAACAGCTGACTGTGTGACAATCGAATGAGAATGGACACACAGTGCTTGGCACATGGTAGGTGCTCGACAAATGTGAGCTGCCTAAGTAAAAAACAATTTCCACTGTAAACTTATCTGACCCAGAATTATTCTGGGCACATGCAATTTCTCTTCCTTTCTGGGACAGCAGTGAGCAATTCTGGGGACAGCCCAATCTGCCACGATCTCAGCCCTCCACTGGCCACAGAAGGAAGACACAGGAGACCATTTTGGGAGTGGCTGGTGAGAGACAAGCAGAGTGTCAGAGGGGGGCACGCAATCAAGTCTGGCCTTCCAGGGCTACTCTTTTCCTTTTTAAAGCAAGAGGGGAAAAAACCTCTCTTTGTGTGTCCTCTTAACCCCAACCTCCTCCTTACGAAGTGCTTCTTTCACACAACTATTCTATGGCTAAATTCACCAGACCTAACTGGTTTTCTCCTCCATTCTTGCCCAAGGTTCTGAAAGCGCCTCCTGGCATCTTGCATTTTATAAATGTTTTCATCCTGATTATAGAGGCACTGTCTAAGCTAGGGAGATTCATGCAGACTGCACCCATGTAAACTCAACTTGGACAGGCCTAGCCATTCCCAAGAGCAGCAGTGCATCAGACTCCTGACAACACACAGCACTTCAAGACCCCCGAGCAGCCAGCCCTGGGCCAGGAATAGCCCAACAGTAAACAACCACACAACTTTTCTATACGTTCAGAGTCCATCAGCAAGCATGAAGGTTGGGAGAGATGGTTCTGGCTCTGATGCATTTATGGCTGGGTCCAATGAACTGAAAACCTATGTTCTCCATATCTGTCTTCACACCTCAAAATGACTCGCCTCTAATTAGCTTCTAAAGAGATTCCTATTCAGAGAATATTGGAACCAAGCAAGACAACAGCTACAGTTCAGCCCAGCTCCAAGTTAGTCAGTGGACTGCTTCGGAGTTGCAGCTGACACCATTTTAAGGAGAAAGCCATGTGATATGAGCTAGCTGACGGACCTGGAACTCCTCTTCCTTCCTCATGCTACACAGTAGCCACCATTCTGAACGAATAAAGTAGTTCCTTATCTGTCGCCCATGGAAAACACGGCCATTTCCTCAGAACAAAAACGGTCCAATCCCAGCACAGTAGGAACAATGATACAACCCGTCAGGTCCAGATGGTCCAAAACAGAGCATGATCTGAATACAGGAAAGTTTGGATCTCAGTGGATTTCCGCAGGGCCCAGCAGGCAAACACACACAGGAGGGGCGTGCATGTGCTGAGCACAGCAGAGCTGAGGCCACAGGCCCAGGTGAGCCAGGAGCTGGGGTCACAGCCTGGACAGTGGCAGGACTGAAGGGGTCCTAAAAGAGTAACTGGTCACTTGCAGTTAGGGGCTGTGGCCTGGGCAGTTTGGGCAGCTTGTCCACGGTCATACAGAAGGTCTGGAGGGCAGCTTCTTCACTCCAGGCCCAGGTTCCCTCTGTCACCTCACACTTTTCTCCATCACTTCTGACTCAATGAACTCATTTTCAATTCTGTGTTTTGGGCCAGGAAAGTCCAGTGTCCTTTCTTTCCCTCGAATGCCTCCTCTACACCTTCAGTTCTCTCAGATTTGGATTTTCCACACACGGAGAGACAATCTAGTATACTTCTGCCCAATGGAACTTTCTGTGATGATGGCAATGTTTTATATCTGTGCTGTCCAACATGACAGTGAATAGCCGCACGTAACTACTAAGCACTTAACATGTGGCTAGTGCAACTGAAGAACTGAATTTTCAATTCCATTTAGTTTTAATTAATTTAAATTTAAATAATCTTATAATTTTGTCAATTACACCTCAATAAAGCTCAAAGAAATTCTAACAGCTACATGTGGCTAGTGGCTACCATTTTGGACAGCACAGATCTGGAGCACAGAGCATCCATATAGAGAAGGGTCAGCACATTTTTCCTATAAAGGGCCAGGTAGTAAATATTTTAGGCTTTGTAGACCATATGGTCTCTGGTGCCACTACTCAGCTCTGCTGTTGTAGCATGAAAGCAGTGATAGACACTGTACACAAATGAGTAGCTGTGTGCCAATAAAACTTTATTTACAAAACAGGCAGTGGGCCAGATTTGGCCTGTTGGCTTAGTTTGCCAACCCCTGATATAGAGTACAGAGCTGGGAGTTCAAATCCCAGGACTACTGCCCATCAGCTGGATGACCTTGGGCATCTTTATCTTATTAAACCTCAATTTCTTCACCTATAAAAAGGGAATAATCATAGTACCCACTATGGTGGTTATAAGAATTAAATGGGAAGCCTGGAACACACTTAACACACTGCCAGCACAGAGTGGGCATTCAAAAGTACTTTCGGGGCAAATGGAAACTGGATACATACTGGGAGTTCTGACATTCTATTTATCCCTTCCTCTCCTGTGAAGCAGGCACTACTAGTCCCCGTCTACAGAAGAGTGCAATGGCTGGTTCAAAGTTAAATGCAATAAAGTGGTAAGATTAGAATCCAAGGCTCCCATTTCCTGGCTCCATGTCCTAGGCTCTCTTCCTCTCAGGCTTTTCCAACTGACATCAGCCCTACCCAAGATTCCACCTGACTCTCTGGGCTCATTTGTACTTGCTTGTACTATAAGAGGCTTGCTCCTTTCTAAAGGAAATCGTTAAGAAAACAAAGTAGATGATTTCTTGAGGGCTCTAAGATGTTATACATTCCTGGTTCCTGTTCTGGAGCCCTTGTCAGCACCAGTGACCAGAGACCCCTCATCTAAGGCTGTCAATCACCAGTACACCACAGGGACGCCCTCACAAGGCAGCTCCCCTTAACTGTGCAGGGTCAGAATGAGTTTCGGGTGCTGCAGATCCACACGAAGATCTGGCTGACACCCTTCACAGCACTAAGTCCTCCAAAATTGAAAAACGCTACCCCTACCATGGTGACAGGGGCCACAAAGAGATGCTCTCTGCAGTTCCTTACAGAGTTGCACAATCTTAGATGAGCAAGCCCAGCTCAAATATGAACTGAAAGACAGCTTCTTTCTTCCTCCATTCAACACGAAGACCAGGTGCCCTTCTAGCAAGGGAGAGTTGCTGAGGTCTTCTCCCTCATCTCCCTAGCAAAGTGTGCCAGGATCATTCCCAAGCAGAGGAGAGGGCACTCAGGAATACCGGCTTCTCCTCCAGGGCCCTAAGACACCACTAGCTGTGACCACCATGCTGGTGTAGCTGCAGCAACCAGGGGGCTGGGCCAAAACCCGAGCAGAGGCCAAATCAGAGATGGGCAGCCTGCCTGACAGGGAGCAAGCCTCCAGGCCCCAGCTCTCTCCCACCACAGCCAGGGGCTGAAATTAGGCCCTGTGTCCCAAGAGCACCTGAAGCCTAGCCATGCCGCTCGCTGCCTTCCATGAGGGACATCACCTGATCTCCCCCAGGCCCCATATTCACCCAGAAACTGCGCAGAAGCAGCCTGCTCAATCGTTCTCTCACAAGGCAGAAGGGCTCGGCCAGGCATCTTCACACAGGTTCAAAGTCAAGCAGGATGCCAGCAGGCCCAGGAGCTCCTGAGGCGAACACAGAGCAGACTCCATGCTGGCCATGCTCTTCCGCAGCAGAGCGGTGGGGCTCTGTGCCATGTTCCAGAGCAGGGACGTCCCGAAGTCTTTTCTATAGCACTCAAGGACATGCTTGAACCTCACACAAGTTTAAAAACCTGATTTCTTTTTAAGGCAGGCTAGAACCCATTCACCTGTGGGCCATCACACCTCAGCAGCCCAGGTGTCTGACCCGCACGGGTCTTGGCCTCTATTCCTGGCGTCTGGCTCTCCCACTCCAGTTTGCAGTTCACCTCTTGACCTACGTAGCCTCATCTGCCCCAGATCTCTCTTTTACGTTTCTTTCTTATAGGTGAGGGCATTTGCTAACCTCCCTGGGAATCAGATGAACGAGGAGGTTTATTGCCAAAATTAAGGCCATTTGCAGCTAATTTACTTACTTCTCTCATCAGGACTAAATAGTGATCAGCAAGACCCTACAGGGCTCGGAAAAGACACCCCAAAAGCTGGGGGGTGGGGGGCTGAACTGCTCATCCTCGTCGACTCATTATTTTCCTTAGTTCTCTCCTCTGGGCCCAAGTCACATGCCACGTAGTCATCGGGGCCTGGAATCTACGCTGGCATCTAAGGGTGTGGAGGCCACAGGAGTGCCAGGCACCAGAAGCCAGGTGACCCAGGCAGAACATTCTCGTGTGTTTGTGTCAGCGACTCCCCCACCCTTCGAGAACACCAGTGAGAACACGCCATGACACAGCCCAAAGGGCACTGAAGCTCCTTTTCCAATCACACCAACATGGTTACTTTTTTTTCCTTTAAGGAAAAACAAAAAGGGTAGTTTTACACTGAATCAGATTTTTTCAACTCATGCAATGCCAAAAGGTTTTGTTCGTTTTGATTTCTTTAGTTCCAGTGCAGGCACAGGCAAGAAACTTTGGAAGTTCTTGGGAATCCCAAGTGCCCCCACTGAAAGCAAGAGTTTTGACGAAAAACAAACAAAGACCACATCCCCCTGGCTAAGCAGGCAGCACTTGATGAAAATTCCATGTATAGGGGGCTAGTCTTGTGCCCTTCAAGGAGGTCACTCCAAGGTCAAAAGGACTGGGCCCATAAGCAACCTCCCTGGAAGGTGGCCCCCGGTGAGACCGCTGGAGAAGACTGTTCCCTCTCCTGCTTCCTCACCAGCACCCAGCTGGTGACGGACCAACTGCTACCTTTCAGCCCTCACCCTGCCCTGGTTCACCACCTCTCTCCTAGAGCACTCAGTGGTCTCCCCGTGGTCTGCTCCAACCCTGCTCTGCACTGCCACTCCCCAAACATCGAGCCTTCGAAAGTGCAAGCAAAAATCATACAGCTCACCAGCTCCCAGCACTTCAGGATTAAAGTCTCGACTCTCTCATCTTGCACCCCCTGCCATCCCGACCCTGACCAGCTCAGCTACCAGCCCAGCGGCACTCTCCTCACCCAGACGCCCAGATCCGGGTTACTCTCAACCACCTGCTGTTGCCCCAAATGCCCCCAGAGGCGGTCTCACGCTGCCGTGCCTCTGCACACACTGCTCCCTGCTCTGGAACATCTCCTCCTCCCCATTCTTCATCTGTCTAAACTCCTGCTCAGTCTTCAAGACTCAGAAAGCCTTCTCTGCCCTCCTCCCTTTGGTTTGGTTTAAATGACCCTCCTGTGACCACAGCACAACTGAGGACTCACCAGTACCTTGTGTACCCAAACCTCCATTACATTTATTACACTGTCTGGCACATAGTAGGAACTGAATAAAAACAACCGCAGCCTGACTGTCCATGACACAAGCCAGTGGGCTCCTCAAAAACAGGGATTCAGTCTACTCACCTCCAAACTCTTCAGGGCCTACCACCATAGTTTACTAGATCCTAACTGAATCGGATTGTGCCTGGGGGACCACGAGCATGGCAATGTTCTGTGGTCACAAGAGAAAGAGTGACACATCTGAAGAGGAGCAGAGGGCAAGGAAGATGAGTTCTGTCACATCCACCAAGATCAGAGGCAGCTGAGACACGTTCGCTACCTTCCTCACACAGCCCCACAGTCACAAAGCTTCATGATGTCAAGACGATGGTGTCAAGGCCACCCAAGCCCAGCCACTGTGGTGGGTCCTCTGGAGAGGGTTCTCTAAGGCCGCCCCAACCACCTGGCGCCAGCCTCTGAGAGGAGGGGGCTGCTGTAGCCTGGAGTCAGGGCCTCTGCCCAGAATTCACTAAATAATACTGAATCTTCACACCCTGGTACCAAGGGGTCTCCCCCAAAGCTGCCCAAAGTACAGTAGGCAATCTCCTGTGCCAACACTGTCCACCCTCTTCACCCCACGGGATGCCAGGCTGGGAGGTGAGAAGGTGTGACGCTCAGAAGACATGGGGAGTGGAGACAGCCAAGAATCACTGGCTTGTACCAAGAGAAGCTCAGAGACCACTGGGGAGTGTATAGGCCCATCCCTCGGTCATCCAAGTAATGGGCTCATTTCAAAAGCTTTGATGAGCTTAGATGAGCTCTTTTCTGGAGAGACTGCCAGTCATGTTCAGGTGGTGGGGGGCTCTGGAGGCAGCCAGAAGCACACCCCAGGAGTCGGTGAGAGGTGGCCAGGCTGGGGGCAAGCCCAGCTGGGACCACAGAACCTGCACCAGGAGGATCCTGACTGCAGTTGTGAAAGGCAGCTCACCAACTTGAAAGTAGAGGCAAAATCAAATAAAAGACATCAGCTGCAAAGAATCTAAAAAGGTAGTAAATGGACCTCCCACTCTCAGTCCAGATAGATGTGCAGCCATTGAGGTTCTCAAAGAATTCATTCACAGAAGTTGGTGAGAGCAGAGCCAAGATTTTGAGGCCACATCATGACACTTATATGCACTTAATTTCCTATGTTTAGGACCAAATTAAGTCACTTTTGGTAAACAGAGATTTTGTTTCCTAAAGAGAAAGCTTAAAAGATTTCACCAGTCTTAACTGTTGTTAAGAGACACAGTGCAAACTAAATTATAACACAAGCTTTCAACTCTTCTTCCTGGAAAAAATCGTAAGACACCTGAGAACAGAGAACACTGGGTGAGGAAAGGCTCTACTTGCCCCAGTCTGACCCATCGAGCCGAACTCAGCTCACATTTAAGTCCCCTCTGCTCTGTCCCTCATCCGGTCACCCACTGGGGCCATCAGGACAATTGCCCATGTCCTTCCAGCCCTCCATCTGTCTTCCCAACAGCACATGCCTGCCAGAGACTGCACGAGATGCTCACTAACGTTTGCTGGGCTCTAAGTGTCCTCACCCATGGTCTCAGTGTCCTAAATCCACGGGCTGGGTGCTGTCAGTATAGCCATAGGCCCAGATGAGGGAACCCAGGCCAGACGAGATAGTCACCTACCTAAGGACAAATGGTCAGCAAAGGGCAGATCTGGGATTTGAACCCAGGCGCTGATTCCAGAGCTGTCTTGGCCCTAAATGATACAGACCTGGGTTTCACCTACACTCTGCCCAAAGTTCCTCAGTGGGTCTTCCCTTGTTGGCTCGCAGCCTGCCCTGGACCACGTGGCATAACTTCTGCCCATCCAGTCAAACTCACATCTCCTACCTCGCATCCTTCCGGATGGCACTGCACCCTTCACAAGAGGCTTAAGACAGGCTCTTAACCAATCCTCCTAAAAACACTGGGAGGCAGGGCCAGCCAGATGAGAAACCTGAGGCCAAGAAGGTCACGCAGCAAAGTAGGTCCAGCAAGTGAGCAGCAGTGTACCCACTACCTTTCATCCAGGGAATACAATCGTTTGACTGCTAAAGGGCCTTCACAGGAGGGGTGCCCCCCCAGCCCAGCCTCAGGACCATGCCACAGAGGGGCCCCTGCATTCAACACCCCCTCTGGAGTCTCAGAACCACAGACACCCCGTTCCCCACCAGCCCCAGGAGACGACTCCCTCTCCTCACCCAGAGCATGGAGGCGGCTGGCTGCAGAGGACATTGTCTTTCTCCCTCCAAACATGCAGAGAGGCTGCTCCCAGCCAGCAGATGGAACCTCCCTCCACTCCCAGGCCCCTGGCCAACGTGAATGCCAGAGCAAGGGGAATTCCAGGCGCAGCCCAGGCCTCTCCCAGCTGGGCCTTGTCCGTCAGGGCACTTCAGTCAGAGGGCAGCCGGGAAGGAGGGTGGCCTTCCCAGGGTGGAGGACAGGCAGGCAGCAGCGCTAGAACCCCCACAAGCCACCTCCTCTATCCAGGGCACTTCTCAAACTGCCAGGCCCCAGACAGGCCCTGTTCTCCAGGAGCCCACAGGCCCACCCAGCAGGTTCTGCCACCTGGCCACCCGAGCCCCTTCTGGAAGTAGCAGCGAAGGGGGTGCCCAGTCGGTAATCGCCAGGGCACACCCCCTGGACAAGGCACCCTGCTCACAGCAGGAAGTGTGCCTCCTCTGCACGGGGCAGGCACTGGACAAAGAGGAAGCACAGCGTGGTGGAAAGAATACAGAACTGAGGCCAGCCAGAAAGAGCTGCAATGCCACTGTCCCTCTCACCCAGGGCGAGTAACTTCTCTGAGCAGTAGTGCTTTCAGCAATAGCTGGAGCTAGTCCCTCAGCCACAGACTGTGCTGAGGATTAAATGAACTAATGAAATAAAGTGCCCAGCTCCACTCAGGACACTCAGCAGGTGCCCAATCAATGCCTGCTAAATGAATGCAGGAAGAATGGGCCTGGAGAAAATAACCATCCCCCTCTGCCCCACCTCATTAGGCCCAAACCCAACTCCCAGCAGAGGAGAAAGAGCCCTTTTTACCACCACCACCACCGTGTAGAAGAGCAGATGGACAAACCTTTGCCAAAGCGACCAAAACCCTTTTCATCAAGCTCGAGGTTTCAGCACTTTCCACTGGGACTCAGTTTCCCCTGCTAGGAGTTTAATGAGCCCACTCTCTCAGCAACCTAAGGGATCCTTGCTGAGCAGGCATCAGGAAAGGAGGTAAAAAATGGGATGGACTGTCAAAGTTGACCAAGAGTGACAATGGCGTGTTTCACTTGGCTAAAGAACCCTCTGAACAATGATCACAGTGCCTGTGGGTCTGTGCAGTGTCCTGCAAGCAAGAATGTGTAACGTGAGTCTCACAGAAGAGAACACAGCCCTTGAGCAGGGGACTCAGGAGATGAGGGTTCTGGCTCCTCTGGGCACTGGCTGTGTGACCTTGGGAAAGTCAGCACACCTCCTAGGGGTCAGATTTCTCCTCCGCAACATTACATCAGCAGGCCAGAGAAGCTCGTGCTCTCCTTAGTGCCTGGTCACTCTAAACACAATTCTACGAAATGTAATCCCAAGTATGACTGCAGGAGGACAGGTTCCGAGCAGTCAGGTACAACCAGGTGGCTAACAGTGTGACAGTCACTGCAAACCGAGGTGAAAAGGACCAACTGCTCACTGAGAATCACCAAAATGTACCCTGAACCCAAACTACATCTTCCCTCCCCTGAACCCCGGAGGGTACCATGAGCAAACCTCCAAAAGGGTCAAGAAGCTGAAAAGACCAGCACAACAGTGGGGATGCATGGCCTGCACGAGAACTGCCCTGAGACAACAGGCTGAATAAAACCTGCCCTCTTCATTCCAGAAAGAAGGTGGCTCAGAGGGTCTGTACCGAATCCCATGCAGGGAGGCACACCCAACACCTGGACCAGCAGAAACAGTAACTACCTGGATGATGCCTACGGCAGGCACTTCACCCAGGGGTGGTGACCTTTCAGATTCCCCTTCACTGAGACATGGCGGCAGCAGAATATTCCAATAGGTTTATTCCACAACTTAACAGCAAGGTTCTTAATCCCCTGCTAAGGGAAGGGTGAGTGGGGTCTATTCCAGCCTTTGTTTCTCAGTCTTAGATGCACAATAGAACCAACTCAGAAGCTTTGAAAATACCAATGCTGAGTCCTACCCCTTCTCTCCAAGATTCTGATGTAATTGGTCCTGGATGCAGCCTAGGCATCTAGAATTTTTTTAAACCTCCCCAGGTGATCCTAATGTGCAGCCAAGTTGCGAACCACTGCTCTAGATTCTAGAAACTCAGCACACGGGGGCCTCAGCCCTCTCCCACAAACTCTTTAGGGACCGAAAGAGCAGCAGACCCAGCCAGGCAGGCCTTGCAGGAGATGGGTGCCCTCACCCTACCCCCGCCCCCACCCCCACAGGATCAACCTGCGAAGAGCCATCTGTCTGAGACAGAATGCAGGGCCTCTGCCCAGCCCGGCTGGCGCATACCAAGTTCCCACAGGCTAGAGGATGTACAATTGGGTTTCGTTATTTGATTACTTCAGGCATGTAACAAAACGTGATACTGTACAAACCTGGGGTAGCAAGCACCACAAATGATTTACTTTGACACATCTGAATTACAAATGCAAAAAAAAAAATGCTGGAAACCCTTTTAATGATCTCTTTGAATGGAAAATGGAATCTGAATAAGTGGTGATGCATCTAGTGGGCGGCCAGATCTATTTCCCTTTTCCCCGAGAAGGTCACTGGGAATAATTATATTTTCTTGTGAATCTGTCTTTTGTAAGGATGAAGCAAAACATTTCAGTCTTCCCAACTGAGGCACTGCCTTCGGTCCTACGGTAGATAGAGAATCCAATCACTCATTAAAAAACAAACAAACAAACCAAAAAAAGCTGTAGGAAAGCAGGGGGAAGGAAAAGAAGCAGTTAAAATTTCTAAGTTTCCCTGTGGTGTTAACAAGACTAAACAAAATTTACGCTTTGAGATAAAACAGACCCCAGGGCCTCTATCTTATGAACACACTGACCAACAGCATGTGTATGGATGGCAAGCAACCTCTGATACAGACAGATCCGGGCAGAGCTACTAGCCTGTCAGCCTTGCAGCTGTGCAGCCTTGGGCCAATTACTTGGCCTCGCTGAGCCTCAGTTTCTTCAGCTCTAACTGCAGGATTGCTTTGAGAAATAGAGGGTATGTAAAGCCCCTGGCCCAGGTTGGGCCTTCAACTACCAGTGGGCACTATTATTCTTTGAACAATCCACACCCACATCAGCTGAATCCTGCTGCACCCAACTTTTCATGGTCCTGAATCTTGGGAACTTGGGAACCACATTACACCAGCACAGAAGGAGAATCTGTTTCTTTGTTTTGTGGGAGAATGAAAAGAGAGCGAGCAGTCAGGACTTGGCCTGCCCCTGCATTCTGGGGTCAAATGGGCTGTTTACCAACATGATTTGCTTTCACCTCCTGAGAACAGCCCTGTGGAAAAGTCCCTCCAGGGACCACAGATGCCTAAGGGGTGCTGCTGATTCCTTGATATTCCTGCATGGTCTGCCCAAGCTACCCGCCGCCCCCCCACAAAGGCAGCTTCCCGAGTAGCCCCCACAGCAGGAGAGGAGGAGAACGGTTAGAGAAGCCGGGGTGCCTGTCACACTGCTCCGTAACCCCTGACGTGATGTGAAATTCTACAAGGTAGACCCTTTGAAATGCAAAATCTTCCAGAGTCCTTCAAACGTGTTTTTATTTTCTCGGGTTCCTAAGGCTGCTTTCAGACCCACCCATCAGCATTTCCCCTCTCAATCAACCTACATCTAACAAAAAAAGAAGACGACTGCTGGCTGCAGCAAAGACATCTCTGTTTTTTGAAAAAGTTCAAGTATCTCCAGTCGCGGCGAGGAAAAAAAAAATTCCTGTCCTCAGCTCCAGCCTCCTCGCATCCCTCCTCCAAGACACCCTGCAGCCAAGTTTCCCCTGCAAGATTTCCTCCCATCCTAACCAGCGCGGCACTAACTCTGCTGCTGTTCAGGATCTCAGAGAACTTTCTTAAGACAAGAATCCGGGTGCCCTCTGACCCGAGTTCGGGAAGGTTAAGACAGGCGCCACCAAAACCACAACCCGCAATTCTCGAAGCCCAAACCTGGATCCCAAACAGTGTGCACACAAGGTTTGAATTAAACATCAAAGAAGAAGTTACCTTAAAACAAAGTTGTTTGGCAAAGAAAATTACTTCACCATAAGAAGAACCCTAGGGAACAGTAAATTGCTTTTGAATATAGACTTTTCAGTGGCACGGTCATTAATCATGTTAATGTAAACTGCACTAAAACAAAAATTTTCTAAGCAAGTCTCTGGGCACATCAGCATATCTAAGCCTCTGGGTTTGTTTCCAAAGTTCACATCCCGGCACGCAATGAAACTGCTGTTAATGGGGTCAGCTATTACAGTGCAGTCCCCGACCTTGGGCCATAATAAAGGTGACTCAGCCATGGAGAAAGAACCCTCATAAAGTTAGGCAGGAAACAAACACAGAAATTAATCTGAGAAGGAGAGTCAATGATTTTGGAAAGTGTATTCATTGGGCAAGTTTAAACAGCAACTCTCCCTGGACAATCAGATGTTTCAGAAAGGAGTCAAGGGAGACCAGCCGACACTCCCTGCAGCACCCAAGTCCCTTGGCCAGGCCCTGTTTTGTGGGGTGGAGGACAGGGCAGCAGCTGGACAAGGCGAGGAGGGGAGTGGAGCCCAGCAGAGTTAAGCTGTGCTGAGCCCCGCCAGACCCGGCCATGTGCTTCGTGTTGGCAACAAACCGGTTCTTTCAAGAGAGGAAGAGTCTGACAAAAAGGACAGCTGCAGCAAAGCGAGGAGCTGAGAAGCAAAAACCTCAAAAAAGCCCCGGGTTTGGGATTCTCCCCTCAAGTCAAAAAAAAAAAAAAAAAATCACCTTTGGGGTTTGCCAGGGCTAGTTAATCTATTAAAGTGTCCCCCTTGCTGGATCAATTAAAGAGAGCCCCTCCACATCTGGTTTCCATCTAAAACTGAAACTTGTATTATCAGCATATTACATAACAAATTATGCCTGCAGGTTTCTTTTTTTACACATCAGAGAGGTGTGTGTGGTGGTGGTAATGATGGGGGTTGTGCTGATCTGAGTATTTGCTTATTTCAGTCTTCTTTTGAAGGACAAGAACAAAAAGTTTTCCACACAGTATGCAATTCGAAAAAGTCACAGTGCCTGGCTAACACATCAGCTGAACAATCCGACAGTGGGTCCGGCCCTCAGTCTTCAGGGCCCATTGCATCAAGCAGTGGGTGAGAAGGGTGTGCTTTTTAAAGAGCAAAGATACACCAAATTGCTCTGAGGCGTCCTCTGCTGCCAGCTCCCAGATTTTACACAAGGCTCCCTCCTCTCCAGCCTCTTGCAGGGGAGGAGAGCTGGCTGGCCTTTCCTAAGCTTCGATCATGGGTCAGGCGCCCACTCCATGAACCCAGTTAAAGGACATTCAGCCCACTAGGTTTCTACAGACCGGGGAGATGGAGAGACCGGGGGATAGTGAAGGAAGCAACAAGGGGACAGAGAAAGATTAAAAGATGTAGCAAGAAAGAGCCTAAGAAATAACAACAGGACTTCCCACAAAATGTCAATTAAGTGTAGCCACCATGATGACAATAAGGTATCTTAAAGCTCTTCCCAAAAGAACTTTATGAACTTCCAAAATGCTACGACATGTGACAAACCCTAAGTTGAAAACAGAAGGGAGGAACTGACTAAAAACACTATCAATCAAAACAAGGGAATGCTCTACTTGTCGTGCCAGCCTTAGAATATTCAAGTCCACTTCTACAGCGCTGGTACCACTAGCTTTTACTTAAAACTTGTCTTGATATTAAAATGATAGCACATCAATATCACCTTCTCAGGGAAAAATAAGAAGTTCTTGGGGAAAATTATTTGAACCGGTCTTAAAACCACCTTCTCCTCCGGAGGGGCATTTGGGAGAAAAACACTGACCTGCCCCACGCCTCTCCTTCATTTGCTGGACTGGAACAGCACCCTGGGAGCTGGATCAGCATGCTCCTAGGTCTGCAGGATAGCTAGCAGCATCCAGACCCTAGCCAGGTGCAGACCCAGGGTCAATGGCTACCAATCCTGAACTTAAGACATAAACTTTTTCCCACTAACAGGGGCCTATCAACTGGGACAAGCGGCTGTTCTGTTTATCTAGTTGCCCACAGCTAAGGGAAAGAAAAAAAAAAAAAAGCCCTACAGATCTGCAATTCAGTATCAAAACTGTAACTAAGATAAGTTACTGTTAAGTGGATAAATTAAAATGAAACCAAAACCCGGCCAAGTCAGAAACAGCGAGTTTCACCCGGTCTGCTAACTCTATTCCTTCCCAAGTTCTCAAGCCGGTTGGCACTTTTTAACCCGGAGTCCAGGATCTGGAGCAAGGAGGGATCCCCTTCCAGCCGGCAGGGACTGCTGGGAACACATATGCTAGTATGTCATTTGGAAGTCTGCTAATATGTTGTAAGCAGCACAAGACGCTTGCCTGGCTTCCCAGGCCAATAAACAATGCCATTCCAACTCCTGCAGCAGTCAATAGAAAACAGTCCCTTGTCTCCACCATCCAACAGTTCAACAAACATTTGTTCCTGTTGAACCACCGTCAGCCTGGCTCCATCTGCACCCACTCCAGCAAGGCGAGCGTGGCGGCGGCGGCACAAATACCCTGCCCAGGGTCCCGGGCTCGGAATGCAGCCCACCGCGGGGGCTGCTTGCCCATACCACCGAGTCCGGAGACTGTAACGTATGGAAGACTCGGAGTGTGGCCTATAGGAGGCAGAATCCCATTCATCAAATGCTGCAAAGAGCTGTTCTTTGTTCACCATCTTACGAAGTACAGTATGTGCTAATGAACCCCGGCGGTCAGATGGAGGGAGCCCGGCTTCAGGGGGCGTCCAGGGGCGAGGGATTCAAGTAACCCCGCTTGGGCGACTCGCCGGTGCTCCGCTGCCCTGTCCCGCGCCACGAGCATTGTTCCCTAAGTCTGCGGGCGGGGGTGGGGAGCTGGGGGTGCCCGAGAAGCCACTTGGGACAACGCACACTGAGGGCCCTCCCTGGACTATGGGTGTCCTTACCTCACCAAGGGAAACCCAGAACGGGGAAGCCGACTCCCAGGGGCTTGCAAATCAAAGACTGGCAAAAATGTGACTCAACCAGTGTGCCCGTGCCGGACGGCCCTTCTCGCCATGTGCAAAAGCCACGCCGGCGTAGGAGCCCCCTATTAAGCACGCCCCCGTTGCAGCCAGCCCGCGGGTTTCCCCCGCCAGGGACCGAACGCCCCTCACCCCCAGCGTGACCGCCCCGGCCAGTCAGGCAGCAGCGGACCCCGCCGCTGTGCGCCTGCATCCCGGGGGTGGTGGACGCAAACTTCCGCGAACAAAAGAGTTGTCTGCAAACGATGCGGGAACTTCGGGGCGAGCGGGACACCCCGGGTCCCGGGGCTCGGCGCCTTCGCCGCCGCCGCGAGCCAGGGCTCAAGTTGACGCGGAGAGGAAGACACCCCCGGGCGCAGCCGTCCCCGCGCCCGACCCGGGAAGCGCAGACTTTTCTGCAGGGGCCAGGCTGGTTCGTTCCCCAGGCTGCGCTCTGACAAGTCTCACGCCCGCACCAGAGGCGACACTCAGCGCCCCGAGGAACCACCCGACCCACTGCGAAACAAGGCGGAAAAAAAGGAAACTAGCAACATAAAAAATAAACAAAAATTTTAAAAAGGGCAAGCCCAGCACACACGCGTGCAGAGCTCCCTCCCGCCGGCGGCTGGGGCGCATACAGCAGGGACCTCCGCTCTGGACCGGCCACCCGGCCGCCGCCGCCGCCGCCGCCCGGCCCGGGGTCGCTTACTGTGCGCGGCGGGGCGCTCCGGGCTCCGGCCCCGCGCCGTCGCCGCCGGCGCTCGCCAAGTCGTCCGGGCTGCCCGCCGCGCGTCCGCCGCGCGCACGCTCTCCTGCCGGCGCCGAGCGCTTTGTACCGAGCGGCTCCCAGCGAGGAGGAAATCGACTTGTCACTTCCTGAACTGTTTGCAACTCGTCCCTTTAACCGGCCCCGGCCAGGCCGCCCGCGCCCGCCGCGCCCGCCGCCGCCGCGGGGCCGCCCGACCGCGGCTGCGTGTCGCTGGAACCGGCGCTCTGCGGGCGGCGTCGCGGGCCCGGGAGCTCGGCGCGGCGGCGGCGGCGGCGGCGGCGTGCAGGAGCCGGGCGGCGTGCGGCGGCGGCGGCAGCGGCCGAGTGTGCAGTGCGCGTGGCCGCCGGTGGGCGGGGAGTGGGGGGGTCGCGGCGCGCCGCCGGCGGGGCTAGAGGGCGTTCTGCGAGCCGAGCCGCGCGCCGCTCGCCAAGCTCGCGCCTGCGAGGCCCCGGGACGCGGGAAGTGGCCCCCAGGCTGGGCCGCCGCCGGGGCGCCCGGATCCTGGGCCAGGGGCCCCGGCCCCATGAGCGTCTCACCCCGCACCCCGCACAAGCCTGGACGAAGACCCTGGGCCGCGTGGACTTGAGACGTCCAGCTTCCGGATTGTTGGGTTTTTGAGGTTTTAAAGAAACGATCATTTCAGTGGCGTGCTGGGCGGCATGGGAGGGGGAACCGTGTTAGTGTTGTCACACTTCGGGAAAATAAATCGCTAGTTTCCTAACTCGGGGCGCTAATCGAAATAAAGGAATGTGTACTTCAGAAGCCACATCCAAAATATATGCAACTGGTGAAGGAAGGATTTGTGGTTGCTAAGCAGAGGCAGAGCATGTTTAGTTCTGTAACTTAGGATGTTGACTTAAGTTCAGGAATGTAACCCTGACAGAATAAGCAGAGTATTTTCATTGTGCTGCTCACCTGGGGGAGGGGGATTGTTTTCCTTGTGAAGTGAAGCCCCAGATTTCCCATTACTCCTTCCTACTGTGTATGTTATTTTACTGACCTTGTATCCAAAAAAGAGATTTTTAAAGAGGAGGTTTTTAAAAAGAACTCCCTATGCCTGTTGTGTGTTCTCCTTTGCCAAAAAAACAAAACACCTCATTACTTTACATGGATTGTGTCTGCACCATTTGAATGGTTCTATTCATAAATCAGGAAACTTTTTCTGTTGCTTCTAGGAACATTCAATTGGTTTTAATCCAATGTTTCAATCCTAGTATCAAACATAAATGAACAATTAACTTCTTGAGCTTGTGTGCACTTGGAAAACTATTATATTTCACGGCTGTTGCTGAAATATTTGTCTCTCATCACACTGGACCCATTCTTTTTTCAGAAAATGATGAGCTAACATCTCGTTTCACACTAACTACAGCTCACTCCAGTGATTTCTGCTGCAAGATTAGGATGGACAACAATCAGGAAAAGGATGTGACTCTCTTCATTCAAGGAGATGATGTGGGATATAATCAATTTGTCCTAAGAAAGCCAAAATGAACTAATATGCCGAATTCTAAGATACTGATAGCCTTATCCATAAACACTGCTTTAAAAAAAATTATCAAGGGCCAATATTGAACAGAGCAGTACCAAGTCTTCCTAGGTTGAACAAGCAAAGGCACAAGGGATAATTTAAGAATACTGCTACACTTCCCTAATGCCGTCTTATCACAGTGTCACCTCAGCCTTTGAAAGCTTTAAGGATATAGTTTAATTTACTTGTTATTAGGAGGCCTAGAGTGACTCCTGCTGGCAAACATTCAGTTTATTCCTGCAATTACTAGGTTCATCGGGTCAACTTAAAAAACAAAATGCAGGGGTCTCGAGTCTGGAAACAATTATTGCAACCATTATTCTTGTTGCTTTCAGGATGATTTTACTCTCACAAAATTCCAAGGATTGTAGTTATGGCAAGCTCCTTCGCTGTAACACCTCCTTTCCAACCTAAAGCAGCCTGTTTTTCTGGTTCTGACGCTTTCTTGAGAATGTACAGAACTAAAATATCTGCTTAAGGAGTTGTGCTCCTAACCAATGAATAGCTAGGTCTCATTTACTTAATTTGAATCTTCAAAGGCTAAAAATATATACACATTAAGGCCTGTCACTTAACCTTCGATACTACAGGTTCTTCCCACATTATGTAGTAAGTCCTACAGATATATAACACTCCCACTTTTTAGGGCTATACCACACAATTCTTTAGTGTAAAAAATTCTTTTCCAAAAAGTTGTATATTAAGAGTTTTGCTCAATTCAGAACAGTAAATATAAACTGAATCGAACTCTAGATTTAAAACAACGTAAGCTGCAATCGGGGGAAAGGGGGCTAAGCTGTCTACCTTTGTTCTATCATAAAGGGTCAAAACCATATTAGAGTACAACCAGACACCTAAACAAAAATTCATAAGCCAATTTAGAAATAAATCCATAAATAATCCAAAAATGACCACTTGTAACTTTTCCATTATCATCAACCAACAGTAACCTGGTTAAGCCATGGAACGCCCTGGTAAATATAAAATGTAGAGATTACGTACAGTCTCATTCCAAGATCAATATATGAAACCCAGGGATAAAAGCCAGCCATACTGGCTCTCCTGGCTCCCCTCAAAGCAGAACCACCAAATGGAGGAATGCCTGTGTGTGGTATGCATTGTATGTCTACTCAAAACTGCCTGGGAGATTTAAACTGAGTATCCCTCTATACTAGAGAGCTCCCCCATTCCAAGTTTAAAGCTCTTAAGTAACAGAAGACAATACGGGTGTATTTTATGAAGAAAGGGTGTAACCAGCTATACTTGTATCAACAAGCTAATAAAAGTATTCACCTAAGCACATTTGTGCAGAGGAGGGTAAAGGTTGGATTTTGATACGCACTAAGGAGTGTCCTAGGTAGTTAGTGGGTATTTTCTTTCTTTATTTTTTGTGCCTTTAGAACCAGATAAATGTGATAATCAAACAACAAGGAGTTAAGCTTTGAAGTTTGACCAAGTACCAGTCAATGTTGTTTACTTTTTCCCATCAAACCTATCTGTACCTATGGTTGTAAAAAGAGCTCACCACTAAAAAATAATAAAAGAGTGTCTCTGAGAATAACATATTATTCTTTTTAGAGTAACAAACTGAGTGAAACAAACAGCAAACGTGTTACACACTGCACCCAACAGCAGTGTGCAGATGTGTGTGTTAACCCCTTTATTCAGCTTCCAAAAGCCACTGCCTCTTTGTCACAACTGTTGTATTAAAAGCCAGTCATTCACATTTCACACTGTCCTTTCTACATCTGAAAAGATCTTTTTAAAAAACAGAACCTTTTAAAATTGCTTATAATAGATGTGGGGACGACAGGCATCACCAAGTCCACCTGAAGCATTTTCAAAGAGATTGGCTACTGGAAACAAGTTAGTAAAACACATATTTTTGGAAAACACGGAAAGCTTTTGGTTATAGATGGAAGCCAAAATCTGAACCTACTATGGGGACAATTTTCTTATGTGGATCTTATTCAGAAAAGTAAGTTCTATAATTGTTCCCACATCTATGATCCAGCTACAGCTAATGAGCCTACCTACACTACCTACATAAGCATGTTATGACACACTAATCCTTCTGTTCTCTCCTTTCTGTTCGTTTTATCTTGTGTTCTGAAACTTTTCCACTGATGAAAATTGATTTATAGCCCTGGCTGGAGATATACACACACACACACACACACACAAAAATATACATATGTGTGTGTGTGTATATATATCTCCCATATCTATACACACACATCTTTTTAAAGAGGTATTTTGGTTCTTAAAGACAAAGTTACTTTTTGATTCAACGACTAAATAAAACAAATTTATTTTCATTGAAAAATAACCACAGCAGTGAATTTAATGATACCAATCTAACTCCTTTGATACAAAATGAGAGTTGAAAGCAGCTTGAAGGGGAATGCCTATTGAAATTAGTGCATGTGAATCTGCACAGCTTTGTAACCAAACGTCTAGCACCATTGAGGTACGAAGCATGCCAGCTGGGACGGCATTGTGCACCACAAAGTACGGGTTGTAAGCCTAAGTCCTGAGCACAAACCCTGGTTTCCAAGTTGGCAGGTGCTGAAAACACAGCAAATGTCACGCTTGCAACTCATTGGATGGAAGAGCTCTGGGTACAGTAAGCTAAGAAGAACAGAGCAACAGTTAAAACTCATTTCAATTTGAGTTTACTTTGTTTTTGGTGGTTTTTTTCCCACAAAGTTAATAGTAGCTGTTGGTGTTATGTGCTATAAGAAAACACAAGCATGAAAAAATAGACATTGAAAAGTTTATGCATGGCAAATAAGCAAAAGTAAGTAGAATGAAGGCTTTTCACTATCTACATTCAAAGTTACTGGCATATGTAAAACTTACCAAACCTATTTTACTATTTGAATACTAAGATTCAAAAGCATAATTAATTCCTGGCTTTTCCCTCATCTATTTATGATCTTAGCTGAAGTAGATTCTAATTAGTATCACTATAACATAGTTAGTCATCCATAACCTAGTTTGCCTTAGTTACTCCACCAAAAACAGCTAAAACCAAGTTACAATATTTCATATTGTTATATTGAATTTAATCTAGAAAATATTTCAACAGCACACCAAGACTAAACGTTTCTCATCTTGAAATGAAAATTTCAATTTTTTTCTTAAATATTCTTTAGTGGAATTCAGATTTAGTATCTGAGACACAAGCCCAAAATTTAACTTAATTTTTCTCTTCTGTCAACTATCTGCCATATAAGTCACTGCCTCAAGAAAAATCTATTTTTAACTCATCGCTAGTGATATGCTCAAAGCTACTGCTATCCTGACTATCCCCATAGAAATGAAACTGAGTAAATTTCATTTGCATTAGGGAGAGAGGAAACTGTGAAACTACACAGTTTCTGATTTCACAGAGTTTAAAATCTAAAGACTGAATCCTTTAGATTTAAAATATCAAGAAAAAAAATTAGTCTCTGGCTCCAATGGCCAGAACATTCCTGGGAGCAGGATGAAAAGAACATTCGCCCTACACACTATACTAGCCTGTGTATTTCTTAACTCTCCTCAGCAGTCTGTCAATCTTCTATATTAATCAAAAGCAAGGCTGTTTCGTTTTATTATACCTATCACTATTTGTAAGAGGGACTAGCCCTGCCTGTTTTGTATGTGCATATCCTGCAGCTGACCTGAATCTAGAAAAGAAGTGATATGAATGAGGACTTGGCTTGCAATTTTAAATACTACTTACAGCTCCTGTTAACTCTCATAAGGAACCAAAAAAACAAAAAACCTTGATCAAAACCAGGTTATTCAATCATTGTACTGGTAAACTACCTAATTTAAGTAGTGAAGCTTAGGGGCCGCGGACCTGAGTGGTTAAGTTCGCGTGCTCTGCTTCAGCGGCCCAGGGTTTCACCAGTTCGAATCCTGGATGCGGATATGGCACCGCTTGTCAAGCCACGCTGAGGCAGCATCCCACATGCCACAACTAGAAGGACCCACAACTAAAACTACACAATTATGTACTGGGGAGCTTTGGGGAGAAAAAGGAAAACTAAAAATCTTTTAAATAAATAAAGTAATGAAGCTTTATGTTCTGTCCTAAGAATGTACATCATATCATATATTAACCTCATCTCTGGAGAACTTTTTGAAAATGGTTAAAGACTTAAACTAGAGAAACTAGGTTAACTAGAGAAAGTGCGACTGCTCTGGCCAGCATTTCTATAGTCATACTAAGCACTCCAGGCACTGGGATGGATATTCACTTAACCACCCATAAAAAGGTTAAATCAACAAATCTGAAAAAGACATTTTTTCTAGACTAGCATAAACAACTAATTCACTGTACTTTACATACTATACTGTCAGTTCTAGTATAAACTAAGGACAAATCAGATCAACTATTTAAAGTATTACCCAACATCAAACTTTAAAATGCCACTGTGAATGGCACTTTTAACTCAACTTTATAGCAAGGAAAACAAACACAACTCACTGATGAAAGATATCAAATCTAGATGAGGCAAGGTGGAAATCAATGGTAAAATCTTAGTCTACTGTTTCCTCAATACCCAGTAAAAGACCCAAATCCAACTCAACAACTTTCATTAAAACCCGATGCATGGTCATTGGGGCACCTGCTCTCTGTTCTCTTCTTTGATATCACTGGAAACAATGCCTTAGCATTCAGATCTGATGAAGGAAGGTGCACTATATCTTTGACCATTTGTTTTCAATTCAAAGGCATCCTCATTAATATTTTCCCCATCACACTGACATACATTACTAAATAATTACCACTTTAACAGATAACTATCTTAAATCTGAGGGGTATTTTAAAGTCTGCTGAAACACATCAGAAAGGACATTTTGTGAAAATCTGGCATCTGGTGTATGGTCCTCATTTCTTAACTAAATGAAAAGGTGCTTCAGCACCAGCCCTATCTAGCGACTAAGGAAAAAGGAGCTACACGGTATGATTTTTTAAGAAGTTCTGAACTTTCCCTCTTACTTATCTACCACTCATCCTCCTCTCTTCACTCATCTAATCACTCCTGGAATACAAGCACCTTACAATGAACTGAATACATTAACTCAGTGGCAGTGAGGATTAAAATCCTGAACAATTCAATACATTAGCTCCAATGGGAAGAAGGGTCCTTGGAGAAAAGAATATTTGGCATTGCTGTACACTAGGAATCATGCTAAGCTGCATTACAGTTATTTTTCTTATTTAATATTCACAACCCTATTATGTAGAGTCACAAGTGCTTCTCTCTCCACCATATGAAACTGCTTCAGAGAAATGTACTGAAGAAAAACCAACTTTAAATAAGTATCTACTACGCATTAGGCACTTTGCTAGCACCTTTAACATACTTCAATTTCACTGAGGGGGTAAACAGTTATAGACTGACAGTAGCCAGAGAGGTACAAGGCATAAAGAAGGGCAGACGCAGGTACCATACCCAAGCATGGGTCTCTGTGTAGCATGAGAAAGAAGTTTCAAAGCCCTGGGACTTTAGAGTGGTAAATTAGGTCATCTGTGAGTGTGTAGTTTCTATGTGTTTAGAATAGGGAAGAATCAAACTAGGGAGATCCTTCAGATTACCCCAATTTTGCTTATGCTCAATCTTGATCTCAATATTTCTATAAATAAAATCAAAGTGGACTAAACAATTAGATGTAACTTTCTGAGTTTCTTGGATAAAACATCTCTACGGTCAAATGAATACAAACGGAATTATCAAATATATATCAGAGACAATACTCAAATCTAAAGATGTTTTTAGATTGAAAAATACTCATGTGATTGCTTCAAATGTTTTATTATATGTACATATATTTTTTCACACACATGAATAGATACCTTGGTTTAAAAGAACCATCAAGTAACCTAACAATTGATATTTAACTAATGAAGTATTTAAACTTCCCATATATAGTAGAAACCTATTTTGTAGGCCTTTCTCTGAACCCTTAAATCAACTTCAGCGGTTATTATGGACTGAACATTTGTGTCTCCCCAAAATTCATATGTTGAACCCCTAACCCCCAGTGACGGTATTTGGAGATGGGCCTTTGGGAGGTAACGAGGGTTAGATGAAGCCATGAGGGTGGGGTCCTCATGATGGGATTAGTGCCTTTATAACAAGAGACACTAGAGAACATGCTCACGCACACTCACTCTCTCCCCACAAGCATGCAAAAAGAGGTCAAGTGAACGTACAGAGAGATGACAGCTGCCTACAAGCCAAGAGAAGAGGCCTCAGAATGAAACCTACCTTGCCAGCACCTTGATCTTGGAATTCCCAGTCTCCAGACTGTGAAAAATAAATTTCTGCTGTTTAAGCCACCCAGTCTATGGCAGCCAAGCTTACTACAGGGATAGAGAAGAATTTTTAAGTATCACCTACTGAACGCCTTTATTTTCAGAGGAAAAAAACAAAGCCTAGAAAAGGAAAGAGATTGGCCTAGGTTCCAATCATTTTTCTCTCCAAAATGTATTATTAAAAAAATTATTTATCTTCGATAGTTATTCTCTTACCTAACAGATTTTAAACACAAATTATCCATTACTATAATGAAAGGAACCAAAATAAATGAAATTTCAAGGTCAGAAAATAAGCTGATATTGCATTTGTCACAAATTAAGTCATTAATCACACAGACTTAATAACAAAATGATCTCTCTTACTTGGGCTACATAATGTCTTTATCATACAGAGGTTCCAAGAGGAAACCTCTGCTTGTTACATGAACAAACCTTTGGAAAAGACAGGCTTATTTCACAGTAAGTTACAGCATGTGGAATTCCCCTCATCGTTTAATCCAGTTAATCACTTTTTAATTAAATAATAACCACAACAATTGGCACTTCCAACTACAAAATCATATGGAATTCTGTCCTATCTCTTGAACAAACTATATTATCAATGATTTGACCAACTGGCTCTCTTCACGGAATCAGAACTTTCCTTCTAGACCTATTAGGGTTTTCAGAGAGAATAAACAGCTCTGACTTGTGTGCCTTGCTTATGACTGCTTCTCAAAAATCAACAAATATTATTCTCATTAAAAACAATAGCATAAAAGCAGTTTCACTGATTCACAAATGGACCTCAAAGGTTCTATTTGTAAATAACATGTAGTTTTCACTCACAATTTCAGGCCTTTCTTCAAAACTTGCACACAGCTCTTTAATTCAGCTGAGTATGTTCTATTAAAGACCATATTATGATTTTCCCCATTCAGACTCCAACTAGGCTTTTCGTGGAGGATATGGCACGAAAACCTAATTATTGCTGCTTCAGTGCATCTAAATTTATTTCATTACCAAAATCAACAGAGTAAGGGCTAGATGCTGTCGCAGAAAGGCAAACGGATATGGAATGTAAACTGCTCTTTCCTCTACTCTTCCCCCATCCCACTCCACCCTTCAAAGTTCCATGGTTGGAAATCATCCTAACATTTTTCATCCTAACGTTTTTTTAGCCAGGATGTACTAAAATTAGATGGGAACAAAGGACTGACATTTTCATTTTAGAGGAAAAATGTGAACTGGCAGCACCCACTCTCGTCTACATTTAGCCTCTTCCTCCTGACTATTCCGTCTTTGAAGCGGTAAGGAACGCAATAGCAGGAGAACTACAGCCACCCAACAGCGCTTCTGTTCTGCTCTAATCACCGATGATAATAAACTGCTGCATCTGTAACTGTTAGTGAAGAGTGAGAAGTACAGTTCATGGTCCCCTTATTCAACCAGAGTATTTTCATATTTCTTTCTAAGCTGCTCCGATAATATACAGGATATGCTAATTGCTGGCTCACGTATAAATTTTTAGGTATTTGGAAAAACAAATGGGTTAGATTTGCTTTTCTTAAAAAGCTTCTGGATAGCATGCACAATAAAGATCACTCACTAACATACTTATCATTTCCTGATGCAGTAACAGCAATATATATTTAAAAATATAACAGAAGAATTTAGCATTTCTTCAGAACAGGCTATTTAAAAGTGAAAAAAGTAGATTTTGGTTTTTTACATCATCTTCTAATAAACTAGGCAAGTAATTTGCAAATACTTTAAGGTACAATTGATCCGTTGGTTCTAAGTCTTTCTTACAATGGTATCAGCATGACAAAAGTACATTCTGCCAGCCTCTACATCCCAGTTTTTGAAGTCCTACTCCATAAAGCAGGATATTGATACACTCACGTCTTGGGAATTATTCCTATCTAAATTTTTAATTTGGTTTCCCTGGGCCTAAACTACAGGTCCAAACAGTGACAGCTCAAAAATCAGTTAGAGAAGTCTTTTTAATGATTAGTCTAATGTACTGTGTTGTAAAGATTTTAAAAACTCAGTAAATACCGACTCAAGCTCTTTTTTTTTTACTGGTTACTGGAGCCCATCTTGACATCTAAGCTGGAACTGAATGATCTTTCAACAACACTCCAGGGATTTTGCTAAGGTCATATTCAATCATTCATTAGGCTTCTTACCCCTTGCTTTTCAGAGTTCCATTGTAGAGCTGGTTTTATTCAGCATTTACATAGCCTGTGGGCTTGGGTATTTGTCTGCTTAATGTTGAGTTTCATTTCTATGCCCTTAACATAGGAATCCATCAATTGACCAAAGAATTTCAAACTATCCTTTTACTTTTCTAACAAATTGCACGGTATGTATGAAGAATAAATTAGCATTAATTTTCTTCCATTAACTGTTAATAAAACATGGTCATGTGCTCCCCCTTCTTCTAAGGACATCTCTGTTTCCTGCCTAACCAAGAGAAATGACAGGGCTTTCCTAATTTTTTTCCCACTTTGCAATTGTCCTTCAACCTACCATGCTCGTGGCTTCCCACAATAAAGCTCTGGGTCATATGCAGCCTCCTTCAGCGAAGTGTACTAGACAAGACTCCTTTCAGAGCCCATCAACACCCCCCCACAATTAGCCAAAAAGGTTACTACTGTGGAACACAAGACATTTGGTCTCTTGCTCTCAAAACAGAAGGCTGTCTCTGGAGCACATACACCCTAGCACAGTGCCAAAAACAGGAAATCAAACCCAGGTCTCCCCACAGCAGTAGAATGCTGGCCTGGAGAGCAACTGATTTTTCACATTTGTGTATATTTCCATAGTTGGTTACCAGACACACACACATGCATAAATATATAAAACTTATTTAAGAGAACATAAACAAAATCTATTAACATAGGCAGAGATAGTCTACTTGCCTATTTCTTAGCAAATCAACTAAAAAAATTATTTCAGAGCCATATAAAACAATTATTAATTTAGGTTCCTTAAAAATTAAGGTTTCTATTATACTCTGGATAAATGTGAATTAAAGTTAACATATAATACTGCATTACAATATCATAGAAATTTAAAAATAAATAGTAACTGAATTGAAACACGTAGTTCATACAAAGTCTTTTTGTATATGTTTACCTCCCTGCTTCCCCAAAAGTAAATAGAAAATCACATGCACATCACAGATGAAGACGAAAGGCAAAGTCGTTGCTACTACAATGGGAAGAAAATCATTCAAGGACAGTTTGTACTTATTTTAAAATGGCTTTAGTCAAGCTGCCAAGCGTAGTGTCAGGTTTGATTCTCATATGCATAAATGCCAGTCCCAAAAAGCAACTCTAACTTGTGCACCTGGCTTAAAACAAAATGTTCTGAAAACTTTCTATCTGTTACTTGGTGTAACCCGCCCATTCAGGCCTCAAATCCCTTTGGACTTGCATACGCACTTCCTACACACAGAAGTGGCCTGTTATGCAGCAATAACATCATAATGAAAAGCAACAATACTGTGCAGGCTCCACAGAGAAATCTCGTTTGCATTTCAAACAAGTTTCCTCAAAATAAGAGTGTCTTTTGATGAAATAAAATTACAATTCCAACTTCTTATCCAGAGAAAACAGCATTCATTCTATACTTACTGCTCCCTTTTATAACTGCATAATTCCTTTCAGTTACCCACATATTCATATGACTTAACAAAACTACGTTTAATAATAATGTATTTATAACTTGTTTCAGTAACTTGGGGACATTTACTGGCCTGTTTTTAAAGCGCAGTATTACTTGAAAATATTAATTTATTGTTCGCATTTTTGGACCTTCCATTTGTTTCAATTTTGGCCTCCAAGAGGCTGGTTTCCAGTAGGACTAACAGAGGAGATAACAACTCCTTTTTCCTAACCTTATCAACAGCTAATGATTCCCCCCCAAAAATCCTTCATTTTTGCAAATGGAACACACATAATACCCCCATGATAGTGACTCAAGGAGCTTTTCAACAAAGGCCCACTCCAAGCCATCAGTGACTCAAACCCAGTGTCTCAGTCTGGTCGAACAAAAAGCCTATTTTGTTAGATTGGTGCTTTAAAATAGCATATACTTAACAACTCAGAATTCTAAACAAGTACTTACACACTATTCTCATATTTGAAATCAAGGACTATTAATGTGAAAAAGCAACAAAGACCAGATCTCCTCAATAAATTATAAAACTATTTATATGTTTCCATGGTTTAAGATCCCATGTCTAGTTTGTAAAATCAACACAATTTTTTTACAGTTTAAATCACACATATTTTGAAGTAATTTCTCACTTTTCGAATGTTAAAAATTAGAGCTTTTCAAAAATGTTATTTGTGTTGAAAGTTTATGGAAATGTCTTCAGTTACCTTGTGCAAGGCAGGTAGTAATCTTAACAAACTGATTAATGTTGATGTAAATCAAACCATCCTCCTCCCCCCGCCCCCACTCCTGGGCAAAAATGGAAAGAAAAAAGACGTAATGCTAGACTGACTGACTACAAGAGTAACATTTGCCAAACAAAAATTGTTCATTCAGTAAGCCAACAAGCCCAAAAACCTGAAAATCATCAAAAATTACATCACTTTAAAAAAAAAAGTGATTGACCCCAATATTAAAATATCAGCCCAAATACAAAATGGTATTAAATATTAATTACCTTAAATATACCTTAAATATTAATATCCCTTATCTTTTCAAAATGTTAATAAACAAACTGTTTCTCTTACTAATTAGGCCCTAACTAAAATATCTTTGTCCCTGTATCCCTGAGGGCTTATAAATATATATAACTCACACCACCCTTTCACAATGACACGACTCACTTCTTGATTAGGCAAGTCTTTTAAGACCAGTAGGGAGATGGTGAAAAGTAATGAAGGATGACTCACTATTCTCACAGTCCACAGATCAACACTGCCACGAACAAGGAGCTGCAGAGCTCCTAAAAATAACTGCCCAACTTCTTTAGCAGTATTTTCTACATACCAGTCCTAGTTCCCCAACTGAACTGTAAATCTCATAAAAGCAGAGACTTAGCACCTGGGAGGCAGAATATACTAGGGGAAGAGAACGGGTTTTAGAATGAGAACCAGAGGAGAATCCTGGTTCCATCCTATACTGGCTGTTTGATACATACAAACAGGAATAATACACACATACCTCGAGAAACTATTGGGAGGATTCAATGATTTAGTAAGATAATATAACTTAACACAGTGCTGGCAGATAACAGTATCTCTTAGCTGTCTTTCTTTCTATTTCCTATTCATCCTTCACAGTGTGTAAAAGACCAATAAGTCGCAAAATACAGGCACAATAAATATTTCTTGATCAAGTGACATATTTATCTGATTTGTTTAATTATATACAAAAGGCTAGGAGACTTTCTCAGATATTAAATAATTTTTTTAAAAAAACCACCATTCAACCCAAAATATTATTATGTTTCATAAACAGTCTAATAAAACACTAAGAAAGTTGTTTTATCTGTTATTCTCACTCTAAAATATTTTGGTCAAATCTTAATAAACAGCCATATTCAATTCACTTTACCAAGGCACAAAAATCAAGAATACATGCTTTCTGTAAATTCATTTACTGCTTTAAAGTTTTTAACTGTTCAGCAGTTACAGGAAATTTTTTTTACTAAAAAAGAAAAATATTTACATTTCAAACACAAAAGAAATTTTTAAATTATTCTTGGTTGATCTTTAAAACCCAACCACTTACACACTCATGATTTTTTTACCAACCCATCATTTCTATTCAACACGTGCATCCTGTGTACTTACTAAGCATTTATTTGCACTCGCATTTTCTGTGTCAGGTTTACTTTGATGTAGAGCTTCTTAAAAAAGCTAACTGAATTTGTCCAATGAACAGTCTCACGTTTTTTGGAAAACCAATGCTGCTACACTGTTTCCAGATCTGCCTCCAAAGCTGAACTTGGGTGTTGGCAGCTCTTCGAAAAGTTGAAATCCTGTCAGACAAAATTAAAATACTTTCATTAGGGATTGAATCCCACAGTTAAGGGAAATTTGTATTAACAATGTACTTTCAAAGTATTATAAAACTATGTAATTCCAAACTCTAAATTGTGACTGAATTTCATTTTATGATTTTTCAAGTGTACTGTATACGTATGTGTGTATACCCAAAAACACTTTGAATTGAACAAGAGACAGCCAAGACCAAAAACAAATTGCAGAAAAGAGGCTTTCCATCCATCCCCCATTTCCTCAGCTTCCTGTTTATCATCCCTTCAACTCTGCATCTCCTTTAGCCTACTTCACCATCTTGTCTGTAAGAAACAGCTACCCTGTGCTGAGTTCTTACCATGTATCAGGCACTGAGTCCTTTACATAGTAACTCAATCCACATCACACATATAAAAGCACTTAATTCAGAAAGGTTAAATAACATGCAAATAAAAATGAATTTTTCTGGAAATGGATGGCGGTGATGATTGCACAACAATGTGAATGTACTTAATGCCACAGAACCATACACTTAAAAATGGTTAAATGGTAAACCTTATAGTATATATATTTTACCACAATAAAAAAACAGTCCACAACCAAAGATCAAGACCCAAACTGAACTAATGAAGGGTCTGGGAAGACAAGGAGGTAGGAACGTTCAAAGCGGCACAGTGTGGTTTTAAAAAAAATTAACCTGGATTCAAAAGACCTCAGTTCAAGTCCCAGCTATACCACTTACTCGGTGAAAGATATGCTGGTCAAGTTACCTTAACCAGGATCCTCAGTTTCTATGCAAGGAGATTCCAGATATGAATGCCCCTATCTAACTCACAGTGATTTTGTGAAGATCAAAATAAGATAATGTGGCGTTTTCCTAAAACATAAAATAATATGGAAATTTAATGTTTAATTATTCTGCTTTTAAAAAATAAGATAAATAAGGCTGGAAGGTCACTCTTAGTTAACTATGGTTTTCCCTCAGTGACAGGACTCCTAGTTTTGGGGGATTTTTTTTCCTTTGGTGTGGTGTCTACATTTTCCAAGTTTCCATGTCTTGAGCTTAAGCTCAAATAACTCTTGTAAACAGAAAAAATATTTTAAAAGGATATACATTATTGTATCAACTGGTCTTTTACACTTTGCTTCATTACACATTCTAATTCATATTCTTAATTAAACTTTACTAGATCTTAACAAATAGCTAAATATTGAAATGCTCATTAAAAACTGATAAGAAAACTCTTTCTTTTAAATAACATGATATATTTTACTGCTGGAAAATGGAGCCACTATGGTGGGTACATGGGTAATATACCCATATTTGTTTTCTGAAATTTTACATATGCTTAAACTATTTCATAATAAAAATTTTCAAGAGAAAATGGAGTGTCTGTGTGAATTTTCCAGGACTAATCTTTTAACTCCCTGGACTAACCCTACAGAATTGAAGATACTGTACTTTAAGAGATAATACACCAAAATATTTAAAGTGATTGTATTCCAGTGATAGACAACAAATGATTTTAATTATATTAGTCTATATGCTTATGTGTTAAAGTTACTCATATTCTTCCACTTTTTCCCTAATGAATATGGATTACTTTCGTAGTAAGATAGGAAGGAGAGAGACATCAGCATCACTGCAGCGTAAGTCGTTCCTCCTTTCTCCCGTCCCCCTTTTCTTTTAGTAAGATAGGTTTTTTGTTGTTGTTTTTTAAATTCAGTAGTTGTAAGAGGTCAAGTCCCTTGGATATGAAATCAAAATCTCCTAACGTGAAATGTTTATTATAAGTAGGGCTATAAAAGAAAAATGAAAATCCATTTCAACAGTTTTATGAACATTTAAGTTTCAAATAAGGAAAGAAGCAAAGAACCTTAAAAGATTGGTGAAGCAAGCTTTATTCTATGCAAAAGGGACCGTCTAAGCCAGTCCTGGTAGTTAGTGACAAGACCTTCAGCAGTGATGCATGGCAGTGTGCTCTGTTAGTGTCCTGCAACTAACTCCAAAAACTATTTTCTAAGAGACATATGCCTAAAACATGCCTTCAGTAGTATATAATCATTTCTTTAACATTTCCTGTTTTAACATTTTGCTTATTTAAATTCTGTATTAACCTTTAAAACTGAACATAAGTTTAAGAATGTACTCAGTAGTTCTCAGACACAGACACATTTTTAAGCACTCTTTACCAGGATAAAGTCTGTTCCTCATTATCAAAAACAGACAAATATGTTTTTGTCTGGTGGTTCCAGGGGTAAAAGAGAACACCTGTATTTGAAAACCAGGAAAGGAACTTGCCCCTACACAGTGTAACTCTGGACGTTTATTAAAACTGTCAAGCCTCAGGAAGAGGGAAAGACTTTTAATACGGGGCCTCACCAGCTCTAAAGGAAACAAATTTAACATGGAAGATAATAAAATTAATGGCATGAAATAAAAGACAATAAATCACATATATGTAATTCCTGTTTTCCAGAGGCAATAGTAGTGAACCCACAAGGTGACATTTCAAGCCTCAAACAGCTCAGATTTTACATTATATAACCTGCCAAAGCCACTGAGTACACACACAAGGACGTGTGCTAAGTGTTCTCCCCACTACTGCCTATTCCCTTATTACCAAAAACGAAAACAAACTCTAACATAAAGTGCGTTCAATACAATTATAAATTCATCTCCCATTAGCTTGTGACAACTGAGGTTCAAAATTTAACTACAAATTTAGTACCATATCATTTATTAATACTTCATCCTGAAAATTTTCTACATTCCTGTGAAAAAACTTAATCCTAACCTGAAAAGGATTCTAAGGAAAAAAAGCAATATCTAACTATAGATTCTCAAGGTACTTTCCCGGAAATGCATGTGCACTGAATGAATAAATTGGCAGGTAAAATATTCCTGAAAAACATGCAGGAAACAGTCTGCCAAAGAACTCAAAATATTTATGTATAGATTACAAATTCTCAATTCTCACAAGATCTCCACTTAGTAGACACAGCACTAATTATACCTTGTTCATGGGGCAAAAAAGAATCCTATCTTGGACCAAAATCTTGAAAAAGGTAGAGATCCCCTCAAGAATTAACAGGTAATATTTCTACTATCAAGCCCCTACATTTTGTTTCTGTGCAATGTTAAAAATAATTGTTCTTTATACACTGAAAACAAATCTAAATACCTAAAATCACCACTAGCAAGACATATAAAGTATCTATAAAATTAAAACTCTCATCATGTAAGACTTTAAAAAAATACTACTTCCATTTGCATTATTACTGATTACTATTACTACCGCTTCCCAGTTTATCAGGGCACTGAAGTCAGAAGCACAATATATGTGCTTTCTTTGTTTGATTCTTTAAATAATAGATTATATAGCTTAAATAAAGAACTTAATTTTTACAGGCTCATAAATTTTAGTATTTAACTACCAGGATTTCTTGGAAAATTTTTAAAAGGACTCTGGATCTCAACCAATATTATTTTTTTGTCCTTTGCATATACAGTTTAAAATATTACCAAGGTTATTAACAGAGTAGAAAAGCAGGCAAGTCCTACAAATAGAAAACTAAAACACTATAATACCAAGGGAAAAAAACCTATTTAAGTGTATTAAACATTTGAACAAGATATAGCCATTTACCTTCACTAAATTCATTTAGCAACTCTTCCTTGGTCCAATTACATGAGGTTATTAGAAAAAAGCCTTTCACTTTCAACACCCTGGAGAGAGATTTCACATATTGTTTCCTCTTCTCAAGTGCATTGTCAGGATTAAGGCTTATGGCATCAAAAGTCCCCTTGTCAATACAAATATGAAATCCAGTCAGTTTTGTGGAAAGATTCAAAAAGTCTTCTACCTATATTAAAAAACAATTATCTATGTGAGAACAATTAACACACAATCTTTACTGAATTTAAGGGATAATCTGTAAAAAGTTATAGATAAAAAGACCCATTAATTATGACGGCATTTTACATATAATAAACATATTTTCAACTTTATAGGTAACTTTTATGTGCTTCATTCTAAGATCATTAAAGCTAAGATTAGTGAGAGAGATTGACAGTGTTTCCTGGACATTCCAAATCTCTACAAATTTGGAAACAAATCAAAGCCAGGTGTATTGCCTAATAATACCAGCACATAATAGATCTCAGAAGCCTGGGTTATGAAAAAGTTATTTGTCGAAAAGTAGACTATTTGACATATTCTTAAAAATGACAAAAATTACCTGGAACTAAAACTCACTGGATCATTGGAAATAAGATAATTTTTGGCTGATATTACTAGTTGTGTGATCTATAGTAAGCATGGTAAATAAAAAGTTCTTTTGCCTTGACTCAGTAGCTTACAAAGCAACTAACAGATATAACAAATGGAATACAGCTTAAGAAATTAAATGACTATTTAAACTGCAATTACTTAACTTTATAAATACAATGCACTTCAGATTTTGAAAGTTATATATCAGCATGTCATTCATTTTCAATAACCTACTGACAAATTATAAGCATTTGAAGTAGTGATATCTCTCTCAGTTTCATAAAATATTCACAATGATTTACCAATGAACTTAATTCTGAAAAGTTACTTTAAAAAAGTAATTAAACAATTAGCTCATGATTATTTGTACAAACTTAATAAAGTAATCACAAACAATGTATTATCTAAAATTCTCTTATTGTTTGACTTTAAAATGCGGATGTTGGGGGCCAGCCCAGCGACGTAGTGGTTAAGTTCGCACACTTCGCTTTGGCAGCCCGGGGTTCACAGCTTCGGATGCTGGGTGTGGACCTAGCACGGCTCTTCAAGCCATGCTTTGGGGGCATTCCACATAAAATAGAGGAAGATTAGCACAGATGTTAGCTTGGCAACAATCTTCCTCAAGCAAAAAGAGGAAGACTGGCAACAGATGTTAGCTCAAGGCCAATCTTCCTCCAAAATAAAAAAATGTGGAGTTCATGCTTATTTATATTTGAAGATGGTTTTTTCCCCCTCCCTCTCATCCAAGTATTCACTATCCCTGAAGCAAAATAATGACTACTGCTCTTAAGAGCTAACTTTGGAGAAGCTTCCTATCCTAAATGCCTGTGTAAAAGTATTCATTTATTTAACAAATATTTCGTGGACACCTATTCTATGCAGGGACTTTTCAGGCCCTGGGAATACAACAGTAAACAAAACAGAAAGGTCCCTGTATGAGAATATACCCTATATTCTCTAAAGGGAGAAACAAACAATAAATAAGCTAACCAAATAATTTCAGAGAAAGTGCTATGAAGAAAATGAAAACAGAATAACGAAGACATTGAGTGACTGGGAAGAGAAATGTTTTGGAAAAGGCAGTCAGAAAAGGCCTCTCTAAGAAGGTGATATCTGAGCAGAGATCTGAACGATGAGAATGAGTCAAACAAGCTAAGATTTGGGCAGAGAATATTCTAGGAAGAGAGTAGCAGGTATAAACACAGAAAGACAGGCTAGACATGTTTCTCAAGCAGAAAGAAAGCCAGTATGACTGGCATACTGGTGATAAAGAGGGAAAGAGGTAAGAAGTAAGGGGCTTTGTAAAGCTAGGTAGGGGTTCAGAGTCTATTCTGACGCAATGGGGAAGCCCCTGGAGGCTTGTGAGCAAGGAAGTGACACGAGCTGATTTACATTCCAAAAGATCACTCGGTTGTGCTGTGATAATAGACAGTGGGGTGGCAAGACTGGAGATGGGAGCACAAATAAGAAGCCATGGTAGTCAGTTAGGCAAGTAATGATGGTGGCTGGGACATGGGAGGTAGCAGTGGAAATACCAAGGAATGATCACATTTCTGATATACTCTGATGACAAAAACAACAGAATTGGATATAGGATTTAAAGGAAAGAAGACAAAAAGATCACTCTTTGGATTGGGTTAGTGCAACAGATGAATGGTGGTATCATCAATAGAGATGGAAAAGCAGGTGTAAGGAGGAAACCAAGAGTTTCATTTTGGATGAATTGACAGACTATTAGCTATCCAAGTGAAACCGTAGAATACATAGGTTTTATATAATTCTAGAGCTCAGAGAAGAGGCCTGGGTTAGAAATATAAATGTAGGAGTCACCTTCTCACAGATCACAGGACACAAAGATAAACTAAGTATCTTTGGTGGCACCATACTCCTCTATGCATTAACAACTGTTTTCTTTGGCCCTGAGCTAACATGTGCCACCAATCCTCCTCTTTTTGCTGAGGAAGACTGGCCCTGAGCTAACATCCGTGCCCATCTTCCTCTACTTTATACGTGGAATGCCTGCCACAGCATGGCTTGACAAGCGGTGCCATGTCCGCACCCAGGATCCAAACCGGTGAAGCCTGGGCCGCCGAAGCAGAACGTGCAAACTTAACCGCTGCACCACTGGGCCGGCCCCCACAACTTTTTGATCTAGTTAATCCAAAATTACGAATTACGTGCATATGTTAGCAAAGGAGAGAAAGAATGAACACACTTCTACTCAAGGAAGAAGAGAAAATAACTTCCCCAAGCTGACTAGACAAAATTTTAAACAGTTATTTAAAAATGTTTTAATTTGGATTATTGATTGATTCTTCATTCATATGACTTCAAAAGATGTCAGCAAATTAATACACCTAGAAACATTTAAACTTTATAACTTTTATTACACATAAAAGTTATAGTAATATAAATAATAGTTACCTTCAACTTAATGTTAGATAAACCTTCTTTTTCTATAATACTTCCAGAAAGCTGTATTGCAGAAGGAGAGTAATCAATTCCAGTAATATTAGAGAAACCAAGTTTTGCCTAGAGACAGAGAAATAATTTTATACTTTAGTTTTAAAAGGTTTTAGTATAACGTTTTGCCTATGAATTATAATAGCCCTTTAGGACGGGGACTGTTTTATTTATTTTTGTAATAGATCAAGTGAGATACACTATCCAATAATCTATAATGTTTAAATTTTATTGTAGAATCTAAGTAGAAACTAAAAGTTTAAGTTTATATAATGTGACAATTCATTTGCTTTTATAATATTTGATTTCTTTTCCAAAAGGAAATTCATTTTCTCAAAGATAATGAGAATATATGTATATTTCTCCCCTCAAGTAGAAAAATGTAGTATTAACTTCTGATGTTACTATGCTCTAATTCACACATAAATCTGTCATAAATTTTACTTAACACAATTAAGTTATATGAATACATTAAATCATATGTAATAAATTCTTGATTTAAACAGTTTTCCTTCAGTGTAATTATAAATTATGCAATTCTCCACTAGACATGTGATTATTAACCACCTTACATTTATACAGCACTTACGAAATATTTTTTGAAATATTTCATACATTCCAATAGATCTTTTAAAAAACATGTGAAAAATGTTGGGCAGGTATTCCCAGAGTTAAAGAAAGCTCATTGAACTGAAGAGTTTGAAAGTAAAGCTGTAGTCTCAGCTATTTACCAGCCATATGAATCCATTCAGGGTGTATGGAATCTGTGGCAAAAGCATGATGGCTTCTGTTCTTCACTCCCACCTCCTAACTATGCTGAACATTTAGACTAGTCAGGCTAAAGGTAACTTCAAAGGAAATTCAAAGAAATAAAGAAGTTCCAAAGCACAGTGTAGTCTGAAATTCTCTTTCTGCTCTTCACCACTTACTAAATGGTTACTTCCTTCAAAACTTAACCTACTCCCACACCATCCATTAAGACTTGTCTAGACTTTTCAAACCTAAGGGACTGATTCCTAATCCAAACTCAAGTAACACACCAATTCTTTTCCACAGAGCATTTTGCTCCCTTTGATTATTTTTATATTTTAATCATACGATCTATTACCCCTTTTTTGATGCCAACCAACACTCTTTTAGTTGTCTCACTCCATACTCTTCGAGATCTTCATTTTCTCCCAGTTTTCCTCAATTCCTTCTCTATCAGACCTAGAACCCAAGATGATTCTATTAATTTACTCTTACCAGTTCCCTCTTCTCCCATGCCTCTTTATTCTTCCAGTGGAACTTATAAAAACCATTTATAAATGTTCTAGGTTTCTAAAACAATCATCCAAAGCCTCAAACTATCTCCAACATTTTTCACATTCAATTTCTGGCACTCAGTGAAAAGTAAGCAGATATTCAAGAAAATAATAAATGGCCAAACCAAGGGGAAAAAACTGACACTAGAAAAAGACCCACAGGAGAACCAAATAAAACAATGATCAAACACAGATTTTAAAATAACCGAATAAATAACAATTGGGAGAATTCTGACAGGAAAGTGAAAACTGTAACAAAGAACCAAACGAATAACATAAATGAAAAATGCAAAAATTAAGAAGCTTAAGGGTAGGGGCCAGCCCCATGGCATAGTGGTTCAGTTTGGTGCACTCCACTTCAGCAGTCCGGGTTTGCAGGTTCAGATCTCGGGTGCAGACCTACACCACTTGTCAGCCATGATGTGGCAGTGATCCACACATAAAGTGGAGAAAACTGGCACAGGTGTTAGCTCAGGACTAATCTTCCTCAAACAAAAACACAGGAGGATCAGCAACAGAGTTAACTCAGGGCTAATCTTCTTCAGCAAAAAAGAGAAAAACTGAAGGGTAGACTTGATAGCAAATTAGACACAGGAAAAAAATTTAGTGACTTGCAAGAAAGATTAGAAGAAAATGCTCCTGTTAAACAGGAAATTACAAAAGGATGGAAATTAAAAACAGGAAAGAACATAATACGACACAGAGTATAAGATCTAACATATATATAATAAGAATCTTAGAAGAAGAGGAAACGAGAATGGGACAGAAGAGGAAATGACATATGGCTTCGAATTTTGTAATAGTGACAAGGAGCCCAAGTCACAGATTCAACAAGCACTACAAACCCAAGGCATGACAAAAACAAAGAAAACCAGTATACTATATCTG
Source organism: Equus asinus (assembly GCF_041296235.1). Taxonomy (NCBI): domain Eukaryota; kingdom Metazoa; phylum Chordata; class Mammalia; order Perissodactyla; family Equidae; genus Equus; species Equus asinus. The sequence goes on along the minus strand of NC_091791.1, from coordinate 8,344,706 downwards.
ATGAAAACGAAAAACAGAAAATTTCAAAGAAATCCAAGGAGTAGGAGAGGGGTCGAGGGGTACATGGGGACAGATTACCTTCAAAGACCAACAACAGATTGATAACCGACAATAAGTCACAAAGAATGGAAGCCAAAGGACAATGAAAGGAAAATGCCAAACTAAAATTACATGCCCAGCAAAAAGAAATATTTATCAAAAATGTAGGTGATCACTGAAAAAGTACTAAATATAAGCAATGGCTGTTAACATCACAAAAACACAGACAACAAAACACTACGTGCCACATAGGCAAATTTACACCACTACCTATTAAGTTTACTTCTTAAAAGAAAACTGAATCCGATAAAAATCTCTGGATCAGAAGTCAGCAAACCTTTTTCTTGAAAGGAATAGAGCATAAATATCTTAGGATTTGCCAGCCATACAGTTTGTCACAACTACTCAGCTCTACCACTGCAGCACATAAGCAGCCACAAACAACATGTAAATGAATAAGTGTGATGTATTCCAAGAAATATTTATAAAACAAGGAAAGCCCAGATTTGACCCACAAACTGCAGTTTGCTGACCCTTATTCTAGATCTAACTTCCAACCTACAGAAAATGCAGGGAACAGAAAACATGTTAAATGATACTATAGAGATCAGATTATTTAATTTTCAATTAGAAAATCCACACTGTGGAAAATCATTTGGGACTAATAAACTACCTTCTACAACAAATACATGACAAAGTTAAATAAAGAAAAGGTGTAGGGAGAACTTAAAAGAGTCTTAAGAGACTATCACCAACTGCAATATGGGGACTCAAGAGCAGAATGGAAATGACAGAAAAGTCACTGAACTTGAAGCTACATCAATAGAAATTATCAAATCTGATCAAGAGAGAAAAATAATTAGACAAAAATGAACAGAGCCTCACGGACCTATGGGACAATACAAAAAGGTCTAACATATTTACAGATTCCCAAAAGGAAAGAAGAGTGAGATATAGAAAAAAAATTTTTAAAGAAATAAGGGCTGAAAACATCCCAATTTGGCAAACAACATAAGTTCTCAGATTCAAAAACGTCATTGAACCCCAAAAAGAATAAGCACAAAGAAATCTCAGCACATCATAAGCCAACTGCTAAAAACTAAAGGACAGGGGTCAGCCTGGTGGCACAGCAGTTAAGTTCACAGGTTCCGCTTCGGTGGCCCGGGCTTCGCCAGTTTGGATCTTGGGTGCAGACATGGCACCACATGTCAAGACACACTGTGGCAGGCGTCCACATATAAAGTAGAGGAAGAAGGGCACAGATGTTAGCTCAGGGCCAGTCTTCCTCAACAGAAAGAGGAGGATTGGCAGTGGATGTTAGCTCAGGGCTAATCTTCCTCACAAAAAGAAAAAACTAAAGGACAAAGAAAAAAATCTTGAAAGCACCCAGAAAACTGATGCATTACTTATAGAAACACAACAGTTCAAATGATTGCAAATTTCTCATCAGAAACCATGGAGGTCAGAAAGAAATGACACAGCATTTTTAAAGTACTGAAAGAAAACAATAGTTAATTAAGAATTCTATATTCAGCAAAAACATCCCTCAGGAACAAAGGTAAAATAAAGACATTCTCAGATGAAGGAATACTCAGAAAATTTCTTGCCAGGAATCCTTTCTAAAATAATTCCTAAAGAAAGTTCTTTAGACAGAAGGGAAACAATACGAAAAAGAAAAAAGGAAGATCAGAAATGAAGCAAGAACAACAAAAATAAATATCTGGGTGAACACAATTAACTATTATTCTCCTACTGAGTTGTTTAAAATATGTTTGATGTTTGAAAGGAAAAATTACAGCATTATGTGATAGGATTTTCAATGTGCATAAAGGTAATATTTAGGACAACTACAATATAAAGGGAGGAAGATAAAAAATGTACATGTGGTTAAGGTTTTCCACAGGCCACTTGAAACAGAAAACACTGATTTTAAGTAGACTGTGAAAAGTATGTATATTCTAATCCAAACAGCAACCAATAAAAAAGCCATACAAAGACACATATACAAACAGATACATCTCATTAAAACGGAATTCTAAAAAATGTTCAAATAAACTAAAAGAAGTGGGAAAGAAGAAAGGAAAAAACGAAAAATAGAGGTAACAAAGAGAAAATAAATCATAAAATGGGAGACCTACATCCAAACATAACAATAATTACATTAAATGTAACTGTTCTAAACACACCAACTAAAGGATAGAGATTGTTAGAATGGATAAAAAACATGACCCAACTATATACTGGCTACAAGAGACTCACTTCAAATTTAATGATATAGGCAAAGTAAAGAAAAGTACAAGCATAGAAAAAGATATACCATGCAAAAACTAATAAAAAAATTGAATTTCACACCCACTAGGATGGCTACAATCAGAAAGTCAGACAATAAAAAGCGCTGGTGAGAATATGGAGAAATTGAAACTCTCATACAGTGCTGGTGGAAATGTATAATAGTTTCACCACTATGAGAAACAGTCTAGTAATTTCTCAAAAGGTTAAACATAGAGTAACAATATGATCCTCTGCACATACCCAAGAGAAATGAAAATATATATCTACACAAAATTGTGCACGAATTTTCATAGCAGCATTTTTTATAATAGCCAAAAAGTAGAAACAACCTAAATGTTCATCAATTGATGAATGGATAAACAAAATGTGGTATATCCATACAATAGAATATTATTTGGCCAAAAAAAGGAATGAAATATTGATACATGCTACAACATGAATGAACTTTGACAACATTAAGTGAAAGAACCCAGACACAGAAGGTTACAGATTGATGATTCCATTTATATGAAATGTCCAGAACAGACAAATTCATAGACATGGCAAACAGATTAGCGGTTGCCAGGAGCTGAAGGGAGAAAGGAATGGAGAAAGAACAATAATGGGTACAGGGTTTCTTCTTGGGGTGACAAAAACCTTCTGGAATTAAGATAGTAGTGATGGTGGTAGAAATTCGTGAATATATTAAAAACCACTTTAAAAGGATAAATTTTATGGTATGTGAATTATATCTCAATTTTAAAAAAAAGATGAATTGGCTTTATTATTAGCATAGAAGTCAAATTCAAAGCAAATAAAACTACCAATGTTAAAGAGGAACATTATACAACAATAAAAAGGTCAATTCATTGACCTTTTACACACACACACACACACAATCCTAAATGTGTATGCTCCTAACAACAGAGCTTCAAAGTACATATAGCAAAAACTGAAGGAAATGAAGGGAAAAACAGATAAATCCACAATTATAGTCAAACACTTCAACAATACTATCTCCATAATTAATAGAACAGACAGAAGATCAGCAAAGATACAGAACAGAATAACACCATCAAACAAATGGACCTAGTTAACATTTATAGAACACTCCACCCAATAATAGTAGAATAAAATTGTTTTTAAGTGCACATGAAACATTCACCAAGATGGACTATATTCTGGGTCATAAAACAAACTTTAACAAATTTAAAAGAATTGAAATCATACAAAGTATGTTCTCTGACCATAATCAAATTAGACTAAAAGTCAGTTAACAGAAAGATAAGAGAAAAATCCCCAACATTTGGAAATTAAACAACAGAATTCTAAATAATCCATGGATCAAAGAGGAAAATTCAAGAATATTTTGTACTGAATGAAAATGAAAATACAACATATCAAAAGTTGTGGGGTGCAGCAGAGCTTACAGGAATATTCATAGCTTTTATATCATTAAATGTTTACATTGAAAAGAAGAAAAGTCTCAAATCAATTATCTAAGCTTCTACCTTAAGAAGCTAGAAAAAAAGAACAAAAATAAATTAAAAGCAAGAAGAATGAAAAAATAATGAAAATAAGAGCAGAACTCAATGAAAACAAAAGCTGGTTTTTAGCTAGGATACAAAAAATACATTTCTAGCATCACTGTCAAAGAAAAAAAAAGATGCAAGTTACCAATATTAGGAATGAAAAGGGAATTATCACCACAGACCTCATAGACACTAAATGGATAACAAGAGAATACTGTGCAGAACTCTGTGCACACAAATTCAAAATGGACGAATTCCTCAAAAACCAAAAACCATGCAAACTCACTTAAATGAAATAAACTAAATAAGACTGTGCCAATTTAAAAAATTTAATTAATACTTAAAACCTTCAGGGGCCAGCCCGGTGGCGCAGCAGTTAAGTTCGCACGTTCCACTTCGGCAGCCCAGGGTTCGCTGGTTCAGATCCTGGGTGCAGACATGGCACTGTGTGGCAAGCCATGCTGTGGTAGGCATCCCACATATAAAGCAGAGGAAGATGGGCACGGATGTTAGCTCAGGGCCAGTCTTCCTCAGCAAAAAGAGGAGGATTGGCAGCAGATATTAGCTCAGGGCTAATCTTCCTCAAAAAAAAACCTTCAGAAAAGAAATCTCCAGGTTAAATGGCTTCATTGTGAATCCTATCAAACATTCAAGAAGAAATAACACAGTATCTTCAAAAACTATAAATGAGAGAATGGTTCCCAACTCATTTTACAAGGCTAGCAAGGCCCTGAGGCTAAAACCAAATAAAGACAGTAAAAGAAAGGAAGAATGCAGACAAATACCCCTCAAGAACATAGATGTAAAAGTTCCCAACAAAATACCAACAAATTGAATCCGGCAATATACAAACAGAATTATACACTATGACCAAATGGGTTTATTCCAGGAACACAATGCTCATTCAATACCTGAAAATCAATCAACATAACCCACCATATTAGCAGTCTAAAGAAGAAAAACCTCATGATTATATTCAATTTTTTTTTACAAAATTCAACATCCATTCTAGAAATAGAAGGGAACTTCTTCAATCTGATAAACGGCATCTAAAAAAATCCTACAGCTAACATGATACTAAATGGTGAAAAACTGAAGACTTTCCCCCTAAGATGGGAGCAAGGCAGAAACGTCCTATCACCACTCCTTGTCAACATTCTTATCGGAAGACCTAGCAGGTACAATTAGGCAAGAAAAAGAAAGAAAAGGCATACAAACTGGAAAGGAAGAAAGAGAACTGCCCCTATCCAAAAATGACATGATTGTCTACATAGAAAATCCCCAGGAAATCCACCAAAAAACTCCTAGAACTAATAAAATGCAAGATTACAGGATATAAGTGCAATACACAAAAAGCAACCATATTTCTAGCAAGAAACAATTGAAAACTGAATCTCAAAAAGCAATATCATTTGAAATACCCAGCCTCAGGGGCTGGCCTCGTGGCCGAGTGGTTAAGTTCGCACCTCCGCTGCAGGCGGCCCAGTGTTTTGTTGGTTCGAATCCTGGGCGGGGACGTGGCACTGCTCGTCAAACCACGCTGAGGCAGCGTCCCACATGCCATAACTAGAAGGACTCACAACAAAGAATATACAACTATGTACCGGGGGGCTTTGGGGATAAAAAGGAAAAAAAATCTTTAAAACAAATTTGAATCATTTAATAAAAAAAAAAAACCCACCCCCAAAAGAAATAGTAGGTATAAGTCTAAAAAATATGTACAAATCTATATGCTGAAAACTAAAAAATGCTAATAAAAGAAATCAAGGAAGACCTAAATAAATGAAGAGACAATATGTTCATAGATTGGAAGACTCAAGATAGTCAAGATGTCAGTTCTCCTCAAATTATAGATTTAGCTCAATTCCAATAAAATGTTCAGCATAGATTCTTTTGTAGATACAAATTGATTCTAACATTTATTTTGAAAGGTAAAGGACCTAGAACAGCCAAAACAACATTTGAAAAAGAAGAAAGTTGGAAGACTCATACAGGTCAACTTCAAGATTTACTAAAAACTACATTAACCAAGACAGCATGGCGTTGCCAAAGGGATATCAGTAAAACAGAATAGAGAGCCCAGAAATAAATCCACACAAATGTGACCAACTGATTTCAGACAAAGCTGAAAAGGCAAGTGAATGAAGAAAGGATAGTCTTTTCAACAAATGGTATAGGAACAAACGGGCATCTATATGCAAAAAAAAGAATCTCAACCTACACCTCACATCTTAAAAAATTAATTCAAAAGAATTAAAGGAGTTAATTTCAATTCAAGTTGAAAGGATAATTAAAACAAAAATTAATTCTAAAGGGATTATAAATCCAAATGTAAATAATAAAACTATACAACTTTTAGGGGGAAAAATGAGAAAGGGGATTAGGTGAAGAGTTATTAGACATGACACCAAAACCACAACACATAAAAGAAAAACTCAGTAAATTGTACTTCACCAAAATTATAAACTTTTGCTCTAAACTTTTACTGTTCATCTGTTAAGAGGATGAAAAGACAAGCTACAGACTGGGAGAAAACATCTGCAATCACGTATCAGAGAAAAGACTTGTATCCAGAATATATAAAGAACCCTCAGAAGTCAACAGTAAAAAAACAAACAATTCAATCCAAAAATGAGTAAAAGACTTAAACAGAAATTTTACCAAAGAAGATATACAGGTAGCAAATAAGAACATGAAAACATGTTCAACGTCATTAGCCATTAGGTAAAAAGAAACTAAAACCATGTTTGGATGCCACTACATAGATATGAGAATGGCTAAAATAGAAAAATAGTGACAATTCCAAATGCCAGCAACAATACAGACCAAGTGGAACTACCATACATTGTTCATGTATGTAAAATGCGAGTGCAAAATGGTACAACCACTCAGAAAAATGGCTTGGAAGTTTCTAATAATGTTTAACATATATTTACGCTAGAGAAATTAAACATGTTCACACAAAAACCCACACACAAATGTTTAAAGCAGCTTTATTCCTAACTGAGAAAAATTGGCAACAACCCAAATGTCTTTCGACAAGTAAATGGATAAACAAACTGATATATCCATAGGACAGAATGCTTCTCAGCAATAAAAAGAAATTACTATTGATAGATGCAAAAATGTGGATGAACTTCAAAAGTATTATGCTGAGCAAAAGATTATATACTGCTTGATTCTATTTTATAAGACATTCTCAAAACACAAAACTAGTGACAGAGAACAGATCAGTGGCTACCTAGGGGAAAGGATATGGCTACATAGGATGGCATGAGAGAGTTTTCCAGATGGAACTATTCTGCCTCCTGACTGTGATGGTGATTACATGAATCTCTACACGTGTTAAAATTCATAGAACTGTATGCAAGAGTCAATTTTACATGTTAATTTTTTTAAGTTTAATGGGAAATTTTGAAGAACTTCATGTCAATAAAATTTAAAAATATAGATAAATGGACAAATTTCTCAAAAAAGACAAAACTGACTCAAACTCTACCAAAAAACTCCACATCCAGAAGACGTCATCATGAATTCTTCCAATTAAGGAAGAAACAAAGCCAATTTTACTCAAATTCTCCCAAAAAATAAAAAGAGAGCCACATTCCATGTCTTTTTATGATACCAACAGAACCTTCATACAAAAACCTTACATGAAAATTGCAAGTAAGGAAAATTATTGGCTTATCTCTCACAAGCTATACAAATCCTAAGAAAAATGCTACCCAATGAAATCCAACAATACATGAAAAGGATAACATACCACAATCAAACTTGCTTGACTTTAGGAATGAAAGTTTATTTCAACATTCAACAATCAATGACTAAAATTATCTGAACAAAAACGTCAATTAAAGAAAACTGAGGACCCCCCCAAAATCAACCAATTCAACATTAATAGAATCAAGAAGAAAAATCATCTGATCATCTCAATAGATATCAAAGAAAGCAAGTGATCAAATTCAAACCCATTCATGATTAAAAACTCTTAAACTAGGTCTATGAAGGAACATCTTCAATCTGATAGACTATCTATAAAAACCTACAGCTAACATCATATTTAATGGTGGAATATTAGATTTCCTTTTGTAACAGGTTATCCGCCTTCATGATTTCTATTGAACATTGTACTAGAGAGTGTACATTTTGATAAACAAGATATTAAGACTGGACAGAAGAAATAAAATTATTATTTACATAATATTACTGTATATATTGAAAGTCCAAAAGAATTTATAAATAAACTATTAGAATTAATGTGCAAATTACTGGATAAAAGATCAATATAAAAATCTGTTGAACTTCTATAAACTAGAAATAAACTACTAGAAAATGAAATTTTAAAAGCATAACAATAACAACAACAAAAAAACCCAAACATCTAGGAATCAATCTAAGAAAAGATATGCAAGATCTCTACAGAGAAAACTACAAAATATTACTGCGAGAAAATAAGGAACTAAATAAATGTAGGAATACATGACATTCATGAATTCAGAAAGTCAATAGCATAAAGATGTAAATCCTCCCCAAACTGATCTATAAATTCAGTGCAATCCTAACCAAAATCCCAGGGTGTTTTTTTTTTCTGAAAAGTGATAAGATAAACCTAAAATTTAAATAAATATGCAAAGAGCTAACTAACAACAGCCAAAACGACAGTGGAAAAGAGACCAAAGTTGGAAAACTTCCATTAACCAAATATGAAGACTTAGAAAGCTGCAGTAATTAGGACAACGTGGCATGACATAAGGATAAATAAACATACCCAACGGAATAGAACAGAGGACCCAGAAACAAACCCAAACATACAGAATTACTTGAATTATGACACAGATGCCACTACACCATCACTTGATTTTTGACTTATGACAGAGGTACTGTGGGGAAAAGAATGGACATTTCAACAAATGGTGCTGGGTTACCTGGATATTCATAGAGAAAAACATAAACCTCAATCTCTACCTCATGACATATACAACAACTATTCGGGACCTAATGCAAAAAGGAAATAAAGCTTCTAGAAGAACACAGAGTAAAATATCTTTATGACTCTGGGTAGGCAAAGATTTACTATATAGTATTCAAAAGCATTAATCACTTTTTTATGATATATTAAACTTTAGTAAAATTAAAGAACTTCTGTTTATCAAAAGATACTACTATAAAAGTGAAAAGGCAAGCCATGGACTAGATGAAGTTATCTGCAATACAAAGGTCACGTACCTTTGTACTGAATATACGTGAGAAATATAAAGAACTCCTACAAACCAATAAGAAAATGACAGGCAATCCAATTTTAAAATGGACAAAAAATCAACAGGCATTTCACAAAAAAGAACAACCAAATAGCCAAAAAGCAAATGAAAACATGTTCAACATCTTTAGTCATCAGGGAAATGAGAATAAAACCACAACATACCACTCAACACCTACTAGAATCACTGAAATTGCCTAAGCTGACAAGACCAAGTGTTGGCAAGGATGTGGAACAACTGGAATTCTCACATACTGCAATTAGGAGTGCAAACTAGTACAACCATTTTGGAAAACTGTTTGGAAGTATTCATAACCCAGTACTAGAATACCCCAAATGTCCATCAATGGGAGAATGAATAAATGACTAAATAAATAAATTGTGGTATTTTCATATAGCAAAACAGTATACCAGAATGACACGAAGCAATCTAGTGCTACAAAATATGAATGAACATGGATAAACCTCACAAATCCATATTCAGCAAAAGAAGCCAGATCAAAATAAAGTGCAGGCCCAATGATATCATTTATATGGAGTTAAAAACAGGCAAAACTCAATGTAGTGGAGAAAGGATAATCTTTCCAACAAATGATGGACGGAACATTTCAACATTCATATGCAAAAAGAAATCTCAAACCTTCACAAAAATGAACTTAAAACAAATCATAGATCAAAATGTAAAACTTTTAGAAGAAAACATAGAGCTATGTGACTTTGAGTTAGGCAAAGAGTTCTTTAATATGACAACAAAACCATAATCCATGAGAAAAAAAATTAGTAAATTCCACTGCCTCAAAATCAAGAACTCCTGCTCTTCAGAAGCTACCGTTAAGGAAAAAACAAGCCAAAGAATGGAAGAAAACATTTGCAAATCACATACCTGACAAAGAACTTACATCCAGAATACATAAAGAATCATCAAATCTTAACAATAAATAAGCCAATTTAAAAACAGGCAAAAGATCTGAACACACACTTTTCAGCAAAGAAGATATCCAGATTGCAAATAAGCACATGAAAAGGTGCTCACATCATTAGTCATTAGGGAAATGCTAACTAAAACCACAGTGAGAAACCAGCACAGCTAATAAAAACAGCCTACCATATGTTGATAGAAATCAAAATAGCGGTTACCATTAGAAGGGAATGAGTGAGATGGGGCACAAGGGGACTTCTTCCATGGTGCTAACAATATTGTATTTCTTGATGAGGGTGGCGAGTTACACAAAGGTGTTCATTTTGTAAAAGCTGTACACTTAGGACCTGCTCACTTTTCTACATGTATATTATACTTCATTTAATAAGTCCATATTAAAAAAGAAAAAAAGTTCCCATAACCAACTCCCTTATCCAGGTGGCTTCACCAGTGAATTCTACCAAACATTTAAGGAAGGAAAAAACAACAATGTCAATGAACTCTTTCAAAAAACAGATCCACTTGGCAAGCCATGCTGTGGCAGCCGTCCCACAGATAAAGTAGAGGAAGATGGGCATGGATGTTAGCTCAGGGCCAGTCTTCCTCAGCAAAAGGAGGAGGATTGGTGCCAATGTTAGCTCAGGGCTAATCTTCCTCAAAAAATTAATCAATCAATTAATTAATTTTAAAAAAAAACAGATCCTCAATTTAATGATGCCAGCACAACCTGATCCAAAACTTGACAAGGACACTACAAAAAAGGAAAATTACAGGACAATCCCTCTCATGGACAAAGTTGCAAAAATCCTAAACAAAATATTAACAAACTGAATCCAGTAATACACATAAATTTGGTTTATTCCAGGAACACTCAACATTTGAAAATGATCAATGTAATTCACCAACATGAATAGACTAAAGGAGAAAATTCCTTTTGTTATTTCAACAAACACAGGAAAAACATTTGATAACAAGATTCACGAGAAATACAGACACTTCACAAAGAAAGAATAGAGAAAGCTTTCTGAATCTGATAATGGAGTTATCTACAAGACAAATTTATAAGCTAACACCATACCTAACAGTGAAACATTGAAAGTATTCTTTGAAAAGGGGAAAAAAGACAAGGATGCCTTCTGTCATCACTTCTTTTCAACATTCTACTGGAGGTCCTAGACAGCATAATAAGGGGGGAAAAGTTATTAGGATTAGAAAGGAAGAAAGGGCCCGGCCCAGTGGCATAGTGGTTAAGTTCATGTGCTCCACTTCGCGGCCCAGGGTCCACAGGTTCTGACCCCAGGTGCAGACCTAGCACCGCTCATCAAGCCACACTGTGGCAGCATCCCACATAAAACAGAGGAAGATTGGCACAGATGTTAACTCAATGACAATCTTCCTCACAAAAAAAGAAAGGAAGAAATAAAACTATCATTTTTCAGTGTGCATAATTTATGTAGAAAATCTAAAATCTATTCTTTTAGAATAGTTTAACTAATAGTTAAACTATTAGTCTCAAAAGATAAATCATTGGCCCCTACAAGAAAACTATTAAAATCCAAAAGGTGGGCCCGGCCCTGTGACCGAGTGGGTAAGTTTGCACACTCCGCTTCAGCGGCCCAGGGTTTTGCCAGTTCAGACTCTGGGCACAAACCTAGCACTGCCTGTCAGGCCATGCTGAGGTGGCGTTCCACAGGCCACAACTAGAAAAGACCTACAACTAGAATGTACAACTACGTACCTGGGGGCTTTGGGGAGAAAAAAAAAAAAAGATTGGCAATAGATGTTACTTCAGGGCCAATCTTAAAAAAATAAAATCCAAAAGAATCTACAGGTAAACAATCTACAAACGAATAGATAAAACTGGTATAATCAAAGGAATCTTACACAGCAATGAAAATAAATGAACCACTGCTACACGGAATAACCTGAGTGAATCTCACAGAATGCTGAAAGACACCACAAAGAACACATACTGAAGACTTCTATTTACATATTCAAAAAGAGGCAAATTACTCTATGATATTAAAACTCCTTGTGGTCAGCACATAGTGGGTAGCTTTAGAGAGGAAGGAGGGAGTAATTTAAAGAGCACTGGTAGTGAGTTCAAGGGCAGTTTCTAGAGTCTGTAATACTCCTTGATCAAGGTGATAGTTACATAGGTGTGTTCACTTTGTGGTAATTTATTGACCCATACTCTTTTGATTTGTGCACTTTAATGTACATATGCTATACCTCAATGTTTAAAAAAAGTTCATTACAAGTTTTTGAATCATATTCCACTGCTTAAAACATTTTAATGGCTCCTCATAGCCTAAAAGTAAAAGCTAAGATCTTAGACAAGGCATAATATGATATGGCTCCTATCTTTAATTTAATCCTCATCTCGGTCCATCCCACACATATACTCTATATTCTAATTTACAAAATTATTTACAGGCCCAGTACATGCTATGCTGCTTCAAATCTTCATGCCTTTAGATATTACTTTTAGTGCTTGAAATTCTACCCCTCTTTACACTCCACCCACACTCACCACACCCTTCCCCTGGACTTTCCACCCAACTTGGACATTAGCTCCCCCAAGATCCTCCCTATCTCTCTTCCACTGTTAATCACTCCTTTTTGTACTCAGTATATCTATTGTTGCACACATCACACTATGGCATTAACTGTTCACCTATATGTCAGTCCATCTTCTATTATACTGTGAACAAGTCAAGCACAAGGTCTAAATTTTCATGTTGCCAGTGCCTAGGACAAGGCTTGGCATACGATAGTCAATAAATAAATTTCACTTATGCATGTATCCTTACAAATTAAGACCATAAAACTATCTAGGATGAAGCCTAAGCCATATACTTCCTCCATAGCACATGGCACAGCAATGAACACACTACACGCCCATAACAGTGATGGTTTAGCTAGTAGCAGAACCTGTTCCAAAACTCAGTTTCATGAACAAAATGTTCTTTCCAAACCATATGCTCACCTAAGATAAGGTATATATGTCCTACTGAAAGTGCAAAAAGTAATCTTCCTTTTATACAAAAAGATTTCTGGAGTTTTGAGCCAGAAGAAACCAACAGAGATCATCTAGTCAAAATTTCTAGGAAAGAGGGGGCTGGCCCCTGTGGCCGAGTGGTTAAGTTCACGCGCTCTGCTTCAGTGGCCCAGGGTTTCACTGGTTCGAATCCTGGGCGCAGACATGGCACCGCTCATCAGGCCACGCTGAGGCAGCATCCCACATGCCACAACTAGAAGGACCCACAACTAAAAATACACAACTATGTACCTGAGGGGCTTTCCGGAGAAAAAGGAAAAAAAAAATTTCTAGGAAAGAACTGAAAAGAAGTGGCTTGCTCAAGAACAAGGATATAGCCAGGAGTCAAAACTAGGACTCGGATCCCCTGGCTTCTCATTTAGTGTTTTCTCAAAGTCCATGCAGCTTCTCTTTTGTACTATGTGACTTCTCAAAGGAAGTGGTATGACTGCTTTACTACTTTAGATTTAGATAGTTAGTATCCTAAATTGCACGATTTTTTTAAATTTTCATTTTAAAATTTCGCTCTAACACATGAATACTAAAAGTACCAACAAGTTCAACCAGGAAAACACCATTTCCAGTTCCAATATCAAGTAGTGAAGCATCCAAAGGAATCTTGTGTTTTTGCATCCACCTTATTAGTCGGTTCATACTCTCTTCTCCAAACCTATTAGAAACAGAGAATCAGTTAATTAAATAACAGAGGGATATAGAACAAAAGTTACAACTATATTCCATTTTATCAGCTTATTCAATATGCTCAATTAAATCTTTTTTGGAAGTAAGAAGTGATATCTGTGACAGCTTAAGCTTCATCTTTATTATTTAGGAGAAAACACCCCCAAGAACAGAATAGAATAGATAAGTTTGGTATGTTACTTATTAATGTTTCTCTATATCAGCATTAACACTTGTACATGTTGGTGGCTCAAAATTTTATTGCTTATTGAAAAAGGACAATTGTAGGATGAAAGTAATTTCCTAAGACTCTGATCAAATTTAAATCTGGGCCATTAAAAGAGAGAAAAGAGAGAGATTATTTAAATCTACCCACTAACGCCAGAACCAGTCCAAGGTTTCCAAGATTTTTAGACTATCTTTCTTTGGGATAAGCACTTAAAAGATACATACATACATACACACACACACACACACACACAATCTTCTGGATAATTCCACTATTTTTTCTAACTCACCATATTTCTCCTGTATCTCCACATTCTTGGAAAGTTTGCAGTTCTCTCTCATAGACAGCATCCCAACTATACGAATAATGAAATGCAAAGCAAGATTCTTGAATTAAACTGTATCATGAATTAAATGTATGTTTCTAATACACTACAGAGATATTCATGACAGAAATTTAAAACACTATTAGTTATCAATAAGTGCACATAATCTCTTTACAACCTGGTGTTAAAAGAATGAAAGACAGAATAAGTCGACACGTATAAATCAGTCAGAACAATACCTAACATAAAAAATGCTATATCTTTTAGCTTAAAAAATACTTGAAGTATTTGTCCAAGGATCCCTAAGTCCCAAACACCAGTCCAAAACTTGACTGCACAGGCATAGTGTAATTACAGCACTTTTCAGTCTAAAGTGTGCAGACACAAGGATTTTCTACCAATACAGTGGTGCCTCACAATGGAACTCACCAAAGATAAGTTCTGCTTAAAGGTTAAGCTTTCAGTTTAAGATTTACTCTTACTCCTATTAAGTACAGTTTCCCCTCCCCCATCACTTGCCTTCCCTTCCTACTTCACCTCTCTAGAATCCCTGCTCCTCTCACCCCTCCAAGTTACCGCTCATCCTTACCTTTCCCCACAGTCATTCATTCCTCCATCTAATAATTCATAAAATAATTACTGAGCGTCTGTTTTAGGTCAGATCACTTTCTCCCACCCCAAGATGCCCCACTATCTCCTCGCTCCCTCCTCAGGTCATCCTCCACTCCCACCCCTTCCTGCTCCCATAGCCCTTCCCTCGTCGTCTTAACCTTGTCAGCTCCGGGGCCCGGCAGTTCCCTCCGCCTCCGCCACCCCCAGCCCACCCCCCCCCCCCCCCCCGGCCTCTTACCCTCGCCTACCAGCCCTATTCGTTGGTCCCGCCCCCTCTCCCTTTCCCCAAGCCCGCCCCTTAGGTTCAAAACCCCCAAAAGGCCTCCCCAAGAGCCTCAGAACCCGTCCTGCACCCCACGAGCCCCTTAGACGTTAACCTCTTGAAATGCCTCTTAACCGCCCCCGGGGTGCCCCTCGGGATTTTATCGCTTCAATCCCCCTTACCCTCGCCCAAGACGGCCCTTTAGGCTTCCTCCCGTCACGCCCCCAAGACTCTTCCCATCTTCTGGGGCCCTCGGGGCCCCATCCCTCCGTTCCCTCCCGGGGTCCAGTCCGGACAGCTCCGCTCACCCTCCCCTGCCCTAAGCCCCACTCACTGCTCTCGGGTCCCCAACGCCGACGGTACGAAGTCATCCGCTCCTGGACTGGCCCCTCGGGACCGCGCCTCGGTCCCAGCGCCGCCGCCGCCGCCGTCGGCGCCCGCGCTCATCCCGCTCCGAGACCCGGACGGTCGTTGGGACCGCCATAGAGACGTGGCGCGGGTAGAGCGGATGGGAGGGGCTGGCGCCTCCAGGCGGCGGGAGGCCGCCTTCTCAACTGCTCCCGGCCCCTTGCCTGGTCCTCGGTCCTTCTGCGCTTCTCTTGGCTCCGTCTTAGTCCTTAGTCGGGGATGTCAAGCCCAGGCATGGGGCGGACTGGGCCTCGCCTCCTTCCCTCGCCCCCTCCAGCCAGCGTCAGATGCACCTCCTTCCTCGGGGTGGCTGTCTAGGCGCCACTGTGTTTGGGAACGGCTGTTTATAAGGGACTATTCCAGGTCTTGCAGTTTGGAAAAAGGCAGGCGATGGGGAAGCGACACTAAATACCAAAAGCCGACACTGCTCAACCCAAACTCACAGATCACCTCATCTCTCCACGTCGTGGGCAGATCTTGGAAACATTATTTGGTTTCCTGGCCGAAGGCTAATTCCATTTGTGGCTGGGATTCTGCCTTGAACATAGCATTCTGACTTCTTCTGACTTGACGTCACTGGTGGACATGGGAATTTATGCCTAGAGAAATGAATACCCTATAACCGCCCCCCCCTCCACATACACACACACCCCCGAAAATACACCGATCAGGGGGATCAGAGTGTTGTGGAAGAAAGAGTACTGAGAGTCAACATGCCTGATACTGGCTCAGCTCTGCCCCTAACCAGGGATGTGGCCCTGTCCAAGACCCCTAACCTCTGTGTGTGTCCTTCACTGGTATGACGCTGCAATAGACGGTAACTTGTTCGATGAGATCGCTCCCAACCAGTGAACCTGAGATTCATCTGCCTCTTGGTCTGACTGCTGTTGGTAGTTCTGCAGTATAATGTGGGAGATCTTATGGGCCAAAGGTCTGGGGGTTTCTGTAGCAGCAATGAAATACTGGTAGTCCACTGTCCCAGGCAAGGATCTCAAAAGCCCCTAGCAAGGCTGCCTTCCAACCAGAAGGAATGTTTCCTAGCCACGTTTCTGTTGACTCTGCGGACAGAAGGCCAATAACAAATCCCTAGAGGTAAACAGTAACAACAGTTGCCTCTCCAGCTCATAGAAACCTGGATTAGAACCAAATGTGCATCTCCTCCTATACAAGATGTTCCAAGATCTTCAGGCAGCCACTGATGATAGAATAGGTAAAAGACAGATGGGAATCCATGTGCATGGTGATTAAAGAACTCGAGAGAGAGTGTAAGTAACCTTATTACAGAGTAATAAAACCACCAGATGCCATAGCCAATTAGTGCTGTCCTGGGCGAATGGTTGTTTTAATCTTTTTGAGACTCCAGATGCTAGGGAAAGCAACCTTGAATGTGACTGAGTGGGTCTTAAAAAGTTTTAGGTTCTAATGAAGAAGCACCCATGAAAGATAAGGCCATCTTCAATCTGATGTCTTGCCAACACTTAAGATGTTTTTGCTATGTGTGATGAACGCTATAAACAGCTGTTGGTGGAGCCCTGGAAAAACCCACGGTTTATACAGAATTCCTTCTCTGGCTCCAGGATTACTCTGGCTGTTTAGTCCTGAAGGCTGTATGAGGCACTACCTCTGATCACCCAGGGCAACGGGATTCTTGGTAGGGGTGGAGAAGCTCAATCCTAGCAGAGCTGCCCATCACCAGGGAGAAGCTGGAATGTGCCAGGGAACACAGTCCCTCCCACTGGGTGCCTATAACATGAGACAGGAGGGAGGCCCTGCCAGTGCTCCAGGTTGCCTGTCTCCCTCTCACTCTGCCACTCCCTGAAGCCTGGAACCCTGCTCACCTGCAACTTCCCTGAAACTGCGCTTATCGAGAGTCCTCAAATGCTTCCCAATTGGCAAACCAGGAGTCAAGTTCCAAGCTTTATCATCCGTGATCCCCTGTATCAGTTGACACCGCTAAGCGCACTCTTCTTAAAATTCCCTCCTTGTTTTCCCAACACCACCTGTTCTTTTGCTTTTTTTTTTTAAGGATTTTATTTTTTTCCTTTGTTCTCCCCAAAGCCTCCCGGCACACAGTTGTATATTCTTCCTTGTGGGTCCTTCTAGTTGTGGCATGTGGGATGCTGCCTCAGTGTGGTTTGATGAGCAGTGCCATGTCTGCGCCCAGGATTCGAACCAACGAAACCCTGGGCCACCTGCAGCGGAGCGCGAGAACTTAACCACTCGGCCACGGGGCCAGCCCCCACCACCTGTTCTTAAGTGAGGCTTTAAGAAAGGAGGCAGGGCACCCTGCTCTGGAGTTGGACTGCCAGGTTTTGAGACCTGGCCTTACCATGTGTGACCCTGGTCAAGTTCCTTAGCTTCTCGGAGCCTCGGTTTACCCATCCTTATAACAAGGATAATAATAGCATCTATGGCATGGGGCAGCTGTAGAGATTAAATGAGATGATTCTTGTAATATCCTACATGCCTGACACATGGCAAATGCTCCATAAATGCCAGCTCAGTTTCTTCACCTATAAAATGGACTTCAGAGGGTTATTAGGAAGATTGAATAAGCTAATACAGTGTACATGTAAAGAGCTTAGAACAGAGCCTGACATGTAGTCAGTGTTCAGTAAATGTTAGCAATCATTCTTTTTATTAATGACTTCCAATTCCATCCTCTACCGCCAGCTCCAGACTTCTATTGCAGCTGCTTAGACGTCTCTTGTTACATTAAATTCAGCCTGTTCAAAACCAAACTCTCTTGCACTGCCTTCTTCCCACCACCCATGCCTCCAAACCCTCTCTTCCCTGTGTTCTCCACTCAACTAGTCCCTGACCATCCTACTGTCACCCAAAGCAGAGCATCATCCTTGTCCTTCCCTCACCCTCCCCATACAGCCCCTCCTGGTCTCCTCTTGGTCTATGGGCTCAGGGGCATTCTTCCATCCTGTCACCACTTCTCTTCCTTCCTTTGGGCCATGTAGGCTTACAGCTCACTGGAGCCATTGCAGCAGCTTCCTAACAAACCTCATGCAAGCCACTCCGCACTAGGACCCTTCTTAGGTAACAGCTACGCCCTGTTCTCCTCTTTTCCTCCAGAGAGGCCCCAAGACTCACCCAAGTTTTCTCTCCTTCAGTGCCTGACACCAGTCACTCCTTTCCTTTGCATTTTCTTACCTCATCATGAACTGTGGAGTCAAGCCGACTTGAACTTCAATCAAAATTTCATCCATACCAGGTATGACCTTGGGTAAGTTATTAATTTAAATCTCTTAAGTCTCGGTTTCCTCAACTACAAAATGGGTATAATCCAAATGAAATTGGACTTTCTTATTCCCACTTTGAGATTCATCATAGCAGAGTGTGGCATTTGCATGCATAACGCACATGCAGAAATACATTATTTTGATAGATATATATAAATGGAATCTTACCATCTGCCTTGTTTGCAACTTGCATTTTCACTTAACAATATTGTGGTGATATACTTAGAAGTCTTTTCCTATCAACACCTATAGATCTCTTTTAGCTTTTAAACTACTTCTTGATAATAGCAATGATGGCTAATATTCATCCAGCTGTCACTGTGTGCCAGGGACTGTGTTAAGCATGTCCAATATATTACCTCATTTATTCCTAAAGATAGCCACATGAGGCAGATACTAGAATCCTCATTTTACAGATGAGTAAACCAGGGCACAGAGAAGTTGCCTGAGGTCACACAGTGAGTGCTGGAGCTGAGAATGGAACCCAAACAATCTACTGTAAAACCTTCAAGCTTAGCCACTACATGGATGTGTGCTACCACAATAGATGTTTTGCTGAAGGTTTTCATGAGGAAGGCAGCCGAGAGGAATTACAGTGCACGACACACAATGCTAGATCCTAAAATTGCCTTATCCTCATCTCTCTCCCTCTCCCTCTAAAGTCCAGAATCTCACTACAGCTACTCATTTTCCCTTCTTTCTTTCTCCTTTCCCCCACAAACTCTGCCAGTCCATCAGGCTCTCTTTCCTCTCTCATCTCATCCTGCATCCCAAATTGTTTCTTCAGTGGGCAACCCAAGGCACCTCATTTATTAATAATCTTACTCTTTTTATCAGCTTCTTCTGTTTCCATCCCCCTCTTGCACTCTGCTGATAAAACAACCATCTTCTGTGGGGACCTCCCCCTTTTTCATGCAACAGTCACTCAACAATCAGATATCAAGCAACATCTACATGCCAGGCATTATTCCAGATGATGGAGATACAACAGTAAGCAAATCAAAGATGAGTCCCTGTCTTCCTGAAGTTCAGAACATGCTAGTGGAAGGAGAAAGGCAGTAGATTGGAAAAATAAGTAAAATAGAGGTGATGTTAGCTGGTGACAGTGGTAAAGGGGAAAGTAAAGCGGGGAAGCCATATTGAGAATGTTGAGTGAGGGTCGCAGTCCTGTTAGGATGATAGAGGACAGTTTCCCTGAGAGGATGGCACTGAGTGAAACCTAAAAGAGGTTGTCACAGGTTCTGTCCCCAGGGAAGCAGTGTCTGAGACTGAGATGAACATGGAAGAAGTTTATTAGGGTGTGCTCTCAGGATCACCCCCTATTGGGGAAGGGAAAGAAGCAGGATTGAACAGAAGAAGTAGTTGGGCTGGGGTACCATTACAACAGAGCCTCAGCTACCACTTCTTCCCCCGACAGGGCGCTGGGAAGCTGGGATGACCTTTTGGAATTGCCCCAAGTCAGAGTGAAGGCACTGGGCCTTTATTCATCTACATTGATCAGGCGTTGAATGCTAGTTACCCAGAAAAGGAGGATTGACCTTGGGCAATGAGATTCTCTTTCATTGAGGATAATTCTAGGAGAGGGCTGAGAGCCCAGAGCTGTCAGCTGACAACTTCCCCAGCAGCTGGGATAATAATTCAATCAATCCTGCAAGGGGAAGTCTGGGTCGCACATTACAGCATCTAGAACAAAGATAAAGGAGTAAACCTTGCAGCTTTCTGGGAGTAGAGTATTCCAGGCAAAGGGAACAGTATATGCAAAGGCCCTGAGGTAGAATGAGGTGAGGATATCCAGGAAGCAGAAAGAAGACTAGGGTAGCTGAAGTAGAGTGAACAAAGCGGCAGTAGCAGGAATTGAGTCAGATGGGTAATAGGAGCCAGGTAAGGTTTGGGATTTAACCAAGAAGCAAGATGATTTGAATTTAAGTTTTGGCATGACCATTTTGACTGCTATGTTGAGGACAGATTTTCTAGGGAAGGAGTTAAAGCAGAAACTAGATCACAGGGTTTCTCGACCTCATCCCTTTTATGTTTTGGGTAGGATAATTCTGTGTTGTAAAGGGCTGTCCTATGCATTGTAGGATGTTTAGCAGCATCCTTGGCCTCTGTCCACTAAATACCAGTGGCACCTTCCCCCCAGTTATGACATCCCAAAATGTCTCCAGACATTGCCAAATGTCCCATGAGGGGGAAAACTGCCCCCAGTTCAGACCCCTTGAGTTAGAGGCTGTTAGAGTGATCCAGGAGAGAGATGATGATAGATTGGATCACCGTGATAGGTATGCTGGTGGTGAGTTGGGGGCGGGGGGCGGCGGGGGGGCGGGGGGGGGGGGAAGCGCGGTTGTCAAGAATAATTCTAAAGTAGTTGGCCTGCATAACTGTAAGAAAACGGTTCTGTTTGCTGAGCTTCGAAAGAGTGTGGTAGAAGGAGCTGTGTAGGAGATCAGGAGCCCAGTTTTGAACCCGACCGATTGAACAAATTGAAGAATAATGATTAGAAAGATTAGTCCCTTCCGTAAGTTTCTTTTCCTAACTTTGTTATGATTTATTTACACTGTTATTTTTTATTTATGTTGTTTTCATCTTCTTTCCATGGTTTTTCATTAAATTTGTGTTCTTTTGTACCCAGAATCCAATTGCTCCTTACCACCTCCACTGCTACCACCATTTCACTTCTTCCCACCCCCAGCCACCGTCGTCCCGCGTCTGGATTATTGTGTTAACCTCCCTTCCCCCTTCTCCCTGCCCCAGCACTGCATTCGCCACATTGCAGCCTGAGTGATCATGTGAAAATTGAGAGTACATCATGTTATTTCTGTGTCAAACCTAAACGGTAAAATTGCCTGAATCATGTCACTCTTTTCATCCTTGAACACGGCAAATGTTGGCTTTTAATACTAAGAGTTGCATTTGCAAAGAGAAAAAACGGTTTGGGGAACTATCAAGGGCTATACATAAGAGGCAGTGTGCTGCGCGCGAGACCTAGGCAGAGAGTATGACGTAGGAGGCGTTCACTTCTGGTAAACACGCGCTTCTCAGCGCTCAGTCCCCCGCACCCCGGGCCGTCGACCTCCCCAGTCAAAGACTTCATTTCCCAGGATGCCAAGGGGCGGGGCCGGCCGGAAGTCTGTGTGCCCTCCGTGGAGCATGATGGGGGAGTCGGAGATTTCCATCATGGCGGCTTCCATTTCGGGCTACACCTTCAGCGCTGTGTGTTTCCACAGCGCCAACAGCAACGCCGACCACGTAGGTGCCGGACCCCCAGCTGTGGCTGCAGGGGCCTCCACCCTCCGTCTCAGGCCGGCGCCTGTGGCCAAGCCGGGACCACCCGAGGCTCGCTCCCCGGTCTCCAGGGCCGGCCCGGGAAGCTGGTGACCCAGGCGGCTCCCGCCCCCGGCGAGCTTCTGCTGCCTGAGGTTCCTTCGCCCCCGGGGTGGGCCCCCTCGCTTGGTGCCTTCGGCCGCCCGGCCGTCTCAGGACAGCCATCTTCCGTTTAGCAAAGCTTTCCTGGCCGGCCGTCGGCAGTGTCAGGGGTCGTCTAGTGGAAACCGAGCGCCTGCCCCTCCCTGAGAGTCAGACTTCTAGACTTGTGAGGGGTGCCTGGGGTCGAGAAAGACCCGAGCGACAGGGCTTTAGTCTGGGAGCCGAGGAACCCAGCCCCGCCCGCCAGTCTCACAGGTTGTTGTGGGATGCGACGAGGGAAACCATGGCTGTCACTATTCATACTTGTTAGATACGATCGTTTGTTTTCTTTGCCTCGATGGGAAATGGAGAATGTAAACAAGAGTGTTAGGTGTAGGGTCTACTAGGCTTGAAGCTGCATGCTTAGTTCTTTTGCGAATGTTCTAATGCCACGGGACTAAGTCGCAGTGAAATAGGGAAGTGATAGGCCTAAGTATGAGTGATCGGAAATGCATAGGCTTCGGAGCCCAGAGAGGGAGCAGCGCCTGTCTGCTTCAGTGTCTTTATTTTACGAATTGGCTTTTAAGGTCACTGGCCTCTGGTTGCAAGTTCTTTGTGAAACTAGATAATTTTTATCTTTAAGCACGTATTTACTTTGCCCACCAAGTTGGGGGATTGTTTTTAAATGTCAATAGTGAATTATTCAAATTCGTCAAATAGGTGTGTGGGGGGGGGGGGGGGGGGGCGGGGGTTGTGGTTGTCATTACAAAGCAAAATGATACACCCCAGAAGAAGGAACTGAATTTGGTTTGATGTCAGCAGTCTTAGCTTTCATTAATAAAAACTGATTTCATAGAGGTGATTCCATTAGTAAATTGGATGGCATTAAATTATTGTACTTTTCATCTCTTCAGTGGCGATGGTAGAGAGTAATGATAAGAATGTACACAACATGGGTTTTTCCAGAGGCAGCTCATGTCTCTGGACATGAAGGCCTTTGATACTGCAGCCAGCTATTTAATAATATAATACAGTTCCATATATGGGTAGTTTGTGGTACTCCTAGTGTCTGTGGAAGTATTAAATACGGTTTCAATAATGCTTCTTAACCGCTTTAGTTCTTGGAGTGCCTAGTAATATCGCAGGTTATGTATAAGGCAAGATTATTTTAAGAATGAGTGGCTACCTGTTAAAAAGTGGATAGTTTTCCTACAAACTACAGTGAGATGGCCGGGTTTCTTGAGTTGTTATTAACTTAATTCAAGAGATCTCTCTTTAATATCTATGCTGTGCCGGGGATGGTGCTAGACTTTATGGACATTTTCACCAATGACAATAGTTTGCATCTGTGTCTTAAATGACCTTACCTGTTTGTAATAACCTTGCCACAGATATCTATGTGGACTACTTTATTTTCAATTTTACATATTTTAAAGTTGAAGAACCAAGAATTTTCTTTTGTAGTACATTCTTGTTTTATCCAGGCAAGAAATTAGTTTAAAACCACTCAGTCCACAGAGCTGGCGTTAGCAAACTTTTTCTGTAAAGGGCCGCATACTAAATATTTTAGGCTTTCTGAGCCATGGGTCTCTGTAGCAACTACTCAATTCTGTGTTGGAGGGAGAAAGCAGCCATAGACAATAAATAAGTTAGGGTGACTATTTCCCATAAACTTTATTTATGGACACTGAAATTTGAATTTCACGTAATTTTCACATGTCATGAAATGTTATTTCTATTTTTAATTTTTTCAACCATTTAAGAGTGTAGAAACCATTCTTAGCTTGTCAGCTGTACGATAACAGGCATCAGGCTGGATTTAGCCCACACATTGTAGTTTGCCTTCTCCTGCTATAAAGTAACAGTGGCTCAAATAATCCAGACCAGTAGATAAATAAGCATTCATTTTATACTTGGAGTTAGAATGTCTGGATGTCACTGTTGGCTTACTCAGACTGAGGACTGCAGTAGGGTTGCCAGATAAAATATAAGGCACCTAATTTAATTCAAATGTCAGATAAACAATAAATTTTTTAGTTAACTATATCCCAATATGACATAAAAATTATTTGCTGTTTATTTGAAATTCAAATTTAACTAAGTGTCTTGTATTTTTATTTGCTAAATCTGGCAACCCTAGACTATGGAACACTAGGAATATGTAGATAATGTTCTTAAGGTCTAAAGTTCTGTAGGAATTTTAAATTGGTTTTTTCAATTTGGTTAAAACTTTTTTTTTAATGTGTTACAAAGACAAAGCTGCTCTTTTCTGGTGAGAACTCATAACTGAAAGACTTTCATAGGGTAAAACAAGCTTCTTTAGTCAATATTTCTCAGACCAATAGCCACGGATACTCCTTAAGGTCTGAGAAAAAATTTTTAAAGAGGTCTCTATATTACTCAGGTTTGAGAAATGCCCTGTTCAAGATGGTTTGGAATTTTAGGACACTCCATGCCCCTAATCCAATACAAAGCTATACCATAAAGCATCTGTCTCTCCCTCTTCACCTCCTGAGATTCTCACTTCTAACTGGCAATGTTCTTAAACTAGGAACATTCTTTAATTGATTTGAAGGATCTACTTAGAATAGAAATGTATATAGTACAAGGGCATTGTTTCAACCAGTACTTACTGGGCACCTCCTCTGTGTTGGGCTCTGTGCTGGGTGCTGAGACCTAGTGGCGAACAAGCACGGAGTCCCTGCTCTCATGGAGCTGACATCTTAGTGGGGGATAGGCATTTATTTATTCATATAAATATGTAATATGACGGAGAGTGAGAAGACTGAGAAGAAAAAGAATGCAGAGTGAAGGGGCCTGAAGTCTGGCAGATGCTGTTTCCGTTACATTGGCCAGGGAAGGCCTCTCTGATAAGGTGCCATTCGAGTAAAGAGCCTAGTGGAGGGCAGGAGTAAGTCATGTGGGTATCTGGGGAGGGAAATTCAGGACAGCCTATCAGTTTTACCCTCTACAGGAAAGTTATTTTGACATTTAGGGTCTATGTTCTTCAACTTTGCTTATCCTCAACAGGATAGCAGGTACTCAAACAAGTAGGTTATACACTAAGTAATCCAGAATTGATTATCGTGGAATATGTTCTCCAAAGGTGTAAATAAATTAACCTCTGCCTTTCTTAAAGGAAAACTTTGATGTGAGTTCTAGGAAATTTAATTTATTTGCTGAGATCCTAATTTCCCATGCCAGCCTATACAAGAGCAATTAGTTGTGCATTGTGTTAACTTCTTTATCCTTTTGTCATTAGCAGTGTTTTTAAAACAATGAAATAAATTATATGCTGTTTTGAGAAAGCAGCTTTGGACTATTTCTGCTTCCTGAGGTTTTTTGACGTGGGTTATTACACTTAGTAGGATTTAGGTCATGAGTTCACTCTGCTTGTTTTTACTTCAAAAAAAACCAAGGAAGACTTGAAGGGATTAAAATAATATTTCATCTTGTTATCAAACAATCCAGTTAATAGATGTATCTCAGGTTGCTTTAGTCTTCTTGTTCCTTTGTAGGGTAGTAGTTTACATGGCAAGCTTATTTGGACTATTGTTTAAATTATAATGTCCTCAATTCCTCTTAATTCCCTTAAAAACTATCTTTAGTTTTAGTCTGCAACTATTTTCTTTTATTACTTTTAGGAAGGCTTTTTGCTGGGAGAGGTAAGACAAGAGGAAACCTTTAGCATCAGTGACTCACAAATCAGCAACACAGAATTTCTGCAAGTGATTGGTAAGTTTACTACTGACCTTAGAAATACTCTTTCTGTATATATACTATTTGTTTTGTTTTTTGGCCCTTAACTGATTTTGATCCAAAAGATTAAAAGAGTTCATGGAAAACTACTAAGATCACAATGCAAATTATTTGCACTAGTAAAAGATAGGAAATGTTTTGTAAGTCACTGTAAACTTACAGTGCGTAGCTGTAAGGTTAGATATTCAGTAGAGCTATCCCTTTCCCACTAACTGGTCTGACTTTACTGAAGAGCTTTGTGCTATTGCACTTGATAATCTCTTGAAAACCATCATGAACCTCACATTTGCATATTGGGCTAGCCTGTTGCCAGCCTCACATCATACCATAATGAAAGGATGTGCTGTGCTGGTCCTTCCTGGAGGGATCTGACAAAGGTGTTCACACTTGTTTACATGAGATTATTTGTTAAACCTACCCAGCCTTCTGAGGAGTGAGCCAAACAGTCAGTTTGGGGGAGATTGTTGGGGAAGGCGAAGGAGTGTGTATAGACTCACCCCCTCTCTTTGGATTAGTCTCCTTTTGATAAATAGGGATCACAGTTCTTTCAGCTACACCTCGAGCATATCACCAAATAGCATATCAGCAAGGGACATTTCATTCACTTATGCAGCCAACGTTTATTGAAGAACATTCGTATGTGAGGCATATGCTAGGCAATGAGAGGACCATCCGGAGGCATCCCTGCCTTCCAGGAGTGTGGGGAGGGCAAGACATGTATATAGAAGTACTAGACAGTGCAGATGAGTGCTATAAGAAGAAGAAAAAGAAAGTCCCAGAGGTTGAAAATAAAATAGCTAGTGGGTGAAATCAGTAAAGGCATCATGAAGGAGGTGAACTTAGGGCCAGTGGGTGGTGCATTCAGTGGAACATAGAGCAAGGAGTGCATAAGACATACAGGGAATCTGGCCTATTTCTATGTGACTAAAATACAGAATGGGTGATGGTGAGAGTGAGTGGTTTGTGGTTTGAAATACTGCTGGAAGGTTAGGTTATATTGGAGCCAAATCATCAATTTTAAGCCTGTTCTGATAACCTTCTAGTGCATGTATTGGGAGGCCAGGATGGGGGTTGAGGTGGGCTTAGGACTGGGGGGAGACCAGAGACTCAACTGTGTCCTAAAGGACCAAAACTATAAAACCACTCCCACAATATTGACTTGTTAAATAAAGACTGGATATACAGAGATAGGTATTCTCTCATTGAGGTTTTGTTTTTTGTTTTGCATAACTCTTTAAAAATTCTAAAATAGAGAAATTGGTTTCATTGGATATCAGTGTGATTATTTGTTGTTTGCATTTGGGTTTTAAAAATTAATTTGGTAGATGAAGGTTAGAATGGCAGATGTAATTAACTGACAGCAAACCACGCAAGAAAGAGCTCTCTTATCTGGCATGATCACAAAATAGCATTTCTGATGAATATTCTGGCTATTTATTTATTTTTGAAGAAATAGAGTGGTAAACTAATTGAAATTCTACTGCATAATGTACTGATTCTTTGATTTATAAACCTTCTGGTTCTTGCAGTAAATATGTCTCCATGGTATTGTAGCTATGGAGGAGTACCAGTTGATAGAGAGTCCCGGTGAATACAGTGCCATGACAACCATCTTTTGCTGTACAACCTTTAATTTATTAGCTACATTCAATTCATTGTTTGAAATGATTATGGATCACATGGAGAAAGTATTTGCTAGTGTTATCTTAAATGTATTGTTATATTTTATATTGTAATATTATATTGTTATATTATATTGTAATATTATATTGTTATATTGTAACAGTTTTCTTTTAAGAATACAGTAATTACTATATACAGTAAGGACGTGCTAGGCAATTTATATAGAACACATCTTGAATACGAAGTATATCTGTGTCTTGTTTGAATACATATCAATTTTAAAAGCTGTGCTAACTCCCTTTAAACAGAGCTGTCCACCCTCAGTTCTAGGAGTGGTAGGGAGGAGACAACAGAAGAGCTTCCGTTGTTGTTGAGGTGTTGCAGTAGAGTGACTGGAAAGGACAAAAGGGGAAGGAGAGGAACTGTCCCGCTCCCCCACCAGGAGAGGCAGAGACAGGGGGTTTAAAGAAATGAGGGCAGAGACGACTTCCATCCCTGAAGAGGAGGCTCCCGTGTGGTTAAGCTCTTGAGGTGTGGGAAACTCTAGAATCCCAGGTTCCTGCCTGCTTCCAGAGGTCCACCTATCAGCTGTGTCTGCCACCTTCCTTCCGATCTGCAGCTTTATCACGTTTGAGCCTGTCACCCTGTTTGCTCCATCGAGTGCTTTATTAGGAATTGCAAAAAATCATATGCAAGAAAGCTTTAACTTCCTTTGGAAAAGGCCACATGGTATCTAGAGCATATCTTTGTGTACTTCCAGTCCAGGTGGTAAATCATGGGAGACGTCTGCTGGGGGGTGGACTGGTGACAGGAGTGTGTATTCAGAGTTCAGAATTTACTCTAGGGATTTTCTTAACATATTCTTTCCTTTAAAGTGGAAGATGAGTTTTTTCTTTTTCCTAAACTCTAGGTAATGTTTTTGCTACAAATATTCCACATTCTAATTACTTTACTAACATTATCTCTGAAATAACTTATGGTGGTATACTGTATCATTTTTGGTGATAAAAGAAGGAACTATTTCTAGATGATGTTTTCTTATTTGCATCACTATGTCAACAGCCATACTAGGCACGTGAACTTTTCTTTCCTATGGAAGTACTGCGTTTGTGTGTGTGTTTGGCAGCATTAACATCAGCACAGAAGCTAATAGCCCATGTCCTTCAGGGTTGTGGTTCCATTTTAATTGAGTTAAAATTGCAGCCTGGAACTCTGCTGCTGTGACTTTTTAAATAGCAGGTAATGAGTTGCTCTCCAGAAGAATGTGATTAATAGAATTGAATGGTTAATTAGTCTCATGCTCTTATAAAGCAACCCAGACCCTAAGCCCCCTGATGAGCTTCAAGAAATTGTTCTCTCTGGTTAATCACAGCAATCTCTTCAGAAGCCATTAGGCTCTGCCTTATAAATGACAGTCTCCCTTGGTGCTGACCATCTTTGAAAGGGTTAACAGGCTTCCGGAGTTTCCTCCCTTCCCCTTCAAAATGCCTGGCCCCAGTTGTCATGGGTTGTTAGCAGGTTATTGATGGTAGGGTGGTTAAGACCCTCCTCTCCCCAAGCTGTCCTCACGGCTTTTATCCACCTTGATTAAATGCCTGCAGTCAGTGGTTACTTTTTCCTCCTATGCTTTGTTTAAATAGCTAGGATTGGATAAGGGCACACAATAGCTGCGTATTCCTGAATAAGAGCTTTCAGATGTGTACTCATCATATGTGGACAAATGGAAACAGAACTTTTGGTATCTACTTTATTTTGTTCTGCGAATGTGTCCCGGCGTTTGAATATTAAGAGGAGTCACTGCCTTCACTGGTGTACACACAGCACCTATTTGGGAGAAGAAAACTGTCCTTTTATTGTCTGAGATTTTGGTTAAAAAACTCCTGAGCAATTTTATAGTTGCCTGTGTCTTACATGATTAACTGATTTCATCTTTCTAATTACAGAAATCCATAACCATCACCCTTGTTCAAAACTTTTTAGGTAAGCCACGTCCTTCTTTGTAGCTCTTAGTCCTTATTAAGAGATTAATTGATTAAAAACTAGTGATTTTAGACCTGTACCTGATTATGGCTATAAAATTACAAGTATAACTGAGGGCATCCAAATTCATTTATTTATTGAGTGTCAGAAGTGTGTGTGGCACTGTGTTAGGTTAGGAAGAGGGGAGGGGACCGTATAAATCTTGACCTCAGAGATTTAGGATGGAAGCCTTCCCCACCAGCCTCCCTAGCAAGGGCTCTGTGACTGGTAGAGAGGGAAGTTAATCAGGATCACATATAGATAAAATAATTTAATGGGTGTTTTTAAGAAGAATAAAAAATGTTCAGTGTTCAACTTTAAGATGTAAGGAAAGGGAACATAAAACCTCCTTTTTGTGTTTAAGTTAATCTACACCAGTTGCATCGTATGACCAGCTAAGGGACAGAAAGAGAAAGCAAAGGGAGGAGCGAAATTTAGAAGGGAGAAAGCAAATGGCAGAGAGACACATGGAGGGGAAAGGGTGAGGAAGAAAAAGGCCAGTATCTCCCACACATTGGACTTTTCCCCAGACCACTACCCAGGCCCCTGCCTTCTTTCTCAGCCCGAAACCCTTCCATCTGATGGCTGGTATGATGATTTCAACTGTGTTTCTTAAAACTCCCTGAGACCCTATTCTCGTACCTTCCCAGAAACCAGGCCAATACTTTCCTTCCCATGCTGCTCACACTAGTACAATTCAGTGTTCTTGGTTAGCACTTCCTTCTTTAACACCTGCAAACCCTTGTGCCTGGCTGCGCCTGCTATGTGTTCCCTGCAGCTTTCACCCTGACCACTCTCCTATCCTCAGCTGGCCCAAACATCCAGCCCCCTTGCACCCAAGAACCCCTGGAGACTTGTATCATGTTCTTCCACACACAAACACACCTACCCATTGATTATTTCAGAGGATTGTCATCATGCAACATGGCTACCTGTAGATGAAGCTTCAGAGTAGCTGAGAACTTCATCTTTTTTAGATTTACACAGAACTGCAAGAGGAGTGGGAAACAAGACGAGCAACCAGCAGTTCATTTGAGCAGAATCTCAGTGCAAATAAAATGATTCGGGCCCTGGTCCACACATTGCCTTTGTCTGATCCATGAAAGTGTCCTAGGGGCCAGCCCAGTGGCACAGTGGTTAAGTTTGCACATTCCACTGCGGTGGCCTGGGGTTTGCCGGCTCGAATCCAGGATGTGGACCTAGGCACCACTTGTCAAGCCATGATGTGGCAGGCGTCCCACGTATAAAGTAAAGGAAGGTGGGCACAGATGTTAGCTCAGGGCCGGTCTTCCTCAGCAAAAAGAGGAGTATTGGTGGCAGATGTTAGACCTAATCTTCCTCCAAAAAAAAAAAGATAATTTCTTGTAGGCCCCATGGCCGAGTGGTTAAGTTCGTGCGCTTTGCTCCTGCAGCCCAGGGTTTCACCGGTTAGGATCCTGGGTGTGGATGTGGCACTGCTCGTCAGGCGATGCTGAGGCGGCGTCCCACATGCCACAACTAGAAGGACCCACAACTAAAATATACAACTATGTACTGGGCGGATTTGGGGAGAAAAAGCAGGAAAAAAAAAAGAAAGTGTCCTATTTGGCCCTATCCAAAGCTTTGCTAGCTGTGCCCTGCCTTGCCCTTCCAAGGAATTCCTTAAAACACTGTCAGCAAAGCTGTACCAGAATAAGAGTTTAACTAAGTTTAAATCATAAACTCATAATTCTTAGAGCTGAAAGAGACCTTAGAAATTATGTTTCTACTCCAAACTCTTTATTTTGGAAAAAAGGAAATAGAGGCCAGATTGGTTGTAATCATACAGTGAGAAGTAGAACTGAGCTGGAGCTGTTATCTCCTGATTCCCAATTCACTGTTTTTGCAATGTCTTAAACTCTTTCCTGCCTTATAAGGCCTGGGATTTACAGTGGAGGGAGGGGGAGAGAAAGGGTGACGTTTCTGAAACTCTGACCAGTGGTAGACAAGCCCACCCATCATTACGCCTGGACTGCTCACCACAGGGTCCTGGTCAAGTTGGTCTGTCTGAGGGTGAGTGCATTCAGTTGGCACCTAGCCAGACTTGGCTTCAAATCCCAGCTCTTCATCCTCCAGCTCTGTGATTTAGGGCAAGTCACTGAACGTCAGTATCTTTATCTACAAAAATGGGAATGAAGCTTGTTGACTTGTTGGGCTGAACTAATACTTGCCTCCCAGCATTGAGATAAGAATGAAATGAAATAACATAAGAAAGCATGCAGCCGAGCATGTTATTGAACATTCAACAATTGTTCATTTCCCTTCTTCATTTCTCAGAAATGAGCTCCTGAGTTCTTTTTTTTCATAAGTAATTGATACTTAGAAAAAAGGAAAAGATGTCACAGCCATTTGAAACCACACGTTTTGTAATCACTTGCTATCAGCACCTCCCACATGTGGAAGTTATACCCTCTGAATGTAGCAGTCTCTTGAGTATTCTTTCATGCAAAAGATACCTCATGTATAAAGCATTTAGACTGATTTCTCTATATACCTATTGAAGACAAGCAATTATATTTTTACTACCAACTTTTAGGGTTAGATGACCCATAGACACATGTAGCTAAGCATATTCATTGCAAAATACTATGTAATTTTAGTAAAATATTTTTTCTCTTAAAAAAACAGTTTTTATGACTATGCAAGCAAAGTTAATGAAGAGAGTTTGGACAGGATTCTTAAAGACCGGAGAAAGGTATGTTCTATTTGTTGCCTAGTCTGATTTGGAAATCGCTTCTTACCACCCAAACTTGAAACCAGAAAGGAATAGAAAAGGAAACAATGTGATATTTATTTATGAGAGTTCTGGTAAGTAGATTTTAAAAGTAAATTGTGGATGTGAGACAATGTTTACAGTATATCAATAGAAAAAATGTAGATATTTGTAGTATAATTCCATTATGTAAAAATCAGAAGAAAAGCAAATGAAGTATAATCCAGAAAGTTAACAATAGTTGAGTTGATTCTGGGTAGTTCTCCCTTTCTATTTTGTAATTTAAAAAATAGTTTTGCAAGTGCTGGCCTGGTGGTGTAGTGGTTAAGTTTGCATGCTCCACTTCAGTAGCCCAGGGCTCACAGGTTTGGATCCTGGGTGCAGACCTACACACCGCTCATCAAGCCATGCTGTGGCAGTGTCCTACATACAAAATGGAGGAAGATTGGCACAGGTGTTGGCTCAGCAACAATTTTCCTCAAGCAAAAAGAGGAAGATTGGTAACAGATGTTAGCTTGGGGCCAATCTTCCCCACCAAAAAAAAAATTTTGCACATTTTTAATACATATGCATTAATTTTATAATCAGGAAAATATTTCTAAAGAATGTAAATTGCAATCAAACATCTTTGGATATGTTACTCTTTCAAGTTCAATTACCCTTGAGCATAGATGTTTTTCCAAAAGGTCAAGCATTTATTATTTCTGTCCACCTATGCATATGATGTACTGATTGTGTATGGTAGGCAAATCTGAATCGAATTGAAAATGAACCAAAGTTTTGTTGCTGAAGCATTGTCTGATGGTCTCATTTATAATTTACTCTAGTGTACCATGTGTGGGTTTTACTTTTTTACCTTGGGATATTAATTTCAGAAAAATAGATTGGTTATTAAACCATCACTTGAGGAAAAAAGTACCAGTAAAAGTTTTCAGTTTGTCAAACAGAAAACAGAATGCCTTTGTTTAAAAGAAGCGTATAGTATAGAAAATCTTCTAAAAAATTCTCCGTGGATAAAAATAACCCTGGCGGTGTGGGCCGTGGGCCGTAAGGCGTCTGAAGAGGGCGCTGGGAGAGAGTGCAGTTAGAGTAGGTCAGCCTCCTTCCCCTTGGACGGGCGGTTCAGCACCACTGTCAGTGCGAGGCAGAAAGGACAGCAGGTAAACCCAGAGGAGGGTGGGAAGCCTGGGGGATAGGTGGGACAGAAGGACAGATAGCTTTTCTAACGAGAATAAGCTCAGGAGGGGCTCAGTGTTGGCAGAGGCTGACCCAGTCACCTGCCCAACTAGGAAAGAGAGAGCAGCCACAGGTGTCATGGTCCGGCTCTCTTATTGTCAGTGACTTGCCCGAGAGCACGCGTTCTGGAATCTCTTAACAGTCTATCCATCTCCCAGCCACCGCCTTGCCTCCTCATGCTATTTATTTTCATATTTTGGATAATGAACCTTTATTGTACTTTCTAAAACTAAAATTTGTTCCACGAAAATTCTTATGGAGCACAGGTCTCTAGAGCCCTCACTACATACGAAAAGTACTAGGAAGTTTTTTTTTTTAATAGATAAAAAAAATTTTAAGTGAGCAAAAATGAATAAAGAATATGAACAGGAAATTCACAGGAGAAAAAAAGAGATCCACAAATGGCCAAGAAATAAATGAAAAGATGTTCAACTTCAATCAGGAAACTCAAATTGAAACAGCGTGATACTATTTTTTTGCCCATCAGATTGGCAGAAGCATGAAAGGATTGCTAGTATTCACTGCTGGCAAGGCTGTGGGAAATGAAAGCTGTAGTTGGTGGGAATGTAAGTTGATATCGACATTTAGAAGAAGAATTTTGCAATAACAGAATTTTAAATATGCAGTTTCACCTCTAGGAGTCTGGCCCAAGTAAATAATTGCATCTAGGCATATGAAAAACTGGCCTTATTGAACACTTAACTCTGTGCCAGGCCACACTCTAAGCACTTTTCAGGTATTGACACGTTTAATCCTTGCAGCAGCCGCATGAGGTGAACTGGTGTTGTTATCATCCCCATTTTACAGTGGAGGCAACTGAGGTGAAGTCATTTGCTTAAGGTCACCAGTGGGACCTGGGGGAGCCAAGGCTTAAACCCAGCAGTCTGGACTCTTAATCAAGTGTACAGGGATGTTTGTTGCGTCTTCGCTTAATAGTGAGAAGTTGGAAAACAATCTCAGTGTCCTCCAGTGGGGAGTAAATTGCGTTGGTACCTCCCTACTATGGGACACAAAGCAGCCACCAGAAAGAATGTGGGAAGTTCTCATATAATGTCATAGAAAGGTCTCTAAGTTATGTTAAATGAAACAAGTAGTATTATAATTTGAGCCTGTTTTATGTAAAAGCAAAAGCATGAGTGTGTGTTTAAATGTACAGAAAAGGATCTGGAAAGAAGCCAACTGCACTTAAAAGGGATGACTTTGGGGAGTGGAGAGACGCTGCTGCTGAAGTGAGACATCATTCGAGAAGCTGGGTTTTTTTGTTTTTTAAAGATTTTATTTTTCCTTCTTCTCCCCAAAGCTCCCCAGTACATAGTTGTGTACTTTTAGTTGTGGGTCCTTCTAGTCGTGGCATGTGGGACACCACCTCAGCACGGCCCAAAGAGCGGTGCCGTGTCCGCACCCAGGATCCAAACTGGCAAAACCCCGGACCACTGAAGCAGAGCACACGAACTCAAGCACTCCGCCACGGGGCCGGCCCTTGATAAGTTTTTTTTAACTGTATTTTATAATTGAAGATAAATTGAAAAGAGAAAAGGACTCTACTCTGTAGTTCTTCCACATTCCAGTCAATTCAGGGATTTTAAAATTGGATTTGCTGTTTGAGGACACAGTAGACCAGTCATAGGTTGTCACCTGGAGTTAACTTTGCTTTACCTGGGGCCAAGATTCTCAAAAAAGTTAAAAGTTGATCTGCAGTTTTGATTTTATAGAACTTTGTGCTAAAGCAAATGTTTATGTTTTCCTTTGCAATTAAATTTATGAGTTTGTTGCTTCAGTTTACTTGGAAATTATGTTTTATTTCCCATGGTATTTGTTAAGGGCAAGAACTACTGCATATTTCATTGCACATGTTTCTTGCAGCACCTTATACATAATATAAACTCTGTAAGGATTTTTTTGCAAAACCCAAATTTCCAGCGCAAAAGCAAAGATGATATATGTTTAAACGACTGAAAAGCTTTATAGTTGATTCTAGTTTGAGTTATTTTCTCCCAGGAAAAGAACAAAATTGTATCTTCACCTTGAAT
Organism: Equus asinus; assembly: GCF_041296235.1. NCBI lineage: Eukaryota > Metazoa > Chordata > Mammalia > Perissodactyla > Equidae > Equus > Equus asinus. The sequence continues at coordinate 8,309,080 of NC_091791.1, read as the reverse complement.
GAGTTATTGTACTACCCACGAAGGGACATTTAAAATGTTAGGCTTAAGATAGAGGCTATTGTTTTTGATATGAAAATCCTCCAGTAGGTACACCATGGTTGTGTGCTGAAATACTGCCCTGGCAGAATCATAGAATCATAGTGTGTTCACGAAGTTTCCACAAGCCTCAGGTTTGGGGCTAAGGCCAAAAAAGCAAGTGAGAGGAGTATTTCTGCCTTCTGGAAGCATCTGCTCTGAAATAGATAATGATAAACATAACAGCCATCTTAATATCATTATAAGGCCGAAAAGGATGCAACCTCAAGATAATAAATGTGCCCAGTGTTGGGGATAATTGCTTTGACTCCAGAAAATGTAAGTGACTATCTAGTATAGAGAGTAGAAAGGAAAGCCTTTGTGAAAAATTGTCTATGAAACTTCAGCAGAAATAAGGTTTTAGGGAAAGATGTCCGTAATTTTGCATCATGGCCCAAACATAGCTGTCAAAAAGGTGCTTTTCAGCATTGGCAACCTAGTTTGTCAGTAGCCTCCCGAGTAACTTGTTAGCTCTAAAAGGCAGTTTTGTAGCTGTCACCAATGTGAATTAAGTTGGCTTCTCATCTTTAATTGATCTGAGTGATGGGAGCATCTTTTTTGTCAAGTATCAAATGAATAAGTTGATTACTATCAGTTGGTATCCAAAATAATTTATAAGGTTCCCCACTTCTCAGAAAATACAAATAGAATAAAACGATTGGAATCAACATAAGTGAAAAGTACCATTAGTCATCCAGTAAGCACTTGCAAGATTCTGTTAAACAGCGAGTATTTCATGAGAACAGCCAGTGTACTGAGTGCTGCTCAGGCCTTTGCAGGGATGCAGAGGGAGTATGAGACACACCCAGTGCTTAGAGGAGCTAAGTCCAGCATTTATACAGAGCACTGAGACTTAGGACTGATATGCCATGTTCTTGGACATCCATAGCTCTAGTCTGTTGATAGGACTATCGCACATAAAGCTGCTGTGACCCTTTGTATATAAGTGTTTGTGTGGATACATTGAGAATTAAATTTGTAAGATTTCATGTAACTTTTAATGCTTTTTTCCTTCTGTTTTTGTTGCAGAAAGTTATTGGGTGGTACAGATTCCGGCGAAACACACAGCAGCAAATGTCCTACAGAGAGCAGGTTATCCATAAGCAACTCACCCGCATCCTTGGGGTGCCCGACCTCGTCTTCCTTCTCTTCAGCTTCATCTCCACAGCCAACAATTCCACCCATGCTTTAGAATATGTTCTCTTTAGACCAAATCGAAGGTAAAGAAAGTGTTCCTACCAGCCTCATATATAGGAAAGATGTTGGTAGAAAAGCTTTTGTAAGCTTTGTTTTTTGTAATTAGAGAAGGTACTTTTCCTTGTCGGTTAGTTGTATAAATTAAAATTGTTTCTGAATCAAGAATGCTTAGCAAGACATGTTAATTACGCATAAATTCTTATAGGAATAAACAGCTGGAAATCATCATTTGCTTCTCTGTAATCCATTATGTAGAAATACAGTTTTATTGCTCTGAAAGTCATTGTAATTTTAAAACATAGATTTCACAGACAAAATTGTAAAATTGATCCACCTACTGGTTAATGAAGGTTTTGCATTGTGAACTTGTTAAAGCAAAAAAAAAATGACCATCTGATTATGGTGTCTGTCTGTAAGCAACAGAAAGGTTTCCCTCTGGAAATTCATTTGCAGAATAAATTAAATTGAGATCAGTGAAAATAGTTATTAATTGTTAAATAGCCATTTGCAGGATTTTAGTAATGAATCAGTAGGTATTTCTTGAGCACTTAGAAGCTCCTCAGCACTCTGTCAGTCACTGCGGGGATGCAAAAGAAGTGTAAGACATGACCTCTGCCCTCAAGGAGTTTATAATCGGGTTTCCACTTTACGAGAAGGAAAAGAGCAGCTAATTCCCGCATGCTCGGGCTGTGTGTGGAAGCAGGCCCTCCGTGAGCCCTCCTGTTAGCTCCTCGGGGCAGAGGCTCGGACTCCTGTCGGCAAGACCCAGTCTTCAAGCAGAGCATCTCTCATAACATCCTCTCTCTCCATCCCCCACAGGTATAATCAAAGGATATCCCTTGCTATTCCCAATTTAGGCAATACTAGCCAGCAAGAGTATAAAGTGTCCTCAGTGCCAAATACTTCTCAGAGCTACGCCAAAGTTATTAAAGAACATGGGTAAGTTGAAAGTAAAAGGAAAGTGTTCCCCTTCTTTTGTTAATAGTATTTAAGAAGTATATGGAGAAATGTGGAATCAAGTTTGATATAATTAAAAGTGAAAAATGCTGTGAGGTGATTCTCTAGGACACCACCACTATATAGCAACATTTTATTCCTATTGAAAAGATGGTTTACTTTTACTAATACTTATTTTTTTTATCATTTGTCATGTTTTTTGTGGGGTTTTTTTGCAATTGATATAAACGTTTGGGTCAAGTTTGTGTATTTCTGAGGTTCTAAAAGCTAAATGTGGTCACTGAAGAATATATAGCTTATATTTTTTAAATTGTCTTGGTAACAATGGTTCTTTTTTATTTCTCTTCTGTAATTCTAATAGTGTGGACATTATTACTGAGACATTGTCACCTTGGAGTTGCAGCATTTAAGTAACAGATTACAGTAGAAGTGATAGGAAAATGCCTTTCAGGTTTACAGCAGTTTGAATAACTGTGTGACGTCTTTTTTCTGTCTGTCTTCTAGTACTGACTTTTTTGACAAGGATGGAGTAATGAAAGACATCAGGGCGATTTATCAGGTTTATAACGCGCTTCAGGAGAAAGTGCAGGTAACTGATTTATTTACTAGTTTTCATCTTATTTATATTGCCCAAATGCTTTTAATTCTACTTTAATTTTTAATAATCTCCCAATTGACAAATGAATTGTCTGAAAGTTGGAATATGCTTTCCTAAAATAATATCAGATGTATAGGGTAGTTACTCATGCCATCCTGCAAAAGCCTGTCTCACTCGTGCCTGAAGCAGAGACTCTGAAGTATAGTATTAATATTAGTGTTTTAAATACCTATGACCCTGTTTATAACAGTGTTTTTTCTAGGGAAATGTATTCTGAGATTAGGGAAGGATTGCTAAGAACACAGCTGTCTCCATTGGTTATACTCTAAGTAGAGACTACATCACGAGGCACCCATAACTCCGTGCAGCTCTGCTTCCGTCATTCTAGTTCACTCGCTTTGCCCCCAGCTGCCTTCATCGAGTGGGAGGATCACAGTGGAGCCTGTTCATTCCTAGTCATTCATGCAACAAATATTTATGGAAACATCTCTCACAAGCCAGATACTGAGCTAGGTGCTAACAATACTTTCCCACGTTCTTTTCATCAGCCCCAGTGTGTTCTTAGGGGTAATTTGCTCTAAAACCCTAAGAACAAAAGAGCCTTTGAGAACAAGAAGGAAAGTGGTAGAACTGAAGAAGCTGTCCCAGGCTTGGAGAAAGCCTAACTTTGAGGAGGAAGGCCCCGAGGAATAGAGAGAGGAATGAAGGCAGCTAGTGAAAAAGAGGAAAGCAGACTGAGTTCAGCCTGGAGCAAAAGAAGAAAGCTTAGGATGGGCAATTTCCACTGTTAGTGTTCCAAACTAGGGTCACGGTACACCTGGTGGTGTCGGGAACTTTTTACAGACTCACTGGTCACTGGCTTACTTTCCAGCAGTTTCTGGTATTTCTGCTATGGAAGGAACGTGCAGTGAAAAACAGCTTTTTGTCCTGAATTCATGACCATGCTCTTTTGAGACTGTCAGCACTGCCTAATGGACTTCAGAGTGGCTGTTGTACATTTCTTTGCCAATTGAATGAGGCCTGCTCTGCAAATGTCAGTATCGTGCGGAGTGCCCTGATCTGAATGGTTAAATTGCAGAGGTGTAGTCTCAAATAGTTAGTTTATGAAATCTTAACTTGGAAGCTTATTTTCTTTTTCAGCTTTCCCTGATTATAAATATTTTCTGTTGAATAAATCTCTTTGTGTCATCTGATTTTTGATTGTTATAAATAAAAGTCGAAGGCATCTCATTCCTGTCTTATCTTTTCTTCTTCCTTTGTATACTAGACTGATATCAAAAATGCCTTTTTCATTTCAATAAAATGAATAATCAAAGGAAAAGATTAAATCTTTCCCATCTGACCCTTATTGGTAAAGAATTTATAAATGAAACAGCATAATCATCATAACAAAATTAAGGAAGCGACTCAGTGAATAACAGCGATAGTGCCGGTCTCGTGGACCATCGTGATTTTGTTCTGCCTTCCGTGTCTGTTTCTTAACTCAGTAAAGCAGCTGGACTCCTCCTAGGATTCAAGTTGGTGCTTCCATATGGAATGCCTTGTGCTTGGATTTGAAACTAATTGTTCTTGTTGTCATTTTTCCCTCAGGCAGTTTGTGCAGATGTAGAAAAGAGTGAGCGAGTTGTCGAATCTTGTCAGGCAGAAGTGAACAAATTAAGAAGACAAATTACTCAGAGGAAAAATGAGAAGGAACAAGAAAGAAGTGAGTTTCTTATTAATTGTACCATTCAGTATCAGGGAACTGTCTGATTTTAAACATCAAATTATACAATAGGGGCTGGCTCTGTCGCCGAGTGGTTGAGTTCGCGCCCTCCACTGCGGCGGCCCAGGGTTCGGATCCTGGCCCAGACATGGCACCGCTCGTCAGGCCATGTTGAGGCGGTGTCCCACATCCCACAACTAGAAGGACCTGCAACTAAGATATACAACTGTGTTCCGGGGGGGCGTTGGGGAGATAAAGCAGGGGGAAAAAAAAAAAAAAGATCGGCAACAGTTGTTAGCCCAGGTGCCAATCTTTAAAAAAAAAAAAATTATGGGGCTGGCCCCGTGGCCGAGTGGTTAAGTTCGCGTGCTCCGCTGCAGGTGGCCCAGTGTTTCGTTGGTTCGAATCCTGGGCGCGGACATGGCACTGCTCGTCAGACCACACTGAGGCAGCGTCCCACATGCCACAACTAGAAGGACCCACAACGAAGAATATACAACTATGTACTGGGGGGCTTTGGGGAGAAAAAGGAAAAAAATAAAATCTTTAAAAAAAAAAAATTATACAATAAAATACGCGAATCCTTCCACACTCATCAAGCCCCAGGTTAAGCTGTTTGGGGGAGAGCACGCACTTGCCTTTAAGCTTTCCCAGAAGAGAAGTATGTTTTTCGTAGCATCCCTCTCAAGTCTCTACCTGGAAGAAAAAGACCAAAGGTAGAAAGACTGAAGTCCGGTTAGAATAAATCCCGAGAAGAGATTATTGCAGACTGGTGCATATATTGACGGATGTAATCCACTTAGAATGGAGGACGGGCTGTGGGGTTTTTTACTAAGTCCACCCTGGCATGCCTAGCATGCAGGGACTGTGTCCTCTTGATGAGAGCCACGCAGAGGAGCTACCTAAAGGTCTTTTAACCTTATATTTGATTCATAGTCAAGGTCACAATGAAGCCTTTACATGTCTTATTTTTGGTAGCTGTGGATGAATGGATACCATTAGGCTAAGGAACCAGCTGGCTGAATGAGAATTAGGCCCAAGAATCTATTAATTCCGGCATGGTAACAGACATATTTGCTACAATGCCTTCAAATTTAACATTCGTAAACAAAATGTATTAAATGTATGGCAGATAATATCAAGTGTAAAGAGGTAAGGTTGTGGCTAACCTTTTCTAATTTAATAAGAACATTTACAAACCAATTAAAATGTAGCTTTTTTTAAATGTAATTTTTATTTCCAGGTAAATGATGTCTGATTTATTTTTATTAAAAATAAGTTATATTTTTCTAGAAATAATTAGAAATGCAGACAGGGATTTATGTACAAGAATGTTAATCACAACTTTATAATTCTCAATTCTTGGAAACAACCTATTAGAGTTGTTGAATAAGCAACAGTAGAATAGCTGAGTAAATTCCAGTGTATCTATGTGATGAAATATTATACAGCCGTTGAAGTGAATTTTTAATAACATGGGATAATGCTTAATGTATAATCTTAAGTGAAAACACTAGGATATAATATGGTATAAACATCTGGTCTCAGCTCTGTTTAAAATACATATATCCCAAACGCATACACAAGGCTGGATAATGATACTGGAGTTCAGAAAAGAACTTGGGGCCTGACACTTAAAATTCACATCTTTTAACCCCAAGTCTTTTGGGTTTTTCACCAAAATTCTAACAGTGTTATCTGGATGATAGAATTGTGGTAAATTTTTATTTTCTTTGTTCTTTTCTAAATTTTGTACAAGTATGTATCTCTCTCTCTCTCTCTTTTTTTTTTTTTGCTGAGGAAGATTTGTCCTGAGCTCACATCTGTGCCAACCCTCCTCTATAGTGTATGTGGGTCACTGCCACAGCATGGCTGACAAGTGATGTAGATCCGTGCCTGGGATCTGAGCCCATGAACCTGGGCTGCCCCCTGCGTCATTTTTATAATATTAAAAAATGTATTTAAAACACTTTTAAAGGCTGTATAGACTTGTAACTGTGCGACTGTTTCAGAGCATTCATAAAAATGCTTAAAATTATGGCCTAGTACCTGGAAAACTGGTCATCTAACAGGGCTTTTAACGTTTTAAGGAGAAAGACACATATAAGTGTATTGTGACAAGTAGTTGTAAAGAAGTGTTTTCTGATGTGAGGCCTGTAAAGAAAAAAATTTACATTCAAATGACTTGCCAAGGGTGGTAGGGACTATTTCTTTCATCCTCAGGCCCCACAGCCTTCGAGCACTGTAAGCAGCAGGCGGAGCACTGTAAGCAGCAGGCGGGGAAACAGCACAGGGTTGGGAGTTCAAAGACATGCACTTTGCATATCAGGTCCCCGAGTCTAGCTATTCCCTTAGTCAAGTCATTTAATCTTTCTGAACTCTGGTTTCTTTGCCTATAAAATGGAAACAATAATAGTAATAATGATGACAGTAATACTTCAGAAGCTTGTTATGAGGTGAGAATGAATTGGTGTATAGGAAAATATTTTGTAGATTATAAAGAACTATGCAAATTAAAATAATAGTAAGAATTGATTTTACTGCCTTGTTGCTATTTTCTAGAACTTTTAGGTTGACCATTTAATGCATTGAGATGCAAAGCTGTGACAATATAGAAAGTATTACAGTTTTTTCCTGTTTTCACCCAGGATTGCAGCAGGCAATGCTCAGCAGACAGATGGCGCCTGAAAGTTTGGAACCAGGCTTCAGCCCTCGGATGCCCTATTCTGGGTTTGTGGCTGAAGGTAGAAGTCCACTTGGAGATGCAGAGGCCTCTGATCCTCCTCCCCCTTACTCTGATTTTCACTCAAACAATCAAGAAAGTACTTTGAGCCATCCTCGCATGGAAACTAGTGTCTTTATGCCTCGACCTCAAGCCGTGGGCTCTTCCAGTTATGCTTCCACCAGCGCCGGACTGAAGTATCCTGGGAGTGGAGCAGACCTTCCTCCTCCCCAAAGGGCAGCTGCAGACAGTGCTGAGGAATCAGACGACAGTGATTATGAAAATTTGATTGACCCTACAGAGCCCTCAAATAGCGAATGCTCACATTCGAGGGATTCTCGACCCATGACACATCCCGACGGGGGCTCCAGGAACACTCAGACCTCCCAGATTTGACTAAACAAAAGAAACTCTCCACTTAGCACTGTTTTCGTTAATCGCTTATTGAGAGAGGTTTTCGAGGACTTAATTTGGGGGGAGAACTGCTTTCTCAGACCCCTGGACTCCCAAGAGGAGAGTCCTTGGGCACAGAACTGTAGGAGCCTCGCCTCCGAGGGTCCTCACCTGTGGACGCGGTGTGCAGGTTTCACGGCAGAATCATTAAGATAATCAAATTGTCCTAATTCTGGTGCGATTCATGGATGTACTGGTAAATTTAGGCAAAGTGAAACTTATCAACGTAGTTTCTGTTCTTTAAAATAAATTGGAAGTTAGAGACTAAGCACAATTAGTCTATAAATGTTCTATAAATCAAAAACTTACCTCTTGCACTATCATGCCTTGAAATTTACTTTTTCAAAGGGAAATGAGTTTAGCAGCAGCCTTCAAGAACTTTCTTTCTATGATGAGCCAAATTCATCTTTGCCAGAAAAGAAATTTTGATAATTCCAAGAAGCCTGATTGGAACAAATCAGATGTACCTTCTCTCATCTGCATGACTTTGTGAGATTGAAAGAGAGGGCTTTGTTTCAACTTTTTTCTACTAGCCTGATATGTATTGTCACTTAAAATGGTTGCCTTTAAAAAAAGATGTAGAAATACTAATTACCAGTAAGTAATCATCCAAATAAGTATGTCATAAAATAAATCACTTATTTTTCTTTTGGGGAATTACAGTGACTGCTGTGTTGCACTAGCCACATTTATGGTCTCTGTTCTGGAGTCTTAAATGAAGGACACCCGGCAGTGGATAACGGAAGGGAGTTGTATTCCAGACCTGAGCTTTATGGTGAACAGATTCCAGACATAGTGGATCTAGCCAAGTTCATATGTAAGGGAGATAATTCATTTAGAGCTTCTGACAAATCCTAGTCTTAGTTTTATTTGTGGAGGAAAGACATTTAATAAACTGTCTTGGAATCTTGGTAAATAAAGATTCATTTTAAATCTGCATAACCATACTTATTTTTTCTTTTAAGTTGCCTTTTGGAGGAAAATTGTGGAATGTATAGAGACTTCCTGTTGGGACGCACTTATATTTTTGTTTACTACTTATTTTCTAGTTTTGCCCAGAATGTGTGAAACCACTAAAGATGTTCATGAGCATGTTAGGCTCCTCGTTTGGAAATGACAAGACCCACCGTTTACGATGAGGTCAGTCCATGAAGTTAATGCTTGGGAATATAACTGCCTTTCCTTTGGACTAGTTAAAACCTGTAGGACTAAGGAAGTTGTTAAAGAGGCTTAAAGTCCACATTCTGAAAAAGTAGTTTCATTTTATAGGAAAAAAGTTTACTTACTGAGCTCCAGTTCCAATACTAAATTAGACGATATAATAGGGACTGCAAATGAAATGCTAAAACTGCCATTCTTCAGATACCCACCTGCTGGGGTCTGCATTTTACTCCTCTCCTGGTTTTGCTGGCCTCCTACCACTGCCATTTGATTTAAAATGTTGGCAGATCACTTTACCTGCAAATGCGTTCCAGTTTTTATCAGCTACCTACTAGCGGCTTCAGCACCAGTGTGAATGAATGAGTTTTTTTTAAGTGCCATTGCCATCTCCTCTGTTCAGATTCTGACATTCAGGAAAATGTTATTTTATGCCATACTGAAACCTACAATGTATATCTGACAAAGCAGTTAAATGTGACAATAAAAACTTATTTAATCATGGAACCATTGTTTGAATGTCTGTCTCAGCACCCAACAAGGTCTTGCCTCAGTTTACTCGTTCTGGCTGCTCTTAGTAGACTTAGTACAGTTTTGAAATGGCGCTAAGATTCATCTCTAGACAGATGTTTTTGTCAGGCTGGTTTCAAGGGAAGTCGAAGAGCCCAACTTACTAAAATGTTTCTGTAGATTTCAGGGAGAATGTGTTGAGTATCAAGTTACCAAGAGAAGTGAGTATCAATTGATAGAAAATTTAATCTTAGAAAGCCCCCAAAAGGCACCTTTCACATAAGGACTGATGTTTGAAGAGCCTCCCCAGCCTGGATCACCTAACAGTTGAGGTGTCGTCGTGGAACTTGGTGCTCTCAGGCTGCTGGGAGTTGTGGAGCCTCCTTAGAATGAGAAGTGTATTCTGGATTCTGTGGGCTGTTCCGTCTGAGTGGCGGATGTCTTCCCAGAGCCCAGGGTGAGTCTGTTTTCAGCAGGATTGTAAAATGTGGGTTGTAGCCTCTTAGGATCCTATTCTGTGTCTCCCCTAACCATTCAGAGAAAAGAAGACTGGATTCTTTTAACTTAGAAGTCTGGAAATGCTTAATTACATGTTATAATTGGCTTTTCTGAAGAAAGATCAAAACATAATAACAGAAATCTCATCCCCAAACATTCAGGCCCTAAGGATATACATTTTAAAATTCCAGACACAGTGGGGCAGTAAGCATGACTGCTTTAATAAAAAAGATTTAAATTGACTGTCTTGTGAATCCATACTGTAAGAAAGTGAAGTCTAGGGTAAGGCAGAATAAAAACAGCAGAAAGCAGTAATGGTTTGTAACTGTGCTGGGTCTGGTTTGCCTTGACTATAGGTTTCGTTTCAGTTACTTAAAGATCTTCACTCTTTTACGAGGTTCTACTTCATCCTTTCCCACAGCAAACCTTAATTCTGCTGGATAGGGAGCCTGAAGGCAACTGGTCCTGCAAATGTGGTGCTAATAAATAATGGAAAATGTTTACTTTTCAACTTTATGACAAACAGATTTGGGAAAAGTTCTGGAATTTAGCTTAACTGTGTTCCTTTTGACAGTGATTTTTGTAATGCCATAAATAAGGCCGGAGAGTCAGGACACAGAGTACATCCAATTTGGGTTACTCTTGGGCTGCTCTGATCCCTGGAGATTGGGGGAGGGGCACCCTCTAGCAGCGAGGCCTTGGAACGTCATGGAGATGTCCTCTCGAATGCCAGATGCTACACATGGTCCGGATTGTAGTACTTAGTAGTGGCCTTCTATTTGTGCAAAGACTTAGCAAAAGAAGTTCATTGCAGCATTTTTCTAATAGCAGAGAACTGGAAATTAATGCTAATGATAGCAGAATGGTTAAATTTTGATACGCACCCAGAAGAAATGTCTGCAACCATTAAAAATACTGAAGTAGAAGTCAAAAAGATTTCTTGGCATGGAAAGATGGTTTCTAGATACCAAATGAAGAAAGCCAGGTTTCTAAATAGTATGTAAGGTATGATCTGATTTTTGTGGGGAAAAAAAATTTATTTAATATTACTGTTGACAGAAAACAATCCTAAAGGATATTCACCAAAGGGTTAACAGCGTTGTCCGTAGGTCATGGCGATACAGGGGATTTGTTTTTCATCCTTCACTTATTTGCATTTTCTAATTTTTCTGCAATAAGTGTTTATGTAATAAAATACTTCAGAAATGATGAGTCGTTGACTACATGAATTATTTCATGCACATCACCCTAGGAGTGATTCTGGAAACATTCTTGGTTCTCTGGGTCTCTTCACCACCGCACTTCAATTTTTTAGGTTTGTGGCCCATGTAAGATCAGCCTTGTTGATACAGCTAGCTTCCCTGCATTCAACTTTTAGCTCATTTCCAGATGAAATCATGTACTTAGATTTTTTGCATTGACACTGATTTTTTTTCAAATAAGTCTAGAGCCAATTCCACTTTTCGTAGTTCAGAATCCATTTCCTAATTTCAAAGAAGCACTTAAGACATGCCTTCTGAGATTGAAAATGATTCAAAACTGGAGCAATTATTTATAATATTTCTCTAAGGCGAAAGTGCTGACTGAAAAATGGATTTTGGGAGACTTAAAATGTAAGAATGATTTCCTTGGTCTTGCAGATAACCTTCTGCAAGATACACATGTCCTACTTGCTGCTATTCCTCGGTGCGGTTCCCTTCCATCATCGCAGAGGCGGACCCGTGATAGTCCACTCCACACGTAAGCAAGTCTGGAGGCGTTTGGTTGCAAAGCAAATGTGTGCTTGCCTGGGACCTTTGCTGTGGCCAACCAATTGTGGGCCCTGCTTGCTAGAGCTCGGGGCCATTAGTCGTGAAACGTGACTGATTAGAAAAAGATGTGGTTTAGCTGAACTAAAACGTGGCTCATCCGAAAGGCCTTGCAGACAGTTTCAGGGTGTGCGCCTGTGGGAGGAATTCAGGGACAGTGAGTGAACGCTCTCTAAAAATAATAAGTCCAAGGCAGATCCCTGGCATGCGTGAGATGGAGAGTTCAGAGGTGGATGTCATGCAACTTGAATCTTTAAAAAGTTCTCCATCCTTTCAATCTGTCACAGCCCTACTCACTGTTTAAGGCCCAGCTCAAACACCACCTCTTTTAGGAGAGCTTGCTGACTCACCTGGGAGGTGCTTGCCCGTACATTGATACAGCCCTCAGCATGTCCTATATAGTTATAGTTAATCTGTCTGACTCCCCAGCAGGATGTGTAGTCCTCGAGGGCAGGACAGGGATGGAGGCATCTCAGAATTCCCAGCGCCAGCACAGTCTTGGCATAGAGTGAGTATCAATAAATATTTGTTGTTCTCATGTTTAATGAAAGTAGGAGGACCCAAATAAAACTGCCCCGTAGATAGACTCATTCCTGAAGAATCAGGCGATAAAACAAAGATTATCATCTGGACAGGTTACTAGTGAAATTTTTTTTCTTCTCCCCAAAACCCCCCCAGTACATAGTTGTATATTCTAGCTGTAGGTCCTTTTAGTTCTGCCATGTGGGACGCCGCCTCAGCATGGCTTGATGAGCAGTGCTAGGTCCACGCCCAGGATCCTAACTGGCAAAACCCTGGGCTGCAGAAGCGGAGCGCATGAACTTAACCACTCAGCCACGGGGCCCGCCCCAGTAGTAAAAATTTTTACTTCTTTAAACTGCCCTTGTATTGAAAATCTTCTTGACAAACAGTTCCGTACCTAGGCCTTGGGGTCTTTATGCAGTGCACAAGGGTGGGCACGAAACCAGCATCGTGTAGAGGCAAGATTGATGATTGAAGGAAGATTTCCCTTCAGGCCCAACTGCACCCTGTGTTAGCTGTGTGGTCTCCAGAAGTCTCTTAGCCTCTCAGGGCCTCCGTGTTCTTATCTATGAAACAGGCTTAAGAGGGATGCTGCGCGTCCTGCAGGGTGGGTGGGTAAATTGCTGAGAAACACGTGAAAATCCCTTTTTGTAAATGGTAAAGCGGGACAGAAGCACCTACCGTAGAGCTGCCTAGACCTCATTTTAACGTCTTCCTAGGTTGAGGTCCCTGAGACACCAAGGCTGTCTCTGAAGAGAGTTGCAGGCTGTCCCCCAGGGGAACCCGGAAGGGCCTGACAAGCGGTCCCATGAGGATCATTGCTTTCATTGATTGGGTTTCCTTCCAAGGCCAGGATGGGGTTCTGCCAAGCATATTTGAACCCAAAGCCCCGTGCGGCTCCCAGATTTATCTCCTGAGGCAGGACTGGAAGTACGCACAAAGGAAATGTGACATTACTCAACAAAACCTACCTCTTAGAAGCAGCTGTTGTTTTAAACGTCATCCTTCAGCCATTTTGGAAAATTATTTGTGACTTTTACTTGGGCAAACAAGGGTGAGTGAACTTTAGAAAGTTAAGATTGGCGAAAGGATGTTTTACCCTTTAAAGGAGTGGTGAGAATATTCTGATCCGTTTTATAAAGTTGGCTGCGTGGGCATTTGCTTGGTGTGCTGTGAGGGCAAGAAAATCATTCGACACTGACCGTAGACAATGAGTCATCTATGGGATTTGCGTTCCAACCAGTTACCAGCACATATTCAGGATTTAGCTGTGTTTGACTTCATCATCTCCAAATCATTCATTCATTCTTTTTTTCTCCTTTCGTAATATGAAAGTTTTAAAGGATAATCAAAAGCAGAGAGAACAGTATCAAGAACCACTATTTTTCCCTCCCCCAGCGTCAAGGATTATCAACTATTTGACACCCTTGCTTAATCTACCTCTTTTCCTCTAAAAAATCATTGCTGTGTTCTTTTAAAACATATTTCCAACATCTCATCCTTTTACCTGCTCCTAAATACTTCTTAAAAATAAGGACATTTTCTTACACAATCACAAGGCCATTATCACCCCTAATGAAATTAATTCCTTAATATTATCTAGTATTTTGTCCATATTCCACTGTCCTTGGTTGTCTCAAAATTCTCTGTTTACAGTGGAGAGATCTCACTCTCACTCCCTTAATCAAGTGAGTTTAGCATCACAGACAGGGCCACAGAATGACATCAGGAGACTCCTGGTATGATGCGAATCGAGTGCACGTCGCCCATGAGGTACGTCAACCCACTTTCCACCAGGATTTAATCAAATCTTCAGGCCTCATTTCCAATCTACAAGAAATACGCAGGAACAAGCTGACCCAAACCATGAGGAAACCATCAGACAAGTCCAGAACATGGGGCGTTCTATAACTGGCCTAATTCCTTTAAAAACTCAGTGTCATGGGAGAAAAAGGGTGAAGGGACCACTCTGACTAAAAGAGATTATAGAAACACAACAATGTTGATTGGCTTCAACTTTGAAAAAACGATACATTTAGAGAAATTTGAATAGGGACTGCGTTAGATAACATGAGGAAAGTATCGCGAGTTTTCTTAGGCACAATAATGATGTGGTTACGTGAGAGAATCTCCTTATTTTTAGGAAATTTTTAGGCTGTATGGTTGGAGGGGAGAGTCATGATGTCTGCAGCTCACATTCAAATGGCTCAAAAACCACATGTACAGAGGAAGACAATAGGGCAAAGGTTAGCAATTGCTGGACCTGGGTGATGGGTATACGAGAGTTCATTCCACTCTTCTTTCTATTCTTCTGTATGTTTGAAATTTACACAATGAAAAGCTGGGAAAAAATAAAAGTAAAACAGCGCTGATGATAATTCTGACTTTGCTATTCCACAGGCAGGATGATATTAAAAATATTCAGTGACTGATATGGAATATAGAAATAAATTAATATATTTTCTTTTATTCATGAAATAACCTAAAATACATAATGGTATTTCATATATATATACATAAAACAAAGGGGTGTATAGTGTAATATAAATTATTTATCACGTTATTCTAGTAATTTGCAAATCACTTTTTGACATTTAGAAAATGTTAGTGATCTTTAGTTTAGCATAGCCGTCACTAGCTAAATGGCGCCCCTGTCTGGGCCATGATCTGACTTGCAAATTGCATCAAAGTTTTCCAATGGCTTTCTCATTAAATCAATAGCACTGACTGACACACAGTCTCAGTAAGTAGAAAATCACTTTTATCATCAACAACCTTGCTCTGAATGCTAGAATCTCTCTCAGCTTCTACTTAACCCAAAACATCTACATCTGGGATTTTTCTAGCCTTTATCATAGTAGGGGTTTTATATAGCCAATCTCTCTTATCAACTGTCTTGGAAATACTTTATTAGAATGTCATATAAGTGTTTAAATGTTATAACTTTTTTTTTTTTTGGTGAGGAAGATTGGCCCTGAGCGAACACCTGTTGCCAGTCTTCCTCTTTTTTTCTTGAGGAAGATTGTTGCTGAGCTAACATCTATGCCACTCTTCCACTATCTTGCATGTGTGACGCTGCCTTAGCATGGCTTAATGAGTGGTGTGTAGGTCCATGCCTGGGATCCGAACCCATGAACCCCAGGCTACCAAGGTAGAGAGCGCAAACTTAACCACTATGCAACTGGGCTGGCCCCTATAACTTTTGGTTTAGTTAAAATCCATGGAGCTTTGCAAATATCAATTGGTCAAGTTTCAGGATTAAATAAAAGACATCAAAGTTTACTATATTTATTTATTTTTATCATAAAACAGCAAATATGTTCTCACGTAACATCTTAGACAATTTAGTAGTTTTTACCTAGGAATTGCCACTTTGTTGTTTCAGAAGGCATATCATATTTCTTTGTTTTTCTAATGCCTTCTGCTCCTTTTCCCTGCTTTCTGTTATCTGTTTTATACATCCAATCACTTCTATTATTTTATCAGCTTCAATAGCCGACACGCTTCTTGTAGAACGAAAGAAAGTCCTGACATCTTGGCTGGAATATCATTTATTAAACCCAAATCTGTTTAAGTGTTTTCTTTTTCCAAATGTCAACCACTCCTATTTTATAATTTCTATTAAAGATAATATTGAAGACTCAATTCAATTGTCAAACTACCTTTGTAGCTCTAGCGCCTCAGAGCTCACCCATTGAGATGCAAATATTCTTCTAATTTTCCATTTTTAGGTTCTCTGTAAGATACACGAATTTTCTCTGATGTTTATTTGATGTGATAGTAAGTAGAATGCTTTTTCAAGAAGAGATTTTAAGTGATTTAATTGAGTTACATCTTTTATTGCATCATTCACAGAAAATTTAATATACCCACTAAGTATCAAACTAAAACACGCAGAAAATCTTCTAAATCTGGGCCAGAACTTAGACTTTCTCACTAGCAATATGCAGATACACTAGCAAAACACTATACAAAATCAGCAGTGTTTGCTTGTAAATTCTCAGCGGGATCATTTTTCTTGAGTGCCAGCAATAAAGCTCAATATGTTACTTCAACTATTGTTCCATGAGGACAACAAAAATCATTAAATATCTTTAAAATCTTAAATTTCACTTCTAGGTAAATTATCAAGGTATTTCTACATATGAGATGAAGTTTCAAAATTTTATTGCCTTGATTTACACTTTCCAAAAAGATGTTTTCTTATTTTGGTAGATTTATTTTGCAATAAGTTTTTTTTCACTTGTTTACTTTTTAAGTAATAGCTTTATTAAAATATAATTCATATAACATAAACTTCAACCTTTTAAATTATTCAATTCGGTGATTACTAGCATATTCACAGATTTATGCACCCATCACCACTAATTTTGGAACATTTTCATCACCCCTAAAAAGAAACCCCGTCCTCACCTCTCCCCAGGCCCTGGAAACCACTAATCTACTTTCTGTCCCTATGGTTTTGCCTACGGATCCCTATGGATTCTGGACTTTACATATACGTGGAATTGTACAATATGTCCTCTTTTGTGTCTTGGTTTTATTTACCATAATGTTTTCAAGATTCATACATGTTGTAGCATATATCTGTGCTCCATTCCTTTTTGTGGCCAATAATATTCCATTGGATGGAAATACTGCATTTTGTCTATTCATTTGTCAGATGGTAGACATTTGGGTTGCTTCCACTTTTTGGTGATTTTGAATAATACTTTGCAATGAGTTTTGCAAATATACACGACTCCTCCAATTAAGAGGTAGGATCTATTTCCCTGCTTCTTGAATCTGAGCTGGTCTTATGATTGGCTTTGGCCATTAGAATGTAACAGAGGCCCGAGTGCTTCTGCTGTCCCTCTTAACCCCTTCCTCCACCATGAGGACAAACCCAGGATGGTCTGCTGGATCACAAGGGACATTGTGGAGGAGAGCCCAGTTGTCCCAGCCAAAACCATCCTAGACTGGGTCTGCAGCCAACTGACCCCCAAACAGGAGTGGAATAAAGTGGCCCCCAGAGGGAATAAGTCAGTTAACATCTAGATCACTAAGGAAAAGCTCAAGGTCAGGGTCCCCAGCATCCCACCGCCAGCACAGAGGGCACTAGTGCACAGTAGAAAGAGCGCTGAACAGCATGTGGTCGAAGACACCTGTTGTGAATATGCTATGATCTTGAGCAAAACACCACACCTCCCCAGATCTCAGTTCCCCTCTCTGAAAAAGTAAGGGGTGGCACTAGGTGACTTCTGAGGTCCCATGCCCTCCAAGCTTGCATGAGCCATCTTGCTGGAAGGTTGCAGGCAAAGTCAGCGATCATAGATCTCCTCGTGCTCAGGAAACCCACTACTGAGAGCATCTCAGAGCGCAGAATCTGGCGGACTACACATTCGTACTCCTCCTCTGGGTTGATCTTGCATCTAAGACTTGGTCTTCATATCCTGGTGGTTGGTGGATCTGCGTCTGACCTGCCCTCCAGGCCCCGTGACCCTGCTAACCCAGTGGGTCCAACACCCTACCCCTGCTCAGGGGGACAGGTCGTGAGAAAGGCCGTGCACAGTCTCTGGAAGAATAGAATCCTAGGACAAGCCTGGCATGGATGGGGCAGATGATGTGACCTCTTGGAGGCAGGTTCATGCATTCGTACATTCTTTTTCTCTACAAAACTTGAGCGCCTGCTGCATCAGGCAGTGTGAGGTATACAAGACATAGCCGCTACCTTAGCGGACATAATGTTTTCCTGCCCCTCCCCCTCCATGTGGTTCTAGAAGGCTCTCAGAGGCCCCAATCACCCCAATCGTGGTGGTGGACACCAGACGGAAGCTAGGCCAATCAGACTCTCTAGAAATTTGAATGTTGAGCCGCGATACCCAGAGTCGGAAGGTGACTGGAGTCCAGTCACCTGGTGGCCTGAGTTGTCCCTAAATCCCAAGATCCTTGGAGATGTCCCAGTTCCCACCGTGGCTCTTCAGTTCTTCCTCTGAAAGTATGTCTTACTTAGAATTCTCCTAGTAAATCCTGGTTTCTGCCAAAGTTAGAAAAGTTTAGTTTTTGTTCTTTGCAACTTTAAAACCCTTGCTGATATGCAACCCTCAAGGAGTTGCCAGTCTAGAATTCCAGAGAGCACCCAACACAGCCCCCCCCCCGCCCACAGCCCCCCAGGTAAATAAATATCAGCCATTTGGATAATTGGTAAGGATGTAACAGGTAAATCAGTGAATAATCGGGGATGGGGGGCTGCAGAGAGAGGCTTCAGGGGATCTCCCAAGAGTCTAGGGGGAGGCAGCACCGTGTAGGGCATTCCATAGAGGGATACTGGGAGACGCTGGTGTGTGGGGCATTATTCTAGGCCCCAAGGGTGAGCGTGGATGAGACGATAGCTATGAAGTAAATTAGAATGCAATGTGATATGTGAAATAATAAATACATCTTCCAAGTTCGGGAATAGCACGAAGGAGGGTCAGGGAAGGCTTTTGGGAGGAAGTGACACCCAGGCAAGCTTTGAAAGACGAGAGGAGATTGCCAGGCCGACAAGCGGGGATGGATGTCAGGGGCGAAGCCTGGGAAACAGGAAGCAGCTTGGTGTGCTCAGTGCTCAGCGGATAACCAGTAGTTGTTCGTTTTTTTACTTAATAAACTTTATTTTTTAGAGCAGTTTTAGGTTCACAGCAAAACTGAGCAGGAAATATAGAGAGTTCCCATACACCCCCAATTCCCACACGTTCACAGCCTCCCCCACTATCGACATCCCCCACCAGGTGGTACGTTTGTTACAAGTGTGAACCTACATTGGCTCATCACTATCCCCCAGAGTCCGCAGTTTACATTAGGGCTCCTCTGAGTGCAGTACGTTCTATAGGTTTTGACAAATGCATAATGACACGTATCTACCATTGCAGTACCGTACAGAATTGTATCACTGCCCTGAAAACCCCACATGTTCCAGCTCTTCATCCCTCCCTCAGTCTGTGCCCTAAACCCCCGGCAACCACTGATCTTTCTACTGTCTCCGTAATTTTGCCTTTTCAGGTCGTGTTCTTTCACTTAGCAGTATGCCATGTCATTTCATGGCTTGATAGCTCATTTCTTTCTAGTGCTGAATAATATTCCTCTGTCTGGACATAGCACAGATTATTTATCCACAGTGACCAGTAGTTTCGTGACTGAGGGTGCAATGGAGAATATTGTGGTGGGCAAAGCCCACTGCTGCTAGAACACAGAGGGCTTTCGCATGGCACACAGGAGTTGGTCCCTGTCTAGTAGGTGTAAGGGCCCCACAAAGGGATATTCAGCTTGAGGGAGTAATGGGGGATTGGGTCTTGGTTTGAGGAGGCCAAGCCTAAGACCACACATGGACCACGTCACTGGGTGGGGATTCCATCACTTAGCTATGAAAGCTTCTGAGCCTCAGTTTACTCACCCTTAAAACGGGCTGATGCTAATACCCAACCTGCCTATGTCACAGGGTTGCCATGAAAATGACCTGAGAGGATCCAAGACAGGGCTCTGTGAACTGCTATGCATAGCACCCGGTAGGGATTAGCGTCCCAGACAGCCCTCCCCCACCGCCCCCACCTCACACTCTGTTCTCTGGCTATTTAGATGAATGCGATGCTAGCTTATGTTTCTTCTAGTCAAAACCCGGAGCAGATTCCCTTCCAGAGGAGAGAGAGAGTGGGGGAGAGATGAAACGTCTTCCACTCAAGTGGGGACACACAGCCTACCTGAGAGCTTTCTCCTCGTTCCTTTTCTACCTGAGGTCAGTGGGTATTTCCTGAAGCCTCTCAGAACAGGAGCACAGCAAGGGTTCTGTCCTCAGACAGCACTGGGCCTCCCATTCTCAAGCCAGCCCCTCCTGCTCGGTGGCTGGCAATCCCACCCTTTTCCTCCTGTCTCAGCAACTGTGCATTATTTATTGAGAAGTTACAAGCTCCCAAGTGCTCGGGCATTTTCGTGTGCGGTGTTGGCATGGGCGTTTCTGGCACGTGCAGCCTGCCTGCCAAGCCAAGCTCCCATCATCTTCCTCTGCTCGACAGTTCTCAAAACGCCTTCAGCGGCTGAGGCCCATGGTGCCTGCAGCATTTAGAAAGTGAAGATGAGTTTCCTGGAGAGTAGCCACTAATTAGGGTGACCAGCTCATCCTGGTTTGCCAGGAACTTCTCATTTTAGCACTGAAATTCCCACATCCTGGAAACATCTCAGAATGGTGGTCATCCTACATCCACTCGAAACTGAACTCAGGGATCCAAATGACGTTTCAAGGATGGTGATTTTGTAGGATTACCATCCCTACAAACCCCTGGTGATTTCCCCAGCCTGCTTTAATAGTTGGTTCTTCCTTGGGTGAAATTGGCAAAGCCTGGTGCATCCTGGGCCAACCAGAGCTAGTAAAACTCCATGTGGAGTGTATTCACTTGCAGGCTGTATAGACTAGAAGAAATGAGCACACCTGGATGAACAATGACCTTAGGGTAAATAAAAGCCAAAGGGGAGAAACCCACGGCGGGGAGGGGGGTAGGAGGAAAGGGAGGGGCAGGGGCAGCGGCAGCAGCAGGGGAGTGAATAGACCAGGCCTGGCCTCCATGGGATGTCTTAAGCCAGTCGGGGTCCTCCAAGTAGCCAGGACCATCTCACCTGCTGCGTGGTGTTCTTTAAGAGGGACTTTCACATTCTCCTTCCTTTCAGAGACAAGGCACTAGTCTGCACTACCCCCCACCTGTCCAGGCCATCAGTTCTGGTCCAGCTGGACAGATTCCCTGTCCATTCAGCTCTGGCTTCTCTCCTGAGCCCCCTCCCCCAGCACACTAGCTGCCCCAGAGAAGAACTAAGGCGTTCTGCACAAACTCATTCCCCGTGCAGTGGTGATGGAGACCCCCATTATGGATTGGTGATCTCAGGGGCTTGCTGGCCACCTCTCCTAGGCCTGGGAAGTAGCTTAAAACACTGCTATGAAGTGGCCTTTGGAATCAGAATCACCTGGGGTTTGAATTCCTCAACTGTGTGCCCTGGGGCAAGTTACTCAACCTCTCTGTGCCTTATCTGTACCTAGAGATGGGGTAATACCTTTTCATAGGGTTAGTGTGAGGATTAAGTGAGATAGAGTAGGTGAAGTCCTGAAAACAAAGTCTGGAAGACAATAATAAGTGCCGATTACCTGGGGCTACTGTTGTCTCGAACCACGTCTTCATCCCACAGAGCTTTATAGATAGTTGGCAAGCACTGGTGCTGGAAGGTCTTCCACGGAAGGGGCCCCGTGGAGGAGTCTGGGGGCCAAGTGGGATGTGAAGAACGTCAGGAGCTCAGGGCGCCTCTTCCTCATTTTATCTGTTGAATACACGGGGCTTTGGGTAAGCTTTGGTGGGAAGAAAGAGTTCTACTCACTAATAAAAATGGTCATGAAACCACAGACTGGTCTAGCCCAGCAGGGTCCGATGGAACTTTCTGTGATGATGGAATTGTTCTGCATCTGCACCATCCAGTACAGTAGCCACTAGCCACGTGTGGCTACTGAGTACTTAACATATGGGCTAGCACAACTGAAGAACCGAATTCTTAATTGTATTCCATTTTAACTGATTTGAATCCAGATTTAAATAGCCAGTGGCTACCATATTGGGCAGCACAGGACGCTAGGCCTTTATGTCCCAAAGAAGGACTGAGGCTAGGGCAGTGTTGTATGGGCCCCAGGCCGTAAAGCTGGTGAAAGAACCAGAGTCCAGGCCTCCTGCCTCCTCCTTCAGCTGTGTCTGCTCCAGACCATCATGGACTCAGGAGTTTAGCCCATCTCGGGGGACATTTGTCCCAGATTGACGCAAACAAAGAACGGCTGGAGCATTCACTATGGAGCCCCCGTGGGGTTTGGCATCCTGCTCAGGAAGCTTGGCTGTCCTTGGCTAAGCCTGCGATGCCCTCAGTGGTGTCCTGGCCCTACAGTAGCAGGCAGGCCAGAGCCAGGCAGGGGTCAGGGGACCTCGCCTGGGCAGCTGCAATCTAGGCGACCCCTTCCTGACCCGCACACTCCTCCCTCTGCCCCAGCTTGGGTAAGAGGGGCTGGATCAAGGTGGAGGTCAGTCACATGTCTGCGGCTCACGCACACGTTCCACCTGCTCATTCCCGAGTTCTGCCCACTCACAGGTACCCAGGTGGAGGATCAAATTAATCCCCATTCTTTATCCGGAGGCTGGCATTCAAGTCTCCACCCACCCAGGGAGAGTGGGCACAGAGTTACAAGCTAGGCTGAGTGACATCCAAGCCCTCAGGAGAAGGGGACTGGCAGGAGAGATCCTGGCACTTTTCTCTCGCCATCTGTCCCCCACCAAATCCTGCATGAGTGCGCTTTACTGCAGCCGATGCTGGGAAATCATGCTCCGGGCGCCTGGAGACCTGGTGGGACCGATTGTCAGCCCCGTTTCCTTAGTGGGGGATGTGGTGTCTTCTCTCTCTCCCTCCCTTGCTCTCTCTTTTTCTGTTTCCCACCTCCTTCCTCTTTGCCCCTTCCCTTCTCTTTTGTTCGAGTAAATTTTTATCAAAATGTAACGTATATATAGAAAAGGACACAAAGTGTAAATTTATGGCTTGTTGAATTTTCACAAAGCAAGCATACCTATGAAACCAGCACAAAAATCAAGAAATACGCATATTGTGGCGATCGTTTTGCTATATATACATATATAGAATCATTATGTTGTACAACTGAAACAAATATAATGTTATATGTCGATTATATCTCAATTTAAAAAAAAGAAATAGAACATACCTGTGGATTAGAATGCTTCTGCAAGCTCCCTCAGTCCTCGCTCCTCCTCTCCTGACTCGTCTCGTTGTCGTGGACTGAATGTTTGTGTCCTCCCAAATTTCATGTGTTGAAACTCTACTCCCCAGGGGGATGGTATCTGGAGGTGGGGCCTTTGGAAGGTGATTAGGGCTCGACTAGGTCATGAGGGCGGAGCCCTCAGGTTGGGATGGGAGCCCTTATAAGTGGAGAGGGTTTGAGAACCAGGCAGAGGATCCTCGCCAGAATTCCACCACCATCCTGATCTCAGACTGCCAGCCTCCAGAACTGTGAGGAATACATTTCTGTTGTTTATAAACCACTCAATCCATAGTATTCTGTTCTAGCAGCCCGAGTTGACTACGACACTCTCCATAAACTAATTTACCATAAATTAATTTTGTCTATTTATGAACCTGTCTACTTCTTTCACTCAAGATTGTGTTTGTAAGATTCCATGTTGGTGAGTACAGCAATTGTTCAGCTGAATGGATTTTTGAGAGTTTTCTGGAAGAGGGTGCAAATAATGCCGGTAGGGACATTCTCTTCATGTGTTTTGTTAAACCTACATCTGTATTTCTTTGGTGTATATATTAAAGAGTAAATTGCTGGTCATAGGGACGCAAATGTTCAGCTTTAGTAGATACAGCCCACAGCTTTCCAATGTTGTCACACCAATTCATACTCCCATGGCAAAGCATGAGAGTTCCAGGAGCTCCATCCTCACCGACACTTGAGTTTGTCAGTTTGAAACATTTTAGCCATTCTGGTTAGTGTGAGCAGCGATCACTGTGGTTTGAAATTGCGCTTCCCTAGAAACTAACAAGGCTGAGCACCTCTCTGTGTGTTTATTGGCTGTTTGAATAACTTCTTTTGCGAAGTTCCTGTTTGAGCTCATTTTTTTTTATGTCTGCCCTTTTTTTATTGATTTGTAAGAGTTCTTATACACTCCAGACATGTTTTTGAAATATGTATGTATGCATATATGTATGTGTGCGTATGTTGTGTGTCTGCATTTAAAGGTGTTTTCTGCTGAACAGAAATTTTAAATTTTAATCTAATCCAATTTACCAGTTGTTTTCCTTTATGGTTAAGTGTTTTTGCATCTTATTTAGGAAATCTTAACCTATTCCACAGTCATGAAAATGTTCTGCTGAATTTTTTTCTAGGAAGTTTATTGTTTTACTTTTCATATTTTAATTTTTGCATATGGTGTGAGGTAAGGATCAAAATTTTTGTTAAATGATCTGAGTGTCAAAATTTGTTTTTTCCCTGTGTATATCTGGTTGACTCAGCACTAGTTATTAAAGATAATCCTTTCCTCATAACACCCCACCGTCACATTTGTTGTAAATCAAATCAGATCTGTTTCTGAACTCTCTTTTGTTCTCATGACCTGTTTATTGTAACATAAGTTTATAATAACTGTTGATATCTGGTAGTATAAATCCCTGAGGTTTGTTCTTTTTGGACATTCTTGGCTCTTTGCACTTCCATATAAATTTTAGAATCAGCTTGTCAATTTCCACATCCCCCAAATAATCTTGCTGGGATTTTGATTGCATTGAATCCATAGATCAAATGGGAAGAACTGACATCTTTACGATATTGAGTCTTCTAAACCATGAACCAGATATACCTATCCATTTATTTAGGCTTTTATTAATTTCTTGCAATACTGACTTGTATTCTGTGTAGAGATCTCGTGCATCTTTCACTAGTTTTATTCCAAGGCATTCGATGGGGTGGGGAGTGGGGGTGGCATGTACCTGTGTGTGCACATACAATATTATAAATAGCAATATTTTTAAATTTCATTTTCTACTTGTTTGTTGCTAGTATACTGAAATACAACCAACTTTTATGGATATTGACCTTGCATTGAGCAGCCTTGCTAAATTCACTTATAATTCCAAGAGTTTATCTACAGATTTTTTGACTTTCTATGGGTACAATCGTGTTTCCTGTGACTAACAACAGTCTTATTTTTTCCCTTCCATTCTTTATACCTTTTACTTATCTTTTTACCTTTTTGCTCTTGCTTGGCCCTTTGTATAATGTTTAACAGAAGAGTCGGCACGGCTCGTCCTTGTCTCATTCCTGATCTCAGGGAGAAAGCTTTCATTATTTCCTATTCAGAAGGATGCTCACGACAGTTTTTTTGCAGATATTCTCATATTGAGGAAGTTTCCTCACTCTTCTATAAATTTCTCTTCCTAGTTTTCTGAGAGTTTCTTATTATTACTATGAATAAATATTGAATTTTATCAAATGCATATGATTTTCCCACTTATTTGGTTAATGTGATAAACTACCTTGATTGAATTTTTTTAAGATTTTATTTTTCCTTTTTATCCCCAAAGCTCCCCAGTACATAGCTGTGTATTTTTAGTTGTGCGTCCTACTTGTGGCATGTGGGATGCTGCCTCAGCATGGCTTGATGAGTAATGCCATGTACGCACCCAGGATTCAAACTGGCGAAACCCTGGGCTGCCGAAGTGGAGCAAATGAACTTAACCACTCAGCCACGGGGCCGGCCCCTGAATTTTTTTTTTAATGTTAGAATAATCCTTCAGGGCCAGCATGGTGGCATGGTGGTTAAGTTTGCATGCTCTGCTTTGGTGGCCTGGGGTTTGCAGGTTCTAATCCCAGGCACAGACCTACATACCACTCATCAAGCCATGCTGTGGTGGCATCCCACATGTAAAATAGAGGAAGATTGGCACAAATGTTAGCTCATCAACAATCTTCCTCACACACACACACAAAATCTTACATTTGTAGAATAAACTTTCTTGTGAGATATTATCCTCTTCATATATCACTGGATTTAGTTTCCTAATACTTTGTTAAGGGATTTTGCATCAGTGTTCAGGAAAGAGATTCACTTGTAATTTTCCATTTCTGTAATGCCCTTATCAGATTTTGAAATCAAGATTACGCTGGCTTTGCAAGATGAGTTGGACAGTGTTCCATCTATTTCTATTCTCTGGAACAGTTTGTGTAAGATTGGAGTTATTTCTTCCTAAATTGTTCAAAAGGATTCTCTGGTGAAGCCATATGTACCTGGAGTGTGTGTGTGTGTGTGTGTGTGTGTGTGTGTGTGTTTTTTACTCAGTTTTTCTAGTTGTTTTCAGAGAAAATTGGTCTTCCTGAAGTTACTGCATCACAGCTGGAAGCAGAATTCCCTGAAAGTCTCTTAAATCAAGTTTTGCTGCAAGTGGATCATGACTGAAAGAAGGAGGTGTGAGGAGCTTAAACCCTAGCTCCACATGCACTAACAAGATGCAAGTCGGGGCAGTGGGCTCGCCCAGCAGGCAGTCTCAGGCCCACATGAGGAGAAGGGGGCAGGGTGGTTTGACAGAAGTTTCAGGGACAACTGGCCCTTCAGACTAGGGAATGAACTCTGGCTTAGCAATTTTATTCTAGGTGAGGCTTGAACTAGTTACCAAGCTTATTTCTTTGTCTATGAAATAGGGACCATACCTCCTGCCTCACGGGGATCCTGCAGGAAGTAGGATTTGGCTAATGCATGTGAAGGAGGTAGTACTGGCCAGACACTGAGGCGGCCCTCAAGAAAGGGGTGGTAACGAAGTTGCTGTTGTTGTTATTGTTAAAATCACTGGACCTCAGTCCTTACCCTTTTGCAGACCACTAAGGACCTGGAAGGGGTGTGAGGCCGCTGCCGGGTTGGCCCAGCTGTCAGAGAGAGGCTGGTGCCATTCCTGGACAGGCTGTACTTCCCAGCCCGTGGGTGGGTGTGCTGTTGGGCCAGGACCCTTTAGGCACAGCCTGTGGGCATGCACAAGGCAGCCCCACCAGGATCGTAGCCCAGGTTAGGCTTGACCTCTGACCACAACAGACTCCTGAGCAAGGGTCCTACCTCTTCCAGACCAGGGCAGTGGAGCAGGCCCTGCTGGCTGAGCTTTGCAATCCTGCCTTTGTGTAACAGCTTGTAACTTGGCCTCACAGTTGGGATGGGGCTAGTTGGCTGGCTCAGCTGTGCTGAATTCACACCTGAAGGTCACTGGCCTTGGATTTGTGAGTCTAAACTATCAACTCTATGAAAGGCATTTCTCTAATCAGGGTTCTCCACCCTGGCTGCACTCTGATTCTCCAGGGAGTGTTAGCAACACACCAAGACCCAGGCCCCACCACTGGGCTCTCGTCTAACAGGGCTTACCAGGTGATTGTGATGCGTGGTCAGGGGTGAGACGGCCACTCTAAGTCTGCACGACCATTCAAGTGGGCAGCTTGTTGAAGCAGGAGGGGCCCAGGGCACCTCCATCCAGGCATCTTCTTATGAGGGGTGACTGAGGCCTGGGAAGATCACCTGGGCTCTTAATGACAGGGTGGCAAACAGGCTCCATTTCCTGGGCTGGCCACTCTGCAGCTGTGGCCTGACACAACATTCCCTTTGTAGAGCACAGCATGGCACTGCGACAGCTTCTCGGCCCCAAACCAGGTCAGGCTGGTGGGTGGAGTCCAGGCCCGGGTGACCACAGCTGCTGTCACTCAGGGCACACCCACCACCCGCCAGGCTTGGGGCACTTTACATGCATCATGCAGGTGGCACCATCCACACTCTGTGGTGATGGCAGTGAGGCCACCAGAGGGAATCATCCTGACTGGGAGGCCTGCGTGTGTCCCCTTAACCCTCCCTCCCAGGGGAGGCCCTCCAGAACTGAAATCAGCCAATGGGGCCCCTCCCCAGGGCTGCCCGCAGAGGATAGGGAGGGAAGAGCAAAGATCCGCTCCTCTGAGCGTCAGTTTCTGGCAGCCCAAAGGCCATCTGGTCCTCGGTGCAAAAAAATATTTCTAAGAAATCCTGTCCAACAATGGCCGAGTGTCCCCGGCCTCACCTCTGGATATTTACATATTCATCAGCACAAGTCTGCCATTAAAAGAAAATGATGGTCATTTGACACCCATATGTTCCCTTTCAAAACGACAGACTGATATTTATCCTCCCGAAAAGAGCGAGTTCTAAAACAGACGGCTGAGCACGCGTGTCCCTGATTTGCAGAGAAACAATCCTCTGAATTAAAAAGGTGTCAACGCAGCCCACCAACCAGTGGATCTCTGTCCACAAGTCAGGTTAAGGCTCCCACTCAGTTTTGGCTAAATCTGAACATCATGAGGTTTACTTTCTTTAAAAGGAAAGTGTTTAAATATGTTGGCAGGAAATGTATTCTTCCACCTTTTGAATTAAAAAAAAAAATGCTTCCAAGGACATGAGGCCTCCTCGTTGGTTTTCCCATGTTGCCTTATGGCTGCAGGGAGCCCCTGCAGGAAAGAAGAGGCCTTGGGTTCTGAGGACCGATTGCAGGTGCTGTCCCCAGCTTGGCCACCAACTGGCTGCAGGACCTGGGGCAGGCCACTTCCCCACCCTGCTCCTCCGTTCCCCTAGCTGTCCAGGGAATGGGGAGTTGGACTAGCTCCGTTGTCCATGAGCCTGGCCACCCCACCTGGAGAGGTTTTAGTCTGTCGGCCTTTTAAGCTCTCCAGTCTCTTCTGAAGCACAGCAGGGTTTGGGAGCTCCTGGCCCGCTGGCCGCCCAGGCCCTCTCGCTTGGACATCCTGCATCTGGAGGAAAAGCAACCGAGTCCTTGGCTGCACGGCACATCTGACCTGAGATTTCTTGCCCGCTTCCATCTCTGGTGTGTTGTAATTACAACAGATCTGGTTAGTCCCTGGTGGCATGCTCAGGACAATGACCATAGCCGACATCTGCCAAGCCCTTCGCAGGGTCAGCGCGTGCTGCACACAGTTATCCCATTTAACCCTCGCAACAGCCTAGGAGGCAGCTACTAATACTAGCTCTATGTACAGCTAAGGAAACCGAGAGACTAACTGGCGTGAATTCAGGTTGTAGGACTTCTGGGCAGCGGAGTCAGAACTAGAACTCTGGCAGCTTGGCTGTAAGCCTGTGCCTTAGTAACTCCATTATTTGGTCAGAGTCGCGGGGCCGCCCCAAGAGATGCAAGGTGAACTGGGCCTTCCCCAAAGCAGCACACTCTCCCCTCCCCCAGCCCAGGTGTCCCCTGACAAGGATATTTTACTGCCTTCCTGAAAGGTGTGCAGCTGACCTGGTTCAGTCTTAGACATCGTGGCCAACAATGACCAATTCCCTGGACATCCAGTTCCTTCCGAAATGAATGGGTCATCTATGTGCTGTCCTTCTCCCTATGACTCTGGAAGAGATTGCTCCAGAAAACGCCAGCTGCACGGGTGGGAAACATGAGAGGTGGGACACTGGACACACCTCACATGTCGGCAGACATGGATGTATGGCTGCCACCTCCTGTCTCTTGGCTAGGCACTTGTTGCTCAGCTGCGTCCCTGACCTTGGTCCTGGCACGTGGGCCTGGCAGGGCACCTCTCCTGTGCCAGCCACACAGGAGAACTTATCTGATACCCAAGGCCCCTTCAGCTCTTGTATCAGCTCCAGAAAGTTCAAGGAATCTTTGATCTGCACATTATTTTTTTTTTCTTGTTTGATCTTTCCAAACCACAATCAATTCATCCTGGACATAGGATTGGCCCTCCAATACAAATGTGTGCGGATACGTGTGCCCTTGAGGAAGAAAGGAAGAAATATTTAGCCAAGGAAACAGACTTCAGATTGCTGCTTCCGGGGGTGGTGGGGAATCAGCTTGAAAAACAAGAAAAGGCAAAACCACATTACACGTCGGTGATTGCGCTTTTGAACAAGCGGAGCCAACATTCCAAAAAAGATTGTTGCTAATGTGCTAGATGTTTAACTATTTCAGGCACACCCAGCCCCAACTGGAATTTTTTTCCCATCCAATTTGTCACGAACTTGCGAAATGCAAGTGTACACTGGGACCAGCTGTCAGAGGCGCTGGTTGCTGGACTTACGTTATAAGGAAGGGCCTTGACCTCACAGGAAGGCACGACATCGAGAGACAAAAAGCCTTTGATGTGTGTAGACGATGAACCGTCTCTTTCTTGCCGACTTATTTCTCAAACGTAATACTCAATGAGAAAGCAGATATCAAGGTCCTGCAAAAGAAGGCATTTCATTGAAGTGCGTGAGGCTGGGCTTGATGAAGCTTCAAATGCAAAGGAAGAGGTTCTCCTTCAGGTCAGTGTAAAAGCAAAGACCTTGATGTCGTAGTCTGTAGCGCTTACTCATCTGCATGTGGTAGGTGCTTTCATGATGTAAGAGTGAATCTATTTGAGCAAAGTGTCCTCCAGGATGTCCAGTCAGGATGCATTAAATAGATTACGGGCCCTCCATACCACGGAAGACAGTTCCATCTTTCTCAAGAACTAGGCATATCCAGATATTGACCGATATGAAACAAGATATATTGTTAAGGAAGACTTACTTTCACTTTTTTGCATGTTTTGAAGTTTGATTTTGAAACTTGTGAATATGTAACCACTTAAAAAAGGAATTAATTAAAAATATAATAAAATCGGTTAAAAAGTGACTGGGTTTGTGCAAACTAAGGATATTCACCAAAATGATCATTGAGGCTATCTCTGGGTATGGAATTTTGGATAATTTCCACATTCTTCTTGATATGTTTCTTTATTATTTTTTATAATAAATATGTGTCATTTTGATGACTGGAGCTTTTAAAAATTACTAAATAAAAGTCAAGGACCTAAGAACATTTCGTTAAGAAGAGTAGCAAATGAAACAAACATGGAATGACTAATTGGTTAACAACTACATCAAGTAAACGGTGGTGGAAAATAGAGATAATAGGAGAAAAGGTGGAAAATCATGTGTTTCTAACATCACACAGGTAAGATAGTATTGCTTTAAAGTGTTTCATGAAAAAAATAATACATAATGCAGCCAGCCCAGTGGCACAGCGGTTAAGTTTGCATGTTCCGCTTCAGTGGCCTGGGGTTCCAGTCTGGATCCTGGGTGCAGACCTTGCACCACTTGTGAAGCCATGCTGTGTAGGTGTCCCACATATAAAGTAGAGGAAGATGGGCACGGATGTTAGCTCAGGGCCAGTCTTCCTCAGCAAAAAGAGGAGGATTCGTGGCAGATGTTAGCTTCCTAAAAATAATAATATTAATAATAATAATACATATACATTAAATTAGAAAAACTCAGAGCCAGTCCTGATGGCCTAGTG
Source organism: Equus asinus (assembly GCF_041296235.1). NCBI lineage: Eukaryota > Metazoa > Chordata > Mammalia > Perissodactyla > Equidae > Equus > Equus asinus. The sequence goes on along the minus strand of NC_091791.1, from coordinate 8,277,992 downwards.
GTTAAGGTTTGGCACTCTCACCACTTTGGTGGCCTGGGTTCACTTCCTAGCTGTGGAACCACACCACCTGTCTGTCAATTGCCATGTTGTGGCAGAGGCTCACATAGAAACACTAGAAAAATTTACAACTAGGATATACAATCACGCACTGGGTCTTTGGGGAGGGAATAAAAAAAAGAGGAAGATTGGTAACATGTTAGCTCAGGGTGAATCTTTCCCTTCAAAAAAAAAAAATTAGAAAAATTCAAAAACATAGAAAAAAGTCACTTCTAGATTCCTCCCCTACACAATCACTGTTAATATGTTCACGTATTTTCCCTAATCTTTTATTCTAGACATAGGGATCCTTGGTGTCAGATAGGCATAGCATAACCACATGACCGCTATTAACCTGGTCAGTCAGCTACTGAAACAGCAATAGGCTTAACTGGTTCATTAGTTGTGGGTCCCCAGGTGATGTGGTTGAAGTCAGTGTTTAATGTCCTCTAGGATGCTCACAACATGGACCCCATCCCCAACAACCGTGAAGATGTTGATTGAGTGTAGATCCCACCTTCAAAATGGAATGTTTCTGCGCTGTAACCACAGACCACCAAGCCTGGAAAGATTGTGGCCACCTTGTCCCTCTGTCTTGCCTGAGCAGGTTGGCCTCCTGCTTTATGCCTGAGCACCTTGGGCACACTATTGATGCCACATGGTAGAGTCCAGCTTCCCACGTGATGGGCATGCTGGGACCCAGGCACTTCGAGCTGGAGGAAATTGGATTTAAGGATCCCTCAGAAATGACTATTAACTATCACCCCCACCCCAACTCCCCCAGGGGCTGCAGGCTCAGTCTCTGTGTGAGAGAGAGGGGATGAGGACGGAAGGTGAATGTCATCAAGGGAATGGGCTTCAGAGAAGCCAGCCTTGTGGGAATCTAAAAAGGCACAGCGACTATGGGAAACAGTATGGCAGTTCCTCAAAAAATTGAACATGGAATTATGATATGATCCAGTAATTCCACATCTGGGAATAGACCCAAAAGACTTGAAAGCAGCATCTCAAAGAGATATTTGTACACCACGTTCATAGCAGCATTATTCACAATAGTCAAAACTTGGAAGCAACCCAAGTGTCTATCGGTGAATGAATGGGTAAACAAAATGTGGTATATCCATACAATGGAATACTATTCAGCCATGAAAAGGAAGGAGATTCTGACACATGCTACAACACGAATGAACCTTGAGAACATTATGCTAAGTTAAATAAGCAGTCACAAAAGGAGAAATATTATATGATTCCACTTATATGGTGTACCCAGAATAGGCAAATTCATAGAGACAGAAAGTAGAATGGTGGCCACCAGGGGCTGGGGAGTCAGGAATGGGGAATTAGTGTTTAATGGGTACAGAGTTTCAGCCTTGCAAGATGAAAAAGTTCTGGAGATGAATGGTGGTGATGGTCATACAGCAATGTGAATGTACTTGATGCCACTGGGCTGTACACTTAACCATGGTTACAGTGGTAAATTTTAGGTTATATAAAAAAAGAAAAGAAAAGCAGATCTCCTCTTGAATAGAAAGCCCCTCCTGGAACATGCTCCTGCTGCCCCTCTGAGGAGACACAACTGGCTGCATAATTTATGGATCCCAGTAAACAATGAAAATATGGGGCCTCTTGTTCAAAGAGCAAGGAAGAAGCTCTTTCCTTTCTTCTATGGTCTTTACGTGTCAGCGTGTCTGATTTGCTTTGGAATGTTGTGCTCCTTCAGGCGTGGGGGTCCTGGCAGGAGAGTGAAGACCCTCAAAGGCACTCGGGACCCCACTTGTGCTTCCATGTGCAAGACAAGAGCAATGGGCCTGGGTCCTGCCCGCACCCGCAGGCAGGCTGGGGCTGGAGGGCGGCAGCAGTAGCTGCTGGGTGGGTCGGGGAGGAGTGGCTGAGAACCCCTCCGAGGGGGCCGGCACACACAGGAGCTGAGGCTCAGCGTCCCTCCTGCGAGCTCCATTGCTCCATCACTCCATCAGACTCCACCTATAAACGCAGATTCAAAGATAAGATTATTGCAAATTTTAAGATGATGACAGCAGAGCATGAAGCCCAAAGGGTGGGTAGCGTTCTGAGTGTAGGGTCCTGTGCGACAGCTCAGTTTCCACACCCACGAAGCCGGCCCCAGGTGGGTATTTCTGGTTTCCGTGAGTCTCTGTGCTTATTCATCTACATTCTTTCGTATCTTTCCTGAGTCATCTGCACGGGGCTGAGAGCCAGGGTGGGAGGGTAAGGCCCGGCCCACCTCTGCAGCCATCTTCCTTCTCTGTCTGCAGAGGGGGCCCAGCCAGGGTCCCAGGTGGCAGGACTTGGGTCAGGCTGTAAGAACCCCTGCCTTTGAGCACCTGCTTCCCATCTGCCTGTGACTCTGTGACTGCTCAGTCCTCTGTCCCAAGGGAGGACAGTGCCTGTCAAAATACAGTCTGTTTGGATGGAGTGACCCAGTGGGAGGGAGCCGATGTGGTGGCCCTGGGCCTGGGCTGTGGGCCCAGCTCCCTCATCCTGTCCAGCAGGACCCTGGTTTTGGTCACCAGAGGTTCCTAGGGCCTAGCAAAATGCCTGGCACATAGTGGGGACTTGGGAGGAATGACGGAACAAATGGCTGGGTGTGAGACGCTGGGCCGCTTCCCCAGACACCATGGTCACCCCCGGGGAGGGGGGTGGGGCTGGAAGATGCGAGACGAAAACCTGCTCTCAGGACTGCCTCTGTGGTCCTGATGTTGCAGGCTCCTCTGTAAAGCTGGGGCCAGCCCAGAACACAAGGATTTGGGAGCAAGGCCAATTAACATGGATAACATGGACTGGGGGCTGCCAGCAAGCCCACAGTGGTGAGTCCAAGTCAGCTTTTGGGTGGGTGGGGGTGTGTGTGACAGAGGCCAGGTTAGAAACTGGACAGGCCCAAGGCTGGAGTCTGAAGGCCTGAGGTGACAGCTGTGTGATCCTTACAGGCTGCCCAACCTCCCCCTCCCAGAGCCCTGGGTTTCTCACCTGTTCAATGAGGATAATTACCTGCCTTCTTCACAGGCGGTTGTGAGATCAAAAAGCTAACGTGTGGAAAAGCGTTTTATAACCTACAGAGAGCAAGATGACTTGTCAGGTTTTAACTTCTTCCCTCCCTTCCCCGCCCCCCCCTCCTTCCTCGCTCTCTCCCATTGAAGCCCCTCAACCTCCTGCCTGCTACATCCTTGTGCCCTCTTCACTCTTGAAAGCAAATGCCTCTGACCCCCGCCTTCTCTCTGGGGAAGCCTCTCCTTCTTCACCTTTCTCTTCTGATGGTGATGGCCGCTCAGAGAATCCCTGACGCAGCCTCACAGAGTCTCTCCCTGAGCCTTCAAAGCCATGGCCGGTGGGTGGGGGTGGGGCACGGAGCTCTTCGTAGTAGCCAGAACTCACACACCTGCAGGGCCACCCCAAACTCAGGCGGGCAGGGCCACCCCAAACTTAGGCAGGCAGTGCCTCTAGGGGCATTATTTCTCTCCCTGTGTTAGTCATCCAAAGGCTGGGCCCACTGAAACATGGGAGCCTGTGTGCCTGACGACCTTGATCACAGCACCACCACCCTGGCCTCAGTTTCCCCATGTTCCAGAGTCTCCTCTGAGGTCCTTCCCTGCTCTGGAATTTCTGTTCTTGCCCTGCTGCTGGGGCAAGTCCTGGGCTGAGGGCAAGGAGACGCCAGCGGCTGTCAGGGCTTTCCTGCTCCTTCCTGCCCCACCATTGCCTGGGTGAGAGAGGAAGGATCTGAGTCCCAGCTCCAGGCTGCAAAGTAGCATTGTGGACCCACCTACCTGTCCAGAATCCCAGCTGACCCTGCCAGGTGGAGGAGCTGCTCCGTGCCAGGCACTGCCTCACTGCCTCGACCTCCCCAAAGTGTGGGTAGTATATGACCCAGGTTATGTCTGTGCGTCCTCCAAGACGCAGACACAGGACAGGGTCAGACAAGCAGAGATTTATTGGAGGAAATGCCTGGGAGGGATGAGAGAAGGGAGCTGGAGAGCAGGGAGCCCTCCCATGAAGACGGTAAAGATGCAGGTCTAAGCCCTGAGCAACGGGAGGAGACAGGAAGGGAGACCGGGTGGTGTGTTAGTCTGCTCGGGCCGCCAAGACCAAACACCACAACCTGGGGGCTACCTACACAAATCTGTTTGCTCACAGTCCTGGCGGCTGGAAGTCCATAATCAACTCCCTCGGCAGGTTGGGTTCTTCTGAGGCCTCTCTCCTTGGCTTGTGGATGGCCACCTTCTTGCTGTGTCCTCACCTGGTGTTCCCTCTGTGTGCGTGCACGTATGTGTCCTAATCTTCTTATAAGGACGGCAGTCAGATTGGATTAGGCCCTGCCCTAATGACCTCATTTGACCTTAATCACCTCTTTAAAGGCCCTGTCTCCAGATACAGTCACATTCTGAGGTCCTGGGGGTTAGGACTTCAACATAGGAATTTGAGGGGACACACGGCAGCCCATAACAAGTAGGAAGAGCCTCAGGCCTCAGGGCAGCTCTAACAGAGTCTCAGCCAGACTGTTGGGGAGGCCCTGAGCCCCAGTGCCCAGTGGGGAGTCCCATGTCCTGGAGGAATGGGCTGGCACAAGTCCCCATTGTTTGGTTGTTGGCAGGGGTCAGCTGAGGCAGGTGGATCCTAAAGGGCAGTGCTGGGGTGTCAGCCATCTGTGCCCACAGCAGCAGGTTCTCTCGAAGAAGATACAAGTGGTGTTCCTTTGTGGCCATCACGTAAGTATTTACCCAAGATAAATGGAAATACACATCCACCAAAACTGAAGGAAAAATGCTCTTAGTATCTTTATCATAATTGCCACCAACTGGAAACAATCCAACTGTCCATAGACACGTGGGTGGATACATATGGGTGGTATGTCCAAACAATAATGGATATAAATCAAGAGGAATAAAGTGTGGATACGTGCAGCCATATGGACAAATCATAAAAACTTATGCTAAAAGAAGCCAGACACAAAAGAGTACATATTGTGTGACTGTGTTTATAGGAAGTCCAAGAAAGCAAAATTCATCTCTGGAGACAGATAATGAGTGCCTAAGGGGTTGAGGGCAGGGAACCGAGAAGGGAATTCACTAGGGTTATGGAAATGCTCTATATCTTGACTTGGGTTTTGGTTATACTTTGTCAAAACTCATTGATAGTACCGTAAATTCCATGTATTTCACAGTTTATAAATTTTACCACGATGAAGGAAAAAATCCCCAATGTATAGATGAGGCTCAGAGAGGTTAAGGATTTGCTTAAGATGCTCAGCAGTTGGGCTTGGGGTGGAACCCTGCCTGCCCAACCTCTAATCCATGCCCATCCAAGATCTGGCTGTCTTGTGATGCCCAGGACTGACCCAAGAGTCTCCTGTGGAACCACATAAATTCCTGGGTCATTGCCCTGGCATGTGGCTGTTGTTCCCTTGATGGCTGGGACCAGAGGATTCCAGAAGGCTCCACAGGTCCTGGGCTGGGGTCCAGCTCCTGTCAGCAAAACTAGAATTTGGCGGAGTGACGTCAGCATCGTGGCAGAGTAAGCTGTTTCCTTGGTCTCTACCCCCTAAGTTACAACCAAACAGAAATTCATTAACCAACAGAGGATTCCCTATAAAGCACAATAAGACATCTGAGAGATCCACGCAGCCATATATCTGAAGGCAGGGGTACTGGATCCCTGGGAAACAGTGGAAGGAGGTAAGCAGATCCCCTCCCCCTCCCCAGCAGCAGCAATCTAGTTCACAGATCCTCACACAGCAGCTGATGTGCAACTGGTAAGAGGAGGCAGGGGAGTAGGCAGGCCTGCATGTGAACACTTTCACTTTCAGAGTTGCAGCCCAGTCCACAGGAACGCTCTACACTTAGTGGTGTGGCTCAGCCACTACATGGGCACCCCCACCAAGTGCAGCAGCCCAGATGAACCACCCATGAACACAGAGTGGACCGTGCAAAAGAGCCCCCCTCCCCCACCTACAGCACCAGCTTGCGTGGTCCTGGGCAAGGCAGTGGATCCATACCAGAGTGCCTGCGTGTGTGTGTTTGACTCACCAAGCAGCTGCGGCCAGTGGGCAAATGCAGACGAGCTGTATCAGCACAACTTCCAGCAGATGTGGTGGATTCAGAAAACACAGCTCCTGCCCCCGACGGTGGTGGCAGATGGAATCTGTGACCTGATACTACTACTATGCTCTGGCAAAGAATACTTCATCAAACACTGTGAAGAACTACAATAACACTCCAGAATAGAAGGAAAATGACAAGTCTCCAGAAACCAATCCTGAAGTCACAGAAATTTACAATTTAAATGACAGAGAATTCAAAATAGTCATCATAAAGAAACTCAACAAGTTACAAGAAAACTCAGAAAGACAGTTCAATGAAGTCAAGAATAAAATTAATGAGGAGAAGGAATTCTTCACAAAATAGATTGTAACTCTAAAAAAAAAACAAACAGAAATTCTGGAGATGAAGAACACAGTGAATGAGATAAAAAACAATCTAGAAACCTTAAAAAACAGAGCTGACATTATGGATGACAGAATTAGTAATTTAGAGGAGACAGAAATATAGAAATGCTTCAGGTGGAGGAAGAGAGAGAACTAAGACTTAAAAAAATGAAGAAATTTTTTGAGAAACATTTGACTCAATTAGGAAATGCAATAAGGATTACAGGTATTCCAGAGGGAGAAGAGAGGAAGAAAGGAGCAGGGAGCTTGTTCAAAGAAATAATAGCTGAGAACTTCCCAAACCTGGGGAAAAAACTAGACTTACAAGTATATGAAGCCAATAGAACTCTTAATTACATCAATGCAAAAAGACCTTCTCCAAAGCACATAATAGTAAAACTGGCAAAAGTCAATGAGGAACCCCTGTCAGGCTTTCAGCAGATTTCTCAGCAGAAACCTTACAGGCTAGGGGAGAGTGGAATGATCTATTCAAAATACTGAAAGGCAAAAACTTCCAGCTAAGAATACTCTATCCAGTGAAAATATCCTTCAGATACAATGGAGAAATAAAAACTTTCCCAGATAAACAAAAGCTGAGGGAGTTCATCACCACTAGAGCTCCCTTACAAGAAATGATCAAGGATGCCTTCACACCTGAAAGAAAAAGGCAAAGGTTTACAAAACCTTGAGCAAAGAGGTAAATAGATAAACAAAATCAGAAAATTGCAGCTCCCTATCAGAATAGGTTAGCAAACACTTATCTATGACATAAAAGATAAAGGGAAGGAAAGCATCAAAAATAACTATAAAAATTTCATTTTAACCACAAACTCACAACACAAAACAGAATAATTTGTGGCAACAATAACCTAGATAGGCAAGAGGAAAGGGATGAAACATGCTTAGGCTAATGGAGATAAGAGACTATCAGAAAACGGACTATCTCATCTATGAGATTTTTTATACAAACCTCATGGTAACCACTAAACAAAAAAAATCAGAGCAGAAACGCAAATCATAAATAAGGAGAAAACTGAGAAAACCATCATAGAAAACCACCAAACTGAAATGGCAGTCAGAAATACAAGGGAAGAGAAACAATGGAAATATAGAACAAGTGGAAAACAAGAGATAAAATGACAATATTAAGCCCCCATTTATCAATAATCTCTTTAAATGTAAATGGATTGAATTCTCCAATCAAAAGACACAGAGTGACTGGATGGACTTAAAAACAGGACCCAACAACATGCTGCCTCCAGGAAACACACCTCAGCTCCAAAGACAAACGCAGGCTCAGAGGGAAGGGATGGAAGACGATACTCCAAGCTAACGGCAAACAAAAGAAAGCAGGTGTTGCCATACTTATATCAGACAAAGCAGACTTCAAGATAAAAAAAATGCAGTGAGAGAGAAAGAGGGGCAGTGTATAATAATAAAAGGTACATGCCCCCAAGAGGAGATAACACTCATGAATACATACACACCTAACACAAAAGCACCAAAGTATATAAAGCAACTATTAACAGACCTAAAGGGAGAAATTAACAGCAATGCAATAATAGTAGGGGACTTCAACCCCCCACTTACATCAATGGATAGATCATCCAGACAGAAAGTCAATAGGAAATAGTGGACTTAAATGAAAACCTAGACCAGATGGACTTGATAGATATAGAACATTCCATCCAAAACCAGCAGAATACAGACTCTTCTCAAGTGCACGTGGCTCATTCCCAAAGATAGTCCATATGTTCAGAAAGAAGGCAAGCCTCAATAAATTTAAGAAGATTGAAATCATATCAAGTATCTTTTCTGACCATAATGCTCTGAAACTGGAAATCAATTACAAGAAAAAAGCTGGGAAATTTGCAAATATGTGGAGACTAAATGACATGTTACTGAACAACCATTGGATCAATGAAGAAATCAAAGGAGAAATATAAAAATACCTGGAGACAAATGAAAATGAAAATACATCATATCAACTCTTATGGGATGCAGCAAAGTGGGTCTAAGAGGGAAATTCATAGCAATACAGGCCCACCTCAACAAACAAGAAAAATTTCAAATAACTAATCTTAAGCTACACCTAACAGAACTAGAAAAAGAATAAACAAAGCCCAAAGTCAGCAGAAGGAGGGAAATAATAAAAATTAGAGTAGAAATAAATGAAATAGAGATCAAAAAACTGTAGGAAGGAACAATGAAACTAAGAGCTGTTTCTTTGAGAAGATAAATAAAAAGGACAAACCCTTTGCCAGGCTCACTAAGGAAAAAAGAAAGAAGGCTCAAATAAATAACATTAGAAATAAAAGAGGAGAAATTACAACAGATACCACAGAAACACAAAAGGATTCTAAGAGAATATTATGAAAAACCATATGCCCACAAATTGGATAACCCAGAAGAAGTTGATAAATTCTTAGACTCATACAACCTCCCAGAACTGAATCAAGAAGAAATAGACAATCTTAATAGATCAATCACCAGTAAAAAGAGAGAGATAGCAATCAAAAACCTCCCAAAAAACAAAAGTCCAGGATCAGATGGCTTCTCTGGAGAATTCTACCAAATATTCAGAGATTTAATACCTATCTTTCTCAAACTATTCCAAAAAATTGAAAAATATGGAATGCTTCCTAATTCATTCTATGAGGCCAACATTACCCTGATACCAAAACCAGACAAGGACAACACAAAGAAAGAAAATTACAGGCCAATATTGCTGGTGAACATAGATGCAAAAGTCCTCAACAAAATATTGGCAAACCAAATACAGCAATACATTAAAAGGATTATACACCATGATCAAATGGGATTTATACCAGGGATGCAGGGATCATTCAACCTCCACAATCAATCAATGTAATACACCACCTTAACAAAATGAGGAATAAAAATCACATGATCATCTCAATAGATGCAGAGAAAGCATTTGACAAGATCCAACATCCATTTGCGATAAAAACGCTCAGTAAAATGGGTATAGAAGGAGAGCACCTCAACATAATAAAGGCCATATATGACAAATCCGTAGCCAACATTATACTCGATGGTGAAAAACTGAAAGCCATCCCTCTGAGAACAGGAACAAGATAAGAGTGCCCACTCTCGCCACTCCTTTTCAACACAGTACTGGAGGTTTTGGCCAGAGCAATTAGGCAAGAAAAAGAAATAAAAGGAATCCAAATTGGAAAGGAAGAAGTGAAACTCTTGCTGTTTGTGGATGACATGATCCTATATATAGAAAACCCTAAAAAATCCACCAGAAAACTATTGGAAATAATCCACAACTCCAGCAAAGTTTCAGGGTACAAAATCAACTTACGAAAATCGGCTGCATTTCCATACGCTAATAATGAACTAGCAGAAAGAGAACTCAATCCCATTTACAATTGCAGCAAAACTAATAAAATACCTAGGAATAAATTTAACCAAGGAGGTGAGAGACCTGTACACTGAAAACTATAAGACATTATTGAAGGGAATTGAAGATGACATAAAGAAATCAAAAGATATTCCATGTACATGGATTGAAAGAATAAATATAGTTAAAATGTCCATACTACCCAAAGCAATCTACAGATTCAATGCAATCCCAATCAGAATCCCAATGACATTCTTCATGGAAAATAGAACAAAGAATCCTAAAATTTATGTGGAATAACAAAAGACCCCAAAAAGCTAACGCAATCCTGAGAAAATAGAACAAAGCTGGAGGCATCACAATCCCCAACTTCAAAATGTACTACAAAGCTACAGTAATCAAAACAGTCTGGCACAAAAGCAGACACACAGAGTGATGGAACAGAACCTAAAGCCTATAAATAAAACTATACATCTATGGACAGCTAATCTTAGACAAAGGAGCCAAGAACATTCAATGGAGAAAGGAAAATCTCTTCAATAAATGGCGTTGGGAAAACTGGACAGCCATATGCAAACGAAAGTAGACCATTATCTTACACCATACACAAAAGTTAACTCAATAGGGATTAAAGACTTGAATGTAAGACCTGAAACTATAAAACTCTCAGGAGAAAATATAGGCAGTACACTCTTTGACATCAGTCTTCGCAGCATCTTTTTGAATACTATATCCACTCAGGCGAGGGAAACAAAAGAAAAAATAAACAAATGGGACTACATCAGACTAAAGAGCTTCTGCAAGGCAAAGGAAACCATGAGCAAAACGAAAAGACAACCCACCAACTGGGAGAAAATATTTGTAAATCGTAGATCCAACAAGGGGTTAATTTCCAAAATATATAAAGAACTCATACAACTCAACAACAAAAACAAACAGCCCATCCAAAAAATGGGCAGAAGACATGAACAGACATTTTTCCAGAGAAGATATACAGATGGCCAACAGGCACATGAAAAGATGCTCAACATCACTAATTATTAGGGAAATGTAAATCAAAACTACAATGAGATATTATCTGTTAGAATGGCTATAATCACCAAGACAAAAAATAAACTTTGGAGACAATCCGGAGAAAAGGGAACCCTCATACACTGCTGGTAGGAATGCAAACTGGTGCAGCCACTATGGAAAACAGTATGGAGATTTCTCAAAAAATTAAAAATAGAAATCCCATATGACCCAGCCATCCCACTACTGGGCATTTATCCAAAGAACTTGAAATCAACAATTCAAAGAGACTTATGGACCCCCATGTTCGTTGCAGCGTTATTCACTATAGCCGAGACATGGAAGCAACAGAGGTGCCCATCAACGGATGAGTGGATAAAGAAAATGTGATATATACAGTGGAATATTACTCAGCCGTGAAAAGACAAATTGTCCCATTTGCAGCAACATGGATGGACCTTGAGGGTGTTATGTTAAGCAAAAAAAGCCCATAAGAGAAAGACAAACACCACATGATTTCACTCATATGGGGAAGATAAACAAACACATGGATAAAGAGAACAGATTAGTGGTTACCAGGGGGGAGGGGAGTAGCAGGTGGGTGAAAGGGGTAAAGGGGCACATACGTATGGTGATGGATAAAAACTAGACTATTAGGGGTGAGCACGATGCAGTCTATACAGAAACTGAAACATAATAATGTACACCTGAAGTTACACAAAATTATAAATGATTATGACCTTAATAAAGTAATTAAAAAACAAAACAAAACTAGAATTTGTCCCCAGTCAACCTCTACAGCAGCACCGGCAGTGACACTGAGAGGTGGTGACCCAGCCCCATACAGGAGCTGGCTTTGTCAGACCTGGGCTCAGCTAGAGGAACCAGCTTCTTTGGGCAAGCTGCAGGTGATGCCACTTCAAGGCCCTGGTGAGCTCAGCAGGGAATCCGTCAAGACCAAATCTTAGCCCCACCCCTTACACTAGCTGAGTATCCTGGTCTGACTATTCTGAGCCTGTTTGCTTAGGAGTAAAATGGGGGTTAAAAATGGAGATAAAAGGAGAAAACAAATGTATAATACCTGAGACAGAGCAGATTTTCAACAACATAGTTTCTTTCACCTCTCCCAATCTGTTTACTCATTCATTCAGTTAGTCATTCAACAAACATTTATCAATTCCCTACTCTCGCCAGAACTGTTCCACACACAGAGATGAATCAGTCCTTGCAGTCAATGAGCTCACAGCCTAATAAACAAATAATTAGAATTACTAGTAGTTTTATAATGCATTTTAATACCTAGTTGGGTAAGTTCTGTCCTCATTGTACTTCTTTCTTTGAATTTTCCTGGCTGTTCTTGAATATTTACTTATAGAAACCTTAGAAGCAGTTTGTCTAATTTTTAAAAATCAGTATATAGAATGATTATGTACATAACGTAGGTGGCGTTTCAAATCAGTGAGGAAAAGGTGAATAATTTAGTAAAAATATTGAAAAAACCAGGTAGCCATTTTAGAAAAAATATTCCAAAATAAATTCCAGAAGGAAAAAACGTTTTAAACGTAAAAAATACGACCATAAATATATTAGAAGAAAATTTTCTAAAGGAAGAAAGAGCTTTCTTGGCACGAAACCATAAAGGAAAGGCTGACCAATTTGTCTAAGGAAAAATGAAACAATTTTTGCTTTACAAGCAATCGGAAACAAAATCAAAGACAAAAGATGGAGAGAAAGTATTTACAGCACATATCACAGAAACCCCATTTTCTCTAATGTATGAGAGAATTTCTAGAAATCTTTATGTACAAGACAAAAAATCAAATTAAAAAATGAGTGTACATGAGCAGATAGTTCACAGAAAAGGGAATACAAATACCTTTAAAAAAAATCAAAGAAAACCTTTCTTATTTTGAGACAATTGTAGTCTTCAGAAGAGCTGTAAAGACAATACAGTTTCCATGTACCCTTCATCCAGCTTCCCCTAATATTAACATCTAACATAACCGTGGTACAATTATCAAAACTAAGAGAGCACCTCGGGACAATACTATTCACTAAAGTACACAGTTTGCTTGTATTTTGCCAGTTTTCCGGCTAATGTCATTTTTCTGGTCCAGGATCCAGTTTGGGACAAGCTGACAAAGATGAAAAAGCTACCTGACACAGGGTATTAATGAGAATAAGGGGAACGGTGGCTCATATTGGGGTGGGATTAGAGACTGTACCACATCTGTGGAGGGCCGTCTGGCAATACCAATTAAAATTAAAATGCCTTACACTGAGCAATTTAACTTCCAGGAATTTTTCCTAGAGATAGACTCTCACACAGGAAATGACAACTGTGCCAATGTGGCATTAGCAACATTGCTTGTAATATCAAAAGATGGGAAGCTGCGTAAATGTCAGCCATCAGGACACTGGTTAAGTCGTTAGGAGCCAGCCCACAAGGGAACACCATGTGGTGGTTATAATGAGGCAGGTCTGTAAGGAGTGACATTGGGCATGATCCCCAAGCAGCGAGGTTATGTGAAAAGTCAAGATTTACGAAGTCTATGTAGAAATGCTTTCTGAGAAATTTTCTTAAATTCTTGACCTGGTGACTCTATCCTCTTTATCTTCTCATTTCTCTTTTTTGGGGAACTTGTGTTAGTTGTAAGTGGTGCCTCCTGGACGGGTCCTCTGATTTTCTAACTCTTTTTTTAAACTATTTTTTATTTATTTGTTTTTTTTTACTCAACTTTCTGAGAAATTTCTTCAGTTTTATCTTCTAAACCTTCTATTAAGCTTCCCTAGTGTAATTTTAAAGTTGAAGTATTTATTTACATGAAATAAAGTGCACAGATTTTGAATGCACAGCTTGATACATTTTGACAAAGGTCTGTATCAATGTTACCACCCGCCCAATAAGAGGTATTCTTTTCCATCATCCCAGTAAATTCCTTCCTGCCCCTTTCCAGTCCGTCTCCTGCCTCCTCCCCACTCCTTACAAAATCACTGTTCTGATTTCTATGAACCAAAATAAATTCCTGAAGGATGACTATATGAAAATTAAAACCATAAACGTATTAAAAGGGAACATTCCAAGCAGAGAAAGGACTTCCTAAACATAACACAGAAGGGTACTTTTTTTTTTAACTAATAGACTTTATTTTTTAGAGCAGTCTTAGGTCCACAGGAAAACCGAGCAGAAGGTACAGAGAGTTTTTTATATACCTCTCCCCAACACCCGGCCTCCCCACCCCTCCCCAGCCTTCCTCATCATGACATCCCTGCCTCAGAGGGGTACATTTGTTACAATCCATGAACCTACATTGACACATCATTATCAAAAGTCCAAAGTTTACATTAGGGGTCACTCTTGGAGTTGTGCATTCTGTGGCTTGGGACAAATGTATAACGAAACACATCCACCATTACAGTATCATCCAGAGTGATTTCGTTGCCCTAAAAATCCCCTGTATTCTCCCTATTCATCCTCCCCTCCCCCAACCCCTGGCAACCACTGATCTTTGTATTGTCTCCATAGTTTTGCCTTTTCCAGGATTTCATATAGTGAGAATCACATAGCATGTAGCCGTTTCAGATGGCTTCTTTCACTTAGTAACATGCATTTAAGGTTCTTCTGTGTCTTTTCATGACTTGAAAGCTCATTTCTTTTTAGGGCTGAATAATATTCCATTGTCTGGATGTTCCACAGTTTATTTACCATTCACCTACTGAAGGACGTCTTGGTTGCTTGCAGGTCCTGGCAATTATGAATAAAGCTGCTATAAACATCCATGTGCAGGTTTTTGTGTGGACACAAGCTTTCTACTCCTTTGGGTAAAGACCAAGGAATTGATTGCTGGATCATATGGTAAGAGCATCTTTAGTTGTGTAAGAATTCTCTTCTGAAGGAGCTGTACTATTTTGCTTTTTTACGAGCGATGAATGAGAGTTCCTACTGCTCCACATCCTCACTAGCATTTGGTGTTGTCAGTGTTTTGGATTTTAGCCATTCTAATAGGTATGTAGTGATGTCTCATTGTTTTAGTTTTCAGTTTCCTAGTGAGCATCTTTTCATTTGCTTATTCCCCATCAGTATATCATCTTTGGTGAGGTGTCTATTGAGATCTTCCCCTGCCTTCTTTTAGTATTTAAAAGATTTAATTCTGGGGCCGGCCTGGTGGTGCAGCGGTTAAGTTCGCATGTTCTGCTTCTTGGCAGCCCAGGGTTCGTCGGTTTGGATCCTGGGTGCGGACATGGCACCGCTTGGCAAAAGCCATGCTGTGGCAGGCGTCCCACGTATAAAGTTGAGGAAGGTGGACATGGATGTTAGCTCAGGGCTGGTCTTCCTCGGCAAAAAGAGGAGGATTGGCAGTAGTTGGCTCAAGGCTAATCTCCCCCCACCCACTCAAAATGAAAGATTTTATTTCTTTGTTGCTAGTGTATAGAAATAGAATAATTTTTGTATACTGACCTTGCAGTCTTACTTAAATTCATTTATTATAGTATTTTTATAGATTCCTTATGATGTCTGATGTAGATAATAACGTTGTCTACAGATACAGCTTCACTTCTTCCTTTGATCTTTATGCCTTCTATTTCTTTTCCTTGCCTAATCCACTGCCAGAACTCTGAGTTTTTTACTGCTGCGCATGTGTTTTCAAGAAATTTCGTTCTCTGGATGTAACTTTTTCCATAGCGTCCTACTGTTGTTTCATGATGCAATATCTTCTGTTTTCTCTCTTTGACAGTTTTTTCTTTTAATTTAATTTTCTTTTCTGGACATAGTCTTTGTTTCCACCAAATTCTTTTTTTCTATTTGTTTCTTTCGGTTGCCTCAGATGCTCTGTTTTCTCAGATGTTTAATAATCCTGGGTTGTATACTCATGATGACAAAATGGGGTCTTAAAAACTTGTTGGACAAACTGTGCACACGAGTGGGACTTGTTGACTTCATCTCCTCTAGGGGACGATCAGGTGGACCGCTCACTGGGGGAACTCCTGTTGTCATAACTTTTGGTACTTCCCCGTGGCCGGCTAGATTCCCCGGGACATAGCCTTCCCATCTCCTGTCTAGAGAGCCATGGCCTGGCTGCCAGCCTTCTAGCAGTTCAGGAGGAGGCAAAGGTTATCAGTATCCAGTATTATGTGCATTTGGTATGGTGCCCGCACCACCAACTGCGCTTGGCATCCCTTAGCTTAGATCCTGTTTTACCAAGACGGGGCTGGAGGTGGGACTATCACGCAGTCTCCTAGATTAGGGAGCAGGTCTAGGAATCCAAATGAATACCAAACAGCTTCCACCCAGCCCACCTCATTCTGACACATTCGCTTTCACCTCCAGTTCAGACGTCTTTGGTATTGCGGGTTCCCGAGCCTTTTCAAGGTTCTGCCGCGTGAACCAAAGGCTCTCAGCTTCCCTCACTGCTGGTGGAGGAGCTGGCCTTCTCGGGTCTCCCAAGTCGGTTACCATCAGCTCATTTGATTTCCAGTTTCCAAAATGTTCTTGCTGCTTTCCTCTCTCGTTCTCTCTAAACTTATTCCTTTCTATTTTTGTTTTTGTTTGTTTTTCAAATCCCTTTATGGTAGATTTCAGGAGGAAGTGAAGTTAGGTGCATGTGTTCAATCCACCGTTTCAACCCAGCCATCCTCCCGCTATCTTTTACTTGTTTTATAATGAACTAAATAAAAGTATGTCCTGATTCTTCTTCTATTCTTATGTGGCAAATCTAGCAGAATTTTAAAATATAAAGTTGGTCCCCTGAGCTTTAAATTTTATTTCCAACATTACTGAATTTCTCAAGTTCTTGCTTCAAAATTCATTTTAAGACTGTTGAAAAAAAGGTCTTGCTTTGTCTTCATAGTCATGGTATGAAAGTTCTTGGAAGCAACACACAACACTGAAATTTCTCTTGTCTGAATAGTAATTTTAATGTGAAACTCAAAGAATTCTTGAGCACCTGCAGCGAGCACATCGGGCCTGAAGCATGCCTGTTTAGTGAGGCTTCAGTGCTGATAGGGCCCCTCCCCCTCCCCCTCCATCCTGGCCTCACAGGTCCCCGCCTCCAGGAAGTCCCGGCACAAAGCTCCCTGGTCACTTCCAGCCAGCCCTCCCTGTCCAGCTGGACCTGTGGGACAGGTATCCCTCTCAGCTCCGCCCACTTGGCTCCTTTCACTCCCTTGCTGCTGAGAACAGAATTGTGGGGCTGGTGACCCCATAGTCACAGAACCTTATGTGGGATCTCCACTTTGGGTTGCTTTCCTCTGTGTTTTATTTATATAGCTATTAAAACAGCCTTGACAGTGACAACAAAACAAAGCCTCTTTCTGCAATGAGCGCAGTCAAACGATTCTCAGCAGTTGATTGAAATGGAGTCTCATTTGCTAACGTAACTTTTTCTGTCTAGGAGGAGAGGTCGGTGAGTGACAAGTGTCCCCACCTTCTAAAGAAGGGAATGGGACACATCACAGGAGCAGCACAGAGAGTGGGCAAAACTGGTTCTGCAAACTTGCCCTGCCACCCCCCCCACCCCAGCCCACATCAGAGTGAGGATGGGCTGGGAAGGGACACTAGCCTATGGGCAGTGGGCCCCGAGGGTCTCTCCACACCCTCCCTCTTCTAGCCAAGGGAGGTGGGCACTGACAGGACCACCCTAGGCAGTGGGGTGCTTGCCATAGGGGGCACTGTCGGCTCAGCCTTCAGATTGATGCCTGCAGAATTGCAGAATTGCCCCTAGTGGTGTACTAGTGACGAGCTTAGGAAAGCTCTTGGGGAGGTCACAGTGGGCCAAATGCCACCCCTGAAGGAGTAGGGCAGTGGCCTGGGAGCTGGGGCTTTGGAAGAGGCCAGCCTGACAGTGCTTCACCTGCATCAGGGACCTGTGTGATGTCAGGGGTAGCCTTGGAGGTGTGGGTCGGTCCCCCAATGTATCCCAAGAGACAAGGAGTCAGCATTTAGACATCTGCCAGGATGGAGGGCATTCAACAGCCAAGGGGGAGTAACACTAAGGATAAACGCCTTTTTGTTTTTTTACCATCCCTCCCTTCTACCTGCCCCAAGCCTGGAGTAGCCACAGGGAGCACTTAGCAAGCTGGGGACGGGATGACTGAGAAGTGGGTGGAATGCAGAAGCCAGACCGCTTTTCAGGCTCACCTTGGCAGAAAGGGGGAAGCTTTGAACTGGAAGTGAAATTGGGGTTTTGACTTAACTCAAACTGTACTCTTTGAGGACTGAAAATGAGGACGGTTGGTCAACACCTGGAAACCACTGAGAAGGTATGGGATCCCCTGGAAATGTCATCTGGGAGGAGAAGAGTCAGCAGGGGAGGTTTGCCCGGCATTGGTGGGAGACAGATACAGCTGGTTCCTAACTACAGCAAGTCCTCCTGAAGAAATGGGTTAAAGAAGGTGCCAGAAATCCCTCCAGCCCTCTTCCATTTGTCCTTCAAAACTCAACTCAGATGTCCCTCCTCTGAGGAGCCTTCCTGGACAAGGACTGCATGGCTCCATGCCCACCTCTCTCACGGCACTGTTGACTCTGCAGTACAGGTGTTTATCTGATCCCCAGGGCCTCAAGGGCAAGGGCTGGGCCTTACCCCAGCGCGGAGCCCAGCACCCTGCCATGGGGCTGCTCAGCAGTGTTTATTGGGTTAATGAATGAGAAGAAATGAGCATGGCCTGCCCAGGCACAGGATTGTCTGAAAATAAGTTCTACTAAAATGGTGATGTCTATTGCCTCTGCATTTTGTCTGGGGAAAACATTCACAACTGAATTTGCAAAAAGAATTCTTTGTTGACTAAGATCTCAGATTGCAAGCCTGCTCCTCCTTTACTTGTTTCTAAAGCCGTTTTCTGCAAAGCCATCAAAATCGCCTTGACAGAAGATGAAAGAAACTCCACCCCTTCAGGGCCAGCAGCTGGAGAAGAGTATTTCTCTGACTAATTGTTCACATGTGAGATGCAGGGGGCTGCATTGCTAAATAGCAAGTCAAAGTCAGGACACATGTGGTAAAATGATGTATCAGGAAAATGGAGACAATAAATAAGGAACATATTAGTGGCCCTGAAAATTAGGAGAATGAAGGGCTTTTCAAATCCATCCCCCAATTCTGTTTATTGTGTCCTTTCATGTAAATAAGTCATCCTAAATATCCCATGCATTAAAGGGAAATAATTCCTCATCTCGACTTTTTGGACTTCTTTTCCTGTGTGTTGAGTCATTTTACATCTTTCCAAGAGAGAAAGTTCTGAGCTAAAACAGAGAAAAATGTCTGTAATGCTCTCTTTGAAGTCACAGAGCTTACCCAGTCTGTCACCCATGCAGAACTTCTCACGTCTGTGTTCTCATTTGCTTCTTAATCTCACCATACCCCAGTGAGGTTAGGAGACCTGGCAGATGTTCTCATTACCTTAATTTAAATTTCACAGATGAGGAAACCGAAGCTCAGAGAGATTAAGGGATTTGTTTGCCCAAGTCACAGGAAGTAGGTGGTGATGCTGCCAAACTATCTCAGGAATTCTGATTCCAGATTCTGTGTTGATTTCCACCACATCCTGCTGCCTGTCAGGATGTCCAGAGGGTAAGAGGCAGAAGCATTCACAGAGCAGATTCATAAATATGATGTTTGTATGCTGATAAAGTATGTTTAAAACAGAGATCTAAAGGGGCTGGCCCTATGGCCTAGTGGTTAGGTTCAGCATGCTCCACTTTGGTGGTCTGGGTTTGCTTCCTGGGCACAGACCTACACCACTCGCTAGTGGCCATGCTGTGGAGGCAACCCACGTACAAAAAAGAGGAAGACTGGCACAGATATTAGCTCAGGGCGAATCTTCCTCAGCAACAAAACAAAAAATAGAGATCTAGAGAAGGATTTCAGCATAAAGATGTTCACCATAGTATTGCTTATCCTGATGGTAAGGTCTTGGGAGGGGGTGTGGGTATTCATGTATACTGCCTTTTTTCACTCACATTTATTATTTCCCTATATAATTATATATGTGTGTGTGAGTAAATCCTTTGAAAACATTTTATTAAATAACTACTCTAGGCAATCAGCCTATAACCCCAAAGCAGAGCCTCCTGCTAATAGCTTGCTGAAACCTGCGGCTGACAGTCACAGGTCTCATATGACCTTCCTTCTCATGCCAAATTGACATACAGGATCTGCATGATCAGGTGCGCTGTGGAGAAAGAAAAGGTAGAACCAACTTCACGTCCACTCTCCCCAGCAACTACACAGACGACAGTCACAGGCATCCTTACAACAAGGGAGGGGGTGGAGGAACACAGGCAAGATGACCTCCTGCGTTTGAGCCAGGCCGTGAAAGAGGAATTGCCTAATGCCCACTTTTGAGGCTTGGGAACACTGGTCACTAGGAAAAATTTGATCCAAATTAGGGTCAAAGTCCGGGCAGTGGGATTCAGCCCTCCTTCTCTGTGGAAGAACTGGGGCTGGAGAGAGAAGGCTGTGGAAGCACCTCCTGTGTATGTTGAGGCAAGAGCATGGGAGAGCACTGTTGATGGCCTTTCTTCCTACAAATAGTAAAATTCAGAAACAACCTAATGTCCAGCAGTAGGGGAACGGCTAACTTATTCTATGTTCATAAAACAGAATCTCAAGCAGTTATTTAATAAAATGTTTTCAAAGAATTTATACATATACACATATATGTATGTATGGAAATGATAAATGTGAATTTAAAAAGCAGAATGTGTACGTAAATACAAACACAGACCAGGTCCAATAATGATCTATCCACATAACATATTTCTGGAAATTCTTTAAAATGTTATCTGTGATTATCTCCCTTGGCTTAGGGTGGATGGGTAATTTTTATTTTTTTCTCTGTTCCTTCCTGTTTGTAGGTCTTCTGTGAGAAATAAGTATGACTTTTGTTTGCTTTTCTCTTCCCAGAGAAGCAGGGGATGCTCCCTGAGAAGCCAGGGTCAGGGGGGCTGCATACCTGGACCCTAGGAGGCAATCTAAAAGGCGGGATCCTGGGAAAATGTCACAGCAGAAAGCCTGGTAAACTGTCCAGTGCATCATCAGCTGGAACAGGCTAGTAAGAGAGACAATCCAGGGGCAAACTCGAAGAACCGGATGAAGTCCAAAGGCTGGGGGTGGAGGGTGTAACTGCCCTGGGCAGACAAGAGGGAAGTGCAAGGCCTTTTTGAGAGAGCCTGAGCCTCCTGTGTGGACAGGAAGAGAGTCATTAGAGTGCCATCTCCACGGGGACAATCTTTACAGTCATAGACATATTGGAAAACATAATCCTAAGAGTAATAAAACCGCCCTGGGTCTCCTCTATGCACATCTTTATCACTCTTCTCTCTCTTGGCATGACAGACTCCTCTGTCTGCTGCCTTATGAAGGGCCATATACAATGGTCTTGGCAAAACCCTTCTTTAACCTTTGGGACCCACAATAGTGATAACAGCAGGAGCCAGAGCCTGGAAGAGCCACAGCCTCAAGAGATACAAGGCCACCAAGTGATGGGAGAGAACACAAAGGCAGCAGCAGTAATTCTGGGGAAAGGCATGACCCACCCAGGACCAAGGAAGAGAGATGATCTGGGGAGTGGAGCATCTTCCAGCTGGGAGCTCAGAGTCACACTGCTGCAGTTTTTCTCTGCCCCTTGGTGGCCCCAGGACTGTTGAGGTCTCGGCACACAGGGCCTCATCATAACCCCTCTGACCTTTGTTGGTCTTGTTCCTTGTCTTCAAGTCCCTGTGTGGCTTTTTTTTTTTTTTTTTAATAAAGATTGGCACCTGGGCTAACAACTGTTACCAATCTTTTTTTTTTTTTTCTGCTTTATCTCCCCAACCGCCCCCCCCCCCCCCCCCCGTACACAGTTGTATATCTTAATTGCAGGTCCTTCTAGTTGTGGGATGTGGAACGCTGCCTCAACGTGGCCTGACGAGCGGTGCCATGTCCGCTCCCGGGATCTGAAACCGGGGCCGCCGCAGCAGAGCCTGCGAACTTAACCACTCGGCCACAGAGCCGGCCTGTGGCCTTGCTGTTGTTGGACTCCATAATTCTTCATGGGAATAATGTAGGGGTAGACAGAATTTTCTGGGCCCTGGAGGCACACACACCTTTTCTCTGCACCTGTTGGAAGCTGCTTTCTTAAGAGTCCCGGACGAATGTCTGAGTCCAGACTTAGTATCTTGGTCACCCTGCAGTAGCCCTCTTTCACAATGATGTTGTTTGTTCTCTGCCACTTGTTAGTCCCTCTTCTTGGTCAAAATGAAGTCCAGAGGCATGGTTTGTTCCCTTTTGTCTCCTCTTCTAGAATATAGGATAGAAGATTGTCATCAGGTCAATAATTTATCAAGTCTTTGTGTATTAAATTCTTAATTTTAATTCCTTCAGTGAGTGAGCTTGTCTTCTCAATGCTGCAGTGACTTCTTTTTCCTTAGGCCCCAGGCTCAGGGTTTAGAATCTCCAGATGCTGTTATATGTTGTGCAATATGGGTTGCCATGGTGCTGGAAATGGCCTGTAAATGCTGAAATCCTGTGATTTCGCCAGTGCCTCTCCGAGAAAGAGGACACTGTGTTATGTGTAGATTTGGGTTATGTGTAGATTAAGCTGCTTAGTGACGTCCGAGATGCAGTGAGGGCTTTGCATCATCCTCAGATCCTAATCTGAACACCCTCTTGATTCTGTCAACTGACTAAGTTACAATCAATTGTTAAAGCAAATAACCCATTTGATAAAAGGATGCTGAATTCATTGCACTTACAAACTCTACTGCTACTGGGAAGTCAGCCCGGAAGTCCCTCTGGATTTAGGGTTGCTGATCTCCAAAGATGCATTGCCACCTGCTTAGCTCATTGTCTTCCATTCCTTAGCTCCCTCCAGCAGCAGCCCTTTGACGCCATTGTCAGCCATGCTCAGCACACCACCCCCTAATTGGGGGGTAGAGCCTACCTGTTGTCAGGGGAGATTTAAGCAGCCTCAGGAAAGGAGCTCTAGTGTACCAAATTTTCCACCCTGACCCTTCACCCCTAAGTCAACTGGACAACCATTTGTTACACACAAATTGCATGTAGATACATTTGCTATGGACCTGTTGGGGGCACCCTCATGCCCTCTCTGGATGTGGCCCCAGAGCCCTGGTAAAGAAGGGGAGCTAGGTAGCTGTGTTTGCATTAGGTGATCCCAGCCCCTAGCCATAGATGATTGAATGAGACGCTGCACCCATGCTGAGCCGATCAGACTCTCTACAATTCCATCCAGTGCCACGGTGCCTGAGTTAGATGGCCCTAGTGCTGTGCCAGGTGTTAGTGTCTGTTGTGGAGCCTCTCCACTTAGGTCCACTCTCGGATCTCCTCCAGTACACCCTTGCATGTGCCCCTTAAGGTTGCAGGGTATGTTGGATCCTCCTAGCATCTGCTCTGGGGCAGCTCCCTGTGAATGCTCACGTAGACTCTCCCCATCCAATCACTTTGGCTCCCCCTGGTATTGTACCACCTACACCCCATCTAGGATGCTCGTTCTAACTCTGGCCAGTCCTCCATTGGCCAACTGCTGGCCCTGCTCTTTCTTAAGGCCCAGGGCCAGTAACCAGGGCCTTGAAGTGACTTGTATAAAGACCCAGAGGCAGGAGAGGGACTAACGGAAGAAATGCATCCTTTGGGAAGTGGCTTCTACCCACCAGACCCCCCAGATGGGCTCTTCTGCTAGCTCTCATTGCTCACCACCAAAGCGGCACCTCCCCTGCAGATGCCATCAGAGTTCTTTTGATTTAAAATAGAGCTGTCCACCGCTCATGTCATGCACGTGCTGAAACTGGAGGCCGGGAGACCAGGCCTTCCCTGAGCATTCTCAGGGTCCAGGGCAGGAGTGGGCATGGAGGCCCACATGCCATGTGTATAAATGCTTAAAAATCATTAATCAAGTCCCTCAACTGATACATAAAAATAGATTCTACCCTCCTATCTTGATAAATATATCTTCATAATGAGAAGACAAGAAAATATTTCTATTTATGAAGCTGTGGTTTTTATTTTCAGAAAGCCAGAAAAATATCGAAGACAGCTGACTTTAATTATCATTGTAAATGTCTAAGTGCTTTGTTAATGGGCTGGTGACGTTTGCGTGAGTAGAAAAGACATACGAAATTCATAAATTATTCTATATTAATGCCACAATATTTATTTTTCTTTCCTGCATTTTAGCAAAGTCACTATGTTGTTATAGGCAAAAATTTCACATAAATTGTGTTCTGTTGGCAGTAACGCTAAATTAGACAACCTTATTGAGTCATTGTAGTTCTTGGTGGTTTTCTCTCCTTAATTTCAGTCGGAAGAAACTTCACGTGGAAGCAATAGCAACTGGAATTGTCAGTAAAACCATTAGAGCAATATTTAGATTCAGAAATAAGCCATGGATTTCACATATTAGAATCAAACATTGTAATGGGGTTGCATGTGACAAATTATTTTTATTGCAGAAAAATGTTACAATTTATTGAATTTTGCCACATAAACTTCTATTACTTGTACCGCAATTTCCTCCATCTCTTTTTTGTCCCTCTCCCCAGCGCCCCAGTACATGGCCATATACTCTAGTTGTAAGTCCTTCTAGTTCTTCTATGAGAGCTGCTGCACAGCATGGCTATTCACAGACGAGTGGCGTGTTTCCACATCTAGGAGCCAAACCTGGGCTGCTGAAGTGGAACACACTGAACTTGAGCCACCAGGTCATCAGGGCTGGCTGTCTCCATCTCTTAAAGCAATATCTAGATCCACAGAGTAATGCAGATAACTGGCATTATGCTTCACACGTATCACATGGAAACCTACTTACAGACACACTTCAGAATAATATGAATTGTGTAATATTGCACAGTGTTCCTTGGCCACCGTATGCAAGTGTCGTGAAAACTGTACTAATCTGTGAGTATCTTCCAATCCTGAATCCAAACACAAGGAGAAGAAGAAAAAGGCACAGAGGACTACCGGGAAATGATGCTTCTCTATGTGAGAATCTGATGTGTTTGTGCTCTTTGAGAATTTGGTAAGTTGATTGATCTGTCTTTCTCTTACCTAAGATCTTCCCCTGTCCGAATCCTCCCTGCTCTCTGAAGCAGTGTCTGTCTCCAGTGTTGGTAGCAGCACGAGCACAAATCTCCAGGGTGATCAGACACAGCCACCTTCTGCTCCAGGACGGAGGCCAGGGATTGTGGAGGAACCTTTCCCTGAGGCCTGACAAGTGTTAGTCCTGGGAGTGGATCTTACAGCTATCACTGTGCTGAGCCAGTGCTGAGCACAGGATCCCAGGTGGCCAAACACCCGTGCGCTTGAATCCGCGGGCTGTGTGTGTTTGTCATGTATGAGGCACGTGGAAGGGGCCTCTCGAGCCCGGGTGTAAAGGTGGTATTGACTGGGAGAGACCCCTCTGTAGTGACATAGAAGCAGCTCTGTTTCCTACAGGGAGTGGAGTGATAAATAGCAGGGGAGCACCTGCTAGGTTCCAGGTCCTCCCTCCTCCCTCCTTCCCTCTCTCCCTTCCTTCCCACTTGCAAATAGTAACAGACTTCCAGTTGCTGTGCCGCAAGACCACCAGGACAGCACTGGAGAGTGGTGTCTTGCTGGGAAGATAGGCCTGCGGGCGTTTGGCCTCGTGAGGTTCTCCTAGAATCTCAAATGAAGCTCAGGTCCAAGGATGGTTTATTTCCATTGCTATTGCTGCCTAGACTCCTGACTTCCCTGAGACTGCAGGGGCAGAGAAGGCAAAGGTTTATCCTTTAAGACAAGTTCAGAGCACTCAACAAATCGAGTTCAAGAAAACTTTCCATGACACTAACCATTTCTCTTGTATGAGCAGAAGACTGACATCGTGATTACTGAGTATGTTCCTTTCATTTCAAAATACATGACTTTCTCCTTGCCAGCATCTAATGGTCGGGCCCAGCTTGCCTCCCTGTGCTCAGATTCCTTCTCTGCAAACGGGCGCTGCCCGCAGGGAGTTGTGGGAATTCCAGGAGCCAGCCTGTGCGAGACCAGCCAGCATAGTGCACACCTGGCAGCTCACAGGAGGGTAGTTCCCTTCCTCCCTCCCCTGTGGACGAGGGAAAAGAAATGACAACCAACCAAACCCACGTGCGTGGTATGTGTGCATGCACATGCCTAAGTGCACACATTCTGCAGGGTATGTTAGTTTCCTAAGGCTTCCACAACCAGTTACCACAATGTGAGAGGCTTAAACAGCAGAAATGTGTCCTCTCACAGTTCCAAAGGAGCAAAGATGAAAATCCAGGTGTCAGCAGGGCCACGCTTCCTCCAAAGCTTCTAGGGGGGATCCTTCCTTGCCTCTTCCGAGCTTCTGGTGGTTGCCAGCAACCCTTGGTGTTCCTTGGCTTGTGGCCACAGCACGTCAATCTCTGCCTCCGTTGTTACATGACTTTCTTCCCTGTGTCTCCTCTGTGTCTTTGTGTGTCCTCTCCTCTCCTTACAGGGACAGTATCATATAAGCTTTAGGGCCCACCCTAATACAGTACGACCTCATCATAACTGATTGCATCCACAAAGACCTTATTTCCAAATAAGGTCACAATCTAAGTTCCAGGTGGACATGAATTTTGGGGAACAGTATTGAAGCCAGTACATAGGGTTAGACAGTAGGCTAAGACTCCATTATGAAACACAACCTGAATTCAAAGACATTAAATGTAAAAAATGTACATCTTAAACTCCATGAAATATGGCATCTTTACACACACACACACACACACACACACACACATACACGCAAGATTCAACAATGTAGGTGAAAAAAATGCATTCTCAAAAACTGTCATGACGATCTTTTGGTGGGCTCCCCAGTGGAGGCGCTTGAACTTTGATGGACTGGAGGTCCTCACAGTCTCCAGAATAACTGGGGTTTCTGGAAAAGGATTTTGTCAGGATGAATTGGATCCTATGGGAGATAACGGCTGTGAAAATGCTTTGAGAATGGTCAGATGTGGTACAAATAAAGGTCAATGCATAGGTAGGCTTATCCACTTTATGCCCTTAGGGAGTCCATTCTACACTCCAATGCAAGAACTTTGGACTTTGACAGGTCATGGCAATTTCCTGTAAAATTCTTTTCCTTTGGGTAAAAGGAAGTATGATTCCTCCTGGCTTCATAAACACAAACCCTGTTTTTTATCGGGGGATCCATCAGTCCCTTCTGGGTTAATTCATTTCAGAGCCCTTTACGTGGGTTTCCCACGGGTAGGTTAATATATGCAAGGAGGGGCGCTGTAATCTGACCACAGTTTCACGGACTATAGGATTTTGCATATTGTTTTGTAAAAGCGAAGGATGATGTGTCAATCATTTCAAAAGGAGTTAATAGAGGGGCTGGCCCTGTGGCCGAGTGGTTAAGTTCGCGCGCTCCGCTGCAGGCGGCCCAGTGTTTCGTTGGTTCGAATCCTGGGCGCGGACATGGCACTGCTCATCAGACCACGCTAAGGCAGCGTCCCACATGCCACAACTAGAAGAACCCACAACGAAGAATATACAACTATGTACCGGGGGGCTTTGGGGAGAAAAAGGAAATAATAAAATCTTTAAAAAAAAAAAAAGGAGTTAATAGAATTTTATGCCTCCAAAGGAACTTATTCATGATCTCCTCTAACCTACTTATTTTATGAAAGAGGCCTAGAGAGAAGTGGCTGGTTGGCCCTCGGCAGAGAAGGAGTTGGAGGTGGAGTCTGGGCTTCAGGAGGAACCGAAGGAGCTTCTCCGAGGCTCAGTCCTGTGGTTAGCCTTCTCCGTCCGCTGCTAAGGTGAGGATGACACACGTTCTCTCATTTAATCTTCACAACAACCCTACAAGGCAGGTGTATTATTATTCCCATTCTACAGATGAGTAAACAGAGACTGCTCAGTGCAATCTGGTATTAGGTGGGTGACCCCAGAGCCCAGGCTCTCGACGGTCACGCTATCCTGCTGCCCAGGCAGAAACCATGACGGGAGGGTCAGCCACTTCGGAGCAGTCCCATTCCTCACCCCCAAGGGACAAGCCAGGCTAAATGACAAGCATTTATTTCCATAACATACAAGATTTTATCACGACTCTAAACGTCACGATGAAATTTTGAAATGAAACAACTATCTTTATAAGTAAATTAATCAATGAAGAGAATATGTGGGGGCTTTTAAAAGGGGCAGGAATCATAGATTCCCCAGAGGAAAGTTATGATATTGCT
Source organism: Equus asinus (assembly GCF_041296235.1). Classification (NCBI taxonomy): domain Eukaryota; kingdom Metazoa; phylum Chordata; class Mammalia; order Perissodactyla; family Equidae; genus Equus; species Equus asinus. The sequence continues at coordinate 8,249,951 of NC_091791.1, read as the reverse complement.
AAAGGGCTAGAAGCATGACTGGGAGAGTTCCATTGAGGATAACGCCTCTTGCTGTGTGGATGTGGACGCCACAGCTCTGCCCTGTTTGCTCTCAGGGGAGCTGACACTCATCATCCAACAATGTTCCATCCCAGTCATTTCATTTCAGTTTTGCGATTGCTCTTGATGGAGGTTCAATCTCCTAACAGCACAGGCCTTAGGGCGGAGTGCTGACTTACTGTTACTGAAAAAACTAACCAGATCCTGTGCTTTCAGGATGTCTTAATCAGGATGTAGAAAAAAATTCCCAATCAACCACCGTTCTTTTGCACTCTCTGACTTTCTTCTGCCCTGCCCTCCAGCTGCTTGCTTCTTAAAATCTAAGAAGTCAGTAACGAATTTTACTGAGTGAAAGTGAGTAAGGAAACAATTTGGGGGAATTATGTGTACAGGAATTATGAAACCATGTTCCACTTGGAGATAATGCTCTCTGTTGTATTCTGGAAGTTTTCTAGCACTTAATCAGAAACTAACTACAGAACATTTTACTAAGCTTTTGGTACAGCCATCTCGTAAAATGTAAAAGTTTTTCTTTTTTGACTTTTCAATCTCTGGCCAATTTATTTTCTTATTAAAACAAAATTGTAAAGCTCCTTCCACAGACCAAAGCAGCAATCTGGAAAGGGGAATTATTTTGGTTAATGCTGATAAACAATCTGGAAAATCATTCTTATTAGAATAACTGTTTTTTCAGTATGAAATATTTCATTGAGACAAGATTTTAGAGCTGGGAATGAATTTGGCAATCAAAGGCCACTGCCATTCTAAAGACCTCTCATGTGGCTATTTATGCATCGGGTATTTTTACTTACTGGGTATTACTAATCAGGCACATATTTCCAAATAATGATGATAAAGTGCAATATTCAAGGGAGACATTATGGAAATATGAGTCAGCCCCCTAAGTGGGAGCTTTGTAAGCACAATGCAATGTCAGTTCTTAGTTTATTGTCCACTAAGCTGATTACCTAGTACAGATTCTGTTTGACCTCAAAATCTGCCAAGCACCAGAAGGCTATCCCTTCAGCCTGCTGTGTCTGATGGAACAGGGACAATTTCCTCAGGGAACACACTTGAAACACTACTCTTAAGCTACCCAGACTCCAGAGCGCTCATCAGAGTACCTTTGTCTTTTCATCCACCCTTCTCCAATTCCTCTGCTGGGATTTCTCTCCCCAATACCCAACAAAGGCCTGCTCCAGGCTTCTTGTTTGTTTGTTTTTTACTTGCAGAGATACGGAAATATTTATGGATGAAATGATAGGCTCTCTGGGATTTACCTCAAGATAATATGGAAAGTGGAGAAGCAGATGGGGATAAAATTAAACAAGACTGGCCACGAGCTGATAATCGTGGAAGCTGGGGGATGGAACCTGGAGCTCGGGATGATTATAAGACTGCGGAGAACAGCATTGTCCACAATTTCCAGAAGAGGAGCTGCTGGCCTTTATACATTTTAAGTTTTACTGGATACTAACAAATTGCTCTCCAAAGTGTCTGCACAAATTTACATTCCCACCAGCCGTGCATCTCATCTAAACTTGAGATCTAACATTTTTATCAATCTGATTTTTAAAAAGAAGTATATCTCCTCTTTGTTTTATTTGCGTTATCCTAATGCAAATTTGAGCATCTTTTTACATTCCTTGTTCTTCAGGTTTTTTTCCTGTGAAGTATCTGCTCACATTGTTCCAGATTATAGATGAAATCACAGCGCGTTCTTTCTTCTTCCCTCCAAGCAGGAATGTGCAGCAGCCTGTTTGCGTTAGCTTATGAGAGTCAAATGTTATATTTTGAAGAATTTTGCTAATTGGTTATCAAATATTGGTAGCAGAAAATCGGCCCTGTGGGAATATTTCCACCATGGCAATCAGCAGACTCGACAAATTCGGGCTGCCATGCCCAGAGAGCTGGTTGTTAAACACCAGCACACCACTGCCTCTGAGCATTGACATCTAGACACAGCCTGGTTCAAAAGAGCATCAAGGGGAACCCGAGGCACGGGTGAGGAACGGGCCCCTCCATTCGCTGGCTGGGACCAGGGGACATTAAGGGGTTCTGTGCTGTGTGGGCTCGGCATCAGCTGGTGGATGTTGGAGGGGTGGGGAGGGAGCGCCTCAAGGACGTCTGGGTGTCCCAGCACTCCCGCTGCAGCACTGAGTTGCCTTGGAAGCGGGTCCTGGGGTTCCTTTGCCCCTTTCACTTCTGTCTGTTCCAGATGCGGCCAGCTGCATAATTCGCAGAGCCCAGGGCAACATGAAAATGCGGGGCTCCTTGTTCAAAAGCAGGAGACAGCCTTTTCCCATGGTCCCTCTCTCTCCACCACTCCCGGCTTGCTTTATTTGCTATTTAATGTCATGTTCTCTCTGGCATGGGGTTATTTGTGGGGTAAATGCCATGCCCCATGGTCACCTGGGGTCTCGCCTGGTAGGTGACTCGGCACACAGGGCAGGCATGACCCACTTGGATGCCCGTGCCCAGGACCCCACCCAGAATGAGGGCAGCGGTGGTCACTGCGCGGTGACACGAGAGGGTGGCTGAGCACCCATCCTGTGGAGGGTAGAGGTGGCGGGAGGCGACACTGTAGGTGCATCCGGGCTCTGATTTCTGGGTGCACACTCCATTGACCCATCGAACTGCACTTACGAAACACAAATTCAAAGATAAAATTAAGAAATTCAAGGGGCCAGCCCAGTGGTGCAGCGGTTAAGTTCGCACATCCTGTTTTGGGGCCTGGGGTTCAGTTTGGATCCCGGGCGTGGACATGGCACTGCTTGGCAAGCCATGGTGTGGCAGGCGTCTTACATATAAAGTAAAGGAAGATGGGCACGGATGTTAGCTCAGGGCCAGTCTTCCTCAGCAAGAAGAGGAGGATTGGTAGCAGATGTTAGCTCAGGGCTAATCTTCCTCAAAAAATTAATAAGTAAATAAATAAAAAAGAAATTCAAGAGGGCAAGTAACCTTGGAGCATTAAACCCCAAGTGTGGGGCCTCCTCAGAGCAAGGCCTCGTGGGACTGCATCCCGTGGGACTGCATACTCTGAAGCCCTCCCGAGGCTAGGCAGTACCCGGCCACCAGACCTCTTGGTGGCTGAACCATCCATCTGCGGGAACCTAGATGTCTTACCTGCCGTGGTGCTTACAATTAGGTCAGAGGCAGGTGTGTTTCAACAGTCCTACTTTCAGCACATATTAATTGAGCAAATGCTGTGGGCCAGGCACTCTTCTAGGTATGAGGATAACAAATAGAGAAAAGTCCCTGCCCTCAGGAAGCTGACCTCTGGCATCCAAGATCGGCAACTAAGAAGATATGTACAGATATATGTTCCATAGATGTATATGGGATGTTAGACAGTGGTAGATGCTACCAAGAAAAATTAAAGAGGGACGGAAGCGTCAGTGGGGGTGGCAATGACAGGGGATGAGTGAGTTAAATTGTAGATGCTGGGGTTTGGGAAAGTGACATTGGAGCAAGTCACTTACCTGAGGAGAGGGAGGGTGGTGGCTGGCACCACATTCTGTCCTTTATTGAGTTATTCTCCTTGTAAATACTACTTACAGGCCTATCAGAATCATGAGGATTTGTGAGTCCCGTATTTGCAATATCACCACCTTTTTAGTCAAAATTTGCCTGTATAACTTTCAATTTTAGTTATAAGTTATTTTAAACATTTGAAATGTCATGTAAAAAATATCCTGGTTGGAAACCTTTTTTTTTTACTGTTAGGTTTATGAATTCAATTTTCTTTGAAGCAGATACTTCATTTATTGACGTATTTTTAGAGACTTGGGAAAGTTATCTTTGGCATCTTCTGAGGACTAAACACTTTCTGCAATGATCTTTTTTTCCCCTCATTCTTTTAGTTACTCAACAGGGTTTCTTCCCACAGAAGCAAAGTAGAGTGTTAAGTAATAAAAATGGAAAGCTGCAGGAAGAAGAAAAAGGAAGCAATTTCTCCACATTGAGAAGTAGAGTATTAGTCTATCAGGCTATTTGCAAAAGAAAATCTCCAAATAACAGTGGCTTAAACATGACACATGTATCTTTCCCATGTATAAGATGTCTAGGGGATGGCAGCCCATGCATGGCCTATATTTCTGCTTCACCATTCCTCAAAATCACCTCATGGTTCAGGAAGGCCACAGGAGCTGCAGCCATCACATCTATATTCCAGGAAAAAAGGTAGGGTGAATGTACTGGCCTGTTCCCTCCCTTTTAAGGAAAATTTCCATAAAAATCCCTCACAATACTTTCATTTATATATATATATATATATATATATATATATTTATATTTTCCATATATATATATATATATATGTCATAAATACATTGTGGGCCAGAACTTAGTCACATGGCCACATCTACCTGTGTAGATAGGTAATAGAGACTTGGAAATACAGTAAAGGCACTTAGCTGAGTAACAGTTTTGTTAGAAACTGACGTTCTGTTGTTTGGGAGGGAGAGGAGAATGGATATTGGAAAGAGTCTCCAACAAGTTGTGCCACGATCACTGACATCATTTTCTTTTTAAGTTTTCGAAGGCTAAAAATCTCAGGAAAATAAATCAATATCTAACTCCTAGGTCCTTGAGAAACTACATTTTAAAATGTTCTCATTCTAGCTTTTTAAAATTCAAATGAAAAACTCCAAAGGGGAATTAATTTAGATTCTGTCATCCTCATTATCTTTGTATATGTTACTTCAATAGTCTGCCATCTCACCTGCTTCAGAATTGTACAGGCAGGCAGTCAAAAGCAGTCAAGGATGATTTCACTGTAGTTGTAGGGGTCTTTGTGTTTTATAAGACAAAATAATTTTTTAAAACGTGCATATGAGAAAAGAACTAACAATAATGGGTTGATTGCAACGGTATTAGTTTAAGTTCCGGGCTCTAAAAAAAGCGTTTCCAAATGGACATCTTACATTTTTTTCCTGTTGAAAATAATCTCCAACAAAGAAAGCATTTTTCTCTTGTTGACCTATGCCACAATGCAGTATATGCTCAGACAGTTTTTATATAGTATAAATGGCTTTCTGATGGAAAGCTAATGTATTTTCGTAAAAAAGAAGTCTATTTTCTTAGCTCTTGAACAAGAGTATGCCTTCCTCTTGAAGATTCACTTTCTTTCTTTGTAATGGTGACAGACGTTGTCTGTCCACATCGCAACACAAGAAAACTGTTATGCTTGTTACAATGACTGTGGGCCACCAGGATGGCAGTTACCTTTGGGCATGGCACCCCGGTGATTGAACTGCTAATATTTTATTCGGGGTAGGGTTTCCCTTGGGATTAGAGAAGCTTTCAGGAATATTATCTTAACATAAAGCTACAGTCATTTGTGAATCTTTCTGTTTTATTACAATACATTTATCTCTGAGTTAGAGCTAGCTTCTTAACATAATTCTTTCCTACTTATTAATATAAAAGATTCCTTGCCTCTAATCCTGATTTCAGTGATGGAAATCCTGCAGACAGACTCAAAACTATATCGTAAGACAAAATCATAAAAGGAAAATCTATTATATCCCCAAGCTGTGGAAATATAGTTGAATTTTTTAACATTGGAGGTTGATTGGTATTAAATTCAGTCTAGGCTCCAACAAATCTTACCTTTTGGGATATACCATTTCATTTCAAAGAGACGCTGCTAGAGAGATAAGCTATCAGTTTATGGACTTAAACCTTTTTCCTATGGCTTTGGGAAGGCATTTCTTGCTGACTCTCCGTTATTTCACGGGAATGTTTCTGTACCACCTCTGACATCCATCTTCTCTGAGTTTCAGCTAGAGAATGGATTAGTATAATTCTTTTTTATGGCATATAGCCATGTTGTAGTAGAAAAAGGAAAATTCAGATGTTCTCAAAATATATTGTCTTTAGGTGGAACAGTCTTTGCTTAGGCAAAGGGATTCAACAGGGCAATAAATGTTACCTCCAAGTAAAGCTCTAGAAATATCCAACCTTTTACATTTGCTCTGCTATAGGTTCTGTTGGCTGGAAAGCCTCCATTTGTCCCTCCAGACCCGCTGTCCCCTTGCTCTGTGCCCCTGGGGCAGACGGACCTACAAGGACTGTGTCAATGAATCCCTAGTGTTATGATCACCAGTTTGGTTTGGTCAACGGAAGGCCCTGGCAGAGACTGGAGGGAGGAGAGAGGGGTCAGGAAATCTACTCTAGCTTGTTCCCTGCTGGGCCTCAGGTCCTGTTTCTCCAGGAAGGCCACAGCTCCTGCCAGGTGTCCTTCACTACAACAACTGCTCTCTCTCCAGGATTTGGTAATGGCCCCCAATTATTGCCAGCTTAGGGCTGTTTCACCCTCCTTGTTGGTTTTCTTCAACCCTGCCCACACCTTTGTAAAGAATTTCAATTTTCCCATTGGAGCCAGCTATCTATTTCTGCGTGGGACACTGATATGCAATGTTCTAATGACAATTTCTAAGATTCGGGGATAGTAGTTATTTTGCCTATGACTTTAAAAAATGTCATCATGAATGGGACTTCACGCAAGGCCCTGGACAATTTAAGTTTCCCTTGCTGTTTGTTTTTCACTGCTAGAGTCATAAATTGTTTACATTCTCTCAAGAATATAAAAGAGAAAGGATAGGGCCGGCCCCGTGGCCAAGTGGCTAAGTTCGTGTGCTCCACTTGGGCGGCCCAGGGTTTCGCTGGTTCGGATCCTGGGCATGGACATGGCACCGCTTGTTGGGCCACGTTGAGGCGGCATCCCACATGCCACAGCTAGAGGGACCCACAACTAAAATATACAGCGATGTGTTAGAGGGATATGGAGAGAAAGAGCAGGAAAAAGAAAAAGAAGATTGGCAACAGTTGTCAGCTTAGCTGCCAATCTTAAAAAAAAAAGAAAAAAGAGAAAGGATGTAGTTCTGCAAGGTATTTGTACAATTCAACCGTCTCTCCAGGCAGGCTGCTGACATCTTGCTAGAGCTCCCAGAAGCTTGTTAAGTGGTGTCTTGCCACTGTGGCCCAGGGTCAAATGAAAATGTAGTACCAGTGGGCCTTCCCCTGGTCAGCAGCCCCCCCAACCCCCCAGCAGCCTATTCAGGCAGGGAGCATGGACGCCAGCTAACTCTCTCACCTGCTACTTCCTTGCCCCATCACCCACCTGTGTTCTGATTGTCACAGGTCTTCCTGAAACGAAGTGCTTTAGAGCTGATGCTCATCACCTGTCCTAAAACCTTGGGTGGAAAATTCACGCAGCTTGAGCACGTTCTTTTTTCAGCTTCATCACTGCTGGAGTTTGGCTTCAACTTAGCATGTAGGCTATGTCTCATTTTCCCCACAACTGGGATGACTCTGATTTCACAAGTGTGATGAGGCCAGTACCCTGTGACCTTCTGATAAATTTTATTTGCAAGGACTGCTTCTTGGAAAAAACTGAATCTTAAAATCAGAGAAGGTATTGATATTTAGTTTTAGTCCACACATCTTTTGTAAAAGCATCTGTAATCTGTGTCTTCTGGGTCACAGCTGGGTGGATGGAAAAGGTTGCGGGAAGGGTCATTGGGTTAGGAGGACTTCAAGGGCCTGTGTTCGAATTCCTGAAAGAAAAGTCTTAAAAAAGAAAAAAACGGGTCTTGTGACTTCCCTGTTCCTTTGCTTTCTCTTCAATCATTGGGGATAACACCTACCTGACAAAACTGATAAGCATACAATGAGATAATGCAGACTAAACTGCTTTGAAAATTTAAATACCCTAAAAACAAATTATTGTTGTTACCTAAAAAATTACAAAATACAGTCTAAACCAGTGGTTTTTAATCTCTTTTGGAGTCATGAATGCCTTCAGAGAACTGATGAAAGCTACAGATCCTCTCTCCAGAAAAGTATAAGACATCCAGAGGATTTTCTCATACAATTTCAAGACATCCATGGGTCTTCTGAAGCCCACCACACCCTGGACAAATTTGAAAAAATACACCTTGTTTTCTTTTTAAAGATTGCTAAATGCCAAAGTTAATGTAAATGTGAGATATAATTTTCACCTGTATTTATTTATGATTTGACGTTTAAAATTCTTCACAAGAAATATAAATTACAAACCAAAAGAAAAAGAAATATCAAACTACTCTAAGTTCTTGAACAACATTTAAATGCATTAGGTTATTGAACCAGAATAACGATGGTTGAAAATATCCTGAAGTATAAAATCAAGAAAGCAAAGTTAATTGATAAATAAATATTTCTTGAGCAACTGTATGTGCCAAGGACCATTCTAGGTGCTCAGGATGCATCAGTGAATCAGAGTCAGTGTCAAAAATACAGGATGCTAATTTCTATCCATTATTAAAGCTCCAGGTAATGTCTGGATACCAGCAGCCAATGAATTCATTAGTTATATAATTCATATTTTCCTCCTTATGTGGAACTGAATAGCTTTGTGTTGGTCATAAAACTACATTTCTCTCTGATCAGCCCCTTTTTAACAGTTAGCTTGTGTGTTTTAAATTAAATTAAATTAAATTTAAGAAATACTTGAGGGGCCGGCCCCGTGGCCGAGTGGTTAAGTTCTCACACTCTGCTGTGGCGGCCCAGTGTTTCACCGATTCGAATCCTAGGCGCGGACATGGCACCACTCATTGAGCCATGCTGAGGCAGCGTCCCACATGCCACAACTAGAAGGATCCACGACTAAGAATATACAACTATGTACTGGGGGGGCTTTGGGGAGAAAAATCTTTAAAAAAAAAGAAATACTTGAATGACATCATGAATACTTTCGAATATTTTTAGACTATGTTCTCTCTGAAATGACTGTAAGGAAAGGAATGAAAAATATTATGGCATTCCTAAGTTTTTAGAGAATTTATCATTTTAGTGTTTAGCAAAATGGCAGAATATTTTCAATTCCATGAGCATTACATAATAAGACATGTAATAAAGTATTAGATTCTAGATCAGTTTAGTTTTTTCCTGTGTGTACGTGTGTGTGCATATGTGTGTGGGGGTGTGGGGGTGTGTGTTGGGGGTGCTGGTGGAGGTGTCATCTTGTCAGCACTGAAATGGGAACAGATATGTTTACAAAAACCATAAACTGGGTAAATACCCCCTCTGAGGTCACTCACATGCGGTGAGACTTAAAACACATTTGAGGCTGACTAGATATCTGTTCTGCTTTTCACTTTTTTAGGGTTTCCCAATTGAGAAATCTTATCCCTCACGGAGTCCCTCGTCTTTCCCACTATCTCCAGGTTCTTTTTCTCTTCTCCTTGCTCAGCGAATCATATTTACCCGTGAAACACAGCCTCTACTTCCCATTTCCACTTTCCCAGGGAATGCGTGGCTTTCCTATTCTGCGCCCTACATGAGAACATTAGTAATCTGGTTATTTTATATGGAGTTTGCCTTTCTGTTCTGAGAAATGAATACAATTCAACCGTCCACTACCTAGATTAGGGTCTCTACCTTTTTTTGCGTCATGGCCGCTTCAGAATAATTTTTTAAAAGCATAAAATAAATGAAATTACAAGGAAACTGATTAAATTGAAATATAGCTGTCAAAATTTGAACAAAATCTGTAATGGTAAGTACTTTTAAAAAACATTAAATAATAAGCTGGTGGCAAGTCTAATGGCTGCCATAATTTTGCACTTGTGATGAGCATAAACCATGTTTTGAGATCTACAATTGTAATGTGTACTAAGAAATCTGTAATTTCTATTGGTGCCAAAGACACAGGTCTGTTAATACGATGTGGTTTGTTGACTATGTTGAGAATTAATATAAATGCTACATATCAGGTAAAGGTTAGTGGAAATAAAGATGTATTTTCTTCACATCCAATTTCACAGACTCCTAGAGGGTACAGGGATCCCAGGTTAAGAACTGTCTCCCACCAGATGGTTGGCCCCTTGGTGCAGAGACAGCCTTATTTGTTTCTACGTAGCCAGCACTCAGCACAGGGCCTGACATGGAGTAATTCCTCAACAAATGTAATCTGAATCAACTGAAAGACAAAGCAAGAAAACTGACATTTATCCAATACTTTTGTTATTGCCAGGGCTTTTCACTTCTTTTTTTTTGGTGAGGAAGATTGGCCCTGAGCTAATACCTGTTGCCGATCTTCCTCTTTTTGCTTAAGGAAGATTGTTGCTAACATCTGTGCCAATCTTCCTCTATTTTGTATGTGGCTCACTGCCACAGTATGGCTTGACGAGCAGTGTATACGTCTGTGCACGGGATCTGGGCTGCCAAAGCAGAGTGTGCAAACCTAACCACTACACCACCAGGCCAGCTCTGGTTTACGCTTCTAATCTGATTGAATCTTCAAATATCGCTTCTAATCTGATTGAGAAATGTTACCCTATATTTCTCAGATCAAGAAACTGGGAGTCGGGATAACTATGCGGCAGAAAAGAATTTAAACTCAGGTCTGTTTCACTCCAAAGTCCACGTTCTTTCCACCCCTCACTGTTGTCTCTTATAAAACTTTTTTAGGTCCAGAGAAAAAGGCGAGGGAAGTTGGTTCAGATATTTGATGTCTCCAAACTTCTTAAAAGGACTCAGTAAAACTTCAACGATTCTCTCATAACTCAGCAAGTCTAGCTTACAAGAATACCTAGTTGAAGGTTTATGAAAATTTCTTAATCTAGATGTAGGGTGATCGTGTCACTAGGAACATAAATTCCTATCCATGGAGATGAGAATAGTCCTAGCACAGACCACCACTGGGGTAAGTCAAACGAGCTGTATTCTATCTGATGCCTGACACACATACTTTGCCCCAGGCAAGACTGTGGTTGGTGTCTAGACGGGTCACAGGATGATCCTATGTTCCACAAAACAGTGTCATTTATTGCATGAGAATGGACCAGGCAGTATTATTATATTGTACTTTCTACCATAATGAGGTTTCTCCACTGAGGAACCATGTTGATCATAAATAGTAAGTGGAAGATATTTTGCAGTTTATACAACTGACATTTTCTGCAATATGGCTGAGAATTTGTTCTTGTAACAGTTGAACTTTCTAGCATTCTTTTGAAGGGAGCTCACCAGTTTTATAAAACTTGCTTCATAAAAGCACAGATCCCCCAACAGACTCTAATTAAGCTGGACCTATTGTCATTTCCTTCAGCAAATGCCTTTAACTTTCTTTGTTTGGACATGTCCACCTCTAGGTAGCCTCTGCGGTCTGGCCTCCCTGTCCTAGGCCTGGCTCCGGACCACTGGACCTTGTTGGAGAAAGTGGCTCCTTGCAGTTTTTTCCTCACTCTTCTTGGTTTGCTTCCTCACAACCCTTGCCCCAAAGTCCCTCCATTCTCCTCCAGCTCCCAGCCCAACCCTTAGCAGGTGACCTGTGCTGGAATCCCCCAGGAGGAGAAAGGATGTGAAGTCCACTCCATCCCTACCCCTCCAACAGAATCTCTCCGCAGCTCTGTTTTTCATGTCTTCCTTTCCTCTTGTTTCTGAGGAAGAAAGGGCCCCCCTGCTCGCCAAGACAAATCACTGTGCTCTGGCTTACCTCCCTCCTGGATTTCTATCATTTATTTTCCCCTATCCACTTTCTTTCCTCAGTTTACAAAAGTGCTCAGATATGCTCATTCTTTAAAAAAATATGTATAGGAAAACAGACCCTTTTCCTCATTCTTGTTCCTCCCTCTGTCTATTCTTCTATCTCCTGCCCTCCTTTCATTGATTGCCAAATGTCTTGGACTGGTAGACTATAATCACTGCTTCGATGCCCACACATGCCTTCAGCTTTTGAAATCTGGCTTTTCTCCCCACCGTCCTACTGAGAACTGTTCTCTAGAAGGTCACAAAGCCTCTTGTTTGTCAAATCCAGTGACCTTTTCTCTGTTCTCATTCTGTAGAATGAGTTTCTCTGTTCTGAGTCTGTGGAATATGACATTGTTTATTACCACGTTCTTGAGGCTCACCGCCCCTTGGCTTCTAGAACACCTTTTCCATCTGTCTTTCTGACCCATCTTTTTCTCCTCCTTTGGTGGTTTTTTCTTTTTCTTTCCCAATCCTGTGGCTTCACTTGTCAATTTGACATAGATAACTCCAGGACGTTTATCTCCAGCTCCAGTCTGTCAAATTCCAGACCTGCCTTTCCCCCTGAATCAGGAGGTCGGCGTACCTGATCTGTAGTCCACAGCTCCTCTTCTTTAGTCCCTCTTCCGTGCTTCCCACCATTAATCACACCACTAGCCTTCACAGTTCTCTGACTTTTGATTCTTTCTTTTGTCCCAGATTCAGACATTGGCAACCCCTGAACCTTCTACCATCCCCTGTTTCACTCCTGCCTTCTCCTTTCCATTCCCACAGCGAGTTTGGTTTTGGTCCTTCTCTCTTAGTTTCTCTGTCCCTGTTTCTAATTCTACCCTAGTTTGTCCCACAGACATTCCAAGATAAGGTATAGCTCTACTACTGGCACTTTCCTGCTCAAAACCTTTCCACGGCTTTCTACTAGTAATGAAATTAAGTACAGATCCGTGATTTGGCATTCAAGACCTTCACAGTCTGGCAGAAAAAGTAAATTGACATTCTATCTTCTACAAGTAGTTTGGGGAACACCCGAAATAAGTCAAAACAAATTAATTGTCAACAAAACTGTATTGTCCCTACACTCTAACACAAGGGTTCTAAGAAAAAGGACTTTTTATTGTAAACAGTGGATACCTTTTTCCCCAAATGAAATATTTCTCAGAACTCAGAAATATTTCTCAGAAATATATGTAAGGAGAATGATAACTTAATCTCTGTGCCAAACAGCATGAATAAGTCCTTAACCGTGATAATGCTCTCTACGCATTTGTTGACATCTTTTTTACTCAAATAAGGTGCAATGGAAAGAAGATTCGACTGAGGAATCAGAAGCTTTGTGTCCTAATTCCAGACCTAGATGGTCTGGCTTTAGCTAAGTCACCTAAAATCTCTACGTATCGGTTTCCACATCTGCAAACTGCAGGGGTGTGACTCTGTCAGTAGTTGGCTGCACATTGTAGTCACCCGGGGAGTGTGTTTAAAACATAGCCATGCCCAGGCTCTCCTCTTGGGGATAGTCTCAATAGGGCTGGGGTGGGGCCCAGACATGTGTATTTTGAAAAAGCTCCTCAGGCAATTCTAATGCATAGCCAGGGCCTGGACTGATATCAAGTATCTTTCCAGCTTTAACAGAGTCATTTTTGGATTTGCTGATAATTTTCATTTGAATTTACTTAGCACATTCCACCTCATATTATAATTATGGCTATTTTTGTCTTGTCCTCTTTTCCAGGCTGTGGCTTCCTCAAACACAGAATGCATCTTACTCATCTTTTGTGTGCTTCTTGTTCCTTGGCACATGGTACTTACTTTACGTTTGCTAAATTCAGTGAAGAGTTAATAAGCCTCAACCAAACGCTATCATCCTCCCTTAACAAAATAAACTCCAACTCCAACTAAACAAAAACAGCAAATTCTGCGGTTCTTGTTAACTTATAGGTGAGATGCTTTGCAGCTGAGCTTCAGGAAGGGGAAGCTGGAGGTGCTCAGCAGCACTTAAGATACTTTCAAAGCAAAATGTTCGTTCAATCATTTGTTCTTACACAATACTGTGGTGTTTAATTTTATCTAAATTGTGTTAATTATATGTTTGAGGATGTGTGTAAAGTTTTGTAGGCAAATGACTATTGCAGTTTAAACTCAACTTATTGGCAAGTTCTTGAGCAAATAATGTTGCTTTGGGAATACAGGGATTATTGAAAATGTTTATATCAAAGGAATGGCTATGAGGATAAAATATACCAATGAGAGAGGTTGTTGGCGAGGGGAAGCTATATAAGGTGTTATTCTTGAGTGGCCATTGTGAAGCTGTACATCCACATTTGTCATATTTATGTAAAGAGAGACTGAGAATAATACCATGTAGTTTTACTAAATGAAGTCTCCATCTAAGTTTTCAAAATCCAATTAACCTCTGAATAAACACAGTCTTCTCATTGAAGCTGAGGTGTCCAATACAACTGATAAATGCCCTTTGACGGTGCTATATTCTTCAACAGATAACTTTTATTATTTTTACTCATTTTTGTGAGGAAGATGGTCACTGAGCTAACATCTGTGCGAATCTTCCTGTATTTTGCACGTGGGATGCTGCCACAGTGTGGCTTGATGAGTGGTGCTAGGTCCACGGCCAGGAACTGAACCTGCGAAACCCAGGCCGATGAACTGGGGTGCACAAACTTCACCACCATGCCACCAGGCCTGCCCTACAGATAACTTTTAAAGAGGATTACAACTTTTAAAGAGTTGCTGTGTTTTGTAGCTTTTTAAATTATTGAAATAAAAAATTTGAAGTATGAAAAACGCAAGGTGAAGTCTCACTGGGAAAAACAAAGCTCTCTAGGTGGAAAAATCTGACACACTCATGGGGTTTTAGCAAATGGCTAAATGACTCCCACTATTTGGCTACATTTACGGTAAGTAAAAGAAAGAAATATACAAAATACATCACCATATACATTCTCTTTAGAACTTGGGCTCTGGGAATTCTCCTGGCGGTATTTTTTCCACAGCTGTAATTTATCCTCTGCCTTAAATTTACAATTTACAGAAAAGGCAACCACAGGAAAGCTGCGTTTGCCCACAATTAGAGCTAGGAAGCAGTAGAAGAGAACGAAAAGCAAAGTCTCCCCGGCTTTTTTTTGCTTAAAAAAATATTACTTTATTGAGATATAATTGGCATATAACTCCACGGCTTTTCACCATGCATGTATGTATGCATACATGTAATATATATAAATACACATACACACATAAATGGATAGCTGCCTCCAAGGCAGGAGGAAAAAATAAGACATTAAAATAGATATATGAAAAAGTATCACGAACAACCTAAACATTTATCTTCTTCGGTGTCTTATAAAGAGTTTGCGGGGCTGACCCCATGGCCAAGTGGTTAAGTTCGCACGCTCCGCTGCAGGCGGCCCAGTGTTTCTTGGCTCCAATCCTGGGCGCGGACATGGCACTGCTCATCAAACCACGCTGAGGCAGCGTCCCACATGCCACAACTAGAAGGACCCACAACGAAGAATATACAACTACGTACCGGGGAGCTTTGGGGAGAAAAAGCAAAAAAAAAAAAATCTTAAAAAATATATATATTTTAAAAAAAAGAGTTTGAAAGCGTATAAGAAAGAGTGAAGCAGAATCTGTCCTAAGTAAATGTGGAGAGACGGGGACATGAGACTCAGGGCTGCCTTAGGAGCCCGGGGACTCCATTGCACACAAGAGGCAAAGGGAAACGGGCCGCCCAGACGACCCCCTCCGGGCCTCCCCGCCCGGCGCACACCACGCCGCCCCGTCACCTCCCGGCGTCCCCAGCACGTCGCCGAAGGCCCGCAGCCCGGACGCCGCACACGGGGCGGGGCGCGGCGCCGACGCGCCACCGCCTCACAATAGGGCCGGGCGCCGGCGTGACGTCACCTTTCTGCGGCCCGCCTCCTGCGCCCTGAAAGAGGCGGCCGCCCATTGGCTGCGCCGCTGGCGACCTCGGGGCCAATGACAGGGCGCCGAGCGGCGAGGTCCAGTCTTGACGTTGTGCTGCTCGCCGTGGGGTTTATTTGGCTTCGGGGCCCCTCACCGTCGCCATTAGGATCCCGCAGCGCCCGAGGCCGCCTCCTCTGGTCTCTCCCCCCGCCCCCCGGCGCCCCCCCGCCTCCGCGCCTGCTCTCCGCCCCTCTGCCCCCGCCTCCGGCACCCGGGAGCCGCGCGCGGGCCCGCGGAGACCATGTCCTGACTGAGGGGAGAGGGCGGAGGCGGCAGCAGCGGGGCGGGCGGCGGCGCGGAGGGAGGCGGAGAGGGGCCGGGCTCGGCTCGTCGCCGCGGGCTGCTCGGGGAGTCGCCGCCGCCGCCGCCGCCGCCGCCGCCGGGCACCGAGCGTCGGACGGGTAGGAGGAGCAGGAGCTGGAGGAGGAGCTGCCGCCGCCAGGTAACCTGGTCCCGGGAGGGCGCCCTCCCGCAGGCCCCTCGCGGCTCCCGCCGCGGCCTGCCCGGCCCCTCGCTCCCAGGCGGCGCTCAGGCGGCCGGGTCTCCGGGGCCGCCTGCCCGCGCCCCCTGGGGCGGCGTCGCAGGCGAGGGGAGGGGCACGGTCTGCCGCCGCCGCGCTTCCATCTTGAGTTTTCCCGGTGCGAGGACAGGCCCGGGGCTGTGGGAGGGTGGGTCCTCCCCGCTTGTTTACCGGCCGTCGATCAGGCGCGGCTGGACGCGCCGCCTGCCCTGTTACCTTTCTTCCGCCAGATTCCTCCCCCCGCCCCCGACTTCTTTTCCTGCCACCTACGAGCGGGTGAGTGGGATTTCGCTCCCACTCTGCATTAGGCCCTAAACACTTGGGTTCATCGCCACAAGTTGGTGCTGGTCTCCAAACTTGTATTTCGGTCCCTTGGCCGTTTCCTCTCCGCCTCCCGCGGTGGCCTCCCGTTGTTGCCATTTCTGTTTAAGAGAATAAAGGTGGGGGGCACCGGGGGTGGGCTGGGAAGGAGGAGCCGGAACTAGTGGAAAGATTGCCCCTCTCGCTGGCAATAACGATTGTTCAGTTCAGTGCAAGTGTCTTATTTTCTCCCCTGTGGCTTGCTGTGGGTCATTTCACAGACAAAAGGACTGTAATGAATGCTTGCGTTAAGCACAAGGGGCGGGCAGTTTCGGTTCAGTCTGGAAGTTTGAACTGGGCCATTATCTTTGAGATACACTTGTGTTTTGAAATTCTCTTGCTCAGAATTTTGAGTATCAGTCAACTGATCCCCCGTTTCCGTAACTCCATAGACTGTCAGGTTAAACGCCGTCCCCTCTACCCGATATTTTGGTTTATTTGCTCACCGTTTGATCTATATGTTGTCAACAGATTTAGTATACAGAAAATACTGTTTTGTGAACACAGTTGAAGAGAAATCTTTAGCTCTTGGAAACGTGATATAATGAGTGGTTGTTCTATTCTTTATCACTTGTGCGACCTCAGGGGTACCCCTGTTTTGCTCAAATATGGATGACTCAGTGTACAAACCATAAGCCAGGGAAAACCATAAGGAATTTTGACCTTGGCTTGTGCCAAGGGCCTTGGGAAAGTCATCTAAACTATGTGAAAAATAAAGCTGGATCTCTCCTCTTGGTTATTATTATTAAGTGAGATGATTCTAAAGAAATTTAGAACCCTGCTCCCCTTGATTTTTGAATCTTACAAGATATGCAGTCGTCTCCTTTTACTAAAATTTCCTAACGTGTTTATTGGGCTGTAGGGGGACTAAGAGGACAGTGATGACACATATTAATCTTTAGGGAGGATATTAGATTATCATGAGGGATTTTTATTTCTGTAAATGTTTCAGCACCTTTTATTAATGCTTCAGAGCATTGAGACACCCGTTTGTTTACTCTTGAAATGTGCTTGGGATAGTATGATGAACTCATTCATGGTAATGTGGCTTTGATCCAGCTCTATGCACTGATAAGAGTTATGGCATATCACATTTAAAGTCTGAGGATTAACGTAGTTCTGGAGCTCACAATCCTCTTGTACAATGTTTGACATAAATTACCTCGTGTAATTGATGTAGTGAGAACTGTTCAATGTGCTTTATACTTATATTGCTTTTATAATAAATGGAAACTTTAAATATATGGGAGTTGCAAAAGTAGACCATTGTAACTTATTTAATTTGGTTCAATGTATTATTTGAGCATTGCTGCTGGAGTCCCTCCTCCACCAATAATAAGCCCTTTTACCTGGGCTTTGAATACTTTGTCTCCCAGTGATGGGGTGTTTCAGTTGAAATATTTGTGCTCTGCTTATGCTTTGAGTAAATAATACCTTGCACATTTTAATACTCTCACCTCCTCACATCACAGCATAAAAGCTTCCAGGACATTCTTTATTACATGCAAAGTATAGTTTAAGCTCTTTGGTGTGGTATTCAGGTTCCTCTATAATCTGGCCCTGATCCATTCTTCAGTCTTAACTCTTTATTTCTTCCCTTTGTGAATCCTTAGTTTCAGCCAGACTGACTTGTTTGTTGTTCCTGTTGAGTCACCCCTCTTGGCCTTTCTTTATGCCCTTCTTTTTGTTTGAAACCTTTTTCTGTTTGTATTCATGGATACTCTCTTTACTCTGGACCTAGTTAAGTCCTGTCTCTTGAGAAGGCTTTTTTGACTACTTCAGCCCCAAGGGGTCTGTTCACTCCTCTCTTGGGTGGGACTGTTTTCTTGTTTTTTTTTCTTAGCATATGCTAGCCTGGATTTCAGTTTGTCTTCTTTTATGTTTTTATTCTGATTCCCAATTAGATTTTTCAGACTCTGAGAAATAAGTATGAAACTTGAACCCTGTATCTATGGAGACCATATATTCAGCACTGAAAATATGGATACATGGTCTGCCAAAGTATTTTTGGTTATAAAAGTATTCCAGGACATCAGTTTGTACTTTTCTATGTATTGTAGTTTCTGGGACTTTGATGATTTATGAGACAAAATATTTGAAATTGTGACTCACTCTCAAAAATTTTTTTTTAGTCAGTGTGTTAATTATCAGCTTAGTTCTCTTCTTGTAGAAGATGCTCAACATTTTGATAGTGGTTATGTCTTGTTATTCAAATAAAAGTATGACAGTTCCATAGTTTACTTCAGATTTGAGTCTGGGACAATTACTTCCATTTGAGTTTGGCACTAGTGACACCAAGGGTGGTCATTCCATATGTGTATATAGGTAACAGCATCATGGGAAGGAGAAAATAATCTGTAGTCTCAGTTTGCATCCTTAACCTCGGATGTTGGCGGCATGTGTCACTGATCATGAGGCAAATGCGACTCAAGAGAATGTGTGATTCACTGCTACCTGTCAACACTGTTGGAAGAAAACACAAACAAGCTGGTCCGTGGTATTTTTGTATACCAAGAATAATTCATGTAATTATGTAGTGCTAGGGTGGATGCTAATGTAGTTGGAAAATAGGTGTGCGTGTTTCTGTTGTGTTGTGTGTGTGAGTAGGAGTCCTGGTATTTTATGGATACGTAGTCTCTCAGCAGTAAACCATCTTGATTTATCTACTGCATCTGTCTGAAAACTTGTCCTCTTCCTTCAGTTCATCAGAATATTTTTTTCCCTTGGAATTGACTGACTTTTAGAAAGTAGTTTACAAGAAAACTTTTTTTTAAGCTTCAGAAACCTTTTTAGCATAATTGAAGCTAAAATTAGTCTGTTAAACTTTCCAGAAATACTAGGCATTTTACTTAGGCTACTTGCATTTCTAAGAGGCACTTTCATAGAATTATATTAGTGATTTCAGCATTTGAGAAATCTGGATCAGTAAGCATTCTTTGATTTCTTGCAAGGTGGTATATTTTGGTTGAGATGAAATTTTTGACGTGAGCAATCCGTTTGAATTTTAAAATGGAGGTTGATCAGGTAAATTGACTGTAAAGTTAATAATTTTTCAGCTTCCTAGTGAATTCAACTTTTTAGTAATGAAGAAACTAATTTCCTTTATTTTTACAGTTCATATATTGAGGCCAAATTGTCCCAGCTCCTCCTCAACCAACACAATTTTTTTTTCCATCCTTTGGTAAGTTAAATTTTTATGTGGATTAAATTCACATAAATAAAAAAATATTTGGATGGATAAGGTGTTGGAAATCAGTTGCATATCTTTCCAGCTTTTTCTTAATTTTTTTTATAACACCTTCTTTGAGGTTTATTTTATGTACCATAAAAATAACTCTATTAAAGTAGACAATTTTTTGGTTTTTAGTGTATTCACAGAGTTGTGTAACCATCACCACTATACAGAACATTTTCATCACCCCCAAAAGAGACCCTGTACCCGTTAGCAGTCATTTCCCTTTGCCCCAGTTCCTGACAACTGCTACTTCACTTTGTCTCTGTGGATTTGCGTTTTCTGTACATTTCATATAAATGGAGTCATGTGATATATGACGTTTTGTGTCTAGCTTTGTGCACTTAGCATTATGTTTTCAAGGTTTACCCATGTTGTAGCATGTATCAGTACTTCATTCCCTTTTGTGGCTGAATAATCAATATTTTATTGTATGGATATATTACATTTTGCTTAGGTTTATCCACTCATTTATTGATGGATATTTAGGTTATTTCCACCTTTTTTGCTATTATGAAATATGCTGCTATGAACATTTGTGTACAAGTTCTTATGTGGAGTTAAGTTTTCATTTCTCTTGGGTATATACCTAGGAGTGGAATTGCTGGGTCGTATGGTAACTCTGTGTTTAACCTTTAAGGAACTTCCTGACTGTTTTCAAGTGGTTGTACCATTTTACATTTCTACTGGCAATGTGTCAGGGTCCCATTTCTCTACATTGTCATCAACGCTTGTTATTGTTTGTCTTTTTTATTATAGCCATCCTAGTGAAGTGGCATCTCCTAGTTTTTACTTGCATTTCCCTAATGACTAATGGTATTGAGTATCTTTTCATGTGCTTCTTGGCCGTTTGTATATCTTATTTAGAGAAATGTCTATTCAGATACTTTGCCCGTTTTTCGTTTAGGTTGTCTTTCTATTGTTGAGTTGTAAGAGTTCTTTATGTATTCTGGATACAAGTCAGACAAATAATTTGCAAATGTTTTATCCTGTTCAGTGGATTGTCTTTTCATTTTTTGTTTTTTGAGGTCGTAATAGTTTATAACATTGTGAAATTTCAGTTGTACATTATTATTTGTCAGTCACCATATGTATGTGTCTTTTCACTTTCTTGATGGTGTCCTTTAAAGCACAGAAGGTTTTAATTTTGTTATAGTCCAGTTTATGTTTTCTCTTGTCACTTGTGCTTTTGGTGTTGTCTCTAAGAAGCCGTTGTCTAATCCAGAGTCAAGAAGATTTGCATATATGTTTTCTTATAAGAATTTTATAGTTTTAGCTCTTATATTTAGGTCTGTGATAATTTTGAGTTGTTTTGTTTATAGTATGAGGTAGGGGGTCCAACTTGATTCTTTTGCAGGTGGCTTTCCAGTTGTCCCAGCACCATTTGCTGAAATTTACTTAGTTTTAACAATATAATTATTCTCTACTCTAAATTGATTATTGCAAGACAATATTCCCTGGATATATGAAGAAATTATCCTTATTTTGCAGATGGAGAAAAGGATCTCTGCTTAGTGTTGAGCATTAGGTTGCAGCAATACGCCTGTGATTGGAATTCTGAAGGCAGGACATCATCTCTATGATTTTTTTTTTTGAGGAAGATTAGCCCTGAGCTAATGTCTGCTGCCGTTCCTCCTCTTTTTGCTGAGGAAGATTGGCCCTGAGCTACCATTTGTGCCCATCTTACTCTATTTTATATGGGGGACGCCTGCCACAGCATGGCTTGCTAAGCAGTGCATAGGTCTGCACCTGGGATGCGAACTGCAGGCCGCTGAAGCAGAACGTGCAAACTTAAGGACTGCGCCACTGGGCTGGCCCCTCTCGGTGATTTTTAACAAACCATTTCTAAATTCTTTGCTTTTTTGGTTGGGGTGGGTAGTTTACTTCATTTTTTGGTATTTAATCATACTAAAGTTTGTTTTTAAACAGGGAAACTATAGCAATTTGCAGGACTATTTTTGACTAATCCTTTTTTGGAATACTATCCTTTGATACTGGTAGAGGATTGAGGGGCTTTTTATTGACTGAATGATTAGTGAGCAAGTGTTGCATAGCAGATACTGTTTATAGAGACGTAAAAATGAGTCTTTCACAATTGATCATTAGAAACAAACCCTAATCCGTTAGACTAAGTACTAGTAAAGAAATGACTAAATTAACTTAGCACAAGATTAGTATTGAGTCAGGAAGGGCTTTACAGAGGTGGGAACATTGAGCTGCTCACTGAAGGAGGAGCAGTAACAGGTTTCTGGGTATATAAAACCGGGTAAGAATCAGGAGTGGGAATGAGAGAGCATCCTGTGCAGAAGCAATCGAATGAGTGAAGGCATGGAGACATGAAGATTACATGTCATGTTTAAGGACCAGCAGAGGGTTCAGTGTGGCTAAAGTGTGGATGAAGTTGGAAAGGCACTCCTAGGACCTGCGGGTTATGAGTGCCTTATTCCTTCTTCAGCCCCTGATCTCATTCTTCCCCAGAGCTGGGAATTATAAAGGAGAGGGACCCTCTTCCCTGTGGGTCATCTTCACAGATGGGAGAGGGGAGAGTTCTCTCTTCCCTTCTCCGTCTAGCTCTGTCTTTGTGTGTAGGGGGATATGTTGGGAATATTTGTGGTATTAAGTTGAAAATCTGAAGGCATTGTTTTTATAGAAATTGACTCAGCAAATTAGGTTAATAATTACTGGGCACATACTGTGTCATCTGAGGTTGTTTAGGATTTTCAAAAAGTAGATTACGTAAAACACTGTTGCAAAGGCTACTGAAGTTAAAACATTTAGTAGTGACCTGTTCAATGTTAAGCATTTCTGAAATAACTATACCAAATGTATGAACAAGACAAAGAAAGTCTCTGTTACTTGAATTATATTCTAATGTGGAGAGACAATCAAGGAACAAACAAAAAAATACTGGGTTGTGATAAGTGCTATGCAGATAATGAAACTAGGGTGAAGTGGTAGACACTGACTGAGTAGTCAGGGGAAATCTTTCAGAGGAGGTGATATTTAAACCTAGATCTCAGTGACAACAACTGGCCATGTGAAAATCTGGGGAAAAAGCATTCTAGGTGGAGGAGATTTCTACTGCAAAACTCTTAAGGTGAGAATGAGCCTACTTGTAAAAGGAACAGAACAAATCCACATTTATGTAAAGATTTGCAAGAAAGACTGGGGAATTTTAATTTTATTCTGAGTGGATTGGGAAGCCATTAGAGGATTTTAAATCCTTGTGTTGTGACCTGGTTTACATTGCTAAAGGATCCATCTGGCTTCTCTGTAAGGGTGGTGGGTAGAGGAGAAGCAGTAAGATTAGTGGGGTGGCTATGCAGTAATCCACGTGGGAGTTGATGGTGGCTCACGTTAGGGATGTGGGAGGGGAGTCCTGAGAAAAGTTAAGATTTTGGGGGCTTGTTTTGGAGACAGTGGCAATGCTCTGTGGTAGCTAGAGACAGTGGCTATACAGTTAGCCTGTCTTGTAACCTAATATTCATGTTTCGTTCTAGGGAAATGTTTTTGTCGCCTTGGAAGGCTGTGGTGCCCTAGTGAGAGAAAATGGGAGTCAGAATCTGGGGTTTACTGTCTAAAGCTTTTGTCACCCTGGGCAAGTCATTTCCTGGAGCCATGGATTCCTTGTAAAATGAAAGTACTTCTACTTCAGGAGGATTCTGGGGTACCTTAGGAGGAAGTACCTGAGGGTTCTGAGGTTTAAGTGAAATTATATGAGTTTTTTGTGGTCTTAAGCTCCATACAGAATTTAAGGTCATGTTATTTGAAACAGTTGTTTGTAACATTACTTATAGTACGTGGATCTTGAGATTATTGGTTTTAGCCCCAGCTTTAGGACAGATAAGGCATTATGATATTATTTTCAGATGAATAGGCTTGGGTCTTAAGAATTTGGCCAGTATCTCAGATTCCATTCGGGTGGAGAGGGACGTGAACTCATGTCTAAGAAGTGCAATGTTCTCCTTTATGTGAGAGAACTGGGTATAAATATCAAGAGAAGGAACTGATCTTTCTATAGTAAAATAAAGTAGTTTTCACCTTAATAACGCTTTGGTGAAAGGCAGTACAGGATCACGAAAGGAAAATGTTGTAGGATATTCTTGATGCGCGAGTGTGTGTGTGTTTGGAGGGGTGGCTGAGGAGATACTTAAACATCAGTCATGAAGGGCCTATGCCCTATTTAGGACTTTTAACATTGTAGGATGTTGTTCAAAGTTTTAAAGCTACAGAATAGCAACGTGATTTTTTTTTTTTTTAACGGACCATTCTGGCAGAGATGTGGAGTATTAAGGTAGGAAGACTAGTTAGAATAATAAATAGTTAAGGAGAGCAGTGATGAACTAGGGCTTGGTGGTAGGGATGGAAAGAAGGGACAGTTCTTGAGAAAGGTTTAGAATGTAGGAGACCAGATTTACTCTCATGTAAAAGGACTCTTCTGTACCTATTTCATGGTTTTTGCCAAGATAAAATGATGATGTATTTCAAAGTATTTTGTGACTTGTAAGGTTTATTGTGTGATGTGGATATATATAAACACAAGTATGTTTTTTTCCCCAGAACTGTTTGAAGGTTAGTTGCAAACTTGATATCCCTTTATCCCTAAGTAGTTCAGTATGTATTTCCTAAAAACAAAGGCTTTCTCTTAGCATAACCAGAAGATAATTATCAAAATCAGGAAATTAACGTTGTATGATATTATTATGTAATTCTTAATAAGAGTAAGATTGTACAAATCTTATTCAGATTTTGTCAGTTGTCCCATTAATGTTCTTTATAATGGCAGAAGAAAATCTCAGATCATGTGTTGTAGTCTATTGCCATGTTTTTTATAAGCTGCTTTAATTTGGAATGGTAAAGTCTTTTCTTGTCTTTCATGATATTGGTGTTTTTGAAGAATATAGGACTGGTTATTTTGTAGAAAGTCTCTTAATATGGTATATCTGATGTTTTCTCTGGTGTCAGAATTTGCAGTTTCTAGCAAGACTACCACAGAAGTGATGTGTTTTTCTTAGTATGACAGTGTCAGGAGGCAAAAGACGTCATTACTGGTGTGGTTAGTTTTGATTACTTGGTTTTCTAGATGTCTACTAGGTTTTGTAACGTATCAGTTGTTGTGGGGAGATACTTGGAGATTATTTAAATATCCTGTTAATTGTCAGATTTTCACCCAGTAGTTTTAACATTCATTGATGATTATTTTCTGAATCTATTGTGAAGATTGCCAAATGGTGATTTTCTAATCCATTTATTCTTTTGCATTTATTAGTTGGATTTCTACTCTAAGAGCGAGCTTTCTCTTCCTATTTATCTGTTTGTTTATCAACATCTGTGTAGACTTACGGGTTTTTATTTTATTCAATGCCTTAAAATCCTTTACTGTTATTATTTATGTGGTTGCTCAAGTTGACCCAGCTTTGGCTAGTGGGAGCCCTTCATGCTAATTTCTGTGTCCCCCCTCCCCCCTTTTTTTAAAGATTTTTATTTTTATTTTTTATTTTCTATTAATGTTATGATAGATTACAACCTTGTGTGATTTCAGTTGTACACTATTGTTAGTCATGTTGTGGGTACACCACTTCCCCCTTTGTGCCCTCCCCCAACCCCCCCTTTTTCCTGGTAACCACCGATCAGATCTCCTTGTCAATATGTTAACTTCCACCTATGAGTGGAGTCATATAGAGTTCATCTTTCTCTGACTGGCTTATTTCGCTTAACATAATACTCTCGAGGTCCATCCATGTTGCTGCGAATGGGCCAATTTTGTCTTTTTTTATGGCTGAGTAGTATTCCATTGTGTATATATACCGTATCTTCTTTATCCAATCATCAGTTTCTGGGCATGTAGGTTGGTTCCACGTTTTGGCTATTGTAAATAATGCTTCGATGAACATAGGGGTGCAAGGGACTCTTGGGATTTCTGATTTCAGGTTCTTAGGATAGATACCCAGTGATGGGATGGCTGGGTCATAGGGTATTTCTATTTTTAACTTTTTGAGAAATCTCCATACTGTTTTCCATAGTGGCTGTACCAGTTTGCATTCCCACCAACAGTGTATGAGGGTTCCTTTTTCTCCACAACCTCTCCAACATTTGTCGCTCTTGGTTTTGGATGTTTTTGCCAATCTAACGGGTGTAAGGTGATAATTCATGCTAATTTATTCATGCTAATTTCTGTGTCCCCCCCTTTTTTTTAAAGATTTTTATTTTTATTTTTATATTTTATTTTTTCCTTTTTCTCCCCAAAGCCCCCCAGTACATAGTTGTATATTCTTCGTTGTGGATCCTTCTAGTTGTGGCATGTGGGACGCTGACTCAGCGTGGCTTGATGAGCAGTTCCA
Source organism: Equus asinus (assembly GCF_041296235.1). Taxonomy (NCBI): domain Eukaryota; kingdom Metazoa; phylum Chordata; class Mammalia; order Perissodactyla; family Equidae; genus Equus; species Equus asinus. The sequence continues at coordinate 8,223,964 of NC_091791.1, read as the reverse complement.
TGTCCACGCCCAGGATTCGAACCAACGAAACACTGGGCTGCCTGCAGCGGAGCGCGCGAACTTAACCACTCGGCCACGGGGCCAGCCCCAAAAGATTTTTATTTTTTAGAGCAGTTTTAGGTTCACACCAAAAGTTTGTGTCCTTTTTGAAACTCCCCATCGTTCTTTGAGAATGGATTTTTTTAAGAAAATGTTTCTTGTATATTAGTGACTAAAAGACATCATTAAGCAGTAGATTTTTAAAAGTGCACTTTATTTTTTTAGAGCAGTTTAGATTCACAGCAAAATTGAACAGAAAGTACGGAGAGTTCTCTCATGCCCCCAGCCCCCACACATGAGTAACCTCCCTCACTATCACCATCCTGCAACAGATTGGTCCATTTGTTCCAATTGATGAATCTACCATGGCACTTCATTATCAAACGGAGTTCATAGTTTACGTTAAGGTTCACACTTGGTGGTGTACATTTTATGGGTTTTGACAAATATGTAATGTATATATCATTATAGTATCATACAGAATAGTTTCACTGCTCTAAAAATCGTCTGTGCTCTGCCTTTTCATCCTTCCCTCCTCCCCAACCTTTGGCAGTCACTGATCTTTTTATTGCTTCTATTTTGCCTTTTCCAGAATGTCATATAATTGGAATCATATAGTATGTAGCCATTTCAGATGAGCTTCTTTCACTTCAGTAATATGCATTTAAGGTTCCACCATGTTTTTTCATAGCTTGATAGCTCATTTCTTTTTAGTGCTGAATAATGTTTCATTGTCTAGATGTGCCATAGTTTATCTCTTCACCTGCTGAAGGACATCTTGGTTGCTTGCGGGTTTTGGCAATTGTGAATAAAGCTGCTGTAAAAATCTGTGTGCAGGCTTCTGTGTAGACATAAATTTTCACCTCCTTCGGGTAAATACCACGGTACACAATTGCTGGATCGTGTGATAAGAGCATGTTTAGTTTTGTGAGAAACTGCCAAACTCTGTTCCTAAGTCATGCTACGAGTTTGCATTCACATCAGTAACGAATGGGTGTTCTTGTTCTGCATCCTCGCCACTGTTGGTGTTGTCGTACTTGTGTTCTGGATTTTGGCTATTCTAATAGGTGTGTAGTGGTATCTCATTGCTATTTTAATTTGCAATTCTCTCATAACATAGAATGTTGAGCATTTTTTCATGTGGTTGGTTGCCAACTGTATATCTTGGTGAGGTGTTTGTTCGGGCCTTTTGCCCATGTTTTAACTGGGTTGTTTGTTTTCTTATTGTTGAGTTTTTAAGAGTTCTTCGTATGTTTTGGATGATAGTCATTTATCAGATATGTCTTTTGCAGATTTTTTTCCTATTTTTCTGTCTTGTTCTTTTGACAGTGTCTTTTGCAGAGCAGAAGTTTTTAATTTTAACAAGTCCATCTTCTCACGTATGTCTTTCATGGATTATGCCTTTGGTGTTTTATCTAAAAAGTCATTGCCATAGCCAAGATCATCTAGATTTCCTTTTGCGTTATCTTCTAGGAATTTTATAGTTCTGCATTTTACATTTAGGTCTGTGATTTATTTTGAGTTAATTTTTGTGAAGGTTGTGAAGTTTGTGTCTAGAGTCATTTTTTTTGTATGTAGATGTCAGTTGTTCCAGCACCATTTTTTGAGAAGACTTATCTTTTTTTCATTGGATTGCCTTTACTTCTTTCTTCGTCAAAGATCAGTTGACTTTATATGTGGATCTATTTCTGGGCTCTTTTCTATTCCATTGACTTATTTGTATGTTCTTTTTCACCAGTACCATACCGTTGATTACTATAGCTTTATAGTAAGTCTTGAAATCAGGGTAATCAGTTCTCTGACTTTATTTTTTCTTTAGTACTGTGTTGGATATTCTGAGAATTACGCTTCTCTGTATAAACTTCAGAATTAGTTTGTCAGTACTCCCGTAATAACTTGCTGAGATTTAGATTGGGAGAGTGTTGAATCTCTTGATGAAATTGGCAAGAACTGAGATTTTGATAATATTGCGTCTTCCTATCCATGAACATGGAATATCTCTCCATTTATGTAGTTCTTCTTTGGTTTCTTTCATCACAGGTTTGCAGTTTTCCTCATATAGATTTTGTACATATTTTCTTAGATTTATATCTAAGTATTTCAATTTTAGGAGTGCTAATCTAAATGGTGATATGTTTTTAATTTCAAATTCCATTTGTTCATTGCTGGTATATAGGAAAGCAGTTGACTTTTGTATATTAACTTTGTATCTAGCAACCTTGTTATAGTCGTTTATTAGCACTAGGAGTTGTTGATTCTTTCAGAGTTTCTACATAGACAATAATGTCACCTGCAAATAAAGAGGGTTTTATTTCTTCCTTTCCGATCTGTATGCTTTTTATTTCCTTTTCTTACTGCATTAGCTAGAATTTCCAGTTCATTATTGAAAAAGAGTGGTGCGAGGAGATGTCTTTGCCTTATCACTGATCTTAGTGGGAAGTTTTCTAGTTCCTTACCATTGAGTATGATGTTAGGTATAGATTTTTTTTGTACATGCTCTTTATCACATTGAGGAAGTTTCCTTGTATTCCTGGTTTGCTGAGAGTTTTTTTTTTGTTAAATCATGTGTAGGTGTTGGATTTTTGTCAAATGCCTTTTCTGCATGTGTTCATGTGACTTTTTTTCTTCTTTAACCTTTTGATATGATGGATTACATTAATTGATTTTTGAACATTACACTAGCCTTGCATATCTGGGTTAAACCCCACTTGCTTGTGGTGTATATTTCTTTTTATACATTGTTGGATTTGATTTGCTAATATTCTGTTGAGGATTTTGCGTCTGTTGATGAGAGACATTAAAAAGACAGATTTTGATCACTTCAGTTTGTCTGTCTTAGTTTTCTGAAGTGTTATGTTCATCTGTGCAAGGTTAGACTGAAAGAAACTTCATAATTTGATATATTTTCTCTCTTTTATGAACTGTACCTGCGAGTTGTAGAAAGAAGCTATATTTATAAGCTTTCCAAATGTTTTAACACTGCTTCCCAAACAAGCCCAAGTGTTTTATTATTAGATTCAAGAATCATAAAATTCTGTAAAATTGCTACAAAAGTTTCTAAGTGCTTACTCTCAATTTCTCTACAGACCAATAAAGTTTGTAGACTATCACAGGCCCCCATGGACCAAGTTTTGAGTAGCAATCAGCAGTAGACAATATACTGCTTCCTGCTTTTTTTCTAGCCTTAGCAGTCTAAGCCTTAATTCTCAGTCTAGTACAGCATTTTTTACCTTCCTGATAGATTTTTAAAACTTTCCATTATGATAATTTTCAAACATTAAGTATGATAGACTAGGAGAATGAATTGTTATGTATGCATCACCCAGTTATAATCTTGTTTCATTTATATTCTTCTTGCTTACTCCCAATGGATTATTTTAAAGCAAATTCCAGATATCTTATAACACTGTAGGTATTTCGGTATGTGTCTCTTAAGAGAAAAAGACTCTTTTAAAAACGTGGGTACCATGCTGTTAATCATACCTTAAATCTTTAATAATTTCTTAATAATATCAAATTGGTGTTCAGGTAATTTTTTAACATATATGTGTTTTAATACACAAACAGAAATATGTTAATTGCATCTCCACAGAATCAGTTTGTGCCTCTGTACCCTGTAATCCTGTAAATTGGTAGTTAGGTCTAGAAGCTTCATCATATTCAGGTTTGATGACAATATTATTAATACTTGGCACAAATAATTCACATTGGTGTATGGATATATGATAGCTTTATTTTAAAAATAGATTTTTGATACTGCTTAGATCTGTTAAGTGATCATTAACTTAATCCTAGTGTATATTGTAAAATTTGGGCTTGAATATCAGAATTTGTCACAAGTGGAGCAGGGAAAAGTTAAAAAACTCATCTTTGGCAAAAGAATATTTGCAAAATAAATTGAATAAACAGGATTTTCAAGTGAATGTTTATATAGAAAAATGTCAGACTCTTTGCTAGTTAGAGTTATATAGGGTGGGGATTCTGGAGATCATCTTGTCTAACTCATTCATTTTTCTTTTTTTTTACAAATGAGAAATTTGAGGCTGTAAAAGATAAAAATGATGTCCTTACTGTCTCACAGTCATTCTTTGCTTTCCTTTAAAACAGGGCCTTGTATAGTTACCATAATTCATACACGTGCCATTTGGGGAGATTCCCCTTTTTTGATTGTCTGAATGAAAATGGAAGGCTTTCTCTTTTTGTTTTAATTGGCATACTGTAGTTTCTTTAGTAATCTGGATTAGTGTATTAGTTAAAGAGAAGTCAAGCTGACTTTTATTATTAATATTTTCTTCCTTAGGGATTGCATCCAAAATAAAAAATAATTAAGGTATTTTATAGTCTGAAACCATGGTGAATGCTCCAAGTTGTCTTTTTTCACTCAATTTTAGATGTTAAATTTAGTATATCTTGTTTTATAAATCACTTTCTGAGATCTTGCCTACTTGCTCAACTTTTTAGACATTTTGGAGTAGTTGTCAAACTAGATATGCTTTGGGAAGATTGTGTGTAATTTTAAAAAGCTAAAATTTGAGCAAAATGTGTGTTAAAGTTTTTTTTTTTAAGTTTGCCTCTTTAGATAATGTCTGTCGGTAGTCGTCTAGGAAGGACTGCTTAGTGAGAAACTCACCGTTGAGTATGTTGTTGGCTGGGTTTGTCATATATGGCCTTTATTATGTTGAGGTACTTTCCTTCTACACCCATTTTATTGAAATAGTTCAAATTCTGGGTAATGGGACCAGGTCAGTATGGGCTGCCCTATAAATGTATATTTATTACATAGTGTGTATAGTACAGACTTTGGAGCTAGAATCCCTGGATTCAAACCCTGGCACTGCCAGTTAGTAGCTTTGTGATTTTAGGCAAGTTACTCAACTCTGTTTCTGTTTCCAATCTGTAAAATTAAAGATAATAATAGTACTTGTTTCATAGGGTTCTGAGGATTAAATTACTTAATGTATATGTACAGTGCTTAGAACAATGTCTAGCATGCAGTAAATGCATAAGTTTTAGCTGTTTTCTCTCCTCAGTTGGACAAAGATGACCCTGGCAGAATTGTAAAATAGACAGAGTTGGCCTAGACAGTCGTCCATCTCTGATGATTGAGCAAGCAGTGCCTTAAACCTGCTGCTGTCTTCGGCATTCCTTCCCAAGTTGCCCTTTGCTAAACTGTTGCCTACTTGTTCTCCCTGTCCCTGCAATGAAAACTGAAATCACAAAGTCCCCATCCTGTTTTCCTGTTATTCATTACACTAGGAATCATGAGAAAAATGATGTAATTGAATGTTACTAATAAAAGCATTTGTAAATAACTTGTATTTATAAAATAAGTTTTAATTCAAATAATGTTAATGGATTGGAAGTTAGGCAAAATAACAAAGAAATTTGAAAAGTTGAGGTGTTAAGAAAAAGATATTTTTGGACAAGATTGGTAGCTCTGAGTTGGTTTTGCCTTGGAATATTTCATCCACTTGCTTCTGCTTGCTTTTTGCATCTTTTTCTTACTTATATCAGAATTTACTGATTGTCTTAAAGCTCCAGGTTTCTTCCCTTTCTTTCTCTATCACACAGGTGACATCATAGTGTTTGGTGAAAAGATGGCCTTTAGTTGAGCTAGGTGTAGTAATGACTCTTGGTTCCTATGGATACTTTGTTAATTGAGACTAATCTGTTCAGTGTGAACAGAGAATGGATAGGATAATGAAATAAATCAAATTCTGAATGAGGTAGCCTGTTCATAGTGCTTGCAAAAGTTTTATTATTTTTTAAATGCTGGGTTGATATGCGGTCCTGGAGATCATCACCCCATTTCCATGTATGTTTAAGAAAATCGTAGTCATCTTTCATCTAATCAGATTGTAGGTGCCCTGAGCACAAGGACAGTGTTTTATCTACTTACATCTCTCCACATTTCTGAGTGTATAATAGACGTTTGGTAACTCGGCTTAGGTTGTTACATTGAATTAGTTTTGTTTGGGATTATAATGTGGGGTGTGTGATTGCCCTGTGATGTCTCTGAAATTATGTAAAGGAACTTTCTACAGTAGCTCAAGATATACGTGTGTTACTCCTCCTTCCTTTCTTGTTACTGTCTAGGAACTAGAGAGTATAGAGGAACTTGGCTAAATTACGGAAAAAGCCCTAGTATGTGAAGAGGTAGAATTCCTCTTGAAGTGACTAAAATAGATTAAAAGAAAGAGCATTGCGAGGGCCAGCCCCGTGACCGAGTGGTTAAGTTCGTGTGTTCCACTGCGGTGGCCCAGGGTTTTGCTGGTTTGAATCCTTGGCATGGACGTGGCACCGCTCATCAGGCCACACTGAGGCAGTGTCCCACATGCCACAACTGGAAGGACCCATAACTAAAAAATACACAACTGTGTACTGGGGGGCTTTGGGGAGAAAAAGGAAAAATAAAATCTCAAAAGAAAGAAAGAAAGAGCATTGCTTTTGTTTCATGTGAGATTTGACACGTAAATTAATTTTGTGTCTGTAGATCATCTTCCATTCTAATCAGTGCATTGCTAATTCTCTAGTGGTTTAAAAGACCAATCCTTAGGGCCGGCCCTGTGGCCTAGTGGTTAGGTTCCATGAGCTCTGCTTTGGTGGCCCAGGTTCGGTTCCTGGACGTGGACCTACATCACTTGTTAGCAGCCATGCTGTGGTGGCGACCCACATAGAAAATAGAGGACGATCGGCACAGATGTTAGCTCAGGGTGACTCTTCCTCAGCAAAAAAAAAAAAAAAAAAAAAAAGACAACCAACTATTAGAATGGTAACTTTTATTACATTTTTTTCTAATTAATGCAGTGTTGACATATTGAAATGTAAACTTTATATTCCTTGTTATATTTCAAGGACTTAAGTTTGGTTGGAATGAAGTTAGATATACTAATCGTATGGGTAATTGCCTCAGTTAATTATGGTTTAGTGCCAGTAAGGCCACTGTCACCATGGCAGGTGTTGTTTAACTTTGTTATCTTAGCTAAATTTACTTTGTACAGCTTGTCCATAAATTCCTGGGATGGGGCCTTACTTAGCAAGTATGTTTAGTTCAAATCTACTCATTAGATACAGATGATAGAGAAAATAGTGACTTCTCTATGGGAGGAAGTTCAGCACATTTTTGAGATCTACTGATTCTTGATTATTTATACATAGTTTCACCTAAATGTAGTACTTTCAGAAGATATTTAATGATTGCAAAAGTTTTTGTACTTGTGCCCTTTACATCACAGGACTTGGTTAGTTAACCAGCTCATGAGTACCTATGGCTTGGCCCCCAGCTTTTAGTGACAGAGACTTTCTACTGAGGTCTTGCCACAGGAGTGCATCCCCTCCTCTAGAATTTCTCTTTTTTGCCTGAGATTATTCAGAAGCTCCACTCTTTTCTTTCTTTCTTCAGGTCAGTCAACATGGTCTCTTCTATGGGTTTTACTAAACACAGTGCTGGTCCACATTCCATGCCACTAGAATCCCTGAGCCAAAGTTTTTGAAAGCTTGGCTACCTGACTGAAAACTGAGGGGAGGGTAATGATATAGGGAAAATACACACAAATCCGTGTTCCAGAAACCAGCCCGAAGAGGAAATACAGAAAGTGCCAAATGTCAGTAGAAGCGTAGTTACTTGGAGTGCACTTGAAGTGATTTGAAAAAAAACTTCATGAGATGAGACTTAAACTGAGCCACGAGTCTAGGGTATGTGAGGTGTGTTTGGGAGTGGGTGTTTGTGTGCTGGGAAGGAGTTGAGAGTTTATACTGTTGCAGAAGAGCTTCAGAAAGAGAGCTTGTTATTAGAAAGATTATTCTGGTATCAGTGAGCTAGGTGGACTTAGAAAGGGAATGGGCCTAGGAGGCTATTGCAGTGGTTCTGACCTGAACTGAGAAAGGGTTGATGACAGTTGGAATGGGAAGAAAGGAATTAATTGGACAGAAACCACTAAAGAGAATCTATGGGAAGAGGGCAGAATTCAAGACGATTCTGAGTTTCTGTGCTGGGGGTGGGGGTGTTACTAAGTGTCTTTAATGGAAACTGGAGAAGTCAGGATAGGAGTTTGTTGTGAGAAGAAGATAAGAGCTTTAATGTAGGATGTGATAAGCTCTTGGAGCCCTGAAATGAGGTCAGATTAGTAGATATAGGGTTCACCATATCATCAGTCTTCAGGATCTTGCTCAAGACTCGTTGTTCTTTTTCTGTTGACTGTTGCGAGGAAGATAGTGATGTAGAAAGATGCTGAGGAGAGGGGCTGGCCCCGTGGCGCGCTCCCCTGCGGCGGCCCAGGGTTTCGCTGGTTTGGATCCTGGGCACGGACATGGCACTGCTTGTCAGGTCACGTTAAGGCGGCGTCCCACGTGCCACAACTAGAAGGACCTGCAATTAAGATATACAACTATGTACCCGGGGGGATTTGGGGAGACAAAGTAGAAAAAAAAAAAAATTGGCCGCAGTTGTTAGTTCAAGTGCCAATCTTTAATTAAAAAAAAAAAAGGAAAGATGCTGAGGAGAAAAGAGGAAATGACTATGTGGGATTTTTGGCTTAAGGAGTTAAGTAGTACTTTTTATTTATATAAATATTACAATTCAGAATTACCGTGTAATATTTTAGCAGAACCTGAAAATTCAGCATGCTTGGAATATCGTTTTAGTTTTAGCTTTCATCTGTATCGCCCTAAGATGCTTTCTGAGCATTTGTGAATCTCCACAGATGTATGTTAATTAATATTTACATCAACAATTTATATTAATAAGTATTTATAGTAGTAAGTATAGACTTACTGATAAAGGTGATACAGAACTTAGAGACTGCTGTCACTTGTTCCTTTGGATAACTTCTCATTGTCTGAAACTAATTGGCAACCGATCTCTCGTTTTTTGCTTTTTTTTAAAAATTTTTCCTCTTTCTCCCCAAAGCCCCTCGGTACACAGTTGTATATATTTTAGTTGTGGGTCCTTCTAGTTGTGGCATGTGGGACGCCACTCAGCATGGCCTGATGAGTGGTACCGTGTCCATGCCCAGGATCCGAACCGGTGAAACCCTGGGCTGCTGAAGCGAAGCCCACAAACTTAACCACTCGGCCATGGGGCTGGCCCCTTGGTTTGTTTCTTAAATCCTTGTACTTGATGAGGATTATTTTACTTTTCCAGTTCTCTTTCATAGGGTTTTAGGAGGTGGTTGGGGAAATTTGTAGCATAGCTGCAATTTTGAGGAATTGACTTCAGTCTAGATATATTTCTTCTACAAGGTTTACTAATGCTTCACAAGTAGGTCTAATTAATTCATTGTTAAGCACGACAGTATAAAAATGTTCAGTTACTAGTCCCTCCCTTTCCCCAGCTGTTAATCCATACACCCATAATACTTGTGCTTTTATGGTTATTTGAACTGGAAAGTATATAATGAAGAGAAGTTACGAATTTAGTACTGGAAAATGGTTGATATACTTGGAGGCATTATTCAGTCTGTCTACAGCTAGAGCTTGATGTACAAATGGATTCATGGACTCTTTGGTCCACAGGATGGGAAATTCTGGTATGCATTTGAACCAAGGAATATTTCTTTTAAGAGTAGCAGTTGTGTCTAGTTCACCTTAAAGAAGGTTCAGATTATGCAGATTTTATTGTTGCTTTTTATTATACCAATTAATTGAAGTATGAGTTATTAGATGGAGTTTGGAAATCTGTTACCTGTAAAATTAGACTTAAATTTACTTGGTTATATGAATGTATGTTAACTTAAAAGATATTTTGTAACGGTTTTATTTCAGTGTGCAATATTAACTCTCAGAACTGGTTGCTGTTAAATAATTTTATGTTCTTTTTGGGATGTTTTGACATCTGGAAGAAAAAGTGTACTTAGTGTTAATTTCATCTCAGTAATGCAAAATCACATAATTGAGCTGATGTTATCCTTACTCTTCCATTCCATTTACTGATTACCACAGGTACAAATGGCTCTCTCAGGTAATCCTCTCCAATAAATTTTAGCTTTCAGTTACCGAAAACAATATTCCTACCGAGTCTCTAATTCCCCATAGAGTGGATACTGTATACATCATTATCTAATACAATGAATGCACTTATCTCAAAACTCTTGAGCTTGGTTTTAGTATTGCTTAATTACCTAATTTTTGGAAGGGGTAGGCTGTTTAATACCAGGCATGTTTGACAATGATTCTTTATTTTTTATGGTAGCTTTTTTGTTTGTTTTTCTGTCAGACATGGACATTTAAATATGTTATACTGGCACGTTAGTTCCCTGAAGATTAACTAAGATAATGTAAGGTCACAAGCTGTTTAATTAAGCCTACAAACGTATCAAAGTAAGACTTATCAAAGAAGCATGGATTTTTGAATATGACAATTTAAAATGAAATATTGAAATTACTTATAGAAGCCCTGGATGTGTTCATTATGTCATTTGTTCTTGTCATGATAAGTATTTGCTTGCTTGTTTTAATTTCCAATAGCGTGAGTAAGTTATTTATATTTCATTCCTGAGAAGCTAAAGGGAGAAACTGCCTAATGAGTATGAATATTGCCATTAAATCTCGATTGTCCGTTTTATGGATGCTTATATGATTATAGTTCCCCTCCCTTCAGCACTCTTGGACTGCTGTCAAATTTTGTGTCATATATGCACAAACTAAACTTAAAAAGCTAAACAAGATAAGTACAAGTTACCTGAGTTAGGAAAAAATACAGTTGCTGAGAGAGGAACAGACTTTAAAGCTAAATAGAAGCAGTATTTTTTTTTGCTTTTTCTATTTGGTATACCACCTTTGCTCCTACCTCCTTCAGTAGTAACAAGGACTACAGATAGGAATTGACTTAGCTTTACCAAGTTGATATTACTGATAATATTAGTGCACATACACGTTTAAGGTTTTAGAGAGAAGTGTCTTTCCCATGTCTAATTTGAGTGACCAGCCCAATCAGTTAGCTAGTTTTATTGCTGTGTTAACTTAAAATTCTAAATATAAAAGTCCATTATTAAAAGAAATGAATAGAATTGAGATAGAGAATTGATTAAAATAAAGCCTTTAAAAATTAATACTTTTGGATAAAGTAGCAGGCTTCAAGTGAAATTCAGTTTTGGTCTCCTTTACAGGAATAGCTATTCACAGTCAGAACCCTTATCATGTTTTGCAGTATCTCCTGAGGAAGTCAGAATCTGAGCCAACATGAAGACTGACTCTTGTCTTTGGTCTGATTTATAAACTGTACTTTTATTCTAACCATGTGCAAGGTGGATGTTATAGCATGGAAACTAAAATCTTAGTAAGTGATTTTTAATTTAGCTATTAAATAGTAGCCTTTCTTATAATGAATTTGTCATCTTAACAGAGTTCACACTATGAATGGGGTGAGGATTTGGCAAGCAGGAACATAATCATATGCTTATCAAGTGAAATGAAAGATTTAGCTTTCCAAGTTCAGGAAGAATCCCCAAGAGAGGGAAAGCTTCTATTACTCTGCCTAGGAATTCCTTTTACTTTCCTATTTAAAAATAGGTGGTATGATGATATTAGTTTAGTTGAGAAGGGATTTGAGAAAGTGGAGGCTGACTTTAGAGGCCAATGTCTAAATTCAAGTCACTGAAAAAATCATTAGTAAATTTGCTATGTAATTGCTTTATTAATAAATTAGTTGTAATTAAATAATAAAGTCTTCATTATAGTAGTGTTTAATAAGCCCAGTGTAGAATCCTAGGAACCTTTTAAATAGTTCATATATGTTTAATGTAAATACGATTGTGAGTATATTTTAAATGTTGAATATTTTGAGTATGAATATTCAAAATTATATTCGCGTGATTATGCTAGTAGTTATCTCAGGGACGTACGTTCCTTTGGTTTGATTGTCCCAAGTATGAGTGATGTGCAGTGTTTATTTTTTGTCCTCCAGGCAGAACTAGATTTTGAGGATATAGGCTATCAGGGAACTTTTATCTCTATTTCACAGTGTTACTTCGTTAATTGTAAAGATTACTTCTCAATATCTTTCTTTTCTACCTGTGCTTATTAAGAGCAGTGGATAATTAGCACTTTTAAAAAAGCTGCTTTTCTCCCTTAGCAAGAATAACAGAATTGACTTTGATCTTCTGAATTCTTTAGTGAATAAGACGTTATGATACTCTACGTAGGTAGGCTAATAATCTATATTGTTCATAACTTGAGAATGGTTATGTAAGATATTTGGTTTGTGTTCTTTCCCTTCCCTTTGAATTTTTTAAGTATTAGTTATTTTTCTAAATTGGTGGTGATGACTTGGCTGAAATTAAACATTTCTGTTAGCAGCTTCCCTATTTAACCTCCTTTTCTCTTAGAACAGACTTCCCTTTCTCTTCTGCCTATCTGTTTTGCATTCCAAAGTACAATTTCATTAAATCTCTAGGTCTAAGATTTTGCTTTGGAAATTTATCTCTGGTGTCTCTTTGGAAATTAAAAAAAAAATAAGGATAGTTCAGTATGAAATCTTACGTGTATCTTTTGAGAAATTTGTATTTTGTAAGTTGAAGGGTACTTTTATTTGGGGGGCATATTTTCAGAGATAGAATTATATAGTTATTGTTTAATAACCATGTCCTAATTGTTTATAGCTTCCTGCCTGACATAACACACTTCAAGAAGTGCACAATGTCAGAACGTGGAATTAAGTGGGCCTGTGAATACTGTACGTATGAAAACTGGCCGTCTGCAATCAAGTGTACTATGTGTCGTGCTCAAAGACCTAGTGGAACAATTATTACAGAAGATCCATTCAAAAGTGGTTCAAGTGATGTTGGTAGAGATTGGGATCCTTCCAGCACTGAAGGAGGAAGTAGTCCTTTGATATGTCCAGACTCAAGTGCAAGACCGAGGGTTAAATCTTCATACAGCATGGAAAATGCAAATAAATGGTCGTGCCACATGTGTACATATTTGAACTGGCCAAGAGCAATCAGATGTACCCAGTGCTTATCCCAACGTAGGACCAGGAGTCCCACAGAATCTCCTCAATCCTCAGGATCTGGCTCAAGACCAGTTGCTTTTTCTGTTGATCCTTGTGAGGAATACAATGATAGAAATAAACTGAACACAAGGACCCAGCATTGGACATGTTCTATTTGCACGTATGAAAACTGGGCCAAGACTAAAAAATGTGTTGTTTGTGATCATCCCAGACCTAATAATATTGAAGCAATAGAGTTGGCAGAGACTGAAGAGGCCTCTTCAATAATAAATGAGCAAGACAGAGCTCGATGGAGGGGAAGCTGCAGCAGCGGTAATAGCCAAAGAAGATCGCCTCCTACTACGAAACGGGACTCTGAAATGAAAATGGATTTTCAGAGGATTGAATTGGCTGGTGCTGTTGGCAGCAAGGAGGAACTTGAAGTGGACTTCAAAAAACTAAAGCAAATTAAAAACAGGATGAAAAAGACTGATTGGCTGTTCCTCAATGCTTGTGTGGGTAAGTTTCTACATTTTTTAAATGGGATGGGAAAATATATTAAAAATGACATGAAAGATCTAAGCAGGGTCAATATTATTTAGCCTTTAGTACATTCAGCATGCTAGCTGTACTCCCAGTATGCATGCATAAGAATCTCTGTATTTGTGATCTTGTCATAACGTTGTCCTCAGTTGCCTCCATTTCATTCTGTATGTCTCTCTCCATCATTAGGGAGGAAAACTTTTTAAGTTAAAGCAGAGTTTTTTTACACTTCAGTAGTAAAATATACACCTGGAGTTTAAAACTGTTACTCTATTATAACAAGATGTGCCTGAGGAACACCAGCTGCTGCTTCAGAATGTTTGTAAACAGTGTGAGCATCTTGTGATGATAGAAGCTTTAGTCAGATGTTAAAAATATCACAAAAATGTGTGACTCCAAGAAGTTGAACAAACATGATATTGACCTTGAAAATACCAATGTTAATTTAACATGAACGTCATGTAGTAAATAATTGCAAAGTTTAGGAAGCTGATTTCACAGTTCAATTATGATCTGTGTTTTGTGGTTTTAGTGCTTTCCTAAGGAAATTCTGGATATTGATCCCAGTTATTGGCTCAGAGCTGTTAAAGGACAGAGATATGTTCTGAGAGTAGGGTTTTCTCCAGTTGTTGACCTTGTGAGTTAATTATTTGTGATGTAATTCACAAAAGCAGTTATTTGACTTTTCTGTATATTCTTTTCTTCTTTTTTTGAGTAGTTTAGCTTTTTGAATTTTATGATTTAAATTATTTGGATGGAGTGCTTACTTTGACATTTGTTTTGTAAAGGAAAGTTGAGTTACTACTAAAGTTAAATATTGTGTGGAACAGTAGCTAAGTCTTAAACATGGCTTAGCTGTATATATATATATTTTTCCCTAGTACTGATTTCTTTTGTTTATCTCCTTGAATATAGTCCCAAGACTATGTAAGACAAAACTGTAAGGACCTGCAAGTCCTAAGAGTAGATGTTAGGAAATGTGAGTTTTTTATTTTAGTTTTGTCCTGGCAAAAAACAATGTCCCAGCAGATAAGCCCTTCTGAACACCAGACTTAGAGGGTACCTAGTAACTGTTAGCTCCGGTTTTCTCCTGTCCTCAGGACTAGGGATGAAAGCATACTGAGCCATTTTCTATCTCTGTTGTCCCATTTCATCCCGTGGTTTTTTTTCCTTCCCCAAATTGGGGTACCACATATGGTGTGTGATTATCTTTTTTTTCCCTCCTGGAGATAAAAAGCGTTATTATTTATTTTTCTTTTTGACGCCAAATTCATGTAACTTAAAATTCACCATTTTGAAAGTGAACAATTCAGTAGCATTTAGTACCTTCACAGTATTATGCAGCCACCACCTCTGTCTAGTTCCAAAATATTTTCATCACCCTAGAAGGAAACCCAGTTCTCATTAAGCAGTTTTTCCACATCCCCTCCTTTCCACAGTCCCTGATAATCGCCAGTCTGCTTTCTGTCTCTATGGATTTACCTCTTCTGGATATTCATATAAATGGAATCCTTACATTATGTGACTTTTTGTATCTAGGCATGGTTGTTTTTTAATTACCTGTATACCTTTTGGAACATTCTTAAAATCCTTTTTGCAGGCAGTAGTGTACCATGCATGCATTTACTACAAGGTGGTCTTATAGGACACGTAAGTTTATAGATGGAAATGGACTACATTGGAACAATTCTTAACCTCTTTTGGGGTCATAGAATCCTTTAGGAATCAGAGGTTCGTTGTTTCTTCAAGTTAGTGGGTCTCAGGATAAGAACTCCTGCTTTGAAATATTTTCTCCTCTTAAAACACACAAGTTAGACCAATCAGTATAACTTTATCTTTATGGCTATTATTTCCTGTCTTTGTAAGTACTCTGTCTTTTTGGTGCTGCCTTTTCTTTCCACATTTTCTTCTTTCTTTTGATCCTTGTACTTCGCATTCTGATAGCTGTGAGTTCATTTTAAAGGTGGAACAAAAACTCCTACGAGCAAGACTAATACTAGATTTGGTCTTGTTTCATTTACAAAACAGTTTCTTTGTCCTTAAGTTCCTGTTCCCACCCAATCCAGAGGTTCTAGGTTCTTAGAGCCAAGGATTGATTGTATTTGCTTCTTAGTAATGTGGATTCTCTCTTTCCTGTCAGCAAATATTTTTTGCCTGTTCACTACACGATGTGGTTCTGAACTGTTGTACAAAAGATTATGGCCCTATCTTTATTGGGTAGTCATATCCTGATTTGTAAACATAACTGAAGTATGTTAAAACTTTTTTTACTTGTTTACATTGTGTTGGGTTAATTACCAGAAGTCCACATGTAATGAAAATTAATCTTTATTTCCCCTTTTCTGCCTGCCTTATGTTCTCCAGATTTCATTAGAGATGACATATTATAGCTTGTTGACGTTAGGCATTTAAAAAAATCATCTAAGTGCTCGCTTTGGCAGCACGTGTATTAAAAAAAATCATTTCCAAAATATATATGCTCAGTATAAAATGTGTACTGCGTATAAAATTTATATTAAGTATAAAACGTGAGACTTTCTCATTTAAAATTGGAAAAAAAAATCTCAACCTCAGGCCAGCTTTGTAGCTGGTAAAATAGGAATGAGGAAGATTCCGTTGTTGAGAAGGCAAGAGTAAACTAAAGCAGCATCAGTATTGAGCAAGACTCTTTTAAATGACTGTTGGGTGTAAGTTTCACATAAGCCTTGTTATCTTGGGTGGTGAGAGGATGTTGGGGACAGCAATGCCAAAACCTGACATCAGTAAAAGTGGAATTTGGGAGTGGGAGCTGCGATGGTAAAGGCAGAGGTGTGAATTTAAGTGTGCAGTTGTCTCTGGAATGTCTGCAGTTTGGTGCCAGGTATTTTCTGGGAGGACATGTTGGTGCTAAGCATAGACTGCCTTTCCCACTGGATAGATAATAATGTCTCTAGAGAATAGGGCAGCACTACCTAGCGCACCATTTTAGTTCTGCTATTGTGTTGAATCAGTGGTCTTTTAAAAGAACATCTAAATTTGTGACCCAAGTTGATCCCTTGAAAAGACACAGGATCAGAGTCGAGTCCTAAATTAAATCTGTGTAACAACTTCTTGTATTCCTGAACCCTAGACTTATATAGCTACCTGCTTATGCAACATCTTCTTTTGAATATCTAATATTTAAAAAGCTCATTTCAAACTCAGTGAGGCTAAAACTGAACTGGTCTCTCCCTCAAATCTGTTCTCTCACAGTCCCCCATCTCGGTTGATGACAAGTTCTTCGTTCCATTTGCTGTTCCAAAAGCGTTGGTCATCCTTGAGCCTCCTCTTTTTCTCTTATACCCCATTCCTATATGTCAGAAAATCTTATTGACTCTACCTTTAAAATATATCCAGAATCTCGCCACTTCTCGCCACCCTGGTCCAAACCACCTGATCTCTTTGCCCTTGCCCTCCTTTACAAACTGTTCTCCACATAGAAGCTACTCTTTTAAAACTCTGCTCAGAACCCTCCAGTGATTCTCTGTGTTGCTCAGAGTAAAAGCCAGTCTCTTAAAGACTCTTTAGGCTCTCTGTTCCTGCACCTCTCTGCCCCCATAAACACTGTTTCCCTCTGACCTCGTCTATTGCTCTCAACCTCGCTCATTCATTCCAGCCGGTCTAGCTACCTTTCTTGTCTACAAATGAGCCTTCAAGCCTCTGTACTTACTGTTTCCTCTGCCTGCATTTCTCTTTCTCTAGGTTGCAGGAAAGCTGATTTACTTGTTCAGTTTTTCTCAATGTTGCCTTTCCCAGTGAGGCCTCCCTGACTGCTGTATCTAACGTTGTAGCCCTATCCTGTAACCCTGCCCCCAGCTCTAATTTTCTTCACAACACTTGTCACCTTCTAATACACTTGGTCACCTTATTATTTGTCTCTCTCTTCCTTAGAATTTAAGCTTCATGAGGGCCAGGAATTTTGTCACTTGTTCACAGCTATATCCTAGTACCTAACACAGTGCTTTAAATATTCAAATATTTGTTAAATCAATTGGTGAATAAATCTTCCTGGAAACTGGGATTTAAACAGGTAGACCTTTCTGCTCCTCTCCTGAGTTTCTAGACTTTTTGCTTTCTGTATTTTTTTACTTTACAGACTACCTGGGGCTCGACCCCGTGGGAGCCATCTTGACTTCTCCTTGTCAGGGGAAGAGAGAGGAAGTAGGTATCATAGGGTTTTGTTGGAAAGAGTAGAGAGGCCTCAATTTATCACCAGGCAGTCTATGGATATGGAAAGCCTGAAGTCAGATTTCTTGACGTTTAATTTCTCTATCTTCCTGCCTTCACTGATGAATATTTGATAATTTGGTGAATATATGATATAAAGAAAAAAAAATCATCATCTGTGTTTGCTATACCTACCGTCCTAAATCAAATAAACTTTTTACTTGAAAATTTTTTATTCAGTTGTCATTGGATCTAATGCTTCCTATTTGGCATTTTGTCTCACATCTTAAACAGCAGCTGCATCTGTCTTCCATTTAGCTTGTTCAGTGACCCTGCTAATGGAGATGGGAAAGATTTGAGATTGGTGGGGGTGGTGGTGGTAAAGGCATAGGGGGAAAAGAGTCAAGCTTGTATAACAGCTACATGTTGAAACTGGAATTTTTTTTGCTGAAGTGTTCAGTTGTCCCATGGCAGTGGCATTATAGAGAACACGTGCATCAAAATATCTTCTGTTGCTCCCCAGCTTTCGGGCGACCTGTAGTGTGCACTGGTGCCCCTGTTGAGAATCACTGACTTACGGGGTAAACTAGAATCTTCTTATGAATGAGCATGCTGAAATGGAATCCTGAGGATTGTAGTCTTGATTATTCCTGAGTAAAATTTTGATGTGTCTAAAAAGTATGATTCTTAAAACACAGAAAAATATTAGAATTAACTTTTAAGTTGTCTGCAAAAATATTGTTATATATATATATTTTTAAAGATTTTATTTTTTCCTTTTTCTCCCCAAAGCCCCCCGGTACATAGTTGTATATTCTTCGTTGTGGGTCCTTCTAGTTGTGGCATGTGGTACGCTGCCTCAGCGTGGTTTGATGAGCAGTGTCATGTCCGCGCCCAGGGTTCGAACCAATGAAACACTGGGCCGCCTGCAGCGGAGCGCGCGGACTTAACCACTCGGCCACGGGGCCAGCCCCAAAAATATTGTTATATTTGATCTAACATTTCACCCTTTCTCCTAATTTAATTGTGTTGAAGATCAATATCTGTGGCAGTTATTTTCTGTATTGATGCCAATTGTATTTTGGCCCCCTTTCCAGAAACCTGTATACGGTGTCATATCTGTCTGCCCACTCCACAGTGTCACATATAAATGTAGAAATGTCTAAAACTTGTATGGTGTTAAACATGTCAGAATGTATTTGTCCATGGGGTTTCACTAACACTCTTTTTTCATTTTAACAAAAATTAGCAATGTTTAGGTTTATTATATTTTAAAATATTCTTTTCAATTTATTTTGGTATTGGTATTAAATATATGTATATGAATGGTTTTTCTCAATGAAGTAAACCATTAAGGTTGTGGTAGTGTTATTTTTCTTTCTCTGGAAAAACAAATTTATTGCAAAATGTAATATGCTATGGTGACTTTTTTAATTCCTAGTTTTGAGATATAGAGTCTGGTCAAGTGAAAGGAGTATTGTACAATAATCCAAACAAAATTAAATTAACTTCAATGGAAGAAAAAGTCACGTAAGATTAGTTTTTGAGAGATGATAGTACTATGAACTGGAATGCTGAAGTGATTTATACTGAGAAAATTACCACATCAGAACAAAACAGAAAAAAAAACCCTTGATATAGGACACAATAGTGATTACCCATTTATTAAGATGTCTTTGTGGCTGACTTTTTAACTTTAGGGGAAACTCAGGGCATATAAATTATTGTAAAGAAAAAAATATAAGAGGCTTTTAATTCTCTAGTTCAGAACTCCTTAGCTTTAAAAGTTATTAATTTGCTCCACAGAGACATTTTAATGATGACTTATTTGAAGGCACAAAACATTAGGTATGTTGAAAAATACACTATTAATGAGATGGATTACAGTGTCCAAATCTGTATTTTTTTCACTTGCCCACTATAGTGATGCGCTGCATAATGACGTTTTGGGCAACAATGGACCACATAAATGATGGTGGTTCCCTAAGATTGATACCATACAGCCTAGGCGTATAGTAGGCTATACCATCTAGGTTTGTGTGAGTACACTCCCTGATGCTAGCATGACCACGAAACTGCCCAAGGATGCCTTTCTCAGAGGGTCTCTCCCTCCTTAAGTGACACATGACTGTACTTGACTTCCTTTAGGCTCCTTCCCCCACCCGCCTTTGGGCTTTTTTCTGATTACGTGAATGATTTAAATAGTGTGGCAGGCAGGATAATGCTCTCCAGCCCCCCAAGATGTCTAAGTCCTAATCCCCGGAATCTATCAGTATACTTCCTTATATGGCAAAAAGGATTTTGCAGATGTAATTAAATTAAGGACCTTGAGATGGAGAGAGTATCCCAGATTATCCACATGGGCCCACTGTAATCATAAGGCCCCTTAGAAGTGAAAGGGGGAGACAGGAGAGAGCCACAGAAGGAGATGTGACAGTGGAGCAGCAGAGGTCCTAGTGATGTGCGGCTGTGATCTAAGGAATGCAGGCAGACTCTAGAAGCTGGAAAAGGCAAGCCCCCTCAGAACCTCCCCAAGGAGCACATCTTGGTTTTAGCCCAGTGAGACTCATGTGGAACTTCTAACCTCTCCCAAATTTTAAGATAAAAAACTTGTATTGTTTCAAGCCACTAAGTTTGTAGTAATTTGTTAGGACAGTGACAGGAAATTAATACAAATAACATCTTTTTAAAAAATTACAAATAGGGGCCAGTCCGGTGGTGCAGCAGTTAAGTTCGCACGTTCTGCTTCAGCGGCCTGGGCTTTGCCAGTTCGAATCCTGGGTGCGGACATGGTACTGCTTGGCAAGCCATGCTGTGGTAGTCGTCCCACATATAAAGTAGAGGAAGATGGGCATGGATGTTAGCTCAGGGCCAGTCTTCCTCAGCAAAAATAGAGGAGGATTGGCAGCAGATGTTAGGTCAGGGCTAATCTTCTTAAAAAAAAATTACAAATAGCATCTTAATTTACAGTTTGTGGAAAATTTTAACTTAACCCTCAACAGTTCCTAGAGGGGATAATAATCGTCGTTTTGTTATGTAATGAGAAGCTGAGGCACAGAGAGGCTAAGTGACTCGCTGGATATGATGTAGCCATGTTGTTATCCTTTTCTAGGCAAAGTTGGTATGGGTGTTTGGAAGGAAAAACTCTCTTCTCTGTGTCTCCTCTAGCCTTACGCTATGCTCACAGCATTACTGGCCACCACGTGTGTGTGTGTATGTGTTGGGGGGGTGGTGGGCACTTTCCTAAACCAAGCAATTCTTGGATTCTCCAGACACCAGCTGGATGTCATGCAGTTTAACTCAGTTCTGACACTGTCTTCCTGGAGATAGTGTCAAGTCCCACATGTCCCCTAAATGCCAGTCTCAAGTACAGTACCTTTGCTTCTCATCTACCTGCTATAAATTGTAGGTTCTCAGAACCTCCTCCTTGGGTTCAATTAATTTGCTAGAATGGCTCACAGAACTCAGGAAAACATTTTACTTACTAGATTACTGTTTTATTAGAAAAGGATATAACTCGTGAACAGCCGGGGGAAGAGATGCATAGGGCAAGGGAGGGGGCTTGCCATGTTGGCCGCCACTCTCCCAGCACCTCCACGTGTTCACCAGCCCGGTTCTATTTCTGGAATTTTTATGGAGGCTTAATTATGTAGGCAAGATTGATGAAATCGTTGGCCATTTTATGACTGATTCAACCTCCAGCCCCTCTCCCCTCCCAGGAGATGGGGATGGGGTGGGGCTGAAAGTTCCAACCCTCTAATGACATGATTGTTTCCCCTGGCAACCAACCCCCATCCTTAGGGGCTCTCCAAAAGTCACCTTATTAACGTAAACTCAGAAGTGGTTGAAGGGGCTCGTTATGTGAATAACAAGACACCTATTTCACCTTTATCGCTGGAGCTGTTTCAGGAACTGAGAACAAAACTAAATATTATAACAAAAGATGTCTCTGTGACTCTTATGTAGGAAATTACAAGGGTTTTAGGAGCTATGTGCCAGGAACAGTGGAGGAAGACCAAGTAGATATTTCTTATTCAGTGTTTTTTTCTGCTCCATATGGTTCAAAGGAGTACTGTTACTGGAACTTCTGCATAGTGTTTGATGCCTATGAATATTAATGTTTTCAGTCCTTTTTTTCCAAGTCAGCTAAATAAATATGCCTATATGGAGCTGATTGCTGTGTCCCAAGGTAGTCTGTCACCTCCTAGTATTTCCCAGCATTCCATGATCAGGCCACCTTATTTGAACTTGATTTTTAGTGTGGCATTTCTGTAGTATTCTGTTTGCTTTGCTTGTGTTTGCCTACTTTCAGCTTGGTGTATACCATAGCTGTTCGGACAATCTATTTTCCATCTTTAGAATTTTTCCTGCCCTCTGGAATTGCTTTGTAGCCATCCTCACTGAGTTGGTAGCCCAGTAGCAGGTCTGTGTTCTAATATTTAATTTTTAGAGATCATCATCTGGGAATTTAGAGAGGAAGCTAATAAAACTGTTCACTGTTCTGGTAGAGTTAAGTTATGGTTTTTGTTTGTTTTTTTGGTGAGGAAGATTGGCCCTGAGCTAACATCTGTTGCCAGTCTTCCTCTTTTTGCCTGAGGAAGATTGTTGCTGAGCTAAACGTATGTGCCAGTCTTCCTTTATTTTCTATGTGGGATGCTTCCATGGCATAGCTTGATGAACAATGTACAGATCTGTGCCTGGGATCTGAACCCTCGAATCCCGGGCCGCTGAGGTAGAGCTCGTGAGCTTAACCATTACGCCACCGGTGCCCCAAGTTATGGTTATTTTTTAAGTCCTGGATTTATTCCAGGATGCTAATGGGCCATTTTGTTTGGTTATGAACTTGATTTTCTGTTATACCATACTGAGTGTTCTACTGAAAGATGCTCTTCTGATTTGGTGTCCTTTTTTCCTTAATACATTGCTTTGCATGTGAATGAAAGCTTAGCCGGAAAAAAGGTCTTAGGTCTTACTAGTCTTTGACATTTAAAACCATCAAGTTTTTTTAAACAAAAATAGTTTGAGTTAAAATATCCTAATAAAAGCTTTTAATAGAATCCAAAATACATGCAGACTCCTGCAGCAAATCTTTGGCACTGCATCCATAAAAGGAAAGTAAGCTGCTAGAATGCTGGCAATGCCTTGTATGTCCTTGGTTAACTTTGTGTGGTAACTCTTACGTGGGATGTGTGTGTGTAGCTATAAAAACTGCCATGTCCACTTTCACTCCGCATTCTTGGATGTGATCTCCTTCCTTTCTAAGGTAGTTAATATTACAGGTAATAGAATTGTTTTTAGCACCATGAAAGGAGTGTTATCTTCAGATAGTTTTTCTTCAAATTTCTGAGGATTTCCTCTTGTGATTTTGGAATTCTGGATATAAAATAACTTGTTATATTGTGATTGTTAAGTGAATTGTGGTAATTCTCAGCAGTACATATAAAAGATTCTAATCAGTAGGGAATACACAGACGTTTTCTTTCCCCTGGCCAGTTTAGTTTGGCTTTTGAAAGTGCTTCCGGACACCTGGGATAAAAAAGAACCTTCCAGGAATGAGTGTCTGTTAAGGCAAATGCACGGCAGTGGTAGAAATAGAGCCCCGGGCAGTATTCTCCTGGTTGCCTTTAGTCTGTCTGAGACGTAATTCCTGGCTTTTAGAAATGATTGATTACACGGGCCTACCAACTAATAATGTGCCTCCCTATGCTGACAGAGAGAATATGTGTGGTGATTCTTGATTATGTGATACTGACATTTGAATATGCTTCATTGATTTAGTAAAGGCTTTCATTTTTTAAAAGCACTATATTAAATGAACACATTGAATTATGAAATCCAAATGTATCATTTAAGTATTAAATATAAAAAGATGTGTTTAGGCTCCAGAGAACTTTACTGCTTACCATAAAATAACTTTAATTTTAAACATTTATTAGAGTAAACTATGCACATGTTTAAAAAAAAATCAAGCCATATAGATAAGTTTATAAAGAAAAGCAATAGTTTTTCTTCTTTCCACCTTCCATCCTGCTGTGCAGAGACAACTCACTTTTTCCCCCATTGCTCTTTTATTCTGAGGAATTTTAAAACCTCTGAAAAAGTTACCATATAGTACATCAAACACTGCCTGCCTTTGACCTAAAATTTCCAATGGTTAGTACTTTGCCAGGTTTGCTCTCTCCCTGTCGCTGTCTCTATTTGTCTCTTTCTGTGTGAGTTTTTCCCGAGCCGTTTGAGAGTTAGCTGCAGGTGTCATGACATTTTGTCCCTAAATACTTCACTACGTAGGTTTAAAAACAAAGATATTTTCCCTGTATCACACAGTATAATTACTGAGAATGTTTAATATTCAACGTCCATATTCAGTTTCACTAATAGCTATTGCTCCAACCCCATTCAATCAAGGATTATACATTTTATTTATTTGTTTTAACTATTTAGTCTCTTCTAATCTAAATGGTGCCTCAGGTGATTTTTGTTTTTCTTCTTTTATTTACTCTTTCATGACACTTAACATTTTCAAAGAGTCCAGGCCATGTGTTTTACAGAATGATCCTCAATTTGGATATGAGTAGATTAAATTTAAACATTTGACTTTTTTTGCGGGAGGGAAGAATACTACATAGGTGATATTATTTGAAGCATCATCGCTAATATCTTTGAATACTGTCCTTGTATCATTTTTTCCTTAAAATTTATTTTACTTGTGGTAAGGTGTACATAATAGAATTTGCCGTCTTGACCATGTTTAAGTGTACAGCTCAGTGGCATCAAGTACATCTACATTGTTGTCCAGCCATCACCACTATCCATCTCCAGAACTTTTTTCATCTTGCAGAACTGAAACTCTGTGTTCATTAACAATGACTCCCCTTTGCACCTTCTCCAGCCCCCAGCAATCACCATTCTTGTTTCTGGCTCTATGCATTTGACCACTCTAGGGACCTTATGTACGTGGAATCATACAGTATTTTACCTTTTATGACCGGCTTACTTCATTTAGTGTAATGTCTTCAAGGTTCATCCTTGTTGTACATGTGTCAGAATTTCCTTCCTTTTTAAGACTGAATAATATTCCATTGTATGTATATTACCACATTTTGTTTATCCATTCATCTGTTGATGGACATATCCGTATTTCTTGTTATATCAAGTTTAGATGTTATTATGTACAGATTTCCTGTAACAGTGTGAGAGTTTAGTTCATTTTTAAATAATGAAAGCAGAACATACTCATTGTAGAATCTTTCAGAGATAAGAAAAGCTATGAGAAAAAATATAGTTTATAGTATCATTGTCTAGAGGAAATCTATTGTATTTTTTTGTATTTTCAGGTTTTTTACATCTATTTTTATATAATTGAAATTATACATTTTTTGTTGAACTTTACATTTTGAAGTAATTAAAATGTTTTCATCTTTTAAAAATGAATGCAGAATATGACATTGAGTTACTATACTTTAATCTATCCCTTATTATTAGCCTTTTAGGTTATTTGAAAAGTTTTTATTCTGATAGTGTTTTGATGGACAAAATTGTCAGCATTTCTAATGATTTTCTTAGGTTTCCAAAATGGGGTTATAGGATCGAATGATATAAACCCGTTAAAGGGTACTTTATGCATACTGGTAAATTGTTATCTGGAAGGACTGTACCAGTTCTATTCCCGTCATCAGTGTAAGGGCGCAGCTGTATCTCTGCTAATGTGTGTTATTTAGGGAGGCATGCTGTCTCATTTAATTGGTCATTCGTAGTTTTTGTGTGAATTGTTGATTCACATCATTTGTCCATTTTCCTTTGTGATTTTATCAAGTTATGTGAAGTGTATGTAAATAATATGTATAAATAATTAAAAGTATATACTAGTCACATTTGTTGCAAATTTCTTTCCCTTTTTTCGTAGGGAGAGCTGTGCTAGTAGCATTTTATTTTTGTTGTTTTTCACAATTTTTTGGATTGGACTAAGAATTTAAATATTTTTCAAAATAATTTCCATTAATATGATTTATTAAATAAATTCTTTCCCTATTGATTTGGGTGGTTCTATCATACATAAAATGATTCTACATCATTCGTTTTGAGGCTCTTTATTTTGTTTTTTACATCAATATCACACTTTTGCTTAAATAATTATAGCTTTATTAGATATTAAAAAATCTAAGGCATGCTTAAAAATTTGGAAGTCTATCATGCTCCACCCTCCCATTGCTTTTCACAAGTATCTTAGCTTTTGCCTTTTCTTTGTTTGTCCATTCATTTATATGTTCAGATAGTCATTGAGTGTGCTCCCAAGCACTGTGAGAGAAGTCATGGCTCTCGGCGGGCTTGTGGTCTGGCGGAGGAAGATAGAATTCAACAAGTCAATGTAGTGTTCAGTAGGGGAGGTATCTAGTGCTGGAGGAGTATATACCCTTATCTTATTTGGGGATTTGGAGAGGGCTTTCAGGAAGAAGTGGCCTAAGCCAAAACCTTAGCGAGAGGAAGAAGGAACAATGTTTCTGTCAGAGGGAATAGCATGTGTTAAGACCCCAGAGTCAGGAGAGGTCACGGCCTGTCCAGTAATCTGAAAGAAGTTGGCAGGGTTGGAGTGTAGAATGGGAGCTGTGAGAGAGAAGCTTCAGGGTAATGCTGGACCTTTCAAGGCCTGCTGCTCTGGCTAAGGAGTTTAGCTCCGAATAAGGGCAGTGGTAAGCATTTGGAAGTAGACTGCCTTAATCAGATTTGTGGTTTAGGAAGATCACTCTGGTCATAGCGGAGAGACTAGATTGGGAGGTGGCAGCACTGGAGGCAAGCAGACCACTTAGGAGGAAATTAAAGTGATCCAGCTCAGAAAGAGTATTGCCTTGATTTATGGTGGAGGCAATGGAGATGTGGGGCAAGGGGGATGTATTTTAGAGAGACTTCAAAGGTAGGGTCGACAAAACTTGGAAGAATTGATGTTGGGGCCGAGGAGAGAAACAGTTAAGAAAGTTACTCAGACTTTTGGTTTGGATCCTTGGCTTGGGTAGCAGTATCATTTTTCCTAAATGTGGGAGACGTGAAGTTAAGTTTTAGGTATGATGTAGTGAGGATGTCTAAAGCGTTGTTGGATATATGGGCCTGAAACTTTTGGGAAATCTCTGCCACTCAGCTTATGTGGATAAGTGTTTATTGAAGCTGTGGAACCTTCTCTTGAGTGGCAAATTATAGCGACTTTCCTGGGGACCTCATCAGGATGGACTAAGTAACTTTTTAGCATTGCTTCCAATTTGATGATTGTCTTAGTTCTATCAGAGTATTTTTGACTAGAAGAAGAGTTACGTGGATAGAATGTGAACAGTATGATGTTATGCTGTCATGAAAGTTTTTTCTTTTGTACCTCTCCCCCCTTTCTAAAATGTTCGTTTACACTCTGGTTTTCTCACTTGTAAAGAGAATGGGCTGGACTCTTGAGTCCCTTCAGGCCTACCTAAAACAGTGTGATTCTAAAAATCTAAAGTTTGGTTTCAAATTCAGCCAGGATAGCTTGGCAGTGTAGCAGGTGAAAGTTTTACTTGAATTCAGAAAAACTTTTGGGACTTGATTTCAGTGGTGAATGTGGTTTTGACATACACTATTTTATATGACTGGAAGCCTAGATTTTTAAGAACCTTAATATCCCCTCACTTGACTCTTTTGGCAATATTTTAAGTGAACTTTGTGATTTGAATTCACATTCATCTTCTTTAAGCCGTTAACGTTGGTCCTCATATCTGATCACCTTCCTAAAGATAACTTTGTGACATTGTTCCTTTAAACCCTTCCATCATGCTTTCAGCAGTAATTCTTTCCGCATGGCAAGATCTTTCTCACGAAGGTATCTGTCAATTCAGATATTTTTCCATGAATTTGGGGATTTATATTTCCACAGCAGTTGGGTTGTTAACAGTCTGATCAAAGATGTAAGGAAGTAAGAGCTCCAAAGTATAAACTGTATTTGGCATAGTTTGTCATGATTAATAATAGAACGTTTAAAGTCCTTAATTAGAGATTATTTTGACTTCCCTATTGTTGAATCTTTTTTCTGAAGAGGGTGTTTTCATAATGGAGTGAATTTATTGAATGAATTAATAGAAGCTCATCTTGGTGTAGATTAGATTAAATTTGAGTTTATTTCTGATTTGTGATTTTCACCTCTTTTGGTTTTTTGAAAAGGTTATTGTTCTATAGCACTATTCTATGAACAGAAACGGTAGATTTTAACTTGTTGCTCTTGGTCATTATGTGAAAATGCATCTAGGAGGTGATTTGTGTTTGGTGTTGCTATTTTTAGGATTGCCACTAAGCTTGTGCCTACTTGAAGATACACTTAAAAATATTGAGGTCATTTTATTTAAAAAGCAGCTCATGCCTGAGATTGCTGCGAATATCTAAGCCAAGTTCCTGATTGAACTACAGCCAAATGGTTAGGAGTATAAAGAAAAAGTATTACTGAGTGGTATAGTTTCCTTTTTAATATGGAAAACCAGTTAAATGAATTCAACTCTGGATAGAGGAAAACTACCCAGACGTCGTAGCCAGCCACATCTGCATCTTTCTACTGACCCTGGTAAAGGATTCTGAACATTACCACTTAAAACTAACTTTTCTCTTTAAGGGTTCCTGAAATTGTGCCAGCTGACTCCAAGTCCACCCTGACCCCACAGCATAAAGCATGCTGTGATGTCACAGCTACCATAGAACTCCAGGGTAGTGTTGAGCTGGCCCCTGTGGGCTCAGGTAAGTCCTGGCTTTTTTTTTTACCATTTGGCATTCTTTTCAAAGTTAGTTACCCTTATGATTTTACGTCATAAAAGAAAATAAGGCAAAACTTTGAAAACTGTGCCATATATGGGGGAAAAAAATGTCTGTTTTCTAAACATCTATAAGCCAGCTCTATATTCTAACCAACGGAGTTCCATAGTAGCTGTGAAGTCCCCAGTAAGTTGTGACCTGTGGCTGCAAAATATGTTAAATTCTACTTCTGGCCCAGCTTACAGAACAATATGAGCTGCTTTTTTTGTTGTTGTTTGTTTTAACTGTGTAATATATAATATAGTAGCTTTCATTTACTCTTAGGTCTTCATGTTTTCAAAAGTATATTTACACTTTATGTAGTTATGCACCACTACTTAGCTAGTTGTGTTTTTCGTTCAGTCAATTTTGAAAGTATGATGATACTGCAGGTTAGTTTTATACAGTTAGTCTTCTCCGAGTGCCTTCAGCTGTCTTTTTAATTTGGCTTCATAGCATGGAGGAGGAAGGGACAGAACGTGTAATACATGTTTGTTGAATTTTCAAAAAATGTACTAACAGAAAGATGTTCGGTGGTTCTTGGAGGCATTGTGAGATGTCATTAACCTAGAAAGCATATATGTATCACCTCTTTCTCTTTTTATTTTTTTTATTTTTTTTCCTTTTTCTCCCCAAAGCCCGCCAGTACATAGTTGTATGTTCTTTGTTGTGGGTCCTTCTAGTTGTGGCATGTGGGACGCTGCCTCAGCGTGGTCTGATGAGCAGTGTCATGTCCGCGCCCAGGATTCGAACCAACGAAACACTGGGCCGCCTGCAGCGGAGCGCGCGAACTTAACCACTCGGCCACGGGGCCAGCCCCACCTCTTTCTCTTCTGCTGGAACTTTTCTGTTTTTTCACAGTCTCTGTTACATTAAGTGAGATATTACCACTTACATTTATTTGCTCTCTTTTCCTTCTTGCCAACTCTTCTACCTTCTTCCTGCTTTTCTTTTATCCCCTAATATTAAAAGGTGATAAAAATATATTGTTATGTGAAGAGCTCAAAGACATGTTGTAAGTTGTTTCACATATAATCTGATGCTTTTTTTCTTCCCAAGTAGAAAACCTGTTGTGGCTAAAAACTTTAAACTGAGTATGGGCCAAATTCTCTTAAACACTGTATTTACAATGAAAACCCATCTACCAAGAAACTGTCTAAACTTTAATCAGTAGCTCTCCTTGAGCAATATGTAAAAAAAGATATACCAAAAATTTGGACAGTTTATGACATTCTTGTGAAATTGGACTTGTAATAAATTTACTCATTTTTGTAGCTGAAAACTCACCCGTAACCAAGACTATGAGCTCTTAGTTATAGTTAATGAAAAGAAAGGAATTATATATTCCCAAAACATTAGACAATGAAATATTTTTCTTTTAAATATTACTTTTTGCCTATGCTTAAATTTAAGTTTTTCATGTTCTGGAAAGTTTGGAGAGTTTTATGCTGTGAAGAATAAGAACAAAATCTCTATTCTGTTCATCGTCATTTTCTGCCCTCCTGTATTTAGTCCATGCTAGCAAGTGGGCAGTATCCCCCATCTGCAGTTTAATGTGGAGCCTTGGGATCGGGAGAAGTAATTGTTTTTGGTGTTTTGGGTTAGGTCAGATAGAAATCCTATTTGTGTGTATGTGTGTATCAGCTTTATTGAGATATAATTCACATACCATGCAGACCATTTGAAGTTGTGTGTGTTTTTATTTTTATTTATTTATTTATTTCTGAGGAAGATTAGCCGTGAGCTAACTTCTGCCAATCCTCTTTTGGCTGAGGAAGGCTGGCCCTGAGCTAACATCCATGCCCATCTTCCTCTACTTTGTATGTGGGACGCGCCTACCACAGCATGGCTTGCCAAGCGGAACCATGTCCGCACCCAGGATCCGCACCGGTGAACCCCAGGCCGCCGAAGTGGAACGTGCGAACTTAACCGCTGCGCCACCAGGCTGGCCCATCTGTGTATATTTTTAAAAAACACTTAATTTCAAGGCAGACTGGGTGACATGGTAAATCATACTTCCAAAGCACAGTTTGCTCACTTTGTTGTACTGTTTAGTCTGTACCCCTCCCCACTTTGATTCTGCTAGTTTCTAATTACAGAAATCCCTCAGAAACATTAGGAAACGAATTCTTAAGCAAGAATTTCTAAGATGAGATTTTTCCAGACGTCAGCTATATGTTGACTTAGCTAAAAATAGTAAAGACAGTGATTTGGAAGATCTCTCCTTTCTCCAACCAAAAGAACAGTTAGTTGGTATTTAGCTTTAGATCACCTCATCTCTGTCTTTGGGAAACAAAAACATGCTCATGCACAAAAACTGTGCAGGTCTTCCTCTTTATCTTTTCAGGTAAACTTGATTAGACTTTTTGGTCCTTGCTTTGCTTTTGAAAGTGCTTAGAACATTTCTTATGTCAAACAAGGAAATTTTACAAATACATGCTTTTTAGGTTAAAGCTAAAAACTGTAAGAGGTTCACTGATACTATACGCACCTGGAAATACTTTAGCTTTGATAGGACTGAAGTGCAAAGTGGTTGCCTTCATAAGGAAATACTATATACCCAAAGGGAAATGGAGTAGCGCATTTCAGTTCTAAAGTAAACTACATTGAATCATTCAAAAAGTTATGAGCCCTACTAGATTATTCTCGTCTGTTTATTAAAACAAGTTAAGCAGAAATTTTAGAGTTCTTTGTGTACTTGACTCTTTAGCCATATATTTGTTTTTATTTTAAGTAGTATTTTCTATGTCTATTCTTAAGGCTTAGGCCAACCAGAGAAGATTGATCCCCCTTGTCTCATGCCCGCCGTATCACGTTGTAGCCCTGATGACTTCTCCAGGGCTCTCTGCCCCATAAGGGTGTTTTGAAGCCCTTTATGTGTTGGAGGTGGGGGTTATAGCTGTACTTAGGTATTTGTATATATATTGAGGAAGGTATTAACCTACATTGTTGTGGAAATAAAAATTCCTATAAGAAGGTATTTTCGTTTGATATGGATTCTTAACCTGAAAAGTATCTGTGTCTGAGGCAGGGGGTCATTTTTCTGGGGAGAGGATCTAGATTTGCAGAAAGGATCTTTTAAAGATTGTATTTTTTCTTTTTCTCCCCAAACCCCCCAGTACATAGTTGTGTATTTTTAGTTGTGGGTCCTTCTAGTTGTGGCATGTGGGATGCCGCCTCAGCATGGCTTGATGAGCGGTACCATGTCAGCGCCCAGGATTCGAACCGGCGAAACCCTGGGCCCCTGAAGCGGAGCACACGAACTTAACCACTTGGCCATGGGGCTGGCCCCTGCAGAAAGGATCTTTGACCCCAGAGTTTGAAAACTTGTGCACCTGGCCTTTTATGGCTCACAAATGCGATGAAAAAGGACTGTTTTGAGTATAGGATTTGTGTTTTTACTCTCTTTGCATTTCTCACATTGCCTAGTGTGGTGATCTTTATGTCATGGGCATTCGGTGAATGTGGGAATTAAATTATTCTAAAGTTTTTGTTATTCTTCATGACTGGGGGAAATAGTTACGTTGTACCAATCTGTTGTACTCTCAGGAATAGCTCTTATTTATCTAATTCCTAATTCAAGAAAGCAGTTAAAAATGCTGCTTTTAAAGTATACCAAGAATATTTTTAAGCTAGTATTAGAATTTTACCCAACAAATTTTTCCTGTTGTTTCTTAGGAAACACTTAAAATTATTTGGTCCTATAGTTTTGGGTGTGCATGTGTGTGTTTTAACACTGTTTGTGGTAAATTTGACAGCTAACCTATTCCTTCATTTTTTGTCAAGGCTATTTGTTTATTATACATAGATGTACCGTACTGCTTAGTAAATAGGATTAGTCTTAACCTAACGTTAATTTGTGTTAAGATTAATAACATGGTTCAGCGGGAAAGGGAAAGTTCTTTATGGATTTGGAAAAAGTGATACGTGTTTTCTCTCTCCACCCCTCAACTGATTTGTAGTGTTTTATTTTAGCATATTTTTGTTTGAAATCATCTGGTTCAAGTTTTGCTGTATTAATAATTCTTAATGGGTGTAAAGAAGACTTGGCTATGAGAGATTCTGAAATCAAAATATTGCTAACTTTCACTTGCATTGAGAATGGTTTTAATTGCTCTGAAGTGTTTCAGAGCTAAACAGCAACGTGGAAGATTCAGCGTTTGTTTTGATTCAGCTTTAAAAATGCAATATAAAGGGCAAAAGCAGCCCAGTGCCCAAAGGGAAGCACTTCCCTGTCTCCTTGGTTTCTTCAGAGTCAGGACCAGAACAGGTACCTTAGTGTCTTCTATGAAGTCTAGTTTCTTATACTAGATTACCAATCCTTGATCCAATTAATACAGTCTAACAATTCCTTTAAATGCCCCCAGAACATGGAGCCAGCACTGATGTGAAGGTAAGTACCTAACGAGGCAGTTCTAGTTCTGGAAAGAAATTAAAGAGGAATACGCTAATTTTCCTTATATTCTTTAGGACATTTAAATGATGCCCCAGGATCCAGGAAGCACAGAGAAACACTTAAAGAGTTTAGAGTGAATGCTACAGGTTTCTGCCTTTTGAAGGGAAATAGAATTAAACTCTTTTCAATTTCGATGCTTGTTTTAGGGGTTGTAGAAGGTGATTTAGCTGCTATAGAAGCATACAAGTCATCAGGAGGGGACATTGCGCGGCAGCTCACTGCAGATGAAGTGCGCTTGCTGAATCGTCCTTCTGCTTTTGATGTTGGCTATACTCTGGTACATCTGGCTATACGTTTTCAGAGGCAGGATATGTTAGCGATATTGCTTACGGAGGTGAGTGTGCATTTTGGTTAAACATTCTTTTATGTGAAGGCAATGTGTTCTTTAGTTTTCATTTTTGATGTTATAATGTTTCTCCAAACAGTTCTGAAATGTTTTACATTCTTCTACCCCCCTTAAAAATCACATTAAATTTAAAAGACTTCAGTAGTATATGATTCTTAAGGGTATATGCTTTTAAAACAGGACATTTTGCCATAACATTTGAATCATATATTTGATTTAAAAAAAACTGGGATGTATCTGTCATTCTTTAATTCATTTATTCTCTCAGCTCACAAATATTTATTGAGTACCTACTATGTGCTAGGCACTGTGCTTATAAGGGATTTAATTGTGAAGACACTGGCTCCTCCTTCAGTGAACCTCCAGAAAAGTAGAGAAATAAACAGATGATTCTGTACAGAGTATGCTGTCATAGATGTAAGTGCCAGGGGCTGTGGCAGAACTTGAGAAAGTGTTTTGAGATATCTTACCTAGGGCAGGCATCATTTTAGCTGAGATCATGGGTAGGAGTTAGCCTCATAAAGTAGGTGGAGGAGAGAAGAGAGTTGAGGAAATCATTTATTAAGAATTTTTTGAATTCATTTATTCAGGGTGGTGGTATTTGTGGTGAATTCAGGAACTTGAAAGTAACTCAGCATGGTTGTGATGGCGATTGGGAACTGAGAGGGGAAGTGTGAATGGTAAGCAGGGGCTGCGTTATGAAGGGTCTTCTAGGCCAAGGAATTGGAAGATTATTCTGAGAGCAGTAAAAAGGCTTTGAAAAGTGTTAGGTAGAGGGGCAGGGAAGTGATGAGATCAGAGGGTGTTTTGGTTGCTGCAGATGGGAGAGGGGCAAGTCTGCTTAGGAGGGCACTGCAGGGGTGCTGGCGAGACCTATGCCCGTACAGTAGTGACAGTGGAAATGGAAAGAAGTGGGCTGGTTTGAGAGAGATGATGGCAGTGTAGTCAGGATTAAGTGGATAGATTGGATATGGAGAGTAATGATGAGATAGGGTCAAGGTTGATTCTGAGGTTTCTGGCTTAGATAACTAGGTAGATTTTACAAATGATAGAGGTTGCAAGTGAATTACTCAGGACGTGACTATATTATCCAGGTAATTTTTTTAGTGATAAGGGAAACAGGGTAAAAGTGCAGAGAGTCAGATCAACTGTGGATTCAAATTTTGTCAGTATACATCTTCCATATGTGCTCATGCATATTTGCATATTCAAATTCACCAGTATTTGGAAACCATGTGAACAAAGCCCTGGGGTGGGGGGATTATGAAATGTGAGGGTTAGATGAAAGTGTGATTGAGATGGCTGGCCATTGTGTTCAGTTTGGTAAGAGTCCAGTGACGCCAGGGGCACCTGATAGACTCAGAGGAAGGGGAGGGCTTGAAAGACAGCTGAGATGAGCACAAAGGGTAGGCTTACTGAGTATAATGGAAAAGGGTACTGTTTGAAAAGCAGCAATGTGATTAGAGGGCCAGAGTTCTGGAATGTGGGATGGAATAGTTACAGGCAGTTTCTGTAGTGTCTTAGGTCTGGCTACAGTTGTGTTGTGGATTCAGAGGGGCCAGCATGTGGGGTTATGGTTGCTGGTGGTGGCGGGAGACAGGATAGAAAAAGCAGTTGTGAACCAAGGCTCAAGTCTTTAGGTTCCCCTCAGGCTGGTAGAGGAGTATGGGAAGATTCTGGAGGGACTGGCCTAAGTCACCGATCTCCTAAGAGCAATCTGGGGATTGACAGTGGGAAGACAGTAGAATCCCAGTGTATTTCTTACTTACTGCTGTGTAACAAATCACCTTAAAACTTAGCAGCTTAAGACACCAAATACTCGTCATCTCTCAGTTTCTGAGGGTGAAGAATCAGGGACCAGCTTAGCTGAATGGTTTTGGCTCAAGGTCTCGTGAGGTTACAAACTGCCGGGGCTGCAGTTGTCAGAAGGCTTGACTGAGGCTAGAGAATCTGGTTCAGCGCACTCACATGGCTGTAGTTAGAGGCTTCAAATCCTTTTGATGGGAGCCCCTCTATAGGGGTGCTCATGACATGGCAGCTGCTTTCACCTAGAATAAGTGATCTGAGAGAGGGAGAGAGGGATCCAAATGGAAGCTGCAGTGTCTTTTATATATAACCCAATTTAGGAAGTGACATACCATCATTTTTGTCGTATTCTGTGGGACACATAGACAACCTGGATATAATATGAGAGAGGAAGGAAGGATTGTTTTAGGGAAAGAACAAAATTGATAATGGGCTGTAGTCTCAATAGAGTAGGCAGTCCAAAGGACAGAATTGAAGGGGCCAGTAGAAAGACTGGATGGGGGAGAGTGTGAATCTAGTTTAAGGGATGTGTCTGCAGAGATAGCACAGAGCCACGTACTTTTGGAGTGAGAATAGGAGATCATTCTGTTCTGGGGATATATATCTGGGGCAGGGGTTTTGATTGGATTTTAGGTAATGGACCCTGTTGGTAGTCTGGTGGAACCTATGGACTTCTTTTCAAGATACTGTTTTTAAATGTGTAAAATAAAAATAAATAGGATTGCAAAGGAAATCAATTGTATTAAAATATAGTTGTTAGAATATTAAATCAAACTTGTGATGTATAAGAAAATGCATTTTTTTTTTTAAAGATTTTATTTTTTCCTTTTTCTCCCCAAAGCCCCCCGGTACATAGTTGTGTATTCTTTGTTGTGGGTTCTTCTAGTTGTGGCATGTGGGACGCTGCCTCAGCGTGGTCTGATGAGCAGTGCCATGTCCGCGCCCAGGATTCGAACTAACGAAACACTGGGCCGCCTGCAGCGGAGCGCGCGAACTTAGCCACTCAGCCACGGGGCCAGCCCCAAGAAAATGCATTTTAAATATAGGCAAGAGACTAGTGAAAATGAAGAATTTAAATTTAATTAAAATTCCCATTCAGGTTCACGCACCCTTCCCAAGTTCATGGGCCCTAAGTTAAGAACTGCTAGCCTAAGGGAGATGATTGAGAATGAGAAGGTTGAAGAGGCTAGAAGATGGGAGGCAGGCTTACTGATGGCAGCAGGAGGAGGAAGCTTGGAGGCCATTCACTGGCTATAAGGTTCCTCTTGGAGTATTTGCAGTGTCCAGGTTTCTGTACAAGTTGTTTTTGGGAAAAATCTTCCCTGGTTTTTGGAAAGGGGCTGAGGGCTACGAGTTTAAAATAAGCTGTTTTTGAATTTACTTTTGGGATCCATTTTTACACTGTTACTTGAGAAATAGTCAATTATATTCTGAAAACATTTAATATTTGGTTTTCCATAATTTGTTGCTTGAAAATTGGGTTCATGGAGTTAAGATGTAGTGAGCATTTCATCATTACTGGTAGTCTTGGCCAATAAAGTTTAGTAGAACTGAATTTTCACGTAGGAGTTTTCAGAAAAGGACATCTAATGGTTGTGTTGGGTATGCAGAGTTTTTGAAACAGTTTACCTTAGTAGCAATTACAATTAAGTTGTCTACACATATTACGGAGATGACATTATTAGTAAGATTTAATCTTTGAGAGGCTTATTGGAAGATCTCCTGCTCCAAATCCCGTTTGTGAGTGTAAGTCTATGTTTAGGAAGGTCACAGAGAATAGAGCTAACTGGCTTACTCAAGTTTCACACCAGGCTCATTTCCTCTCTAGCAGATGCTCAGCTTTGATTTCAGAATTCTCTGTATGCAGATTTCTTGAGCTCCACAAAAGGAATACAACTTAAATGTAAGATAATATCTTTGCATCATTTATTGCTGTTCATTATTTAAAAAGGAAAGTTCTAGCCATCTCCTTGTTTAGAGGTCCTCTGTGGTAGTGCCCACTACACCAGCATTCTTGTTTCATTCCCATCAGGCTGTACTTCAGAGGTCTGTTGTCTCTCTTGCTCTTGGAGAAGCCAAATGCTTTTTAAACAATTCTGAGTTATAACCAATGGGGAGGGATTTGAAGTAGGTGGGAACTAACTCTTTAAAAATATCATGTTTTCTTTATTCCAAGTCAAAGAATAAATATTGAAATACTCTTAACAGAGTGGGAGAAGAGTGTTTGTACTTTTCTCTTTCTCTGAGCTGGAATTCCCTTTCTTAAGAGTTTTTTATTAGAATGATGGTTAGTCTGACTTAGGTTGTTTCCTCTTCTCCCTCCCTCTCCTATGCTGAACCTTTGTGAATAAGACCATTTTGCTTAAATTTTTATATGCATCTTTGTGTATTTCCTTGGGATAAATTCCTAAGATGAAGAATTGCTGAGTCAGAGGGTAAAGCATTTTTATGGCTGTTTTCCTGGAAAGTTGTACTACTGTATACTTCCACTGGTGAGGAAATAATGGCCAATACCCAAACTATTTTAAAATTAAAAGAAAAAAAACCACCTTGAGTTATTGGAAAATTTTGGTAATTTCTTTTAAATATTGTTGTTTTCTGCTTCTGTTGATGATAAATGAGATGCAGACGAAAGTTTCTTTTGTATTTAAGGTGTCTCAGCAAGCAGCAAAGTGTATTCCAGCAATGGTGTGTCCTGAACTGACAGAGCAAATCCGGCGAGAGATAGCTGCCTCTCTTCATCAGAGAAAGGGGGATTTCGCTTGCTATTTTCTAACTGACCTTGTAACATTTACGTTGCCAGCAGGTAACTCCAAATTTCAATGTGAAAAGAAATTTACATTTTATTACAATTTTATTATGTCTGATTGGAAGTGTTTTGTTAGAAAGTAGATAACATAGCTACTAACATGTGCATCTTAAATTACTTGACTACCCTAGTTATACTGGAAGTGACCAGTACAAAGGTTTTAGATCTGGGAGGAAGACAGCAGCTAATAATAACTGACTTCTTTATGGGCCTCAAATATTTAAAAACATCTGCTTTATCCATTCCCTTTTTTCTTTGGTTTTATTTTATATTATTATCAGTCTACTTTTTTTTTTCTTTTCACACCTGTTATTTTGAAATTAGATAGCTATTGGTTACTCGATATTAGGAGATAGCGTTAAAAAAAAATGGGCTTTTGATGGGTAGAGTCACGTTATTTGAATAAAAAATACCGGCATTCTTTTGAAAGTGTCATTACTTTCTTCACTCATTACATTAATTTTCACTATACTTGTGAAGCAGCTTTTCATATTTCAATGACAATTGGAAATGTCTTCCAGGATGCTTTTTGTCACTTGGCATTGAATAAATGCACCAAACACTAAAAGTTTCTAAAATAAAGCCCCCATTTTGGTACTGAGTGTTTTGAGCTTTTATATTCAGACATAAACATAGGTTTTTACAAATGCTAGGAAATAAGTAAGCCTTTTAAAATCAGACAAATTTCATTTGAAATGCAGTCTCTATGTATTTAAGCTTACCCCAAGTGATGATTAGATTTTTATTTTGAATTGAAAATAGCTTTAAAAATTTTTAATTTTTTTCATTTTTGAAGGGTAATGCTTTTCACTCTAGACTACTCAGTTAGTAAACTGAATAGAGCGTTAGAGAATTTAAAGAAGATGACAAAAACAGATCTGTGTGCAAAAATGAATGGTTCATTAACTTTTATAAGAAGATTCTGAAGTCTGAAAATAACAGGCTTGAGCAGAGGTTGAGAGTTTGGGGAGAAGAGAACAGATAAAAATTTGTATGTAATTATTATTATTATTATTATCATTAACTTGAATATCAGATAGCCCTGTTCTTTTTTTTCTTTTGTTCTAGCTTTATTGAGATATAATCGACATATAAAAGTGTCAGGTATTTAAGATGTACGTTGTGGTGTTTTGATGCATGGGTACAGTGTGAAAGGATTTTCCTCCATCTAGTTCATTCACACGTCTGTCATCTCATTTATTTATTTATTTATTTGAACATTTAGTTCTACTTAGCAAATTTAAGTTATACAATACAGTGTTATCTACTGTAGTTACCATGTTTTATGTTAGGTCCTCAGCCTTATTCATCTTACAGCAGCAA
The DNA here is from genome assembly GCF_041296235.1 of Equus asinus. Lineage (NCBI taxonomy): Eukaryota > Metazoa > Chordata > Mammalia > Perissodactyla > Equidae > Equus > Equus asinus. Next base: position 8,184,738 of record NC_091791.1, on the reverse strand, counting down.
GTTTGTACCCTTTTAAACCTCCACCTCCCCAAACCCCTGGCAACCACTTTTCTAATCCCTGTTTCTATGAGTTTGACTTTATTTTAAGATTCCACATATAAGTGGTACCGTGCAGTATTGGTCTTTCTCTGTCTGGCTTATTTCAGTTAGCATAATGCCCTCAGGATCCATTCGTGTTGTTGTAAATGGCCGGATTTCCTTTTTTCTCATAGCTGAATAATATTCCGTTGTATATATATATACATACCACATCTTGTTTATCCATTCATCCATTGACAGACACTTAGGTTGTTTCCATATCTTGGCTGTTGTAATGCTACAACAAGAATGGGAGTGCAGATATCTCCTCTATATCATGTTTTCATTTTCTTTGGATATATACCCAGAAGTGGGATTGCTGGATCATTATCCATACTTTATTCCATAGTGGCTATACCAATTTACATTTTCATCAGCAGTGCACAAGGGTTCCCTTTTCTTCACATCTTTGCCAACACTTGTTATCTCTAGTCTTTTTGATGATAGCTTTATGTAATTAGTGGTCCAAATGTTAGTCTTTTGATTACTTTTAGATGGAGCAATTTTTTTTTCCTTTTTATTCTTCTCTCTCTTTTTTTGAGGAAGATTAGCCCTGAACTAAGATCCACCACCAATCCTCCTCTTTTTGCCGAGGAAGATTGGCCCTGAGCTAACATCTGTGCCCAGCTTGCTCTATTTTATATGTGGGATACCTGCCACAGTATGGCTTGATAAGTGGTACATAGGTCCATGCCTGGGATCTGAACTGGTGGCTTGCTGAAGCGGAACATGTGAGCTTAACTGCTGTACCACCAGGCTGGCCTGTAGATAGAGCACAGTTTTGATAATGAAATACATAAAGGAAATAGTGTCCATCACATACACACGTTATACATGCACATTTCTTAAAAGAAGCTACTTGACAGCCTTCAGTGGAAAGGGAGTTATTGTAGATGAAGTCACTATTAGATGCTGGTATCAAATTTATTAAGTTATGAGATGTAAGATCTTTTAAGTCTGCTTTTTCTCTGTAGATATTGAAGACTTACCTCCAACAGTCCAAGAAAAATTATTTGATGAGGTGCTTGACAGAGATGTTCAAAAAGGTAAGCATGGGATTGAGTGTAATTTACCTTTCATCGATTTCAATAAACGTTTTGCTTTGTTTTATAAGGTTTGGAGTAGTTCACTGTATGGTCAACTTGTATTTTTACTTGTATTTAAATAAAAAATGTAAAGTCCTTAAGAATAGTGTCACATTGTGCTGTTAAAAATGCTCATTTTGTCAATTATATCTCAATAAAACTGGAAAAATGGTTTAAAAATTCTCATTCGCAGCTCTTAAATGTAATAGAGTGAATGAATAAAAGTATAAAAGTTTTTAAACCTTGGTTTTCTACTTCCTGTTCTAGAATGAGTATAGTTCCATATTAAACATTTTTAGAAATTAAATTGTAAAGAATTTAAAAGTTGAGTAAATTATTCCAGACCTACAAGATGTTTCAGCTGCTCAAAAGGTTTATATTTCAATTGATCAAATTTATTTAGATGTTCATTAGTAAATTACACATAAACCTATTAACATCTGGAGAACAGGTTCTTTCCTCTATTGAATACTCTTTAATTGCATAGGCATGAAAATAAACATGTTATTTAAATTCCTCATATAGAGTTAGAAGAAGAATCTCCAATTATAAACTGGTCGTTGGAATTGGCTACACGTTTGGACAGTCGACTATATGCACTTTGGAACCGGACTGCAGGAGACTGCTTACTTGATTCAGTACTACAAGCTACCTGGGGCATTTATGACAAGGACTCGGTGCTTCGGAAAGCCCTGCATGACAGCCTGCATGACTGTTCACATTGGTGAGCTAGCATCCTTTCCTCTTTAAACCCAGGAGTGCATTTGCTGAATCATTTCCTTACAATGGTGGGATATTTTTCCTCTCTTATATTTTCTATAGAAGCTAGGGGAAACACCTTTGGTTTTCGACATTGAGACACTTTGAACATCTCAGTGATTTTTTTTTTTGAGGACGAGGATTGGTCCTGAGCTAACATCTGCCACCAATCCTCCTCTTTTTGCTGAGGAAGATTGGCCCTGAGCTAATATCCGTGCCCATCTTCCTCTACTTTATATGGGCGGGGGGGGGGGGGGGGGGCGCCAGTCATAGGTGTGTATGTTAGCACTCGGGATCTGAACTGGCAAACCCTGGGTTGCTGAAATGGAGCAGAATTTAACCAGTACACCACCTGACCAGCCCCTCAATGATTTTTATATCTTTTTAGTGAACTTTAAAATAGAAACATTTGAAGTTGTACTAGTTAGCCTTAAATATTGTTAAGAACTTTGCTCATATTTGTAAGTGGTTATGATTTCATATTTTGTTAAACTGTAAGAGATTGTGTTGACATTGTATTACGAGTTTTTTTCCTTCCTGAGGCACTTCCTGTGGTCTTGAGACTATTTCTTTTGTTTTGCAAATTTTCAAACCCACAGAAAAGTTAAAAACTAATCAGTGCAACAGATCCCAATATCTCCTTCATTCAATTGACCAGTTAACATTTCGCCACACGTGTTTCATCTGTATACGTAAACGCTCCCGTTTGCCAATTAGTTTTAGACATTTTGATGGTTTATCCTTCTCTGTTTCAGTGTGCATCTTTGAAGAGCAAGGATATTCCTTACCCAACCACATCCTCATGACCACATCTGAGAAAATCAACATTGACCCAAGTTATCCAACATAACAGTCCGTATCACATTTTCCAGTTGTCTCAAAAATATCCTCTATACATACATACATATATGTTTATCCATCATCCAGTCAAGTATATGACTAGACTTCAACTGTAAATTCACCCATTGCCATCGCTGGAAGCAATGATTGTATTTAAGAATCAGTGGTTTGGTCTACATTATTGGTTGCAAATAATGTAGACATTTATTTGACTCATGGCAGTTTCTTGGTTCTGTACATATGTTATCTCATTTACTTATCATATTATAAATGAGAAAATTGAAGCTGAAAGAGGTTAAATTGCCCATTGTTGAACCTAGTAGGAAGCAGAAGTCATTTAAAAATGATGTACTACTTTCTGTACAACAGTATCAAAATGTGCTTTTTTCCCCCCGTTATACCTAATTCAGTGCTTATACAATAATGATAATGGCCCTACTCCAAATAACTTTATTACCCTAGTATCTTTATGTAATTTTTGAGCACTTACTACTTACACGTTTTGTTGTCAGTATTTAGGGATTACATGAGGTTCATTAGAACATAAACTCCATCAGAACAGAGATTTTGTTGTGTTTGATTGTGGAAGATCTAGTGCCTGCAATAGCCTGACACATAGTACGAACACATTAAATACTTATTGAATGAAAATACTCTCGGGCCATCCCTGTGACCTACTGGTTAAGTTCAGTGTGCTCCGCTTTGGTGGCCCAGGTTCGGTTCCTGGGCATGGACCCACACCACTCATCTGTTAGTGGCCATGCTGTGGTGGCAGCTTACATATAAAAAGGGGAAGATTGACAACAGATGTTAGCTTGGTGAATCTTCTCAGCAAAAAACATACTCTCTAGAATTTGAAAATGAGAGCAACATAATTACTTTCTTGAGAGCTAAATTATAGATCAAAGCATCATGCCATAGAGTAAAAATTTGTGGTCACCTGCAAAAAAATAAAATATCTCCCTGTCTGGCAAGCCTAGATGGTGACCTGATTGGTGTTTAATATGGCTGAAGAAAGAATGTGTCATTCAGAACGGATGGTTTAGTCATTTAGCCTTTGTCCAGGGGAGAGGGCTTTGTGCTATTTAGTGGGGGTGACTGCTGTGCATTAATCTGGTAGTGTGGTATGGGCAAGACCATTCCTGTTGTGAAGTGGATTCATCAGATGCCAGTAAATGTTCAGCCCATCGAACCTTTCCTGATTAGATTGCCTGCTTACCAGGCAACATCCTGATGATGATTTAGCTGTGTATGTGGGCCTGCCCACACTCAGAGGACCAGAGGGCTTTGCTTCCTATGACAGTGGTTTCTGGGCATTGTGGTTTTACAGGTCTGCCTTGTGGGTTTAGTTAATATGATGCTGCCCCAGAAAGATGGATCTATTCTCTGGGTGTGGATGATGTCTGGCTTCTCAGCCAGAAAGCCAGATCTTCACCTTGGTAAATCTACCACTTTGCAAGTCCCTTTAAAAAACCAGCCTTGGACTGGAGCCTTTTTTCTAGTGGTAGTATCCTGACCTTGTTGTAAGGCTGAAAGTGCACGATAAATTTTAGCAGGTGATATCTATTTTTCCTAATTGTAAGGGCTTTAAAAAAAAGAAAGACATTGGTGGCTAGTAAATAATAATTTGCGGACATGCTACCTGTTTCTCAAAGCTGCCAGTGGGTAATCTGGATTGGAGTTGCCACTAATATTCGTATTAGGACTGGAATTCTCAACTGGTTTTGAGTCATTTGTGGTCCCCAAAGTCTAGCATGAAGGTAGGGAGAAAAAAGAGCACCGTAATCTGAGGTGGTAAATAGGCCAGAGAGGGGGAGTGGCTGTTAGAGTGAGAAGGAATGTGTAGAGTGTGTGTACAAGTGGCAAGTGCTGCAGCAGATCTTTCCGTAATAGAGGCCTTCACTCTAAAAGGACGCTTCAGGAGTGAGGACCTAGAGCTGGCAAATGGACAGGCTTCCCAAAACAGTGTGTGCCTTTGGCACCATCTCCTCTGATCCCTGCCATCTGGGCTCATTGCTTTTACAGTTAAGGCATAGGAAGCTGCATTGATTGTAGTGATGGCACAGACATCCTTTAGCATTAGGGGGAGGGGAATGAAGATTATCAAATGGGGAGAGAGGAAGCAGTTGCCATAGATTCAAGGCATTAGTATAGGTCAAATATATTAGCCTTAATGATTAACCATTACATTGTTGACTATGTTAGTTGTGACAAGTTTGTTGACTGGGTTCTTATGTGACTATTATAAGGTAGAATGAGATGCAGTCTTGATGGCCTAACGGTTAAAGTTGAGTGTGCTCTGCTTTGGTCGCCCGGCTTCAGTTCCCAGGTGTGGAACCACACCACTTGTCTGTCAGTTGTCATGCTGTGGTGGTGGCTCACATAGAAGAACTAGAAGGACTTAGAAGTAGAATATACAACTATGTACTGGGGCTTTGAGGAGAGAAAAATAAAAGAGAGGAAGATTGGGAACAGATGTTAGCTTAGGGAAAATCTTTCCCAGAAAAAAAAAAAAAAAAGAATGAGAGGGAGTGAGCAAACTTGGCCCCTCTCGTAGGCTAGGAGAGGAGGAGACAGCATATCACTTGTCTGTAGTCTCCCTTTTAATCAGTTTTTTGCTAAGGTGCCCTTTGCATGTAATTCAAATCAGTTGGGATGAGAAGCTTTCTTAAGTCATGTGAAATACTAAAGGAAAACTGAGAAAGTCATTTTCTTTTATTTAAACCCCTCCCCCATCACTTCAAGATAGGCTATTCTTATGTAGTAGTAGCTGTGCTATTCTGTTGGCTACCTATGATTTGAGTTGACTTATGTCCTTAAAACTGAATATTGTACTTGCCTTTAATTGAGATGTCAGTCCAAATTTTCAGAGAGGCAAGTGGGAATAATTAATGTAAACAGGGAAAAAAAATCAGTACAGGTCTTTTAGAAATATTGTTATTATTTGGTAGAGCGGTCTGTAGCTTAGCATTTTCTCTGTATAGTTTTTTTTTAAGACTATTTTTTTTAGAGCAGTTTTAATTCACAGCAAAATTGAGAGGAAGGTACAGATATTTGCCATGTACCTCCTGTCCCTACATGTGTGTAACTCCCCATTATGAACATCCCCCACCAGAGTGGTACATTTGTTACAATTGCTGAACCTACGTTGACTCATCATTATCAACTCAGAGTCCATGATGTACATTAGGGCTCATCTTAGTGTTGTCCATTCTCTGGTTTTGGACAAATGTATAATGACATGTATCTACCATGATAGTATCATACAGTGTTATCATTATAGTATTATAGAGAGTATTTTCACTGACCTAAAAGTCCTCTGTGCTCTGCCAGTTCATCCTTTCCTTCTTCACCCTGGCAGCCAGTGATCTTTTTACTCACTCCGTATTTTTGCCTTTTTTGGAATGTCGTATGGGTGGAATCATACAGAATGTAACCATTTCAGAATGGGTTCTTTCACTTAGTGATATGCATATAATGTTCCTACGTGTCTTTTCATGGTTTGACAAAGCTCATTTCTTTGAGTGGTGAATTATATTGCATTGTCTGGATATACCACAGTTTATTTATCCATTCACCTACCAAAGGACATCTTGGTTGCTTGTAAGTTTTGGCAGTTATCCGTACAATTGCTGTAATAACGTGTGTGCAGGTTTTCGTGTGGACGTAAGTTTTCAACTCCTTTGGGTAAATACCAAGGTGTATAATTGCTGGATTATATGGTTATAGTATGTTTAGTTTTGTAAGAAACTGCTGAATGGTCTTCGTAAGTGGCTGTACCATTTTGCATTACCACCAGCAATGACTGAGAGTTCCTGTTGCTCCACATCCTTGTCAGCATTTGGTGTTGTCAGTTATGTAATGTCAGTAATGACTTAGATCATTGACATTCAAAGTGGTTACCGATATAGTTGGATTAATGTCTGCCATATTCACTACTATTTTGTATTTTTTGCCCTTGTTCTTTGTTCCTATTCTTTTTTCTCTGTTTTGTGGGTTTTAATTGGGCATTTTATATGATTCCATTTTCTCTCCTTCCTTAGCATATGAGTTCCACTTCTTTTTTTCTTTTTTAGTTTTATTAGTGGTTGCCCTAGAATTTGCAGTATATATTTGAGTTAATCCAGGTTCACTTTCAGATAACACTATACCACTTCATGGGGTGTGTGATTACTTTATAATAAGAAAACTAATTCCTCCTTCTAGTCCCTTGTATCTATCTTTGTTGTCATTCATTTCACTTAGATGTAAGCATACATAAACATGTATATACATATATATACACACACACAGAAGCATACATAATCAAACACATCGTTGCTATTATTTCGAACAAAAGTGCTTTCTATTAGGTAATTAAGAATAAGAAAAATAAAAGTTTTTCTTTAACTTTCTCTTATTCTTTGATGCTCTTCCTTTCTTTATGTAGATCAAAGTTTCTGTTGTTTATTATTTTCCTTTTCTCTAAAGAACTTAAACATTTCTTGCAAAGCATGTCTGCTGGTGGCAACAGATTCCCACAAGTTTTGTTTAAGAAAGTCTTAATTTTTCTTTGAGTTTTGAAGGATAATTTCACAGGGTACAGAATTCTAGGTTACTGGTTTTTTTCTCTCAGCTTTTACAATATTTCACTCCCCTCTCTTCTTGCTCACATGGTCTCTGTAGAGCACTCAGAGGTGATTCCTATCTCAGTTCCTCTGCAGGCAAGGAGTCATTTTACTCTGGCTTCTTTCAGGGTTTCTTCTTGATTCTGTAATTTGAATAGGACATGCTTAGGTGCTTTCCTGGCATTTTTCCTCCTTGGTGTTCTCTGAGCTTCCTGGATCTGTGGTATGGTGTCTGATGTTAATTTGAGGAAATTCTCAGTCATCGTTTCAAGTATTTGTTCTGTTACTTCCCCTCTCTCTTCTCCCTCTGTTATTTCCATTATGTTTATGTTACACCTTTTGTAGTTATCCCACAGTTCTTTGAACTTCTCTTCTGTTTTTTTCCATCCGTGTTCTCTCTGCTTTTTAGATTTGGAGGTTTCTTTTGATAGATCTTCAAGAGATTCTTTCCTTAGCCATGTCCATTCTGCTAATAAGCCCATCAAAGATATTTTTCATTTCTGTTAGTGTTTTTCATCTCTAGCATTTCATTTTGGTTCTTAGAATTTTCATCTGTGTTTATATTGCCCATCTGTTCTTGCATGCTGTCTGCTTCATCCATTAGAGTATTAATCCTAGTTGTTTTAAAGTTTTACTCCTATGTTTTCATCTAAGAATTTTATAGTTTTAGTTGTTTTTTTTTGTTGTTGTTGAGGAAGATTTGCCCTGAGGTAACATCTGTGCCAGTATTCCTTTATTTTGTCCGTGGATTGCTGCCACAGCATGGCTGATGATGAACGGTGTGGGTCTGTGCCCAGGAACTGAATCTGGGCCACTGAAGCAGAGCATGCCAAACTTAACTACTAGGCCATGGGGCCAGCCACAGTTTTAGCTTTTACATTTAATGTCTATGGTCACTTTTGAGCTAATTTTTAAAGGTGTGAGGTGAAGATCTAAAATCGTCTGTTTTGCGTGTGGATATCCATTTGTCCCAGTACCATTTACTGGAAAGACTGTTTCTTCCCCAGTCACTTGCCTTGGCACTTTTGTTGAAAACTGTTTAACCACAAAAGTAAAGGTTTGTTTCTGGACTCCTTTTTTTCCAGTTGATCTTTCTGCCTATTCTTATGCCAAAATTAGACTGTCTTGGTGATTGTAGCATTGTGGTAAGTTTCTAAATGAGGAGTGTGAGTCTTCCAACTTTCTACTACTTTTTCAAAATTAATTTTGCTATTCTGGATCCTTTGGATTTTCGTATAAATTTGAGGATCCGGCTTATCAATTTCTGCAAAAAAATCCTCTGAGGTTTTGATAGAAATTGCATTGAATATGCAGATTAATTTGGGAAGTATTACCAGTTTGACAGTATGTTGAGTCTTATAATCCATGAACATGGAATTGATTTTTGAATGTTAAACCAGACTTTTATTGCTGTCCCAGTAGCTCATATGTTCCTGGATTAGGTTTGTTTGTCTGTTCTTGAGGAGTCAGGTAGCTTGAGAGTGTAGATCTTGGTGTGGTGGGTGGGACTATTTGAGCACGCTAACTTTCAAAGTATATTTCTCTTAACTCACTTACACTGCAGTCTCTTGAGGAATTTTGAGTGCAGTCATCATTGAATTTCTGGCAAACTTGGTTATCTCATTCGTAAAATTATTGTAGGCACTAACCAAGAAATTTCTAACTGCCTCTGTCTTTCAGTTTGTAACAGCTTTCTCTGTTCCATGATATTTCTCCTTGAACCTTTCAAAACAATGCATTTCATCACTAATTAGAAAATTAGAAAAGCTGGAGCTTTTCAACAATAGCAAAAGAACGTTTTTATCTTTTGCTTTTTTTTTTTTAACCTAGAATTCAAATACATGAAAGTATCTGGGATTTCTAGTTCTTTCTAAGTGAGAGAAATGTGATCTTTCAAACAGGTTAAATGTCCTCTTTTGTTTTGTAAACCTGTCCTGGTTTGTTTTGTAAGACACTGGACAGTTTTGAGCATAATTTTATCTGGTTTTGTTTTAATTTTATACTTGATGTAAAGAAAAAGAATAGATTTTGTCCTTAGTGATTCAGGCTACCATTGACCTAGCTTGATTTCAGTCTTTGTAATCTATCAGCCTGCAGTATTAAAGGGGTATTAAATCCGGGGAAAGAATTGGTTTGTAGGTGCAGTGACTCTTCTTTTCGGATTATCATGTTATAATCGGAAATGAGACTGAAAGAAATCTCAAGTGATGTTGATATTCCTGTGAACACCTGGGCTATTTCAAGTCTGTTGTTTGTATAGTGACCAAGTAGTGAATACTGTACATTAAGGAGAAATGAGGTGTCTTTGATTGTATCCAGCATCTCAGGTGATTTCAAGAATTTTTTTGTTTTGAATTTGTAAAACAGCAGTAGACACTTGAAATTAACTGTTCTCATCAGTAGTGTTCAAAGTTCTGATGAAAATTTGGTGGGCGGTGAATCAAATTATGTCTGAGGATATGTTAAAAGATGTCTCTTAGCAGAATGGAGGCATTTTTAATTTGAAAAATATATTGCAAGCCAGGTAAAATTTAATAAAATTGTTAATCTCTTCACATGAATTGCTTAAAGACTACATTAGATAAATGATTGGAACATTAAATGTACTGTTTATAGGAGCCTTATTTTTTATTGTCTTACTTTTTTAGGTTTTATACACGCTGGAAAGATTGGGAATCGTGGTATTCTCAGAGCTTTGGTTTACATTTTTCCCTGAGAGAAGAACAGTGGCAAGAAGACTGGGCATTTATACTCTCTCTTGCTAGTCAGGTGAGAATGCTGCAAGGCATGTACATCTAGAAGAAAAGTTAAGCCACGTGCTCTCAATTGCTTGATTTTTGTGAGTAACCATGTTGGAGGCCATGTGGTACAAAGGAAAGAGAGCTTGACTTGGCCTCAGGTGACGTGGGTTCTAGTTGTGACTGCTATTTATCCACTATATGTCTATGGCAACTCCTTACTGCAATACAGGGAGAGTAACACGTTCCTTAGATTAAGTGATTATGAAACTGTCAAAATGAAAGTTGTCCTCTGATCATTCTAAGCACTTACATATTTCTTCAGATTGCTCTTCATTTAAATTGTCCTCTCAGGAAGGTGGCTTTTTATGCCGGTTTTACTTACCTGCAGGTTAGCTCCTGTTCTGTGTCTGAGGGGCAACTTACCCAAGGTCACTGAGCTAGTAGTGGGCACTCTTGTGCCCGTGCTGAGCTGTCAGGCCCTGAGGATCAAGTCATGACCTTCATAAGCCTCCCCAGGGGTGAGGCTCTGTCCATGTGAGGCAGGTCAAGGAGAAGGGGCCGTGGACGGGAGTGATTTCTAATAAACTTGGAAGTCAGCTTTTACAAATGAATTGTGTAGGGTTGTCCCTCTTAGATTCTAAGTTTCACGCTAGTTTTATTTTGTGAAGCATGTTCAGTATACCAAACCGTAAAGTTCAAATATATGCACAACATACCACTCCCCTTCTCTGCAGAAAGCACTGTATTTCATTTGAACCCTGTGAAGAGGGTACCTTCTGTGAAGGAAGTACCTTCTGCCACAGTGGCTGTTTGACATCTGCGACAGGTACTTCCTGAAAACGTGTTGTCACAATCATCGTGGGGGAAGGCAGGCCTGTTTAGTTAGCTTGAATTAGGCGATGCTGCCATTTAAGCTTGTATGAAATAACAAAGCTCATCGTTTTACTTCGGGAGGACCTTGTTGTAGGTAGTACTTTCACAGGTCGCTTAACCAGAAGGCGATTATATAAACCAAGCACACCCTGCTGTCTGACTCACTTGTTCCTGGGGTCAGTATTTCAGCAAATCTGTTTGGTTCTTGAGTTTGGATGGTGGCAAGTTTCTTTTACAGTTTTATTGGACTTTGTTATGTGAGGAATCAGATGCTGCTTTAGCTTGACAATATGATTTAAAAAAAAAAAATCGAGATAGTGTACTGAAGGAGGGTAATGTGTTTTACACATCAGTTTTCCAGGGTAGGTAGTAATGCATGTTTTAAAAAGGAATTGTTTTCTATTATTTTGTTCTGTACAGCCTGGAGCAAGTTTGGAACAGACACACATTTTTGTACTTGCACATATTCTTAGACGACCAATTATAGTTTATGGAGTAAAATATTATAAAAGTTTCCGGGGAGAAACTTTAGGATATACTCGGTTTCAAGGTAAGCCATGTTCAAGAGTATTTTAGTAGTCTCTTGTTTCCTATTATAATGCAGTTTGTAGCCACACCCTCAAAGCTCATTGTGATTCTCTTCCCTCTTTGCAGGTGTTTATTTGCCTTTGTTGTGGGAACAGAGTTTTTGTTGGAAAAGTCCGATTGCTCTGGGCTATACGCGGGGCCACTTCTCTGCTTTGGTTGCCATGGAAAATGATGGCTATGGCAACCGAGGTGCTGGTGCTAACCTGAACACTGATGACGATGTCACCATCACGTTTCTGCCTCTGGTTGACAGCGAAAGGAAGTTACTCCACGTGCACTTTCTTTCTGCTCAGGAGGTAAGAAGCGTTTTTCTCCTGTTAACTACTTAAGTAGGAACGGGGTACCAGAACCCAGCCTAGGGTGCCTTTCAGGGGTGGTGTTATCTGTACTACCAGTTAAAGTTTTGAATTTGGTCGTGGTATTTGTCACTTTCTGTAATTACTGGTCAGACTTTGGAATTTACCTTTTCAGAGCTGTTGTGTAGGATGTGTTGTGTGGGGGATACAGCAGTGAAGAGAAGATGGAAGCCCCTGCCCTCAGGTAGTGATGAGTGCTGAGGAGAAAAAGTAAAGTGAAGGAGAGAAGGGAGAAAGGGAGGAGCTAAAGGGGGCCATGGGCCTCGTCACTTAAATAGGGTGGTAAGGGACAGCATCACTGCGGTGACATCTGAATTGAGACCAGAAAGAGAAGTGAGTCTTGCAGAATCTAGGGGAAGAGTTCTAGGTAGAGGCAATGGCAAGGCCAGTGTCGTTTGTGGTGATTGGGCAAGGGGGAAAGAGGCTGAGGGGCTAAGGAGTGGGGTTGGGTTCGTCAACAGACTTCTAAAGCTTTGGCTTTTACTCTGGGTAACAGAAGAGGAGCACTGGCTGCTCAGTTGGGACTAGACCCTCGGGCAGTGACCGGAGCAGGAACACCAGGTAGACCACTGTAGATGGAGGGGAGGTAGTAGAGACCAGGCAGGGGAGGTGAGAATGTGCAGAAGAAGACTCTCAGAAAAACCCATGTTCTTATAAAATGATTGGTCTTTTATTTAATATACCAGTAATTATAAAACTTTCGTAATCATGGCATTAAGAAAAAAATCCATAGACCATAATTTTCATAACTTCAGCCTGTATGTAATTTACTGGGTCTACTTACCTTGTCATGTGTTGGAAGCTGTGAATTTTCTCAGCCTTGTTTTTGCCAGGATCAGTAATTTAGATAAGATTTCCCTTTGCTCTTCTATCAAAACAAATTATTACTAGGTGGTTCTTCCCTCTAGGTTTTTCTGTGAATTTTCCCATTTGATGTCTTTTTTTCTATTTAACCATAGGAAACTGGGTTTTAATCATAAAATTGATGAGATTGAAACCATGTTAAAACAATCTGTTGCTTTGGCTTTTTCACTGGTAATCATATCAGCTATAGATTTCTATTAAATTTTTCCTATCAAGTCTCTCATCTGTTGTATTATTTTCCCTTTTCCTCACTTTCCTCTAAAAGCTAGGTAATGAGGAACAGCAAGAAAAACTGCTCAGGGAGTGGCTGGACTGCTGTGTGACTGAGGGGGGAGTTCTTGTTGCCATGCAGAAAAGCTCTCGGCGGCGAAATCACCCCCTGGTCACGCAAATGGTAGAAAAATGGCTAGACCGCTACCGGCAGATCCGGCCTTGTACATCCCTGTCTGATGGAGAGGAAGACGAAGATGACGAAGATGAATGAAAAAAATCAAAGAGCAGAAGACCAAGGTGTATCGGCTCTGTGGTGACCCCAAAGTGAGTGTGGTGCTCCAAGCAGAGTGCACGGCATGCAACGAAGCAAATCTGGCAGGACCTGCTCGGAGGGGTTTTTCTGATCCACACACCCAATGGAGATGATGCATCTGCTGCGCGAGGAGACAGGGAACTTTGTTTGTAAAAAACTAATTTTATTAAGACAGAACTTTTTTTCTTTCCAAATTGTAAATCTGTCTATAAATGTAACGCATGTGGTTGTGTAAGAAGTTGTGTAATAGGAAAAGTTGTACCAGCATCTTCATATTATTTGAGAAGTTTTTTCCAGCATGGGCACCTCCAAAAGCACATGGTAGATGACTCTTTGTTCCTTTGAGATATTCGTTTTTAAGTAGAACCTGGCATTCTACTTCCATCTTAAAAATCCATTTCACATTAAGTCTCACTAGAGCTTGTTAGAGATTTGGAAACTTTTTGTACAAATTATCCACAGCAAAACATAAAAATAAAAACAAGCTTTTATTTTATTAATAATGTAGTTCCTGTTCTGCCCAATAAAATAAAATCAAATCTTTAAGGAACAAACTGCAAGGAAAGTTAGGAACTTTTTATTGAGTGAACTTCATATAGACATTGTTCCCTTAATTTGGAAAGGGTTTTGGTTTCAATTATTTGGTCTCGTTTAAGTTTCTCGTATGCCCCTTTTCAGTATTTAGGTATTTATTTGTTTGGAAGAGTGCCCTTAAAGTTAGGGTTCTTCTCCCAGACTCTGGGCAGCAGTCTCTTGGTGACTAGTTATTCCCTGGGTGTAAATGAGGCAAGTGCTTGGGGAGCAGGCCCCCCGCCCCCTCGTAGCTAAATGAATTGTGTGCAGTTTGCTCATTTGAGTGATCGACAGTGTTATACTCCCAAATTGCCGTGCAGAGGGTCTTTGGAGTCTGTCTTTCATCATCAACCCTCCTTTAAGCAAATCGTGTTAGAAAGGCATGCCTTTGCTTGGGCTAATTGGGACTATCATTCAGTAGAGAATAAAGATTTAAAAATTGAGTAAGGTCGTAAATGCACTGTGTAATGAATTTCTCAGTGAGCAGTCTGAGAATTTTTGCATGTTGGTTAATTGTGGCCACTCTTATTTAAAGTTAAAACTATAATCTTAGGTAGAAAAACTTTTCATAAAAAGTATTATTTGACCACTTCAGGTATACATTTAATACTGGGTAAAAATTTCAGACCTATCTCAGGAACACAAAAAAGACTTAGTGTCCTGATAAGCATGCTGCAGGCTAATGATGTGGCAAGGAATTTGGAAAGAAGTCCCATACACAGACACACACACATTTTCTTCTCTTTGCTGAAAAGGCTGTGAAAACCTTTAAATATTTGCTTCTTGTTTTCTTCTAAGTTCTGTGTAGATGGTATTGAAATGTGCACAATCTCAATTTGATGCCGGAATACTAAAAATAGAAGCATAACTAGGAGCTGTCATGTATTTTAGTTCTTTTTCCCCCCCTCTCTGAACACTCGCTGAAAGTTCCCAGAATGAAAGGATCACTTTTGCTGCATGCTAAAACTTGCAGGAAAAGTATTTTCAATTTGAATAAATTTTGATATATTGTAATAATGGTAAATGTTACTGTTGCAAGCGGGTAATGTTTTCTTACAAATTGACTCTCTGGTTTGCTTTCATTTTAGTCGGTTATTAATCAAGTTTTTAGAAGGCTTACCTTCTGACTACTTAGCATCTCTATAAAACTTTTCTCCATATACAGGAATAATTCTTTAGTGGGCAGAAACCCTGTTCTAGTTTCTGTTACACAAAAACTACCCTCCGAGTGGAAGAAGCCAAAGAGAGATGCTCGAGGGAGAAGCGTCGAGTCAGTGCGGTCTGCAGTGCCGTCAGCGCTGTCCAGGAAATTACAGGCTCGGAGTTTAGCCTCTGTGTGTTGTGGTCTGCTGAGTGTTGTTTTTCCTGAGGTGCCTCTTTATTTATTTATTTATGATCAGTGACCCTGACCACATCTAGTTGAACAGGTACAGCATTCTTCCCTGTGGGAAAGAATTATAGAGGATCCCATTTCCTAGGCTCCAGGCAAGGGATGGGGCTTTAAATGGTTTTCACAGCAGATTGGCTGATAACAGCCAACATTTTGGGTGAATCAATGCTATGTGAAGCTCTTGAACTATTAAACAGCCATAATTGTTGTCCCAAGATAGAGTACGCAGTCCTTACTCAAAGATTGTATGTGGCCGGGTGAGAGATGTGTATGTCTTTTGGTTGACTCTGGACAGTAACACCTTAATTGTGTGGTGTTAACTTTATGGGTTCTTTTTCTAGGGAGAATATAGGGTGAGGTTTTCTGTTCTAATTAAAACAAAACCTAGGTGCACCGTGGATTTGGACCTGCCTTTTTATGTTATTGACTCTTAAGCTCCTTGTGTCCCAGACTTAATCTGTATTAAGGAAATACTGCTGTTCACAGGTTGGGGTGGGGTGGGGTCTACTTTATGTGCATGTGCCATCCCCTCAGTGATTGCCTCTGACAAGTAGTTATGAAGATGATGTCAAATTATTCTGCTCTGTGGAGTGATAGGTCAGTAACCATGTGCTCCATCTATCCATATGAGGTTGTCTTAATTGTTCATGTGAAAGTTGGGATGGGACCGTCACTTTAAAATGAGTGAGGAAGTTGATGCTTTAAGACACCCTCGACTTTTATTTTAATGGGAAGGAAGGGAAGGGTAAGGAAATGGTTGAAGGGAGTTGGGCTTGACAGTTGCAGACACCACTATTGAAAAAGGAAGATCCATTTAGTCAACTTAAAGTTCTTAACATATGGGAATGGCTGATTTTAATTATTTTGCAACATTTCTTTGTAAATATCATTAAAATTTTTTTTTTTTTTTGGAGATTCACCTCCCTTCCTGCGTTAATGCTTGAGCCAGGTAATTTTGCTTTTGGGTGAATTAAAATCAAAACTCTAAAACTTGACCAATTTTGTTTCTTGAATTGACTTAGTTCTAACTCACTATTTCATCTTAAGGATGGCATTATTTGATGATGATGGACTTACATGAGGTTTTGATTTTTCAGTTAAAACTCTTCCACATGAGGTAATCATCAGCATTCTTGAGTCTGGTTATGGAATAGGCAGATAGAAAAGTATTGTTACTCTTTGAACCCTGGAGTAACAAGAGTTGGAAATTGGCTAATTGAAAATGCAGTTGCCTTTAAACATCTCAAGTAGAGAACATTTACGTTGGTGAGATGTACTTGAATTTCAGAACTTAACAAATTTTTATTACTTTTTATTGAAAACTGCACTGAACGCTAAATGTCCACCTTTACAATAAACAAATACAGTAACGGTAACTCACACTAAAACAAAACATAGTTCTGATAGCCATTATTTTTCTGTTTGGGACAGTTTTAAAGGTTTTTTTTTTTTTTGTCACAAAAACAGGAATGTACCTATACAAAGGCTCAAAATAGGCCATCTTTTAAACAAAAAGGCGATGATTCACAAAAGACTATGAATATAACATGTAACTAGTTGATACAAATCTAATAGGATTTGTTAAAATCAGTCACATCTAATAACACACCTGAAGTGTTCTTGTATAAAATATCACGTGAAGAAAAGAAGACTTTATCAATGTCTAAAAAAGTGGGTTTTGTTCATAGACAATCTGACAAGTTACCATAAAAAGTGTTTCCTGAGACATAAGGAAATGCAACATTATTCTTCTTGAACCCTTTGGCTCAAGACTCTCCACTCAATAAAATAGCTGAGGATCTGAAACTGAGAAAATATATTTGAGTACAAACAGCTTGTGAAACTTAATACTTTTTTTTTTTTTTTTTTTTTGCATCATCAGAGGGTATTACTGAACTCACAACCAACTTGCCTGCTCAGTCTGCAGTTCAAATGGGAGAGGGGCTTCTCTGTACAGGAACCTGTACGGTCTTCCATCCTGTGCTTGCAGATGTCTAACACAGGCAAACAGTTTTCTCCCCATTTTGCGGTAATTTAATCTTCCTATTAGCAAAAGAGGTAACCAGCCCCATGGACTGAAGGGACTAGAGTCATAGGATGGGGATTTCCTCTTAATATTTTTTATTTTGGTGTTTGGAACTCTTGATGCAACATTCTAGAGCAAGGTGTTCAGGACCTGCTGTGCCCAAGGGACTGATAAAGGAAAAAGATCTATTTATTCTTTGTGATTTGATGCACAGATGAAAAACTTAACACACAATAACAGAAGTTGGTCGTTAATAAATCACGTCCTAGTCTTTCAGCGCTTCCATAAGCAGACGACATCTTCAATTTTCCCGCGTCTCAGCTTCTAGCTCCTTTGTAGTTTTAACACTGCAACGTCAATGATGCATATGTCCAGAATCAGTTAAAAAGACTGTCAAATTCCTTTTCTTTTAGTTCATCTATTTTTCACTGTCTCTTGGTCCCAGGTTTATCTGAATGATTACCTTTCATCATTCTCTGCTATTGTTCGTTGGGGTGCTCTCGATTGTCCCCGTGTTTTGTGGGCTGGTTGGGAGAGGGAGCTTGGGAAGGGTGTGCCACTGTGGGCAGGTTGTGAGTCACCGGGATGCCTCCGGGGATGATGCCTTCCATGGCTGCAGGAAGTCCTCCCGGAGCCACGCCCACGATGCCCGGTGGGTATCTAAGGAGCAGAGAGAGGCCGGGTAAGTCCGGGGCGGGAAGCTGCCAAGCTCTTGGCTCTGCCTACTTCTGGTCTTTTTTTATGGGGCAGTTTGTCATCCTTCCTACCCCCAAAACAGAGAAATCTCTGTTAAAAAAAACCTAAAACATGGACATGTCATTCATAAACAAAACCTACTTACTGAGTCCAATCAAAACGCTGGGCCCCTAATCCTCTGCCTTTTAGGAGGAGTATGCACTAATTACATCTGTGGACACCCTAGTGCATTTGGGAAACGTTTTGTACAAAACAGACTTCCAAGTTTTCCGGATGCTTTAGAAAGTATTCATTTGTTACAGTTTCTAACAGACGGCATGAAGTACTCTCTGATAGTAAATGTGGCTTCCCAGGCTGGTCAGTGATGTGCTCCCATGGCCTGAGATGTGAAAGGGGACAGCAGCCGGAGAAGTGCTATGCTGGCGATGGGCTTGGTGCCAATCCTCTGAGGGTGCCTGACATGGGCTCGTGTCATATTGCAGGCCCAAGAGCTGCTGTGTGTGCGACGACATGTGCCATTAGCCACCTACAGAACAGATAGTTCTTAGGCACAAATGTGACTCGATGTGTTTAAACATTCTTATGAGGATAAAACATACTTAGGAGGCCGGTACTTTAGAACTAGTCTTATTTGTTTTTGGGGTTAAGGGGTTGGCTTCTCTTCCTGTGGAAACCACCCTGCCCCCATCCCACAGCCTGTCACGTTTCACTGGCCAGAAATCCCAAGGGGCGCTCTGGAGGTCGATGGATAAGCGCGCTGTGAGCTCCAGCCCCTCAAGCATAAGCAGTGTTCCAGAGGGCCAGGAGCCTTGGTCTGTCTCAAGGAATCATTGCAACACAGCCCCTAAAAGGTAGGCCGCCTGGAGTAATGAACAGGGGAATCTGCTGTGACAGGCTCAAGTACCCATGCCTGAAAATGCTTATAAGGATACAAAGTGGGCGGGACTCGAAGAGAACACGCCAAACTGAAATGTAAGTAAAGCCATGCGACCAGGAAGAAACGGCATCGCTTCCTCGGAGTCAGCCTTTGTGTATGGGTCCTGTTCCACAGACTATATTTAAACACTCTCGCCCCCGCCTCTAGGTTAGAGTAGTGGTTTGCAACAAGGCAACGTCTGGAGACATTTTCGGTTGTCACAGTTGGGAGTGGGAGGTGCTACCAGCATCCAGGGGGTGGAGGCCAGGGTGCTACTACCCGTGCTACAGTGCACACGATGGCCCCACGAGAGAACGGTCCAGCCCAACGTGTGAGTACTGCCCAGGTGAGGCAACCTACGCTAGCGTAAGCAAAGCAAAACTGTCCTGCGGGGATCCCAGGCTGCAGCGTCTCTCTCTGAGGCGCAAGGAGCTATTTCCCTGGAAGCCAGGATTGCTGGGGGAGGACAACCATGGAAAAGAGCACAAATGAAACCCCTGCTCTCTTCTAAGGGGTCCTGGCTCAGGTCCCGGGCTTTGCCTCAGTCACACTGTTTACCCCAAGTCCCTGTCACACCCCCATCCCCCACCCAACTTTCCACTTCACTGAGACACGGGGTGTACAAGGGCACTGGCCCTCCTCAAACGCACTGGTCTTTAGCCGGAATGCTTTCCTTGGATGAAGATTCAAATTAGAAAACCACCACTAGCAGGCCCTTTCCCTTGAAGATTCTTCTGGTGCCTTCTCACCTAAAAACCCTCTGGTTTTGAAGTGGCTTCGAAATGAGGGGCGATTCCTGGCCCAGTGTTCAGACCCATGGGGGAATGCACTCCCACCGCTGCCCCCTTTCAAAATAGGAACGCCAGTTCTAGGCTGTCTCCTGGCAGTTATGTCTGTTCCAGGGAAATCAGGCAGCGGAGGAGCTGAGAGCACAGTGGACCGTCTCCTCGAGCGCTCAGGTTGCGTTAACCCCCAGGTTCCTGCCTCTCCTCCCTGCCCCCACTGGGGAGCGGCACCAAGGCCCCGCCAGATCCCGTTCCTCTCCTCACCTGTATGTGGCACCATTGAGCTCCGGATGCATTGCTTGCTGGTCTATTACTGACCAGGGCGCTGTTGTGACAAAGAATTCCTTGTTCACACAGTTTCTTAAGCTTTCTGGGATGCGACCTGAAAAAAGATGATTAAAATTAATCATATGTATTTGTTAAGGTCACAATAAGTTAAATATTACACTTAGTAGCTGCTACTGAGGGAAGTAAGTTCCAATGTTTGTACTGATGGAAGTCTTGTTGTAAAGTCTCTCCCGCTGTAAGAAAATGGGCCGGCCCTTGGATTTTCGTAAAAGGTGAAATGTCCCAGGCTCAACACTGAGCTCTTTGACACTGGCCTTCAGCCAGAAGAGAAAGGAGCCCCGCTTCTGCCCCCTCTGGGGGTCACTCTCCACAGCTGGCAAGACTCACCTTGGGTGATAGAAGATGGAATTGGTTTCTTCTGAAATTTAGTTCGGGGCTTGCATAAACAGGGCCCAACTCATTCAAAATTTAATCAACGTGACCCCTAGAAACTATTTCTGCCCGTGGCGAGCCCCTGTACCCGTTTTCATGTGTCGGGCCCCGCTCAGAGGCAGCTGCCCTTCGGCAGGCCGGAGCGCTCACCTGTGATTGCCCGGCGGATCTCGGTGGCAGCTGCCTCCCTCATCTCTAGCGAAGCTTGCTCACTATACCAGGCTGTGTGGGGTGTACAAATGAGATTCGGTGCATCTTTCAAGGGGCCCTGAGCAAAGCTAGATAAATGTACAAAAACACAGTAAATGAGAAACGTGGAATGCACACCATTACTCATCAAAAGGGAGCTAGCTCTTGGCCATGTGGAATATAGGCTACACACAGATAAAATCGAGGGGCATTTTGTAGTGTATTTGCGAAAGGTTGGGGGTTTAAGAACATACTTATTAAAACTGTTCTGTAATTATAATGTCAGGAGTAATCAGGGCCTCAGAAGGAACAATTCTACAGAGGGCCGGCCTGCCTGCCTGCAACCAGAGTAACAGTCCAGGGTACAGAGGAAGCCCGCTCGCCTGCAGACCACACCGCCACGCACACCCCGACCCCAGTGTTCTGCCTCTCCACTTTCTGATCAGCTTCGGGGACCTTCTGGCCCTTTTACAGTTAATGAGCCTACAGCACAGCCCTTAGAAGAACGGATGCTATAAACTTTGTCTCCAGTTTCCTACCCAGGCCCTGCTTCTCTGGGAAAGTGCCTCATGTTCAAAGCGTTGGACAGGTGGGGAAGCGGGCCCTGGCAACTCCCGGGAGGAGCTGGGGCTGCAAACATCTGGCGGCCTGCCAGACCTACCTGAAAGGCTCTGACTCATGCACGTCGAGGGCCGCCCCTCGTATCCTGCCTTCCTTGAGGGCTTGGGCTAAGGCTTTCTCATCGACCAGTCCGCCGCGGGCTGCGTTCACTAGGAACGCTCCTTGCCTCATCTGTGGGGGGAAGGAAGGCTGGTTAAATAGATGCCATGGCCTCGGGGACGCCCGTAGCGAGCTTTAAAGAAGAAAGCCACGGACCAGAGGCAGTCTGTCGGTCTGGCTGTTCGATGCGTGTGCGGCAGTTCTTGGGGGAAAGGAGTGTGGGGTCTCAGCGACAGCTGAAGGCCAGGGATCAGCTTCTGCTGATCCTGAGAGACGCCACAAGGCAGGAGGTTGACGCTGTGACCTGTCACCTACCTACTGCTTCTGGGAGGCCAGGCTTGATTAGGACAGGCCCCTGCTGGGTCCTGGGCCAGCTCCTGTCCCTCCCTGCTCAACACGGCCCATCCCACGGAGGGGCGCCTCACCTAGCTCCATGCTTGACGTCTCTCAGGGGACTTTCCTCCCTGATTGCTGGTGTGTCCGCGGACCGTTTCCACCCGCCCCCTTCATTCTGATAGAAGTTTCCAGGCTCTGAGGGCACCGATTTCAAATTACCTGCTTTATGGTAAAGTCATTGATGAGGTGGTGGTTATGTTCGTTGAGATTACAGTGCAAGGAGACGCAGTCGCTCTGATACAGTAAGTCCTGCAGGGTGTAGACCCTCTGCACGCCCAGGGACCGCTCTATCCCATCCTGCAAGTAGGGGTCATAAAATATGACGCTGAATCCAAAGGCCTTGGCTCGAACAGCAACTGCCTGCCCCGTGCGACCTGTGCAGAGAGAGAGTGTCCAGGTGAGTGAGTCCCCGGCCTCTCCTGCCGGCGCTCGGCACTCCCATGCTGGGGCCTTGAATGGTGCCCCAGCCTTACTGCCGCCATCACTTCTGCGACCTGGCACCTGGGCTTGCTGCCCCACTGGCAGTTGGACCGATCAGAGGAACCACGTGCCTGGAGCCTGCTGACGCCCGAGGCCAGCTCTTCTCCCCAGGCCACTGGGGCCGAAGCGAAGCCGAGCTTCCTGGGTGAGGACTGCAGTGTTTGTTGTCTGGATGGGCCACAAGTTGTTTTTTCTAAGTTCCTAGTACGTACATTTTCAAACATAAACACAACTAGAGAATGATCTAGTGAGCTCCACGAGCCCTCCCCAGCTTCACCCATCACCAGTATTCCCCCATTTGTAATTCCCTCTCCTCCCCTACTTTTTTTGTCTACACGGCAGGCTGCTTAACCTGAGCTTCATGTCTTTATTGCTCTCCGTGTCTAACAGGGAAGCTCTCCTGCCTAGTGACTGCTGGGTTTGCTCCTAGAAAGGGTAAAACGATCAAAACTGACCCCTGCAGTTTGGTCTGAGCACCATTCGGTGTGGGAAATTGCTGCGGTGGAGAGGTGGGGTCGTGGGGCTGTCAGGCTACCTCTCGGGTGAGCAGGCCATGCCCTGGGCCTCTCTCCAGCCTGCAGCCCGGGCCTCCGGCAAGTTAGAAACCAACGCACCTAACAGGAGCTAAAAGCCCCGACTCCCGAGCGGCCCGCTCATTTGCACAGACCCATCAATCCTCACGGACAGCTTCTCTCGCTTCCCGGGGCAGTTTTCAGCTTGAAAACAAAATGGTGTGAGTGATGCTTGAATGGGGTGATCTGGGAAGAGCACAGAATAAATCTCTGTTTAAAACCATTGCCCAAATGTGCTAGGGGAGAGACGAGCACATGGGAAGACGCACCTTCCCAAAGAGGATGCCTGTGAGAGTGACTGTCCCCGCCCCTGCTGACCTGTGATCTAACTGGGCAGGACAGAGACGGCTGCTGTGGTCTGAAGGCAAAGGTTTAATAAGGCCATTCTGACCAAGAGCACAGCCGCAGGGTAATCGGTGGGCCATCATTCCCGTGTCATGCCTTTTCAATGTCACCACTTGGACACAGCGAAACTAGAGGCACACACCCCAAAAGAGCGGCAGAGGAGCCGGTGCGATGAATGGTGGCAGGATGGAGGGCAGAGCGGCAGCGACGACCCCCTCAATGACGTGCTGGAAATATGGGACCCTATCAGGGGGCCTCCGGGAGCTCACACTCAACACGATCATGCCTCCCCTCCCCCCATTTCAAGGGCCCTCAGCCGCCTTGCTTTCCTCCACATCCTCACACCCTCTAACTCGAGACGGGGCCTCCCAGCTGCGGCTCCAGGGGCTTGAGGTGCCAAGCCCAGATTTCAGCACAGAAGTTCTGACTCTGCTGGGGCCTTACTTCCTGGGGACATCACAAACCCTAATCTCCTCACTGGCTTCCGCTTTGGCCATGAGGTTTTCCTGACTAAATATTACAAGACCTAATTACTTAATTCTGTTACTGACTTGATCAAAACCCAGCCTTGCAGAGGGAGAACCCAATTATCTTGCCTCTACTGTTTTTTTAAAATACTGTTAGCATTGGCTGGCTTTCCCTTCAAATTTTTGTCCATGTTCCCAACCCGGAGGCTGTGCTGGAGCACTATCCCACCACCAGCAGGGGCCTTCCCCGACAGGCCCCTCCACTGCGGCGTGGGCTCGGCCCACCCCCGGGGTCTGCCGCTGCTCCTCAGGGCCCCAGGCAAGAGGGCGCTTTCAGCCCTAACAGACAGGGTGGTGGCTAGGCTGCCTGTGACCGTGCCTCCTCCCGTCTGAGTTCTGGAAGGCTAGGGAGAGACCTGGAAAGGCAGCAAGGAGACAACACAATCAGTGCGTATGGGGATCTGAGACTGCAGCAGTGCTTGGCTTACGGTCTCCAGCAAACAGGGTTTGAAACCCCGGGACTGGCCTCAGGAGACTGGTAAGCGCCTCCAAAAGATGGGTGGCAAAGGGCACAGCCAAAGAAACTCCGGTAAGAACTTGCCATTATGGCTGCAGTCAGAAGCCACAAGTGTTCTTCAGAAACAGGTGTTCTGCCAGTGAGGGTGCCAGCATATGTGGGCCCCTCACAACTTGAGGCTCTGCAACCCGCCCAGAGCCCACCCGAGGGCCCCACCCCTGCAGCGGCTTACGGTGGTGTGAAGTCCTAAGAACCACCTCTGAGAGCCACTTCCCAGAGGGAGGGAAGCCAGGCGGGCGCCAGCAGAGGGCGCTGCAGCTCTCACAGCGCAGCTGCATTTCTTAGTCATTTGCAGACTCCTCTGTAAATAGTTCTAACAGAAAGGCTTCCTGAGCGTGATCACCCCTGATACCTGGGTTCTCAACTCGGACCCCAGGTGCTGGAAAGATGTGCACTCCTGGAGGAGTGCCCAGCTCCTCCTGCCTCGTTCAAGCTGGCACCCAGGCCCCCAGAGCAGGGACTTGCAGGGTGAGGAGTCCTGACCCTCAGGTTTCTGGGAACACGGAGCTCTGAGCTAAGGGCTGAGTGACAGCTTGGGGGACGTTCCGGAAGCTAGGCCCAGTCCTTACTACCCACCCATGTGCTTCTCACGCCTTCTTTGAGTCCTAAGAGGCAGCCATGTATCACTTCAATCCCAATTTACATCTTGGGAAACTGAGGCAGACAAAAGTCAAGTAACATCCTCAAGGCCACAGGGCCAGTAGGTGGGGGTTGAGGTCCGCGCAGTGGAGGCCCTACTCAAGCCTGTATGCTGCCAACAGCCGTGCATCAGGTGGCCTTCCATGATGGCTGGCCCGCTCCTGGAAACCTGCCCCAGGCCCTCCCAGGGCCACCAGCTGTGTCCCACCTTGGACAACAGCTGACTGACTCCAGGAAGACCTCTTCCTGCCCCCATTTGCAGGGAAGCTTTCCAAGCTAATGACCTGAGCCTGTACCTTCTGGCTCAAAATCCTTCAGTGCCTCGCCCACTGCCCAGGGCTCCGCTCACTCGCCAGCCCCTATTCGAACCCCAAGCCTGCTCGTTTCTCCGCACGGCCCTCTGGACAGCCTGTGCCTGCACCCTCTCCCTCTGCCCAGGGCAGTCAGCAGGCACAGCCCTCCTGCTGTGTCCTCTCTACCCAGCCACATCAGAGCTGTTCTTCCAGAAGTAGCCTAGCTGTTACCTCTGGGGAAGTTCTCTGATCAGTCTTGACCTCTGACCTCCCACCCCATGCAGCTTGCCGGGATGGGGGGCACTGGCTCTCCTCTGGCTGACAGAGGATTCCTCTCACAGGCACCACAGCAATGAACCTCAACTCCAGGGGCCGGGCCATTGCTGGGCCCTTTCAGGGCAGGGCTGGATATGCCTCTCCCAAGGGGTCCCTGGCCAGCCCTGGTGGTGTGGGGGATGGGGCGGGACAGCCGCACGTACCAAAGCCAATGAGGCCCAGGGTCTCCCCACGGATGCGGGCTGCTCCCGAGGCAACCTCCCGGATCTGCTCGACGCTCTGCACCCGCGTGCCTTCCCGCAGCGCCTGGTACAGCCACGTGTTCCGCCGGTACAGATTGAGGATGTGGCAGATGGTGGAATCGGCCGTCTCTTCCACCGCCGCGGACGGGATGTTGCACACGGCGATCCCTGGAAAGGACAAGGGCAAGGCCCCGTGATGAGGACCCTCCAGTTCTGGGGGAAGCTCCAGGGCTCCCAGTCTAGCTGGGGGATGGGGAAGGCAGAATTGGCCATTGAGCCACTAACTGGGTGTGCGGCCCTGGGCAGGTCAGGTCTCTGAGGCCTGCTTGTCACCTAGGGGACAGAGGCCTTCTGGCTCTACTGCTCAGCGCCCTCTAGCCCCCACGTCATCCCCAGCGAGGCCTTTCATCCGGGGCTTGCCTCACCCCAGCCCAGCTCCTGGTGGTCTGAGCTGGTGTGTGCGCAGCTTTCTCCCGGCTCCCGTGACCCCGCATCCTGGGGTCTGTCTCAGGGAAGTGAGCAGTGGGCAGCTGGAGGGGTGAAGCGGCCAACTCTGACCACTGTCCACAGCCAGTGCCGAGAAGCTGGAAACCTGTCACAGTGCCCAGCCCCGGTCCCCTTGTTCTGAGAGCGGGCGCAGAGCAACAGGAAGCCGGTGTGCAGGCCCCTTCCTGCCGGGCCGTGGGGTCCAGAAGAGCAGAGACTCTTCACAGCAGCCCCTCCAGGATCCTCCTCCTGGGGCTGGGCTGGGGTAATGGAGACCGGCTTTCTGTTTTATGGTATTTTAAGAGTCTAATGTAATGAACGCATTACTACTTGTTTCAAAATAACGTTAGACAACAAAATTAGAACTCAACCCCTCCACCTCACCATGGGCCCCGGTCACCATCCTGCTCTGGCAGAAGGAAAGCAGAGCGGACAGGGCGCCGGGCCTGCTTTGTGACAGAGCTGTGGGGGCTGAGAGCAGCTCAGCTCCGCGTGAGGAACAGAGATGAGGCCAAGAGTCTCCCAGCCTGGGGGCCCACGGCAAGGGGCTGCAGGGAGAACTACCCCAAGTCTCAGGCAGGAAGGGCCCGGCCATTGACCCTCCTTGGTGGGAGGGTGTTTTGGGGAAGGAATGCAAACATTTGCCAGACCTAGAAAGGGCATAGACATGCAGAGAGCCAGGCCAGGAACAGCCCTTCTCTGCTGCCCCACAGCCCTGGATCCAGCCCCCTCCCCCTGGCGAGGACGGGGATGCAGCAGAGAGCAGAGGGGCCTCACCAGGGATGGGGGTCTGCGGTGGCGGGGCAAAGGAAGAAGCCAGGCTGGGGTCTGCCAGGCAAGCAGATCACTGAGGAGGGGCACAGGTGTCTGGGCAGCATGTCGCCCAGCTCAAACGGCTCCCTCTTAATCCTGGGTTTGGGACCCCAGGAGGGACAACACCCAGGGACGCAAGCCTGGGCCACCTGTAAGGCAGCCCTGCAGTCCCCTATGTCCTCCAGCTGGGGGACGGGGGCACAGTGTACCATGGCAATTGAGGCTCCACTGAATGGGAAACAGGACCACCCATGCTGAGCATCCCCTTTGTAGCACCTGTGTCGCCACCCCATGAGGGCTGCCCTAAGGTCCGGGGTCTCAGTGAGCCCCTCAGGAGGACACACAGCTCAGAGTGTGAAACAGCCATGAGCACATCGTTCCACCCACCCCACGCGGCCACAGCCACCTTGCAGGCGACAATTGTTTAACTGAGATCTAGGCTGGCAGACTTCCCACAAGCTAGAAGTCAGGAATCTTGCAGAACACCCAAAACATGGCCTACTTCATTGGAAATAACCAAGCATAAAACTCGGGCTGGGCTAGAGACCACGGCATTACTGCAGTTTGGACGGAGGCAGAGGCCAGAGGTTAAAGAAAATCTTCTGGCAGTTGGGGACAATTTTCATTCCTCTGAGGGGTTCCATTTATTCTGGCTAAAGCCCAGTGGGAAGGTCCAGCTGAGTACGGACCCTCTGCTGCAGCTCAGCCAACTACCCGGGCCCAGGGGACTGGCCACACCTTGGCAGACAAGAAGAGAGGAGGCTGGATGTGAGAATCTGCAGGAAGACGTGAGATAAGGCACCCCATCACCCGACTCGGGGAGGGGGGGCGGTGGACACCTCTCAGCCTTCACACCACAACTCTGAAACGTAGCTCCTTGGCTCCAGTGCCTGTATGGTGAGCCTAAGGCCAAGAACTAGGAGAGTGTGCATGGGCTTGGGTGGGACCAAGGACAGGGAGAGTGTGCACGGGCTTAGGTGGGACCAATCACCGGGAGAGTGTACACGGGCCTGGGTGGGACCAAGGACCAGGAGAGTGTGTGCACGGGCTTGGATGGGACCAAGGACCGAGAGAGTGTGCATGGGAGTGGGAGAGTGTGCACGGGCCTGGGTGGGACCAAGGACCGGGAGAGCGTGCACGGGCTCGGGTGGGACCAAGGACTGGAAGGAGGTGCTGCTGGCATTGGCTGGTCCATCCTGCCTGGATAGCATCGGTGCCTTCCTCCCAAAACTCCATAACCCGATGGCCCTCTTGAAGCAGAACTTTCTAAACCATTCTTCAGGTCCCTGGGTGTGGTCTGCCTTCAGGGTGATTCTCCAAATTTCATTAGGACCAGCTTCTAGCACTCACAGAGCAAGACCACCAGCCTCCATGGACCCCAAGGCCTGAGCCCAAGAGCTGAGCTGCTTTTTCTCTCACTGTCAATACTTTCACTCTTTGCTGTAACCCCTTCTGAACCGGACCAGACTGGAAATCAGACCAACGAGCTTGCTAGGAGGGCAGGCAGAGTGACAGCAGGTGTGCTCGGGCCCTGGGCCTCCAGCACCCCCCCAAGGCCCTGCTCCTCCGTGGCTCCTGGGGAGACACTGCAGACGGGAAGAATCCCTCTACCAGCTCCAGGTCCTGTCCCCTCCACCAGGCAGGTCAAACGGTCGTTTCCCAAGCCTCGCCCTGCTCTGAACACAAAGCACGGACTCTCGCTCATCATCTCCGGGCTGGAGGTGGGAGCCCAGGCCCCTGGAGGGCTCCTAAAGGGGCTCCAGTGTGTGCCGGAGAGGGAGCTGCTCTGCAGGCATGGAACCCGGGCCCAGACAGGAACCCCCTGCACCGTTCCCCAGGAGGGGCCCTCTGTCCTGCCCTCACTACAGAAGCTCTGCTGCCCGGACGATCGGTACAGGGCATTTGGAGACAAAGGGCGCCTGGACAAAGGCCTACTTTCCTTCTCCAGATCCCAACATTGAAAACTGCCCTTCAAAGTGCCCAGCAGATGTCTCCCAGGCAGCTCCCTTATGAGACCGGGCCAGGACCGATGGACACACCACTGCTGCCAGCCCTGACATCTTTCACACCTGTGAGCCCTGGCCGTCTTCGGTGGGCTGCAGGACACTGGGATCACACCCTCTCCCCCAGGGGTTCCTCGCCAAGTGCAGCCACAGGGCTGAGTGAGCTGAGCTCCGCTGTTTTTTAGGGAAATGAGATTCTGCTCCCAGCCCACCACTGTCTGCTCGGTGAGCTGCTGCAACTGAAGAAACGGGAAGTTTCACTCCCGAGAACCTCCCGTCTCTCCCTGGAAAAGAGTGGCTGGTTCCCGTCAAGGAGACCCAGCACGAACAGCTCACGCGACGCCGGGCTGCGGTGCTGCCAGGAGCCGGGTGGCGAGGGGCAGGCGCGCGAAGGCGTGTGAAGGGAAGCACATGGGAGCCCCTCGCCCCTTACGCCATAGTCTCTGTCACTGCTCAGACTTGGGATCACAGTGCTACTAAGAGCACAGAGAACATGTTTTCAAACAAAAATAACTCTTGTTGGTGCCAGGAAAAAAACGGAAAATTTTAGTTTATATTAGACATTCTTCTGAAGATTCACATCCTCCCAAGTTTCTTTGTTGCAACAAAGAGGGGCTCTGAGTGACGCTGAGGCTGGAAGCAAAGGCCCGGGGTGGACGTGGGCGGCCACCACTTCCCCAGACCCGCAAGTGAGTCTGGAATCTGATGCCCAGATGATGATGGCTCATCCGGGGCCGAGTGACTCCCTGAAAAACCAGGTTCAATCTTCTGCACCACGTGCTGCCCAGCTCCCCACTTGCAGCAGGGGAGGGAAGAACGGGTCCTGGGGGGAGCAGCTGCCTCTGCCTTTGGGATGCGCCTGTGGGACAGGCACCTGCCGCATCCGCACTCCCAGACCACCTGTCACTTTGCAGAGCGCCCAGTGCCAGTACGAAGAGTCAGACCAGATTCAGCCCCTCTCAGGCTCCACCATGGCCAGGCCCCCTCTGCCCTGCTCCCGGTCCCCAAGACTCACCCTGTATGTCAGGAATCTGGGTGCTGCCCCTAGTTCAAGCGGGGGAACTGACAACTAACGCAAACCTCAGACCCTCACTCAAAACCCTAGGCCAGGACCTCGGGAGAGGAGGCTGGAGCCCACTGGGGTTTCCATGGCTGAAAAGGGCAGGGGGGCATCCATGGGCTGCGGCCAGACTCCTGCTCAGATGTGACACCAGGTATCCATGTGTCCACCCTGTCCCCTGAGCACAGGGGCCTCAGTGGGGGCTGAGAGGCTGACTCAGGGTGGAGGGGGACCGGAGGATGGATCACTGGCCCATGCACCAGGCCAGGCTGCCGTTAGGCCCATCAGGGCCTCAACACAGTCCAAAGGTTGGCAGGCTGTGAGGCCTGGGCTCCTAGCTGTTTTGAGGTACCCCTCAGCAGCCTCCTGGCTTTGGGTACCTCAGTGCTCACCAGGCAGGGCAGAGCCCCAGACACCCAGATGCAGGGCTGGCATGGTTCAAAGACAGAGCAAGGGGAGTGACCAGAGGGGCTTGTCTGGCCAGACCTTCTTGGGCCCTCCAACACAGCAGGGCAGCCCAGGGCCCCTGTTCCCAGTGCTCAGCTCCTGGAACATCTGCAAACGCTCCGAGCACATGGAGTCCACACCAGTAGCAGCAACAGGGAGGCCACCACACCGAGGCCCTCCCTCAGGGCGCAGGTGGCTAGGGCTGTGGAAAGCAGCCAGGAACCTTGCCTGTCGGTGTGCATCTGCTGCCCTGCTTCTCTTTGGACCTCACGGCAGAGGCTGGGCAGGAGCAGCTGGGCAGTGGTCCACCCGCATCGGCCCTGACCTGGGCGGGCACGTTCCCAGGTGGACAGCAGCCCTCGGAAACGGCTCCATCCCAGGACGGGAGGAGACCCAGAAATGGAGCCCTCCTCCCCCGGAGCCCTGAGCTGTGCACCCAGCGTGGGTATTTTAGTGATGGGTCCCAGCTAGCCAACAGTATCGTGTGGCCACTGCCACGGTCCCCTCTGCAGGGAAGGGCCCACGGCTCATTTGGCTTTGGAGTCCTTCCCATGTGAGGCAGCCCCACCTGGCCAGCACAGGCACCAAGGGGGCCTCCTAACCCAGAAGGCACCCTTCCACCTCTGGATTTGGGAGTGTGCCTGGCAAGGGTCTCTCTGACCAGCCTCTCTGCCATCTTGTCGCGTGAGCCAGTCCCTCTGGCCGTGCACTCACCGAGCTCGCCGGCAGCCTTGATGTCGACATTGTCGTAGCCGCTGCCTATCCGCACAATGACTCTCAGGGCCTTGAACTTCTCCAGGTCCTCCCTGGTGAGGGTGATGGTGTGGTACATCATGGCGCCCACAGCTTCATTTAACACCTGCGACAGGGCAAGCAGAGGACAGGTTGGAGGCCCCCCATCACCCCCAAACCCACAGCAGAGGATTTCGGTAGGAAAATGCCCAGCTAGGACATGGTCTAGGTGCGACAGCACCCCCTGGATGAGTGGCTTCTAGTTGTGCTTTAGGGGCCTGCTCGTGACTCTGGGTGACACAGTGGAGTCGGGGGATGGGACAGGGAGGTCCGAGGAGGTGACGTTGGGGGGAGGTGAGAAGGACTAGCCAGGGGGAGATCTGAGGGTGGAAACAGGAGGAAACCCATCAGGAGGGTGGAGCATGTGCTCGCTGAATGCCAGCTGCTGCCACCTGACCTGGGGGTACTTGCCCTGCGGGGCAGGGTGGGGGGCCAACCTTCTCGTGGATCTCCTGAGTGGACTGTGCATCACAGAAGGCCACAGTGGCCAGGTCCTTCAGAATCGGCATCTCCACGGTGCAGTCTCTGCCGTCGAGCAGCGCCACCAGGGGGCGGGGGTGCAGGGGGCCGTTCATGATCTGGGGGCGGATACCTGCAAGGAGGGAGGTGGACTCGGTGAGCGGGCCGAGTGGCCTGTCCCACACACCATGGGACCACGCAATGAGCAGCCAGGTTGCCTCCACCTGCAGGGGCTCCCAGTGAGGAGCCTCGGCCCCACCCCGATCCCCACACCTGTCAGGTCTGCAGGACTCCAACTGTCGCCACAGCTCCGTCCCTATTCCCCAGGCTGACAGTTAACCTGTGAAGTGTTGAGGGGTCTACCCTCCCGCCCTGGCTCCCCTGGGCTCAAAGGTTACTCTGGAACCATTGGAGAAGGATTCTGGGACAAGCTAAGGAGACCGAGAGGGAACATCTGTGCAGCTCCTTTGAACTGCAGAAGGTAAGATGCTGTTCGTCGGGCCTATTGGGGAGGGGGTTCCAGGTGGGGACCTGGGCCTCGACCAGTGACCTCATACGTAGCTAACAGGAGCCACCGTGGAGCTAACTCCATTGCCATGTGGAACCCGGGCCTAGCAATCTGTTTGAGCCCACAACTGCCACTGCCACCAGGGACAGCACGGTGGCCATCTGCCTGGCCCTGGACCACGACCAAGGTCCAGAGACCTTCAGGGCACAGGAGGGGGCCAGGCCCACAGTTCCCCCAAGGCTGGAATGGAGTCCTCCTCTCAGCCCCTCTGCTGGGCCTCCCTGCCTCCACCTGGCACTAGCTACCCCTCCAAACAAACATAAGAGGGAGGGACACGTCACGGTGCCTGCAATCCGCGGGAGCTGCCTGGAGAAACCCCTGGTGGAAACAAGCGCTCCGGGCACAGCTCGCAGCCGCTCTCGCCTGGGCTAGTCTGAGGTGGTGGAGAAGGTGGGCGCCAAGGCAGGCGGCCTGTTCGGGACTCAGGAGAACAAACGAATTTCTCAAAGGACCACAGAGCAAGCGGTGCTCATCAGGTACCAGGACCAGAGGGGGCATCCGTTCTGGTGCTGCCCGACAAAGGATACCTGCACCCACAGCTGCAGGGGCACAGGGCAGGGTTGGTCCTCCCTACACGCTGCCAAGGGCAGACCCTCTAGCTGTTCCACACAGACCAGCGCAGCCGCCTGCAGGATGCACAAGAGGGCAGTGCCACAGCCTCCAACCCACTGAGGGAGGATAGCCTGCCCTCCGCCACGTGGACACACCACGAGGTGCAGGCACAGGGCGGATGCACCAGCCTAGGAGGCAGAAAGGAGCCCCAGGCTCTTCCTTCTCGATGAAAGAGAAGCAGCATTTTCTCCAACAAAACCATTCCCTTCAAACTCAGACACCAGAAGGTCTTGGATTTTGTAGCCTCTCCTGACTGCCTGCCCCAGTGCCGAATCACCACGACCCACCTCCTGGCCTCATGAGAACTATCCTTGGGCTTCAGGAGGGACCACAACACTGAGATGGCCAAGAGGGGCAACTTCTGCTTTCTCGTCGAATCAGAAATCTTTAGCATCAGAGATGAGAAGCAAGAACCAGACAGTTCGCTGCGTTCAGATGTCGGTACTCTGATCATGGCTGCTGCACCAGGGCCCGGCTCAGCCCATTCAGTTTCCTTCCTCCCACACACAATCTACTTGTCTTCTTCTATGGTGGTCATCTGGGCCACCGGGCTCGATGGGGCTCCCATGGCCCCTGCCAGGAGCGTGTGATATTCCTGGGACCAGCCTGTGGGCCTGGCCCTCAGGGCCCGCCTGTGACCACAAGGCAGTGGGCACAGGCTCCAGCAAAGTAGGAGCTGTCTACCCAGGCCACACTCATTTGCGTAGCCTCTGCCTCTCAGCCCAGGACCACACAAAAGGGGTCCTCTCCTGGCAGCCTGAAATGGCCACCTGGGGGGCCGGTCGGGGCACCAGACGTGTGAGGGAGGCCCCTACCTGACCACCAGGACTCATTACCCAACTAGTCGCCCACTTGAGTAAGAAGCTGCAAGAGGAAATCCCGGGTGGAGCTGCATCCACGTTCCTGATCGCACTGCGCACAGTGGGGGAGGACGGCCCTGCAGTGCCCACATGATGGCTGCACAGCAGCCTCTGCCCCGGGACGGTGCTCCAATGCCACAGCTGCAGCATCACAGGACAAGCATCTCTTTGAACATGGAGCAGAGAAAAGGCTTTTGTCCTGGCTTCAGAAGAATGGGATGGAGTGGCTGGGGGCACAGGCGACCTCTGGATGGCTTTCTCTCCATCCTGGGCTCACAAGTGACCATGGTCCCTCCCAGCCTGAGAGGCAGCTGAACTCCTACTCGCTTCTCAAGACCAGGATCCCCAAAGCAGGGCATCCAAGTGAAGCTGAGCCCCAACATCCTGTCACGGGAGGGAACAGGGGCTCCCCCCGACCCCCACGTCCTTCCCAGCCCTTGACCCACACAGCACGCATCCATTTGTTATTGGGGGGCCAGTGAGCCCCCTACTAGCGTTCCTCTTGGCCCAACTAGCAGGTCTATCCCATGAGAGGCTGAGGTGAGTATACGCAAACCGAGAGACGGGTCCCTCAAAGACCAAGGGTGACATCTTCAGACAGGACCCCTGGAGACCCCCCCCCTTTTCCCCCACTCAGCAGAGAGGGAAGGCAAGGAGCAGTAATTTATGTGGAGTCCTACACACTCTCATTTCCCTCAAGACAGCACAACTATCCCCTTTAACAGATGAGGAAACTGACGCACAGAGCGTAAAGTACCCCACTGGAGGAAGCAGCTGGAAGGTGGGGCAGCTGATGCCAACTTGGAGTCCACACACTAAAGCTCCTACCTCTGCCCTGCCTCTCTGCCAAGAAAATGGGGAGATGGACGAACCCCAAAGGGCCCATGCTCCTCCAAAGATTCTTCCTCCCCTCCCACTCCTACTACGAAGCCCAGGGTCAGACTCCCGTGGGACCCCCTGACCTGACTCCCGGGGGTGGTGCCAGGAGGGTTAATCAGACAGCGTTTGCAGAGCTCACACTCACGATAAGAAATCCAAGTTGTTAATTAGAAAGCAACCACACAGGAAAACGACGGCGGGCACAGGCAGGCATCTAGAGCCATCCAAGGCATCTGGAGAGGCTGAGGGGCCATCACCACAAGATGTCCATCCACAGCATCAGTGCATGCATCCCGTTACCTGGGAAACAAACTCCAGGTTGCCTAGCGATTGCCTCCCTCCCTGACTTGGGTCGCCTTTCTCTTTGGCAAAACCCACCCTTTGCTCTGGTGCAGGCTGGGCATGCAGAATGCAGCTGAGGCTGGTACATGAGACCCATGCGCTTCCCAGTTGAGGCCCCAAGCTCGGATACTGGCTGCAAGCCCTTTACAGCAAAGCAGGAAACGGAGCTGCACAAGGGTCACACTGCTCAGAGGAGCTCGAACTGAGGAAGGACGCTGAGCAGGGATGGGTGGGTGGGTGGTGGGAGTGGGCGAGACTCCCATGTGTCCTGCGTGAGGCGCAGGGACCACTGGGTACCCAGTGTAGGGCTGCTGAGAACCAGGCCCTAAGTGCGCCACACGAGACCCCCAGCACTGAAGATGAGGGAAAGCTTAGCTGGGCCTGCTGCCAAGGTTGGCTTCTATAAAGAAAGGGACCATGCTATAAATGCTAGCTCAGTCCCAGAAGGGCCTCGTCCCGCCGCACACCAGGGAATCAAGTTAAATTCAAGCCACCCTGCCCGGCACCCGCTGTCCCCACAGCCTTGCTGGAGTCAAGGGTAGAGGTTCCTAGAAGACCCAGGAAACGCCAGTGAGATGGAGTTGCAAACAGACTTTCCACCTCGCTTCACATTACTCAACACAGCTTTCACTCCTGACAATGTGAACAATTTTTAGTATGTTAGGATGGAATTGACACATGGATTCAGATCTATATACATTAAGATGGCCAATGACCCTTTAGGGGACTACGGGAAATGGGGTACCAACGCAAGGGCTGGCTCCCAAGCTTGGGAGGAGGGTGCCCTATTTCCTCTAGGGTCAGAGAATTTAGGAGAGAAAGCCGAGGTACAATGTTTCATGAGAATTCACTAAAAATGGGGGTTTATGATAAAAAGTTAGGCTACCAATTACTAGACACTGCTCAAACCCCGAGACCGACAAGAATCCCACAACGTTGCTCTTATTCCCATTTCGTAGTCAAAGAGACAGAGCTAAGAGTGACTACATACCACACCAAGGAAGACCAGGGGAACAATGACAGCTGCCTCACACAGTGCCAGGGACCCAGCAGAGTCCGAGGAAACACCTGCTGATGAAGGCCAGAGGGTCCTGGTGGCCCTCTGATCAAAATGACTATTTCCTTTCTAGTCACACTTCCCCCCCTGATGACCTTGCCCTATCCATTTCAGAACAATTCCAGCTGCAGCTGGACACGGCACAGAAAGCCTATCAGTGCATGACTTTCGACAACTTGTCCAGCACTGACTTTGCAGGGCAGAAAGCTGGGCCGACTCCCCTGAGTCCACTACTTGCTGGTTTCAGGCTCGTCTCTGCACAAGCAGGGGCATGCTCATCACCACGGATGAGAGCTCCAGCTCGAGGCCAGCTCTCACGTCTGGCCCTGGGCCTGGTATTGCCTGGAGCTGCGGCGGCACGTAAATAATTGTGAAATTAGAGACACTCGGTAGAAAACAAAGACGACACCAGGCCGAGTTGCTGGAGTTTTGTTAGGAGTGGCCAGTTGTCCGGGGAACACCAAGTCTTTGCAAAGGCCTCATGGATTCCAAGGGGCAAGGGCATTCCCCAGGGAGGCCACAGGTAGCTCTCTGGCCACCCAGCCTCGACGCCACCTCGTATGGACAACAGCACCAGATTTTACGTCGGGACCTGCTTCTTCCCCAGGTGACGCAGCTGACAGGTCTGTGGCTGGCCCAATGGGATGTGTTCCTGAGCGGAGTGACCGATGGGGAAACGGGCGGAGCTCGCCACATGCAGGCGCCCCGTGGCGTTCCTGAGACCCATGTTCTGGCCTTCCTGCACACTGTGAATTCAGCTGACATCCCTCCTACAGAACTAAGCATCGTGTTTAAAGATCTGAGTCGGTTTCTGTTGCTTACAATTCAGGAATCAAACTGCCTCAGGGACATGATTCTGCCACTTTCAGGATTTCAGGAATTGAGCAGTTTTACCCCAAAGCAAAGTGGCTGCAATAATCATATGTGACGCAGCAGGCAGAGGCCTCTTGACGCCTGACCAGATTTTACAGAAGCGGCTCAACAATGCAGAAGCCTCGAGACACCCGTGCTGGGAGGGCCAGGACCTCGGGATGATGGCCACACGTGCGGATTGCTCCATCTGCACAGGGTCACCTCCCTGCTCGCCTGACAGAGGCTGGCCAAATACACAGAGGCTGCCCCTGGAGGCCCCCACGGGCTGCCCACGTACGGCTGGGATCACCAAAGGGAAAGGACCTGCCAAAGCAGCCTGAATCCACGCAAAGGTCTCCACTGCTGCTCAGGGGCCAGAGAACACAGCCTCACAGCGGGACCCAGCTGGGAGCCTCCGGGGTCCGAAGGCAGTTGCTGGGATTCTCAGGGCTGGCACAAGCTGTCCTGACAGCTGATACCAGAACAAGTACCTGGAAAGGTCCAGACAGGAGACCCACACAGGTCTTAGAAAGATCCGAGACAAATGCAACACCCTGCATGCTTAGTGAGAGGCCCTGGAGCCATCAACCAAAGAAGCCTCCGTTCCCAGGGCCTGCAGGATAGGACAAGGCAGCACACGGGGCCCCCATCCTCCCGCGCACGTGTCCAGGGACAAAGCCACACAAAACCCAGAGGTCCAGAGTGGGCAGAAAGGGACACAGCAGACCTGCACCCCTTGCCTCTCCAGCCAGGATCCATTCACAAGGGTCTGATCATGTCTCCCACCACCCCAAGAACAGATCCCCCTTAAATGCAGCTTCTCCCCAATTAAAAAGGCCACTACCTGCAACCCAGCACAGCCCAATCCCGTTGGCTGGGCTCAGCAGTCCCAAATTTTAGAAAGCTAGACACACCATCAGGGCCTGGTAAGGGGCGTATTTCACAGGCTTGCCTTTGCACAATCGAGAGCTGAAACTTACCACTGGGGCAAATCAGGGGCCAGATGCTGACCTTGGGACACAAATGAGCGCCTATCGGAGGCTTGGTGTTACGCTTGCAGAGGTGGCTGTGTTGAGGGGTCCACCCGTCCATCCCAGCACACAAGGTCGCAGAACCCCACCCGGGGAAGGTGGCCTCGGAGCCCCGTGCCGAGGTGAGGGATGCCTCTGTGCTTTATAAACATGTTTATCCAGGTCATAAAAACTGTTCTAAACCACCAGACATGGGATCTCAGCAACAACAAATGCTCCATTGGCTGGGGTTTGTTCAGAAAGCAGATCTGGAAAGTCAGCAAGGGAACGGTGACTGTCCCCCCCGTCTCTGGAGACCTCAGGAAGGTGCCCCCGTCACGGCGGCTGTGGAGAAGGCCGGGTCCACAGGCAGCTACCCCCACATCTTTCAGGGGAAAGACCATGGGAGCAGAGGAGCGTGAAGGGGGTGTCCAGAGGGTAGCTTCAAGGCAGTGATTTGAACTAAGACGTGTTGCTAAGCGTGGCACCATCTTAAGGTAAAAAAAAAAAAAAATGCAGTCACCATTGGAAATCTCATCTTTGCTTCCATGTCGCTGTCTGCCTTTTCATTTGGAAACGCGCTCTGCTCTGTGGTGTCCCCAGGCACCTCTCGCAGGCCGAGCGAGCTGTGTCCACTTCCTTTCCACGGCTCCAGGGCAGCCAGGCTGTGGCTCGGCCACCCTTCAATTCTGAAAGATCAGTGATGTGCAGACACGCCCCCCACCCGAGGAGAACCCCGTCTTCTCAGGCTGCTGTTCTTCTCAAATCTCACTTTTACCCCAACAGTCCCCTGCCCCCTGCTCGGCCCAAGGGGACGCGAGCCCTTTCTCACTGGCCCAGGAATGGTGCACTGGCCACCTTGGGGCTGAAAGGAAGAGTTTCTGGTTTTAGGTCTAGCACACAGCACGCTTCCTGGCTGAGGCAGAAGCGCAGGTCAGTCACGTGAACGGACCCCAGCCCACGGGCGCTCGGCCTGCTCGTGGGCTTTTGCAGGCCGAGGCTGCCCTCTCCAAAGTGGACCCTCAGACCTGAATGCATCCTCACTCCATCCCAGCCTCAGATGCGGGCACCTGGTGTGGTCCTAGGGACCCAGAAAGGAACAAGACATGGCCATTCCCTCTAAACATATGGGGAATCCAGCTAATGGAAGAAACACCTTTCTTCAAGGAGACGCTTTCTTCAAGTTGTCCAAAACTGGGAACATGAAGTAAGTTTTAATCAGGAAGAATTCAAAATTCAAAGAATGGCTGGAGCTAAATTGCCATTATGACTAATGGTGTGTTGAGGACTGAAGAGGAGAAAGTAAAGCAAACCTGGACAGAGAATGCAAATATGCAACTACTTTTCTCTTTCTGTGCTCATGACAGACATCACTAATTGATCCCAGCACTCTTTTCTTAAGCCAGCATTCTTGGCCTCAGAGTCCCTGTTGACCCCAATGCCCCACAGAGTCGCCCTGCAAGGCTAGTTGAAATCTGCCTGCCCCGCTTGAGCAAGCCCAATCCCCTCTTGGAACAGGTAAAGGCAGGTGAAGGTCAATGCTCTGTGCTTTCCATGAACACTGTGAGCGTTGGAGGAAGCAGGAAGTAGGAAGGAAGCAAAGGTCCACCAACCCAGGGGCAGAGCACGGCGTGCACTGGACCTCTTGGGCCACCCCTCCAGGCCTGTGACCAACGGCCCCATGACCCCTTCAGTCACTCCAGGACTGCACTCTGCTCTGCTGAGAAGAGTGGGCTTCTGGAGAGGACAGGGAGAGAGACCCCAGAGGGAGGGTGGGCTCCGTGGCAGGTGCCTCAGTTTGTCTCTACCTCCCTCACAGAGGAGAGTCTCGGCTGCATGTGGCCAAGTGCTGGGTGACACCACGACACCCACCTCCCATGACTAAGCCCCTTCCCAATGTGACTTTGCCACACCCCCAAGTGCTCTGCTCTGAACAATGGAAAGTGGCAGAAGTGACGTGGCACCACTTTCAAGGCCAGACCTCCTGGGAAGGCACTGTGCCTCTCACGTTCACGCCGGAACCTGAGACCCCCGTGCACTGAGGCACCTGGGGAGGAAGGACCGCAGGGTGAGAAGCCCGGCCGTTCCGGCTGAGGCAGGCGAGGCCCCGCAGACCGTCCACCGCTGCTGAGCTCAGAGCTGCCTGCAAGCCAGGGAGTTCTGGAGTGATCTGTTACGCAGCAACAGCTAACATGTGCTCAGGAAGGCAAGGTCAAGGCGGTCAGCACTCACCATGTGCTCCATGACCAGACAGAGAACACAGACAGATGGACCCAGTGCTGATGCAGCAGGAACCCCAGGAAGCATGTCCCCAGGCCTTGCCGGGACAGATGAAAGCCCTGTACTTTTTAAATTTATTTATTTATTTTTCTGGCGAGGAAGATTGTCACTAACACCTGTGCCAATCTTCCTCTATTTTGTATGTGGGACGCCACCAGAGCGTGGCTTGATGAGTGGTATGTAGGTCCGCACCAGGAATCCAAACCCGTGAACCCCAGGCCGCTGAAGCAGAGCACACTAACTTAACGCCTACACCACGGGGTGGCTCAACCCTGTATTTTTATAAACTCAGAAGCGAGAGCCTTCTGGGGAGCCCACCAAGCGTGGGGATGAGGCGGCGCCCCAGGCACGGTTTGCAGGAGTGCGATTCATTACCACGGCAGCCTTCCGTGAGGGGTGGAGCCCCTTTGTCCATCCCTCAGTGATGGGTGAGCCTGCTTCACCACCACGGCAGACTCAGAGCAGCCTTCTCCACTGCCCAGCCAACACAAGGCTTCAGGATGCTGGAGGGGCCTTTGGAAACAGCGTTCCTCTCCTCTCACTTTCCTGGATGAAGCCCTGTTCTCAGACCTCTCCCAGGAACATGCTAGAACGCCTCCCTGTCTGGTGCTAAATCTTAGGGTCAGGTGACTCAGAGCCTTGTGTCAGAGATCTCTCTCCCTCTGGAAGGAAGCTTTCAGAGCTTCTCTTCATTCCACAGCTGGGACGCCAAGGCCCAGGAAGATGACAGGGTCCACGGGCACCCGACAGGTGAGCAGTGGGTCTGTGAGCAGATCTGAGCTCCGCATGTCACCACATTAGGCCGGATAGGCGCTCGCCCAGCAGAAAACTATTTAACTCAACTCTGACTGAGGGCTGGCTCCAAGCCACGTGCTGGAAAAAACGGCAGGAATAAAGAACAAGATAGAACAACCTGGCTTAAAACCAGCGCAGGTGAATAAAAAGGAACGAATACTTTCTAAAATAAGAAAGTGGCAATTGGCTGCACTGTCACCAACTATAGGCACTGTGCAAATTTCCTCTAGTGACGAGTGGTACAACCAGGCAGGAAACAAGCTCCAGACAGACCCTGCACACGCAGCCCAGCCTCTCCTCATTCTGGAGCACCAGCCACCTGGACTCAGCTTGGTCTCCTGAGGTCAGGTTCTTCTCCTGAGCCACGAGTACACGAACCACTGCACTGTTCACATCAGAAAAAAACGAGTGTGGGAAAACCTGGCCTAACCAGCTCTCTGGGCACCCAGGGGCTGGGCTGTTGGGGGTGACCCACACTCAGTGGGCTCCCCAGAAGGCCAGGTGGGTCCCACAGGGGCCTGGTTTTAAACTGCTCCTCTGTTCTGATTTTAGCATCCTCTGCAAAGTCAGCTGGAGGCACAGTGGAGAGGCGGCCACGGGAATGCTGTGGTAAGTAGATTAGCTTCTTAAATAAAACATGGATCTTAACGAGTCATGGCCCCCAAGGAGGATGCTCTCAGGCCATCTCTCTTGTGGCTCAGGTAACAGCTAGACAGAGAGTGGGCCAAGCAGGAGGCTCACAGGCTCCCACGTCTCCACCCAACCAGCTGAGTGAGGCTGGTGCTCCCAGGAGCCTGGGCAGTGCCCTCCCCACCCCATGGCTCGCTGGGTGACCGCAGTGTGTGTGTGTGTGTGTCGGGGAGGGAGGGAGGGTGTGGATGTGCACGCACACGGGCAGTGTCCTCTGGAGTGGAAGCAGATGTCCAGACTTATGCCACACCATCTAGTTAAAAAGAAAAGGAGAACTTTCGTGCATCCAGAAAGACCAGCATCTGCTGTCACTTTAACCAGCTCCTCAGAGCACCCCAGGAAGCTGTGCTGGCAGCCTGAACTGTGCAGTGTCCACATCACACCAGGGACCCTGAACAGAGAAACGCGACAGATACTTTCCCTTTTCCAACAGAGCTTAAAGCAAAAACAAACCCAAGAACCACTGTGTCGCTCATCTGAAACGATTCTCTTAGGCCCTCGCACGCCGGCCCTGCGGGCTCTTGAGAAGTCCGGACACCTCCTGCTCTGCTGTGCTGGACGCACCCTCCCAAGGGCGGCTCCTGGTTTTCAGTGTTGGGGCTCTGTCACCCTCGCCAGTCCCAAAGGACCCTCCTCTGTTCCTGGTGAATCCCTCTGCCCCGACACAGTACCTGATGGTCTGGAAAGCAGGTGTTTTCCACCGGGGTGGGCTGACCACCACCCACTCGGACCCTCCCGACTGACCAGGCCCAAAAGGAGGAAGGACGCCAGTGAAAACCACACATGCCCCTTGGAAGACACTTCCACAGAGCAGCAGCCAAGAACGTGAGGCTCCGCTTCTATTTTTGGTAAAATGTGATCCATGTCGTGTATTTCCTCAAAGGCCCAGCCTCATGTGGGTGGTCCCAGAGCGCTGGAGAAGGGAGGAGGGGATGGAGGGGCGTGGCCCGGGCCCAAGAGCGGCAGACACCGGGCAAGGGGAACAGTGATCCCCAGGTGCAAGGACCCATTGGCTTCCCGTCCAGGTGAGGTTACACAACTCACCTTCCCACTTCACAGCCCCTGAAGGGCCAGGCAATCGCTATCCTATGCACGGGCCTGGGGATCACCTCAGCTGCCCCTTCTGAGCACCTCCTCTGCACCTCGTATCCAATAAACAGCTCCGACGGAATCCTCTGGAACATGTTCTCTTACTGCCAGGCACGCCAGGGGTCAGATGACACTCACAG
The DNA here is from genome assembly GCF_041296235.1 of Equus asinus. Taxonomy (NCBI): domain Eukaryota; kingdom Metazoa; phylum Chordata; class Mammalia; order Perissodactyla; family Equidae; genus Equus; species Equus asinus. The sequence goes on along the minus strand of NC_091791.1, from coordinate 8,141,885 downwards.
CCACCTGTGCCTCCCCCACACCCTTCCTCCTTGTGGCAGCCCCTCCAAGCCTCTGTTGAACAGATGAGCCTCAGGACTTCACCAAAGACTACACGGCTAAAGGCTAAGGACCTCTCAGGACAAAAGGGGCTCCCAGGAGACTAGCTAAGACCCTGGGGAACAAGTTTGCAGGTCCCAACTTCCATGAGGGCGCTGACCGAAAAGCCAGGGCTCAGCTGATCAAGTGAACGCACTGCTCCCTGGCCAGTGCCCACCTTGGTTTCCCGGGCTGCTGGCCAGCGGTTCAGCACCACAAGAGGGCTGCGACTGGCCGTGAGGTCAGCGGAGGGCATCCTGGGCCTGGTCTCCCCGGGGTGGCACTCTCTGGTTCCAGCTCACATCCCAGGATCCCTGAGATTCTGACTCAAGGATCTGGTTTCAAAGCTCTGAGCCGCTCTGGAGCTCGCTGGAGAGACCACCAGGAACACCCACCCTCTGCTCAGCCTCACCTGCAGATCAAAATCTTGTCTGCAGCCAGGAGGTCTCCTCCGCCGCAGTAATTAGACCAGACTTTACAAGGATGTGCCTGGAAACTGGGACACACCTGACACTGGCCTAAAGTTTTAAAACAGTAAGTCACATGGCCGGCACCACTGTTCTCAGACATTCCTTAACTGATTTTCAATATTTTACTGCATTAATAAAATCATCTGTGCACCCAAAGCCAGAACACACATGGAAACCAAGGTTTGGGTGACTGGGGGTGGTAAACAGGCAACCCCTCACACTGTCCATGTGGGCCCACATCACAAGGCCCATCCTATCGGTCCACAACTTTAGATGGAAGCCGTGCTGCGCAGTTCTCTTGCACCTTTTCATTTAAACCCTTGTGAAAACCCACTCCGGGAGGCACTGTTCCGTTTTACCAACGAGGAAGCGGAGACTGAGAGGTGGGACACACTCGTCCAAGGTCACAGAGAGAACAAGTGGTGGGGCCAGGACTTGAACCCACGTTGTTACAATCCCAGGGCTCACCATAGAGCAACCAGAGACAGCCAGTCCATGCCCACTTGTCACTCCCACACCTCCCTGGGGACCAGCTCAACTCAGCACAACTGGGCACCGGACAGCCACAAACACCAGGCCGGGCGCTGGGACCCGCGGGCTAAGGGAGGGGGTCCGTAAGCTCCCCTCCGCCTGCAGCACCCTGTCCATCAATCACAGATACTCGGCTCGAAATTCACCAAATCAAGAGCCGCTGCCTGGGGTTTCTCACCACAGGGGTGGACCCCTGCCTTTGGGGTCGCTCTCGATTTTCTGGCCTGAGAACTGAATATCAGGGTGGGAGCTGTCATCCTACATAATCCTGTAGCACCAGGGAAGAAAGATGCAAACCCTCCCTCCTCAGTACCTTCCAAGCTGAGATGCCTCCCAGGGCCCACCCTACCCCTCCAGTCTGCTGGTTGCCCCTGGTGCCCTAGAACCACGGAGCCCGGGAGGCCACACCCAGGAAAGTCCGAGAATCCCACAGGACGGTGAGCAATGGTGGGTGCACAGGCCCCACTCCCCAAGCCACTCTCAGGGACACACCGTCACTTCTCAGAGTGCCCTTTGACCCAACACACACCCATAGACCTGGCTGATAAGAAACCTGGCCGCAGGAAATGTCAGCTTGGCCCTTGACCACTGCCCCTAAAATCCCAGGACTCCACAAACACATGCTTTTCCTTGCAGGAAGCAACCTGATGGGGCCTCTGGCACGTGTTCCAGCTGCTCTGCACCTTGAGTGCGTGGGCCGCCAGGCAGGGCCTGCTCAGGCTGGGAAGGAAAAAGCGCTTCCCCCAGGGTCTGCGGACAGAACGAGCCCAGAGGACTGAGCTTCAACCTGCTCAGGGCCACGTGGCTAGGACAGCGAGAGCCGGGCCGCAGCCGATCACAGCTGTCCAGGGCTGCAGGCCTCTTGTGTCCAGCCAGCACCAGCAGCCGTGGTCAGAGTGGGGCACGCAGTTCCATCTCCTTGAAACTGCAGCTGGAGAGATGGCGAAGCCACCAGGCCTTGTCCAAGAGGACAGAGCTGAGAAAAGCGAGCCTTCGCCGCCCAGAGCCACCCACGCGAGGCATTTTCCTAGAAACCCCCAGGGCGTAGGGTGCTCACCAGTGCCCACGTGTCCGTTCCTTGGCTTTCAATTAGACTGAGGGAAAAACGTCCCACAGCCTTTGGCAGCAGCTCTGGGCAGTTTAGCTGAGCCTGGAACAGCTCTGCAGAGCAGTCCCCGGACAGCCAGCTCGGCCACCTCCGCCGTTCCTGCTCTGAGAGTCACTCGCCGTTCAGCTCATCAGCGGTACTGGACCTCATGCAGCAAGGTGGAAAACCAGCCTCGCAAGCGTGCGAATGACACAGAAGGAGAAACAAGCCACGCGGGCATGGACCCGGTCCCCGCCTTCTCTCCGAATTGGCTGTGACAGCCAGAGCCACATCCCAGATGGGAGGGCAATCGCTGGTTCTCGGATGGACACAAAAATCAGCAGAGCCCCAAACACCACGAGCAAGGAGCTCAAAGCCGTTTTCTGAAATGGCGCCTGTCCGAGTGCTGGGGATCAGAAGTCCGCACCCTCGGTCCAGGGCGGCCGAGGCGGGACGCGGGGCCTGCTGCCCTGTCTCTCTCCTCGAGGCCGAGGGACTGGCTGCCCCGGCGCCGCCTCTCAGCCCCAGCTGTGCCCAGGAAGGCGCCACCCGCCACGGGGTGTTTCGTTTGAGTATGTCTCCCATTCTAAGAATGTGCCCACAGCAACAACAGAAGAGGGTGTTTGAGAAAAATAAGAAAGAAAGATGAGAAAAGAAAGAAGGGGCACCAGAGGGGGCTGGAGGAGGCAAGTGCCACATACCCACCGGCTGGCCCGCCCACAGGAACCCCAGTAGGTCAAGGTCAACCCACCACCCCACGGACGCGCCTCCCCACCTCTCGCGGCCACCAAGTATTAGAGGGCCCTCCCACCCAGCAGGGGGGCTTCATACAGTCTGGGGGGACAAGGAGGGTGAACTGTGTGGGCATGGTGGGACTGGGGAAGCCCTTGGAGGGGTCCCTGACCAGGCTGAACACACCCCCACTCCTCCTGGTACCCGGGCGTCCCGCGGCCCCGGAGCAGCCGGGGAAGGACCCTGCCCCTGCAGGCTGGCCGCACCGGGTCCTTCCGAGGCCAGAGCCGGGTCGTCCCTCGGGGAGCAGGCCTGCCCACGTGTGCCCGCGCCCTCCTGGGTCGCTGCCTCAGCCACTGGATTGCCCCCTGGAATCAGATGGAAGGACTCCACCGGCGCTTCTGAGAAATGGACATCAGGCGCTCCTCCCCGCAGGCCCCTGGATGAGCCCGGAGCGGCAGCCCTCTTCTCTAACTGTACTGCCTGGTCCACGTGCCCACAAAAACAAGACCGCCCTGCTTCCTGGCTAGAGGGGCCACCAAGGCCGGGACGGGGACAGAGGCCCAAGTCTTCTAGCAAACTCAGGTTTTCATGCGGCCCTAAACCAAAAAGGAAAGTGATTCTGAAGGAACCTTTAACAGGCTTGCTGGCCGGTGGGCCGGCGGCCAAGCGTGCTGCTGCCCTCAGGCCCCAGAGTCGCCAGGAAGCTGCTTTTCTCCAACACAACAGCTGGTCGGACGTCCCCTCCCTGCTCTTTTCCTCTACAACTTTTTCTTAAAATCCAACCACTTCTAAAGCGTTCCAGGCTCAAAGCCCAGTTCACAGGAAAATACTAGAACCCATCACAAAGTCACATTTATTCCCTCAAATAAAAAGCATCTAATAGAAAAATCCCCAGTGGGGAAGCTGGTTAGGTTGCGAGGCCAGCTTTGAGCACTGCAGACCGACGGGGATCGGACCGGCCCACGCTGGGCGGCTGGCGACAGCGTTCACCTCTCCAGGCAGGGCCCCTGCACCTGAGAAGACTCGCCACTTGCCTGCAGACTTGGCTGCCTCTCCGGAGGTGCCGGCCTGAGGGAGAAGCAGGCACCCCAGGGAGCATTCACTGTCAGCTCAGAAGCAGCCCAGCCCAGTCACACGGCACATCGGAGCTCAGCAACTTCAACTGGATGAGGTCCTGGTGAAAACTAACAAAATTTTAATAAACATTAGAAGACAACACACAGGAGGCTTCAGGAGGCAGCTGAGCCTGTAAACGGGAAGGTGCAGGTTGGGGCATGGGACGAGGAGGTGACATAAGAAAGCAAACTGCAAACACAGAGCTGAGGCCACTTCTTTGGACAGGTGGTCAAAGGCAGGGAACATTCACCTCAGGACTGCTCAAATAAGGCTTCTGAGCAGTAGGTTTGTCAGTCCTATCTTATGCACAATGTGAATCCTTTAAGTGATCTGATTTCCCTCTTTGCATTTGTTGCTAGGAAGCTCAGAGTGCCATTCCTTGTGCACAGGACTGCAGGGAATGCTGTGTTCTCAGCCAGCTTCATCTTTTCCTGTGCTTACGTCTGTCTACTCAATTTTACCCTTGTGTGTGTTAGAACCATTCCTGACAGTTAGGTTTAAATCCTCTTAGGACCAAGAACATTTACACTCCACTTAATCATCTGGAAGAATGAATATCCTTAACTCTCCCAGGAGGCAGCACAGTACAGAGAAAGGGGCTCAGCTCTGCAGCAGCACAGCCTGGGTCCAAGTGCAGCCTGCAGGTCACCTGCCAGGAACAGGCAAGCACCCAGCAGGTGCTCACGAAGCCAGGCGAGCAGTGAGCTTAGTCATCAGCTCCTGGTGTGATGAAGTCCTTGGAGCCCTCTCGGGGGGCCCATCACCCCAATGTCACACCTGGGGAAGTGAGCCTCAGAGCACCTCAAGACTCCTGCTCTGGAATCACCCACTCATCCTCTTTCCTCGTGCTGACATGGACCTCGGCTTCCAGCGTGGACTGGTGGCCCCTCCCTGACTTTACGTCACTGTTGATCTCCCCATGCTGTCCTAAAATGCTGTGCTTGGTGGTACCCCATGGCACAGTGACCAATCACAGGTCTGCAGTTAGACAGGCTGGCTTCAAGTCTCAGCTCTGTTGTGTGAATTGGGGAACAGTACTGAGCTGTCTGAGCCACAGACTTTTCATCTTAAAAGGGGAAATGCCCAGAATCTTCCCAGGGATTCAGATGGTTATTGATAAAGCTTGTCAAACACTCTAGATGGGTGACAATTATTATTGTTTACTGGCCTAAGTAAGCCCTGGATTCTCTCAGGCTGGCTCCCCTGACCCCAGTCCTGGTAGAGGGGAAAGAGACACATCGGGGGCAGCTTGGGTCAGACGCCCCCACCGGCACTTCACGCACCTGTGATAGGAACCCAGGAGTCAGAGATTCCTGCTGCCCTCCCTCCCGCGGAGCACAGCCTGGAGCCCTCATTGTTCCTACAAACTCGGCCCCAGAGTTCCTGCTCACAGGGCTCTCTGGTCTTCACACCACGAGTTGTTCCACTTACATTTGCAAACCCTTCCTGGGATCAATTGTCAACCGCTCTCGGGAGAACGTGTCCCCAGAGCAGCCCACCCTCTCGGTGGGCAAGGGCGTTTGCAGGTTTGATCTGATGCTCTCCTAAAAACTTGGTGAAAGCTGTTTCATTCACAAGCTGCACGCACACTGCCGTTTGGCTCAACGTGACGGCAGCAACCCTTCCCGCTCCCTGAGCAGCGGGGGGAGCAAGTAAGTGAACAGTCTTGTTTTTTCGCCTTTACAGGAAAAAAGACTGGAAAGTCCTCTGCGTAGGGCCGCCTCCGAGGGGGTAAAACACACCAACAGCAGCACAGTAATTCAATTACATTCAGCTTCCAGATTGCTAACGCGGGCTAATCAGTTACGGATTACAAGTATCATTTCTCTTTCACAAACGTAAAAAAAAAAGGTCTCCCACGTACCAGCAAGGAATCTGTGAAACAGCTTTAGAATTCTTGCCTCGTATTATCTTGCAGACAAGAAAGGGGCTCCAAACACCTGGAAACCTGCCCTGTTAACTAACAGATGTTGATTTCCTCTTTTAAAAAACCGTCTCTCTTCCTTACGAGGCTGGTTGCCAAACACACTATGTCTGGTGCGCGGCTCCACCACGGGGCTGGCCCCTCACCCGGCTCAGCCCTGTGAAAACATCAGCTGATGGTGCTGGGACAGCTGGTCACCCCTGAGCAAGAGAACACAGCTGGAGCCCAGCCTCACACCATATATAAGTTAACTCACGATGGTTCAAAGATCTAAATCTAAGAGCTAACACCATAAAACTCCTGGGAAGAAAACAGACACGGATCTTCATGAGCTTGGATTATGACACCGAAAGCTCAAGAAACCAAAGAAAGAAACAAATAACTGGGACTTTAAAATTTTCAAAATGAAAACTTTCATGCTTCAAGGACAATATCAAGAAAGTGAAAAGAAACACAGAATGGGAAAAAATATTTTCAAATCACATGCCTGATACCAAAAGCCAACGAGGACTTCTGGCCTCGCCTCCCGGGCCCCACGGCTCATGAAGACCCAGGCCAAGCGAGGTCCACAAAGCGGAATGCAACTCGGGGAGCCCAGGGCGGGCAGCACACACTGGAGAGAAGGCTCACGGCACAAAGTAACACGCTGAAGGGGTCTGGTGGCTTCTCCTTTTCTCAGCCAGATAACGCACTGGTGCTGACTGGGCCTGTGATGCGGCTCGGGCCCTTGTGCCCCGCTCCGCACGTCTTCCAGGAGAATCTGACCCGCACCATGGACGATACTGCCGCCTGGGAGAGGCAATCGGCTCCAGAGGAATGTGGGGTGGAAGAGATACCCAAACACAAAACTCTTATTTAGAGACCAAAGTCGAATTCAACGGGCTGCTTCCTGAAGGCAGAGGCGGGCGACAGGCCCTGGTGGATGAGGCTCCGCTCTTTCTACACGGAGCTGCTATCCATCCCAGGAAGACGAAACGTCCAGCTGGAGATGAGAAGGGTGACGGGCAACTTGTACCCACTCGGGCCACAGGAAAGAGGGCCCAGGGAAGGGAGCTCGAGTAGAGCTGGCCAGTGCCCCGGCTGCAGTCTCAGCTCCTTCCCCCGTGACAACACTGACCAATCCCTTTAAACTAACTCACAAGAGAGCACAGCGAGGACCAACTCGTTAACTGCCTTCTCTGTGGCCCAGACCATTAGGCAGAAAACCTGCAGTGATCTCGCAGCCCTCCCAGCGGGCCAGGAGCCCACTGTCCCCGGGAGGCAATACTGGGGGTCAAACCCATGTCCCCACGTGACTCCCCAGACCACACCCCTCGTACGATCATTGACACACACCCTTGGGGGGGGTCTGAGCTGTCACGGGGAGACGAGCCCTACAAGAGTTGAGTTCATAGAAACTCCCAGATACGCAGTTTTGTGAAAGGCCCATGAGGCTTGTCCGACTCAGGGCAGCCCTCACGCAGGGACGTCTTCTCCAGGCTGCCTGACCTCTGCCCACCCCGACACTGTCCTCCACAAACAGAAGCAGCAAGTCTGCACCCAAAGTCAGAGGAGGCTACTTTGAGGGGCACAGAGCTGGGGGACAAGCCCGGCCTCTGCCCCCCTCAAATGCCCCACCACCCAGCAGCATACTGTCTCCCAGCCTGAGAAGTGGCCAAGAGACAATGACGATGGTAAAAGCACCATTTTCAAATGAGCCCAGCCTCTAGGCAAGGCCAAGCAGGTTTAATGACCTCAATACTCAAGTTACTCCTTCCTCTGCTCACTGCATTCCCACACGCTCACGAGGCAGGTTTAATGCCTATCCTCCTTAGACAGGGAAATAGAAACAGAGAACTCAATACACTTGCCCGAAGACACACAGCAGGCTGTACACCTTTGAGTCACACATTCAACTACCTTACGTTCCTGGGTTGAAATCATTCCTGGGGTGCCTGGCTTTTCTGGGAGTCCAATAAGGGACCCGAGAAACTCAGACTCAGCCCAATAAAACCAGCTACAAGAACAAAGGGCAAGGCCAAGTTCAGATTGAGGTTAGCCAGGAAGGAGGAAATGACCAAGGTCCAAATTCTTCCGGGCACTGACAGGTGGGAGAAAATCGTTCCCGCTCAGGGAACATAGCAGAGTCAACAGTGGTGGCCCAGAATGACAAAATCAATCCAGCAAGCTCCCAACAGACAGCAGGAAGCATGGGGGCACTAAGAGGGCAGGGAATGGCCACATGCAGGGCCTTGAATGCAGAGGCCACGGCACGTGACCACCAGGGGGCACCCTGAATTCGGAGAGCCATGAATCAGAGAGTGATGTTTTACTCCAAGCATGTGCTCAGTGGTCAGCCCGAAAGACCAACAGAGCACAAAAGCCAAGAGAAGGCCCATCAATTTACTGATGTTGGACGTGCTGCAGTGCAGGGGTTTTACTTGGCAAGGATGTCATGTCAGCACCTTGGAAGTACACGGTGCCTCCACAGAGCCTGAGCGGGAAGGGATGGTGTGCCAAAAGGGCCCTGGCCAGAGGCAGAGGAGAGGCCTGGCTGGGTGGCCTCGCAGAAGCCCCACGCCTGCTTTAGGAGAATGGAAGTTCTTGACCATGGAGGTGTATGCCACTCTGCATGAAAAAATCTGGGAGATGCCCCAGTCACAAAGCAACAGCCAGGACCTTAGCAGGCTACAGGAGGGCGGGACCCCCACACACAGGTCTCCACCTCCTCGGGCTGGTATGAGCAATGCCCCATCCCCCTGGCCCGACCACGACGGCTGCAGTTTGACGGCCATTCTGGAGCATGTGCCCTGCCCTCAACCTTCCCGCCAGTGCACACAGGCTCCTCAGGAATGCTTTCCCAAGCCTCCAGGCTCCAGAGGGCCCTATGTTTTCGGGTCATGGTAATCCCCTCTTCCAGCCCCCAGGTTTGGGTCTCATCCACTTGTGGGTGCCAAGCACCTGACCCGGGGCCGGCACAGAGCAGGGGCTTGGTCAATACTGAAGGATCAGCGAGCCTGCACCGAGCTCACGCCCTGCCTCCTGGGTCAGGGGGCTGCATCGGGTCTCCGGCCCTGGCCAGCAGCCTGGGAGAGGTCTCTCCACCCCTTACCCGTCTCTTCAGCCAGACCATACAAGCTTGACGCAGCAGTGCCGGGCTCACTTCCCCGCTGCTCTGCAGGCCAGTTCGGGGTTGGGTCCCCACACCCCACCTGCACAGGTCCCCATGCGCTGAGATGGGGCAGCCAGGAGAACCTACCCTTCCTGGGCTGGCTCTGCTTTGGGGGTGGGACATAGGTGAGATCTGGGAGGGGGGAGTTCTTTAGGGCCTTCTGGTGGCCTTCTCCAGCCTCCCCCCAGACCGACGGTGTGTGAGTCATCGTCCTCAAGACCAACGAACCGTCTGCTCCCCTACCCACCAGCACAGATCTTCCTGATAGCCAAGGATGAGAAGGAGTCACCCGGTGGGCACCGGCCCAACAGGAGGCACCTTCTCTGGCGATTCCGAGATGACTACAGGTTTTCTTCAGGGGGGACTGCCTACCATGGAGACCAGGTGTGCGCACCTATGGCGCCAGAAGCCAGTGCCACGTTAGCACCACGCAAAACAAGGCCACATGAGTGACGAGCTCTGGTGACAGATAAAACCAGCCTCTTCTACCGCCCCAGTGTAAACGGGCCACGGACACTTCCTGTCCTGTGGACAGCGCCCCTGGTGACGAGATGAGTGCTGCAAACGCACTGAAATCTAGCTTGCATCCAGAAAAATGACTGGGAGGAAACAGAAAAATGGCAGAGAGTAGGCTGGGGGGCTGCCCTTCCCTTGTGGGAAACAGCGCTGGGTCTGCCCCTCGGCTGAGCCCTGTGCAGCCTAAGGGCTCTGCTGTATTTTGGGAGGACAGAAATACGAAAATGGCTGCAGCATTGTTGTCTACATGACATGCCCTGCTGCATCCGTCACAGGGACAGCTCCGGTGACAGCAAACCTTTGGCCGAGGTCGACACCACGTGATGTGGGGGAGGGGGCATCACTGGGTTACAGCCACTGCCGGAAGGTTCTACAGCTTGTGCCAGTCAACCAGGTCAGCGTGTGATCGACAGCAGATCCAGCAGGTGCTGACGCTCACGCGGGGCTGACATGCAGCCCCAGTAATCCCGAGTCACGTGGGGCTGGCGGGCTGCACCGGGGTCCCTCCATGCCTGGTCACCCTGAGCTGCCCGGTCCCCAGACTAGCAAACAGGAGCCTCTCATTTATACAAACCAAGCCAACCGCGATGAAGCAGGTAGTTCAGCTCACAGACCGAGAAAAGCAAATGTATGTTAAAATATCCAAAGCACATAAAAATAAAACCAGGCACTTAAAAACAAACACACCGCACACTGTAAACACACAGATTGCCTCTCCAAAAGGAGAGAAGACAGTCCACTGCCTAGGCATTGATTCCCCGCCCCTCCAGATCACAGGGAAACATCAGGCGAAGACCCAAACGAAGATTTATTCATGCTGGTTGTGCCGCAAATGACCAGGGTGGCTAGATCTAGATTTACAGAGAGCCGTCTCCCATTTCAGCCCCGCTCAGCAGCCGAGGCGAGGTGGGGCTCCGGGCACAAGCTTCCAGTTCCTAGACCTGAGGTCTGCGGTGCTTTCCTTAAAGGTAAACGTTACGCTCTTGGGGTCCAAGCGGCTCGCCAGGAGCATGACTGTAGGTTCCAACAGATCCGAATCTGGCTGTTGATTCTACCAAGGTCGCCACACAAAACGCCATTTATACAGGCTGAAAGCTCCCGGGAAGCCACGCTCCTACCCCAGCCCCTGACACACTGCTTTTGGGGGAGGGTTATAATGAGACGTGGAATGTACGAGAAGGAACGAGGAGGAAAACGGCAGCTACAGGACGGACCGTATGACAGAGAAATTTATTTGCTGGCAGACTTCCGACTGCAGACTCTCTTGGCACTGGCTTGCTGCCATGCAAGTGAAACAAAAATCAATATCCTTTGGTCTGCAAAACAGTGTGTTAACAATCACACTCCTAACAACTTAAATATCTCCCTCACCCCACACCCGAATAGCAGTGAACGTTTTTGTTAGGAGGCAGTGCAAAATTAACAGAAAGAGAAGAAAATAAGGCAATTTAACAGGTCTTCCTTCAGCAAAACCTTTCCAGGACTTCAACGAGGAGATAATCTTTCTGTGATTATGACCAAACCCTCCCGTTGCTTAGCAACACATAATTAAGGAATATGTTTTCAGATCCGCTTTGCAAGCCCGGCCATTATCAGATGAAATTACTGGAGCAACAAATGTCAGCGCCATGCAAATTAGTTGGTTGCAAAGAAAGAATGTTTGACTGTGAGGGAGAAGGCACAGGCCCTCGGAAAAATTATCTGACTTTTCTTCTGTCGCACAGACTACAGAAAGTCAAATAAATTGTACAATCGGACTCAAAAAAAAAATCCACAGGAAGCAAAACCAGAAGCCATGTTGAGAGACAACAGGAAAATTCAACTAGTTACTCAATCTTCCTTTGGAAATAAGAAAGAAAAATGCCTGGAGGTCAAGCTGTAATGCAACAATAGCCATTTTAGTCTATGAGTAGCCCAATCATCACCAGCTCCCCCAGCATGAGAGAGAAAACTAATGCAGCCTCTCACAGATGCAAGTGGAGCGTCCCGGGACCCACCCACCACAGCTGTTTAAGGCGTATTTTCTAAAAGGTACATCTTATTTTTACCCCACTACCTCCAGCCTATAATACCAGCTGTTTAGAAAAAAACTCATTTAAAAGGGACTCAGTTTTCTAAATTATGTTGGGGAGGGAAGTGGAAGAAAAGGAAGGAAACTGATTTTCAGCTTAAATTGTCAGTCAAGTTTCTCGAGCTAAAATAAAAATTCTAAGTATTGTTCAGAGGATATCTACCTAGAAGTTTACCCACAACGCCCAAGGAAACGTACGCAGTACATGACATTTGTCTCACGTTTTGAAGAGAACCACCTAGGATCGCTCTCTTCCCTCAACGTGGAAATATATTCTTCCCTGCGAGTAAGCAGAATTCCCAACTCTATTTTCCAATATGTGAGACTACGTCTGTTTTTGAAATGGGGTTCTATGGGATTTCACCATGTGGCTTTGTTTTAACACACAAGCCTGGAGTCATAATGCTTTGAGCTCTACGGCAGGTAGTTTCACCTCTGCTACTGCGTGTAGACCCTTCAGAGGTGCATTGCCACGCTATAATGCACTTCTAACGGCATGTGAACAATGCACAACTCACGGAAGAATTGGGTATATATCCCTGCCTTCTCCAAAGCCACTGAAAGTGAACTGGAGCAAACACCACCCCTCATAGGCTGATGGTTTCACTCTGTTCTGAATGGTCCTGGGTTTCTCCCAGAAACACAGTTGTGTTTCACCACCATAAAGGGAAATCCACAAATCAACTTGAGCTCAACTAGAGAAAGGGGAGGCAATGCTGTTCCAGTGGGTCAGCCTGAACCGCAAATCCACTTCACCCAAGAGAACCCCTGTCAACTGGCTGGCCGCGGTGTCTTGTTTGGTGGAGTGTGCGTGTGTGCATATACATGCGAGTCAGGATGTGGGTCTGGTCTCCAGAGAGCAACAAAAACGTGAGGACTCACTGTCCTGTGCTTGAACCCCCACCTGCACTATCCCCTCAATGTCCTAAGCAAGGAAAGGCAGGGAGGGGTGCATTACTTGGTTCCGGAGCAAGCATGGTGGACACGATGATGGGGGCCCCCGTCCGCCGGGCCACCTTCTGGTAGGAAGACTGAGGTGTGTGGAGGCTCTGGCTGGCTGGCGGCAGAGTGGATGGCTCCACGGGGACACCGGGCTTCCGCAGGAGCTGGGGGCTGCCGTGGGGGCTGGGCAGGGGAGACGGGCCCACACTGCGCTCCCGCTTCAGCAGTTCCATGGGCACCGTGTAGGCTGTGGAGTAGGCTGTTCTGGGGCCTGGATGAAGGGCGGTCGCAGGACCTGGGTTTATCAAGGCCACGCCAGCCTGAGGGGCATATGTGGGGCCCAGCCGGGCTGTCAAGGTGCAAGAGGCAGGAGAGCTATACCCAGAGTTAGAGGGGAAGTGGGGGGCCTGGGCGCCCACCCCAGGGGCAGAGTAGGTAGCCACCGTCTCTAGGAGGTGCTGGGATGGTGCACTGGAGGGGCGGCGAGCCAGGTCTCCAGCTCGGGGGGACGCCGCCTGCAGGGGACCCACAGGCTGGGGCTGCATGGCTGAGGCACCCAGAGAGGACAAGTCACTGTGGAGCTCACTTCGGTGGCTGAAGCTGCTGGAGCGTGTCCGGGGCGGGGGGCCCGCCCGGCCCTGCCTCCGCAACTGCATCTCAGTCCTGCAGCTGCTGGCCAGGCGGCTCAGGACGCGGGCCTGGCCCAGGTTGGGCGCGACGCACTTGATGTCCGCCTCCTCCATCGTGGCCAGGACGGCTGGAGAGTCGAAGCCCTGCTGCAGCAGTGACACCAGCGTGGCCTCTGCCACACCCTCAGCCCGCAGGAGGGCCAGGAACTCAGGCATCACAGCCCTCTTGCCCCCGGGTCCCCGGAAGGTGGACAGGTCAGCCTCACAATTCTCGTAAGCCACCTTGGAGCACATACTTTCCTGGGCAAGGCCGTAGCCCCGGTTCAGCGTGCCTGGGGCTGCCCCTGGGCCACCCTCGGAAGTGGCAGCCGGGCCGGAGTCCATGACCAGGCACGTGGGGGCTGCCTGTCTGGCGGGGGCCGAGTCCGCAGGCCTCTCGCCAATGTCATTGTAGACCTGGCTGGAGGGGTAGGAGGGGGCCTCGTAGCGGCCATCGGCCAGCTCCGCTGCATACCGCGCAGGCGACGGGGCCCTGCTCTGTGTCCGCTGCCCCTGAGGGATCATTTTACCTCCAGGATCGCGGTACAGGTGACCAGTGTCCTGCAGGGCAGGGACCCGGCCTTGCACTTGATCCCACGTCATTCTGCTGCCAAGCACTCCGTAACTGGGCAGCAAGTGGCCGAGTCCCGGGTCTCGAGGGTGGCGAGGCTCTTTGGGTGGCCGAGTAGCTCTGGACGTGTCACCGTAGTAATCCCGAGGCAGCAGGCCACCGCGAGCAGACATCACTGCCTGTCTGCTGTCGTAAAAGGTGAAGTCGGGAACGGAACTCTTCCTTCCGGCGCCCGAATGGTACAAGGCCTCTGGGGGGAGGCAGGGCTCGGCGGCCCCGGGCATGGCGGCGACCTGCAGCCCGGGGTTCGGCTGCTCATACCACGGTCCCTCTCCGCCTCCGTCTGTCAGAGAGCTGCTCCTCCCCGGAGCCTCGGCGATCTCCCAGGGGCCCTCGTACCACCCGGCAGCATCCCAACTCTGTGAACGCCCAATATTTATATGCCTGCTGGGAACCGGCATTGGAAAAAAGATGAGTGCGGCCGAGGCAGAGGAGGAAGCCTCTCTTTATAAATCTTCAATTACATACATCAAAACCAGACCTGGCTGGATTCTAACCCTTCCGAGACGGCAGGAACAACCAACTGGGGGTTTCCTATTTCAAAGTATGGCCTAAATTATTAATCCTCTGAAACCTTAGTAGACAAAACACAACACTCACGGTAACTTTGCCTCACTCCCCAACGGTGGCACGAGAGGTCTTTTCTTTACGGCTCAGTCCCAGAAAGGAGGCTGCACCGAGCCTGCTGGGGGCCCCTCCCTGGCGTGCTCACATGGACCTCGGCTCTCTCAGCGTGCGGATTAGGAGCTAAATAAAACCCCTAAAGCTTTTGTTCCATGTGACATCTCGTTAGACTGATGGAGCTGGCTGCCGGCTCCGTCCAGGCCTCCCGACCTACAACGGGGAATTATTGTCACACTGAGGCCCTGGCTTATCTCTCTCGTCCTCACCAGGGTACTTTTGGGATGAGCACTACCTCCCCCTCCCAAAGGCACCTCCCTGCGACCTGCCTCGGAGCGCCTAAAAGTGACAGAAGGAAAATAGAAAAAGACCGCTTTCATGTCAATTCAATCTTAATCCACCCTGATGAAATGTTAATCCATTGCACACGGCCAGGAACAAATTAAATGTGAACAGGCAGGCAGGATAAAACGAGAAAGTCTCACACACGGTTCTAGGACACAAGGTGCCCTGAGAAGTGGGCCAGCTCTGCAGCCTGACGCTTCGCCAACACTGACATCTGGCTCTGGGATGAGGCTTTGGTTATGAATCAAGCGAGTTACACTGCTCCAGTCCACATGGATCCTTCACCTTATTATTGTAAAACACAGACCCCTTCATGCTGCCAGGAAAAAAAATCAACCACTGTGTGTGTAATCTAGAATTTATCATTTCAAGACTGTAATAGAGCTCTACGACTAAACCCGAATATTACGAAGCAAAACCAGGAGACGTGGCTGCCTCTGAAGGACATCTTCCTTTGAATCTGTTCTCAAGAAAAGTGTAACTCCAGCAGGCACGGTCCGGCTTAGATCTTGCGGATGATTTTCCATATTCCCGTGGATTAGGACTTTATGTAGCCTACCAGTGACTTTAGCTCAATAATGCAAAGCACAGCAGTTCCTTAGATGAAGGAACGGCCCAAACAGGAGGATCAAAGGATTTCCTTAAACACACAGATGGGGGGTCGGCTCTGAGGTTGAGTGGTTCAGTTCGCGCGCTTCACTTAGGCTTAGGCGGCCCAGGTTTCACTGGTTCGGATCCTGGGTGCGGACATGGCACTGCTCGTCAGGCCACACTGAGGCGGCATCCCACAGGCCACAACTAGAAGGACCCACAACTAAAATATACAACTATGTGCTGGGGGGATTTGGGGAGAAAAAGCAGAAAACAAAAAAACAAAAACCACATAGATGGGTCCCGGAGAAGCAACTGTACAAACCAATGCTGCAGGTTCTGCCCCTCTGACTGTGGGACGCCCGTGACAAAGAAGGCACAAGAAAAATGCAAGGTGGTCATCGGGGAGCTGCCAAGGCTGTGTACAACCAGGACATTTTAAAATGAGGTAACGGGCACATTTGCAGCCATTAAACCTGAGTGTTTTGAATTCATTCACATCTCTCTCAATCTAAGATTCAACTGGAATCTTCAACTAAAGAAAAATACTAGGCATTAAAAAATTTCTTCTAATGTGAGAAGTAGAAGTTTCACCTGTGAGAGAAGAGAGTGGGTACAAGTCTGTTTCCAGGAACTGGAGGTACACAGTAATGAAAGACAGTTCACAAGGGCAGTGCCTGCCCCACCTCCCCATGTCCCGATCGACATATTAAACTTCGGGATAAGCTCTGTTTAAACCAACATGACTCCCCCCGCCAAAGAGTGCTGGTCCCCTAAAGCCACAGCTTCTGTGATTGCTGATGGACTGTTGAGGAGCTAGCCCAAGTAGTGCTCCGAGATGCAGCCCAGGAACCCCAGAGTCCATTAGTTAAACACCAGGGCCCCCACTTCTGATCCCAAAATGCCAACAGGCCATCAAGTCCTCTCAGAAAAACGCCCTGGCCGGCGAAGAGACCCAAACCCTCCCTCAGGCTCCTCCACCTCCTATGATGCATGAAAAGAAAAAAGAAGAAAACTTAACAAGCCACACTGCACAAGGTTGGGTTTCCATGTTTAAAAGAAGTCTGCTGGCGCCAATTTCTGCAACTCCTCTGCTGGCACATTTGCAATCACGGGCTGAATGGCCCGGGCAGGGGAGACGGAGGAAACAGGCCTGGCCACACACAAGACAATATTTACACATCTCCCCAACAAGCCTGAGGATGTGTTCACTTAGAAGATACATCAAAAAGGACAGGAAAACGTTACAGACCTCAAACTAAATGGAAATAGCACTATTTGGTTACAGTGCATCATTTCCCGGCACCACTGGGCTGCCAGGGGGTCGGCCAGGGAGCTGGTGGGCTGGGCAGGCCCAACTTCCATAGGTTTTCTCCTCTTCTGGGCACCACCGTTCAGAACCCGGGCAGAGAAAGGAGAGGGCTGAGATAAAGATGGAACGGTCTCACTGGGAACCCTGCTACGAATGAAGACAAAGAGACGGGTTTGTGTGGAAACAAGCCTGGCGGATCAAGCAGGACACACCTTCACCGAGAAAGACACCAGGTAACCTCCAGCAGCCCCAGGCCCACATCCGCCTTGTCACCTCCCTCTTCCAGTCTTGGGCTTTTGACCAGGAGGGGCCTTTTAACCCTCCCAGTGGAGTTTCCACCCCATTGCTGCTGCCATTGCCACCTCTCCTCCCACCAGAGAAGATGACCAGCTGGGCAGGACAGACAGCAGCAGTCCTGGCCCCGCAGAGGTGACCAGAAACAGGGCATCTTTGATACCATGTTTTTCTTACGGGATCCTTACCAGAAGGCTTGAACATCTGTTGAATGTCCCAGGCCCCGTTCTAGGTGTTCCACCCATGAACGACTCTACAGGCAGACAGAACCGTATCACACCCCAGATGCTGGGGCCAGAGAGGCTGGGCGCCTTGCCCAGGGCCACGAGTGCCAGATCCAGATCACTCCAAAGCCCACTGCTTTCCTGAGTCCCCTGCACTGGCCAGAGTTGCTCTGCCCTGCTGGGGGCAGGAAAGGGGAACCTCCTTTTACCAGAATTACCAAAGTTATTCTGTTATTTTCTTAAGGTTTTCCCAAACCCCCAAATATTATATATGTCACTTCTACAATTAACTACTTGAGTATCAGAAAGGAACTCCCAAACAGACAACTGCTCCAATCCCTCAGGATGGGGTACACCGGGCTCCCGTCAGGACCAGGCCCCCAGCCCAGCCCTTAGCTGATGCCTGGTGACTGCCCCACGCCTTAGTGTCATGTCATCGCGCCATTTCCTTTTCCTTCCTTTTTGTAATAAAAAAGCACAACACCATGTGGGGTAAATGCTAAGAGGCCTCCCTCACGGTGCAGGCGCGTCCTTTCAGAGACATGCGGATGAGCCCTTGAGCCGTCTGTGCCACATCCTTCTCTAGTGGGGCAGCTCTGGTGACTCACCCAGCTCTCGGACATCTAGTTGTCAGTTCAAGTTCTGCACCTGAAGCAGGACTATCTAGAGGAATGTGTACCCAACAGCCCCTAAGAAGCCAGGAACAGGTTTCTGAGAGGCGCCGCGCGGCCATGGGCAGACGAGCTTCAGGGCGGGCAGCACCCTCTGCGCTGCACCCAGGGGGCTGGGGCTCCATTCCATCCACTTCCAACCCATTCCGCTTGGAAGCTACCCAAACTCACGCAGCCTCGCCTCGCCTCTGCAATCCGCCAAATATTATGACAGACGTTTTCCTGTGTTAGGTACAAACACCTGTAACTGGCCTCACACTTTTCTAAACACTCCATGGATTTCTTTTTAAGAACACTGCAGTCGTTTAGAAAGGGCTGCTTTTCTGAAAACCTCATATTAACTAAATAAAGCAAGATGGGCCCAATTTCTGAAACAGTCATGAGTCTTACAGACTTAACTTGTTAATCCTGCAAAGAGTCTCACTACAGAAAATTGAGAAACAGACAATCCAAATTCTCCTGCAGACAAAATAAACCGAAGATGAAGCTGACCATGCAGAACAGTGTGAATGGCAACCTCAGGGTTCAAAGCAACATCCTCCCAGAGCCAATTCTTCAGTTCCCTGTGCCACGAAAGGCATCAATTCACAACTGCTGAGACCTGAATGCCACCCTAAGAGAAGGATCTAGATCCAGCAGGGAGGAAAATCGAGGCAGGGATGGGCAGCAATCCCTTCCACGGAGCAGCCCTCAGGCCAATCACCAACAGGCATCTCAAGTTCTCATCAGCACAACGACCTGGAAATCTGTTCGAAAAGAACAGGAAGTAGCAGCATAGTCCCGGGGCTAAGCCTCACTCTGTTTTTCTAAGGCTGGACTCCTGTGAAGGTCATCGGGTCTCACTGCCTGTCCCCTGACAGCATCAACCGCTCGCTCCTTCTCAGGAGGCAACTCTGGGGCATTCCTTGGTCAGCCCTCTTTGTGGTAGGCCAACCCTGGCTTGGGGCTTCCATTTCCTGGTCCTCCTCCAGTCCTTGGGGCCACAAGACCAACACAGCATTGAAAGTGAAAGTGGAAATAAGAACCCCCCGCCCCCAGTTGCTCCCCTGTGCCTGCTGAACCCCAGATGAAGCCACTAGAGCACCCTCACCCTCCACCTCCCACAGGCCACGTCTCCCGGGGGACACTGCTGAGGTTAGTGGGTTACACAGTTTTCCAGAGACACGGCCAAAAATAGGTCTATGATATCCCACTTCCTACTTTTAAATGTGTCAAGGCTGTGTTGGTTTTTGTTTGTTTCTGTCAAACCTTTTAGAATTTGTTTAAAAACAGCTTTCCTGCTTTAAAAAAGTTTTCTTTCCTTCTTCCTCCCTTCCCCCACGTCACCTCCCAAAGTACTTGGCTAATCTCGATCAGAGGTGGGAAAATCCCAAGTGCAGGGGTGAAACAGCAAATAGGACATGTGGCAGGGTTTCGACACAGCCTTCGTCTGAATGACACTGGTACAAAGAGAAAACCAGCAGAGTTGTCCAGACATCACATTGGTCATCAAAGGATCAACACGGCACCAATCACCCTTGGATACCCACTGCTTGCCCCCGATTCCTGAGCCCGGAGGCTTTGGATCCTCAGTGTAACCCTCCAAAGAAAACTCGAGACCTCGGGTGGAGCCTGACAATGAAACCAACCCTTTCAAGATGAGCTGCGCTGGCAACAGTGCCAGCCTTCTTGTTGTGACAAGATTTAGCCATTTTAAGTAAAAACAAAGGCTTGCACGTTGCTCCTGACTCGATTTCTTGACTAGGTTATAAAACTTAATGGGAGTTGTTATGAAAATTAGGTTTGATTCCCACTCGTTATGGGTAAAAAGTCCATTCTCTTTTACAGCATGTTTTGAATGTGCCAGTGGAGCAGGAAGTGTGAGCCACGACCCCAGCTCGACCCCAGCTCGGATACAGGGCCTGGGCATGCCACAGGACCAAGTCTGTACCTTGAAAGGCTGTGCTGAGTCCTTGGCAGCTCCTGGCACAAGCTCTGCCCCAGGCAGGTGCTCAGTGAACACTGCTCCCCCCCTCTCCGTGAAAACCTCCACTAACAGCTCTTCCTGCAAAATCTCAGCATCTCAGGTGACCCCAATTCACCTCGACATTGCCATCCCTCACCCCACCACACTCCATGTTTTATGTCTCATCTTTATTGGGTTCAGAATATTCCAGAATTCCTTCCTCTCACCTTTGTTTGCAATGCCTCAATCATTTCCATCCACCAGGGTCCAGCTCAAATAACCCACCTCCAGAAAGCGTCTTCCATTCACCCTCTGTCACTTTGTCCCTAGTCCAAAGAAATGTGCCACTTATCAAGGTGAGAACACCACCAAAATAATCTGGGGAATGCATTAACCCACAGTCAGCCAATGGTTTTCTCACTTAAGGGGATGGACCCTGTCCCTCCTGATGCATCCTTCCTCCATTCATCACTTACTGGTTCGTTTGACACACAGGGTACAGAGTGACCTGCAAAGTATGACTCTGTACGGGGCACAGGACTCGATGCTGACAGCTAGTCCTCGCCCTCAAGGAGCGTACGGTGTGAGGGAGGAAAATGACAGGTGTACATGATCACAAGGAAAGCCCCTACCCATGGCCTCCCCGGCCTCTGAACCCATGCCCACGGGGAGGCACAAGCGCCTCACTAGCAAGGCCAGCGCACAGTGGGCATTCACCGAGAGAACAAAGGAGGATCTACAGCCCCCAGGATCAGATGCTCCCACGCACGACCTACACTGCCTTGGCTTGCGGTGCACGGTTTCAGCACACGGGCCCGGATGGTACAGTCAGAGGATGGGCTGCAGAGCTTCTGCAGGAGATGAGAGGACTGAGCAGCCCCCTGCCTTGAAGAATTCCAGGGTGCGAACAGGGAGGCAAGGACCCTCTTGGTACCTGCATCTTCCCAATCAGGACTGACAGAAACAAGCTCAATGGACCTTCCAGCCCCTGTGATGAATAACACGGCAGGAGAGACAGGGAAGTGTGGGAACCACTGTGACCAGGTGCACGTGGATATCTAGAATGTGTCCCCCTCCCACTACTTCACAGGCCAGCTGGTGGTGCCGAGTCGAGTTCTTGCCTGGACCTGGAAGGGGAGCCAAATCTCAGAAAGCCACCTGAGACTGCTCAGGAGACAGACAGCTCGCTTTATTTCAAAGCTTGAGCTTTATTTATTAGCAAGAGAGTCCATCAATGTGCAGGATGCTCATCAAATAACGGTTTGATGGACTGAGTATCAATCAGTCAGAAGCAGGAGTCTCACTTCTCAGTGAGCCACTTGTAAGGATGTGAAAAAAAGTAAGCGGGCAAGAAGCTGCAGTGAAGGGCCCTGCTTTCACAGCCTCCCCGAGTACTCGTAATTAGGTTGAGCTGTGTTGGGACGTACCCAAGCCCAGGGACAGCCCTGAATTTGTGTTGGGCACCATCTGCAGGTCTACGGCTTCAAAGCCAGGACTGCTCTGTGCTCTGGGCCTCCTCTGATGAAGGAGACTCGCCCTGGATGCCCTGGAACTCTGGGTCCGGTGAGGTATTTATCAGGCCTTGAAGCAGACAGTCTTTGTGCAAAGGGGCAGTGACCAAGATGAAACGTGCCAGAGCTGGAAGAGAAGCCAGACGCTCCAGGGCACACTTGGGTTTGATCCCAAACACGGACACAGACACGGTGCCACCAACCAGAGGGGTGAACAGGATCCACTGTGGTGGGGTGAGAGACAGAGCAGCAGCCACATAACAAAACCAAGACAGCGAGGAACACCCACACCCCAGCCACTGACTCCACCTGTGCCACACCCCCACCCCTAACCGGAAGCTGAGCAGCTTTTTTAAATGTTGCTTTCAGAAACGTGGTGAGTTTAAAGAAATCTGCCAGGTGCAGACAGAGCCCATCATGAATCAACAAGTGCAAAGAGAGGCCGAAGTCTGCATTTCACAGATGAGTAACAACAGAGAATTAATAAAACATTTAACCTGATTCTCACCCTGCAGAAAGGAAGGGCCTGCCTGTGTGTGGGTAATTCAATGAACCCAGTCCCTAGATGGCAGTGGGCACCCCAGGGGAGAGACCGATGTTACAAATTTAGCTTAAGACCATGACCAGAATAGGCAAAATATGGCTTTTTATCCCTTGCAAATAACTTCTGTGAAGTTTCAACTTGACCACTCTCTCTCTTTACCCATCCTTTACATGAGCACATTGTTTCAGTACATTCGTTTACACTACAGAGTTCTAAGTCATGTCTAGTTGACTATTGTATATTTACATAGCTAATGTAATTATCACTAATCACATAATTACTGGAAATGTGCATAATTGCCTGAGCCAAACATATAATTACAATGTATAGCAACATTATGAATCCCATTTTTAAAATCCGCATTTTGGGGCTATTTAAAGATATTTATTAGAAGCGATTGTGGATCACCTAGATGGCCAGCCTTGACACTGTTTCTTTAGAAAGTGCTCCCAGTGCTTTAAAAAAACACAAGTAATGATTTTATAATGCTTTTTAAAAACAAATCGCATATAAATAAAAGACAAAATGATTTGGGACTGAGTCTGTAGACTATGCTCTCCCCATAGGGAAAGAAAGGCCAATCCTTCAGCTTTGTGGGCTCCCACAGGTGTGAGCCAGTCAGTGAAGACCCCCTACCTCCCTGCAGGGGGCGCTCAGCTGCCCGGACGCACCGCCCCACTTCAGCTTCCCTGCAGGGGGCGCTCAGCAGTCCTGGACGCACCCCCCCACTTCAGCCACCTTGGCACCTTAGACATCTCTGCTTCTTGCATATCCTAGGACCACGAATTACCTTTCTCTGGAACGTTCCACTGAGACGTACTTTCACAATGACCAGCTCATCCCACTGAGAAGACCAGAACAACATGGGGGAAAAGTCTTCTCCCACCTCATCCACGTAGCCTTTTCTCTCTGACTTTTCCTGTCCTCCTGGGTGACAAAGTTGATGTAGAAAGATTCCCAGAATTTATTACTATTTATGTGTTTAACAGACAGCTCTTGGTCTCAATTTTCCCCACATCCATCCCACCAGCCCATCTTTCTCACCTCTTTTTATTCTCTGGGCTCATGAGGTAAGGAACGTTGAATATAATTGTTTATTTAAAAGGCAGTCCTTGGGGCCACCCGGTGGCACAGCAGTTAAGTTCGCACGTTCTGCTTCTCGGGAGCCTGGGGTTTGCCAGTTCGGATCCTGGCTGCGGACATGGCACTGCTTGGCAAAAAGCCATGCTGTGGTAGGCGTCCCATGTATAAATTAGAGAAAGATGGGCATGGATGTTAGCTCAGGGCTAGTCTTCCTCAGCGAAAAGAGGAGGATTGGCAGTAGTTAGCTCAGGGCTAATCTTTCTCAAAAAAAATAAAACGGCAGTCCTATCATTTTTTTTTCCTGCAGAGTAAAGGAAAGTCCTCTCCTGAGTTACGCTATGAAAAGGACTTACCACAGCTCAGCTGACATAATCCTCAGTACCATTTTTCTAAGGATGTAAGACATTTGAACAAAATGAAGTAAAAATGAAATATGTCCTTTTTTAAAATTACATTCTCAACAGCCACAGGAAAAGATGGTGTCTAGTGACTTATTCTATTCTACCACACAGTAAGATATTCTAACAAAAGTCATCAGCAAAGCGATTGTGGGATATTACAAACTATGGACTCTGGAAAGTGCTTTTCTGGGTTACTTTTGCAATGCTGAGTGATTGCAAGCTCTCTTCTCTGACCAACAAATATTTGGGGCAAAGCAAACCAGCTCTGCCCTGATGCAGTAACGTATTACAACTCGAAAGGGTGCAGTTCACGAAGGCAATGTGTCAATTATGCCAGCAAACTAAACAGAGGGAAAAAGCCAGACCTAAACTATACACCAAAAAGAGAAGACTGTAGTCTGCTTCCGCCCAGTCTGTGTCAGTAGAGCCCGCGCCACAGCAATTCTTACACCAGAGCATTCTAGGACTGTTTGATACTAGGCATCAAGAAACAAGAGAACAAATGATAAATATCAAAATAGAAGGGCTGCTTTAAAAAAAAAAATTAAAATCTGGCTTTTAAGTCAGCTTGAAAGACCATTATTCCAAGCGATTTGGATGGAGTCCCAAAGACTGTGGCTAATGAGAAGCGAAGCTAAACTCTGTACTGTGCTTAAATCTCAAGCAGAGACATCCTGTTGAGGGGTGAAGGTGCACCCGGAGGCAGGATCTGGGCATGCAAAGAAGGATGGAGCTCCACTCCGTGTTCCCTCGGCTTCGACTTGGAGGACACAGAGGGGAGAGCAGCTAGGAGCAGGCCACAAGGGGACTGGGGCTCGGGAGGAGTAGGTCCTGAGGGCTGATGTGGAAGGTGTTGAGGAGGGGGCTGGACAGGCCTTGGAAGGCAGGCAGTGATTCTGGAAGCAGTAACTTTGCAGGGATCATTCCACCAGACTCGCTCAGCTGGAGCAAAAGGGTTCATTCAAGAGAGGGAGGGGGAGAGAGTAGGACCCTGGTGTGCGTCAGGAGGCTCGTCTGGCATGGGCGTCCACAGCCAGGGTTGGCACCGAGGCTGTGCAACAGGCAGGAGGGAAGAATCTGCAAAATTAGTGTTCCCAAAGACCAAGGGCGAGAAGACAAAGTTTCAACAAGCCCAGAGTGGCTACAGCAGGGCAGGGTGGCTTCACACCTTAAATCATAAAACCAAACAGTGAGAGACAGAGGACGTCCTTGGGGTTGGGTGCGGGTGGTGGGAAGGGGAGAATGGTGTGCTGGGTTCTCTGGGCTTCCAAGCAGAACATTCGAAAACAGTTAGTTCAGGTTTATAAAAGGAAGACTGGTGACAGTCCTAAGCCAGGGATGTAGATGCGTGAGGCCTTCAGGAGGAAGAAACAGTGGAATCCACAGAGCTGAGCTGAGGGAAAGTCCAAATAAAGAAAAGCAGACTGCCAGAGTCTCTGGGCGCAAACCACCGCCAGCTCCGTACCCGCTGGCAGCACCTGGGAACTGGGTACCACCCGTCCTGACCTACAGAAGGTGCTCAAGCAGCTTATAAACACAAGGAGCACCCACGGAGCATCCTGGAACAGCTGTTATACTTAACGGGGCACCAAACAAGTATCTGGGATCGTGGATTATGAGCTACATCCGAGTAAGCTCATGTCGTGAGTCTATCTGGATAATGGCTACTGAGAAATTAAAATATACAGAACGGCAACTGTCCCAGGAGCACCGTTCATGGGTTCGAGGGTTGAAGGGGTGGGATTAGCCCCACCGGTGTTCCTGGTACTAACCTTGAAGAGTGATCCACTAGGATGAGCTATGAACAGATGCGTGGGAGAAACAGGAATCTGCAGTCTATATTAGGTACATAATACTGTAATGAGGTTCGAGTCCCTGGGGGTGATTATAGCGTTGTGGTTCCACGGGAAACGGTCCCAGTTGGAGATACATGCCATAGGCAATTATGAGTAAATTGCTGCATCTACAACTGTCTTTCAGATGGTTCTGGAAAAGTCCATCCATCCATCCTTCCATCCACACACACATGCATATCTCTATCTACATCTTTATAAAAAGAAAGCAAACGTTATCACAGTTGTAATTAACAGTTGAAGAGAATATCAGTTGGTTGTACTATTCTATCAATCTTTCTGTAGGTTTGAAAAATCTTAAACACTAAAAATAAAAATCCTTAAATCTCAAACCCCTCACCCTGCATCAGAGCCCCAGGGAGGTGGGGGGACAGCCAGCGCTCTTGTAGCACGGTGCTCTCGTGAGGCGTGCAACCACACAGTAGAACTCATCTTTGACGCCTCCACTCCACGCGGCTTGAGCCACACTGACTTAAAGCACAACCAATTCCACATGGACGGCTTGTGCCACCCTCCCTGGCAGCTCCCCCATGACCTCTGACAAGCCCTGCAGCGAAGTCACCAGTGGCCACGCTGAGCCAGCCTGGCCTGGCAGCACGGAGGGCCAGCAGCTCGGACACCGGGTGGCAAGGGGTGCTAACTTGAGACCCAGGTCCACGCGCTCGGGAGCTCTCCCCACTCCCTAATTAGGAGAGGAGGGGGCTTAGTCAACAGTTCAGAGTTTCGTCCCCAGGTTTCCATTAGGTTTTAATTATGTTTATTTTTCCTTTCATGAATAAACCACTTCCAGACATTTTCAAAGATACCAGCGATGAGAACACATCACGAGGGGCCACGCTGGGCTAGTCAGGAATATCTTGGAATTCATCGCTGTAAATATCTTAATTCAAAACAGATAAGGTCCGGAAACCTCAGGAAATAAAAAAAGATGGTCCTAATATACAGCGTCTTTCATATGCAAAATGATCTTAGGTATGTGGAAGAACCCGACCTCAGGGCCTCCTTCCCCTCCCCAGCTCTCCAGCTCCACCCCACTCTACCCCAGGCCGGCCTCGCTCGTCCTGCACGAAGGGCAGGCCTACTGCCCACGGGCCAATGACACCGGCAGACGGGGCTTGATGTTGAGAGGTGCTAGGGTCGGGGGGCCTCTGGCTGGAGGATGGGGGTGTGATACACACAGTCTGACCAGAGAACCAGTGCCCAAAAGGTGAGCTGGTCCACAGGTGAGCGGGTAAAGGATTCGAGGGCGGGACCACGTGTCTTTGGTTAAAAACCGCCAATCACGCTGGCTCTTACCTTCACAAATTCTGTCCAATCGCTGTCGCTTGACTTTGTGCTTATCCACAAGGGCCATTCTTTATCGAACTTTGCAACTCTCTGATTCAAAAGGCAAAGCGGTCCTCTAAGAACTTAGGGGAACTCGCAGGAGTCTGCGGGCATTACGCCACTATGAACCCTGAAACAAGGAGAAAAGAATCCTTACTCTCTGGACACCCTGCGGACATAGGACAACAGGTCAGTCAGGACTTCGCTGCCACTTTCTACAAGGGGACCTGCCATCGGCGCCTGCTCTCCTCTCTCAAACACTGGGCGAGGGAGTTGCTCCAGGTCCCTTGTACCAATCTCCTGCCTTCTGTCATGTGACAGGAAGCAAGCAACACGCAGAAGACAAGTGTCTTTTCT
Source organism: Equus asinus (assembly GCF_041296235.1). Classification (NCBI taxonomy): domain Eukaryota; kingdom Metazoa; phylum Chordata; class Mammalia; order Perissodactyla; family Equidae; genus Equus; species Equus asinus. The sequence continues at coordinate 8,114,889 of NC_091791.1, read as the reverse complement.
TTCTGAAAGCTGTAAACAGCAGCATCTGGACCTCTTGCTTTTAACTTCAGGGCTGTAAACACCAATTACCGACCAACCTGAATTGTAACAATTTGTACTCCAATGCCAGAGACCAAGCGACAGCCAGTGGGGCCTGCCCTGGATCTCTGGGAACCAGAGAGGCAGAGCCACAAGGGGGCAGGCTCATCGACCAACGTGGACTAGCTGGGGAGACGGGCCCAGACGCATGGGCACCAAGATGCAGGCACCCAGCTGTGGCCATGCGACAGACTTTCTCAAGGCCTTCTGCCCGGCGGTTTAGGAAACTTTCCAAAACTGCCCTTCAGGGGTCACAAGTCAGAGCCACTGCTGAACACAACACAGGCCGCTTATCCCAGTGCATGAGAATGGGAGTGGAAGACACGCACCACCTAACCAAGGCTTGCCCAGCGCCAGCTCCCCGAGCCTTCCTCCCATCTGGAGGGAGCCACAGACAGCATCGGCCAGGGCAGTGTCCAGGCTGCCGGACTTGATGCTGGGCAGTGGCAATCGTGCCGCGCCTGTCCACGCGTGCCCACGGTCCTGCAGGAAGAGGTGAGGCAGATGGAGGAAGCAGAAGAGGAAGGCCCTCGTATTTGGGTTGGGGTGTGAGGAACACTCCAGAGGGAGACCGGAATGCCATCTGAGGAGCTGCTGCCCAGCCTGCTTGTGGAGGAAGCATGGGGCTCTACTGGGAGGCTCTGACTCCCATTTCCCGCTCATCCAATGAACAGTTGAGGCCACAAATCATCATCTGTAACCCCAACGTCCCAGCTTTTGGCTCATTGCAGCAGTCTTATTTTAACAACAACACGATATACACACAGAAAAAGTTGTCCTCAGTTATCCAGCAAATGAGGGGAAATAGGAGACAAAAAAAACGCTTCGGCGTTAATAATGAGGGTTATTATGTATGGTCATCAATTACGCAAAACGCTGGGAGTTCCTTTATCAAAGGTCAGAATGCAGGTCTGACTATGAAAAGGTAGGCGACTTCCCGGTAGTTAACGGCTAATTTCCCAGCAATGAGGCTGAAAAAGCACCCCAAAGATTTATGGCAACAATTAGGTGATTTTTTTTTTTTTATTTTAAAAGGAGCTAGGAAAAAGCACAATTCTAATCACATAGATTAATTAATGCAACATCCAAGAGATACCAAACTCTTTCCAGACCTGGGATGATCATCCTGGGCCAGTGAGGAGACCAAGGTCATCTAGAGCAAGACGCACATGTAGTGGACACATTTGCAAAATTCTGGTCTCACTCTTGCTGGGCTTTATGAAAGGCGATCACAGAAGGCGAGGGGAGTTCCCATAACTCAGGCAAACCTGAGATGAGAGTCCCGGTGGGACCACGAGGCTCTGGACCCGAGCATTTGTGCCCATGAGAGACACTCAGAGGCCGGCCCAGAGCTCGGCCGGTGCTTGGGTCTCGACCTCTGATCATCAACTGTGTGGTCTGGCCCCTCCTCGACTCTGGCGAGATGACAGACCCCACGTTAGCTGAGGGACGAGAGAATTAATTAGTCACTATTTGTGAAGTGCCGTGGAGATGAAAAATGACAGCAGCATCATCCGAGGCAAGACGGGTCTCACCCTCCTCCTCCAATTCCCAAGTGAGGAGTAATCATTCTTTTTGCTTTTCCTTTGAATTTTAATTTGTATAATTAGATGGCTTCCTGAAAAATTGATAAGTAGAATCTCTATTATGCAATCAAAGAGAGATGAGGCATCAGCTTATACAAATTGTCTGCACCCTTTATTTAAAAAAAAAAAAAAAGCCACTGACTTCCAAATCTGGCCTTTCTTTGGGGGGGGGCGACTCTTTATGGCTGGTCCTGGTCCTTCTGTGGGGACCCTTCAGCTCTGGCACCCACCCAGTTTCAGACCAGCCAAGTTGACAGGGAATTCAGACTGGCAAGGCGACCAGGCTGAGTCTGCTCTGGGTTTCATGGCAGTGATGACCACTGGCTCCTGCAGCCTCCATCCCCTCCCCCGGGATCTCTTCTGAAGCAGGAACTTATGAAATGTGACATTTCCCTCCTTCGCCCTCCCAAGGAGCAAGCTATTTATGAGGACTTAATTAACATAACCCTCCTCCTGATGAGAGGGACAGGCCCTCCTCAGAGCTGAGCTGTGAGCAGCGGGTCTCCGGCTGGTGTCCACACTGATAATGCCAGCACCCCGCCATCCACACTGGGCCTGGGCTCCCCTGGTGGTGCCTGCTAGGAAAGCGAACCTCCGCCTTTACTTTATACCAGGCTCCACTCATAAATCATGAATATTTTTGCCCCTGAATTTATCATCACTATCATCAGTTGACACCATCTAGTCAATGTTTAACAACAAATACATAAAGGTACAGACAGAGAAGAAAAACAAGGAAGAGGATGTGTTCCCCTGTCCCACTTTTGCTAAAACTGTAAAAATTCAAATCATGGTGGTGGTGTTGTGGGTGGAAAGAATTCTAGAACCGCTTGCAGAATGACCTTGGACAAGCTGTTCCGGAGGCAGGGTCTTGTTTGTAGAATGGGGATAATGTTCCTGATGTTCCAAAGTGGCTGTGAGGATCAGATGAGAACACGCATGAAACCATCTGGTGCCAAAGAGCAGGCCTCCGAGAACCGCCCGCACCTTCCTCTGGTGAGATATCCCCTGGACTATCACTCCCCTGGCTTAGGCTGGGAGGTCAGTCTCAGCAAAACACAAGAGAGATCAAAAGTCAGGTCTTTTCCTAAGTAGAAATTGTGGTGCACTGATGCCAAACCTTACAAGAAAAAACAATGCCTTCTCCCCAGAAAGAGAGAGACTGAAATCACAGACAAACCACAGAAAGGTCTACCTAACACTTTATTAGCTTGGTGATGAGATGGGGGTTGAAAGTGTGGTGTCAGTGGCTTCACCTTATTGCAGAAGGGAAAGCTGCCACTTGGAGACTCCTGGCTACACTAGAAAGCAGCTATAGGTGTGGAAGGTGTGTTCCATGTGGGTTTCAAAGAGAAACGTGAGGTTGAAGAAAACAGGGAATAGAAAGGAGGAAGAACGCTTCACTCACAACCACTCACTTGGATATCAAACACAAAACAGAAGCACCCAAGAGCCAGGGCAAGAGAAACAGGAGGTTCCCCTCATCCATCAGGGTCTAAACCCTGGGCAGATTAATATCACTAAATGACCATTAGCAACCCCAGCTGCTGGGACCAAACCACTAAAGTGTGCAGAAACCCAGGCCTCAGTAATTTACATTCTTAAGATCTCAAATAAGTTCCTAAGGTGCCCTCAGTTTCTCTATGCCCGCTCCTAGTCTTCACAAAGATCAGGCAAATGAAGGAATTTATACAAAGTAATTGATGTCTTCAATGATGTCTTTCAAAATGAAAGTTCTTCTAAAACCAGTTAAACACGATGATTGCTTTCAATTCTTTTAAGGAAATCTACTTAAACATTGTGATAATAAAGAGAACCCAAGTTTTGCAATATGCTAACGAATTAACATTGTTGTAGTGAAGCAAGGACTGCCGGGAGTTCTCTGAACCAATGGAGCCCTTGAATGCATTTCGTCGTCACACCTGCAGGGTGGTGGGTTTTCCGTTTGAGAGAGTGAGGTGATCCAAGGCAAGTAAAAAGGCCCCTTGCAGCCGGGCAGCACTGGCGCACAATGTCTCAGCCTTTGCGGGCCTGGGATGCCTAAAGGGTTGACATCACTCCTCGGGTCCCCTTCACCACAGCCTACAAGGCTCTCCTGATCTGTCGAAGGCTCATTTACCAACCTGTGAGGGACCTAGCAGGGCGCCACCCATTCAGGCTAAGGCGACACTAAGCACCTGCTGACATGGGCAAGGCCCCTGCAGCTGGGGTGCCATCCAGTGTACCTGCAGGGTCAGCCCATTTAACTGCCTTGAGGATGCCGGCCCACCGTGATGACTGCCCAGGAGACCCTCTCTGGCTCTTCACCTAATCCCAAATAAAGCCCCAGGTCTTCAGGCTATCCCCAAAGAACCGGTTCCAAAATCTTCAGAAGCCGAACACACTCCTTCTTTAGGAAGATACCTGGGCAGAATCCTCTGAAGAGGTGATCTGGGTTGTGCTTTGTAAACTATATCTGCAGAACCAGTTAAAATCCAGCTATAATAAAGGTTCTACAGGGGCCAGGGGTCAGTGGGAAAAACACTGGTTTAGCCTTTAGTTAAATGGTTGACAGTATGACAACTAACAAGAAAACTATGAAAACTGCACTTTAAGAAAGGAAATGAAACTTCTGGGGAAGATCAGTCATGGGAAATGAGCTTACTGAAGTCAAGTTTGTATACGTCTAAGCTACTGCTGTTCCCTGATTATTTACTCAGTAGCTTTTGGGTAAATTTAGTTTTTTTTGGAAAGATCAAACATAAGGTTCAGAAATCAAATACATAAAAAGAAGCACAAGAAAGTCTACCACTCCCACAGCCCGCAGCCCATGCTCTAGAGGTAACCAGCAGGACCCTGCAATAAACACTGAAGCTTCACTCTGGTTCCTGGGGCCAGATCTGTCCACTGTTCAGCAAGACTAGGGAGCAGAGCTGCTCATCTTTCCCCAGGGAATGCCCAGCAGCCCAACCCCAGGGTGACAAGGTCACTCCATGGTCACATGCCCTCAATCTGTTTCAGGGGCCCCACCCTCTGATCCCCAGGGGCTGACACAACATGGGCAGGCTTCCCAGACAGAAGTGCACAGACGGATCAAGAGTGGTGTGCCCAGGTCCACCATCCTTTTCCAGCAGCCGGGGGCGCCAAACGTGCTTCAGAATTAAGAGGTATTTGGATTTTTAAAAGGCAACACAGCGCCTACACCATTATGATGGACCCCTAGACAACCATTAAAATTTCTCCCCCGGGAGAGATGAGCATGCTCCCTCAACTGGATTAACATTCAGAATATAAAAAATAGCCTCTCCACAATTCAGGCCAGGTCAAAATCTGCCACCAAATGGTGACAGAAGAATTCAAGTTTTCAGAGCTTTTTACAATTTGAACACAAGGCTAAGGGATTGTGGGCCTGTGGTTTTATTCCTTCCATCTAACTCTCACCAAAATATTCTTTGGGGCTTTGAAAGAGACAAAGAAGTGAAAAGTGAAGTCCCTTAAATCTTTCTACGTAGAGCTTGTGATGTCATAGAAACATAGAAAGCGAGTCTTTCAGCACGTGGGATCTCAGTGCCAGTGGGAGTGTCCTGTGAGGTCAGAGGCTGCCATGAGGAGGGGGCAGACGTCCCCTTGGCCAACAACGCTGAGTGAGTCGTCCTGCTTGGTTATCACGTGAAAATACATTTCCTGGTGTTAAATGCCAAACTCAAGAATCCTAACTGTTTCCACTTGCTAAAAGCTATCGTCAAGAACTGAGGACTGGAGCAGAAACAATTCATGATTTTCCTAATCGGTTGTTTTATTTGTGTCCTAAGGAAAATTAAGTGTTGGTCTTCCCACGCTGAAGAAAAGGAGACACTCCTGTGTTAAGAATCTTCACACGTTTTTATAGCACCTGACTTATAAATATGGTTTAAAAATATACTCACTTTAATAAAGTATTTTTCAAGAAAACACCAAAACGAAACAAATATAAAAGCAAATAAGCAATCTTTCATTCAAATTAAGATGTGTGATACGACACCTTTTACTCCCATTATGTTGAGACTGAGGAATCACCGAAACAGATGAACTTTTCCTTTCCCAATCTCCCGGCCCTTCCTTCCTGTGGCATGACAATTCTGATCTGTAGCTGAGAAATTTGGTTGAACAGGGTCAAGGGATGAGCAACTTCAAGCTCAACGTGGACAGAGGAAGTTCCATCCTGACCAGACAACTCGTCTTTTGTTACATACTGAGTGCAAGAAATTATTATAGGACATTTATATCTGAGCAAGTGAAAGCAAACACCACAGAGAAGTATCCAGAACATCAGAAAGATCTGAAATGCCTGTGGAGGGGCTCGGCCATGCTGAGGTTTTTGGGGTGGCCAGTCCAGTGTCCCAAAGGTCCCCCGAGGGTGCGTCTGCAGTCCATGGTACAAACTGTGCACCACACGCACTTGCTGTGGTTCAGTGCGGGGAACTGATGGCCCACATAGGCTTGGACCTAGAGGTCAACCCAGGCGGGAGCCACCACGAGACGGCACCTGGAAGTTATATGCTAAACCTGTGCTCAACTTTTAAAACAGTCTGTGGAATAGGGAGGGGTAGGGAGTAGAGATTTAAGGCAACTTTGGATTATTTTGCTTTTTCCAATATATCTGAATTGTGCTTGTACTTAAATGTCTAACAGACATCAGAGGAACTAGTTGGTTATCAGATCACAATGATGAGATCTTAAATTTTAAAAAATCTTAATGTTAGATTTTGAAGAAGTCGGCCTCTTGATTTCTTGCCACTAGGAGGCCCTGACTCCTTGAATGCCTTCTCAGAGCGTCTGCCTTCCTTGGGGGACACACTGCTCTGCTGCCCCTGTGAGATCCCAGCCCGTTTGTCTCTTGACACCATGGGGTCCAGAATCCACGTGTAAGGGTATGCTCTCTGCAGTCACGGCTCACTCGAAAAGCTAGCAGAAACCACCGTGCGGGGCCACCCTTCTGTTCCAGCCCTTCCCCCCAGCAGGCCTACCTAGAGGAGGCCTGGCGCCCAGCGATGGCGCCCTTCGGCCGACAGAGGGCACCACACGCCCTGCACAGCCTTCCGGAGGCAGCAGAGACCTGAGGGGCTCTGCCAGGACTCGCCTTGCTCATTTCCAATCCCAACTTGGACTCTACAAGAACCTGGAGAAAATGAGACCAGATAACTCCAGAAGGAAAGGTCTGAGCCAGTTTCAGGATGACATGCTGCATTTTCCCTCAATCTCAGGATGTAAAAGGGACAGAAGACACCTCAATTCACCCTTAAAGCAACAGAGGTTTAGATGTAGGAATATGACTGGCCAGGGGAAAGGAACACAGCAGCAGGCCCTGCTGTTGTCTGTATCTTCTGGGCTGGCAGCTGTGGTTCGCCCTTTCAGAGCTGAAGTTCAGGCCCTGGAGAGGCAGGTCACAGAACAGGGCAGCCCCCTGGCCCGAGCTTGGGGCCCCAGATCCAGGAAGGGCCCTGGGCCACCCTGAAGGATGATTTTCCATTATGCCCCTAATTCTTGTTTAAAGATACATCACGGAGGAATGAGCCACAGGGATGAAAGATGAAAACAACTTGGCAGAGACGTCATTTATAAGAGGAGGAAAAAACAGGTGGGACTGGGCAAGGCCTGTCAGGGTTTCCATTACAAAGCCCAGCTTCTGGGGCACCACACACCCCTGATAAATTAGGGATTGCTTCATCCTCCTCAACCCCCACGGTTCAGTTTGTGTGGAACATGGATGACCTCAGAATGCACCACCTTTTCAGTACACACTAATTTGGAGAGGGAGGTGGAAAAAAGCGGATTTTTCCAACCTTATTCAGGAACTGATGCTGGCCAAGAGATGCCATCCTGGAGAAAGGGCCTTCTCCCTGGGCACCTCAACCCAGCCCTTGCACTTTTAAGGCCGCTGGCCTCTACCTGCTGGACTGATCATAGCAGAGGGAGAGCTGACGTCTCCAGTCTTTTCTGATCACCAGGTTCTAAGAAACAGATGCACTGATGCAGGAAATCAGTTCCCTTCTCCACACCTGCAGGGCACCTGAATGGTTTGGGTTGGAGAAGGAAAAGAGGGGCTGGTTTAGTCCACTGATGCCGAGGTAGGGAACACACATGCCCCATATAATCCCCACACTTCCATAGGACCAGCATCTACTCTTACCACCATTTCAAAGCCAAGGTTGCCATAGTAACAGATGCCACCGGGCAGTGTGGCTTACTCTTGGCCTGACTTGGCAGGTCACGCCTTTGGAAGGACCCCACACATAGAGATCCTGGGTGTCCCACCTGAGCTCTGATTCCGCCTTCTCCAGAAAGCCTCCTGGACGAGTCTCTCTCCTCCCTCTTTGCTCCACCTCTGACATCACAAGCCCCTCCTCATTTTGTTCCAAATCACATTACATGGGATTTGCTTTGACCTCCTGGAGGGTCCTCTGTGAAGCCCACTTCAGGGTGGACAACCCAGTGAGGCATGTGGGCCACCTGGTGGCCGAGGAGAGGCTGAAAGAGGCTGACAGGCAAGGCCTAGGTCAGAGGCTGACAGGAGAGGGGAATCAAGCTGCTCTGGTAGAGATAAAGTTATCAATGTAAAGGATGAATGGCTGGAGTCCTTTGTCCGTTTTCAGAAAGCAAGTGTCTGGAAAGATTATCTCAAACACAGTGGAAGAGCTCACTCCAAACCTGCCCACCTGCCTGAAGGAGCAGGGACCCAGCCTCCCAAGTTCAGAGCGATGGGTCACAGAGTAGCCAGTCAAGGACCAAACTAAATAAAGACTCCTGAGCAACCTGCTCAAAACCTGCAGCCCAGCCAGTTGTGTACAGGCCAGTGTGGCCAGGAGCGCAAGCTCACCGATAGCCTGGGCAAGGCCCCTCACACAGCTCAGCTCATCACTTCCCACGTCCAAGGGGCCAACCCTTTAGGGCATGCCATGGGACAGGGGTGTTTCACGTGCCTGGGGGTGGCCCATCCTTTATTTCAAATGAGGTGTCGCTTGCACAAAGGCAGACACACAGGAAAGCCAACTCACATCTTGGGAACAGAGTGCTAAGTTTGTTTTATGATGAGAGAGATTCTGCATCTGGATCTTTACAAGTATCCAAATTCCATCATAACGTTTTATACCAGGAAGGCCACTGGGCTGTAGCTGAGGAGGCACCATAAGCCCACATGGCACCCCGTTCTCATGCAAGAGTTTCATGGAAACGTTAAGCCAGAACCAGACAGCCCTAACTCCAGAAAGTCCCTTGATCGAAGAGTAGTTCTTCCCAAATCTTATCTTTTCAATCTGAGCCATAAAAAGGAAAATCTTAATCTTATATGTAGCTATTTAACAACATGAAATAAAAGAGCCTGCAGCTATTCATTTTGCTTAACACGGTTTTACTGTGGCGGTCGGGGAGCATGATGGAACCCCGAGGGTCGGCAGGCTTCGTGTGTATCTGTGACTGCAACTGGAGGGGAGGCGGCCAGCTCCCGGGTGGATGGGGGAGGAGGAGAAGCGAGTGACACTGCTGTGTCACACAAATTCATCTTTGCTGACCGAATGCAAGAAGAAAAGAAGGGAGCTGCTAGCCAGCTCCTTTTGTTTTTCTGTTTTAGAGTATTCCTGCAGTTAAACAGTCTTTTGGCATTGTTTCACCTGTTTTACACCAGCCACAAGTCTTTGGTGGGTAAACAATGCCATTTTTACATTTATTGTAGCCCAGAATGTTCTGGGCTATGGCTAAAATATCCCTTGGTGTAGACAGGTTGGTGGAACAGGAGAGGAGGCAGCAACGCTCCCCATGAGAATCTTCTAGGCATGTGAATCCTTGTTATACGGGGTTCTTCGAGAGCAGGGCAAACACTGGGATGGTAGGGGTGGGTGTGCTGCATGTGAACACAACCACCTGTTTAGATAATTACAGTTCACCGTGTGTTAACGCCAAGCATCCTAATTTCATGTGAAATCCTATTAAAGAACTTGGGACAAAGTGACGGCTATTTTAAAATCCGCTCTGAGCTAATTTATGGGGATGCTGCGCCCACCAGAACCCACGCCAGACAAACAGACAAGGGAAGGAGGCTCCGAGGAGTCAGCGTATCTGAACACTACATTTATGTCCCCAGACCAGACAACACGTGAAAATAGCACCAGACGATGTTCTGGGAGAGGCAGGGAGCTGAGCGCCCACTCCCTGCAGCACGGTGCTTCCTGTGCAGCACCCATGGGCTCCTCAGCAATGTAAGGGAGACCCCGAAAGGCTTAACACACATCTTCAACTAAATGCCCACAGTCACACCGCGTGTAACTGTGTTGTTACGGATAGAATTAGGTCTCTCCCCCAAATTATGTTGAATTCCTAGGCTCCAGTACCTCAGTGACATTATTTGGAGACAGGGTCTTTACAGAGGTAACTGAGTTAAACTGAGGTCATTAGGGCGGGTCCTAATCCAATATGACGGGAGTCCCTATTAAAAGGAGAAATTTGGACACAGATATGGACAGAGGAAGACCATGTGAAGGCGGCCACCTACAAGCCAAGAAGAGAGGCCTGGAATAGACCCTTCCTTCCCAGCCCTCAGAAGCAACCAAGGCTGACACTTTGGTCTCAGACTTCTGGCCTCCAGAGCTGTGTGACAAGGAACTCCTGTTGTTTAAACCACCACCACCCGCTTGGTGGTGCTTCGTATAGCAGCCCTAGCAAACTAATCCATGTCTACTGATGACACTGGGGACGACCACCCCACAAACCCTGAGGGATCTCACACCAACGATGAGGGAAAGCTCAGGGCCTCCTCGGCAGGAAGCCTGGCAGTGGTGAAGGGGCCATCCCTATGGGGTTGACATTTGCTTCGTTACAGAGTGCCAAGCCAACCTGAATCTGGCCCATGATGGAAAACTCAACAAATATGGACATGCCCACAGGCTGTGCCCCAGTGGCTACTAAGCCGGGCATCGGAACAGGGCCTGGTCGGTGGAGGAAGGGGCTGCGGGCCAAACTCCCACAACGTACAAGGGGCAGCCTCTCACACAGAGACCTGTGTTTCCAGGGGAGAGACAAAGAGAGAAATGCCCTAAGCTTACCTTCCTTTAACTGTGTTCTCCTCCCCACCGGGAAGGCATCCTTCTGAACACACCACCATGTCCTCCGTGTCAACACCACCTGGCAGATCTCTCTGCCCCAGTGTCAGGGTGGAGAGAAGGGTGCTCCCACACTGCCTGTGCCCGTCCCTGGGTCAGGCCCTTGGCAGACCTCCGAGGAGGCAGGAACTTGCCTGGGAATCCACACGGCCCACGGGGGTTTGTCAGCAAACAGATGGCTAGGCTGTGCCCTAAAAGACCTAGCCTGAGGGGTAATGGTCTCCTGTGGGCCAGCCCTCCATTAGGGACCCGGACTCTGTCCACAGTGGCAAGATGTGTTTCTGCTTCCGGGGCAGGGATCCTGGACTCGGGCTGGACATTGTGACTCCAATCACCTCCACTAATACGGCACTGGGGCAGTCTTGTACATCTCCACACTTCTAAAGTCTTGGGAAATTCTGAACAGAAGCCATTTCTGACCGTAAAAGCATTCTCCCTGGGCCCTCCTCAAATTATTTTCTCAGAATGGAAGTATTTATACACACAAGACAGCATGCAATTGCTGACCAAGTATTTCCTTGAAATTAAGAACTTCCAAATAAATTCAGGCATAATAAATGATGTCGCTGCAGCCACCACTGAACCTCAGAGGTGGGAGAGGGGCGGAGGACCCCCAGGTTTCTGGGGTTCGGCTGGATGTTAGCCTCTCCAGGGCTGGAGCTCCCTCACCTCCACGCGCTGGATCCTGTGTGCTGTTGGTACTCAGATGTGGCTAGCAAATGGAGTAGATTCAAAATGACCCCTTTTCATCCTTCAAGTTGCAACCACTCCTCCCATCTTCAAACAGATAGCAAGAGGAAACAGGCAATGAGCTCAGAACGAGCACTTGTCTTCTGCAGTCCAGGCTCTGCAGACCTGGTGGTCTCAGCTCCTTCTGCTGTCACCCAACAGGGCAGAGCAAGGAAGGCCCTCTGTCCTCCCAAGGTGCCTCCCACAGGCTCACCCCGGACAGGGCCACAGCCCGCCCCTCCAGGTCCATCAAGTGCTGCACCAGATCCAGAACCCAAGGCCTTTGGAAAACCACAGCCTCCACCTCACAGGCAGTCGGGGAGAGGCTGGCGGGGAGTTGGTTTTTGAAAGGTCTGGGGTTAGACACCTCCAGGCTTCAGACACAGCACCTCAGGCAAGAGCTGGGTGAGCATCTCAGACACTTCTGGGGGAGGGGCGATCTAATGCCACCCCACCCCTCAGGACCCCCTCTTGCCCTAGGCTAGGACTGGGGTTGGCCAGAGCGGGTAGGAAGGTCTGCAGATTTGGGAAGAGAAGAGAGAGGAAAGGGCAACTTCACAGGAGAGGAAGACACACTTCCTGACTCGCACTAACAGGGAAGCAAGAGGCTTCCCTGGCTGTGGGGCAGGGGCGCTGGCCACTGACGCCCTTCATGCCCAGCAACACCAGGAACCTGGGGCCAAGCATGGGATCCGATTCTGCACAGGACCCCTGGTGAAGGCTGCAGGGACAGGTCTCAGCGACCTACCCTGAGCCAGAACCACGGTGACATGTCAGCTCTCCACAGCAACCTGCTCCTGGCCTAGGGGAGCCAGCGGCAGGCATGCCTATGGAGCAGGGGGTGGGGCGTGAGTTGTTGGGGGTCCATGGGGGATTTTCAGAGCCATGACCCTTCCTAAGAGGCCTATCACCTGCCCTCTCTCTGCTTGGGACAGATTCCATCCCTGCCGTGGAAGCCAGAAAAAGCATCAATACACTACGGCCCCTGTGATGCCCCCTCCTGCTATTCATGCCCTGTGTAAACTCTGCTTCTAACAGACTTGACTCTAACAAGAGGCAGGTGATGGGCCATCATTGCTGAGATCAGACCATGGCTTCTATCTTGGGCATCCTCTCTCACTCTCTCTATGGAAGCCAGCTGCCATGTGGTAAGCTACTTTATGGAGAGGCCCACGGGGCAAGGCACTGAGGGTGGCCTCTGATCACCAGCCAGCCAAAAACCCAACCCTGCCAAGAAGCAGGCAAGTGGCCTTGGAAGGGGACCCTCCCCCAGTCGAGCCTTCAGATGAGTCGGCAACCCCAGCTGACATCCTGACTGCAGTATCATGAGAAACTCAAGCCAGGGCCCCTAGCTAAGCTGTGTTGGATACCCGACCCAGGGAAACCCTGAGATACAGTTTTGTTATTTTAAGGCTCTAAGTTTTGAGGCAATTTGTCACATAGCAATAGCAACTAATACAACCCTTTGTCCAATCTATCAAATTTACTATGGTTGCTGATATAATACAGTTCAACAGAAAAGATAAAAACAGTAATACATTTGTACTGCGATGGCACCAAGTTTATATTACCTACAGGACAGAGAATGCTAACAAAAAGCCACCAAAATGCTATAAATCCTCGGCTGCCCACGCTGATGCGAGGTCTGTGATATATCCAGTTGGGTAAACTCTGAGGTGAACTCCACTCTCCGCACATCCACAATGCTCACAGGCCTGGTGAACGGAAAGTCTGCTCTGATTTTCACTTACCCCAGACGCTTAAAATAAATTCCAGGGCTGCACTCAATGTGCACAGAGCTAAGGCACCCTGGGGTCTCCACTCTGACTCATGCACACCCATAAATCTGGGGACATGAAAAGGATCAGAGATGGGGCCCACATTAAGAACGCAGCCTTCGAGGACACCCTCTGCACGGTAATTCACTGGATAAACAGGCCCTCTCGCTTTCTTATTCTTAGAAATGGTCCTTGAACAGCAGCTACTATTAAAGTTGAGCTCTCTGAATCAGGGAAAAAAGCAGGCAGGTAACATGAAAGGCAGTCTGCAGAGTCTCCGAGTATAAACGCAGCCATTCCTGCAATGGGAAACGACAGATGGGAGCTCTGAGATAACAGTGGGCCCCGCCTGGAACCCAAAGGGCAGAAAAAGGCATGGAGTGTAGCTGGGGGTGCACGCACACATACACACGCACGCACAGCAACACACATGTGCATATGCTTGCATGGCCCTAAACAATTTTTTGGAACCGTGGCATTTCTGGAACATTCTGAGACTTGAGAAGTTACCAAATCCAAACTGCTACCCTCACAGATAGAGAACCTGAGACTCAACAACTCCAGGCCACTCCTAGACAGTGTTTCTGCTCATCTTTTAGGATCCCGTGTCACCCCCAGCAGCTCTGTAAGGGTGTTATTGGTGCAAAAATCTGCAAGCCCAGGGGCCAGCTTGAGCCACACCAGCCAGGTTGGGAAATGTGACAGCTACATCTCATTGAGCCACACCCACAGTCCCAGAACCACAACTAGCCCACTACCCCCCGCCCCCTGCCTCCAAGGCAGAGCTCCCAGACCTAGCAGAGGAAATAATCAGAGACAGATCAGCCAAACAGGGAAAGAAAAACTGGTTTGTAAACTCATTAAAAAAACAAAGTCCAGGTAGAAACATACGCAGCCATTAGCAGGGGCTCCCTCTAGGGAGTGGGACTATGGGGGGGACTATGGGGTGGGGGGGCTCCGTCTCACCACAGAGTCCCGGATGGCTGGAATGTTTTTACCACCTGTATTACTTTAACAATAGCTAACACTCACAGAGCGTTTCATGTGTGGCAGGCACTATTCTAAGAGTGTTCCAAGTGTTAACTGGCGCAATGCACACACAAACAGCCTGCAAACACATTCTGCCATGCTGAATTCAATAAATAAAATGTCTACACTGCGGAGAACACAAACCAGCACAATCGCCCATCTCAGTTACCAGATCTGCTCTGGGCAAGGCTTAGGGTAAGTCCCCAACATCCCAGGTGCGCACGACTGAGGTGTAACCCCTACCCCCAGACACTTTCAGAGGACTGAGCCCAGGGGAAGCCCAAATCCTTTAAGATAACATCACAACCCAGATGCAGGGATGGTGGCTCAAAACTCATTCCCCTCTAGTAATGTGCTGGTCTCCTAGCTATGCTGTGTGTGTTAGTTTCACGTAAAGGCTAAAATACCGACACCATCTTCCCGCCTCTGGAACAGAGACAGCACCTAGTCAGATGGTGGTCTGCTCTCTTGGACAAGTGAAGTCTGCACCCAGAGAACTTCCACAGGCTTAGGACTTCCAACTTGATGGCTCCCAATCCCACATGGGCAATGGCTTGTCCGGGTCACACAGGCTCCACAAGGTGTACCCACTGAGGACCAGCCTCCCAGTCATGCCCGTGGCCTCCAATGTTTAATGAGCTATGATCATGACATATCCACATGCAAGGTCCGCACATTCTGGAAGGTTCTCTCTTACAGGGATGTGTTGGGTCCTTCAGTGCATTTTTGGTTTGTGAGTCTCCACTATACCTTTTAATGGAAGCCACAGCATCCCTTTCCTCACGGGGCACAGAGTAGCTTCCAGCTGTGGACCCTCCTAGCTTTGTGGAACCCAGAGCGTGCTCGGCTCCCCCAGCAGGTCCAAGGGGGAGAAGAGAGGCGGGCAGAAACAGGAGGCAGGGTGATCTTATTCTCAGAAGGGAACTCAGGAAGGGTTAAACGGATTTTTAGAAACAAAACTTAGGAAAATGGCCTCCATACAATTTGATGAGGTCAGCGAGTAGAGAGGCCTAATGACACTTGTAAGAAAAAACATCTGTCGGTGTCGAAAGGTCAGCAGGAAGTGAGTGGGATTTACACGGCTCTGATTGGCCAGACCAATACTCCTAGAAAGAGAGACACACATGGCTTAACTTAGCCCAGAGGAACAACAAAAAACCCCTTTCAATTGTCCTCTGACCAGCCCCCCCCCCCCCCCAAACAAGAGGCCAAACCCTGAGCTATGAAACCCGTCGAGGACCCTGACTGGCAATTAGCTCTTTGTTCATTCACTGATCAGCCACCGAGGCTAAAATATTCCTCAACCAGCAGTCTTTGGGGAACGACGCTCTTGCTGCATGCCTGTGTTGCCTCTCTGGGCCACAGAAATCTCCAGTTTTTACTTTTTGGTTGGAAAACAACTTGGGTCACTTGAATAGCAAACGTTTCAATAAATCCATCATCAGAAAAACCAAAACAAGAGGTTTCTTCGGAAAAACAGGAAGTCCTGGCACATAACACGGCTTAAAATAGGGCCAAGTTCATTTGTTGACAAAACCCCAGCCTCCGAAGCCCGTAGCCCTCATTTGTCCAAGATCCAACTTACCTTTTAATCCTGCTTCAGGAACCGTCCTGCCCCTCCAGCAACAGGCTGGCCTGGTCTTTGTTATGGCTCTGACACAGGTCACGGGGCTGGGGCCTGGCTCGGCCTGGCTGCTTCCTGTCCACAAGCCCGAGGAGGGTCTCAGGAGAAGCCGGCCCCCAGCACGGCCGCTGCAGGAAGCAGACCTCGTGCTTTTCGTAAACGGGGGGCCCATGTCAGGCTGCTCATCGGAATCACGTAAAACTCGGAGGCCTTCTGGGATTAGTGTCCTGTTTGTTCTCTATAGACTCTTCCGGAGGCTTGCAGAAGCCCTGACTCTTGGGCCCAAACTCCCAGGCTATTATCTGAACTTAACCCCTGTGAGGTGGGCAGAGCAGGCTGTGGGCTTGGCCACGTCATGGGGAACGAGCCTTTCTTTCTCAAGACCAGGCAGGAAGGAAGCCAGGAATATACAGTTTCCATTCTTCCCAAAGGAACCCACTTTAAAGGGTACAGGCACAAGAAAACTGCCAAAGAACTGTTACAGAAAAGTTCCTCAACTGACAGAGCTAACCCCGTGCACAAAGTAAAGCCCGCCTTTGTACACAGAGCACTGTGTCTGCAAGACACCTCCCGCCCCATCCCTCACGCTGGCCTTTCCCGCTGCGGCTACCTCCACCCCCACCCCACGAATTTCTGCCTTTTCCTTCCTAACTGCCAAGCACCAGGAGGACGGTGTTAACACAGCGTGGCACGATCCTGCATCATAATTATACCCTTGTTAAAACGTGACACCACACAATGCATATAGATAGATCAGAGTCAAGTCAGCCAAGTTCTTACAGACATCACCACCACCAGCTCCATTTCCCAAGGTCTGTGAGTCTTCCACGACCTTAAATGTTTCTTTACCAGCAGGGAAGGCAGAAGAAGGTTTCTGCACAATTCTGTTGGGTACAAAAACCTCCTGGTATATTGCATTAACTTTTCTATACAGTTGCTAACCCAAAGGGGAATTTAAAAAAAAGTCAGTCCAGGCTTAAGTAGAAAATTCTAGTGGTTTCAGGATTCTGGTGAGTTCTGTTGGTTTATAGAGGGGAAGATTGGCTGTTGTTACGTAAAGAGTAAGAGGCAGACGACTTTGTTGAAGCAATGACAATTTACAATTCAGTTTCAGGTATGTGGACAACTGTAGTCAGAAATGGGGGGAAAACAAAAAATACATAACCTCGAAAAGTAACAGGATTTAGATGAAATTTAGTTTGGACCCAAGACTTGCCACCATTGTCCATCCTGATTCGCAGCCATCCCAGACCCCCGGGGAGGGCCTCGGCCTGAAGCCAGCACGCTGTCCAGCTGACTGTCCACGCTCAGTATTTTACGTCATTTTTAACATCCCACGAGCAACATTCCCAGGGCACGAAGGCTGGAGCGAGCCCTGCGCGAGGCCGTCCTCTCTGGTTTCCTGCTCCGCCAGCAGGCGAAAGGCTTCTAGGGGTCAGAGAGGAATCTGCCAGCCTCTGTCTGGCCTCAGGGGGAGCCAGACAACTGGGAGCCTATTGTGGCTCTACTAGGGGAGATACTTAGGATGGACTGGGGGTTCAGGATCCACCCGGGCTCACCCAGGCCTTCACAGGTTAACCGCAAGGCCTTCGCCCCTTTGAATGTGCTCCATTGCCCGACCCTGGTCCTTCCTTCCCAGTGGCAAAAGGTGCGTTCGGAACCTCTTCCACATAATTGAAGAGCCGTTGTACAGTGGCTGCAGCGAGCCGCTCATCGAAGTTATTCCTTTGAAGAGTGAACAATATGGAGAATTTGAACATATGTGACAGCACGCAGCTGATGCACACAGGCATTCCACACAGCCATTTATTTTAAGGCATCATGTGCTATTTTTATACTCCACCTAAACACTGCCAAGGGAATCCACAAAGGAAAACAAGTACGTGGTATACCCACTCTGGCTACTCCGGCTTCATACTTACGAAACAGATTACCACTGCACCCTATCTGCCACCTTGTCTCAGACACAAAGGTCATAAAATAAGTCATCTGAAATTATTTGAGTTCAAGTACCTTTTTTTTTTTTAAGAAAAGGTCACAAGCGGCTTTTAAATGGAAATGCAATTTTCTTACTCACCACTACTGGCTGTGATATTCCACACTCCTCGTGTGTGTGTGTGTGTGTGTGTGTGTGTGTCACAGCTCACCTGCAACACTGGTTTTGACCAAGCAACAAACTTGAAACTGCTGTGGAAGTGGCGATGCTTTAGACCCAGAAGGGAAAGTTCTGGAGCCTTGCTCTCTCCATGTAATTATACGCAGAGCAGTCATGCAGAAGTAGTATTGAGTGTATCCTGTGTGGGCAGAACCATGACCAAGGAGGGAGAGGAAGCCAAAAGGAGATTTCATATGGATAAAGAAGTTTCTCACAGTCAAGGAAAGGCTGAGCCCTGGCCGTGAACCACACTCCCCTGGAGAGATGCTCCCCACCCCCAACCGACAGGGCATGGAGTACCATCTAGGACTCGGCCACAGTGGGAAGACCCCCTTGACCAAGGGGGCAGGGGCATCAAGGTGAAGGAGGGGGGCACCATGCAGTCTCACACCTGTAGATATTCTTCCCTGTTCTAGAATCTTCCGGTCTGCCCTGGAGGCGTGCCCAAGGCACCCCGCAGCCACCCCCTATTAGATCCAGGTTCCCCGTGGCCCCTGTAATCCTGAACTCTCACAGGATTCCTGCAGAGGCAAATAGCCCTGGTATGTACCATTTCGTTTTCACTCAAAACATCCTTCCTGGGACCATCCCAACAAGCTGAGCAGACTATTTTCAACTAAGGCCCTGGCATTGTCTAGGAATGTTTTCAGGACTAAGCAAATTGCTAAAGCAAACATCGTATTTTCGTCTGCTAGGACAGCCAAGCACTGTAAAGTATTTCCCGACGGGACTTCCAGGGGAACTGCCCCCTCTGGTGGAACCGTCTGCACCAGACACTCTGTTCAGGTAAAAAGTCCTCACCCTGGACCCAGGGGCGTGGGGCATCACAAATTCCGTGGAGGTGGTCTCTGCATCAGGAGCCACCCTCAGCAGCCCGGGGAAGGAAGCGGGGCAGGGTGGGGAGGGGGGGCTGGCTCCCTCTCCCCCTGCTGCCTGCCCCCAGCCCCAAGGCACCGCCACTGCTTAAACCAAATACCAATTCTCTGCAGCTCTGCTGGAGGGCACATAGAGCCACCAGGTGACCCGGGGCACGGCAGAGGAGAACAGGGTTTGTAAAGGAAAACCAGGGAGGCCCTGACAGCCCCCGCGAGGGGCAATGGCGAGCTGGTACCGCAGGAGGAGCGGAGGCTGGCAAGGCTGGGTTCCGGCGCACCCCACAGCGAGGTCTCGGCCCCTCAGAGCCACTACAATGATTAGTAGCATTACTGGCAGCAGCAGCTGCAGCAGGAACAACATTCACAGGTTTCAGAGTCCTGGGCACCGTTCTGAACACTTTGCATGTATTAACTCATTCTTCCCAACAGTCTTAGGAAATAGGTGTGTTATTAGCACCATTTAAAATGACAAAGCCGAGGCCCAGAGTAGAAAACAACTTGCTTAAGGAGACACAGCTGGTGGTAGAGCTGGACCCTGAGTCTCAGCAGTACCTTCCAGCTCTAGGCACAGTCACTAGCCTCCGTGACAGCACCTAAACTCACGCGTATTCCAGTTAGTATTTTCAAAGGGCCAGACCCAGGGGACAGAAACAAGTGACGGTGCAGCTGCGCCCACACAGGAAAATAGGGGTGGGCCGGGGGCAGCTGAGGCCTGGAGTCTACCCCCTCAGCTTGGATAATTAGAAAGAAGGTCGTCCTGAAGAAGGGGGTTGGGGCACAGAGTGGCTCATAAAAGTTACTAATTGTTAAATTTTCTTTAGGCATGAAATGTTATTATTACCATTATTTTTAAGTGGAAAAAACAATTTCTATCTTTTGGAAATATAAACAGGAATATTTACCGATGCAATGAAATGATGGCTAGGATTTACTTTAAAATAGCCTGGTGGGGTGTGTGTGGGGTGCACATGAAGTAAGACCGGCCATCAGTTGCTAACTGCCCAAGCTGGCTGACGGGGGTGTGGGTGTTCAGTACACAACTTTCCCTGCTTTTGTCTATTTGAGAATTTCTGGCTTGTTTTCTTTTTTAAGCTTCTCTCCATCTGTAAAATGGGGACAGCGTCATCCACTTTGCAGAGCTGCTGCAGGGATCATGGACTGCTGGTGCAAACTCAACACACAGCGGAGGAGCTTGAAAAAGGCGGCCCGTGCTACTGGGGTTGTTATGAGTAATAAGGAATATTGTGCACCCTGCATTCTCCTGGCGGCCCCAAGGGTGGCTGAGTGGACAGAGAGCTGTGCCTGGATGACGGCTCTAGGGCTCCAGAGAGCAGGCCAGGCCAGCCCCTGTGGGAAGGGTAGTGAGCTCGAAGAACGCCTCCTGCAGCAAGGCTGAGTCCTGGGCAGCTGTACACCGCGCATCAGCATGGGCACCAGCCGCCACCCGGACTTTCATGACCACAAGCTGTACTACACAACCAACACTGGCTGAACCAAGAAAGAACAACGAGCAAATTATCACATCCTCCTCCTCCTTATGAAGAGATTGGAAAGCTAATTACGTGTTACTCTGAGTACATCTTTATTTCCGATGTGGAACCGGTGTGGGTAGATTGCTCTACTGGGTAGAAACGTCATATTCAAGAAATTCTGGTTGTTTGTTAACCTGTAAGTCACGTGTATGCATGTCACATACGCGTCACGAGGCCCCATCATGCCCCAGTGAGGAGTGACCGTTTGCTCACAGCCTGGCTTAGCCACTCGAGGAACCAACAAGAGATGACAAGGGCGCCCTGTGAGAACACCCAAACACGACACTTCACTCGGCGGGCCTTACACAGAGCCCTTCCTTGCTGTGGCAAAACCGTTAGGTTCCTCTTGATGCACACAAAACCAGGGTGAAATTCTAGGCCTTAGCTACCTGCCAGCAGTAAAAATTAATTGCCACATAAAATTGCTGATTCCCACCAAATGAAGCTCTACGATTTATCAACTCACGGATGGCGCAAACTCAACAGCGGGTGAGCCGCACCACCTGAGTTATTGCCGTGTTTTGTATCAGTGACAGCTTTACTGGGAATGAAAGTTTTGCAAATTCATTCACGTAGGACAAAATTCCAAAGTAAACAAAGGCATTAAGCAGACGCAGCCCCCCTGCAGCTGTGCCACACAGACTCCCCGAGCCAGAGGGTGCCTGGAAGGACACAGTTCTCCAAGCACAGGCCTGGGGTGGGGACTCACCCGCACCAGACGCACTCACCCCCCCTCAGGCTGCTGGGGGCACCACCCCACCCGGGGGGCACCGCCCTGGCAACCTGAAGCCTCCACCCCCTAACCCTCAGAGCCCACTGTACCTTAATTACCCCACTGCACCTTCCTGAAGGAACCCAGTTATTTAAAATGCATTAAAAAAGTAAATCGCTGCTGATTGCTTTATTTTCAGCCAGGGCTATGAATTTATAAATAGCTTATGTGGCGTAGCAGACAAGGAGATGGAGAGCAACTCTGCCAAAGCCAAATGGGAGCGACAGAAGGGGAAGGCAACGCCGTGCTTGCAAGGGGGAAGACGCCTTTGTTCCAGCTGCAGTCAGCTGCCTGGGAGCCCGGGACCTGACCACTCCGTGGGCTCACCCTGATCCCACGCCTTTCAGACAGCAATGGGTTGGTCTCTTTCTAATCTGAATAGGGCTGGGCACAAACAGCTAAGTTCTCTTCCAGTTTCCACAATCAGTGAGGGGAACAGGTAAGGAAACTTCCAAACTCCCCGAACTCAGGCCTTCGGGGGAAAAGACAACTTGGGGGGCCTGTCTGGGGGGAGAGTGTTCTTAAAGAGAACATTGTAAGGGGTCATTGGTCCTCCTGCCAAAGGAAATAGCTCCACCTGTCAAGAGAGAAGCATCCCAACTTCAATGCAAGAATTTCCGTTATATCAAAGAACATCTGCGTCACAATCCACGGCCGAAGTTTGCTTCGTTTTCGGTTTATAGTCAGCGTAGATGTTCTGAATCCACTTTAGAATCCTAATCTCAAGAATAGTTTGAAATGAAAATCAGAGAGGTTCTTGGTATCCAGCCAGCAGATTATTCCCATTTCTGGCCACTACAGTTTGTCCCTCTGTCACTCTCGACCCCTCCCTGCCCATGCAGAGAGGAAGTGGGATGCGGGCCTGAGGTTTGTGGTCAAGGTCACAGGAAGAGAGAGAAGAATGAAATCTTTCTGGTTTGCTTACTTAGCTCAAAGCTGGTTTTGTTCTGTTCTTTCTTGGCCAAGTTTCGCATATTTAGGGTCTTAGTTTCACAAGTTTTCCTACCTCACTGGTTTTACTGCTTAATGAGCAGAGAATATTCTCTAATGATTATCTTAAACACCCCCACAGGTAACCACAACTGTTTCATGTAGAACATGAAATACTCTGAGAACATGAAAGCAGCTCTGAGTTGGCGATGAAATGTTCACCGCTAGAAATACTCGGAGCTGTCCCCACCGCCATGGGCTTTGAACCCGTCTCTACATAAACTGGGGATCAATCAGGAGGCTGCTGCAGAGAACACCTGGAGATCTCACCAATTTAGCTGCTGGGAGGAAAACGGGTCACATGTTGACACAAACAAAATTCATATGGAAGCTACCTGCCTGCCATGATCTATGGTCTGGAGTGTTTTCTGACTCTGGGATCTGATGCTTCTAGGAAGGACAAGCCATCATCAGAACCCAAATGGAAGTTGTGCCACTGTGGGACTCGGCCCGAGCTCAGAAACAACTGACCCACCTGCTGACGAGGTGACTCACTGTGCTGTACAAGCAGCATTTGTACACTTCTCTGTAGGGATAATAACACTTTTTACAAAGTTAAAAACAATCCAAGGGAGAGTCAAGATTTCAGTTCAATTCATGTCTGGCTGTCAAGTAACTTCAGCAAAATACAGGGCATGGTCATTGGCTACTGGTCCCACTCCTGTCTCCCTGAAGCCCTGGGGCCTGGGAGGTTTGGGGAAGGGGAGCTGGAGAAGGAAAGAGGTGTGGCTGTCACTCAAGGACGCCAGGATCAAGGAGACACCAAATCCACACCCCTGTGCAAAACCCTCCCAGCGTTTGTTTCTGTGGGTCTGAGCTGCGAACTAAGTGGGGGCCCCAGAGCAAATGGGGCGTTAACTCAGAGGAGGAACCCACGGCAGTAGCACATGCCGGCTCTGTGGCCAGCCCCAGTGGACACGAAATCCCACCGAGACTTAAGACAAACTGATATCCATCCATCCTCCAACTGAAGAAGTTGTTCATTTTCCTCTTCTAGATATTTGGTCCAGCCTGACTTTCCACAAAAGGATGTCAAAAAAAAAAAGGGGGGTCATCATCCACCTCACTCGGAACTCCCTCTACCATCCAAGCTCACGTCCTAGACGCAGGTCAACATGTGGTTGTCCCAAGACCAAAGGCTCAAAATATGGTGTATATGTTTTAAAACATGGCATGCCATGGGCAAGGGGCACCCTGGTCCCACCTCTGCAGCAGCCAAGTACAAGGTCAGCTCCAAGAAACCACTGAGCCTGCAGGCCTGGTGAGCGTCCGACTTGTGCCCGGTAGGCCCTCCAAACTCCTCAGGAGGCCTCACGTAGCCCACTTCCTCAGGATCCATCACTTCAGCAACATTGAAGGGCACCTGCTTCTGGACAGCCAAGAGCACCTCACCTCAGCCAGTGTCCAACAAGAAGTCAGAGAAAGTGAGGAAATGACGGCCAGAAGGTCAACCTAAGCCTGCAGCAGCAGCTCGAACCGACAACCCGACTCCAGGGGATTCTGGACGCTTTATGGCAGAGCCAAGGTCCTGGAAGACACATCTGTCATGCCTGCAGATCTTCACTGAGCCCCGGCTAGGTACACGGCAAGAGACACAGAATGACTGTCCCAAATTCCGGAATCTGAAATTTCATCTGCATTAAAAGAATCCAGGGGCCAGCCTGGTGGCACAGAGGTTAAGTGCACACATTCCGCTTTGGTGGCCTGGGTTTTCATGGGTTTGGATCCCGGGTACGGACATGGCACTGCTTGGCAAGCCATGCTGTGGTAGGCATCCCATATATAAAGTAGAGGAAGATGGGCACAGATGTTAGCTCAGGGCCAGTCTTCCTCAGCAAAAAGAGGAGGATTGGCAGCAGTTAGCTCAGGGCTAATCTTCCTCAAAAAAAAAAAAAAAGAAAAAAAGAATCCAAGCTATGTACAGAGGGAGTAACATAAATCAAAAGAAAAGTTACTCTGCATATAAACCTCCTTCCTCTCAAAATAGCAAGTTGTAAAAATCTAGGATGCAAGGAATGTTATTTACATTTTGGGTAACTAAGGCTTAGTGATCAATGAGATGAGAACTTTTCCTCCTGAAAGGCTGCAAGTTTCAATGGGGCAAGAACCACAGTGGGAATTAAGTGGCAGAGGGGTCAGGAATTCATCTCCAGATGGCGCTGAAGATGCCCAGCGTCCTGGAAGGAGGAGGGCAGGCTCCAAGCGGCTCAGTGCCCAGCCAGACAACTGTCGGGTTTCCTCAGATTGGTCGCTCAGGCAGAGGGGCTGTGCCTCCAAGCAGAGGGGTTTCTGAGCCACTGCTCTCAGGTCTGAGTGCCCAGGCCCTGGAGAGGAGGATGTTTGGGACTATCAGGGTTTCGGGAGGTGTCCCCAACTCCCTTGCAATCTGGAGGCTGGGCCCAGCAAGGGGGTCCCAGGGCTCATGTTCCTCTCATTGGGCTACCTTTCCTGTCTCTGCGACCCAGCTCCCTTTCGGCAAACACATCAGCCCATCTCCCTCTGCACGAGGCCTCCACTGCCTGACCTTGGACAACTCACTTCATCTCCGCCCCTCAGCTCCTGGTCAGAGGCGGGAGATAAGGCGCAAGAACAAAATGGAGTGATGCCCGGGAAGGGCCCGGGCAGAGCAATGCTCACCATCCTCCCAACAAACCGCCTTGAGGCTGGTCATTTCCAGCCTGACTGTCCTGTGACGAGGCTCCCTAGTTCCCTGCTTTGTCACTGAGTGATGGCCTCCCCCATGAGCCACCTGCCAGCTCCCAACAGTCGGGCCCTTCTGCTGACAACACCAGCACCACACAGCAACTGTATCAGAGCTCTGTCAGGTTTGAAATTCCAAAACCAGAATCAGGAGCAGCCTAATCCACAAAATATCCACAACAATGGGTTTCAGCCAGCACGTTCTTGCTCAAAGTTTCCATGTAGACAATTCTGTTTTCCAGTATTAAATTCCTAGACTAGGACATGGTCACTTCTGTTTGTTTTGCTCTTTCATCAGGAAATGGAGACTTGCGCCGACTAAAACCCCCTTTTTATGGAGGTTCTGAAAGAATATTTCGTTGTTTGCCTGCTCCCCTGACACTCCCCCAAAGCCGAAAAGAAACCAAAGATGTGAAATTATTTCCTTTACTGCACCAAAACAAGCAAACAAAAACAAAAGCCTTAGGGAGTTGAATAATATAGAAAGAAAAAAAATTACCCTCTCTAAATAAACTATGGACTTTATTTAATAATAATGTATCTATACCAGTTCATTAATTGTAACAAATGTATCATTCTAACATAAGACCTTAATGATAGGGAAAAGTGGGTGCAGGGCATATGGGGATCTGTGTATCATCCTCTCAACTTATCCGTAAATCTAAAACTGTTCTAAAATATAAATGTAAAATATATTGAAAAAATTTTTAAATCAAAGAAAACACAGTTACGCACTCTCGTCAGCACCGCATTCCCATAAGGAATCATTGCCAATGATTACCTGCCCCCACCCCTTCTGAGCTGACTTGCTGTTTGTGTCATAGTGAGATTCCATCAGCTTCCAGATGCTTCTGTGCACTGTGACAGGGCTGCAGGCTCCTCCGCTGATGGGGGCACAGGGCAGCAGCAGCCCGGCTCGCAGAGCCAGGTGAGAGGGAAGGGGCATTTGAGGGGGGCTCCATAAACCTGAGAGCCTGCTGAAGGCTGACAGTCCCTAGCACTGGACTAGAGGGGCCAAACAAGGATTCAGGGGAATGAATAGAAAAACTAGGAAATAAATGCAGAACACCGCAGACGGAGGAAGTCGAAAGCCCGCTGACAAATCGGTCATGTGTATAGTTAGCTTGAGCAACATGGAACAGGAAACTAATCCAACAGGCTGAAAATCGCGTTCCGATTCTTGGAACAAGGCAGGGGGGAGCCCACCCCAAAAGTGAAGACAGCCCAGAAAGACGGCAGTCACACTTACAAGACAAATTAAAACAGAGCAAATGGCAGTAACTACCAGCCAAGGAGCCAGAGGATGGACCAGGAGGCCAGGTTTCAAAGGGCCCTTTAGAAAAAAAAAAGCTGACTGGAGCTCTGAGGAAAACAACGGCAAAATAACATCCTTAACAGATTAGACAACACATCTCTGAAACCACAGCTAACAGTCCAATGTTTTTCCTTCAATAACAAAACGATCAGCAAAAATCAACTTCCCAGATACCCAGAAATGGGTACCACACTGCCAAATGCTTCCAAAACAGACAGACACCACACCTTTGCAAAAGATGTCTACCAAATGCCGGGACTTCAGAAACAGAGAATGAGAGCAGGAAACAGAGTCTGGCAGTATTCACGGTGGAGGACGAGCCAAAACAGTTGGCTGCATCCAGATGCAGAAGGCAGAGCATCTGGTGGAAGATAAGAGGTCAGGACAGTCACATCCCCTCCAAGCTCTGAGGGTGACTGGCTGGGGGCTGGGACATCAACATGACACACAACCTCCTCAAGGCCTGGGCGTGCATTTTTGCGGCCATATACCAAACGCCAGGACAGAACAACCCATGTCCAGCCCCTATTTGTCCTGCAAGAAAAGGCAACTGGGAAGGACAAGACGAAAAGGAGCAGATGTCAGTTTCTGGGTCCACCACACACCAGCCTCTGCTCCTCTCGGTAAGTGGGGAGGGTGGGCCCCCAATACCATCTACCAGCAGCTGCCGAATGGAGCTGCTGATGCCCCCAAGTGGCCGCCTGGAGTCTCTGGAGGGACACACAGAGCACACACGGGGTGACTGGTCTCTCTCTCTCCTGGCCTTGCAGGGCCCCAAAGCTCAGGTTAACAGAAAGCTCGCCTCGGAGATTTGGTTTATTCCCCGCGATAGGTGCTGCAAGACTAATTATTTTTTAAGCAAGACCCCAAATCATTAACAAAAACAGTGATTACAGTTTTGGCAATCATTATTTAAACCATTACTTAGACTGTTGGATGCAATAAATAAATATGACAGAATGGCAAGCAGCTGAGATCCCACCTCCGGAGCCCAGAACACGGTGTCAGAGAGAGAATGAGGCCATGGTGGTTCCAACGGGCTGGCCCAGCCCTCACATTCCAACCTGGCCTGGCAGACGGTCCCGACGGCTGCTTCCTGGTTTGGCAATTACGGGGCCACTGTGTTAAGTTCTTACATAGTTTTTCTTCTTAATCTCAATGTTGGTGATACCCACTTAGAAGCTCAAAACCATTTCATTTCTCCAGTTTCCACATCTCCTTCCAATTGTTTTTTTTTTTTACATAAAATGAACATATTAATGGAATTGGAAATCAATGCTTATGTACCTTGATTCTTACAGGGGTTACCTAAAATTACAGCGACAACAGATTTTTCCCAAAAGAAAGATAAAATTAAACTTCCTTTAGAATACAGGCTCATTAGGATTTGACATGTACTGGTCGTTGTACGTGGACTTGCTGCCATGGCGTCTGGGTCCACGCCCAGTGACACGAGTGACCCTGAGCCAGGGCCGGGCACTGGGCTGGAGGCTGTGCAATGTCATCTCACTCAAGCCTCCACCCCCGCAGGCCACATGGGGAAAGGCTTCAGGAATCCAGCCAGAGTCCCCTGGACGCTAATCCTCAAACTCGCCCAGCACCACAGGATGCTGAGTACCACACGGGCTACTTCAGGCTTTCTCAACAGCGGCACTGTTGGCATTGGATGGGGAATTCTTTACTGGGGAGTGGGGGACTGTTCTGTGCATTACAAGATGTTTAACAGCATTCTTGGCCTCCACCCACTAGAAGCCAGTAGCACTCCCTCCCCCCCGCAAATATAACCACCAAAAATGTCTCCAGGCATTGCACAAGTCCCCTGGGGGCAACCCCCGCGGGCTAAGAACTGCTGGGCGACCTTGCACCAGTTCTTCTCGCCAAGACATACAACAGGAGTCAGCAGGCAACACCCCAGACCAATGCTGGAAGTGGCCTCTCCTGCGGCCAGGCGGCCAATATACTTTTGCACCACATAGCGTCCATGCCAGTCCCTCCAGACAGGACCCCTCAAGCCAAGGTAAGAGAAGCCCTCCCCAATGTCCTGAGAACCTCTAGGCACTATGGCCAGGCAGGGCTCCAACCACCACCAGACCCTCGACACAGGCTTGCGGTGATGCTAGGCCAGGAGGGCACCCGGCTGGAAATGGGGGCAATGTCTCCTAATTCTTGCTGGTTTTAAACTAAAAAAAGTTTTGGCCCAATCTGATGATCATTTGTCCTTAAAAAGCACTGCATAAAAATCCACACGTGATTTTTTTTTTGGCAGAGGAAGATTGGTCCTGAGCTAACATCTGTGCCCATCTTCCTCTGTTTTGTACGTGGGACACCACAGCATGACCCCCGATGAGTGGTGTAGGTCCGCACCCAGGAACCAAACCTGGGCAGTCGAAGCAGAGTGTGCAGAACTTAACCAGTAGGCCACAGGGCCCGCCCATGCACACGCGTATTTTTAATGTCAACGGTCTAGTGATATCTTCGCCTCTGTGAAACTTTTTAGTAAAACAATGATCTTTCTTTCCAACAGACTTTCCTTTTAAAACAAGTTCAATGCTGTTCGCCCAACTGAGGGTACAACCTACGGAACCCTGCCTTGGCCCCAGGCTGTGGAAAGCGAGGTCCTCTCGATGACTCCCAGAGACTGTACGCATCATTGGGGTCTGCCTGTGTCACTTGCTAGCATGGCGACAGAGGGTGAGGAGCAGGATGGCCGGGGCGTGGTCAACGTTAGGGAGCACCAGCTTCTAACTCACACGGGCTGGTTACTCGCAGGTCACGCCTTCCCTTCTCACCCCCAAAAGGGAACTTGGGAGGTAACTGTCCTCCCAAACGTTTTCCCTCCCGACGACTCACTAAGAATCTTAACGAAAAGGACCATCTAGGAAACAGTTTAAATCCACGTAACTCAAGGCTTCAGACGCTTTCCTATCCCTGGAAACAGCTGTGTTTTGGGCCCCAGTGTTCTCATTGGGAGAACAAGAAGGGCGAGCCAGTGGCCTCCAGAAGCTTCCTTCCAACGCCCGCACGTTGTGACTTTCTGAAGCCCAAGGCACCACTTCGTAATTCTGAATGAGGGGAAGAGAGCAAGAACAGCTCATCCCCCTGAAAACAGGAACGAGACAAGGATGCCCTCTATCGCCACTCTTATTCAACAGAGTACTGGAGGTCCTGGCCAGAGCAATCAGGCAAGAAAAAGGAACAAAAGGAATCCAAATAGGGAGGGAAGAAGTGAAACTCTCGCTGTTTGCAGACGACATGATCTTATATATAGAAAACCCAAAGAATCCATTGGAAAACTCTTAGAAGTAATCCTCAACTACAGCAAAGTTGCAGGGTATAAAATCAATTTGCATAAATCAGTAGCATTTCTATACTCTAATAACGAACTAACAGAAAAAGAACTCAAGAACACAATACCGTTCACAATTGCAACAAAAAGAATAAAATACCTCAGGGTAAATTTAACTAAGGAAGTGAAGGACCTATATAATGAAAATTACAAGGCCTTTCTGAGAGAATTGGATGACGACATAAGGAGATGGAAAGACATTCCATGTACATGGACTGGAAGAATAAACATAGTTAAAATGTCCGTTCTACCTAAAGCAATCTACAGATTCAACGCTATCCCAATCAGAATCCCAATGACATTCTTTACAAAATTAGAACAAAGAATCCTAAAATTCATATAGGCAACAAAAGACCCCGAATTGCTAAAGCAATCCTGAGAAAAAAGAACAAAACAGGAGGCATCACAATCCCTGACTTCAAAACATACTACAAAGCTACAGTAATCAAAACAGCATGTACTGGTACAAAAACAGGTGCACAGATCAATGGAACAGAATTGAAAGCCCAGAAATAAAACCACACATCTATGGACAGCTTATCTTCGACAAAGGAGCTGAGTGCATACAATGGAGAAAAGAAAGTCTTTTTAACAAATGGTGCTGGGGAAACTGGAAAGCCATATGTAAAAGAATGAAAATTGACCATTCTTTTTCACCATTCACCAAAATAAACTCAAAATGGATCAAAGACCTAAAGGTGAGACCTGAAACCGTAAGGCTTCTAGAAGAAAACGTAGGCAGTACACTCTTTGACATCAGTATAAAAAGGACCTTTTCGGACACCATGTCTTCTCAGAGAAGGGAAACGATAGAAAGAATAAACAAATGGGACTTCATCAGACTAAAGAGCTTCTTTAAGGCAAATGAAAACAGGATTGAAACAAAAAAACAAGCCACTAACTGGGAAAAAATATTTGCAAGTCATATATCTGACAAAGGCTTAATATCCATAATATATAAAGAACTCTCACAACTCAACAACAAAAAAAATCAAACAACCCGATCAAAAAATGGGCTGGAGACATGAACAGACATTTCTCCAAAGAAGATAGACAGATGGCCAATAGGCACATGAAAAGATGCTCATCATCGCTGATCATCAGGGAAATGCAAATCAAAACTACACTAAGATATCACCTTACACCCATTAGAATGACAAAAATATCTAAATCTAATAGTAACAAATGTTGGAGAGGTTGTGGAGAGAATGGAACCCTCATACACTGCTGGTGGGAATGCAAACTGGTGCAGCCACTATGGAAAACAGTATGGAGATTCCTCAAAAAACTAAAAATAGAACTACCATACGATCCAGCCATCCCACTACTGGGTATCTATCCAAAGAGCTTGAAGTCAGCAATTCCAAAAGTCCTATGCACCCCAATGTTCACTGCAGCATTATTTACAATAGCCAAGACGTGGAAGCAAGCTAAGTGCCCATCAACAGACGAATGGATAAAGAAGATGTGGTACATAATACAATGGAATACTACTCAGCCGTAAAACAGAACAAAATCATCCCATTTGCAACAACATGGATGGACCTTGAGGCAGTTAGAGAAGGATAATCTCTGTATGACTCCACTCATATGAGGAATTTAAAAATGTGGACAAAGAGAACAGATTAGTGGCTACCAGGGGAAAGGTGGGGTGGGGTGGGGGGGTGGGCACAAAGGGTGAAGTGGTGCACCTACAACACGACTGACAAACATTAATGTACAACTGAAATCACACAAGATTGTAACCTATCATTAACTCAACAACAAAAAAAAAGAACACGCTTCAAGCACCTTTCTTTTTACTTTCTGGACAATTTCTTGGGACAATACTCTGTATAACTCAGAAACTAGTCAAGAGTTTTGGGGGCGGTGGGAAGAGTTTTAGGCTGTAATAGTTGTGAGCCAAAGGAACTGACGGCACAGACACACACATCACACACCGGCAGGCAGCGCTGGGGTGGTTCATGAAGAATACAGGGATCGTGATGAGGAATGTAACGGGACCACTCAGGGTGATGAGGGATTCCATGCAAACGTCGGCCACAGGGACACTCTGGGGTCTCACCAGCAACGGCCCGCCAGGTGTGCCATAAAGACCACAGTGAGCACTGTCCTTTGCGCACTGAAATAAGTGCGACCTGCGTGCATGTTCTGAAACACACAGCTGTCTGTCCCCTCTCCTTCTCCAGGGTCTTTTTCTGCCCCTCGAGGCACTCCTATGCGGGACTCCCCATGGCCCTGGCCCTTTCTAAATAACAGCTAGCTCATACCTCCATCACCTGGGGCAGTTCCTCCTCCACAGTTACAGGTTCACCAGGGCAGAGCTCCAACTAGGTGAGATGTCAGAGCTACACAACTGGTGTTGCCCAAATCGGAGAGGCCTCTCACCCTGGGGATGGCCCAAGGCTACCAAGCCCTCAATGTCCCTCAACGACCCAGTAGGAAGGATATATAAATTGAAGCATATTCATACAGTGGAATATTACACAGCAGTGAAAAAGATGGACTACCATTCACATGAAACACAGATGAATCTCATGGCCACAATACAAAAAGCCACAAAGAATAAAAACTGCATGATTCCATTTTGAGTTAAAAACAAGGAAAGCTAATCTAAGGACAGTCCAAATAGTACCTTTGGGGAGAGGGAGATATGGCTAGAGGTCTTCAAAGGAGCCTTCCGAGGGCCTTGCAACATACAAGAACTTGTACTGGGTGGGGGTTAAACAGTGTATTTGCTGTGTAAATTCATCGAGCTGTACACTTAAGATCTGTGTACTGTGCTGTTTGTGTACTCTGTTTTCATTAACATTTACAAAGATGTATAAAAGTGGCCCAAGTCTCACCACTCACGCTGGAGCCTCCCACCCTCCCTTCTTCCTTTCTTTTCCCTCGCTCAGAGCCCCATTACCCATACCCCATCCCCAACACCAGAGGCAGCACCCATGTGGGCCACTTCCCACCTCCCCAGCCCAGAAGGTGACCCTGAGCAAGAGTGTCTGAAGACTCCAACCATGCCGCATCCGCTCAGGTGACCTGGGGTGCTGTGCTGTTCCCTGGGGGGATGGTCCAGGCAGGACTCTTGGGTTCCAGCCCCACCTCCATGGCTCCCTTGCCATTTGTCCTTAGCAAAGCGATTCCACCCTGGTCAGTTCATACAGCACGAGTGGCTTAACCCAGAGAAGAGTCAACCTCTCTGGCAAGTCTAGAGACTCCACCGCTGCCCATGATCGCCACCATAATTCTGCTCCTTTCCCAGGAACTCCGCTGTGCCACTCCCTTCTGTCTTCCCTCACCCACACTCCTTCCAGCTCCCTTTACTCCTCCCCAAAAGGAGCACCCGGGTGGGAGAGGCAGAACCTCTCCAAAGACAAACTCATTTACGAGCCCCCCAGCCAGTGACCGAATGTAAAAAGACACATTTGGCACAAACGACCCTCACAAAACCAAACAGCAGCAGGCCAGCACTGCCTTGAGGTGGCTGAGAGAAAAACAGAAACTGAGCTGTAGCAGGGGTTAAGAACGTGATATCCATGCTGGCCAGAGGCAGCTCATTTCTCAGGGGCTGTCTACGGATTTCCAGATTTCTTCCCAGGGGAGCCTGAACATCCAGAAAGGTTTCTTCCTTCCCAGATCCTCTTTTTATCCTTCCTCCTTTAGATTGCCATTTCTGCCAAGAATCATCTGTCTCGCTACTTCCTGCTGCTCCATTAATTACAATAACAAGAAATAACCCTGCGGTGATGTCATCCAAACTTTTACTTCCTGTAGTGAAGGAACAGGTCAGCCCAATTGCGCAGCGGCCAGCTGCATCCCGCTTCCATTTTGGAAAGAAAAAAAATCATGGCTCTCACACTCCATGAGAGCTTTTATGTTTACAGAGGCACTCACCCCAAAGGTTTTATAAGTTAAATAAAAATAAAATGTGTGTCAGGCACCACTACCACCAAAATGTAGCTATTGTAAGGGGAAAACAAGCAATTGATTGTGTAAGGTTGTGAATGTAGGTTTATATATATAAAGAAAAGGCACATTTTCAAGACACATGTAATGAGATGTAGGGTACAAAATACGTTCAGTGTTTCTGGCATGTGTGAGCTAGGAAGGGGTAGGGTTTTTCGTCTGACATCTGTGGGGATACTGAGGCACTTGTGGGTGACACAGACACGTGTGGGAAAGGGAAGGCTTCCCGTATCTGGATTTTTAGAGGGACAGGACAGAACTGAAGACAGGGAAGGAGGAGCACCCCCTGCCTTGGGCTCCAAGCTCCACGGGCTCAGAGAACACAGCTCCTCGTCTCCTTCACAAGGCCTGGTAGCCAACAATGATAGGCATTTTTAATTTTCTGAAGGGATCAACGACTAAAGCTGTGTCCAATGGCACACTATGGAAAGCTCTGTGCTTGGGATTTCCGATCAAAAGGGCTCTCTGGGCAGAAAAGGAGCCTCCCTGGAAGAAAGGAGACCCAGGTTAGCTAGTGACAGAAATCACCCATGAAAGAGCTGTGCCCACCCCCACTGAACTCCAGCCTCCCAGGCCTTTGCACCCTACATTCAACGTCAGGCCACCTCTACAGTATTTAGTCTAAATGGGGCCACCATCAACCCTTGTTATCAACATTATCTTGGGTTGCTGCTTGAAGGGCTAAGTCTGAATCCAGACACAAGTGACATCCCTGAATGTGTTGTTGGAGGAAGGGGTGGCCACTCTGATGCCGTACACTCCCCAGGCCCTAGGAGAAGACTCGCTCTGACCTCGTCATCACAACTCCCCCAAGAACTGAAACAGAACCTTTCCTGCGGGAGGCCACGGGCTTGGGCATTAAGATCAGCAATCGAGGGAGCGTCCAGGACTTATTTCCTATCCCAAGGACAGGGCCCAAATATTGACCGAGAAGACTGTCTTTTGTCTGTAGCCTGCCAGAGGCAAGGTCTTATTATCAATTATGATATAAATTATTTGTCATTAAACTGTTGTGTTCACAAAGACACACCAACACCTAGGACTAAATGTTCTGTGGCCGCCCTAAGAGTTTTTATTTCCACAGCTGTCTTAACCCAAAGTGCCTCGGCCAGGTCCTTCCAATTTCTACCAGGGTTGATTCCACATACCCGGGAAAGTGCTGAGAGGATGAGAGGGCATGGGCAGGAGGGAGGTGGGGACACCACATCTTTGTTAGGGCAAATGTGGAGTTGGAGCCAGCGTTAGTGCACGCTGGACAACGTGTGAGCATTTCTTTAGATACCTCGGGGAGCCGGGCCCCTCCCCACAATTTACTGTGACCCCTACCAATGATAACGCTCTTTCCCAGGTTGTGCCTTCCTGGCAGGGATCATGGCCAGAATATTCCTTTTAGGTCCCTCAAAAAACTGGCGGAAAAGTATTCCAAGCTCCAGCTCTTGGGGGATTGGAGTTTCTCCACCCTCCACCGGGAGTTTGGAAGCTGTGAGTGGGGTTCCTGGTTTGCTGTCACCTGGTCTCTAGTAGGTGGAAGACGCAGAAATGGAGCACCTGCCACAGTGGCTGCAGAGTCTGATGTCAGCCGTCACTCTCCAGAGTGCTGGGAGCATTCCTCCCAGAGAAGTGTGGAAAGGGGACTGCTACAGGATATTCTTAATTGATCGACTCATCTGCCCGCTAGATCTCCTTCCAAACTTGGGCTGTAGCCATTCGGTCTCGTGGACGCCATGCCCTTCAGCCCTCCTTCCACAGACTGAGATAAACAAATAGTGAGCTGGTTTCAAGAAGATATGAAGAAACAATGAGGAAAGACCATTCTGAAACAGCCTATTATATATAGAAAATTAAATCAAGCGCTGGCTCCAAATAGCAGGGTGGACCACGCACTAGCATGCCATCAATTATTAATTCTCCTGTAACGTCCCAAGATGAACCAAATGGCCTATTCCCAGAGGAAACTCACTCTCGCTGACAAAAGAAGACCAAAATATCTATAATGGTTGCTAATTTGAATAGAATCAGTTCCAAAATTAGGACAAGCGAGTATTTCAATGGTGAGTTTATTTACAAGGCATTTTCTCAGATGAAACTGGGGAGACCGATTTAGAAACCACAAGCCTTTCTCCAGGATGAAAACCACTTCCAGAATTAAGTACTCTGTGGAGAAGTAGTTACTACTTACACTGTTTCCCTTTGATTGTCAATGTTTTAGGCAGAATTTAAAAATTCCAGTAACCGTGCTAAGTGGTTCCGATACTGCACCTAAGCATTTGAGTGATCTTGTCAAATAAAATGTTCTTCCAACTTAACTCTGCTGTATATTTATGCATTTAATATCACAGCTTACTGCGAAGTGCACAAATCATTTTAACAGAGTGTAAATTTAACTACCATGAAGGCATTTTATACTCTGCTTAACTTCTCTAAGGGGCCCACATTTTTTTGGAGCAGATAAATCGAGCTTCCGTATAACTCTACTTAAGGGAACAGCAGTCAAAACTTCTAAAGAGAAATATGCCCCCCAAGGCTCCTTGGCTTAAGGGGTAAACAAACACATCTACATGCTCAGCCACGAAGACTACTTGTCACCCGCCTCCCTTTTACCAAGGGCGGAGCAGCCAGCAGCACACCTGGGCCAGGGCAGGTGTGGGCGAGTGATGGCTGGGTTGTCAGAGTGCACCCTCCTCCTGCCTCTGGACACTGCCCCCTGACCACGCTTGAAGGACGCAGATTGACCACTGCTGACTTGAGAACACTCTAACATCACAGGGGCTGACATCTGTGCCATCTTGATAGTCATCATTAGCAACACGATCTCCTATGGATTTTTTCTAAAATGAACTCGATGCTCCAATGCCAAAAAGGTCTCCAGATGCACACAAGAAATAAAAAAAATGGGAGTAAAAAGAAGAAATCCATGCCCACAGCAGCTGAAGTCATAAATTATTTACTGAAGTGAGGGAACCCTAGCCATGGCCCATCTGGGAGGGCCACACTTGGGTCTCAAGCTGTGCCCTAAAGGTCGACACCAGGGAGGCTCTCCTGGCCTGAGAGAAGCCCCAGGCAGCAGTCTCTGAATTCACAGGCACAGAGGCACCCATCTATGTTCAGAGCACGCAATCACATAGTATCCCACCCACGAATTAGAAATACTCAACATTGCCTACCACAGAGTCCATACCCAGACATGGTACACAAAGCGAAGAGAAAGATACACAAAACCATGTAAAGGATAACTTAGGGGGAAAAAAGGAGACGGAGAAAGAAAGTAAGGAAATGCTCAAAGAAAGACAGATGTGTCAAAAAGACACAAGATAAAATAGCCAGCCTGAAGAAGCACCCACTGGCCAAATCTGAAGTAATCTGAACATCAAAATGAACAATGATAGTAACAGGATATAACCCACCAAATGGAAGAACCCTTTATATATATAAGACTCCTGGGTTCTCATTATACGTAAGGGGAAAAAAGAAGCTTCTTGTAACAGTAGAAAACAAACAAACAAATGTATGTAGAAGAAATGGTGGAGTCGGAAAATTACCATTTTGCAACCATCATAATAATTGATTCAGATGAGAATTATCAATGGATGTTGAGAACAGTGGGTGAAAAAGTTTGCAGACCAAGAGCATATTTGCATAGTCTCAAAGCACCTCTCCACAACATGCTTACAAAGCTTTACAGTGGAGAAGACAGAGGCATTACGGAACCAAATGACTGAAGTTAACCTCACGAGTGATGCGTGGACTGACCTCTCGTGCCTTCTGATACGCTGCACTGAGAAAAAAACATTACTTTTGAAGTGTTCCTGTCAAAAGTGAGTAACTTGAATCTAACCAGGAGAAAATCTGAGACAAACAGACAGAGAGTCCACAAAATGACTGGTTTGTTCTCTTAAAAAACATCAATGTCACGGAACAAAGGCAGATGAGGAAATGCTCCAGATTAAAGATGACCAAGGAGAAACAGCAACTGAACTTTCTTTTCCCATAAAGGATATTATTGGGACAATTAGCAAAATCTGCATAAGGTCTAAAGATTAGAAAATATTATCATCAACGTTAAATTTCCTGATTTTGATACTTGTGCTGTGAGTAAGAGAAATGTGCTGGTATTTAGGAAAAACTAACTCCTTTATCTCTGAATATTTCTGTGTTACATATTTGCAAATAGTTCTCAGAGGGTTCAGAAAAAAAAAATACAGCACTTCTGTGTTTGTGTGCATGAGCAAAGAGCAAAGAAATGTGCTAAAATATTGTTTGGGGGTGTCTAGGTGCAGGGTAATTAGAAATTCTTTGTCCCATTCTTACAACTCTTTTGTCAGCCTGAAACCACATCAAATAGAAAGTTAGTTTAGATTGATTGATTATTTCCCCCAACAGGACCCAAAGCTTAAAGATGAGCTATCAAAATTAAAGCAAGGCTGAGCGGATATCAATATCCACATTTTTTAAAAGAAGAAAGTAGAACACAAATATATAAAAGATCTTCATAATTGAAGAAGTTTCTGATCCAGTTAAGAACTCAATATCACGATTATTAATGTGATTTATTACCATCCCATTTTACAGACATGGCTCACAGATATTAAAGACGTGTCTGAATTCAGAGAGATAACAAACCACGCAGGTAAATCAAAAAAAAATAAAGTAAGATGACAGCATGTCAGGGTCTTTAGGTGGAAAGACAGGTGGCCTCAGAGAGAACGAGGACCCCAGGATCACGTTCTCCGCCCTACTCCACAGTGGACCCCAGTTTTGGTGAGGAGCTCAGACAAAGGGAGGCGAGGCCACTCGACTCTGCCATCTGCGTCTGGGGTTCAGTGGCCTCAAACGAACTGCCGTGCTGAGATAAGCCTGGAGACCAAGCAGAAAGGCCTCTCCATCTCCTCACTGGCTTCCTTCTGCCTGAGCTGGGGGCTGCTTCGAGGAACTGGCTACCGAGTATCCATCCTCTACTCAGACCGTGAAATAGCAGAACCCCAGGCCACTGTGGGCCCCTCAGGAGGCCTCTGGACCCACCACCAATGGCCCAGTCTCTGGCGTCAGCTGGAGGTGGTGTGTGAGGCCCACGGCCTTCAGACTGCTGAGTGAGGGACGCTGACGCTCCAGGGCTTGAGAATTCACTCATCCTCCCTCCACTCAAACTCCACTTTGCATGGATGAGTCCACATGGCCACAGTGAAAGCCAGAACAGCCCAAGGGCCAGGCTGAGGCCCAAGGTCCCAAATCTCAGCACACCCTCCCCGGAGACCCCGGGACAAGGCCTGGCCAGGCTCGCAGCTACAGCTGGGAAGGATGGCTGACCACCCTGCTCCCAGGGGCAGCAGCAGCTCACAGGCCCGGGGCAATGCTGCCTTTTAACAATCCCAAGCTCCTCGTAGCCAACTGACATCCTGCCCATCGAAATGCAGCCTGAAGGGTCACTCTCGGGAGAAGACAGAACACTGTCAGTGGCGTCCACAAAAACTTTTTCTGTAACTAAGCTTGACTTGCCATCAGTCAATCGATCCTTATAAAAATTTCATTTCTCTCTTGCCCCAGGTAACATTTTCAGCTAATTTTGCCTCTCCCCCTGTGACCAGATTGAGGTGGCTGGGCAAGGCACATTGGTGCACTCCGTATGCATGACAATTGTTTTTCGGTCAGCTTTTAAAGGACAAGGCCAGCTGGCTTCAGCATTACCTTCTACTCTTCAAATGCTTGCTCCTAAAAAATTCAGCTCAGAAGGACTTTTGCAGGAGAGGGCTTCCAGAGCCTAGCAAGCAAGACTGAGTGATTGTTCCTCGGAGCTGCACAGGGCGGTGCCTGCCTGGGACACAAGTGAAGGAATGTCCTCTGCTGGTGGCCGTCCCCACTGGCCTGTAAGATGTGCCAGGAGGGCAGGGATACCCACCATCTCCGCATCCCAGTGGCTGATGTTGAACATTGCTGGACAAAGGTGAGCTAAAACCAGCACCAAGTAAAGCTAGACTAGTATTTTACCTTAAAATTGAAGGTTTCTGTCCAGCATCAAATACACATCTATGTAAGACCACCGGGGCCAGCACACACTCCCAACACACTTTCCTAAACTGGAAAATGAGGAAGAGACCACAGCACCAAGACCACGCTAACAAAGCTGTGGCTTGGATGGACAGAAGAGGACAACGCATTCGCCGTTCTCCGTCCCGTATCCCGCAGTGAAC
Source organism: Equus asinus (assembly GCF_041296235.1). Lineage (NCBI taxonomy): Eukaryota > Metazoa > Chordata > Mammalia > Perissodactyla > Equidae > Equus > Equus asinus. The sequence goes on along the minus strand of NC_091791.1, from coordinate 8,075,122 downwards.
ACAGAGCCAGGCTGCACTGGCTGCTCCTTCTGAGCACACTGATTCTCAGCGGCCTGTGAACACCCCCCAGCTCAGGGCACTGAAGCCACCTGCACAGGGCACCACGGGGCACCGCAGGAGGGACTGGTCCAGTGATCCTTCTACCTGGAGCCCACAGCCATGTGGAAGGGTGACTAATGAGCAAGAGCCTGGCTAAGAGAGGCCCTCTGGATGCCGCCTCCTAGGTGGAGCTGCTGCACTACTGTTGGTACCCACCCCACCTCGCCTCCTCCCCGGAAGGGAGGGCACAGGGAGCGGTACCTGAAGCCACCTCACCAGCCCTGAGGCCTGCGCAACCTGAGGATGGGGGATTTCCCAGGCCAATGAGGTCCTCAGAAGCGCCTACAACCCTCTTCCTCCCATCCTTTGTTTCCTGGCAGAGGGGGGTGCTGGCAACCACAGGGCAGATCCTGACCCACCCAAGAAGCAGTCCCATAATGCCCTGCTTCATGTTACCCCCTCCCTTCCTTTGGCCCTGCCTTACTGACCACACAGGCTCCTTCCCGCCAAGGCGTCTTGTGATCCCAAAAACAGTTCCCTGCTGCTGCCCCCCAATCTGCCCCCGCGGAGGTGCCAACCTCCCCACCTGTTACTACCAGAGGCCTGGAGAGCCCTGCCTTGCCACGTCAGCAATCTTTGCCAAAGTGTACTTGCCCTTGAACATTGCCGATCTCTATGCAAACAAAGCCCTCTCCTTAGCAACAGCTCGCTGGGCAAAACCCAAAGACGACCCGACCTGGAGCTGCTCCAGCATCTGGGGCTCAGCTCATGACCAACAGGACCCTGAAAGAAATCCCCTCCAATCCCCCAACCCCACCCAGCACCTCAGCTGCGACACTACCACACCAGGAGGAAACAGGAGGCAGGCTGCAAACAGCTGCGGAGTTCCAGGAGAGTTTTATTTTAGGGGCTACGGGGGAAAGTGGAGAAAAGGCGCCAAGATTTTTACTAACAGCATAATTATATCAAGAGAAAACTCCCTCCTCTAAGATTCCTATGCTGCCCTGACAGCAATTTAAGCAGCCGAGGAAAGATGTTCATGAAGACAAAGTCATTACAGCAGGATCCCGTCTCTCTCCCATAGGCACGTCTGACTCTCTTTAACTACAATGAAAGAAAGCTACGCGGACACATGGCGAGGGGAGCTACCCCTGTGTGCACCAGCAGTGACGGGAAAGTGTTTGGTGGAAGATTTAGCCGTCTTCAAGATCCCATTAACAAGACAGAATTTCCATCTCAGATTCCAGGCAGAGCTTTACTTCTGAAATCAGGGCAAAGAACCTCAAAAGTATTCTAGGGGAACACTATCCTACTGAAGGAAGCCTCAGGGAAATCTACTCCTGTCAGTTTCAAAGCAGCCACTTCTGAGTTAACACGGACACTCTTAGCTAAAACATGAGTCATCTTAATACATGAACCCACCAACATATGGGTCCAAATAAATGGTCTCCGTGTTCCTGCTCTTGCCTCTTTCTAAACCATTTTACAGAGACACCTCCAGATCTTCTTTTTGGCGGGGGGGGGGGGGAGGCCTCTTTTCAAAACTTAAATCTGATCATATCACACTGTCCTTGAAACTCTTTAAACAGATCCCACTGCCTTGATGGTCAAGATCAGGACTCCATATGATGGCACCCTGGGTGTTGCCCTGGGGGCTCTGAGCTGCTCCCTCTGCCTGGAGGCCCTGTCCCCAGATCTGCACAAGGCTGGCCACCTCCTGCCACCACAATCCCAGCTCCTCTTTAGAGAGGTGCTCTCAACACTCCCACCAAAGTGGCTACTCAGTCCAAGACGTATTATCTTTTCAACTTGACACTTACACAACTCGCAAGAAAACCACCCATCAGGGGTGCCTTATCCTCTAGAATGTGAGCTTGGTGACAGCTTGTCCACTGTACCCCCCAAAGTCTACAACAGAACCTGGCACACACGTGTGTGCATGCACACACGATTTTTGAATGAATGAGCCCAAGCCTTCCAGTACTGTAACTCTATTGCCCGTCACCCTACACCTTGCACACCTCTGCATTTATTTTCCCCTTGAGACTTTCTGTTGGACTACGAAGTAAGTGCCCATGTCCAGGCGTGTGCGACAACTCGGAGGCCTCTGCATACAGGAAATCCTTGGGAAGCTTGGACGCAGACTCCCACAGCACACAGCAACCCTTTAGGCTAGGCTAGGCTAGGCGGCCTGCCAGGCAGTTCACCAGCACACAGGTGGTCTGACTCAAGGTCGGACAACTTGTGTTATTTTTAAAATTCTTTAGGTTTTAAAGAACTATGCTTCCTGTCTCCCCACCCAGTTCTGCCCTCTGGAACAAGCTGCCTCCTGTCTTTCACAAGACAGTACTGACGACAGGTATTCCTCCTCTCTGCTCAGCAGCCCCAGGTCCTGAGATGCCTTCCTGTCCTCCTCATCTCAACTTGCTTTTGTGAGCTCTTCGTGGTCAAGGTGTAGCTGACACCCCAGCACTCCAGGCTGCACAGAGCCCACTGAGAACACGCCCCATATTCTCCAGTGGGAAAATATGACTAGTGGGACAAAAGGTCACATGAATGAATTCCTGTCAAGACAAATGTAACTAGCACATACTGTGTGTCAAAGATGCAGCAAAGTCTCTCAAGAAGTCCCCAGAATGGTACAGCAGTCAGTTAGCAGAAGTAACAAAAGAACTAAGCTAAACTGAATAGGAAGTTGGCAAGAGGCATAGGTCGCTGTTGTTAGTTACAAAGACGGGATAGGAATGGGGGAGGGGATGACTAGTACAGGCAAACAGTGGCAGATTATAAACCACGACCCAAAAGGAAGAGGTGCTAAAATATGCAAATATGACTCTTTACCACCCAACCAATCACGGGAGACATCAACACAGCCACTTCTGGCACCTTCCATGCCATTTAAGGTTCTCCTTTGATAGCTAGAGTTTGTCACTGGGTCATGGCTAAGTAACCCAACCAGTGCTGGAACACACCATTCAACCAGCGCGGGTTATGTCAGAGCCTCAATCCCGGACTTAGCTCTGTTGCCTGTGACCTCTGAACTGTACAGAATGAGTCAAGAGCATAGGAAAATGTCTCTTTCTGGAAGTTACTTCCTGTTTCCAACTGTTAGAAATCAAAAGCCCTGTGTAAAACCAATGTTAAGTTTCCTTAAAATACAGGCCAAAAGAGGAGGCAGATAACACCCCTCATAATTTCCACTTCTTACCACTCTGTGAAACCACCTACTTTCCAGAAATACCCCAAATAAGGAGACCCAACTGGAAGGGAGATAAATGTCAGTCTCAGTTCCACTCAGGCTCCCCCGGAGGTTCAATGATCAATTCTATCAGCTAAATAATGAAGATGAGATCCCAAACCAAACCACTTTAGGGTGGGAGCCGACCAACGCGCCCTTTACTCAGCCGGATTCATCAATGTGGTTGCTCAGATATAAAACTGGTATTGGAGACCTGCAGGCTGTGTTCTAATTTCTTCCTCAAAACATGCAAAGGAATACAAATAACAGCTCTCACAAAGGGATACTTATCGTGCATGCCTGAAAAGAAGCAGAGAGCCACAGAGAATATTTCGGAGCCGGATAATACGCTGCCAAACACTTTTTTTAGTTTAAGATATTCACTCTTGACAACCAATTTTAGACTAGAATAAAAATTGCTTTTTCACAAGAGGATTGAAAAGGAAAACAAACACTACTAATGGCATTTTGTTTTTAAACCACCGGAGATTCTGACAAATCAGAGGTTGGTGCAAAAATTTTAAATCAGGCTAACAAAATGACTGATAGAATCAGTGCAATTATTCTGTAAAGCTGACCAAATTTGATGATGGGTGAATTAGAGTAGTGACAGCCTGACCCAGGGAGGGCACAGGTCCTGGCAGGAAGAGTCAGCACAGAGTTATTAAATGACCATTCGGTCAACCCAGTGCCCTGTCACCCAGCAAACCTGAGAACAGTCCCAGACACTGTTTTTGCTGCTTCCCTTTTCTGAATCTCACAAAGTGCACAGATCAGGCACAGCTCAACGTGGGCCCACCATGCCCAGAGAGACTAGACAGAAAGCATAAAATCCCCAGGTGAGGAGCAGATGGGCAGTTCAAACCAGGCTGAAGCCTGGCAGCCCCTAGACTGACCTACGCTTCATTTCCTGCAGGGTCCCAGCTCCATCCCTGACATACAGCAGGCACTTACTAAATGCCTTCTCAATAAAACAAATCACTGTGTGCAATCCGGCTGCTCAGGGGAACCCTTAATGGGTGGGATCAAGTCACAGGAGGGTCATCATCCTGGCCTCTGCTGGCTCAGTTTTCACGATCCCCACACCTCCCCTGTAAGTAGACCTCGTTTTGTCCTTGGGAAGGAACACTTCCAGCTGGGCTCCACCTCTGCATTTGCTCCGCAGGTGGGACACCGGGGGCGAGGCAGCCTCGTTAATGAACTGGTCCAAAGCAACAGTCCTTGAAGATCAAAACCATGCTCCCTACAGACAGGTAATGTCTGCCTGTGTGGGCACGGGGAGGGGAAGGAGTAGCCGCAACCAAGATGGGATTTTCCTTTAAAAACAATTTGTGAAAGGCACTTGAGAGAGAGAAAGGATTTGGCTGATGTATTAGGGCAGTTAAATGCAAAGAATACGTACTATGAACTGAATTATACGCTTAAAGTGTTATATGTGTACAGACAGTCCCCGATTTACCAAGGCTTGACCCGATTTTTCAACTTTACTACGGTGTGAAAGCGATGCACATTCAGTAGAAATTGTACTCTGAATTCTGAATGTTGATCTTTTCCTGGGCTAGCAAGATGCAGTATGATCCTCTCTCGTGATGCTTGAAGTGGCATGAGCGCAGCTCCCAGTCGGCCATGCGGTCAGGAGGGCGAACAATAGATACACACACATGCAACCATTCTGGATCCACACAGCCATTCTGTTTTCCACTTTCAGTACAGTATCCAATAAGTTCCATGGGATATCCAACACTTTATTATGAAATAGGCTTTGCGTTAGATGATTTTGCCCGACTTCAGGCTAAAGGAAGCGTCCTGAGCACGTTTAAGGGAGGCCAGGCTAAGCTATGGTGTTCAGTAGGTTAGGTGTGCTAAACGTGTTTTCAAATTACAATGGGTTTAGTGGGACATAACCACATCGCAAGTGGAGGAAGATCTGTATATGTGATTACAGACGTGGAGGAAAACATGGACTAAAACTGGTTGTTAAAAAGACTGAGACGGTGGCCCAGCCCAGTAGCGTAGCAGTTAAGTTTGTGCATTTCGCTTCGGCGGGCCGGGGTTCACAGGTTCAGATCCTGGGTGCTGACCTACACACCACTCATCAAGCCATGCTGTGGCGGCATCCTACATACAAATAGAGAAAGATAGGTACGGATGTTAGCTCAGGGCCAATCTTCTTTACCAAAAAAAAAAAAGACGGGTAAGTTGGTTATGTGATCATTAGGTCCCTGGATGCTATTTACAAGCATTAACACATTAAATCTTACAAAGCTACAAGATAGGTACTATTGTCCCTATTTCTAAGGAGGAAACAAGCAGAGAGGATAGGCCATGTTCCCAAGGTCGCACAGCTACCAAATGGCAACTGGCATACACTGTTCTCCCAAGAAAGACAATTAAAGAAAAAAAAAAAGGCCCCAACTTACAAAAACCTAAATCACAGCAAGTATACAGACTCCACGGACATAAAACCCTGTGTCTGCACATGCGCCTAAAGACAGTCCAAGGGAAACACTGCATAGGTCTACTGACCTGAAGAGACGACGCACACCCTCTTCTACCAAATGGGAACCCAGGGACAGCAGGACTGTCTTTGGAAAGCCAACACAAAACCCCTCTGTGCGTTCCCACACACCGGCCTATTCTAGGAATGGCAAGGAGAAAGAACCCTGACAGGACCTTGAGAGTCAGAGAGGCAGGTCATGAGCTTCACTTTTCTAAGTCTTGCATTGCATTGCTTCCCTCTCCAATAAGCATATGACCCTTCTGGAAACATCAAGATGACCAGTAATTTTTTCTCTATTTTAAAAAAAAAAAAATATGTTGAGAATGAGAAAAAAAAAAAAAATCACCCAAATTCTGCCAGCTAAAGATAACCACTATAAAATATTCATCATCAGATTTGCCCGTGAGTATTTTCTGTGGTTTTATTCATAAATGTACATTCAATATTGGATCTTTCCACTTTAAGACAAACCTTCTACTTGGGTTATTTCTAACTGTGAAAGCATCATTTTAAAAAGAATGAGCTATTTTCCTAATGTTGGATGCTTGAGGCATCTGACCTTTTGCCATCAAATAACACCATGACAAAACACCTTAGTGTATTAATGATTTTTTGGCACCAGGTGGAGAAGGGAGATGACTAGGTCAAAGGGCATGCACACTATTTTGGAGGGCAGACACTGGTTTCCATGTCTGGAGAGTCTATTTCATATCACAATCTCTGACAGCATCTTATTAACCTACCTCCCACAGACATGGACACACCTGTGTACATGTACACACCCACCCACCCACACACATGGCAGAATCTCGTCCTACTGGGTTGGCTCTACAGTAGACAGGCTCTTAGACGGCCCTGGAGTAGAGCAGAGGCAGATGCCCAGCCTCTGGATAAGCACACACTGAAACAGACTGCTGTTTCTTCCATCAAGCGCCAGAGGCGGCCGCTGGCCTATGGTTAGGAGCCAGGACACTGGAAAAACACTCACCTTTACACACTAGAGTGACGCTCAGTGAGATGCTCACACCAAGGACAGCAGCGGCGGCAACACAGCCTGCCTTCTGGAGTGGCACAGTTGGCAGCTCCTGCTCCCCCTGGGGAGCAGCACATGCCCCTTGAGTTTAAAGGCAGCCCTCAGCCCACCCCAGCCAGCCCACTTGCAAGAACAGCACCCAGCAGTGCTGGACCTACTTGGTACCCAGGGACTCTGGGACCCGAGCTGCCGAGCTCTTTCCTGCCTCAGTGTCGCCTCTCCGCCTCTCCTCAGCTCCCTCACCTGCAACAGGAAAAGCCTACTAAACTCAGAGCCCTCACCTTGCCTGCTTCCCCAGCAAGCACCTATAAACCTTCAATACGGGGTTAAAGATGCCCTGACACTTTGGAAAAACGAGGCTTCACTGTGTTGTGTGATCCGAGGGAGGGGACATCCACAGGGACCTTGGAGCCCACAACGAAAACAGAAGACAGGTTCAATAATAGAGTTCTCAGAAAAAAGATGCAGGCCCAAATGTCCCTTCGAGGAGACAGCACTTACCCACCCCTTTGTATATGTGGCGGCGGCTACGGCAGGTCCTATTTTAGGCAGATTTTCCACATTAGAAAGCAAACTAGTTAAAATGATTGTATGACCCACCTCCCACTCATGACACTTTGTTTAATTCAAAGTCAAATACCAAAGGGGGAGAGCAGGCTGCTGGGTGCATTTATAGATTTACAAACGGCCTTCCTGACCAGCACCCAGACTGCCCCGCCCCCTCCCTCCTTTCGGACCCAGCTGGGTAGGAATTCACTGACCTAATATTACTGGACAGATAATTCCTCGCCTCGGGGAGAGCCTGGCCACGCCCACGGCATCTGCCATCTCCAATCTGTGTTTTGAAATGGTGAACAGGGGCTCGTGCCAGGGAGCTGGGGGTGCAGCACGGAACGCAATCCACGTTCTCAGGGAAAACTTCAACAGCCACCTCCGGCCTCAGTGGAGTCACCGCTTTGCAGCGGAAAACCCGGGCCTCTGATTCAAACTAAATCATCTCAAAGCCCGCACTGGAGAAAATAATTGAATTAAAGAGTTGCCATAACTCATTCAAGTGAGATAACAACCATCCAGTGGGAAGCAGAGAGAGTGCTGTTAAAATCCGCTGTCTTCTCAAGATAGCGACGAAAAAGCAATATAACGTGGTTCAAGGGACAGATGGGACTTTCCTAATTGTCCCCAGATTCCTAGCAGCAGGGGTGGTAACTAAATGGTTTCAATTAAAAGTTAAAGAAACAGGGAAAAGCAGGCGGTAAGTTATGCCTGGTGCCGATGAAGACGCATTCGACTGAGTTCAGGGATGCCGTGTCCCAATTTCAGACAGTCCAGTGTCAATGACACAGAAGCAGTGAGGCCATCCCAACATGTCGCCATGACAAGATGACAAATAGATCTGCCTGTCAGATGCACTGGCATGAATGTCCGTGTGCGACTCATGGAGGCAAGCGCGAGGCCCCTTCTGCTGAAGCCGCCGCCTCCACACACAGGGCCCGGACTCTGCCCGCCGCAGAGGAGCGAGCGCAGGCAAACATGGCTGGGAGGCCGTGCCCTTCCCAGAAGGGCGCAGAACTGCTCTGAGGAGGGCTGGAGGGCGATTTCAGTGCCACTCCAGGCTCAGCACCAACGTGAACAGGGCTGGTCAACATGTTTCAAGCACAAGGCGACACGAGGCATGGAGTAACATCCGCCCCCAAAACCAGTGGACCTCAAGTGGCGGCCCTTTACACCCAAGGCACATCCGGTGATGTCTGGACACACTTTCGGTTGTCACACTGGGGCAGGAAGGGAGGTACTGGCATCTTAGTCAGTAGAGGCCAGGGGTGCTGCAAAACACCCCCAACGCACAGGACAGTCCCACCTGGAATTATCTAGTCCAAAAGGTCAACAGTGCCAAAGTCGAGAACCTCCCTTAAAGGAACCCTAAACTGAAGCCTCTGAAGTTTCAAAGGAATAGGAACCCTAAGAAATAACACGCAAGTCAATTTCTCACCAACATGGGACAGGGGAGACATCACTGAAGCGAAGGCAATTGATGGAAGGGACAAGTGGAGACAAAAGAATGGACTCAACCACGTGCATCCAGTGAGCAGAATGACGAGGACAAGTGGGAGCTCCCTGCTGCAGAAGGACCAACTCGGTAACCAAGGTGTGCGGGGCCAGGTGCTGCTGTCCTGAAAGAGTTGATTCAAAGGAGACAATCGGACCCAGTGCACAACACACAGCCCAGGGCAGTTAAAGCAGGAGCTGGGAACTCAAGGAGAACAGCTGGTGACTTGAGGATGAGAGCAGCCTCGACTTCAGGGTGGGTCTCTCAATACACTCCAAGTTCACATTTCATTTCCCGTCTCTGCCAAATGCTCTCTGAGCAAAGTTGGACACACACCTATAAATAGAGCTCAGAGGAAACACCAAATCCCTAAATGTTGGAAGGTCCCTAATTGACAAAGGCAAAGAGAGGGATGTAGGGTCTGAGAAAGCCAAGTTCAACAGATAAGACCCTAAAAACCAATAACCAGCATCCACGAGCACACTCTCAGGATGCAGTCTCATCTGCGCCCAATGGTCACTAACGGGGTGAGGGGCAGGGGTCCTTGCATCCCCCTGGAAGTTAAAAGTTCGTCTTGCCAGGTGTTTACCTCCTTGGCCCTAATGGAGTCCTTTCTAGCAAGCCCTCTGACAGCACACCCAGAGGCAAACCCGTGGACGGAGAACAGGGGATGGGAGCCATTTCTTCTTCGCCTTCTAAAATATTTGTGCGTTTGTTTTTTGGCCCCATCATAAAAATATATATATAATAATAACCCACAAAGTAATATACGTTTATATGTTTATCATAATAACAAAACATATGAGAAAAAGAAAACCTGAATATTCCTTAATTACACGGCACCACTATTAGTTAACTTGGTTACTATCAGTTAGTATTTCCTGCTCATCTTTTTTTCTGAGAGTCAGTTAAAGAGAGAGAAAAGACACTGGACTCAGTTTTGAATCTGCCTTACGGGAAAAAAGGTCCAAAAAAATGTAAATACAAAATAAATAATATGGTGATAATGATAAAATTCCTGCAGATTTGAGACCGAAGCCTCAGGAGTCTAATACTGACTGATCAACACTTCTGATTTCCTAGCTCAAAAACAGGGACAATGGATCTACTCAACCAAACCCATAGCCAAATAAAAGCAAAGCAAAACAGAAGTTTCTGGTCACTGGAATACAGATGAAGTCACGTGGCTGTTTACAGAGCTAAAGGTGGAGACACCCTCTATCGGGTCGAGTTATCTAGACACAGCTCCGCCTGACAAACCCTCTCATCTGGGACAATCACATCCATCAAGGTTTAAAACGAGGAAGTAAGTTAACTCAGGTAAGAAACACAAAAGTCTATGTAGCATGAAATATCTCCAGGAGACTTGTTTAGTGAAATTAACTAGTGGTTTAATAGGGAGAAGGCCTGATATACAAGAGGGCCCCAATTTCTTTCAGAGAAATTAACATTTCAATCCTGTTTTTATCTAGAAGTCATTAAACTGTGCAACATGAATTATTGGAACTGTAGCAGCGAATTAACTCTATTCATCAACTAAGTCCAAACACTTTAGAGTGCATCTGTAATGAAAAAATAGCTCTACATTTCTATCTCTTCTCATTAAAGTAAACCAGTTTCCCCTCTCTCAGTATATAAAACTGTCTTCTCTTCATATAATTTATATTACCATAAGCCAGCTCACATTCTAAACTATTACACGCCTCCAATTAATTTTTGCAGCTTTTGCCTGAAAATTTAATGAGATAGTAGTGTATGAACCTGCTGACTCTAGATTATGTGTGTGCTCCCAATATTAATGTTGGCATAATAAAATAATCTGATCCATACGTGATGAGAGCGTCTCCCAGAGCCACGGCGCTAAAGGTAATGTGTAAACCAGGTCCACTCGTTTTCCTCTCTTAAATCCAATTACAAAATTTACTAGTCTCAAATTAAACTGCCCCTACTCATCAACCTGGGGAAAAAGGAGAAAGCAGCAGCAGAGTCTAATTATGCCCCAACTCTGTTCTATAAACATTTCAGCCAACAGTTAAGACGGATGACTGTTTACCCAAGACCTCAGTTCTGTAGTGTGGGAGCCAAGTAAGAGGCTGCACTTGTCAAAGCCAAGCCTGAGAGGCCGCAAGGTGAGCACCCAGGTGAGAACAGGGGTCCAAGGCAGTCCTCACCCAGCCTGGGCGCAGGTGCCCCTTGGGCACAAATGCCACAAGCAGGGTCCATGGCCCCCACGTGTGCGTGTGTGTGCGTGCATGTGGCAGTGTCAGCGTGTGCATCTAAAGTGTGCCTAAGTGTGCAAGTTCAGACAGAGATGAATAGGTCAGGGGTGCTGGTAACTCAATGACAGTCTCAACGACCGGCCCTCTGTAGTGATTACCTCTTGCCAAAGGGTTGAGGTGCGAACAAAAGGGAAACGAGGTCAACAGTAATAGCAGTATCAGCAGCAGCAAATAACCACCATTCATAAAGGACCTACCATGCATATGCCTTAAGCCGCACTGAGATGTCTGAGCCACCAGCCATTGGGCGAGTGTGAAGCAGGATGTGTTCAGTCCCGGGAATGGGCTGCAGTACTTTGGGCAGATTACTCCAGAACCTGCAGCGCGTTCCTTACCTATGCTGATAACAACGACACCTACATATACCGTCACTGGTGGCTGAGAATACGCAGCACTGAGCAGAAGGGCAGGACATATCTGGCCCTTAATACATCACTTGGTTGGAGTCTCTGTTTAACAGCCCATAACAAGGTCAGGACATCAGGAATGAGGGGGCCAAGGTTCCAAGGCAGGGAGCTAGAAGACCCTCCCTGTTCATTCCTCTCTGTTGACTTGCCCCCACCCCAGTTACACCCTTGCAATGCCAGTGAGCCAACTCAGGCCTGCATCTGCTGAAGAGAGAGACAGACAGACAGACACTCTGGGGTTTGAGCTCCTCTCCCTGCACTGGTCCAGCTTGGGGCAGTGGCTACTGCAAAGTCCAAGAGGCATGTCCTGGTCTGGGGCCAGCCCCAGCCCTGCTGGGTCTTTGGGGAACGGAGCTCGAAACCCCACACACAAGACTCAACAAGTGCACCTGACTGTGAGCAATCATGTCAGAGAGCCCCCTCTTAGAGGCTGTTTGTTAAACTTGAGAGTCTATAGTAAGACAACGGCCATCAAATCAACAGCTGGTCAGACACATTCAATATCAAACCTTTTCATACTCAATGTCTGAACTGTTTTGGGAGATGGAGATGGAGAAGAATATGCTGGGTATGTGAGTGAAACCCAGACCTGGGTTCAAATCCCACCTCTGCTCCTGCCAAGTGCCAAGAGAAGTCAATTAACCTCCATTATCCATTAGAATAATAAGAATAAGTAAGAATACGCCTGCCTCCCCCGCCCCACCCCCCGGCTGCAGGAATGGCCACATACCCGGAGTGAGGCTGCATGCATGAGTGATGGGCATGCTCAGAACAATCACCTCATGGGGCTTCCTTTACAGGGAAAGTGCTGGACCACTCCAGCCCGCCAAATAAAAAAAGGCGCTTTTCAACTCTGCCTTCCATGGCCAGGGAAGGCCAGAGACGCAAGTCCAAGCTCTAGTACTCAGGCACCCTGAAGGGACCTCCCTCTCCCACCTTGACCTGAAGCATCTCCCACCGCCCGCTGGGTGAATTCTCCTTCTCCAGAGGCAGCACTTACAGGGTGCAGCTCCTCAGGCTCAAGAGGAAAAGACAGTACTTCCTGGCTACATAAATACCAACAGGTTTGTATGAAAAACAAGCTCCTCCGTTGCCAAAACCATTGCCTGAGGGAAAGCACAAAGGTGCTCCACTAGTGGGGAAGGGGGCATCTCCAAGGAGGGCAGAAGGGTTCCGAGGACTGCCCAGGCCCATAGTCACTGGCTGTGAAGCCATCACTCCAGCCAGTCAGTCTGGTCTAGGCTGGTGGGGGGGCACGGGGCACAAGACTAGGGCTGGCCATCCTGGTTGCTCACAGAACACTCTGGCCAGAGGAACCCTCAAAATAGGATTCTATATAGTCTCAGGCCTGGTCCCAAACTCCACACTGCCAAACCCTGGGAAGGACACATTATGTCTCAGCAAGGTCACAATAGACCACAAAAACCTTCTCATATGTTGAAGAATGGAAGCTATTAACTGTGTTGCTGGCAAGCACAGATGTTGTCTATATCTAAAAATTCCCAAATAGATCAATTAGCATATTATAAAGAATTTACTTTCATTTTCCCCTGACAGATCATAAAAGCCAAAACACAATGCTCAGTTTGAAACTGACAAGTGCATATAGCAGGAGATGCTCTATTAAATGGAGACAACAGCAAAAGAAAATGGTATTTATAATGATTAGCCACCTAATTAATTCTAAGAGTACAATGTCAAAAGCTATAAATCCATTTCTTTGGTAACTGAAGCTCGACATCAAACAAGTCACTTCTGCACTGAGAAGGGAAGCCCTAGCATCTTCCTGACATTTTCACCCGGCAATATGGCTGCTGCATCTGTTTTCTAGGTAAGGTACTCAGTGTACATGGAAAAGCAATGGAGGGCTAGAACTCGGAGAAATTAAATACACATGCACACACACAGAACTGGCAGCAATAAATTCTAAAATTAAAAAAGCTTAAATACCACAAATGCGTGTAAATATTAACAGAGTACTACGATATGGATTCACTCCTCCATGTGGCAATTAACTCAGTTTAAAGGGAGACATTCTCAGACTTCTGGCCCGTGAAGAAATCCAGGGGCCTTTTGTGTTTCTTCAACTCGGTGTGTGTGGAGGGGAATTCTATAACAACATTATTACCCTCTGAAACCTGATGCATTTTCCTTACTTGTATGTTTAGAAATAAATTACTCTTTGGGGGAGGAGAGGCTGGGGGAAGAGACGGACATGCAGCCTAAGAGCAAGAATAACACGAAACCAAAATTGATTTAATAGATGCAGAGGTGTCTTCCTTCCCACACTCCCTGAATTCTCTTCCTAGATTGCAAATCAAAATCTGCATTTAAATAGAATATTTTTAATGTAGAAAAGAGGAAGCCCTAGGGTACAGAGGTATTGCGTTCAATATCTATGGGCACAACATTGCATTTTAAATGAGACGCCGCATTTGGAAACATACTGAATATATTATACAATCCAAATTGTCTTGTTATTACTACTATTTTTACTAACTTCTCCTATCCTAATAGGTGTGTTTCTTTTACGGCCAGGACTGTTAATAAAAGTAATGTGATATTACATCATGCTATCAATTGAATCTTGAGAAAAGATTACACCGATCTAGGGATCTCAGATCTCACAAGCCCGTGGCTCTGACAATTCCAGCCATTATTCAGTGGGAAATTCAAACAGTCTGAATTCATTAACATTGGTTGTTACAAATCTGCATTTTTAGACTTTGCCATAAAATGCAGGAGTCCAGAGCCGGTGACCTGAATCTAACAGCCTTTCATGTGAAGTGGCCGTGCTAACCGGCCTCTCCCAGCCTGCCTCTCAGGATAAAGCCCCCTGTGCTTGCCCTCTCCACGGCTGACCCGGTCACCGCTGGGGAGAGATGGGGGCTGTGCTGGCCTCGGCCCCACTGGTCACACTTAATGTTCCGGCTAACTGCAGAGACTGGAGCCATCGACAGGAGAGGGGGGACCCATGCCAGAGAAGGACGCACATTATTAAAGAGGTGTCCAGGCAGCCAGTCACACTAGGGCACAGTACCTTGATGCCAGCACCTCACCTCTGCTGCGACTGAGATCAGCTCACTCTCACGAAAATAAGAAGTCAAATCCAATGTGTGACACACAGGAAAGGCTTCAGGAACCCCAAACCCTTCCTCCTTGATGAAGGAACATCCCTAGCAGGTTGATGGGAAAGGAGCATACATCCCACTTCCAAAGTCCCAGGAGGAAAACAGGAGAGAACTGTTTGGAGCAAGGCAGGCTAGAGATCTCATCACCTTTCATCTAAATGCTCATGTAACCCAGACTACAGGTGCCTCCTTGGGAGCGATACACTGTACTCCTTCAGCCATGGTCAGGTCACCAGGGCTTCCCCTGCAAGCTAAGCATACAGCTATCTCCTTTACTAATGCTGCTAACGATGATGGCGATGTTGATGTTAGCAGTCATTCTTTATTAAGCCGTTACAATGTACCAAGGACTTCCTAAGCCCTCCTCAATGATGGTTTCACTGAACCCCCCACGCTCCAAGATTAAGCACGACTATTCGCCCCCACGTGACAGAGGGGGAACCTGAAACACTAAGCACAGACAGGTTTAGTTTGCCCAAGGTCAATGCCATCAGAGGTGGCCAAGGTCATGCTGAAGCATTTCCTGGTCCAGCCATCAGGACCCTTCCCCCTACTCATCACCAAGGCCACAGCCAAGTCTTTGCCTTGGCAACTGAAATCTTTAAGTTCCCCATGCAAACACAAGGAAGATGTGCCAAAGCCATCGGGCTGCTGGAGGGAGCGACTGTTACGATGCAATTCCACACTAAAGAGCTGGGCTGCTTCCCAGCCAAGTCTAACGCGGCATCAATCTGCTCTGTTTAAACACGCAAGCAGAAGGCTTTCCGGCCTTAAACAGGCCTCTGCGGTGCCGCCACTTAAGCCCGTGGGAGATCAGAGTACAAATCAATATGATCCTTCTTCCTAGAGGAAGTTGCAGCCCTATGTCGCGGTTTAGAGGTCATCTTCTGCTGTAATTAGGAATCAGCAGTGAGTTTCAATTGAATTATGAAAAGCAGGAGCACTGTACTCTCAAAGTTAAGGTTTTTAACAAACATGGGACTGAGGCCGTCAGTTACACATGCAGAAAATACCAGCTTCCAAATCTCCAAAGGCAGGCAAAGGAGGAGGCCACAATGCTGGACTAGGGACCAATGCTGGTCCATGAAGGAATTTGATACTCAGGCCATCTGTCCTCCAGTCCCAAGGGACCCGGGGCTACCGGACTCTGGGAGCCAGTTGGGCCTTCTTGCTGTCCTGGTAATCTCTGCTCACATGCACTCTAAGCAGCTGAACCACAACCCCTCTCGCCTGTGGGGCTGCCACAAGCACGGCACCCCCAGATTCTAAGAGAGTACAGCCAGGACCCCAAGCCATACAGAACTCAAACTCCCCTCCCTGCCCGCACATCCAGGAGGCAGGGCATGCCTCTGCTTTCCTGCCGCGGAGCACTCAGGAACACGGCCTTTTTATTTCAGAACACATACGCCTCCCTCAAACAGGTAGTGTAACACGCTGGTTTGCCTTCTGCCTGCAGAAAACACTCCCAGCAAATGCAGAATCAACCCTGCCTTCCAGACAGATGCTGGGATGGGTTCCTGTAGGGGCCCAGCCATTCCACACCCCTCCTGGTCCCACCGCAGCCTGGGCCTCATTCATTCAAAAAACAGTCCTGTGGCATCTATAATGTGCAGACCAAATACATAAAATTAAGGAGACAATGAGGGCAGGGGATGTGGCCTCTGCCTCAGGGAGCTCATGGAAATTGCTCTGGAAGGTTGTGTTAATAGAGCACTGCTCCTTAATCCAAGTCCGTCTATAACAAACACCTTTATCCAATTTCACCTGATAGACTCAGAAGACTGAGCATCAAAAAAGACTAAAATCCTGGGTTTTTGTGCTAACAATGACTTGTGTGAGGGTTGTGAGGCACCCAGCAAAGCCAATCTCAGTAGATAACCTCTGATCAAGAGACGCAGATGAGGCCAGGGGCAGCCTGAGTCGAGGTCTCCCAGGACACAGACGCCACCCTTCCACAGTGCTTCCCACGTGTTCACGTTCCCAAGTTCGGGAGGCAGATGTCCGTCTTCAACCTCCAGAAGTGGGGGGTGCAGGTTGCCACGATCGGCCGAACCGAGGGGCATTCCAGAAAACCCACACGGCCCGGCCTGTGTCCCAACCTCCCCCTGGAGAAGGGGCAAGGCGTGTTCTGAGTTTCTAGTGTCCTGAATGAAAGCACCACCCAGCTGAACAGCCTCAGCCCGAGGGAAACCGATCCCCCACACTGTGCTCCCTCAGCTGAATTTTTCAAGGAGTTGCAGGTTACACCCTGCCCGGGCCGACAAAGGTTTCCTTTGAGTTAAACAATGTATAGCTGAACCGGAAGAGGGAAGGCGGCCACAGAAAACCTGTTGAGTTACAAGGCACAGGAACCAGATAGCTTAAGATTCATTTTCTACAAATCTCCCATATTAAAAGGCAGAACAATACTGTCCAATAAATCAAGGCCCACTCCAAACGGGTCCAGCTGGACAGAACCTCACGGGGACATCTGATCCCACCAGCCTGGAGAAAGATGGGGGGGTCCTGTGTGGGAGCCATTGTTGTTAATCAGTATACATCTATGAGGAAATGGAAATTAAACACGGGGATCAGATGCTTGGAACCGCTATCCGTCTATGGTTTGTGTTTTTCATCCTTGCATATTAATACTTTTTCCTAACATTCTATCTTTTTGCCATATATAATTAATTTTAACAGCTTCGGCAACTTACCCCACAGGTTGTTGCTGTTTCTTTTAAACAGTAGACCGCTGAGAAACTGATTTGTTTGCTCCCTGTGTCTAAAGAAACCACATTATGAAATATGTATAAATGTCACTATTCCGGCTGCTTCTTAGGACAAGTACAGAAAAACATTCCGTCTTACCTCCTTGCACACGAGTCCCCTCACAGCAGATATCCTCATGCGTTACCCACAAGCCCACACACAAAACCCGATGAATTACACAGCATTTTCTTTTAAAACCTCCTATTTATCCTTAACTGGTACAAGTCTAGGGGAATTATCTTAATTGCTACGTGGAAAGAATGAATTGCAAATGCATTCAGTTAACCAAGAAGACTTTATTTTTAATAGCATGGGGCCAGGTGGGAGTTGTCAAGTTTGGCAAAAATAAATGAAATCAATCAATAAATAAAGCCAATGTGTGCAGTTGGGTGTTACATGGATGCCAGGGGAGGAGGACGCCACAGGCAACAGGCCTGAGGACACAGCTTCCACCAGGGACAACCGAATTCTCAGCCCTTTCCGAAAGCCTTACAGCAGAAAGTACATTAAGTCAGGATCCAGAAATCAGACAGGGAGAAAAACTCTGAAAGCACCCAGGTTCTTGCAATATCACGTGGGCTGTTTCTTGAGCTGGAGAATCTCTCTTTAGCATTTGTAGCTGAGGAAGTGGCTGCTAAGTTGAAAGTAATGCCAGATTACACTTGAACGTGGGGAGGTGGTATGTGTCTCTCCATGAAAACCTAGATGGAAGTACAACTGAAACCAAGACCATATTTAAAAAAAAATGTTATTAGTCTAACGCATTCTAGGAGTAGTAATAACAAAGGCAGTGGTAACATAAATGCTAAAGAAAAATATTTACACAACGAAATAACCTTTTCCTCTCCCATTAATCATACCCTGAACACTTGATTAGAGATCCAACGTTTTTATACAAGAAAGTTCATTTCCCAACCCACTCACATGTCCACATATCCACCCTCAATCTGAGCTTACAGTCAACATAAAATGACATTTCCTTCAACAAGCGTGGCCCTTACCCTGTCACAGGTCATCAGACTCCATCCACTCCTCCCCATTCTTCCTGCCTCTCACACACACAGGCTCCAAGCCCCAGGGAAACAAGGTTCAGTCCGCTGACATTTGCCTCTGGTTGTCCGATAACCTGGGCTGCTGTTCCTCCGTCCACTGAGGAGACCACAGTGGGGCAGGAATGCCCTCGTCTGGGGCTCGTTCAGGTCTCCATCATGGCTGGCCTTAGAGGGGCTTTCTCTGCCTACTGAGTCCAGCACACAGCCACACCCTCGGGGGCAAGCAGCAGCCCATGTCAGCCCCGCACTTCACATGAACAAAGTGCTCAGGAGCAGGGACTGACTCCATCACACACTTGAGAACAGGACTTCCCAGAGAGCTGTGGCCCCCGGTGGTCATCACCGACCACCAAGGGATCCTGCAGTACTAGCAAAGTCAGTCACACCTCTGCAGTGTCTCAGAAGGGACAAGGGCAAATCAGTTGGTGTCCCAGCCCAGGTCGACTTGCAGGCTCCATGTGCTGGCAAACAGTTCTGAGCATCAAGTGCTTCCCTAATAAAACAGGGGTCTTAGCCAAGGTCACAAGGATCTTGGGAAGAGAGGTGGGCCACACACCTACGTTTCCAGCATAATGCCTGGATGGTGTGCCCAATAATGACACAACGCCCACCCCACCATGGGAGAGAGGGCCGGGGGCTCTGCTGTCCTCCAGAAGCACAGCAAGGAGCCATCCCTCCCAAGCTGGGCCCTCCAGGAGGAGCACAACTCGGCAGACCCACCCTGGCAGGGAACCTCAGGAAGTACAGGCTTGCTTATTCCAGACACTTGAATGACAGAGTGAAAATTAAGACCCTCTGTTTCGTTCTGTGCCTCCCTGGCTGGTAAATCAACTTTGATTAGAACCAGCAGTCATGACGGGAGGGAGGTGGGCAACAGCACTAACAGAGCAGAAAACGACCCACCAGGAGGAGTCAGGGGCTGGGGGCATGAGCATGTGTGACTGTGGACAAGAATGGCCTCTGAAAACAGAAACAAGGGGACTAGGTGAATGATCTCGCTGCTCCTATCGGGAGTGGTGCCAGGATTTTGAGATTCTCAGAAAGAAAGGACAAGCAAGGGCTGAATCAACACTCCCCAGAGAATGGCTCCCATGTGAGCTTGGCTCTGTGGCTCAGGAATAAAATCCAAATGAGAACCAGGAACCCAGAGCTCCAGCTGGGGCCCTTCCTTCCCTCTCCACAGAGAGCTGGCTGAAGCTCCACCAGCATCTTCCCCACCGCCCCTGCCGCGGCCCCCTGGCTGCTTCTCATCTACAGAGTTCCCCTGGAGAAGAAAGGCCCTGCGTTATCTCCCTCTCGGTTGTGGTTTCTGACACTGGCAGTCGTACCTCTGGTCAAAAACTGGAGCAGGATCACACATCCCTAATGCAGCTGGATGGAAGCCACCGCACGGCTGATGACCAGGGCAGGCCAAGAGCTCAGGAGGACCATGGGAGCCCACAACGCTAGGACCATCATGGCCACAGCCACATACCTCCACTCTCCACAACTGTGGACAGTCTTTGATTCTGGAGTAAGGCGATACTTTCCCTTCTGTTTCGGGGGGAAGAAATCTGTCCTGGCAGAAACAGGGCAGAGGTCCTAATGACTAGGAAGAGGACCTCAACCTAACCCCGCTGGCGTGCTAAAAGCCACACCTCAGATGGTTGGCACAGCCTAGTCCCCACGGCAGCAAGGACCTCCCCACCACCAAGCACATCATCTCACCAGTGCCCAGGGACCTCAGATCATCTTTCCCTGGGGCCTCGTGAGACAGATCAAGCTTCTACAACATTATCACAATCGGTCAAAATAACACAGCACACAAGCTTCTCTGGGTGCAGGCAGCCGGATAGGCTATCACGTCTTTGCCAAACCAATGCCACCACTACGCCACCATCATCTTTCAGAACAAAAGCTAAGGGCTTTGATTTGCATTTCTACTTATTTGTAGACATGTAACAAAAAGTGCCTATTTTCCCCTGATGCTTTTGTTAAAATCACATGGTAACTGGGTGCTGCTGCAAATAATAATGCTTAATAACAAAACAGTACAAGAAAAACAATGATCCATCGGACCCGACAGAAAACCAACTCTGCTTCCTGGAGAAGGCAGCAAACCACAGGGCACTTTGGGTTTTCATTTTATAACAAGTAACAACATACAGAACAGACAGTAAAAGCAGAACAAAATGCAACAGATCCAAATGTAGCATGTTATCACTCATCAGTAATGACAAAATGAGTCTCTTAGGGCGGAGAAAGATGAAATGTTTGATTTGAAGTTATTAAAAAAACAAAAAGCCACAAACTAAATACCAAGTCTAGAATAACAGGCATATAATGCTTTTAAATCAGGACATATTCAAAAATACTAAGAGGACAAAAATGATGTATAAATGGTTCTAGTGCCTCACAGGTTTGCCATCCTGAGGCTGTGACTTTTCATGAGTTTTGTGTTTTTCATCTACTTCCTTCTCCTCTGCCCACATTAAAAAAAGATGTGTCTAGACGAGAAACCTCCACAGGTAAGTTATCAACTTATAATCCACATGTGGTCCTCCCTCCAGCTGCAATCCAAGATGCTCCTCTTGTCTTGGTATGCATCAATCACAGGTGGAGGTGAGTGGGCAGCCATCCAAAAAGTGGGTTACAACTTACTGGCCATACAGAGGAGGTCCAAGGGCTAACATGCGCTTTCTGGGGACATGGAGAACTCTGCCCTGTGAGTCTATGCAAGGTGGTCAGGGGCAAAGGTCAACTCCGTGGCAGGATGCCCAGTGCTGGTGGGGCAGCCAGGCCAACAGGCCACAGTCAATGTGGATGTGGCTGTGGACACCACAAGGCATCCTCCTGGCACAGTGGCCCTCCTCCACTTCTGGCCAACTCCAGTGTTGTACTGAGCCACTCAAGCTCTTCCAGAATGCTATCAAAAACTGTAACCCAAAATTATGCCAAAAACGCAGAAGTGCTGGGAACCGCAACAAAGGCCAAGTGTCTGAGCATGCTTGGTGCTCAGGGAAAATTTATCAGGAATTGTACTGCAATTTTGTTCTGATACTGGATGAATTTATTATGCAGTGTTAACGTTCCTCTCCCTGAGATGGAGACCACTGCTAAACAGAATCTTGCAGTGGTTCAATTATTAGTTGAGTCAAATGAAAATGCCATTACTCAACCATTTTTGATACTAAAAAAGCCCACTGCATCCTTACACTATGAATTACCACATTTTTATCTTTAGAGCAGTTTTTCAACTCCACAGTGTCTGCAAAATGTACCAAGCCTCACTCTCAAGTTGTGACTCTCCATGCGAGATGATCCCCCACCAGCAGGTGAGTCTCGGGCACCTTTCGATGAAGGACTCCAGGACTGGGCATGGCCAGTGCTCGCACATGGGAATGGACACCTATGGAAGTCAGACGGATTTCCATCACTGTGACCCACTGAAAACATGTTCAGCCCCAGCACTCAATACTGGAACTAACACCTGCCAACCCAAGGCTCACAAAGAATTTGTACAACAATGTCTCTGCCTGAGAATCCTGGGCAGAGTCCAGCACAGAGGGTCTAAAGAGAAAAGGTTTCTTTAAGAAGGAGGAGTGAAAATCAGAAAATAAATAAATGTTGGCCTTGAAAGGCAAAACTGGATGTATATGGTTGAGTGACCATCATGACTTACTAATAAATACACCCATGTTCCCCTCAAAGAAGGTTCAACGATATTTCTAGTCTCTCAACTTCCCACTGATAAGATTCTCAGAATTGTTCAAGGATCACAGAGTCTCCCCTGATAAATAACCCTCTGTGAATTGCATGTTCTGCTGTGGCCTTCTGCCGGGCAAGCCTTCTCAGATCACTCCTAAGAAAGTTTCCAGACTTCTACATCAAACTAAATCTTAAAAGACAAGGGATCTTGGTGACCATCCCAGGCCAACCACTCAATTCACAAAAAAGGCTTTCAAATGCCTAGAAGAGGTGACCTGTCGGTGAGCAGACTCAACAGGCCTAGGTCCTGGGTAGCTGCCTCAGTGTCGCCAACTGACCCTGCTCCATGGGAAAAGGGAGGGAGACACAGAATGAGACCCTTCCCCAGGCCACAAGCCACTCAGCTGGGTGGGTTCAGGATAAGGGTCAGCTCGGCCCCCCAGGCAGCTGCCCACTGGTGCTCACAGCCCTGAGGGAAGTTAGGCCTAAGTGCACCGGTGGTGGACCCGACCTTTCTCTGAGCCAGAGACTCTGTCCCACGCAACACTTCAGGCAACAGCCTAGGGGGTTGACGGAAAGGACACTGAGACAATTTGCTCACACATTCTTTTTTCTTGCTTTACAATGATGTTGTTAGCTCAAAGAGAAAATATTTTTTTTCAGCAGGATAAAAATCAATCACTTCTGAGAAGTCGCCACTTTGAGTAAGATCCAGATTCTGTGAAAAGTGGCTAGAGGTGTGTTGAAACTAAACTCAGGATCCCCAAACCTTGCCATGGGTGGAGGACTGAACTGCATCAATTGATATTTTCTCAACCACACTCCAAACGCGGGCAGACAGAATGGAATGCTCTCCTCAGCACACACCCACACGCCCAGTCAACTCCACCAGAAAAAATCATTATCTGTCCAAGACATCCTAGAGGTTGGTGACTCTAAAAATCTAAGCTCATTAAAGATGTGCCATCATCAGCAAGCTGTTTTCTTTCCAAAGACGTCCGTCTACCATTTTATTTGAGCCACTGTGGTGGCAAGAGACTATTTCTCTAATTCATTTTTATTCTTTGTAATTAATATGTCGAGAGCTCCTGACACGACTTCCATTGTGCCTTAAGTTTCCTAGTCGTATAATTTTCATTGACTTATCTCTTCGGCAGCAGCAACAATCACTTTACACTGAACTATACTGCTTCAGAGTTAATTACACGTATTTTGCTTTTGACAAATGAAAATACCAGATGCAATTAATTGAAAGACAATCAATATGATCCTGCTATTAGACATCCCAATGAAACATCCGGAGGCTGCCGGCGATCCATAGTCATCAACTAATTGAAAACACATTCCAAAGGGGATTTTAGAAAACCTGAACTTTTACCTGGAGATATTGTACAATAACTCACCAATATAAATCTGTCCACAAACTCTACAGTTCACACGATGGGCCGTCTGTCTTTTTAAGGGAATCCAGCTTCATTGGTTCAAAACCATTTAAGGCGATGAAACCCTGAAAGCAAAATGAACTGGGTCAGTGAAGCAGAAGCAGTGATTTTTTTTGCTGTTTACATCTAGCCATCCTTTAATTGCATTTTTCCAATGCCTTTGATTCTAAGCTACCAGAAGTTATTAAATGGTTTCATTAAAAATACTATTTGTCTTGCTTTAGTCACACACCAGATCAAATTAAACAGTAGAGCACCAGAACAAATGAACCCTTTCCATCTATTTTGACACAAAGCCAAGTGTGCCAAACCAGAAGGTGATATTGTCTCATCAGCGTGAAAATGTCATTTAGCTTTCTTTACATCTCCAAGAAGCAAGCAAAGGGACAAAACAATCGATACCTTCAAGCAAAAAGTATTACCAACAGTTTGAGAAATATGGAATTATAAAGTGCAATTCATAAGCCCATGGTTTATAAGTTATAAGTGCTATTAGCATAAATGCTGACAACTGTTAATCCACTGAAACTCTGATTAACGGTCGCAGTTGTCCATTAATAGAAGGCATTTTAACTTACTACTGAAATTGATTACTCAGTTAAGAATTCAATCCTAATGTTCAATAAAATTGCACTTTCTTGGCAAATGCAATATGAAATGAGGTGATGCATTAAACTGCCCTCACATTTATTTTACTATACGTGGAATGAAGAGGAAATATACGGTGCCATCACGTTATCTGAACCACTTCCTGTACACACAGAGCTGTGGGAGCGGCAGGTGGGGAAGTTACTCGTCCTGAGGCCGACAGAAAAGGCAAACCCCTGGGCAGCAGACCCGGCCAGGTATCTTTTCTGTGGTTTTCCCACGCAGAACAGACCGAGTTTCAAGACTGGGGTTGCTATGCGACTGCAGTGTCCATATCTTAAGGTAGTCTTTCTCAAGTCCCACGAGAAAGGAGAAGTCCGTTTCACGGAAATGAACTGCTACAGCCACTGCCGACCCTTTCCCAGTCTACCTTACGGTCAATCAGGATTCGAATGGTATTATATTACAATATGTATGAAATGACCATAAGCAGCGTCCCAGCTACACTCTACTTTTCAAACCATTCAAATCTTAGGAAGCCAAGATACAGTTCATAGATTTTCTCCTCTTTTAAAACAATGGGCTCATCTCTTGAGATCCAATCCTGTGACATGTCCTGCACGATTGTGCAGCAAGTCAGAGAAAGGAACCACTGGACCTCCCAGGCCTGTCCACTCCCCATTCCAAAGGAAACCACACTGCTGGGTGGTTCTCTCTGTAATGTAATGAAGCGGAGCATTCGAGGGTTCCGACATCAGCCAGCTCCTGCTTCACAACTAGAACCAAGTCAACGGCAAAACGGTTCTCAAGAACTACTCAGGAAAAGGGAGGCCTCTCCAGTCAGGGTTACCATACACCCAAGGTCAAGGAGTAGCTCATCCCAACTGCGCCCCCACATCACCTCATACCCCAGACTTTCTACTTCAAGGAAGCTGGGGGGGGGGGGGGCGTGGGGAGGCAGGATACATTCTACCCTCTTAAGTGCTAGGAAAGGAGGGACAGGCATAGGCTCTCAATAGTCTCAAGCCTTAGTCTAAGGACTCAGTGCAGTTTCCCGTTAACTAAGCACGTACTACAGCCAAAGGATCATTCTTTTAAGGTGGCAACAGTTTGCCTAGCAAATTCCTATCCACCCTTCAAAACTCATCTCATAGGTATCTCCTGTAACACCCTCCCTACTCTGATGGCCAGGCTGCTTCATCCCCTGCCCATCCCCAAGTCTCTAACCGTTAAACACCTAGATTCCATGATATTCATCTCTGGATTTCTCCATATCTGGAACATAGTAGGAAATCAAATATTTAACTAATTCACTGCATAACAGAAGTTATATTCCCTGTATAGTATTGCTTGTCCTTGCATGTCATGAGCTTCCTTCTTCCATTTCCAATGCTTTGCAAGGTAGACAGTCAAATGTTTATGGATACATATATATGTAAAGAAAGAATCTCCAAAAATACAAGAAAGTTATACATAGATATGTATACATATATATGTGAAGGGGTGGTCCCTTTTGGGGCACCCCGAACTTAACCACTAGGCCACCGGGGCTGGCCCACTTCTTGTTTTTTAAACAAAGATCTGAAGACAAATAAAGCAACATATTAACATCTAATTAATCTTAGTGACAGGCACAGACTCTTAATTTGAGATACTTCACGTAAAATTAAACAAGGAACAGACAACTGTGCCTGTGCAGAAGGCTTCACAGAGGAGGTGAGGTTTCAAGGAATTTCAAGCCAGAAATTCGGGAGAGCCTGCAGACTGCCCGAGCAAACGGTGATGGCTTATTTAGCGGATTAATAACATGAAAAGGCCTGGGAGACTGTCGGAATCTTTAAAGCAAGCGTCCATTGTTACTTGAAGGCAGAAAGAAGTACTTAAAAAGACTGGAGCTACAGAAAGGCTAAAAACTCAAAAACACTTGTCTCAGTAGATGCTTGATGACAGTACAACGTGGAGCAGCGCCCCGCAGATTCGCCAGGGGAAATTTTCTTGGCAGAATTTCTCTAAGAACTTCCAGGAGTCTACAAGACGACACAGAAATGACTTAGCTGATTAAAATCACCACCGCTCCTAAACCAGCACCCACAGGAGCCTAAGCAGGCTGTTCCACTGAGTAATTTGGCCTCGGTGAGGACACGCCAGTCGGCTCCCAGGTGACTCAGCTGCTTCTGGCCAGGGAGAAGGCCTCCTACTTTCGGCCTGTGCCATCAACCTGGGTAAGTCTATTAAGCATCACTTGGTAAACGTGTTCCACCTACAGGTGATGACAATGAGGGGTGGGCACCCCCCCCACACCCACAGGAGAGGAACAGCAGCACCCAGAGCCTAGAAGATTCTGAACAAAGCTGTGGACCTGGGGTTTTCTACACACAGGAAACTAACAATTTAAGACACAATGCCTAGAAGGGTCCCCTCCACCTGGATTTTCAGTTTCTTCTGTGAAGTCAGGCACATGAAAATTACATTTTAGGTATATAGTTAAGCCTACTTTTCTGAAACTGAATGAGATGAACCCCTGGAAAATCTGATTAGACCCTAAGATTTGCTCTAAAAAGGTCTGGAGGAGGGTCTGAGAGACTCCGCCCTGGCTCATTCCAGGAGGACCAGTCCTGCCCTCACTTGAGCTTCAGCCCTCTTTTGGAATGGCTCCTGTGCTCTGCTTCCGTGCCCTGCACAGCATCAAAGCCCTCCACCAACCAAACTGTCGAGAGAGGAGAGGGCACTGGGGCGGCTCAGCCTGGGCTCCGCCAGCACCGTCGGCACATTTACCTAACCAAGTGCCCACTTTCTCACACTTACTCTGCATGAATTATTTCTAATGCTGTTTCTTGCATCCAAGGCTTTAATGTGCCAGCTCTTGTTACAACTCGGGACCTGCCCTGGACCCCACCTGGATTCTGTGCTCTGACTGACTCACACTTGGGTTATCTAGGCTTGAAAATGCCCCTCTGCTGTCCTGCCACAGGTGGCGGGGGCTGCTTCACCCCGTTTAAGGGCAGAAGTTCCTGCCTCCTCCTCTCCAGGATGGCCAGTGAGGAAGAGCGTGCTGGGCTTGGGCATTCATGAGAAGGAGAAAAGTCCCCAAGCGGTAAACGTGAACAGACGCAGGAGGCCCGGGTGCCCGGGAGAACACCAACCTCATCTGGAAGCTGCTGGAGGCTTCCATGGGGCTTGCCCTTCTCCATACTACGCTCGCCTCGGATCCAGGGGGCCCATTAACAGTGACTACTTAAACAGAAAACCAGAAAGTAGTCCGCAAAACCATCCCTTAAGACAGTCACAAATTTACTGCAGTAAAGGGCTAGTGGCAGGGGACAGGGAGGGAGTGTGGGGTTGCCAGGACACCACACAGAAGAATCCCAGGTCCCACAGGCCACTACGAACAACTCTCTGGGACTCCGTCCTGCCTGAGATGGGCAGGGCCCTTTCAAAGAGACAAGGAAGTTGGGCCTGGAGCCTGCATACAGCAAGTACTCAGTAAACACTAGTCATCATCAGACTTGGCACATGACTCTAGGACAAAGTTTTCATCAGCATCTTCTAAGAATCAAACTCACCTCTGCCCGTATCATGAGACAAATGGCTCATAGTTAGCACAAGAATCCAACACTCCTCACTGGGTCACTGAGGAGACGACACGCTCCCCTGGGAGGGTGGCCTCATCCTCACCTCACTGAGTTGTATGCAAGCAGGGCTACGCCCCAAAAAGAACAGGGGACTGGGTGAAGAGCCATCCAGAATCCTGGCCTTCTCTTGTAAATGTTCTCTTGGCACAGATGCGGTGGGCCGGCGCTCTCAAGAGGGCTCCCGTTGTTATCAAATTTACAACTGAGCCCTGCTAACAGATTGCCTCCAGGAAGTGCGCCTCCTCCCGCAGCTGCAAGGCCCCACCTCATGGCATCCTGCTGCCCACCGTGCCTCGGGGAAGGGCGGCCCAGCCGGGGCTGCTGCCCAGAGGGACCCACAGAAAAGGAACCTGAGCCACAGCTCCAGAGAAGGCTCACCCTGCCCAGCCAAGGAGCCCATCGTGACCTGAAGGTCTGTATGTCCAGCCCCCGCAAGCCCTATTTCCATCTAGTCACCCCTCTGCTCCAGACACCAGCCCCATAGTACTGTTTTGGGGTGTCAGCCTGTGCGAGAATGGAGTGACTCTCGTGATGGGGCCACAATAGGGACATGAAGGCATGGGAAGTGGGTGCCAGGGGCCTTCCCATGAATCTACAGCAGATCCCCACAACTATTTCGAACAGCAGATGGCAAGAAGTCTCAGGCAGATGTGGAACCCAGAAGTTCACAGAGAAACCAAATGCCTGCCCTCCAAAACTGACCTGCTTGTATCAGCAGGAAGTCCCTCCGGCCAGACACACAGACACACACACAGACAGTACGCAGGCGTTAATTTTGGGCCACACGCAGCTGCACCAGGAGTGCTTTTCACAGGGTGCCGTGAGCACCCAGGGCCCCTGCTCCAGAACGACAAGGGAGGGGCACTGGGCTCCCTGTTCCGCACCCAGCCCAGCCAGCTGAGTGGCTCCTCGCCCACACACTGGCCACCCTCAGCAGGTCTCCCACCGTGAGGGTGACCTTCCACTCCCTGAACTCCCACCTCTCATCTGCCCTCCCCTTCAGAGTTGCTCTGAGGCTGTGCGGTGCAAAACGACCCACAGCAGAAACAGGATAGCATCGGGGCGGCCACCAGCAGCCTGGGCAGGGAGAGGCAATCTGCATGCTGGGGGCACAGACGGGCATCTCTGAGCAACAGAGGGAGGGGAGGGGTGGGGCGGGCAGCGGCTGGGATTCGGCCTCGCCCCTCCTCTGCCCCAGGGCTCACCACGCTGGGCCACACGTGTGATCTGCCCTCTAACCAGGACCTCAGGGTGACACTGAGGAACAAGCCCAAGTGGCCTGGGATGGCGCCCCCACTCCCTCCCCATGTGTATTTTATGCGCCTGCCCAGTCTTTGGTTATTAACTCAACCCCAAAAAGCACAGCCCATCAGGCACGACGCAGTGTGGAATTCTGGTTTGGCTGTCACATGGTAAAAACCCAGGAAACAGCAACGTCCACCAAGAGCTACACATCCCGAGATTGGCTAAGACAGAATTCACACGGTGACCCGAGACACCTTCACCTCAGCATGGCCAGGTTATTCCTTCTCAGGATTCAGTTCCACCCACTATTGCCTAATAATAAATAAACCATATGAATTAGCTTTGAAACAATTATCCTTTATTCATGGGGGAGAAAAGCCAACCCTGAAAGCTAATTCCTTCCAAGTCCCCACACAGCCCAAGCTGGCATCGAGACACTTAGGGTCAAATCAACACTTCATTATAATCTCCCAATGTCCAAGAGTTTTGACTTCAATAAGAAAAATGCCCTCCAGGCAGAAACTTTACACACACAGTCTTTAGGGAGAGAATGTTTGTGGAAATTTTGTAATATTAAATATGTTCAGCTGGTTTTAAGTTTTAAGAATGTGAAAAGGACCAAGAGCCAAGATTTTAGAACTCTTGTCTTCAAATATAAGGACAGCCAGTGGAAAGCTGTAAGGGAAGGCTTGGAACTCTGCCACTTTTTTAAGGAAAACAAAATAGGATATTTTCTCAGTGCTGTCTCAGATGCAGTCAATTAATGTGTCCCTTCCTCTGCTCCATCTTCAGCTTTTTACTTTTGTACCCTTCAGAGACAGCAGATTTGAGACGGGCTGGGTAACCAGGAGCAGCCTGGTAGCACTTGCTGGGCTTCAATCTGCTGGAGAAACGCCCCACTCTCAGTGGCTCCAGCAATGGACACAAACAAGAGCGTGAGGCTGCCAGATGGGGCAAAGGGGAACGGAAAGAACTGGAAAAACGAACACAGAAAGCAAACTGATAAATGGGTACTGCTGATAGGGCTGGCACAGGCCAAGTTTTGAAAGGGAAAAAAAAGTGAGTCCATGAGCAGCAACCCACACACACAATGACGTCATTTTGGGAATTCAAGCTGCAATCCCACACCCCAAACTGGCCTTGGAAGGGAAGGCAGCTGGCCTGAGCAGCCTGACCCTCGGCTCACAGCAGCTTGGCTGTGCCCCACGTGTCCACATAAGAAAGTCAGACAGGCCAGGAAGCTGCCTGTTGACTCAGAAAAGACCAGAGGAGTGGGAGGAGTCCTGGCTAGGGGGCCGGGACCCCCTCAAAATCAGCCTGGCTGAACGGGAAACCTGGACGCTGAGATCTCAGTGGACCTATCAGGCCCCTGTGGCCGGCAAGAGGAACAGGTTAAACGCACATGGCAAAAAGACACTTGCAGGTGTCTCATGGATGGCCTTTCCTGGTTCCGCAAGGTAACTGAACAAGAAAGCTATTAGCCCAGGTGCGCAAACCTCTGAGAGCTGGTCCGGAACCTGTCAGAAGGAATGGAAGGAGAGATGGGCTAGTCCAAGAACAGAGCTGAGCTAGTGGTGACGTCTAACCTATCAGGCATCTTGAAAGGATGCCCCGGCAGGCTTCTCTCCCTGGTACAGCAGAGGGCACCACAGAGGAAGAGGTGTTGTCTAGGCTTCTTTCTGTCAGGCGCCCCAATGACACCCTGTTTTACAGGGGCCACGGGGTCAGACGGCAAGCAGAGGGTCTCCTGAAGCTCAGCACAGCGACATAAAACCCATCAGCCAACAATCTTTAAAACAAAACCCACTGATGAGGGAGCCACATGTTGAAGAGTTGGCAAGATAAACCCCCACTGCGGTGGGAGAATGGAGGGCACCTTTGCTGAAAGCTTAGGTTCCACCCCCAACCCCGTTTTACCCCTTAGAGAGTAATCAGATGAGGAGTCAAGATTTACATAAAAATAAGAAACCATCTAAGATGTCAAAAAGAGAAAATAGTTGGATAACTATAGAGATATGCGGCTATCAAGTCACATCTATATATCATAATATATTATATCTGTATCTCCAGTTCATTTAGTTTTAAAAATTCAAAAACATTTAACGACATAGGAAAAACACTTACAGGCTAAATGGAGAAACAAACATATAGAATCCAAATCTTACATAAATTTTAAAATATTCTTTCAACAGTGAATTTCTTTTTTTAGAGTATACATATATGTATGATACAGAAAATACACCCCAAGTGTTAAAAGTTATTTTTCCATGCTAAAATTAAAGGTGATTTTTAAAATATGTCTTTCAGATCATAAAAATTGTCTATTATTTTAATTTTCTTCATACGTTCCTATATTTCTGCATGTTCTGCAAAGAACAGATTTGCTGCAATCTGGAAAAAGCACAGTGAAATGCTGTGGGCTCCTACCTCAAGAGAGAGGGAACTGAAGCTGGGAACGCTGAAGAGAGAGGCTGCCTCGGTTCCCAGGCCGTGGCAACACTGCACGATGCCTCCATCAGGAGGTAGTCCCTAAGAACGGCTGCACTACCATGGTGGGTTTCGAAGGAATTAAGGGATCCCCTCTATCCCCACGCAAGTTCAATCTAGAAAAAGGGTGTCCCTCTTGGGGATTCCGACGCATACGTCTGAGTTCCAGTGGCCAATCAACCTGGGAGAATCCCAGGGGGTACGGACAGGGGGAGGCGCCAATGCAGTGGGATCCCTCAGCCCCAGTGGGGAGCTCCGGACCCACCGTCAACCAGAACCCACTGCAGAGGACGGGACTTAAGCACCACCGGGTGAAGCCCAGGCAGACTTCACAGGTTCCAGCTAAGTTCCTGGCCACAGATTAGACTGCAGACGCAGCAGCAGGGAGAAGCATAAAGAAAGGCATTATGACTTGAGAATCAAACGGCCAAGTCCACGATCTCTGAAAACTTACTCGCGAGAAGAGTGACCTGCCTTAGGCTACATGCAGAATGCTGAGCAGGGCAGTGAAACTGCGGGAGAGCCCCGCTGAGCCCGCTGCCCACTGTGTCCTTGCCCCCACCCCTCACGTGTCGTAGAAGACACCGCCTGCTGTGCCTGTTGGTGGTTGGGTTAGTTGGTCAGCTCAACACGAGCAGAGACAGAATCCAACTTTCATCTTAGAGAACCAACCAACCAATGGTTAAGAGCTCCGGAATGAGGCTGCGAGCGGCCCTAGAGAAGTCCCCTCACCCCCGGTTTCGCTTCCTCACAGATGAGCCCAGGATGGGACCATCAGTACCTCCTTTGTGGGCATCACAGGTGACACTGCAGGTAAAGTGCTCACACGGTGCACGGCCCACTGGAAGCACCGAAATCGCTCTATTGTTTCACAAACACCTTACTAACAGGACTAAGTGAGTTCAAAAACTCAGAGTCCCGGACAGAAAAAAGGCCTAAAGAAATTAGGTTTTGTTTTACTTCAAACTAAATTTATTCAAACCCAAACCTCCAGGTTCAGGGGAGATTTAAGTTTAAAAGGAAGTACATCACTGCCATCAGATGGCGCAGCGGCTGCACCTGCAACATGTAATGTCTACGACAAGGCAGGGCATTGTTGCAGGAACAGCACACAGAACAGCTCTGCAAACACACTGGAGGGAAGCACCCAAAGGTCTAACTGAAGGTAATGTCATGGGGCCAAAATGTATTTCCTTTAGGGGCAACAGTTCTATTCTTAACAATAAACCCCAGGGCCAGAGACCTCAGAGACTGTCTCATCTGGGAATGTGGAAACCACCCAGCCCATCAGAGACAGAGGTAACATCTGTCTTGACTCAGTCCTCCCCACTCCCCACTCCGACGCTGTCAGGAACACTTCACAGTGGTGTAAACCCCCAAAGAGCCCGACACCCACAACAGAACAGCCCCTTCACATCCGACCAGAGTGCAGACCACCCAGTTGTGTTGGTCTCTGACACAAATGCTGCATCCTCTTACCCAGAGGGATCCAGGACAAAGAGAGAAAAGCCAACAGCCCAACCAACCTAGGCACACCCGCAGCCCCCACAGCTGTGTGAGCCCATCCCAAGCACCAGGTGGGTTTTCAGTCCAGGTTCTTCCTAGGTCCCAAATCAGGCAGCACTGCCTGCAACCAGCAGCAACAGTGTTACTCTAGGCAAAGAGAACTGCAGAGCCTCAAAAGAGCATGTAAATACTATCTATTCATTCATAGGCATCAAGTAAATAACGCTGGGAAGGCTGAAATAACTTCCACACATACCTAATTATTCAGTTGCATTTCATTAATTTTGAAAGTACAGACAACGTTTTAGCATGGATGTTCATGGGGGTAATAATTCATAAATGCTGTCCTCACTCATATGATGAATGTGTAAATAAACTCACATGTATATATGTTCAAAACACGGTGCAAATTTGCTTTCTGAAGGAACGACAACTCAAAATTTTCATTTTGAAATAAGATTCTCGGGACTCATAATTTTACAGTTCTCATGAAAGCATGCCAAAGCCACCCAGGTGCCCAGGGCTTCCTCCTAAAGAAACCATGCCGACACAGCCTCTACTTCCTTTGTGCATCAGGCCCGCACCCCACGTGCTGCCATAGCGTGACTGCTAATAAACGTCAAAATTCAATCATGTTTTATTTCTCCACATATTTCAGTCAAAGTCCACTGCAGAAACACACAACACAGATAAACAAAACTCACAGGATGAAAGGGGCTTTTCCGCTGGTTTCCTGAACCAGAAAAGCCAATGTGGCACCAGCTACTCCGAGCATCACCCCAGGAAATTTGCCGAGAAATGGGGCCAGCTAAGCGGAGGACAGAGACGCCCAGTTCCCCTTGACATCAAGCGAGGAAGAGTGGTCTTCTCTAAGACGGGTTTCCTCTTACCCAGTGCTCCCGTCTACAACTGGGTCAAAAATCTTTGAATGGAATATTCCTCATCAGTAGAAAGGGACAAACTAGTGACACATGCGACACCTTGAATGAATCCCAAATGGAACTGTGCTGAGTGAAAAAGCTCAATCCCAAAAGGCTACATGTTCTCTGATTCCATCCATATAACGTTCTTAAATGACAAAATCACAGAGATGGAGAACAGATTAGCGGCTGTCAGGGTTAGGGACTGGGAAGGGGGAAGGACATGCCAACTCTCGAACTTTCTCTGAGTGAGCTGCGTCTTGGAAGCCAGCCAGCCCCGTGGACAACCACGTGCACCTGCCATGAACTGTCTTGGCCACCTGAAGTGGGTGTGGCTATAATGAACCGTTCTGTATCTTGACTCTGGTGGTGCATACTGGAACCTATCCACGTGATACAATTGCACAGAGGTAAATTCATACCCAAATGAATATATACAACGCTCTGGAACCTGAATAGCTGTGGATTGTATCGACACTAATTTCCTGGTCTGTTACTATTGTTTTGCAAGATGTGACCATGGGGGAAACTAGGTAAAGGGTATGACTTCACTTACAGCTACATGTGGTTCTATGATTACTTCAAAATAATAAGTTTAATTACAAAAATAATAAGCAGGTTTGCCCTGTCTTTTTGGTTTGTTTGTTTAGTTTGGCTCGCGTAGACCAATAAAGAAGGCAATTCCTTTCTTCACTGGATTGGTGCTTACAAAAATGAGCCAAGCCTGTTGACACGATTCACGCACTGAACTAGGATCAGTTTCTCTGGCCCAGGAGCCCATCCTGCCCCTCAGGAACCAGAGCTCACAGCTCCTGAACCCTGACCTTCTCCACTGAAGTTGGCAAAGATGCTTGCTACGTAAGTTCTTTCCTGGGAACGGGCACAACTGACTGGGTTCTCTCTCCCAGCTGCTGCCAGGCACCCAGGGCTCCCCAGGTCACGTCTGATAGAGGGCGCCTTCT
Source organism: Equus asinus (assembly GCF_041296235.1). Taxonomy (NCBI): domain Eukaryota; kingdom Metazoa; phylum Chordata; class Mammalia; order Perissodactyla; family Equidae; genus Equus; species Equus asinus. The sequence goes on along the minus strand of NC_091791.1, from coordinate 8,040,179 downwards.
CTGGTGGAAAAGCTCTGGAGAGGACGAGGGACAAAACCAGCCCCCAAGGCGGCTCTACACTGGGCAAGTGGGCACACGGGCGAGGACGCCAGGACTCCCTGACAGAGCCGGGCTAAAGCGAAACCACAGGCAGCAGGCTGGAACAGGCCAAGACCGTCCTTGGCTGACACACGGCTGTATGCTGGGCTGGCCACCTTCCAACACCCAGCTCGCTCAGAGAAAGTTCTGGAGCTGGAGTGTCCTAGTAGTTCACCAGGGCCAGGCGAGCCACCTGCCCGAGCTGACCCACAGCGACATTCCTGCTTTTCCAGCAGCCTGGGGACCTTGCTGGTGCCCTCGAACTCCACATCAGCCTTTTGTGACAAAACTTAATCACACTGTATCAACCTAAAGGTCCTTTGTGGAGTTTCGCGTCTGTCCTTCGAGATCCCCCGTGGCCTCCCTTTTAAGGAGAGCTGGCACACACTGCTTACACTCCCTGGTAACTCCCTGCTGATTCAAAGAATCCAAAAGAAGAAAATTACAGGAGCGTCTTTGCTGTTTCCGCCGTCATTGTCTGCAGGGTTAGCTTTCTCCAATTTCTAAATTCCACAGGAGTTTATCCTCAATGTCTCCCAGTGACAATAATGAAGGCACCTCCCTCTCCCCAAAATGTGCCATTAGGGACAAGCATACCCATGAAAACATATTTCAAGAATAATATTATTTTTTCAGATTCTATAAACCAACCCTTCAATAGTCATTTACTCAAAAAGCTGAACAGCTTTCAAATCACCAACACTGCCCAGCTTCCAAGCCGCCAAAGAATTAACCAGCGACTCTTCCACAGGAATAAAAATTACAGCCCATATAAATTAAATATATAATTTGATTAAACATGTTTATGTCTTTGCGATGACATTTAAAATAGAAGTAATCATTTTCTTTCTTAAAAGAAAAACTCTTTCAAATATAATTTGAAGCTGTCAAGCCTATTTCCTGCCACAGATCTTTTAAATGTCACATACCTTCGAAAGGGGATGGCAGCTTCCTTTTAAATATGCAATTCCAAACAGTGTGTTCTGAACCAAGCCTGTATTAAAATACACCGCTGGCATTTATCCTGATTAAGAATAGCCCTCTCCCCTTGCTCCTGATGGATCTGCTCAGGAGCAAGCACCCAGCCGCTCTCTCTCCCCATCTAACTCCAGAGTGGTTGGTGCCACTGCAGCTGGCCGTGACCCACAGGGCCCGACACCAAGTCACACCCCCAATGCCTTAAGGGGGCAAAGGTATCCTCTTATGATTCCCACAGTTTCCCTCCCAGCTATCTTGCTGAACTCTGCGTAACCCAATTTTGGCATAGCATCAACGGCCCAATTGTAAGACACTGTTAATCAGATGCAAAGCAAACTCCGAACTCATTCTCCTAAGTCAATGACCTACATATTCAATTGCTTATTCTCCAACTCAGTAGCAAACACCGAGCTATATTTAAACACAGAGCACAGATGTATCTTTCTCCTGAAAGGCGTAGAGATACAGATAAGCCTCATACTCTAGCCCTCCTCCTCTTCTCAACTTAAGGAATGCAAACCTTGTCAACATCAACTGTTTGGCGAACTATGAAGAGAACAGGATGGTCCATGCCTCCATTATTTTAATAAGAAAGTACTAAGTGTCATTTTTGTAAAAAGCAAATGTGAGCAGCAACTCCACTGGAACTAAGCAAAGTGAAGCCTGGTTCACACCTGCCTCCCCAGCACCTGGCAAATAGTAAGCAATCGGAAAGAAAATGGATGGAACGACTTAAGTCAGTTATGTGTGGGTAACAAGCATGTTACATACCAAGTGTCCAAAGGGGATGCAAATACTCCTTAACTGCTGAACCTCGGTACTAGGAACTGACATCTGAATAATCCTGGACCCAGTGGAGATGACAGCAAGAGGAGCAGAGAGCTCTCAGAGTCTAATCTAAGACTGGGTCGGGGGGACTGGCTTTTCACTGCCAATCTCCTGCTATCTTGCCCAAATTTGATGAAATGAGGGCAAGTCAGCGCCCCCAACCAATGTTGGAGGAGGATCCTAAGAACATCAAACCTTAAGATGGCAGGTTTAAGAGACCAAATAGAAGATGGATCCCAACCCAGCCCAAAACCACAACAGGTAGCCTCCTCCTGGGAAAGGGGTGCCGTACTCAGGGGAAGGGCAGGTCAGGGAGGGGCCAAGACCACATCCCACAACTCTGGGGGGAGGCTTGTAAACAGACTGCAGTGCAGAGGACCATGGCTGAGGGGACGCACTTCACAACCAAAGCCCAGATCCAGGCCTGAGTCCAGAGACCTCAGCTGCAGACACTTTCCTGCCCTATCCAACTGTGTGACCTGAGGCAAGTCCCTCCGCCCCTCGGAAACCAACTTCTCAGGAGTAAGGAGTGGAATGCCACCCAAAGACACCAGGATTCCCGAACGCAAGGTCTAATTCCATTTAAAATAGGCAATCATGAAACAAACAAAGCCAATTCTCAGTCACTGGGGCTTGAAAGAAATCAAGAGGGTGGAGAAGGAAGAGTTATAAAGGAGACTCCTCTTTGTCTTTGGATTCAGGCAAATTCCCTTTCTTGGGCAGCAAACTCCGCCCCTACAGCGTGGACAAGAAGGGCTGGTAAGCACCACCCATGAGGCCAGAAAGCATGGATGAACTGAAATTCAGAGTGGGCCCAGGCCCATCAATCAGTAAAGTGATGTTCATGTTCCTTCTTGACCACACTGGCCCTTCTGATTGCTTCCTGCACCCCCAGCCTCTCCCTAAGAAGGGAGCCTTCCTAGTTAACACCACACATACTCCCATCTCCCCACAGCTTGGCCCACAGAAGTGATCAGCCAGGTTCCTCCCAGTCAACTCTCCAGGGCTCCAATGTTGCATTTTGAGCCTTGCTATCAAGGTTTCATTCTTATCACCTACCAAATATATATATACATCTTCATACAGTCATGCATCACTTAACGACGAGGATCCGTTCTGAGAAAATCATCATTAAGCGATTTCATCGTTGTGCAAACATCAGAGAGTGTACTCAAGGGGATCAAAATTTGCCACTCCAAAATGCATCTCTTTAAGATGAGGATTACTTTAGGCTGATTATTTTTAAGAAACAAACTACTCAGAAAGTTTCTCTTCTTACCTCTCCCTTAACTGCCTCAGAGAATTCGGATTAAAAAGACCTCTCAGGAAGCCAGCTATCACCTTAGCATCACAGGAACTAGGTGGGAGACAGGGAGGAACCTAGAAAAGCCTGTTTGTTGGGCTCCCTCTGTGTTCTTCTGTTTCTGTACGGCCAAACACTTGTTTTTCAAAGTTTGCTCCTTTCTACCTACCTGTGAATTGCCTTCCTTCACTTTGAAGTCCCTGACTTTCCTCACCTGCAATATCTTCTTTTGTCTTTAGCTGAGGATGGTATTTAAGGTGAGGGCTTCAGCCATTTTGGCAAGTTACTCAGTTTTCCTGGGTTTCTCTTACGCATACGTGTTATTAAACTTTTTGTTTTTCTCCTGTTAATGTCTCATGCAACTTAATTCTTAAGACCAGCCGGAAGAACCAAGGGTAGAGAAAAATTTCTTCCTCCCCTACAGTACTTCCCTAGGCTACATGGTACTAATCATACGGGACCACCATTGTATATGTGCTCCACATCGACCGAAGCATTGTCACGTGGTGCGTGATTCCACATGTGCATATTTATATATACATCCAAAACCCTGGTGTGGACTCTTGATGGTCAAAGCAAGCAGCCCTTTCTCAGCTGCCACTCATCTTCCCAGCTGAACCTCACACATACCACTCTCGCCATTTTGATACTCCAACAAGAGAGGCAGGTACTATGAAGAGAGGCAGACCTGCAGATAAACACAACAGAACCTTGTCTTCAGGGAGTTCCAACAAGCAACAAGAACAGAACGTCCTGTGCTAGAGACGCAGACACGGAAGGAGAGCTGGAACTCTGCTTAAACTCCCATTCACACGCTCCCAGATCAGTTCCTTCTGCCAGTCCCGCTAAGGAGCTCAGGATGCACCTCATCACCTGCCTTCCAGACATTTGCTCGCCAACTGCAGGTCCCACCTACCCCTGAAACTCAGCTCACCCACAAGCACGGTCATCATCGCCTTACCCCTTGGAGTCCCTGTCTCTAACCAAAACAAACCCACACCCAGCCCTATCTTCCAGTTTGGGTTACTGGAACCACCCAGACCTGCCCCAACTCTTGTCCACCTCCAGGTGTGAGAGGCCAGCAAGTCATCCCGACACTGCCCCTGCACATCAATTCCTGGGCACGAAGTAAAATTCCAACCATCGTCTCTAAAACACCTATCAAAAGCCCCACTGAAGTAAATACTTTTTTGGAAGAGAGAATGACCCACTCCAGTTCAATTGATCAATATCAATTGGCCTAGAGGCCGGCCCCATGGCCGAGTGGTTAAGTTCACGCACTCCGCTTCAGCGGCCCAGGGTTCGGATCCTGGACGCAGATATGGCACCACTCATTAGGTCATGTTGAGGCGGCATCCCACATGCCACAGCTAGAAGGACCCACAACTAGAATATACAACTATGTACTGGGGGGATTTGGGGAGAAAAAAAAAAAACGCACTATCTGTGACGCACAATAAAATGAGATGTATATACCTGTACACAGCTCCCGGTAATGAAGCATTCTCTTTATGACCAGCTGAAGGACACATGCTGTCTCTCTAAACAGAAAGAGAGAGAGCTGTTCACAATAGCCAACTACCCTGAAATTTGCAGTTGCTGTGTTTGCATTTTTTATCAGCTCTGGCCCTTCCTCAATCTCATCCCCTCTTCTAGCATCCTTTTTTTTTTTTGCTGAGGAAGATTCACCCTGAGCTAACATCCATGCCAATCTTCCTCTATTTTTTAGTATGTGGGCCACTAACAGAGCCATGTAGGTCCACACCTGGGAACCGAACCCAGGCCGCCAAAGCAGAGGGCGCTGAACTTAACCACTAGGCCACCTGAGCTGGCCCAGCATCCTATGTTTTTGAGTCCTCAAAGTACTTGCTTGAAAGAGGCAGGATATAAATAAATAAAATGGAATCCACTCAAGAGGACACATTAGTAGCCCTATAAACCAAGTCTCCGAAAGCACTGGCCCTAGAGAGAGCTCAAGAAGCTGGCAGAGGCCTCCAAGGCCAGCGGGGCCAGCATACCCAGGGCGCCAGGCTCTTGGAGGGCTCAGCTCACAGGGTGGCTGATCTGCAGGGAGCTGTCTAGATCAGCCGCTCAGACAGCATCCTCACGCTGAAACAAACCAGAAATAATGTGCTGCTACATGATTATCAGCAGACTCCAAAAACCAACCTGTCAGTCATGGATGCAAAAAGGTGGGCACAGATGTTAGGAAGAAGCAGGAACCAAGGGGCCTGACCCTCAGGCTTCCCTGGAGAGCACAGTATTTGGGGAGAGATGTAGCTGGAAAAATCAACGAGCGTTCTGAATACCCAGGGGATGCCAAGAGAAGCAGGCCCCCTCTAAATAAAGAGGGCCTGGTTACTCTTTCCAGAGCGGTGAACTCCACAGCCCACTTGCAGCAGAGCAAATGGTGCAGTCTCTGCATCTGTCTTGCTGGTGGAGGGACCAAGGGAGAGGAGAGCGGCCCCCCCACCTCATGGCACCACCCTCAAGTCAACAGTCTAGTAAATGGTTTAAAAAGTAGCTCCACCTTCCATACACGATTGGTAGCAGTGTAAAACTTTATAACTGCTTTATAAAACTAAACACACACCTAGTTTATGACCCAGCGATTCCATTTCCAGGAGTTTACCTAAGAGAAATGAAAACATATGTCCATAAAAAGACATGTACAAGAATAGTCCACAGCAGCTTTATTCAGAATAGCCAAGAGCTGGAAACAACCCAAGTGTCCACCAATGGGTGGATGGGTAAACAGCAAGGTAGGTTCCTGCAGCGGAATACTAGGCAGCAAGTAATAAGGAACAAGCAATCGAGCCAGGCTACAGCAATCAAAAATCTCAAAAACATTACGTGGAATAAAAAAAGCTTTTGCAAAAAGGTATATATAGTATAATATGCATGTATGTATAACATGTATATATGTATATTATATAGTATTATATTAAGTTTTGGAACAGGAAAAATAAACCATGTTGTGGCGGGGGGGGGAGTGGTTGCCTGAGATTGGGGAGATTAGAGCCGGGACTGCCTGGAAACAGCCATGAGGGAACTTTCTGGAGTGACAGTATGTTCTATATCTTGATAGGGCCTTGGGGTCCACAGGTGCATGTGTTTGCCAAAACAAATCGATTGGCAGACTTAGGATCTGTGCATTTCATTTTACCTCCTGCCCCCACTCCCACACCCCTGACCACCTCCCCTAAGTTTTACCTCAAAGGAAAACAAAACAAAAGGAACCACAAACAAGCACAGGCAGACCTGGGGGAGGCGGGGGCCTGGGGGGTGCATGTCAGTTCACTGTAGAATCACGTCCACTTGGGGAAACTTTTAATCAATCCACAGAGGTCCTGTCTCTGGAATGAGGACCACAGAAACCCCTGGGAGGCAGGGGCCATTTCTCTACCAAGAGGTGAAATGCCGGAGGCCCAGGGAAAACCACCACTCCAAATCAACGTGTGGGAACCTCGTGCATCCAAGTAACGCCCGTCTCCCCACGAACAGGTTTATGAATTCAAGGAGGCCCAGGACACACCTGGGACTGTTGGCATTAATTCAGGCTGCTGAAACAGGAGGTCCCCGCACAGGAAAAGGGCCTCGGTCGGAGTAGACCCCACGGTAGTCACCTCTCCATCATGCAGGTACCAGGGCTTTGAGGCAGGAGAAAAGAACCCCAAGAGCAGACCGCAGGGTTTCTGAACAACCGACCCCCTGCCGCCCCGCCCCGCCCCGAAGCCTCTGCAGGGGCAGGGCAGCCTTTCGGCCGCAAACAGCTCCCAAAGAGCAAAACCATTTTCACGGGCCCATTTGGAACACCACTAAATGCCATGAGACTGGAACGTGGCCGTCGTTAAATGCTGTGTCCTATAAAAGTCGGACTTCTCGGTCTAAAGTTGCGTTCCCAGCACAGGTCACATGTGGGCTACCCTGACCAGCCTCTCATATCACCCAAGAGGCTTTTAAAGTATTAAGTATAGAAAATACATGCAACCGCCCAGTTAAAATACAGGGTGCGGACACTCCAAAAGGTCAACATGCACCCGCTCTATTTTCATTACTGATGCTTCTGCACCCAGATTGCAGGGAAGCTACAGTAAGCACCTTTAAGACACACTGTGCTGTAAGGCAAAACTAGCAGAACCATCCAGAAGCCCTGACAGAATCCTACATCTCTCTGAGCAGGGCAGGTCCTAGGAATCAGTGAGCACAACCCTCACATTTTAGGAGCAGGCAAACTACAACCTGGGAGAGAAAACAGAGACTGTGCCCAATCTGGAGGATTCCTGGGCACCGTCCCTCTGACCAACGTTATTTTAAACTCAACGCGTATTAGTAGTTCAGGTCCTCCAAAAACAGACACAAGACAAGATGAGCCGTGCAAGAGACTTCTTGGGCAACATGAAAAGGGAGCCGAGGGAGATGCGGGTCTGACTCTTGTCGAGGAGACAGGGAAGGAAGGAGGCCAGGTGGGAAAAATCCTCGCCTGCTGTGCAGTTCAAGGCCAGAGGGGATCCCTGGGCAAAGGAGTCCTGAGTCTCACAGGAACAGCCTGCCCCCCAACCCCCAGCCCCTGGCACGCTCAGGCCCTGGCTGGGAGCAGCCCGTGGGAGTGCAGATTCTGTGAATGCGGTGCTGGACTCCAAATTAGCATGTGGTAGGTGGGGCCACCAGTCAACTACATTCCTAGAAGCAGAAGATCAGAGAGGCACCTTTTCAGAGCTGCCACACCATGCCAGGGCCCTGCTACAATTCTAAGACCCAAGGCTTGCTTCTGAGCTTCTCCAAAGACTGACAATCAGACGTTCAGGGCCACCTGGCTGCACCCATAGCCTTCAGGTGGATGTCACTTGGCAGGTGTGAGGCAGGGAAGCCTTTCAGGGATGCCCGCCCTCAGGGAGCTCACAGCCTGGCAGGAGCAAAGCCCCCAAACAAGAGAGAGGAGGGAGACAGAATCTCCAGGACTTAGTACATAAATGGATAGAAAAGGGAAAGCCATGAGGCTGGGGCTGGGGAGAAGGGGCCACCTTCTCATGGGGGGGGGGTTAGATTGACTATCAAGGTAATCAACTATTCACACTAACTATACTCGTTACGTTAATGCTATCTGCTTTAACAAACTCTAAATTGAATATCAGCTCAACACAACAGAAGCTTATTTCTTTAACAGAAACAGGTCAGTGTTCCTGATGGGTGGGCAACTCTTCACAGGGCGAGTCAGGGACCCAGGATCCTAGGCATCCTCTGCTGGACTTTCCTCACTCAGTTGACAATCCAGGAAAGAAACTGGGTAAAGCCCCCCTGTCTAATTATGTCTGTCAGGAAGTGACACTATTCCCACCAGTGCTCCAGCAGCAAGGACTCTCCTGAGGCCCGCGGTAGATGCCTGGGTGGTGGCTGGGCAGCCTCTCCAGCACTAAGTCCCACCTGTGAAGGGAAGCACAGACCTCTGGTGGACATCTGGTTGTCTCCGCCACACTCACTTTCCGACTCAGTCTCAGGACAGGTTTATTATTTTGGAACCAGTAAAGGCCACTGGGTCTCTCAACACCAGAATCCAAGGCTATCTGACCACTGAACCAAATCTGAAAAGAGATGCCAACAACTCTAGAAAAGCATCTGTTAAATTCTCTTGTTGCCACACAGCTGTGGCATTAAAGTACAAGTGTGGTCACAACTGGGCTTTCACTGATTAACTTAAAAAGTTGAGCAACTGTCCCTCTATTGGAAAATGCCCAATTCTAAAACTTAAAAGTGTGCAAAATGCTTTCATGTCCAGCAAGTCTAAGATACCATCAAATCTTCGACCCAGCATGATCTTATAAACCACTAAGAAAGAAAGAAAAAAATATTGTCAATTAAACTATGGCATGCAATCAATTTTATAACACAGCTTAATCCCAGAGATGTTAAAATGTTGAAAACCCAAGAAAGAATGGTGCTTTTGTTGAAGTCTTCCAAGGACCTGGTAAGAAACACAGGAATGGCCATTTCACACAAAGGGAGCCCCAGCCCAGGGCTGCTTCACTCAGCTGGTGAGGGGAGACTTGGGGAAGCGGGGGGGGGGGGGGGGGGGGGGGCCAGGGGCGAGGTTTCCAACCAGTTTGACTCGGCACCAGGATCTGGGTCAACATTCCAGCCCGTCTGAAAACTCTCAAAGACCAACCACGCTCCAGTATCCTCACATCCATACAGATTCTGCTTCAAAGGCAAATCAAGCACCTTGGATATAATAGTCTTATAAACTCATTTGAATTAAAAAAAAAACTCCACTAAAATATGGGTTTTCATCTGCATAACACTTTACCAACAAATTCCACGACATTCAAGTGAGAACAGATGAAGTACTGAAATATCAAAAACAAGAATCCGATTTGGTAAACAGTTGAGCGCTGTTTTCACATCATCCTAATGAATTTAGTTTCAATAAACACAAATCAGCAAAAACTCTGAAAATTTTAATGGTATGGTGCAAAATGATGCTTTGAATGACAGCCCCAGAAAACGAACTCTTTTCAGCATGTGACAGATACCACAAGAAGAGAAAAATTCAAACGGATGACTCAGTTCAAAGTGTCCGCTTATGGCCAGTGGATCTGAACTTGGCCCTGGCTTGCTTCCCACACAAACCTTCTTGGGCTGTGAGAGCAGCAGCAAGGAAAGGACCTCTGGACCCCTGGATCCTGCTCAAACTGCCAGGCACAATCTAATACCAGGTGTCTTGGTGTGTGCAAATATAAGTGTACAGCAGATGGGTCAGCATCCACAAAAGATGACAAAGATTTCTGGTCAAATTCCTGCCCAAGGCAGGCTCCTGTCTCTTTCTCCATCTCAGTATGACCCTCAGCATCAAGCGCAGGTTGCTGGGCAGTACCTGGACACTTGTATCTGGGGATGGTAGGATACAAGCTAAGGTGGGCCCAGCCTCCTCCTCCTCCCTGCTCACCTGCCCCCCATCCTTGATGTTTCAGTCCTGTTATCACCCTGAAAGTGGTACCCAAGTTAAATCTCTGCTGTGCATTTACTCGCACTTTGATAAACTCAAGTGTACAATGACCAGGAGACAGCAAGACACGCTGACACCCTGCAGGAAAGCAGGCAGGGCCATCTCTTCCGAGGGGGTCTGAGAAGTCATTCATCCGAGCCCTTCGTTTTCTCCATTTGAAAACAGATGCTGTTTGGAGGCTGTAATTAGAACACATTTCACTATAAAAAAGACTGGCCTGGCCTTTCGAAACAACGTTCTTGTCTTGGAAATAATAAACCAAAATTAACAAATTCAGAGTTGTTTTTAGAAAGAATCCCAAAGCCTAATAACTTCCTTAAAACACAAGTGTTCCCATCTCTCCAGACTGCGGGCTCATGGGGACGAGGAAGTGCCTCCCTGAGCCTAACACGTGGGAACTGACACATGACTGATGGAATTCTGAGTGTCTGGGTGGACACTTGCTGGCCGAGGCGCCAAGATTGGAGGAGCTTGTTTTTGCAGGGGCAATGAAGTTTGGTTCCAAAAAGAAAGGTACATAAAGGCATTTAAGACTCCAGTGGTATAATGTTAAGCAAGAAACAAAAGACTACAGATCAGATTTTAAAAGCATATGGTCAGAAGGAACAAACGCAAGCATTCAAAAGCCATGTACTGAAAAGCACCAGTTACTGTCCACTTGCTATGCGTACAAAGACTAAGACGGCCCCCAGAGACCAAACTGGCACAGGCAGAACTCTTAAACCCATGGCCCATTTTCTATTTTCCTATCACTTATTTTCACTCCAACAGCCTCTCCATCAAGTAATTGTTACTACTGTACTCCCAACTCATGGGCGGGAGAGCCTCATGCCAGAGTCCACAGCAGGAAAAGCAGAGATTCAAAGCAAGTCCAATTCCAGTGCACCCAGTGGAACGCCACCTGTGACCTCCTCAGCAGAGGTCAATGGGGCAGGAGGAATTTGGCATGGGACTAAGCTTCAGAGGGATCCCTGTGGGGAATTCAGGACTCTGCTTCCTGCCACCCAGGTGGGCAGAGGGGGCGTCAGTCACAACACAGTTCTAGCTCTGAGCTCAAGCCAATCCAGACAACCCCGGGCAGGGACTAGAGAATCTGCCCAGCCCCACGGTCCTGCTGGTCCTATCACCTGCTGGAGACTCCTCGATGAGGGAGCACCAGCCGGGCTCCCGATGGAGAGGAAAGATCGCAAAGGACTTGGCTGGAAAACTGAGCCCCAGATGCCTGGCTCCACAGAGCAAGGAGAACCCAAGCGAGGAATGAAGGCGAAGCCCCCCACCCCCAGGTGCCACCTCTGCAGGTGCTCAAGAAGGGAATCAGCCAACAGGACCAGAGGAGTGGGCTTCCGCCCGTCTGAACCTCCAGGATCTCCCTCATTGCCCTCCCCAGCCTGGAATCCAGGTCAGCCACACACCCCCCCCCCCACCACCAGCTGAGGCCTCTCAGGCCAGCCCGCTGGCCAGCTCCCCCTGCCCGCGCTACATGACCCCACAACGGGTTCGTCCCAACAGCCAGTCGCGTAGCATCTTATTTGTGCTTTTTAATCTCAAACCCTTCCCCACTCATAAATAAGCAGCAGCAGCTAGATACCATCCCACTCAGAGGGCCATGGGGCCCGCCCACCCACTTGGTCCAGCTCGAGGACAGACTTTCCTTGGTGCTAGTATCACAAGGATGGCATGTGTTCACTTCCTCCTACCTGGGGGCACCATACCCCTCATCCCCCCTCCCCCCACAGCCTTCCATCAAAGCCCAGAAGCCCAATGACACGCGAGCAAGACAATTCCTGGAAACTCCTCCAGGGTTTCCTTTATTCCCCTTCCAGTGCCCACCCCACACCCCTAGCACCCCTGGCTCCCTCTCCTCGTCCTGTCCCGGTGAATCCACAGAACACATCCGCCACCCACTGGTGTAGGCCCAGGAATCCCAGGCAGGGGCTCTGAACAATGTTAGGTTCCAGACTCCTACGAGACACACCGGATTCTTTTCCTACAAAAATGCACGTATGACCCATCCCCCTTGACTTGGGCCATTTCTGGGGCTCACACCCCGCCCCAGGCATGGAGCCCCAAGAGGTCCACAGGCCTAAGTCAGACCCTCCAGCTTGGTTTCCTAGGCAACAGCTGCTCTCCTTCCAGCAGCACACTGACCGAGGCAGGAATATTCTGTCGCTCCAAGAGTTCCTTCTCAAGGGGTGGGGGATGCCAGCTTTCCTTACTTATGGGCCCGAGGTGGACGGGACCCCAGCACCCAGCTCTCCCCAGTCTCCACCTCCCATCGGCCCGTCTGTCTCACGTGCTCACAGGCAAGTGTCCTGCAAGACGGATTCCACTTCCGCTCCAGGACAGCCTCACAGAGGAAAGGACACAGCCCCAAAGACCCTCACCTGTGGATAGGAAGCCAGCCACACCGTCTCCTGCCTGGGACACTCCTGAGTGTGAAGAGAGGGTGCCTGTCCCGTGAGGTGCGGGTTTGAGGGGCTGGGCCTCCCAGGAGCCCTCTCTGCCTCTGCCCCCAGAGTCTGGGGCACAGAAGCGAGGACTTGCCTGGTTCTCTGGGCCTGTGCCTTCCGGTCCATGAGGAGAAAAGGGGAAGTAGCCTCAGCTGAAGGCTGCAGGGTTGGGCAGTGGTTCTCCACCTGGTTGGCCATTAGAATCATCTGGGAGCTTTTAAAACTACCTAAGGCAGGTCCCACCCAAGACCATTGACTCAGAACCTCTGAGGGTGGGGCTGGGCTTAGATCTTTCTTCAAAGCTCCCCGAGGTGATCTCAGGTCCAGGCAGGGATGAGGAGGATGGGGCTGGAGGGATCTGGGTGGAGCACCCTCCAGGGAGGACAAGCTGGAGGGAGCCCAGGTGCCCCTCCCCCTGCAGCTCAAAGGTCACATCCTTCAAGAGAGCATCCCAGACCTCAGTGTAAGGACGGGACGCTGGTTCCCAGGGCTGGGACCATGCCCCTCCCTGTGCCTGGTTGTGTGGTCTGCTCCTGGCAGGCAGGACCAGGTCAGCCTTGTTCAGGCCACCACCCCAGGGATGAGAAGTCCACTCCCTTGGGGTGCCCATCAGAGGGGGAGGAGGAACTGTGGAGGAAGTGGGCAAGAAGGAAAACAAACCCCACGGAGCCCATTCTCGCAGGAGTTATGTCCTCAGCACCTTCCAAGCCCCCCTACTTAAGTCCATAGTTTACTCCTGAAACAACCCCCCACGGAGAACTGACGCACTGAACCCAGCGTGCACCGACCACATGCCAGGGGCTGACGAACTCGGACCCCACAGTCTGTTACAGGACACCATCCACAACGCTAACTATTAACCCCCCCAAAATAGCTTCACTAGGCCAGGGACATCTAGGGACAGGGACATAAAACACATTCTCCCAAAATGGTAACAGGATGTCTCCCGGGTGGTGCCGCCATGGCCTTGAAAGAGCTGGGAGCGATTTCAAATGGGCTCTGGGCAGGAGAAGAGAGGGGGAGCGGCAGTCAGCAGGGGGCGGGTCACCCATCACCACCAGGAAACAAGACGTTTACTTTTTACAAGGTCTCATGTTCCTGCTTATTCTTTACCTAAAAACCCAAACTTCCCAACTGGGTCTTCAAGTACCAATGTCACCAAAATCTCAATTCAGCAAAATACCCAAAAACACCAATTATTCCAGACAACGAGTTTAGAAAGAAAAAGGGACTGGGAAATCAAGATGATACGAAGAAGGGTCTTGGAGGAAAAGTTCAGTTTGATTAGACTGGATTTTCTTACAAAGGGCTATGACACGGGCCTTCGGAGATGGTGCACCTTCGGGGTGCAGCAGCCGTGACCAAGCCCACAGCAGGGTCTTGGGACCCCCTCAGCCTGGTCTCCCTGGGGGCCTGTGAGTCTCTGCTGACTGGTGGGCTGGTCCTCAACAGCCAGCACCTCTGTCCCCGCCATCTCCTGCTCCACCAGGCTGCAGCAGCTTCTCTTCAAGGATGGTGAGCAGCACCCACGATATCAAGCGACAGACTTTATCTTTCAAATGCACAATGTGCTTGAGCCAAAAACAAAACAAAAAGCCTTTCCAAGACGCTTTCCAAATTCCAGAAACACAGTGGGCTGGAAAAATGGAGCCCCATTTCCTCTTATTTTTAATCTTACATGGGCTAGGTTTATAATAAAAGAGAATAACCTATTTATTTGCTTACCTTACTTGGGAAGACAATAAATTGGAAAGGCTTCATAAATCTCACAGGGAATTCCTTTAAACAAGGACTGTCAGCAAAAATCCGTAAATAACCTTCTGCCAGTCTCTAGCAATCACCTCCACCACACATTCTTTTTCCTTCCTGCTTTTGTACTAATCTTCTAGCAAACAAATCAAATCAAGCACCAAAACGTTTTCATTCTTATCAAGGTAAGGCTCAGAAAACATCCGGGAGTCCTGGGGGCTGTTGACTTAGGAGAAGAATCCGCTGCAGAGAAGGCCCCAGGGGACAGGACGAAGGAACGCCCTGCACCCCCCAGAACCATCTAGAAAACCAAGGCTGGCAATCATTGATTGGATCTGAGGCAAACCATCAGCAAAGCCCTTCCCAGGTTGATGACAGGTTCTCACCTGGGCTAGGCTGGTGTCAACGACAGGCCCTCTGTTTGCCTCTGTTCGCCTGGTGCCCTTACAATCCCAGTGTTGTCGGAGCTTCCGGGCCCAGGCGGCTGCTGGTCAAGTTTGCTCATCCCCATGCTGACCGAGTCAAGGAAAGTTTGGTACTTCAAGACGTCCGGAGCAAACCAAGGCCTTGTCCAGCAGGCCCCGTTCCTACCACGGTAAGATGACTTGCAAGGCAACCATTGGACGGGGTTGATTAAAATTACCTTCGGCAGTTCAGAAACAGCAGAAGATGGACAGTCTCACAGTGAGGTTTCAAGGACTGTGCTAAAAATACGTTTAAATAAGAGGCAGAAGGAGGCTTGAGGATAATCAAATGTGCAAGCCTTGAAAGAGGTGCTGTAATCAATTTACACATCGGGAAAGAATAATTACCATAACCAAAAGAAAAATTTCTCCAAGCCAAAAGGTTAAAAAAAAAAAAATTAGACCAGCAAACCACTACCCAGATGTAAACAAAAATGTCTGTTTTCAGAAAGGACGAGCCTCTTGAAATGCCCGTCAGCTTCCAGAGACTCAAAACTTCACTCCAAGACCTTGATTCCTGGACGTGAGATGCACGACTCACAAAATCCAAACACACTTGCGCACATCCATAGATTTACTCTGGTTAGTCAGCCCTGCAAAGGAAAGGGCTTTTGATGCCAGGCCCACGGAGGTCCCCATGCAGCAGCTGTCACCGAAGAGCTGTGTTCTGCATGTTACTGAGCTGCCTGAACCTAATGCGCTGAAGACCCTCCAGCCTTGGCAGGCACATCATCCGTTACTATTATGGATGCCCAAAAACATTTTTATTTTCTCCTGTCTTGGCACATTCCTGGTACTCAACAAAAAGTAGTCAGATTATTATTATTATTATTTACCTATCAAATTATTATATTCCTAATATTCTTGAATGAAGACAAAGACCTTTCTTAACTGGTTCCCTTTGAAAGGGTCATTTGACAACTTGCACAACTCAAGAATGTTTTCCTAGGGCCCACCCCGTGGCCGTGGCTGAGTGGTTAAGTTCGCGCGCTCTGCTCAGGTGGCCCAGGGTTTTGCCGGTTCGAATCCTGGGCGCACACATGGCACTGCTCATCAAGCCATGCTGAGGCAGCATCCCACATGACACAACTAGAAGGACCCACAACTAAAATACACAACTATGTACCAGGGGGCTTTGGGGAGAAAAAGGAAAAATAAAATCTTTAAAAAAAAAAAAAAGAATGTTTTTCTAGCCTAGGCCAGCTAGGCCTGGGCATAGGGTAGCAAGCTGCTCACCCCACAGGCACGGCAGGCTGCCCACTCACTTCCCTCCAAGTCCGCTGGAATTTTAGGATCCACTCAAGGGAAGCAACTTCCCACCTAGAAGCTACCCTGTGGATACAGGAGTGGAGCCCAAGGAAGGCACTGGAGAGGCGTCCCAGGTGTAGGAGTCCAGCAGGCCCTGGGTCTGCCTAGACCCTTGGCCCTCCTGTGCTCACAGCTGTGCACCCTGGGGCCTAGGCCAGGGCTGACTGCGTGAGAAGATCCCCAGGTGGCTTTTATTGCTGTGGATGGCTCTACTGAATATGTTGCCTGATGGCCTTCAGGATGTAAAACACTTCTCTGCCTTATGTTTAAATAAAATCCAGCATTCAAGTTTTCCAGTAATAAACTCCAGCCTCTGGGCAACATTCTTCCCCCATCCAAGGATCGGAGGGAACTGCTGTGTCTGAGCCCTGGAACTTCACCGCCATCAAGTCCTGCAGGCTCTCCAGGCCAGGAGGACTCTGGAATTCCCACCAGCTGTGGCAGTGTCCTCCAAAGGACAGACTGCCAGAGAGCAGCCTGGTGGCCACACATGTACCAACTTCTGCTCAGGGTCCAAGACACACAGTCCTTGTCCCACTGGCTCCTGAAGCCTGCAGGACACGATGAGGTGCTAAGCTTTTAGCTACTAACCCCAGGCTCTGGAGTCTCCTTGCACCTGGAAGCCCCCCACATCCTGTTAGCTTGTATCCATGTCTCCACCGCAATCACAACATGGCAGCTCAGATGACCACCCTCAAGTGGCCAAGGACGCTTAGACCTGAATTTCAGGCCAGGGATCAAGGTCACGTTAGCCTGAGCTCGCAGGCATCAAAGGCTTCCCTAACAGGCAAGGCACACAAGATGCACGGCGAGCCACTCAGCACGATGACCGCTTTCTCCCGCCCTAAGTGCTGGGGGCCATATGGGGGGGGTGAGGGGGACAAATAATGAGCACTGAAAAGACATTTCCAGTAACAACCAGAAAATTAATAAACGCAGTGATCCCCAGTTAACAATTTAAAGAATTCCAAGGGTTATTTCATAAAACTCCCCCCAACTGAAGGGAAATCAGAGAATATTAAAAACTATGACGAGAGTGAGTGGATTGCGGCTGCCTTCGCAGCGTACCAGGGAGCGCTCGTCAAGCAGGTGCTCTGGGCTCAGGGCTTCCGGCCCCACCTCACTCAACAGCTCCTCCTGACAGAGACCATGATCCTTTTTGACACATAAAGAACTGGGGCAGGAGTGGAACCCAGGATGCTGGTTCCAGGGTGAGACACTCGCTCAGGTGCCCCACCGCTGGCAGTGGCAGCTGCCACCCTGCCCACGGGAAAGCGCTCTAGTCCCTCCAGGCTTTCCACAAACCACCCTCCTCGATCACAAAAAGGTGGCTGGCCTGGCTGGGCTCTACCTGCAGGAAAACAAAGGGTGACCTAAGGGATGCCCTGCTGCCCCATGCCCCCAGGGGTCACAGAAGGCATGCAGGCACGCTCAGAAGGCCACAGCACAGAGGAGGCACACTGCTTGGCTCTCTCCAGAGCCACTTCCCCAATTGAGAAAGGAGGAAGCAGTCAGTGGCCCGACTGGCGATCACTCTGGACCTGGAACCAGCAGCCGCAGAGGACAGACGAGGCAGCTGTCCTCGGGCACCGTGCAAGAGGGGCTGGTGGGATACCATGCGGAGGTGAGGAGCAGCTATTGTGTGCACGTCCTCAGGAGGCCCACGGAGAATGGCTTGAGATGGGGTGAGGCCAAAAATGTGGACTCGGAAATGCCCACTTTCGGGGCAAGAGGAGGGCCCCTGGGGGCCGGTGGGTTAACGAGGCAGACAAGATTCCGACCAACTACAGCACCTGCCCAGCCGGAGCCACCTTCCCTAAGTCTCAGGCATCCCTGGGGTGGCAAGTCCACCTACTGTGACTAGAGCATCCTCTGGGGACGTGACAGCCGTCCCAGGAAATCCTGGCACCTCACCGGAACATCTACCTACCTACACGAGCTTCCTAGGCTGGCTGTTCTGCTATCAAAAAGGGGCGATTTAATCAGTGGTGGGCGGGGGCGAGGCATAACTACAAAAGGCAGGGGAAACTTTTCTTGGCAACGGAATCCTCTGCAACCACTTGGTGTTTATACATCCTTAGTCAAAACGTGCAGAACTGCTGAAAGGGTGAATTTGACTGTATGTAAATTATACAAAAATTTTAAAAAGTTGACTCCCTTCAAAAGACCAAAACAAACAATGAAAACAAACGACATTCCCCATAAACTGCAATCCCTCTGCAGCCAGGGCGGCCCTTCCCACTAAGGGGCGAGGATGCCTAGACACCTACCCCACCCCACCAGCTCCCCCCAGGAAATCGCTTCAGTCCCAGTTAGCAACACCTAGAAGAGACTCGACACGGGCAGGAAGGATGCCATCACAGGCACAGTCGCACAGTCTCCCTGATTCAGCTGCTCTTCCAACCATTCTGTCAGGGCAGACCCTTCCGGTACCTCCAGCAGTTTAGCGGCCAGGAAATGAGAAGTGAGAGTCCCCTCAAGTACCATTCCCTAAGTGCTCTGACCTTGGGGTTCCATCTATCACATTTGGCCTCATCACATTCCCCTTAGCCTCACTCTAAACCCATCTGTTATCAAGCAACGACTGGAGAGGCTCCCACCAGCCACTCCCCGAGGGAAGAGGCCTAGTGGGGTGGGTCCATCCGTGCTCCAAGGACAAGGGTTGTCCTGGGGAAGTCTGGGACATGCGTGCATGGGGCAAGCCACAGCCCCCTCTGCTTCCCCCAGAGGCCACACCCAGCCAAACAGCTCCGCATCTGGTGGCATTATGGTCACCCAGGATCACGCGGCAAGCTAAAGACAGAGCCAGGACAAGACCCTGAACTCTCCCCTGCTGGTCCCTTCTGTTAGAGAGGACTGCCACCACCCCATGCCCCTGTAGATGACCCATGTAGGGGCAGAGGGCAGACCAACAAAATAGCCCTTGGCCCTATGTTAGTACCTGGGGCTTCTCCACAGAGAGACACAGCGGGATCATGCCCAGGAGCTCCACAGTGAGACAGAAACGCGAGCTTCGGTGAAGACGAGCTGGGTCCAAACAATGACTGATGGTACCCCCAAGTACTTGAGCAGACCCCGCCATCTCCCTCTGCGTCCCACAGCCAGTGGGGCACCGGGACCTGTCCGTCTGAGTCCCAAACAGCGGTCTGACAGCTCCTCCACCCTCATGTTGCCCACTCACTGAGTCCACAGCTGGTTCAGTCTCCCGGCACCACAGCCATCACTCTAAAATGCCCTATCTGCTGGAGGTAAACCTGAACTCAGGGCCATCCCATGACCCTCTGACCCTCTCTTTGCCTCTCCAGACCCAGCCCCTCCCACGGCCCCACAATTCCTTCTCTTTACTCCAACCAAGAGAAAATAATAATAATGTCCACATCTGAGCACTTACTCAAGGCACATGTCAAGGGTTTGTCATGCACTGACTCATTCAACCCCCAGATCCCCTGAGGGGGATACAAACACAGAGGCACAAGGAGGTAGGGTCATGTCCCAAGGCCTTCAGCCAGTCAAGGGCGGGTGGGGGAGGAAGTACACATCTGGAAGTGATGTTCTTAAGTGCTAGAGCCCTTCTTCAGGCATAGGAGAGCACCACGACCATCTTTCAATTTTTCCCATGGGTCACCCTCCCTGATCCCCAGGCTGAGGGAATGACCTACCCTCCAGCATGCACGCGGTAAGCACCCCACCCACCCCAGCTTGTGGAAATTCACTACTGCTTTGCTGAACTTCAGGGTGAACGCTCCTTGCTCTCGCTTGCAGCTCCAGCATCTGGCACACAGTAGGAGCTCTACTTGCTAAAGAAGCAGATTCATTCCAATGTCATTGCATAAATTTCCACAAACTAACTCCAACTGAGTTACCTTATCGTATAATGTAACATTTTTAAACCCTATGCATAAAATATCATGCATCAATTTTTATTTGATCTACTAAATTATAAAGCTTTCCTAAATCTCTTAAAGGTGGTTTTTCCAGTAATGCATAACTGCTTAATTAGGAAGTGTACAAAGCATAATTACACTGCCTAACACTACAATACTGCTTAGGGGAATATCTTCGTTCATGCATTCTGCTTTATTTTTTATTTAATCTCTATCAACATGTCTACGTGGAAATAGATAGGTATGCTAGTCTTCATAAACACTGTAAATCATAAAGTCATTTCTTTGCTAACCCAAGTCCAAAAGCAGCCCCCAAAGAAACTACTAGGACCCCAAAAGCTCCCACCTCTTGTATTGGAGCACAGCAGTTTCTCTCACAGTAAATGGCTCTGCACTCAACGCAAAAAGCACCCCAAACTTCCCCTCGAAAGCAGTTACTCAAACCAGAAAGGGCAAATCCTTTCTGCCCACAAGTGCAGTTACCAATCTCTAACCAAGGGGCAGATGGAGGCCCTTAAATTTAACATTCCTTGTCTGAGGACACTGTGCACGACCTTTCAAGTTCACCCTTCAACTCGCACGGGGAACTCCTGACAAAGGCTCCAGACTCTTAAAGCTGGACGGACTTGCCTGCCCCCATCCCCTCCTTCAAATCTGTACACACCCTCATCCCTGAAACTGAGTCGTCTGCATACACAGCCAGTCTTCAGACGGCTTGGTATGCATGGAGAAGAACCAATCCAGTCCCTGCTCCACCATGTGTTAACCGTGAGCCTGTCCACGCGCCTTGTGAGACGGCTCTGCCAGTTTCTCCAGTGGGAAGGAACCCCACCGCCTCACTGTCTCATACCAGGGTCGTTAACTAAAAACAAAATAAGGGCATGTATCACAAAGTGTTTCTACAAACCCAATAAAGGTAAGCTGTCATCTATCTGGAAAGGAAAGCTATCAGCCTCAGTGAAGCCTACTGATTAATAAATTCACCAATAAAGATAGAGGATTTGCTGCAAAATGTGTTTACCTTTGCTTCTGAAACAGGTGTCGTCCCCACATCTGTGTCTGGTGTCACGAGGAAACAATGCTCTAGGCACACGTGGGCTCCTGGAGGTTAATTTCATTCACCCGCATAGACGTGGATGTGCTTTGTGCTCGTCTCCACGTTCTTGCTCACACAGGCTGATGTGAAAATCACCGGCTCCACGGCACCCATCTCTGATTTGTGCACAAAGACTTTCAAAGTGTGCTTCACTGAGTGAGCCCATATTTTGCTAAAATATAATTTATAAAAACAATTTCTCTCCCAGCCAGTACGCTGTGACACTCAGCCCAGCCGCCTTTCAATGAACACTGCTGACCGGCGAGAGAAAGTTAAAGTCAAGTACATCTGAATATGGAAGCAGCTCCAATTCTAACGGGCACACGTGAAATTTCTCTCATGTCCCCAGGAATGCCTGGTGTTGTTTGATGGGAAGGAGAAGCCCTCTTAAACCAAAAAATGAGACTGGGTCAGGCAGAAATCCGTATTTCCACTTTCAAATCTACTCATTCAGATTCTGGGGGGAGGGGAGGTGTCTGAGTTACACAGAATCTTCTTTCAATCATTTGTTGTGCCAAATGTTCAATGACTAGACTCAAGTGTGTGGGTGTGTGTTGGGGAGTGGTTTGTTTTTAAAGAAAGTCTGCCCACTGTTGGCAGGCTCTGGGCTGGCTGCATTAAGAACCTCCCCCCCAGGAGTTCGCCAAAATACAGATGTTCCTGCCCCACGAGACAGAATCCTGGCCAGGGGTGCCCTGGGGATCCCCCTGCTCCAGAGGCCACCCTCTTGAAACCACCTGAGCACCAGCCCCTCCCTCCCTGGGGACTGCATGAGTCACTCATGTGAAAACCACCAAGCCCACAGCCAGTTTCTTAACTCTAAATGCACTAAATGCACGTGCCCGACTCACGCGGCAGGGCAGGGCCTGGGGGTGGGGTGGGCAGGCTGAGGGGTGCCAGCACCTACCTGCTCCCTCCTGATACAACAGGGCACAAAGGACCTGTCCGTGTTCCTGGGAAGACCCTAATTCCAGCTCATGTTCTAGAGGAGGTAGGGAAACACCCGGTGCAGAGCGTGAAGAAGGCAAAGGCGGGAAGGGAACTTCAACTCAACTACATTCATACCACGGTAACTACCGGTACTGCTGTCATTCCTACTACTCTTACCACCGCCACCACAAATAGTAATAGGAACAAACAGCTAACATTCAAGCATGTCCCACATGCACCAGCATCTTATAGTGTCACTGCACACACTCCCTAGGATCTGCAGATTTGGAAATATGACATCCTGGTCCCCCTGGACCCCCGAAATGCCCTTCTATTGCACCACCGGCTGCCTCCCAAGGGCTTTTTCAAGGATCATCTCACTTTCCAAGTGAGATTTCTTAACGGTGTGAATTGACCCCAAGAAACTACTGGTCCACAAAATGACCAGCCCGTCTTGAAGGCGACAAATGGTTTCTTCCACAGACTCCAGAAGGACATCTTCCCAAACATGCCCCCAGCTCGCCACTTCACGCACATGACCCTACTATTCAAACCTGGAGCCCAACACAAAGCGCGGAACAACAACGCTGCCCAGGAGTTCACATCCTCATCCACACCGTGCCTGCCCTGGCAGGGCACCCAGTCAGTCCCTGCAAGTCAAGGAATGAATGAACACCCTGGAGGAGACGATTAAGGCCCACCCCATTTCCAGGGCCAGGGTCAGGAACACACGCAAACACCCACAGCAAATCGGTCACCCAGGTGGACCTGGGCCAAATCAGCCACCGAAGCTGCAGCTGCCCCAGTACCCACCACACGCCAGGAAGACAAGCCCAACAAGCCACTCCCCGGGGAGCAGGTCCACCGTCCACAACCCTTCAGGCACTAGCCTCCCACCTGCCCGCCGGGACTGGGAGAGTGGAAGGGGGCACCCGCAGACAAATGCGGGCAGGGAGGGGGGCAGATCTGGTGCCTCTTCCTAAACAACTTCCCCTAGGAATGGGGCCAGTCATGCCCACCTTCACGGCACTTTCTCTGCTCAGTAAAGAGCATACTGAGCCGTCAGTGGTGGTGGATTAAAAACCTGAGCCACCCTCCCCAGCAGGCCCCGCCTGTCAACGGCAGCTGGAGCAGGCCCCACGCAGGCTGTCCTCAGGCAAAGGCAGGCAGCACCCAACCACTCACTTTTTCTTCCTTCTCTGGGAAGGGAAAGTAGGTCTTAAATAGAAAGTAAATATTTTACTGGGCATTTCTTGGAGTGACCTAATACGCAGTAACATTCCACAGTCTAAAAACAACCTCCTGATTGGTTTTCAGTTCATCACTTTGGCCCCAGGAATCAACGAGAAGGTGGGGCTGCTCCCTAACCGGACCAGCCACCGCACACACCGCACCGCCCCCCCACACCCCCCCACGCCCCGTCCCATGCACCGCGTATTCCAGGTATTTTTCAATAGCACCAGGATTCGGCTCCCACACCCCAAACACTTCTCACTATTCAGCCCCTTCACTTGGCTCCATAAAACTCATCCACCCTTTATATGTGCCAAGGATAAAACCTCCGCTCCATTGTGGGTCTGCTCCTCCAGCAAGCCCCATCTCTCATCCTGCACAGACAAGGCAATCACGGCCCAGGGAGCCTTCTGCAACATCCCCTGACAGCCGAGGGGAACCCCTCCTTCCACTGCCTGTATCAGGATCCTCTGATCTCCACCCAGGCAGGGTGAGGAATGCACAGGGAAACCGGCTCCACTGGGCACACGGCACCTCAGGGCAACGGTGGCTGGCTGACTTTTTTTTTTTTTTGTATTTTCAAAATTTTAACCAACACTTATGATGTGTCAGGCCTGTTTAAGTGCTTTATAAATATTACCTCGCTGAATCCTTATGGCATGCCCTATTCTTACCCTCATTTTAGATTCAGAAAAGGAAGCCGTTTGCAAGGGCTCCCTAAATCCCGAATATAGTCAAGCATCTCTTTCCATCTGTCCTCTGCCACACTTTCTGGAACAGTCTGTCCCATCTGATGCCACCTCCCCGGCTGCTGCTGATGTCCGTATCAATATCTTATGGCCTGTAGCAAGGTCTTTGAGGGCAAGGAAAAACCCATCTCTCCTTGGGCCCAGCCTAAGCCCTGGGAAGGCAGACATTCACCACCTCTCAATGGGACCTCGCCCTCACCGGCACAGTGAGCAGATACACTGAGGTCAGCCCAGTGCTCCACGGCGGGCAGCCAGGGTGGCCGAGAGCAAAGCTTTTGGATCTGAGCCTGGGGCCCGACGGGCCAAGTAATCACCAGGTTACAAAACTCCCAGCCACAGGGAGGGCCAAAAAGTGTTCCCTGCACTGACCCGGCCCTATTCTCCACTAACACAAAGAAGTCGGACACAACTCCCACCAGTCACTCTCCCTCCAGGACCCCAGCTTGCCCATTGCTGCTCTAGAAGATGAAAGGAATTAGGGAAAAAACCTTTTTAATCTGCCCTGCAGACATACATTTTAAAGAACCAGAGTTATACTTGCCACGTGTATTTCAAGTGGTTTCACTGCATTCGGAGGGGCTTCTCAGCTCCCAGGCCCGTCTGAGACTCACAGTAACAGCACAACACAAACAACGGACCAGTTCCAACCCCGCTCCCTTCATACCCCTGGGACACAAGGGACTCAAATAAGGCAATCTCGCAATTACCGCAAAGAAAACTCCACAATCATTTCTGAGCTGCTTCCTTCGCCCACTACTCGGAGCACATCTGGCCAGTTTAGGGAGGAAAAAATTACCCATCGTTCAGCCCTCCTTAAATACTCAGGAAGACATCACTACAGATAGAATTCCAACTTTAATTCTGAAATCTCCTGGCTTTTGTCAGTGGAAGCCACATTCTTAATCCGGGGCTTAGCTGAGAAATAAGAAAGGATGTGAGTGTGAGAAAAAAAATCCTCAGCCCTGAGTGAAAAAGCAACAGCATCTCGGAGGAACAGGAAGAATAAACAGAACTCTGCACAAAGGTCAAGGCCGAGAAAAATATGGTCTCAGGAAACCTGGCGTACCCCCTCCCTGACACAAGTGTGGGCACATGGACACCTATCAGACAGCCATCATGTGTTGCGGGAGGGACTCAGATGGCAAGCTCAGGGGCTTGTCTGCAGACAGGGATCCCTGAAACCCGGAAGAGGACACGGACACACACCTCCTGCTCCACGGACCCAAAGACGGTTCTGAGGCCACCCACAAATCTTGGCTCTCAGGAAACAACTTCTCCATCAAGAACCTGCACGCTGGGGCCGATCAGCAAAGACTGACAAAACAACAAGGGACTTTAGAACATTCCTTGCTGAGATGCCTTAAGATCTAGCCACATCCACTTTCCAGATATAAGTGGCCCAGAGGGAGCACCTTCTCCCTTCTCATGTCTTGCAGAGGCACAACTGAGATCCAAGAGGCCTGTGAGGTGGGAGCTGGCCCAGGGCTGAGCCTGGCCCCACCGCAGCCCACCCACGCACCACCCTTTTCCATGTGGAGTGAAGCAGAATGGACACCTGTTTGAAAACTGCAGGGGGCACTTAAAATAGAATATAATCATTACCTAAGATGGAGCTGAGCCAGCACGCTAGGGCTAATGTGACTAATTGGTCGAGGGACATGCCCCCCCCCCCCCCCCCCCGAGCTTCCCTCAGTCCCTCCAGGAGACAAGGCAGAACCCAAAGGCTGAGAGAGGGAGGCCGCAGTGGCCCCACCACCCCCAGCCCGCTGCGGCCCTGGAGCACCAGCAAAGACTCCAGGGCTTTCCCAAGCACACGTGTCTGCAAGCACACACGTGTTCACAAAAGGACGAGAAGCATTAGAGGGCAGGAAGGTAATCTTGTAATTAAAGGAAAGCCTGTTTTTCAGGAAAATCTCCACCTTGTGGGGACCTTACCTTAAAGGAAGCCAAGGTGGGTCGGAGAGCTCCGCATCACCTGCTCTGGGTGCCTTTCAGGTGAGTTAATCACCCAAGCAGGGCTGTCTCCAGATTTCAGGACACACCCAACTTTGTGCCATTCCCTTTCAATTCTCTGATAGTCCCTTTGAAAACAGGCTGTTCCTTTTGTTCAGGAGTATTAATTCAAATTCCTTTCTAAGGTCAACACAGACGTGGGACAGCAACCCAAAGGAGGTTTACCCGGTAGAATCAAGTTTCTCGCTGGTTTTTACAGGAGTGGGGCAAACAGACTGCTCACCACTCTCCCTGTCTCTTTTCCCAAATTCCGCGGGAACACAGGAATCAACTCCTGTGGTAAGATATGCATAATGAATCCAGCTGGAAAGTGAGAAGCAGCTAGAGAGAGAGGGCTGCACCCCACCCACCCGCAGTCCCTGCTTCAAGTGAGCAGGACACACCAGGAAGGAGGGGCTTGCTCTGAGAAGATGGACTGAAATCACTAACAGAGCAAAAACTTGGAAATCGAGTCTCACCTACTGATAAAACCATACCTGGCCACTAAATCCAATTTTAACACAAAAAAATCCTAAACAGCATAAAAGCAATGCACGTAATCCCAGGGTGTGTGTGTGTGTACGCACATGTGTGTTCTGGGCGTGCATCAGAGAAAACGAGATGGAGGCAAGGGAGAAAGTGAGATCAGGAGGACAGAAGGGGTCTAAGTTTAGCTAGCATGGCAAAGTCACCCCCAAATGTACCCAAGTCCCAGTCAAAAGCCAAAGAAGCCTCAGTCATTTACAGAGAAACCAGGGCCATGTGCAGTTGGAACCAGCTAAACTTCTAGCTCCCTCACTTAACCTCCCAGGCCCTCAGTTTCTTTACCAATAAAACAGAGATTCACTTCTACCTCAGAGATTATGTGAGGATAAATGAGAGACTGCGGCTGGAGCAACAGCATTGTGCCTGGCCCTCGGAGACCTGGCAGGTGTCTAGTCTTTGCCTGGACAGCGAGCCTGTGATCCAGAGGGGCAGAATTCTCCCTGCGCATCCAGTGTGGGCCCCCGGCTACTGAGCCCGCCTCAGGCTTCTGGTCAGGAGCCACGCTGTTCATTAACCCAAAAAGCGCAGTGAATTTAAAACAGGCCTGGTCCAGGAAACTATCTAGAAATCCCTCCTTGGCATTAGGTCGTGAGATCCTAACCAAAGATCACTAAGTAAAGAAGGAAATTAAAACAAGCCAGACTTCTCATAGCCCACATGGTCTGGAAAACAACTCTGGGGCTGAGGAAGATAATTGTTTCTGAGAAGCCCATCTGAATCCTGGGGAGAACATGCCAGATTTGGGGCAAGCCTGCAACTCTCACCCCTCCGCCCTCAGGGTGGCATGAAGACAGGCTCCCGAGGCAGAGGTTCTACCTCCACCAGGGAATCCTGCTGGAACCTCACAGCCAACAGCCTGGTTCAAATCTCAGCTCTGCCCCTGGTGGGGGGGCGGGGGGGAGTCACAGACAAGTCACCTGAGTGCCTCCTGCGCCTGACATCACTCCACCTTGTTGTGATCAAATGCAACATACACCAAGTATCTAGTGAAAGGGACAAAGATACTAAGTAAATACTCAAAGGGTATACTGTTACCTTAACAAAAATAACAGAACTACTTAAATGGCCTGCATGCATTTCTTTTTTCTTTCTTTCTTTCTTTTTTTTTGGTAAGGAAGATTGTCGTTGAGCTAACATCTGTGCCAATCTTCCTCTATTTTGTACGTAGGACGCCGCCACAACATGACTTGACCAGAGGTGCTAGGACCACGCGGAGGATCCAAACCCCTGAACCTGACCGCCCAAGCAGAGTGCGCGAATTTAACCACTTCGCCACAGAGCCGGCCCCTGCATGAATTTCTTGAGCATCAATTAAGACCGCAAGGATAGAAAGAGCCAAACACACATATTCCTCCGCCAAGGAGAAGAGGGGTGCAAAGTGGGAAGCCCCCGATCGTCCTGGCTCTGCACTGACTGGCCGGCGGCCTCAGTGCCGCGGCTCCCCAGGCTCCGAGCGGAGAACCGCCGCCGGCTGAAGAGCAGAGAAAGCAGCAGGTCCCCGTCCGGGACGGAGATTCCCAGGACGGCCTCCGCAATCCTCGCAGTTTCCGGCAGGACCACTACCGCGCTATTTGTAGTACAAATAAAACAGCCAGATTCGAAAGTTGCAGGAGAACAGCGCCTCAAACACCGCCCAAGGGACGGGATCCGCAGCCGGCCCAGTGGTAGCGGCGCGGCCCTCTACCGTTTGTAGCGTCTCGGCCACCATGGCGCAGTCAATCAACGAACCTCCCTGTCCACTGGAGGGATGGAGACAATGCGACCCCCGCCGCCTGTGATCATGGGGGTAGCTCAGGCACGGCCCAGCCAGGTACCTGGTTCTGTTCCGAGCCTCGCCCGCGGGTTGGGGCCCACCCTGGAGTCCCACGTCGTATCGTGGCTCCTTCCCTGTCCTGGGACCGAAAGGGGCGCCGACGACCCCGCGGGTGTGGGCGGCGCCGGACCCCGCACGGAGGCCTGTGGGAGGAGGGAGGAAGTGGCACCGGGGGGTAGGGGCCATTTCTATCACCTCTCGACGACTTCCCAGCGCCGGGAAGCGGCCCCCTATTTACAAGTGAAAAGGCGAGGTGCAAGGGGAGGGGCGCTTCCGGCGGTGCCACGTACCTCTGGGGGGACAGGTACGCGGGCCTGCGGGGGTTGGGGAGAGCGGGGGAGGGGCGGGGCCGCCAGGTAGGCAGGCGAGGCGGGGACGGGGAGGACCGAGCAGCCAGGTCCGCGGGCCTGCGGGGGGCGGAGCCACCAGGTGCCACAGCCGGGCGGGGGGAGGGGAGGGGAGGGGAGGGGCCGCCAGGTCCGCGAGCCCCAGGGGTCAGGGGGACCTCACCTGCGGGTCTGGGGTCCTCGAACCCCCGGGCCCCAGACGCCTGGAGGCCGAGGGCCCCGGCTGTCGGGGCGCCGTCGGGACAATGCAGCCAGATCCCGCCCCCTCCGGCCAGAGCGCGCCAGGTGCGGCGCTGGCCTCCGCCCAGGCCCGGCTTCGCCCTCCCGGCATCCGAAGGTCGCGCAGGAGACCGGAAGCCGTCCCAGGTTCAGTCTGGACTGGGCGTGGGGGTTCCCGGCGCTCCAGGGCCAGGAGAAACAGGAGGCGAGAACAGCCTCTGTGCAACTTGCCGGGCGGGGAGGGGGGGGGGCAATTTAATATTTCTTCCTCGCATAAAATAGGAATTGCTCTATTTAGCTAGCCCGCAGGAGTGTCGTGAAGATTAATGACTGTGAAATGTTTTTAAGATCAAAAACATTCTGAGATTTTACTTATAGGCACTTATATGTGCATACTGATATCTGTACAGCAAAATACATTCTTTATTGATTGCCTTCCTGGAGTTACTTCTCGCCCATAGCCAGAAAGCGCTGAGAAAAGGGAATCAGGTACATCTCTGTGTGCTCCGGGGATACCAAGGAATATGGATGGGTTTGCAGCCGGCTCCATCCAGACCCTGGAGGGAAGACAGAGCCAGAGGCCAGCAGTGCACACCACAGTTTAACGTCTGGAGGAGGGACGGAAAAAAAAGTTCAAAACTATTTGTCACCCCCAATGGGAAGAAAAGGCAGCCTTCTCCCCCTCCCCCAGTTCATAAGGCAGGAGTCCTAGAGTGTGGGCCGCCCTCGGGGTCTCCCGTGTTTAGAAAGCTTTGCCCCACACCCGGCCCAGTGGTCAGCCAAGCTCTGCCAGTGCTAGGAGCCCACGCAGCCCGTCTGGCTTGGCAGCTCCAACAGCAAGGCCTCCCTGGTGTCACCAGTACTCCATCCCTCCCAGCAAAGCAAGACCACGTGAGCAGGTGAGGCCGCTCCACTCCAGACTGAACACATCGTCAGTCCCCTCAACCATTCCTGGGACAGGGTTTTAAGAGCTCTGGAGGGCCCTCCCGGCTCGGCTGGCTGCTGGCTCTGGCTACACTCCAGGTGGGCAGGCCCGGGAGCTGCAACATCCTCGTGGCTCTCCACCTTCTGGCTCCCCACCATTCACACAGCTTTCCACCATCCACACAGGCTTGTGAGCACCGCCCCCACCCCCTCCCTCAGCCCACCTGGGCCCGAACAAGCAGCGAATAAACTGACTTTGTTTGCATGAATAGACCAACCGCCCTAAAGGCATCCAGCAGCAAAAGAATGAAGTCCAGGGGCAGTTCACTCTCCAGGGAAGGTGCACAAGCCCTTCCCGGCCTCTCACCCCCTACTGCAGAGGAACTTCACCTGCTGTGCCTCCCTCCCCTTCTGTGCCCCACCTCCTCCTCACCACCTGCCCTCCCCCTCCCCCACACCTGGGACAGGTACAATACCACCACTCCCAGGTTTGATTCGGGTCATTTACACCTTCAAATGAATCTTTACTAGCCTCAACCTTAAGCAGGCTTTTTAAATTGCCATACTGGAAAAAAAAAAAAAAGGATGCTCTCTATGATCTTGGTGTATGGTCCCTTCCAAAGAAACTTCCTGGGCTTCTATGACTCCATAATGAAGTTTTTGTTTGTCCCGGGCTCAGGCGGATTGCTGGAGGCCAGATTTCAGGCCTGGCTGGAGCGAGGCAGGGAGTTTACGACTCGGCAGAAAGACCCACATCTCCATTCCGTGTCCTTTAAAAAGGCCCTTCCAGTTTTCGGCACAACCCAGGCTGTGAGGAGACACAGCAATATTGCTGCTATTTCCAATCAGACAACCTTCCAGCCAGTTAAGTTTCTTTCAAGTCATAATAAAGGATTTATTTTAATGCGAGAAGCACACGTCTGCTGATCAGAAGAACACTTTTGAAGGGAGTAAAAGCAACATGAAGGAGGTGCATTTTTTTGCATTTTACAAATGGGAAGGATTTTTAGACCGACAGTGGACGAGAAGCACTGCCCTCCCACCTCAGCCCTGTGGTTTTTTTGGACTCGCAGAAAACCACCACCAAAGGTGAGGCTGCCCACCAGGTTCAGGCCAAGAGCTATTCGGATTAACATCTTCTAAACACCATCCGACCTCGGGGAGAAAGGAAGGCTCTGTTACCCAGGATAAAAGTCACAATTCTCCATAAAACCAAAAGCATCACTTGCCCCATGAATAAGAACCCAACCATTTTATCACAATTTTTGTGAATATTAAGCCAACTCCAGGCAACCATCTGTTAAATTTAGCTACAGAAACAGTTAAAGCAGATCATTTCTAAAACATTCGCTCGGGGCTGGACTAGGCTAGATGCAGAGGAAACATCAGCTGGCGCCGAAGTTCTAACCAAGGGACCTCGCTAAAATCAGAACACGCATCACCCCCATCAGTGGGCAATGTCGACACTGAGTCCACTGACGGGAGGAATTAAAAAGAAAGGTCGCAGGAGTGCGTGCAACATTGGCTATAGAGCTGGCTCCACTGTGGAGCCACAGCTCCCACGTGGAAGCAAGAGGGCTTTGTCAACAGAGGACGAGGATGCCACACAGAGGAGCTGTTTCAGAAATGGCAGCAGCTGCGCAGCAAAACACGGAAATCCAACAAATACTCACGTTAGGGGCACTTTCCCTCACACGACAGAAAGATGAAAATCTGCTTTAATGTAAGGAGAGTCATAAAGATAAACATAACTGCTTCCTGTGACTTAAGATGCCTCGATTTCTGGTACGTGTGGAATAGGATTTCTTAAAATTGCATTTCTAGGGGAAAAAAGTTTGCTTTTTTACGCTTGCTTTGAAGAACTCTAGCCTCTGCTTTTAAAAATCTCGCCTCCAAAAAGCAGATTACTGAGAAGAAAAAGCACACAAAGTTCCCTACTCGTCCAGGAAAGACCACCTTCTAAGAGAAACTCTGGAAAGAGAGTGGGCCAGTGCCCAAATTTCCATGCCCGGCAAAGACAGATGAATGTGACGCTGGTTCCCATCCTGTCTGTGGCTCCTGAGTCTCTGTGTTCTCGAGCAGTTATTAGAATGAAGGGGAAACTGCCCCTTGGCTCCCATTGTCAACATTCCACACAAACAATGGCCTGGCGCTCTCCCTATTATCCATTCTGTATTCATTTGTGAATCCCCCCTTTTTTGCACAATGTGCAAAGCCCTTCCTTTCACTGGTGAAGTCCTGAATGCCCAAGTGCAGCCACAATTTAGACTTTAAACATTAATAATGATAGCTAAAAGCAAACTACGATTATGCCCAAACATTCATTTGTGAATATCATTAGAGTCACATTGATGGCTTTTGGATACTATCCATTAAATCATGATCAAAAGAAACACTGAACACCTTAAAAATGGTTCTGAAGTTTTTAGCAATTATTAAATATAATTTTCCAAACCCAGAGATAGGGTTTTAGAAAAAAAAAAAACCCTTTCATATGTCTTTGATACATATTCCATCAAACACAGACATGAATAAAAATTAACTTCAAAAGATTGGGTGAGGGGGAAGCCTCACATTTTTCCTTCTTTCCCAGGGAGCTGTAACTTTAACTGTGGCGATGTAAATTAGGACATGCTTACCAGCTGTAAGGCAGAAAACTGATATCTGCCCAGGCAGTACAGCCTCCGAGAGCACATCCATTCCAGCATTTTCCTGCGCCTACTCAAAGTTCTCGGGAGGGGAAGTCCACACAAGCATTTCTTGGCTGGCGATTCACAGGAAGATTCTTGGGGAATAAGGCACCCCAATTATTTCACTATTGGGTGTCCCTTCTGTTAAGGATTAAGCACTTCTTTTCAACTGCACTCCCATTTTTAAATTACTACAAAAATGGGTTCCACCCTCTGGATCAGAACTATCAGCCAGGCGGTGGAAATATTACCTGAGTTGTATGCCCTGCCCAACAGATAAATTTGCCTTCCCAATCATGTCCTCTATGAATATATATTTTTGGCCCGTATCAGGGACATGGGACATTTGGGCTGCTGCTTTTCACTGATAGAAAGATTATTAACAGAGGGACCCAGGCTGCACTCACATACGTTATGATGACAGCCCTTCTATATTGAAATGACAGTGGTAAAAAATGACAACTGGGGCGGCCATTCTACCGTTGCTGTAAACTCTTTAAATTTTTTCCATTTAGGGAAAGCGTTAAGTGCAAAGGGTATAACTTTGCCTTCAAAAATGATTCATGATGGGAGAGAACTGTTGGCAAATGGCATTCTGGTGCTAGATCTCAGCGGGGCCCTTTTTGTTTTTAATCTGCGAATCTTAAGGATTTCAAATGGTGTGAGCCATAGCCGAGCTCCCTCTGCTTCCATGTTTTAAGTTCCCAAATATCCTTTTCAAATCCAGTGCGTTGCTGGTTTGGTACCTATTGAATATACCCATCATACATTTCTCTGGTAGCTAGCCACTCAGAACACTGAAAAAGTTGCAGGCCGATTTGGTGGTTTTGTTTGTTTGTTGTTGTTGTGGCTATTTGTTTCATTTCATGTCTCCTTAAAACACTTTTCAGACTTATGAATAGGATTTCTATTTGGAATTTTCGAAGTCAAGAGTAAAGTTATTGATTATTCCCTGAAAGGCTAACTGATGGGCTGGTTAATAATTATCCAGATAGCAGGTCTTCCTGTTTCGTCTTGTGTACCCAACCAGATTAACAATGCCAGGGAAAGCAAACTCAACTCCGCGGGGACAGGAACAGGTGTGCCCTGACTCTGAAAAGGCCAAAATATCTCACAAAGTATGTCACTGGTGTATTTTTACAATGCTAGTAGTGTTTGTTTTTAAGTAGCCAAACTTTTTTCCTTTAACTTTAAAAGAGACAAACTTTGTAAATATTTCTTCACTGAGTTGTTATGACCAAGGCCCAGAAGAAGCTGCAACTCATGCCTAGCAAAGGAATACATTTTAGGGACAAAGAGGATTTTTAAAACATCAGTTAAGAAAAGGTAATTTACCCTGCCCCTCCCCCCAGGAGAACACTCATTCAAGGGCCAGTTTCAAAGATCCCGAGTGAAGCCGTAAATAACACAGGGCTCTGAGCTCAATCTGCAGAGCCACGCCACCCTCCTCTTGGCCCTATTAAGCTACAATTAGAAATGAGGGAGACGGCAAACCCCTTAGCCTTATCTTCCCAAAAAGAAAAAGATTTCAACCAAAAAGCTACTTGTCAGGTTCAAAACGAGCTCCAAACCCAAGATTTTTAAATTCCCCCTAATAACGGCTTTCTACAGGGCCAATCTGGGGTCCCCTACCCCTGGGGCACAGAAACCAATCAGCGCCATAAATTCCCTTCGCCTTCAACCTTGCTCCCTTGTACTAGGGGCAGACTGGGGGGGGAGGGGGCCACCGGACATCAACACTTACACTAAACCCCTCAATGCTCTACAGAAATATGCTGGCTTATTTCCTTTGTTTGGTCCTGTTATACTTGATCAAGTGTGAACGATTAAACTGGTTTCATTAAAGGCAAGTGCATTCACGGCTAACATCCAACTTCAATGGCAACTGTAAGCATATTTTGCAAGAAGGAGGGCCTGCTTTTTTGCTCGAAACCTACCATCTCATTAACTTTTCTTTTGGGGGCAATAAAAAGGGCACTCTGGGTTTTTACAGGAGAGTATCAGAGCAGTTTAGAGATCTGATACCAGACAAAAGGATATTTAGTGTTCCAACTCTAGGATACCGTCCCTGTTACTTGAAAAAAGAAAAGAAATCCTGTTTCAATATTAAAGTTGCTCTGACAAAGTGTTAATTAGCGTTTTGAATATCACTTTATAATTGCTGTAAGGAAAACTTTTTGAAATCAAATCATTATAAAAACAAGATCCTTTAAGGTCTCGTTACTTTAAAATGTAAAAGATTTATTTAAAAAAAAAATTACAAAAGAGTGGAATTCTCCGAAGTCCGTGAAAACTAGTTCTACTTTGAGGCAGAACAGCAGTCTTAGGCACTGAACACGAGGTAATTTTTAAACTGTCTTTGAACCCCCAGCACCTAGTGCGAAGAGTATCTTCTTTGAAAGAGTAGTACGAGAGTTTGATGTATTTCGCCAAAGTCGGGAGGCAGAATCACTTTGTAAACTAACCAAAAAATACGTCCCCTCCAAATTATCCATGTCAGATAAAAATATACCAGCCTCTAGAATATCCGACAGAATTGCAAATAAGGCACTTAGCATTTTAAATTCCCAATGCATATTTATAGAACAGAATTCTCCTGTCTATCCTTCAAGCCACTCATATCTGACTCTCTAAGAACTTAACCTGATCTCCTATCTTTAAAGAAAAAAGGATGGGAATCCAGAAAGATCTGTTTACCCCGGATAGGGCAAGTCGGGTAGGGCAAGTGAGCCCGGCATGACGACGTAGGCCACTGCCAGCCGCCTCCACCGCAAGGACGCAGAGCAAGCGGGGATTTCTACGAAAAATTCCTCCTTTCTCCCGTAAAATACTAAACGTGGGGACCCCCTGGAGCCAACTGCTGCTTAGGCCGCCTCCGGAAAAAGTACTCGGGGGCAGGGAGGGGGGAGCACCAACACACTCGCGCGCACACGCACACTCAGTGTCCGTGACCATCGGCGACGGCGGAAAGCGAGCCACCGGAGGGAGTGTGTGCGCGTGTGTGTCTCGCCGCGGCCAGCGGTGACCGCGCCGAGCTCCCGGGCCCGCGGCCTCCCAGCACCAGGGCGCTGCGTGGGCTGCGGGCGAGCGGCCACGCCGCGGGGCCTCCCGCTGGAGAAAGGCCCCGGCGCGCCCCGGCTCCCGCGCGCCTCTGCCCAACTTGCCCCGGGGCGCTGGGAAGAGCGCGAGGGAGAGAAAGAAAGGCTCTTCCCCTCGGCCGCGCGGGTCCGTCCAGCGCCGCGGAGGACAAGGAGGAAGAGGCGACCGCGGCGGCCCGGCTGTCGCTGCGCAGCGCCGGGTCCCAGCCGCCCCGGGCGCGCCCTCGCCAGCCCCTCCTGCGAAACTTTTTCTTTTTGGTTCGCCCCACCCGAAAAGTGAGGCTGGGGCGGGGGAGGCGGGCGGGCCGGGTTCGCGGCGGCGGCGGGCGAGGAGGAAGTGGTGCCCGCGGGAGCGCGGCCGGGCAGAGAAAATGCCCGGCCCGCCCGGCCCCCGCCCGCGCCCGCCGCCCGGCCCACCCCGGGCCCCCGCCCCGCTGCGACTTTGGCGGGCCGAGCCCGGCGCGGTAGTAGTGGCGGCGGCGGCAGATGTGGCCCGGCTGCCCGGTGGAGCCAACAATGCGGGGCCGGCAAAACAAAAGGGTTCCACTTCGCCTCCTTTCCCGTCTTTCACTTGCGCTCCCAGGGCGCCGCGCGGGATCCCCGGCCAGCAGGGGCCGCTCCCCTGGGGGCCCCGAGCCGCGCGCGCCCCGGTTTCCCCGCGGACCCCCGCTCTCCCCTCGCCCCCGCCCCGCAAACGCAAGGCCCCGCGCGCTCGGACTCCCGGTCCCGGGGGATCCGGTCGTATTGTCCCCGCGGCGCGCCGCGCGCTCGGCCTGGGTCTCGGGCGGCCCCCGCGCGCGCACCCACCGGCCTCGGGGAGCAGGAGCCGGGGGCGCCTAGGAAACCGTCGCCGAGACGCCGCCGCCGCCGCTGCCCTCTGGACGCCGCCGCGCTCGGGGTTTCTTTTTTTCTTTTTTTTTTTTTTTTTGCCAATCCTGATGGGAAGGAAGGTGACCGCCTACTTCGCATTCATCAACTCTCATCACAACAACAAAAATCCTGGCGCAAACGGCGGCCAGCGGGCGCGATCGGCGGAGTGGGGCGGCAGGCAGGGACACCCAGGCCGGCGCCCACCCCCGGGCGCCGAGAGGGGACACGGGGCCGGGGACGCAGACCAAAGATGTCCTCGGATGCCGGCTCCGTGTCCTTCGCCCTCCTCCTCCTCCCCGAGTGGCGCAGTGAGGCGCGGGCGCGGCGCCCCCAGCCCGCGGCCTCAGGTGAGGCGGGGGCGGGGGCGGCGGCGGGCCCAGCCCTCCCCCGGGGCCCCCCTTACCTCGTCCCGGGCCGCCGGCGTCCACGGCGAAGGGCGCCCACCCGGGAGGCGGCGGCGGCGGCGGCGGCTCCCGCCCCTCCCACCCCACCCGGCGGCGGTGGCGGTGGCGGCGGCTGTGCGGCCCCCACTCAGCGCGGCATGGCTCCCGGCTCGGTCCCTCGCTCCTCGGGCCGCCGCCGGCTCCTCTGGGCCGTTCCCGGGCCACCTTAAAATGACACACGCACACAGGGACACACACACAAAAACTTAATCTCTCCAGCTCCCCGCCCCTCCCCCTCCCGCCTTTCTCTCCCCTCCCTCCTCATCCTACCCCTCCCCTTCCCTTCCTCCTCCTCCCCTCGCCACCGAGCCTTTTCCTACTTCCCCACCCACCCCACCCCCTTCCTCCGCCCACCCGGCTCCCAATCCTCCCCACCCCAGTCCCGGCCCCGCGCCCGCCCGCCCCCCGGGAGGGGGCTGCGCTGGGGGTCCCCGGCCCGCGCACGCCCCGCGCCGCGCTCACCCCTAAGAGGATGCTAATTCCAACTTGGATCGGGGGAGGGAGCGTCCTGGATGCCGAGCGCCTCCCGGCTATTTGCTCTTCTTTATTTGTTTTCTCCTCCGGGGAAGGAGGAGAAGAACGGAGAGAAAAGGAAAGGGAAAGAAGCGGCGCCGACCGCGTCTCCCGGTGCCCGCCGGCTGCGCAGGAGCGAGGCGGGAGGCGAGGTGAGGGTCGCCGCTCGCTCACTCCTCTCTCCTTTTTTTTTTTTTTTTTTTTTTTGGGCAAAGGCGGGGTCTTCTCTTTGCAAACCAATGACACAACCCCACATGGGCCGGCCTCTCCCCCTACAGATACTCCTCACTACAAATCGGCTCTCTCGGGGGATTAGTGGCTCCGGGAAAGTGCACACTGGCGCGGCGGGCGGGCGAGGGGGCCGGGTGCGGCGGGCACTCGCTGGCCCGGCCCCGCCCGGGAGGCCCTCGCGGAGGGCGGGGGCCTGGGCGGCAGGGGCGCGGGTCCCGCCGCAGCGGCCGGGAGGCCGGCGCTCTCTTCGCCCTCCTTCCTCCTCCGCCCCTTCCACGTGGGGCCGGGCGGCCCGCCACGTGGGGGGACGCGAGCCCGGGCGGGCCTGGGCGCGGCGCCCCGGGGTGGCCCTAGCCCCATCGAGCCCCCGCCAGGCCCGCGGCGCCGAGCTGCCCCCTTCCCGGCCCCGCGGCTCCAACTTCCTCCTGGGCCCCCGCGCCGGCCGCTTCTGCCTTCTCAGGCCCGCGGGGTCAGGCGCGGGCCGGCCACAGGGGGCACTTGCGCACCCCAAATTCGGATCCCGGAGACGGTGCCCGCGCCTTGCCCGCGAGGCGGCGATGGCTGTGGGTGCGCGAGGAGGGGGCCCTATGTGCTGGAACTTGCAGCGGTTGTGTTCCCTACAAAAAGCAAAACATTTTTTACACATTAAAAAAAAATGTTCCTTCCTGTTGCCTGGATCTCGCTGGGGCTATTTTTAAAGCCTTGCCTTGAGTAGGAGCTCTGGGCCTCGCGGGACGGAAGCGCTGCGGCCTGGGGGGCCTGGAAGCCGGGGTCCTGGGCTGGCGCAGCGCTCTTCCGCGGCCCCGACCCCGCGCCGCCCCGACGCCCGGCGGTTAGAGTCTGGACACCAAACCTGGGGAGCCAGGCCGAACGCCGGCCGCACCTGGACGAAATTCCATGCCGATGACCCGCAGCGTTGGAGCCCGGTTTGCGGAAGGGAGTCAGCGTCTGCGGGGTAGGAGGGCTCGTCTCCCTGTGCCCCAGAGCCCCCCAAACTTGCGTCTCACTTCCCTGGGGGCCGAGCGTCCTCCAGGAGCCCCTGTGTGGACTGAACTGAGCCCTTAGTCTCGATCTGTTTAAAAACCATATTGAGATGTTACAAACTGGATTGAGACGTTGAACAGGAAAGGCTTGGGGAGGGGTGGGAGGTCCGGCCTTTGCAGGCCGCTGGGACGGCCATTCTGGGGGCCGAGTGGCTCGGTTGGACCCCCTGCGTACCAGGAGTGCACCGCACCCTATGGAGCGGGGGAAACGTAAGCTAGGGCCGGGGGGCCAGAGGAAGGGCCACGGCGCCGCTAAACCCTTTTCTGCATCCCAAAGAGCGCTGCTCTATAGGCCTCTCAGTCCATTAACATTTAAAAACTCCTGCTCCGGCCCTCAGCGGGGAGGGGGTGCTCCCTTGCTTGTTTGCTGAAGTGCGCCCAGATGTGGCGTGCGCAACCCGCAGTGTGGGGGCCGTGGCTCCTGATGATTGTTTTATCGCCAAACAATAAGGTTTTAAAACTCCATTGAAGACCTGGTGAACGTGATGGCAGCTAGCATTTCACACCCGCTCGCCCAGGTAATTCAGTTGCTAAGATGTCCGAAGCCTGTTTTCAACCTGGCCCCAGCAGGCCCTGGTCAGCTCTCCTACGTTGCTGTCGAGTCTGCAGTTGTGCCGGCAAACGCTCAAATGTGCATTCCCGGTTGCCTCCATCTCCTGGAGACCCTCTATCCCCACAAAACATCTTCAGGGCTCTCTTCTCCGCAGGCGTTTTGCCTCCAGGTCATGGCGCCTAAGACAGTTCTTGGTTATAAACTGACCCTGCCCACCCCCAGGCTCCTGGACTACCAGTATGTGCTTTTCTGTGTTTCTTAGGCATAAACTATAATAACCATAAATAAAGATTTTCTGCTTCCTTATTTCACAAATGATCTTTGGTTCTGAGTGGCCCTCTGTTCTCACCTGGAAACCACCGAAAGTCAGCTGTTTTTCCATATCACTCCTTCAGTTTTCATGTCTACTATGAATTCGACCTAACTTAGAAAATACTATGCTCTTTGTTGTGAGAATGTTAAAAAGAAGGCATCCTCAGAGCCAAAAATTATTTCTCACTTCTACCTGACACCTTGCATTTTAAAATAATAAGCCCATTTGCCCCCAATATGTGAATTATTTCAAACTCCAGTTGTTTTAGAAAAAAAAAAAGTTCCAAACAGCAACAAAAACCTTCTTCCAATTCAAAAATGGGCAAAGATTTGAATAGATTTCTCAAAGGAAGATGTGCAAATGACCAATAAGCACATGAAAAGATGCTCAGCATCACTAGTCATTAGGGAAATGCACGTCAAAATCACAGTAAGATAGCACTTCACGTCCAGTGGGATGGCTATTATCAAAAAGACAGAAAATAACAAGTGTTGGTAAGGATGTGGAGAAATCAGAAAACTTGTACACTGCTCTTGGGTATGTCAAATGGTGCAGCCACTGTAGAGAACAGTTTGATAGTTGCACAAAGAGTAACACAGAACTGCTATATGATCCAGCAATTCCAATTCCAGGTATATACAGTACACAAAAGAATGGCAAGCAGGATCGCCAATAAGTACTTATACACCCACGTTGGTAGCATCGTTCGCAAGAGCCAAAAGGCGGAAACAACCCAAATGTCCATCAAAGGATGAATGGATTAAACAAATGTGGTACATGTATACAATGGAATATTATTCAGTCTTAAAAAGAAAGGAAATTCTGACACATGCTACAACGTGGCTGAACCTTGAGGACATTATGCTGAGTGAAAACAGGCACAAGAGGATAACTACTGTATGATTCCACTTATTTGAGATATCTGGAGTAGACAAATTCATGGAGATCAGAAAGTAGAATGGACAGTACCAAGGGCTGGGGGAGGGGAGTAGTTATTGTTTCATGGGCATGGAGTTTCCATTTGGAGTGATGAAGAAGTTCTGGAAGTGGATGATGGTGACGGGTTGCGCGACATTGCAAGTGTGCTTAATGCCACAAAACTGTACACTTAAAAATGGATAAAATGGTAAATTTTATGTTATGTATATTTTACCACAATATAAAAAAATGTTGCAAAGTAGCTTTTGTCTTACAAACCTCTTAATTTATATTTATTGCTATATCTGAAGGTATTTTTCGATGAGAAAAAACATTAAGATAAAGAGAAAATATTTTGTTTAAAGTACATTTCAGTTAATTTGCAGAATAAATACCTTGTACTAATTTTTATCTCTGTTGCCTTTATAGAATATAGTCCTGAGATGCAAATTTCTCAGTACTCTCCGTGGTCTCTTCCCATCTAGTCCTATGTTACTGTCAGGTTCAACTTCTAGTATCCCAACGTTTTAACAGACACACACACACAAAAGTCATGAAAATAACACCAACAGCCCCCAGTGTTTGTCCATGACTCCCTAGGGTGTCTGGTGCTGGCCTAAGCCCTTGATGTGCATCTTCTATCCTCATAGCAGCCCCTTATGAGAAATACTAGTATTATCCCCATTTTACAGATGAGGGAAACAGATTCAAAGACTTAGCATGACTTCCTCAAGGTCACACTGCTAGTGAGAGAGGAGCTGGGGTTGACACCCCCCATTCAACAACGGCTTCTCTTTACATCCATGTATCTTAATTATTAGTATGGATTCAGAAAAGGCAAAGTTAGTTCCTGTTGAAACATTTTTAGCATCTTCGTATTTGAAAGTTTTTTTTCTTTGTTTAATAATAAGCCTTCAATCTCATCTGTAAAGGGTGGGGGGGGGGGAGAAAGAAAGAAAGCCCAAGAATTAAATGCATTGTCAGACACTGGTTAAAAATAAAAAGACGGGGCCGGCCCCGTGGCCGAGTGGTTAAGTTCGCATGCTCTGCTTGGGCGGCCCAGGGTTTCCTGGATTTGGATCCTGGGTGCGGACATGGCACCGCTTGTCAGGCCACGCTGAGGTGGCGTCCCACATGCCACAACTAGAGGGCCCACAACTAAAATATACAGCTATGTACCTGGGGGATTTGGGGAGAAAAAGCAGAAAGAAAAAAAAAAGATTGGCAAGAGTTGTTCGCTCAGGTGCCAATCTTTAAAAAATAAATAAAATAAAAATAAAAAGACAAAGACAAAGATGGGTACAGCCTCGTGGATTTTAAGGCTCCTGAGGATCAATTTGAGAACAATAACAACCAAAAACTGTGATAATGAGAAAGTAGAAATAACTTGGTGACTGAGAAGAAGGGTCCCACATATTACTTTCACACTGAGGAAGAAGAAATAATATAAGAGTTCAAAAAGGTGGCATCTAACACTTTTATTTTTCTTGGAAAAGATCCATAATCACTTTTTCCTGATTGTCTGAGTTAAATAGAAAAATCCAATCACTTGGAATACTACAGTTTTTTTTCAGATAATCTCGTTAATCAAGCTTTCGAATGGGAGGAGTTTGAAATGTACACATTGCTTTGCAATGTGTAGAAGAGGCTTTTGCTTTATTCATTGGAACTCACCTCATTTGCCAAGGAGCCTCTGGTCCTGCTTGATGTTACCAATGAAAGGTAACTGTGTCTTCTGGTTAGATTCTGTTTCTTGTGGGTTAACTGGCCTCTTTTGGCACATAAAGTTCAAACTCCTTAATAAAGTGATTTCTCCCCTTGTTCAAGATCTCCTCCTCCTTTCTGATACTCAGAATTGGGATTCAGATGGGGGGTGTTTTCCAGCCCCAAGGCTCTGGGAGTGGGGTCCTAGCTCTCCAGTTGTGGAGGGTGGTCCAGGGGAGCCCCCAGTACTGGGGGGGGGGAGGGGGCAGGTGTAACTGACACAGGTGTAACTCTCAGCACAGACAGGGCAGGGACATTTTTCCTGGGGGCCGGGCCATTCTCCTGCTGACCAGGCCTGGCACAGCTGACCCTCTGAAATGCTGCCTTGTCCTCCACAGCACCCTCTCAAGCCCCTCCCGCAGTGAATGCACAGACCTCTTAACTTCCAGGTGCTATGTCCCCCAAGAAGCCGTGGGTTCCATCCAGGCCACAATGTGGTTGGGGGCGGGGGGCACTCCTACCACAGGCTGTGAGTCCAGTCACTTCCCCCCTACCCCATCTGCCTCAACACTCTCAGAGGGGGAGGGGACAGTCAGCAAGATCTGGTCCAGATTCTCCCGCACCCCTTGGGAGTTTCTGTCATCTCTGCTCTGCATTCCTTCAAAAGAAAATAAAGAACATCTCTCCTGAAGAACTAATGGTTTACTTTTAAAAGATAATTAAAACAGTGTAAACCATCATGAGTCCTTGTTGCCTTGGCTCATAGGAAACTCAAAGTCAAATGTAATGCTTAAGGATGCCAACAAGCCTATTGTCATGTTCCAGGAAGCAATATCCCTTCCTCCATGAAAAGTGATTGTGAACTTGCTTTGGGAAAGGAGTGATTTGTGCTGTTTGAAAAGACATATTAATATTTTCATGTAATTTTATCTTTGGAAAACAAAATACCAATTGTTCTGATAATACAAATTATTTAAAATAAAGCTTAAAATCTTCTTGCTTGGTGATGATACACCGCAGATGACAGAAGGATCACTTCTTGGACTTGAAAAAACTGGACTGAGAAACTGTTGGAAGGAGTTTCTGATTTCCGTTTTGACTTTTTGATTAACTGTAGGATTGTATGTATGTTTTTTCTATAAATAGCTAAAATACTTTTTTGAAAGTTGGTGGGAAATTATTAGTAGATACGCAAAAACCCCAACCATATCAACATCCCTGGCTTAGGGCGATGGACTTTTTTTTAGGGGAGGAACAGTGCAGTGGGGCAAGAATTGTTTTGTAGGGCCTGGAAAACAGGAGGTGGGTACTTGGTTAAATATTTATTGGATGGATAGATGGATGGGTGAATAGATGGATGGATGGGTGGAT
The DNA here is from genome assembly GCF_041296235.1 of Equus asinus. Classification (NCBI taxonomy): domain Eukaryota; kingdom Metazoa; phylum Chordata; class Mammalia; order Perissodactyla; family Equidae; genus Equus; species Equus asinus. The sequence goes on along the minus strand of NC_091791.1, from coordinate 7,996,538 downwards.
GGATGGGTAGGTGGGTGGGTGGATGGATGGATGGATGGATGGGTGGGTGGATGGATGGGTAGGTGGGTGGGTGGATGGATGGATGGATGGATGGGTGGGTGGATGGATGGGTAGGTGGGTGGGTGGATGGATGGATAGGTGGATGGATGGATGAATCATTCAGTGAATAGATTTGAAGAGATCCCAGCTGTATGAAGTTACATATGTAAACTGACAAAGAGAATAAAGTAATTTTTAATTGAACATATTAGTATTGGGGAGGTAGGATTTGGGGGTGATCTTTTAAGAATTTTTACCTCGATTTGATTATATTATTTTTATAATTTAGAAAAGTGAAGGGCCAGGGAAATGATGTATGCAACCTACTCTCAAACAGTTCATAAAAAATAACGTGTATATAAAGCAAATAGGGCAAAATGTTAAAAACTGGTGAATTAGGGTGATAGGTAATAAGGGAATTCTTTGTGCTATTCTGACAACTTATCTGTAAATTTAAAAAGTATTTAGAAATTAAAAGTTTCTTCAAAAGTAGTGAAAAAAATGAAATACATAGCCCTAGCATGAAGGGTTGAGTTCATAAGGCCCCTATTTGCAGCCTTTAAACAGGAGGACATAATCCTTTCTCTGCTTTGCGCCTCCCTGGGAGCTACTTTGATGGCTCTCGGAACCAGGAGCCTGGAAAAGGCCCGTGGGACGGGCCGCTGCTAGAGAGCAGTCAGCTTTCGCTTTGCCACAATCAAAGACCCCTAACAGGTCCTTATTTCTCCATTCCCTATCACTTTCCTGTTTCATTTCCAGGAACCAACAGTTGTAGAAAAAAGATAGTGGCCCTAGATAATAGTGGGTCCTTTTATTGTAACTGTTTTGTGCAACAAAATGGACTAGTTGTGCGCACTTGAGGATTTCAAGGGTCTGTGCAGCGAGAGTTGCTGGGAGTCGGACTTCACTGCATTGTCGCTCACCTTTCTCTGTGATTCAGGGTTCAGCTCACTTCAGAACCACAATTATCTGAAGCTCTCAGTTGCTGTCCTGAATGGAGGTGGGAATTTTGCCGCCCTATTTTGTAGAATAGCTGTGCTCATTGTGGCTATAACATAATCACTATGTGATTCATAATTAATTTTAATCAGTGAGTACATGTTGCCTTTACAGATGCTGTGGTCCTTTTCAACTATGCATTAGAACGCCTAGGCTCATGCCCTATGTTGTGAGGGGTACAGATCAGAGTGGTTGAAGCTCTCAGTTTGAGGATTTAATTGGCATTTGGGTTTAAGCCCATCACTTTTATTTTTTTAATTAAACACACACACACACACACACACGCTCTGCCTGAATGCTTTGGAAAACAGTAGCTCTATCCTAGGAAAACAAAAACAAAAACAAGCATGCTGATCCGCAGAAAGGAGCGAATCTGTAGTGTAACATACGGAAGAAATAAACAAACATATTGAGCTCGTACTACTCAACAAACATTGAAGGAGGGCCCGCTTCGTGCCCAGCTTGGGCTGGACCCTTGGTACAAAGATTAACCTGAGCTGGTTGCTTCCTCCAAGGAGAGAGGATCTCAGGGCGACTGTGTTGGCCAAGTATTATCTCATTTAATCCTCACCATCATTTGAGGTGAGGATTAAACCCCACAGTCATCTGTGAGAGGAAGGAAGATCCCAGAGGATTAGGTGCAGGGCCAACTCCACGGGCTACGACCTACACAGTCACACAGGCCCCACACTCAGGCCCACACTTGGCTTAATGCTCTGCTCTTGCCATCTTGAAATTCTGAGTAATTTTGAATAAGGGGCCTTGCATCTTCATTTTGCACTGGGCCCCACAAATTATGTAGCGAGTCCTGAGTAAATATCTTGCCCAAGTTCCCTCAGCCAGCGAGTGGCAGACCTCGTGTGCAGGGTGCTTCTTGAGACCTCCAAGTTCACTGCACTTCCAGCGCCTTAGGAAACTAATTTAAACACTAGAAAAAACATGTCCAGTCCTTGCACAGTGGAACACAGAGTGGGGAAGCCTAGAATTCTCTATCAGTGGCCCATAGAGTCAAACTGAAGCCAACATGAGTCTACAAAGTCCCCTGACCTCTTGTGAGGCCACCTGCTCACATGTCCAGCATGGGGCCCTACCCTCAGAATGTTAATTTCCCTGTAGCAGGGCAGGCCCACGACACGCAGACCTTCAGACGTGTTAGCAATCATGACTAACACCAGAGTCATACAGGTCACTGATATGACTCAGCCCACAGTCGGTCCCACGGTGGGGCCTCTGCTGAGAATGGCCAAGGAAAGACGGAGCCTGGGAAAGGCCAGCCTCCTGGAATTGCTGCACGCAGGGGAAAGGAGCTCCATCATCAAAGGAAATTCTTCAGCTCCGACTAGAACTGGTTTTAGGGTCTAGAGCTCTTGATGTGGCCTGCAGCGCAATCACCTACAAAATGCCCTATGGCAGAGCTGACTTCAGTGTGAGGCTGTCCTCCCCGGCGGAACGCTACTTAAAAAAAAATCGTTTATCCATTCTTGTCCCTGAAAATCTGCAATTAATTAAGGTGCATGTTCATCATGTCAGCTGGCTGGGGGAGCCCAGGCTTCACAATACCCATCATTCATGGCACACTTACTTGTCCCAGGAAAGCATCATTATTTCATGTTAGCTAGGGCAGCCCTTGCATTTCTGATGAGGATGCTGAGGCTGCAAGGTTGGGTCACTTGCCAAGGCCTCCCAGCCGACAGGCTGTGGAGCCCAGGTTGAAGCTGCAGGTCTGGGGGCCTCCCAGGCTCTCCCTGGCTCTGCTGTCTTGCCTGCCTACTGCTCAAGGGGACATGGACAGGTGAGTGCACTGGGCCCCCTGGCCCATGCATCTCTGGAGACTTGCCCTCACATTTAATTTGTTCCAGGAAGAAATGAAACAGTGGTCTGCTAGTTTTTCTCCCCTGCTCCAACTTTTCATTTCAAGATTGTTCAAATCGATGGAAAAGTTGATTTAATAAGTGAATGCCCATAGGCTGGCCACCTATGGGTACCATTTGTTCACATTTTGTTACACTTGCTTTAGCTCTTTTTTCTTTCTATTCATAGATACTTTTTTTCTTGAACCTTCTGAGAGTAAGTTGCAGACATCCTGATGTTTTACCCCTAAATAGTCCTAAGAAGTATCTCCTAAGAAGACAGATCTTCTACTACAAAACCCTAATATCTTATCACACCTATGAAAATTAACAATACGTCTTACTACCAGGGCTATCAGTTCAGTGCTACTCAATGTGTGGTCAGCATTCTGGGGCAATCTGAGCCTACTTGTTACAGGTCTGCAACCAGCTAAATACCTAAATGGAGGGCAAGCTTTTAGAAACTTTCACAGTAGTTTGACAGGGTCGTTTTAGATCTCTTAGGTTTAATAACAAAAAATTCTGGGTTTGCATTCTGCATATTTTCCATTTTATTTTTCAAGAAATTTGCTTTTATTATACTTTACAAAAGCATCAGTCTGAGATACACTGATAAACAAAAACTGGTCCTTCACTAAAGATACTTTGAGAAGCACTAATTCCCAGACAATTTTCAAATTTCCTCAGTTGTCTCAAAACGTCTTTTGTAGATTTTTTTTTGATCCAGGATCCAGTGGAGGTTCACATGCTCCATCTGATCATCACGAGCAGACATTGGGGCATCCTCCTGCTTTTCTTTGGAACTTGAACCACAAGCTACAGTATTTGGGGGGCCTGGATCGGGGGGCGGGGGCGGGGGGTGGTCTGCAGCTCTCTGGGACCTGTAGCAATTACTGTTCATAAAGCTATAAAAATGTAAGCCCAATGATCTGATAAATCACTTTCAAATTTCATATGAATGGTTTCTTGATGACAGGAAAAAATTTAGTGTATCTGTGGCATTTTGGCAGAGTTATACTGGGTAAGCCAGAGAAACCTATGTTTGTGTTAAATATCAGCCAAACGAAAGATTTGTGATGTTCTGATGTCAGAGTGATCATAAAGAAAACCATAAAAACATGTTTGTGCAGCGCTCAGAGTTTGGCTAAACTCCTTTGCGCATGAATTGAAAGTTGTCAGGTGTGGATTCAAGCTAGCTCTCAGCTAGCGAGTGGTAGACCTAGTGTGGCTTTAAGGACTCCTCAGCTGGGAAGTAACATGCATTTGTTTAAATTCATTCCCACTGAAGAGAAGTCATAAGGCGTGATATAAATAACTACCGTTTATTGCACATGTAAAGCACTCAGTGTGGTCCCTGCACATAATAGGCACTCAGAGCAAAAGCCACAGAGCTCTTCACCACGGGCCAGTGCCCTGGCTGCCATCTGTGCAGTCGCACAGGCCCTGCACTTAGAAGGACCCTGTGCTTGGTTGAATGCTCCGCAGCCACCGTCTTGAAATTCTTAATAATTTTTAAACAAGGCACCCTGCGTTTTCATTTTGCACTGCGTCCTGCAAATCATGTAGCCGGTCTGCCTCTGATCTCAATAGCAGCTGAGGAGAATGGTTGCACGCAGGCTGAGGCTCCCCCCGCCATACTGAAGGCACACGCCTCAGGACGGCACTGCTCTCCTCATCCTGCCCTGTACCTTCTCCAACGCCAAGGATCGAGTTCCCCTGCACTTAGGTACAGCCCTCAAGTTCATGGGAGATGATGTGTGTCGGGGGGTGAGGGGGAGGGCGGATTCCCACAAGCTGCCCTCATCAATAGGGGAGGAGTGGAGGGTAAATGCTCTGAGCTCCCGCTCTTTGGACATTGCCTTCTGAAATGTGCCCTGTACACTTCTCAGAGTTCCTAGGGTAATCGAGCCCCTGGTGCCCATTCCTGCTCCCTACACTCTCCCTCCTGCTGCTGGGGGTCACCTCCCAAATAAAGCCCCAGCACCCAAGACCTGGTCTGAGGTTCTGCTTCTGAGGGAACCCATGCTAAGACAGTCTCAGCAGTGAGTGTTCCATAAACATGTGTTGAGTGAGTAAGTGAGCACACAGAATTAGCGACAGGAGTCAATAAGAGAAGTTATGGAAGCATCCAGTTCCGAGCCTGGTGCGTAATAGGAGCTCACTAAGTTGCAGATGCTGTTAGTAACTAGCATACCTTCCTACCTCACCTATCCAGAGTTTCAGGCCACAGGATAATTTGTAACTCTGGGATCAGTTCCTGTGTCACCTTAAATGGCATTTTCACTTTTATGTCATTAGGAGAAAGCCAGACTTCTTGGGTGGATTGTAGCCATGTTTTGACATGGCTTTTTGTAAGTGGGCTGAGAATTTAACTTCTGACACAGGCAATAATCCCAACTGGGCTTTTCCCACATAGCTGTTTATAAATAACCTCAGACGTTAATAATTAATACATGTAAAATATTTTCTAAGCATTTAATTTCTGCCAGGCTCCTGTGGCAGCCACTAGAGAGACAGATCTGGGCACAGACCCTGCCCTCAAAGAGCTCCTGGTGTGCCAGGCAATGGTAAGAAAAATTCACAAATTCATGCCATGAGCATTTACTGAATACCTACTGCATGCACAGCATGAACTAGCTTCTGAGGTTTTTGCTTTCTCGTATCTGCAGTCCAGATGGGCTGACAGGGAACTGCTCCCAGGCAAGATATCAACACAGGAGCCACTGCTGAGAAGCACCGTGATGTGCTGAGGCTGGCAGCTGGGTTCTTTTCTTGACTTTGCCTTTCTTCTGATCATGTGATTTTGGAGTAGATTACACACCTCTCTGGGCCCCCTTCTCCTCCCCTGTAAAAATGAGCAAATGAAATGAGATGATCAGGAAGGACCTGCCAACTCTTATATCATCATTATAGTCACCAGAGTCGACATAGACATTTATCAAGCACTTACGATGCTCCAGGAACAGCACTAAGTCCTGGCCGTGCATTATTTCATCTCATCTTCACAACAATCCTACAAGGTGTGGATTTTAATTATTCCCATTTTACAGGCTAAGAAACTAAGGCATACGGTGATTAAGTCCATTGCCATAGGTCATAGAGAATTAAATGTTAGATCAGGGGTTTAAACGGGGGTCAGGTGGTCTGACCCCAGGACGGAGCCCTTAACAAGTGTTCTGGACCATCTTCCTGCACAGTGTGGCCGTCTGTGATTTTGCAGTAATGAGAGGACTTTTAAAGAGAGCAGCAGCCCGCTAGGGGATTGCAGGGAGGGAAGTCTTTACGAATCTTGGGCCTGCAGAGAATGGCAGCAAATTCTTTGCCTTCTTTCCTTTTGCATCTTTCCCACACCATAATTGTAACATGTTAGACATAGAGCATGCCACCATGTCCATCCTTCAGTGGAACGCCTTTCTCTTGAGGTTGCTTTTACCTAATGGACACCACAAATCTCCTTTCTGGTAAATTTCCCTCTCTGTGCTAGTTGCTAGAAAGCTCACACCCCAAATCCGAACTCACTTTAGCAACTCCAGAGTACCTTACAGGGCATATTTTATGTACTCTCACTACCTCTGACTTCGTCTTGTTTACATATTCTTATTTTCCTTTTCTTCTGATGCGCCAAATGTCTTCCATTTGCCCTCTGGGTCCATTCTGCATCTTTTCCCACCCTGCTCTCCGTCTTGGGAGGCTGACGCATATAGACTACACCAATGTTCGCTCACCCACTGGCTTCCAGTTGGGTTTGGCCAAGGGGAGCCATAGTCAACCAGAGGGAGAGAGGAAAGATGGGTCAGTGTATTTCTCCCCCTGGTCTCCCTTCTTCCCCTCCTTCCTCTCTCCACCCTACCAGGTTGCCTTGGGCTGACTCTACCTTTCCACCAAAGGTCATACTCCCCCCTCTTTTTTTAAGTTTATTAAGATATAATTCACATACCGTAAATTTCACCATTTTAAAGTACACCATTTCAGTGGTTTATAGTATATTCATAAAGTTGAGCAACAATCACCACTATCTAATTCCAGGACATTTTCATCACCCCAAAAAGAAACCTGGAACCCATTAGCAGTCACTCCTCATTCCTCCCTTCCCCAGCTCTAGGCAGCCACTAATCTACTTTCTGTGTCTAAGAATTTGCCTATTCTGGACATTTTCCTATAAATGGAATCATACACTATGTGGCCTTTTGTCTGGCTTCTTTCACTTCACACAATGTTTTCAAGGTTCATCACGTTGTAGCATGTGTCTGGACTCCATTCCTCTCAGGCTTCCTTTTGACACTCCATATGTCTCTCTGGGTTCTAGTAACTTCTTCTTTCCCTTGCTCTTTGGGCCTAGAGGTGGCAACAGTTCTGCCGCGCTGGCCCCCGGTGGCTGCACTATCTCATGGGTTTCCCTGCACTCATGTTTTTATAAGTAAACCCTCCTCAAATTACCCTATGAGAGATGTGCCTGTGTTTTCTGGTGGGGTCCTGACTGAGACCCAGTTTCCTTGTACGATGTTTATATTTTGTATGAATTTCCATGATATGGTTCAGATACTTTTTCATGAGCTGGGACAGAAATAAACACATGATAGGTTTGCTGATAACATGAAACTTGGTGAGTGGTTCTTCTCTATAGCCCTCAAGACTTTAAGAACTGTTGGAGGGTCTTACATCCTCCAACTCTGCTGTTTCTGCAAACACCCATCAGTGGAAGCCTGGCACTTGGCAGCATTTTGGAAGTAGCTATGTTTACTTGGCTCAAGTGAACATGGATGGAACTTCTAGTGAATGGCCGGACTGAAAAATGGTCATAACTTTTAAGTCCACATGAAGATACACTTGGGAAATGTGCAAAAGCCTAATTTGAAAAAGAGGGCTCCTTGGGAGGAATGTTAGTAGCAGACAGAGAGCCATTTCTCGCTTTCATCTTGTCACCGTTGGTGGCTGGGAACAGACTGTCCAGCCTCTGCCTACTCATGAGGATTCTCAAAAGAGGTTTCAATAAATTTCATTTATTAACAAGGAACTGCTCTATTTAGGAAAAAATAAAAAAGAATACCATTTGCAAATAACCTCCTATTACTTAAGGCTTTGATTTTTACTGTATTATGGAAGAGTTGGCAGGAACAGCAGAGTAAGACAATGGGCCCCGCAGTGGAGGACCAAGAATAACAAGGCAAGGTTTTCTTAAGCTTGTCACTCAAACCCGAGGGCTTCTTTTTGGAGCAATCTTTGATGTGAATGCTTGAAATACCCCAAATCCAATGCCATTTAAATCTTAATGATAAAACTCAGGAGCCATGCAACTGTTTAGAGCAGGAGAAGGATTCTGAAAGCACTACAGGACAAAGACTTGGGTCCCAGTGCTCCTGGGAGGAGAAGAAAATCGAGGTCAGCCTTGCTCAGCTCAAGGAAATTTTATCTTCAAAGATAGAGTTTAGCTGTTATCATTACAAGGCAAATGCAAATGGCTTGCTTAACAACTTATCTACATTATTGGGGGAAAGTTAAAAACTTGAGGGGCATACAATGTTGGCTAGAAGCAAGAACAATTGCCCTCACATTTCTGGTGGGAGTTTCAGGCGGCCCAACATTTCTGGAGGAAGTTTTGGCAATATGTATTAAAAATCTGAAAAAATGGCCAACAAGCATATGAAAAGATACTCAACATCACTAAACATTAGAGAAAGGCAAATCAAAACCCATTAGGATGGCCACTATCAAAAGAACAGAAAGCAAGTGTTGGCGAGGATGTGGAGAAATTTGAACCCTTGTGCGTTGTGGGCGGGAACGCAAAATGGTGCAACCGCTGTGGAAGTTCCTCAAAAAAACTAAAAATAGAATTACCATATGATCCAGCAACTCCACTTCTGGGTATGTAGCCGAAAGAATCGGAAGCAGGATCTCAAAGAGGTATTCTCACACCCATGTTTGTTGCAGCATCGTTCACAGTAGCCAAGGAGCAGAAATCACCCACATGCCCACTGATGGATGAACAGGTACAGAAAATGTGGTACATATGCACAATGGAATATTATCCACCCTTAAAAAGGAAGGAAATTTTGACACAAGCTACAACCTGGTTGAATCTGGAGGACATTATGCTCAGTAAATAAGCCAGTCACAAAAGGACAAATACTGTTTGATGGCACTCATATGAGGTTTCCAAAGTAGTCAAAATCACAAAAACACTGAGTAGAAAGGAGGTTGCCAGGGCTTGGAGGAGGGGGGAGGGGAATTAGTGTTTAATAGGCACAGAGTTTTTAGTATTGTAAAGTAAAAAAGTTCTAGAGATCTGTTGAACAACTGTGTGAATACACTTAACATTACTGAGCTGCACACTTAAAGATGTTTGAGATGGTAAATTTAAACCATTTAAATTAAATGTTGTGTGCTTTTAAGTACAATTAAAAGTAAAATAAAAGTTTTTAAAAAATGTCTCAGGGCCGGCCCAGTGGTGCAGCGGTTAAGTTCCGATGTTCCACTTCGGCGGCCCAGGGGTCGGCGGTTCGGATCCTGGGTACGGACATGGCACCGCTTGGCAAGCCATGCTGTGGTAGGCGTTCCACATATAAAGTAGAGGAGGATGGGCACGGATGTTAGCTCAGGGCCAGTCTTCCTCAGCAAAAAGAGGAGGATTGGCAGTAGATGTTAGCTCAGGGCTAATCATCCTAAAAAATAATCAATCAATTAATTAATTAATTGAAAAAAAAAGTCTCCAAAATGTTTTTAACCTTTGCCAACGAATTCCATTTCTGGAAAGGTACCCTGAGAAGCTCTCAGGGACTTTTGCACAACATGGTTTGTCACAGCGTGATATACCACGGCGGAAATATAGAAGCAATTTGAACATTCAGCAATAGGGAATTCGATAAGCAAATTATTGTAAATCATCCAATGGAGTACTCTACAGCAATAAGAGTTTTGTCATAAAAGACTATTTAATGGCGTTGGAAAATGATCGTGACACATTAAGTTGAAAGGCACATTAGAACTTAGAATTATTGTATGATCCCAATTTTGCTATAGTTCAGGCATATATACACATAACGTAAAGGCTGGAAGATTATATCAAAATATGAACAGGGGTCATCTTTGGGCATCAGGATTTGAGTTGACTTTTATGTATTTCTGCGTGTTTGCCTCTATTCCCTGAGATGAACGTGCACCACTTTCGTAGTCAGAAATAAGCAATATCTTAAAAGAAGAATAAGAAGGAATTCCCAGAAGGATTATGCCACACTCTGGGAGGTGAGACTGGCGGAGCTGAGAAGTGACTTCCATTGTCTACTTTTTGTGCTTTTTATATTTTTTCTTTATTAAAAAAATACACATTACTTTTATAATTGGAAAAGAAGAATGGCGTCAAAGCAAAGTATAGTCACTGTCATCTTCTTTTCCGATCCAAACCCACCAGTGGTCTTTTTAGGGTCACGGCTTAAAAGGGGTAAATATAAAAAGCACTTGCCAACCGTGCAGGCCTGGGAAGCCCCACGGCTGGCACTGTCTGTTCTGTAAGTTCCAGGGTGTTCGGAGGTGCCACCCACACAGAGAGGCACAGAAGTGAGGTGAGAGCCAAGTGGGCAGGGCTTGGGCAGTGGCCCCTCCTTGAGGACCCGTCCTCGAGGGAGTGGGGACCAGAGAGCAGGACCTGACCCCCCAAGCGAATGAGCTGCCTGTCTCAAATTGAACAGGATGTCGAGTGGGAGCGCTCTCGCGCAACTGGTCTAACTGTCCATTTTCAGAGTCGTTCAGCCGCAAAGAACGCAGGGCGATGTTTCTGTCTTGACCAGGGCAGTGTTTGGGCTTTGGAGTGGTGCCCAAGTGTGCAGAAGAAGCATTTTGTCTTATTCACTAATAGCCGTATTGTCAACACACTTGAGGAGAAGCCTGTTGCCGTGCAAACGCGGAGGCACCACCGGCTTTACCTGCAAAGGAACAAACAGCCGTGAGCCCGTTACATGCATCGCAGGCATTGCGGGCTGGGCAAAATTTGAGGCTCTGCAAAATTGGCTGTGATGGTTTTGAAGGAAATCTTAGACAGGGAGGGGTCTGTTTTCAGCTCGTCTAGGGATTTAATTTGCTTCATCATGTTGATTTTGCATTTTTCTAAATGGCTTTCCATTCTTTGGGCAAAATTGGTTATTTTCATTTGCTTTTCCTTATTATTATGACAAACATATTTCTCATGTTATTATAAATTCTTCAAAAATCTCCAAAATGGTGTATAATATCCCATCATGTGACTGTGCCATAAATTATCCCTTTGATTGTCGTTGAGGTTGTTGGCAATTTTATTAATATTAATACGACCGCAGTTAGTATTTTTGTGCCGTTAAGACTTACTTGCCTTTCCAATTATTTCCTTAGGACTGATTCCCAAAGTGAAACCACTAGGCCAAACGCATGTACATTTTTCAGTGTTTTTTGTCAAATTTTATTTCATATCGCTTGTATATTTTTCTTTTCTTTTTTGAAGATGACAATGGCTTTTTTCCCAATTGTTAAAGCAATACCTACTCAGTGTAAATGATTCAGACAAAAAAGATATAAAGAAGGGGAAATTACCAGGCAGATCCATCATAGATAATTGCTGTTAGCATTCCTTCCAGAGCTTTCCTTGTGTGCATATATATATAATAACATAATCATACGATATAATAACTATACATGTTCATCTCTAACTTATCTTCCTTTAACATATCATGAACATCTTTCTAATAATTTAATAGAAGACTGTATAATTTTTTTCTTTCTTTCTTTTTTTCTCCTGGGAAAGACTCACCCTGAGCTGTCATCTGTTGCCAATCTTCCTCTCTCTTTTTTTACCTCCCCAAAGCCCCAGTACAAAGTGTATATTCTAGTTGTAAGTCCTTCCAGTTCTTCTATGTGAGCCATAGCATGGCTACTGACAGACGGGTGGTCGGGTTCCATACCCGGGAAGTGAACCCAGGCTGCTGAAGTGGAGTGTGCCAAATTTCAACCGCTGGGCCATCAAGGCTGACTCAAGACTATATAATTTTTTGGGCTGCATGGTGCACCACTGTATGGAGACATACCTTATGAAACCAAGTCTGGACATTTTTAAGGCTCTTGACTCCTATTACCAAAATACTTTCCAAATGGCTTACACCAATAATATCCACTCCCATTGTCAGTGTGACAACCCCTCTCATGACCAACGAAAACTATTTGCCATGTCCTACTAAGATGTTTCCCGCAAAGACTAGTGCCAAGAATCTTGCCGGGTATGTTTGGAGGTTTAGCCTTTGTCTCTGAAAGAATGGAAAAGAACCATGGCGGCCGACCACCCTGGAAGCCGGCTTATTATTTCTGATGAGTAGACTGAGAGAGTGTTGGAAGCCTAGAAGACCCTGGCTTTCCATAAACTAATTATGTGTTTATAAACCCTATGGTCATGTCTCGATTCAGATGGGGGGTTTATTTACTGTAATGTAAAATATCTTGGGGGAACATTGCATACAGATATTAGCAATTAACTCCACCTAAGAATCACAATTCTTGCAGTTAATAGAGCCCCACTCCGACACTCTAATTACAAACTCTGCCCAAAAGGCCAGTATCACAGGAAGCAGGAAGCTTCCTAATTAGGCAGGACATCCAACACAGACAAAAATTGAGATATTGAGGGCCAGACAGGGAGAAGCACGGGTCTGAGCTGTCACCCAGGCCGAGGGTGTGTCACATACAAATGGCGTTCACCTGCAACAGAGAAGTGTCCTTTGCTGTGCCCACGAGAGTGGTGGGATGTTGGGGCACTCCAGCTCACACCTCTGCAGGGACCATTTACATGGCCGGAGGGGCCTCTGATAACCCGCTGTCACTGGCACTTGGGACCCGGTGTGACTTGCCCTCTGTCCGCATATCCCCAGTGCACTGAGCAGCCCCAGCAGAGGAGCTTGAGGGGCAGTGGGAAGGATTTGGGGGCAGGGAGCTCTGGAGGAGTATTCCCACCGTCCCACCTGAAGGTCTGGAAGGCTGGGCTGGATTTGCGAACTGTTCTGATCCTACTCCTGTGTGCACAGAAGAAAACACTGTCCTGCAGACACAGCCTACTCTGCCTCGGGTGGGGTTTCAACTCTTCTACTTGAGGTCCTGGGAGGGGGGGACACGGTGCCACGTGGCAACATGGAGGGTGAGAAGCATCAGGAAATCATGGTTTCCTCTTACACATGGACCAAAGGTTTCCTCTGGCCCTTTCTTTTTCTACTCTGTTTTGTGGGAAAGCAGACAGCAACTGCGAAAAGAAAGTTCTCCAGACCCGTAGCCAACGGCCTGGGTGCTGGCGGTGAAGAGACAGAGAGCAGGCAAAACCAGCTGACTCTCGTTTTGGTTCAGGAGCCAGGCAGCTCTCTGTCTCTCCCACACACACACGTGCGCACACACACACCCCCCCTCTGCTGTCTTGCCTTCCCCAGCACATGGTGTCTAGGAGAAGCCCCAGTTTCAGAGCCGGCACTGGTCCTGGGCAGTCAGTTCCCTCTGAGCCTTGGCTTTCTCTGCTCTCTGAAAATCGTGGTGCACAAGACACAGGGTTGTCCTGGGGGCAGAGGAGCTGGGGAAGGTGCAAGCATATAGCAGAGAACCACCCACGGTGGGGAGGCGGGCACTCAGCATCAGTGGCGGGTTCCGATCCTAAAGTCTTTGAGTGGAAGGGGCTCTAGGGTTGTTGTCATATTGGTCCCTTAGCGACGTCTGGAACGGCCACCGAGGCTCACGAGGCAGTGACTAGGTGAAGAGCCTGTAGCGGGACCACAAGCTACGCACAGTCTGGTTCCATGTCCATGTTCAATAAATGCCCATTGAATGAATGAAGGAAGGTGTGAACACATGGAGGAACGAAGCAGCTTCTGACCTGAAAAACAGCCAACACGAGTGCAGCACTGTGGCGTTGCCCAGGTCCCACACCCACCGTCACACTGCTCCTCCCAGGGCTCTGCGTATCTGGAATGCTGTTCTCTTTTTCCCTTTCTTCCCTCCCCTTAACTCCTCTCCCTCTTCTCCACTCTCCATTCTCCCTGGTCTTCCACCCCATGAGCTCCTACTCATCCTACAGAACCCGTATCAGAGCGCACCTCCTCTGGGAGGCTTGCCTGTCCTCTCGGGCAGAGGTAGGTGTTCCCCGCCCGGGGCTTCCCAGCCTCCCTACTGCATGTGCTCTTCACTTTGGGGTTCTCCCTCAAGCTTGGGAGCTTCTGGGGAGAGATTTTGTCTTACCCATCTCTACCTGGAGCATCCTGTCCAGGGCCTGTCATCTCAAAGGCGGGTCCCATGTGTTTGGTGAACGGCAGAACGTCACCGAGTTTCTGGCTTTTCCTAAGTGGGCTGGCCCCATTTTGCACATGAACCCATACCCGGGATTCATGAAGCCTTCCCAGCACCCTGAGACTGCAAACAAGAAACACGGCAGACGGTTCTGCTCTGTCTTACTTTCCAGGGGCTTCTAGATGGTTGGCAGCCCTTGGGGCCCCACACTAGCACCAGAAGACCATGGAGCAACATACTGAGAGATCACCAAGAAGAAAACCTAACAGAGGAATGCAAATCTCCTTAGCCAGAAACCCAGGACACAAAATAACTGTGCCCTCCAAGGGGGTTCGCCTTCCAGAAATCAAATGGAAATAACCAGGATAAAGCACTGGGCTTTGTAAAGCTGTTCTTGTCAGCTGTTCCTCCCTTGCAGCTGGGTTGCAGGCTGTGCGTGGGATGCCACCCTCCTTGGCTACGCTCTTTTCCACCTGTGCTATCAGAATGTCTGTGCCTCACCAGATGTCGACTGGCCCAGGGCTGAGATAGGGAACAGGTCCCTCCTTCTGAAGGAGCCCGTGCCTGGAGGAGGAGACACAGGAGAGCCATTGCAGTAACCCTCAGGCTCTGAGATGCTCCCGGAGGCGTACTCCATCGTCTTGGAAGGGCAGAAGTCTTCTTAGGGGCTATGACATCTGAGTGGAATTCAGAAGGATTAATAGAGTTTTCACTGGGTGAAAACATGGAATAAGAGCACAAACAGAATGTCGAGCATCTGCTGATCCCTAACTATCAAAGTCAGTCCAAATTCCTCTGGTGGCATTGAAGGCCTTCTATTTGGGTTGCTTGCCTCCTCTAGAGTCTTCAATGGCTCCCCAGTTCAGTACCACCAAGCTCAATACAAACATCTAACACACAAAAGAAAGCCGTCCACAGTATACCTCCTCCTGGCATCATCTGTCATCTCTTCCCTCTTCCTGCCTCATACTCCTGCCTTCTTTCTGGAACGCTCTCCTCCATCCACGCCTTCTGAGGTTCTTCCTGCTTTCTCTCCCCCATGAGACTGTGAACTCCATCGTAGTCCTTTCAGCACCCAGCTCAGTGGGAGCTCATGGAGGTTTGGATTGATGAAGAAACCTCTCCAGCTGGACCAGTGCTTGCCACAGGTGAGGGCACCGCTTTCTTCTTTGCTGGGGGAACAATGAGCAGACCCCCGGCCTCCCTTCATGAGTGGGAGCGGGGAGCTAGCGGATCTCTGACTGCTCTCTCCTCCGACTCAAAGGGACCGCTCCAGGCGGTGACTCCCGCCCCCCTGTCCCCACAGGTGTGTTCTAAAGGGGATTTCCAGAGGGACTCATGCAAGTGCAAGGGCCCGACTCCTTCCTTGTCCATTTTGTCGTTCATTCTTTCATGCCCCAAACATGTATGGAACGTTTGCTGCCTGCCAGGTGTTCTGATGGGACCAGGGTGCAAAGGGGACTGTCACAGGCCCTGTCCTGAGGGGCCTCCAGCCCAGAGGGGAGTCTGAGCTGGTCACAAGCAGAGATAGCCTGAGAACTGTGGGGGCCCCGATGAGGAGAGAGCCTGACTCAGGGAGGAAGGGGGGCAGGAAAGGCAATGCAGCCAAGGTGGCATTGGAGGCACGCCTAGGAAAATGGCTAAAATGAGGACACGTGGCAACATGTGTGCATGAGTGTGAATGAGCAGGCATGTGTCTTTATACATGTCTGTGTATATATGCATGTGTGTATGTGTGTAAGCACATATATAAGTGTGTCTCTGTGTGTATATACATGTACAAACATGTGTTTATATATGTTTGCGTGTATATGTGTGAGCACAGGTGTATATATGTGTGGGCATGTCGGCATGCACGTGTGTATGTCTTGTGTCTGTATGCAGGTATGCGTGTGTGTGTGTAAACGGAAGGGCATGTGAGGCCGAGGGGACGGCCTGTGATGAGAAGCCATGAGGATGGGAACAGAGAGCAGTTAGTGGGTCCTCTAGGGGTGGGAGGCGAGCAGTGTTACGTAATAGTGTGAGGTTTGGGAGCAGATGGTGGGACGACTTAGAGTTCATTTGTTTCCTGGAGAGCGCCTGTCTGAGGAACCAGGATTGAATCTCGGGGCCCTGGGGCATCACTGGGGAAGGGAGTGACAGGACCGCGTCTGACATCCAGCGCCAACCCCCACATCCACCTCAGCTCCTCGGGCCACTCTGCAGAGGCTGACCAGCACTGGCAGGCACAGTTCAGAAGGCGAGTGCCCGACCAAGAGGACTGGTCCTCCAGTTCAGGGGGACTTCAACTTTGACTGAGAAGTTGGAAAGAAACAAAGAAGGAAGCCTTGCACTTTAACTCTTGGTTTATCCTCCCTGATCTTCCATTCTCATGATTTTGCATTAAATAGTTAACTATTGGAGTCATTGCCAATGCCCCGCGCTGATGTGTGGCTGCCTGGGGGTCCCGGCAGCAGTGGGTCCTGTGACCTCGGGCGACTCTCGCGCTGGGAGAGGGACGGCCTCCCACAGAGACCTTGGCACATCTGGATCGTGCTGGGAAACCCACCACGGGGCTCTTAAAAAAAATAAGGGCCTGGATTTTGAACAAACTCTTTTTGTGAGAATAATTTTTATGTTCCCAAGTATTTGTGGGTTCAATTTTGCACACAATTAATTGTACTTACAAACGCCGCCTCGAGGGCACAATTAGTCATTGGCAACTCATTCTAAAGGTGCCAGAGGCCAATTGTACCCCCAAGTGAGAAGTTTCAGGTGTAATTAATTATTCTTTAATTATTAAATTTATTATTCTCTGGTTGGATGCACAGAGTTGTGCTCAGATGAACTTGCTGGCTCGAGGACGGCTGGAAGGAAGGGGTCGTGCCACCCTCTGCGCAAACCTCTGCCAAGTAGATGTGCGAACAGAAAGCGAGGGCTTTCTGGCTGCCTGGCTCTGTGTGGGAAATTCCTCAAGTGGCAGTAAAGAGCCTGCTGAATTGGGCATCAGTGGGAGGGCCGGCCCGCAAAGCTGAGGCCTTGGGCCCCCAGGGCCCGGCAGAGGGAGGGCTGGGGTCTGAAGTTGTCCAAGCCTGCTCCTTCATGGCGTGACCTGGGCAGATCAAGACTCCTCGCTGGGCCTCACCCGTGGGACAGGTGGACGGTGCTGACCACCTCCCTGGCTGTGTGGTTGGAGGAGCTCGGGCCACACATGGTGCGTTCTCAGCCAACATCAGCTTCCTTGAGAGGCTGTACTGTGGGGGGATCACGGGAAAGTCCTCTGGAGCCAGACTTACCAGTTTTGAAACCCGGATATAAACATCAGCCACGTAACCTCGGACAGGCCATTTAGCCCCCTGGGCCTCAGTTTTTTCAGTAAAATGGGAATTCATAACAGCATCTTATAGGGTTGTGAGGATTGGCTGAGTCCAGCATGCATAAGCTTTCAGAACAGAGCCTGTCCACAGTGAGCATCATCACAGGTTTGCTAGGATTTCTTCTGTTCCCTCCGTGGGAGGGAACAAGTCTGCTTCCAAAGGAAACACCACTGCACAGATAACCATCGCCAATTTCATTTAAAATGCCCTCTGTTTACACCGCGTCCTGACTCAGGAGAATGTCTATCTTCCGCAGCCAAGACAGGAGGAGCCTCATTAAAATGTTCAGAGTGGCTATTTATATCTGAGTGATGAGATTAGGGAGGTCATTTTCTTCTTTGTCTTTTTCAAGTCTTTTCCATGTTTTTTTTAGTTTTCCTTGGATGTTATTTTAAAAATGTGCAATGTGAAAAGAAAGATAAGAGAATAACGCGTGGGCTTCCAAGCACTCGGGTGTATCCTTCGGCACACTGATCTGCACATCTGGACCTTAGGTGTCCTTCAGACCCTGAACACGATGTCCCAGAGCCTTGTCCCGGCTCCTTCCCCTCTCCATGCCCACCCTGCAGCCAGGAGGGGTCATCTTTTCTCCCTGGGCCTCCCATGTTCTCTTTCCCCCTGCATGACAGGCACACACTCTCTGCCTCCTGGTTTGCCCTGGCCTGACTGTCAGTCCCCTTGCTGTGAGCTGCCGAAGGCCAGGGTCTCCCTCTGCATCCCACCAGGCCCCCAGGGGCCCAGCCAGGATCTCAGCTGACCACGCCCTGTGCCTGAGAACTCAGAGGGCCCTCATTTGATTGTAGGTTTTGTCAGGACAAAAATTCAGAGAAGCACCTCCCCAGTACCATTTCCCCACCCTCCCTCCCCCGGGGTAACCACTGGTGGGGATTTCGTGTGTAACTTCTGATTCTGTTTTAGTAATTTCACTACATATGTATGCATCTGTAAACAATTTATAGTGTTTTGTGTATTTTTAAGTTGCACATCAATGATATCATTCTGCAACATGATTTCTTCACTCAACTGTCTTTGAGAACCATGCATAGCTGATGCATGCAGATCCAGGTCTGCAGGTGAACCAGGTGACTGAGGCCCCTGGGCCCCTGCAGCCTGAGTCAGCAGTAAAAGAGCCCTGGAGCCAGGGAACTGTTCCCACTGACCAACTCTGTGTTACATCAGGCATCTCTAATTGCAAGCAACAGAAGCTGACACTCAGCTAACATAAGTGGAAAATGAATTTATTGACAGGTTATCAGGTGGCATAAATTATTGAAGGGAGGCTAGAGAACAGACAGTAATAGGGCACTTCCAGGAGTGTGTGTGGGGGGTGGGTGAAGGGGAGGGGGTCCTGAACTAACCCATAGCCTTGTCATGAAGCCCCTGGAATGAATGCCCTCTGGCTAACATTTTTTTTCTTTTTTCATTTCACTAAATTCAATGTCCCTGAGAGAAAACTTAACTCAAATTGGCTTAAGCAAAGACTATATGACTCATATAACTAAAAAGTCCAATGTTTAGAAGTAGCACTAGCTTCAGGTATGGCTTGATTCAGGGCCCAAATGACATCACCAATCTTAATCTCTTGTGCTTCCCCCACGGTTCTTGGTTGTTCTCCCCTCAAACTGGCACAATAGCTCCTGCAGCTCCAGCCTTCCAGTTCTTGGCTTTCACAATGGAGAGAGAAAGTGTCAGCTTCTGTCCCAGCCCTCCCAGGAAAAGACTCACTGCATGGTACTGGCCCTGATGAGGTCATGTGTCCATTCTGAACCAATCACTGTGGCCGGAGGAATGCAGTAATCTCATTGGCTAACACTTGGTCACATGCTCTCTCCGAGGAATCCCACCCAAAGCTCAGAGGGGATGGCTTCTCAAAGGGAAATTGGCAGTCTTACCCAAACAAGGGGAAATAGATGTCCAGTTGGCAACCCCCTCCCAAACCCCCCGCCCCCCAATAAATGCCCACTCTGCCAAGCAAACATAAATAAATGAGAGAAGAGATGTGAATAAAATAAAACAGGGCAGCAGGCTGGCCACTGAGGACTCTCCAACGCCTATGCTGGAAAGAGGAGGACCCAAGGAGCAGGTGTGGACATACGACGTGCCGGGCTGAGTAAGCAGCTTTCTCAAATGCGAGGTGCCAGTTCACGTGGCTCCCTCGTACCCCCAGCAACCCAGGAGGTCAGGCCGTGACATACAGCCGCTTGCTTCCTTCCGTCTTCCTTCCCTTCAATTACTGTCAAATGATGAACTTCAACCACATACTACATTTTCCTGGGATCATCCCCTCGAATGAATTATATGAATAATAAAGTTTCAATATTTTTCATTCAGCAATTAATCTTGGTGAGCACGAAACTTCATTTAAAGTGCTGGTACAGTGGCTGGAATCCATTAATCAGACTGGTGAAGAAGCCAGCCAGGCGCAGGCCCAGCCTGGGCGGTGAAATACGGGCGCTTCTCAAAAACCGGGGGATCCTCTCCAGTCGTGAGATGCGCCGCTTTTGAGGCACAGCCGTCCCCAGAGTGTGGAGTCCGCCTGGCCTGCGGGGCCTTTTATTTCAGATTCCATGTGGGAAAACTCCAGATTGGGTTTAACTAAATTCATAAGGAGTGTTCACAAGAGGAAAGGGATGATCAAAAAAATAGTTCATAAACCCAAACCAGTCGTTATTAGAGTGGCAAGAACACAGTGCTTATGCACAGAATAGTTTACGTTAAATTAAAAACCATAACTTATCTCCGAGACATTCCATTTAGTGCATCTGAGGTTAAATATGGTTCATAGCAGCTCTTTCAATTAAATTGTTCTTCCTTCGCTCTAGTAAAGTATATTAAACATAATTTCCTGAAAAGTAGCAGAGATCATTACTCTGTTTGCAAATTGATACTGCGTTATTAAAAATAGGAAATATTTGCAGGGATATTTCAGATCACTGTGTTTTCACGGAGAACCTAATATTGGCAGTGAGGATACATCGGAAACCCAGATTTCTGGCTTCCGGGTCAGGAGGGGGCGGCCTGTGTGTGCGGGAGGGGAGGGGCCTGTGGAAGCATAACATCACGTGAGCTGGGCGAGACAGGGAGCCCCCAGGCCTGTCCTGGGAACCTGGGAAAGAAGTTTGCTAGAGTCCTGTGTCTTTCTGTTCTGCACCCCAGCGTCCTCATTGCTGGAGAGCTGCAGCTGTTAAGCTTCGGGTTGATTCTGAGTTGCTTATTCACGTTTGACTTTATGGCTTGTCGTTCCACTCACATAAATGGACTTTACGGCCCTAGCTGCCTTTTATCTTTGCCTGTCCTATTGGAAAGGCCTGTGACATTTACAAGGAGTAAGGCCGTCTCTTACCTCTGCTCCCTGAGTCACTGTCACAGAATTATTTCAAGTTCATAAACGGAGTCCCTAAATGGCTTTTCCGAGGTTTGATATGGCTCAAGTGGAGCACAGGGTTTGCAAGCCTGGGCCCCAGGCTGGCCGGCCATCCTCCAGGGATTTGGCAAGGGGAGGGTGGAAAGGCCCCCAGAAAATGACGTGGTGGCAAAGCCCAGCCGAAGCCCTGCCCTATGTAAGGGGACAGAGTCTCTGGGAGGCAGGTGGAGCATGAAGTCAGAGCCACTGTGCTGGCCATAGGGTGTGATGTCAGCTGCCACAGTGATGCATTTCACCTGGGGGAACTGCCGGGAGACCTTGAGGGGACTGCACATGTGGAGGAGGAGTGAGGGAGCCCTGCTCGGACTAGGGAGGTAGACAGAGAGTGCTACTTACTGCTCTGGCCACAGTCCAGTCATTTGTGCCGGACCACAGCATTTCAGCTTAAACCGAGAACGTGCAAGAAAGATCATCCATGTGTGGTCTCTTCAGAACCACTGAACCCATCCCACGAAACTCCTCTCCCATCCCACAGTGTCATTGCCCCCACTGGGAACAATGAGCAGTCATGCAAAGGCCTAAGGACGGGAGTGCAGGGTAGAAAATGCTGCTCGCCAAGGACAGTGGAGGAGCCCTGAATCACTGTCGCTCCTGCCTGTCCCACCAAGCATGCAAGTCCTGCCAGCTCCGTTCCAGGGCCCTCGGGGCTGACTCTGACCTGGATGGTAGGCTTATGTGTGTGACTAGGACAAGCCAGCGTAAAGCAGCTAACACCATTGTTCTGTACAGAAACTCAGGAGGGGAAACTGCTGGGCTCGTGGGTGGGCACACGTGAGGGTAAAAGATGCTTCTAAACTGCCCTCCAAAAGGGCAGGATCAATTTGCAGTCTGACAACGTGTGACAGAGCCATCTCCTGAAACTCTTGCCAGTGACTGACGTTATTCAGCTGAAAATTTGGGCCAATCCGGTGAGTAAAAAGGTATTTTATTGTTGCTTTAATTTGCTTTTCCCCGATTACTAGTGAGGGGCAGCAACTTTTCTTAAAGCATATTGGCCATTTGTGTATCTTCTATGAATTGTCTCTTTATCTCCTTTGCCCATTTTTCTATTAGGTTGTTTGTCTTTTTATCATTAAATTGAAGCATTTCTTCAATTGTTTGATTATTGATACTTTGTTGCATATGTTGCAAATATTCTCTCCCAGTCGGCTTCTCTTTTCACTTAGTTTGTGGTTTCTTTTTTTCTCCAGAGAAATACTCATTTGTGCGCAAGAAGCCCAGACAAGGATCCCCACTGCAGCATTGTTTTTAACACTGAGTTGTTGGAAAAAACCCTCATGTTCATCAATAAGGGACTAGTTAAACCAACCACAACACATCCATACTAAGTATTGGATGACTAAGCTGCAGAAAAAGACAAATGAGGCCAATATGTACATACTGATTTCGAACATTCTTTAAAGCAAGTGCAGAAGAATGTGTGTGGTATGATACCACTCTAATAAAATCCCAGCAGATAAAAAAAACCCCAACTACATATTTCTTTGTATGATATTTTTATAAGCATGTACTCGTAAATGCATAGAAATAGATCTAGATGGATTCATGCTACACAAATGCCCGTAGTTCCTTTCGGCAGGAGCCTAGAATTTGAGGTGAGGTCCTTAAGAGGACTTGAGTTGAATTGTTTGTATTACTTATTATTATTATTATTTGCATTATTGTATCCATATTATTTGAACATTTCATAATGAGACTGTGTTATGGACCAAATGTTTGTGTCCCCCCAAATTCATATGTTGAATCCTAACCCTCAAGGTGATGGTATGGGGGAGTGGGAACTTTGGGAGGTGATTAGGTCACAAGGGTGGAGCCCTGGTGAATAGGATTAGTGCCCTGATAAGAAGGGAGCTTGTTTCTCCTGTCTGTTTTTTCCACCATGGGAGAATATGACAAGAAGTTGGCAGTCTGAGACCTGGAAGAGGGCTCTCGCCAGAACCCGACCATGCTGCCACCTTGATCTTGGATGTCCAGCCTCCAGAATGTGAGCAATACATTTCTGTTGTTTACAAGCCACTCAGTCTACGGTCTTTTGTTATAGCAGCCCGAGCTGACTAAGACAGACTGTGTTCCTATTTTACACGGGATTTTGGAGAACAAAAGCTGGCATGAAATGCAGCCTCCAGCAAATGCTGTGAGATCAACGAGGAGGCTGAGGGCACCTGGGCCCACGTGTTTCATCTCTGCTGAGTCTGGAGAGGCAACCCAGAGCCGTGGGGGGAGAGGGAGAGGAAAGGAAGTGGGACTTGCGGAGCGCCTCCTGCGGGTCAGACCGTGGTAGAATCTGTCCTTGTGGGGGGATTCAACTCAGAACCCACAGAGCTGAGTTCAAGTGTTGACTTCGGCATTTATTACCTGTGTGACCCTGGGTATTTAGCCTTTTTGGGCCTCAAGTTCTTCATCTGTAAAATGGGAATGCTATCACCTGTACTGTCTAACTCATGCCAGGCAGAGAGCAAGGTGCTAACAGGACAGAGCAGGCTCAAGGAGCCTAGAGACCTAAGTGAGAAGGAGGGTGTGAAAGGGCTACGCAGATTGAGGCGGCTAGAATTGTTTTCTGACCGTGAGGGTCGCAGAGGAGGTGCTCAGTAACTACTCCTTGAAGATAGCTGTCAGAGAGTGTCGTTTGTTCTCAGCTGAGGATGAGCCTTGGCAAAGGCCCAGAGGTCTCTGAGGGCCCCTGACTTTGAACCTTCCATCCATAAGATGCCTTCGGACAACAGGAGTAAACCGGGTGCTGCCCCCAGCACAACACTCATAGAGTTAAATCCACAAAGGGCAATAAGGAAGATTCCAAAGGGAGAAGAGCCTCCGGGGGAAAGATTCAGATGAGAAGAGCCATCCGTTAGGGGCATGTCTCCCCTTTCTGAGACCATCTCCAAGGTGATTCGTCAGTGTCAAGGCTGGTGAGAAAGACCTGCCAAGATCAATTCCTCTGTGCAAGATAAATAGTTTCAAATAATTGTATATACGTAAGGGGTTTGCCTTCTCATAAGTGAAGAGAATGGAGGAGTCCAGAAGTTTCAGAGAGCACATCTTCCTCTGTGGCGTGGAGTCTGCAGCATCATGCAGATGGGTTATAGTTGGCAAAAAGCCAAGGAGCTTAATCAATCTGCAAAGTTTATTATGAATAACCCCCACGGCTAATGGATCATTCCTAGCAAGAACATCATCCTGGTTATTTCCTCATTTTTATAAATTGATCTACAACTTTGAATCCTGGTCCTTGAGGGAGCTCCAAGGGACATTAGAAATCAGCGAATCCAGCAGAGTTCTTTTATTTCCACAAAGATCAAGTGAGGCTGTTCTTGTTGAAGTTGGGGCAGGATCCCACGTGCTCAGATCCCACTTTCTTGTGCCCCACAGTGGCCCCTAAGGCACCTCCTTGAAACCCAAGGGCTCTGGAGAATACAGAAACCACTGACCTCACCAAACTCCCACATTTTCCAGATGAGGAAACTGAGGCCCAGAGGGAGGAGGCGACTGGACCACAATCACACCCCAGGTATGTGTGACACACATGGTTGGTTGCTCACTCAGCAGCCATTGCCTACCTACCTTTTTCTTGCTTGAAGAGCCCATCTTACATTATAGGGGTTAAAAATGCTGGATTACTCACTTTCCCCGCCTCTCTTTCAGCTTGACTATTAGCATTGACTAAATTCTGCCAAATAGTGGGAAGAGTTTACCTCCCTTGCAAAAAGAAGCAAACAAGGAGAAATTGTCTTTTTGACTTTCAGAGTGGCTATGGTGAGGATGTGAAGGCTGGAGCTGCAGCAGCTATCTTGTAGCCATGTAAACAAAGCTGGAGGAGGACCATTGCATTAGCTGGTGTCCAGCCAGGAAACAGGAGCCACTCTAAGTATTTAAAACAGAGGAAATGAATGCAAGGATTGCTTACATAGATGATGGAAGAGCTGACAAGCCAAGGGGAATGATGAGCCACTCCCCTCCAGAGGTTAGTAATTGCAGGACACAGTTAACACTCCTAAGACTGTAGGGACAGAGAAGGAAAGAGTGTTATGAGAGCCCAGAAGCTGGAGTTGAGATATAGAATCATGGCAAGAGCCTCTTGGAAGGAGCTGGGACTATTGGGTCGGGGGAGGTAGAGAGGGGAAAAGTTGCCTGGTGGGAGCTTGAGCCACAATGAGTTCAGCAACTGCCAGGGATACCCTGGAATGCACAGAGAGAGGCAGAGAATTGCCCCAACTTCATCCCTCCGTCTGCCTTCTATTTCTCCATCAGCGCTTCCTGTTGGCCAAACCATCCCAGAATCCTGGGAACTGCAGTCCTCTGAAATGCAAACATTTCAGATGCGGGGAATGGGTCCACGGGCTAATGGCTGTGATCCTATCACCACATTAAGAATGGCAAGGCAGAAAGATGGAATACCCTTGGGCCTTTGATGACCTCATTGAGCCATGGACCAGTCTGCACCTGGCCTGCTGTGGGCTTCTCGTCCAGGGGATAAGAAAGGTCCAAATTCTTAAAGCCACTTGAATTTGGGCAGATTTGATTCTTATAGCTAAAGCAGCCTCAGCGTTGCAGCTAAACGTGAACCAGAACCCATGTCTCCCAACTCGCAGTCCTAAGCCCAGGCCACTCCATCTGCAGAAGACAACCACAGAGGTTAGACACCTGAATGCATTGTTCCCTTGCAGGTGAAGATGTCCACTGCTTTGGCAGAGCAGAGAAAGCGAGACTGTGCAAGTCATGGCAGAACACTGGTCTTGAGGTAGCAGAGCCACAAGCCCCTGTTCTGGAAAAGGAGACCTGCTCTGAGTAACTCACAGCAGAGAGTGGAAGGGTGGGGGGAGGGAGCTTGATGGCTCCCAATGGAACCACCATAGAAGGTACCCATGGGGCTAAATCTTAGTTTTTTCCTGGGGCCAATATGTGAAAACCAGGATATCAGCTGGATGGGTCACCCAAGCCAGTAGTTTTTGCACTTTGTTGAGACTCAGAATCAAACAAGACTTTGCTTGGCAGCCCAAAGTGGGGTTGGGAGTTCCAAGTACCCCACAATCCTCTATCACAGCCCGGCCCGTCTTCCCAGCACTCTGGGAACCAGCGTGAAGACAACAGATTGAGTCCGTCCAAGTCCATGAACAGCTGAGCAGAATGAGACTTAGGTTCTCTATGAGATGGCTGCAGGGACAGAAATTCTGCTGTGATCAGGGGGATTATTGACTCATCTGATAACATTGGGACAGGTGGGGACAGGGTTGGTCTCAGGGATGTCCGGATCCAGGGCTTCATCAGGTTGCTAGCAGTTCTCTTTCTTTCCCCTCTCCCTACAGCCCACCCACATCTGTTGGCCCCTGGGTGGTGTCACATCTTACCACATTCTCTTTCCTGTCAAGAACATGGCCGCCAGTGTCTCCAGGCTGGCCTCTCCAGCATAGCCCAAGGACAGAATTCCAAATGCCTCTTTCTCAGGTCCAGGATGAAGACTCTTGGGGTCGCAATTGAATCCCATACGCCCATGGCTTGGACCACTCATGGCCTCGGGGGACTGTGATGTCTGATGGCCCAGCCTTAGTCACAAGTTCAGTCTGGGCTCTGAGGGTTGATACCAGAGAATTTGCAGGCAGCACAGTCATGGCCCCTGGGAAAGCATGAGGAGTGGGACAGGTCCTCCAGTCTGTACCAGTCCTAGTTTCCGAGACACAGTGGCGGAGTGAGCTTCAGAATGCCTGGCCTGAGCCGCAGCTTGACCATGTACTTCCATTTGATCTTGGCAGTCCTGAAATCTCTCTGGTTCTTGGTGTCCTCAGCTGTGAAACAGGAAGACCATCTCCCATTTCGCAGACTTCTTGTGGTTATCAAATGAGATAAGAGGTTGAGAAATGCTTAATAATTAGATTAAAGAGGAGCATCTATAGACGTTTGTTAGATTTCAGAACAGGGTCCCCTGACATCTCGTTATGTACACCGGCCTTGAGGCCAGCCCCTGGATTTCCTTGTGGCTTCCTTCCCAGAGCTCCTCAGGGAATGGGGGTCAGTGGGGGAGTGCCCTGATCAGCCCTTTCCTCCCAAGGTGAGCCCCTGACTCGGGACCCCGACTGACAAGCCTCCGGGAAGCACCTCTTCCCTGGGACTTGAGTGCTGGTTCCAAGCATCTTTATTTCTGGGGGCTGTGATTCTTATTTGGTTAAATAACACATTTTAAAAAATTGTTGTGATTCCATACTGAAGCTTCCCATATGGTTAATTGGAAGTGTTCTCACCAATATTGCAGGCTGTAAAAACTAATGAGGTAAATGGCAAATTTATCAAGTGCCACAGTTAGAAATTAACTTACTGCTTGATGCCACACTCATGACTAATGAAGTTAAAGGGCTCCTCATACATAGAGCAGGAACGCGGGGGTCAGCCAGCCGTTGTCAGGGAAAATCCTTCCACTGGCACTTCTCTGCCTCTCTCCCCACTTCCCCTGTGTCAAATATCAGATGAGTAGAGCAAATGACCAGGCTAAGTCTAGATCGCTGAACACAAGGTACACATTCAATTGTGCGTTATATTACCAATAATAACAATCACTAGCATTTACTGATGCTTGGTGCCTGGTACTTTGCATTATCTCGTGTACTTCTCACATCAGGGCTGTAAGGGAGGTACTATGATTACCCACAATTCACAGACGAGGAAACTGAGGCTCAGAGACATGAGGTCACACAGTCCTAAGTGGTGGTGGTAAAGCTTCAAACCCAGGCCTAACACCAATATCCATATGCACTCCACTCAGCAATTCATTCATTCATTCATTCATTCGTTCAATCAAAATGGCAAATGGGTGCAAGAGCCTACGAATGCCATGAACTATGCTCTCCTGGAGACACTAGGACAGAACAGGCCAGGGATGAAGGATTTAGATGCAAATCCTGCTCCCTCTGCCATTTCTGGCTCTGGGATGGTGCTGGACCTTCCAGCTGGCCCTCCAGATTCACTCCATTGTCTGCACTCAACTCTCTGCCTTGGGAGGCTGACTTGCATCGGCCACATCCTTGGGCTCCCTTGCCTTCTGGCTTCTGGTTGACCTCAGCCAGTGGGAGGCACTGACCAGAGGTGACATGGAAGGAGAATGTGTGTGTGGGGGTTTCTTCAACTCCTTCCTTGTTGGTTGCCAGGGGTTGGCTCCATGTCCCCCACCCTTTACCCCACTGAAAACTGCAGCTCCTTTCTGGAGGCCTTCTGCATGTAACTACCCTCTGTGGATCCCCACGGCCCTTGCCCCTTGCTCCTTCAGGCCCAGGGGTGGTCAGTTAAATTAAATTAAAATTGCCCCTTTAATAAACTCCCCTGAAATGACACTTTGAGTGGCATCTCTTCCCTGCCGGGACGTGACACAGTGATTTTCCTCAAGTGGTTGGCTGGTTCTCAGTTCCCTCACCTGTAAATTGGGGGTAATAAATTGCTGTGGTGAGGATTATAGGACTATATGGCCAGTGCTTAGCACAATGCCCAGCACACAGCAGATGCAGGATAAATGCCAGCTTCTCCTTCTTCTTAAGACAGGATCCTGCCTTTAAGGGCAAAGTGCTGCGACTCTCAGACTTGAGCTTCCAACGGACTCTCTTGAGACGCTCGTTAAACGTGCAGAGTCCAGCCCTAGTCCCCAGGCCCAGGACGAGCCCTACAGGTGACCGGGGAGGCCATTGTGGGCAGACTAACCCCACCCACCCACGGGAGGGCTGCACACACAGGGAAGGAGCACCGAGCAGGCGTCCTCATTGGTGTGGGTGCCAGTCTGGGAAGGCTTTCTGGAGGAGCTGTCGTTGAACTGAGACCTACGTGGAAGTGCACGGAGCAAGGATGCTCCAGGTCCAGGACAGGCCTGGAGGTTACAGAGCAACTTGGTATGGCAGGGGTGGCAGGAGACAGTGAGAGACCGGGCTCTGGTAGGCCGTACACTGTAGCTCAGCCATCATCTTTCAGTAAGAGGAGTCCCTGCAGGGTTGTCACTGGAGAAGTGACCCAATGAGGGGAGACCAGGACAGTGTTTTTCCAGTGTGAGTCACCCCACCCTATTAACAATGACAGACTACTGATGGTGGGTGGGCGGCAGGGAGGGATCTGAATTTTCCCCAGAATCTAGGTGATTCTGGCCCACGTTAGGAGTAGAGACCCTCTGACTGGGAGCCTGTTGTAGAGACTTGAGAGAGAATGAGAATTTGGACCTGGGCAGTGGTGAGGGAGGAAGACGCAGAGATGTTCAGGAGAAGGAATTGGCAGCGCCTGTTGGTTGATTAGGGGTGGGGCTGGGGCAGGAGGAAGCAAGGATGACGCCGGTCCGCTTCGGAGGAGGCCTCTGCTGGAGCGGAGGACCCAGGGAGGTGGCATGCTCAGGATCTGGCTGCTGAGTTAATTCGATGGCATGCTGGATGATATGCTCTTTCGCTCTGCTGATGGCCCTGTGCATTCACCTTCAGTGCTGCTGCCTCTCACCCACTTCACTCCACGCCTTCGGCACCTCTTTCTTTCTACTCTTCAAAGACTTCTTGCTGCCATCATCTGCTGTCCCAGTCCCGTCCCCGGGAAGAGGAATGCTCCTCTGACAGCCCACGGGGTCCCCTCCTGGGAAAACTGAGGATAAAGCAGCCTTTTCCATCAGAGACCAGACCTCGGTTGGACACCAGCAGGTGAGGCGTTGCATGGAAAGACCTGGAATCTGGTCTGAAGGCCCAGGTTTGGATCTTGTCCTACTTTCTGGGGGCCCGTGGGCAAGTTGCTTCAACTTTGAGCTTCTGTCTCCTAATCTGCAAAACGAGGCCGGCAAGGCTGACCCACCTGGGATGGTGCCCATTACCAACTTGTCCATGAGACAGGTGAGGTTGACGGGAGACAGGGATGTTACTTGAAAGGGTCCAGTGCTGCTGGATTCAGAGCTGGGCCACTGGATTGGACCCAGCCACGGGTGGAGAAGAAGAAGGTCTTGACTTCTCCACTTTCGTGTTAGGCTCACAAGAGCCTCTCACAGAGGTGGGGCCATGCGGGGGGCGCTGCTCCAGAATGCATGACCCCCAATGTGGCCAGGGCTCAGCTGGCACACTGGGCTGGGGAGCTGGTGATTTCCTCAAGCAATTCAAGTAAGGGGTCTGCTTTGGGTCCCTTTGACCTCCTTGGGGACCCTTGAAACCCACCCCAGGTTGACTTCAGCCATGCCCTCTGCAGGCTCAGGCTCAGGCCTCCTGCGTGCCCGCCATGCTCTCTCTAGTCTGCCAGTCTCCAGCACGTCGTCCCCACGTCCTCCTTGCACTCGACTCCACTGGGGCACTGCTTGCTCCGTGTTCCTTTTCTTCTTTGCAGTGCATCCCCTCCTCCCACCTTCTCTTACTCCCCTCTGCATCAGTTGCCCTCCGTTCTGCTCACTGCCATCACCCCCACGGTTCAGGGCCCTGTGCGTGACCGCCTGCATCTAGGACAGTTAGTGGCCCCCTTTGGCCAACAAATACCAAACAATCTCCCTTTCCACTCAAACCTCTGTCTGGGTCGGCCTCTCTCTAACCAGGGCTTTTTCCCAGAGAAAGAACATGTTGATGGCTGATGACCATAGTCACCAGTACAGGGGCCAGTTGGCCAAATCTCTCCCCAGCTCACTGCTCTTGCCTGTGTCTGTGGAGCCCATGGTACAAGGGGCCAGAAGGGGATTTACAGGTCTTAAGATGCAGTCTCCCTGCAGGCTCCGTGGTCAGAGGCTGTCTGTGTCCTCAGACGTCCAGGTGTGGTGTCTGGCTTGTTTGATGTTTCTTATGTGTTTGTTGGGTAAATGAAACCAGATGGAGTGATCATTTTCAATTCAGTGAGGATGTATTGAACGCATCCTGTGTGCATGGTGCTCGGAACTCTTTATAAAAGAGAGTGAAACCCAGTCCCTGACCCTAGGGAGCTAACAGCTTTGTGGCGGAGAGAAAACACACACACATCGATCTACCACTATGTTGGCATGCAGGAACACTAACAACATCCATCCCCCAAGGCGTGGTTGTCATCACATCCTCCCTGGACTGGTGTGGCAGCTCAGAACTGGTCTCTGTGCTGTTGGCTCCTCTCCTCGCCAGTTTCTCCAGCACATCTGGCCAGACAAGTCTTCCTGAATGAATCGCAGTTCGCAGCATGGCCCTCACAACCTCCAATGTCTCCCCATTATTTGTGAGTAAATGCAAGTTGTCCACACATGCTGGCATCCAAGGCCTTTCTTGTTTGTCCAGCTTTTCTTTCTAGTCCATCCTGCACCCCTCCCTTACACAGCCAAACAGGATTACCCACCGTTGTTGGAATGTGAATGCCCATTCCTGCCCTTTACGCTCTGCTCAGAGGGCTGCCTCTGCCTGGAGCATCATTTCCACCTCTTTCCACCATTATTTCCTCCTCACTGTTTAGGCTCCATTGCAAATCCTACTTTCTTCAGGAAAACTCCTGATTAAACACATTGGGAAGGACCTCTTCTACTTTCCAAATTTTTTGTACAGGAATCCTAAAAAAAATGATGGCACTCAAAGTTGGCCAATAGGCAGCAAGCAGACAATCTGTTATATTGCCTGTAGAGTTTAAACTGATCCAGTCATTCAGAAATCCAATTTGGCATATGTTTCAGGAGATTTTAGAATTTTCTCCTTTATCCCAGTAAGTCCACTTGTAACAATCTATATTATGGAAAAGATCAGAAATGTTATCAGAGACTCCTACATAAGGAG
The DNA here is from genome assembly GCF_041296235.1 of Equus asinus. NCBI lineage: Eukaryota > Metazoa > Chordata > Mammalia > Perissodactyla > Equidae > Equus > Equus asinus. The sequence goes on along the minus strand of NC_091791.1, from coordinate 7,964,899 downwards.
ATTTGCTATAGCATTTCTTATATGTTCCGTGAATAGAGCCAGTCTGGAATCCGGGCTCTAGATGTTTGTCGAGAGTGTCATGGCTCAATACATTACAGCCTGGCCATGTGAGGAAATATGCAACCACTTACAAATTGTGTTTTCAGGGAGTATCCAGTGCCACGGGAACCTGCTTGCGATGGAATGTCTGAGCAGTGTAGGCAATTTATAAAACATAAATGTTGTTATGTATGTACAAAGGCTGGAAGGAAATAGTTCAAAAGGTGGACAGTGATGATCTCTAGGTTATGTAAAATTTCTTCATGTTCTGTATTTTTGTAGCTTTCTATTTCTATTACCTTTATGATTGGAAATAAACTCCTTTATCTTCAAAAGAAATCATACCTATGGAGGAATTCTCCTGCCATAATTTGCAGTTTTGAGGGTACTTGTCTGCATTGTCTTATTGGATAATAAACCCCCAAGGGACACGGGCTAGCTTTTTTTAGCTCACTTTTGGGGCCCTTAAAAGCTGAGTGTGTGTTTGTACACAGTAGGACCTTGTTCACTAGTTGAGCGGATTGGATTCGTTTTCTCTGAAATCAGCCCTGGGGCTTTGGGGTCCCTGTGTCTCGGGAGGACGCAGGCAGGAGGGCCTGGCATCAGGGGCTGCGCTGACAGAACACAGTGGTCGGATAAGGGGCCAGCAGCCCTTGGCAGGAACTCAATTCTCGTCATTCCATTTATTCCTCTGGAAACAGTTCCATAAATTGAGTAGGTGATTGCTGTACAAAATCTTTTTGTTCTTTAAGAACTTACTCTTGTTTTTGCTTAACCATCGATTTTTATTTCTTGTTGATTTTTCGGGTCTATTTATAGACCCTGCTCTGGAGATTAAACTTCTGCCTTTTTTTTTTTTTTTCTGTAAAGCCATCTCACTCTTCCCTTTCTCCTTTGTTATTATATTTTTGCCAACCTGATGGAGATGGCTTTATCTCCTGAGAATCTGATGAAGTTTGAAATTGAACATGCACAGGCAACTCTCACGTTATGATAAAGCATTTTAAATAAGTTTGCTATTAAGAAAATTAAGATCCCCATGGACTTGAATGGTTCCCTGCCCTTTTGCTCTCCTCTTGGCTCTCCACTCGGGAGACGAAATCTTCGTTTCAATTCACTGTTCTGGATCCCAGGCACAATCCAGTGTGCATTTTTCTTTTGCTCATTCTTGTAAATTCTGAAGAAAACGAGCCACCACTCCACCCCACTCTCTCCCACCTCTCAGTGGCAAAAGGGCCTTCCAGCTCGTTCATTCACAGAGGTCAAGAAAACATGAGGTTAAGGATTTCTGGATACCTGGTGCTCCCCCAGGCTGGAGAAGGAAGCCTTACTTATTCTGCCTTTTTGGGGAGGTGGAAGGAAATTGGACCCTGAGTGTTTGGGTTGGGGACACATGGTAGATTTCTGTCCTGTCTGTGAGTGAGACGATAGGAGACTCTCTGTTCCCAACTGTCACCACACCAGGGTAGTTGCTCAATTAGATGATTCATTCATTCATTCATTCACTCATTCAATGAATGTCTACTGAGCACCTCTTTGGTGCCAGGTGCTGCAATGGTCTCTGGGAAAAGTGATGAGCAAAATAAACTGGCTCCCATCCCATGGAATGCACAGCCCCACGGAGGGCAGCAGGGGGAATTAACCAAAACCACACAAATGAGGTTTGAGACTGTGATGAGCACTTCCACAGGACTAAGTGGGCCCCAGGTCAGGGGCCTGGGTCCTGAATTCAGCTCTGGGAGTGAGTGGGTCCCTCATCACCGGGCCTCTGCAACCTCCTTCTTAAAACGGGGACAATGCCAGCTGCTTCCTGAGGCATGCAGGGTGCTCCAAGGATGGAACAGGAAGTACACACAAACAGAGGCATTTTCATAAAATCTTTGCCCTCTATGTCCCCCTCCCACCGCACTCTGAAGTCATCAGTGTTCCTGGATGGGATCCATCTGCGTGGGCCGTGGGCAGGCTGAGATCGGCCTGGGCTTGGAGCCCTGGCTTGGTGGGAATGTGGCAGGGGACCTGTCTGGTTGAGGCAGAGCTCAGCCACGCTACGACCAGGAGTCAGAGCCAGGAAGACTGCAGGAGACTACTTCTCCCAGTCGCCTCTGGAACCCCCAGCATCTCTAGGGCCATCCACTCAAGGCTCCCCCATCTTCAGGCCTCAGGGGAAGAGGCTTGAGAGTGTCATCGACCTCAGACCAGAGAGGGAGTCGGGGAGGGAGACAGAGTGTCCGTGCCCACACTCACAGCCACACAGCGATTGGAGCCAAACGTAAGATTAGAACGGGTAGATTTCTGCCTCCCAGACACACAGCCAAGCCCCAAACCCATACTGTTGCATGGCAAAGCCCTTTCCTCATTCTTTTAAGTCAGATCAACCCTAGTTTGTCTCTGGAAATATTGTAGCTGTCATAATCATTGTTCTAATAAAATACTCATCTGACAATCTATTAGTAAGGCATATTGTTGACAGGAAACGTGCATTTGCCATACTTCCCATTATATTGTCTATTTCCTGCCTCATTTTTCTTGGGAGGGCAGGAGTCACTGGAGATAATAGCATATTGACGGAAAGAGAAAGCAAGGGAAAGAGATCGTTGAAAGTGGGGGAATTTAGCTCTATTGGGCTGCAAAGGTTTCCAGCAGGAAATCCACACTCATTTCCTGTTGGTCTGCTCAAAACAGCATCTGCCCTTCCCCCTCCGTCTCCCCTCAACAAATTGTCTCCTGGCCCTGGGAGGCTGACTGTCTGCTCATAGGATGCAGGTCAAGTCTGTTGTTTCTGGGGGAGAGTCTTTAAGAATTCAGAAGAGAATGTGAAATTAACCGTTTTCCTTACACCGCGATCAACAGGACTTCATGGAAGCTGGTGGCACATGAAGCCAGAAAGAACCTTGTTTTCTAGAAACTTCCTGACCACAACCCTTTCTCTTTTGATATCAAATTGCAAATAGTGCATCACCAGGGGAAAAACCCACTTGCTGGTTGTGCAAATGCCAGCAGTGTCCCCGAAAGCTGCAGAGAGTGGCCCCTTTCGGAGCACCCATCTCTGTGGATGGGGAGGTTTCTTGGGTGGCGTTCCTCTTGGGTGACCCTGCCGATGGTTCACCCACATCCCAGCACACACTCATGATGCTGGTTCTGCAGGGTTCTGGAACCTGGTGGGCTGTGGGTCCCTGGGAGGGAGGGGCTCAGACCTGGCTACCGATTGAGCACCTTTAACCGCCAGGACGCCGGTGATCAGAAGTGATCAGAGGGGCCTGGCTCAGGTTCCCCCAGCCTGGATATTTCCTCTCTGGGCACTGAGGCTTCTCTGGTTCCCACTGCTATTGACCCGGAAATATGGGTGTCTCCACAGCTGGGAACGGAGGCAGAGACGGGAGTGATGTAGGGTGATGGCTGGTTATCAGGATGGCTGGTTACCCTACAAACGTGAATCATTTGTCTAACAATCACGGACAATGCTTTCTAACTCCATGCCCCCTGAGCTAGGTTCCTGGGCGGGGAACAAGTAGGACTGGGAGAGAGGGAGACACAGATATGGATGCGTGTTATGGAAGCTGTATTTAAATAGCGTTAGCAAAAGGGAGAGTTTACAGGCTCAGGTAAGCCAAAGTGGAGGCATCCTGCTTCTGGAGGCACTGCTGGGTTAAGGGGGATAGGCGGCTACCAGCAGCTCCAGGCGGCTTGCATTCCTGTGAGGACAGCGCCCCCTGTGGAAGGGGACCCTCTATATCCTAACAGGGCTGGCAGGGCTTCTGGAATCCAGTGTTCCCAGCTGACTTCCCAGGCCTGGGTCACGCATCAACTCCTGCATCCATGGGGTGGGTGCAGGTGGGGACGGGGATGTCCCCAGGGCTCACTGAGGTGCTCTTGCCAGAAGTGAGGACACCCGACCGCACAGACAACAGGGGACCCTGCTCATCTGTCGGGACCCTGCCTTCCCTGGCCCCCCACATGGGTCCACCCAGACTGGGCTGGGCATGCTACTGTCTCCCCTCATGGCACCCCATTTCCCTTTTGAAGCACTTTCCCACGGAACTGGAACTGTAATTGTTCCTCCCACCCTGTGACCCTGTGCAGGGCCCGGTGGACGGCAGGGCCCTTCACTTCTCTCTCCTCCCAGGAGATTCCGAGGTCTCAGTCAGGAGGGCTGTCACATGTCTCCATATATCTATGTATTTATCTGGCTTTTCCTTCCAAAGCTTGAACTTGAAAATATATGTCTTGCTTTGAAGGGATGCTGCAAGCTTGAGAACTCTGTGAGGCCGGCAGAGAAGTAAACAGAGAGAGAGAAACACTTCAGAGCGCCCATCGTGTCCGCGGTCCTGGGCCGGGGCTGGGGACAGGGGGGTGAGAGGGATGGCTGGCCCTTCTGCCTCGGAACCTGTGACAGGCGCACATTTGAAACCAAGCACTCGAACAAGCTGCTGGCTCGTCTCTCGGGGAGGCTGCGTGGGCCCGGCCTCCGTGCCTCCAGCCCCTACCCGACATTCGCTCATCTGAGAGCAGGCTGTGCCGCCTGTGGTCTGCTTACCCCCGTGGCCCTCGTCTTGCCAGTACCGTGAAGGCAGACATAATCCCTGCCTAGTTCACCGTTGTATCCCCAGAGCTTAGCACGGTGCCAGGCACCTAGTAGGCACCTACTGCACACAATATTTCCCACTTATCAAGAGCTTTAATTATACTGTCATGCTCTGTGCTAAGCACTTTACATATATTATCTGATTTAATGTTCACATTAACCCCATAAGGTCAAGATTTTTAAAAAATTGTGCTAAAATACACATAACATAAAATTTACTATATCAACCCTTTTTGAGTGTGCAACTCAGTGGCATTAAATACATTCACACTGTGGTGCTACCATGGCCATCATCCATTTCCAGAACTCTTTTCATCTTCCCAAACAGAAACTCTGTCCCTATAAGATAATAACTCCCCATTCTTGGTCCCCAACCCTTGGCGCCCACCATTCTGATATCTGTCTCTCTAAATTTGCCTCCTTTGGGGACCTCACATAAGTGGAATCACACAACATTGGTTCTTTTGTGTCCAGTTTATTTCCCTTAGCATAATGTCCTCTAGGGTCATCCATGGTGTAGTATGTTTCAGAATTTCATTCCTTTTTACGGCTGCGTAATACTCCCTTGTAAGGATAGGCCATGTTTTGTTTATCCATTCATCTGGTGATGGACACTTGAGTTGCTTCCACCTTTTGGCTATTATGATTAAGGGTCAGGATTTTAAAAATCCTCATTTTACAAAAAAGGATATGGAGGCTGAGAGAAAGTAAGTAATTTTCCCAAGTCTCAAAACCTCAAGTTACAAAACTGGTCAGAGGCAGAAGCAGGTCTTAACTCCAGGCCTGGCGGAGGCTGCTGTGCTGTATTTCCTCCTGCTCAGTAAATGAATGAGTGGATACCTGGATGAATACGACCCTCAGAAAGGTACTAAGTTGTGTCAGTGAGGATACCAGTAGCCGCTGTAAAAAAATAACCCCCTAAATTTCCGTTGGCTTAGCCGTGAAACAGAAGAACTCACTTCTTGTTTATGTAAAGTGCATTGTGGGTGGTCCCAGGCTGGTGGGGCCATTTCTCCTCGGGGTGATCCAGAGGCTGAGGGTTCTTCAGTGTTGTGATTTCACCATCCCCCAGGGCCTGGGAATCCTCTGCCTCCAGCATCACAAGGGGAGAGAGATTGTGGAGGAAGCACAACTCCTTCTAAAAACTGTGGCCTGGAAGTGACCCCCTCAGATGTCCTCTCACATTTCTTTGGTGTCAACCAGTCATGTGGTCATGCCTGAGGCTGAGGGGCTGGAAAATGTAGTTCCCAACTGGGCAGCTGTTCCCAGGAACCTCGTTACTTTCTGGAAGGGGGCATGAATTTTTGGTTGGATCACTTGTGAAACCTGTCACACCAACGAGAGCTGTAAAATTCTGAGTGGGTGAGGCACAGAGAAATCTAGAAGAACGCTTGTGTGCTTAGGAGGCCGAGGCATCAGGGGTGGGCAGAGACGTAATTTAGATGCAGATCTGTCTCCCATGGTTAATCTCACTTTCCAGGTCCCCCAATGTCACAGGTTATCCAGAAGGTTATTTCATGTACTCGTCTCAGTGTGGAGCACATTTCCATAGACAGCAGATAAAGATCTCTTAACCTTGTATTTCCCCGCGTATCGTCATAAATAGCTTATGCAATGCCATTTCAGCGAGTCTGACAGTTTCCACAATGAGATCTGGATGCAGCAGCATATCTTCTTGTTATATATAAAAAAGAGTGACAGCATTCATCGTTTACGGTGACATCAATGAAGTCTGCTTGTAGAGCTTCCCAATCCATCCGTTCATAATACCTTTTATGACTTTAGGCTTTTAAACGCGGCACTCTGGTCTATTTTTCAAATGCGCCACCACTATCAGCTCAGGGAGCTATTCTTCAATATTTCATTTTCCTAAGAATATCTAGAATATCTTAATTTTTATGAGGCTTCTCCATGGGGTAAGCTGTCAGGTGTGACTTTAATGTGAAAATGGGGGAAAAAGCGGCTGGCGGCTCATCCTCTCCCTTGTCGTGCCATGTTTCCCATTTTGGTCTTCCTGGCATGCTCCCCAGATGATGTTTCCATAAGAGATGTGGTTCCCAAGCACAGCTGTCCACTCTGTATGGGGAAGTTAAAGGGTTAGAGAGCAGGCAGTTATAAGACAGTCTGGGGCAACCCCGACCTCAAGATGCAGTAGCTCTTCAAAGTCGGTGAATTTGCCACCAGGAGAACGGGGCCTCCGCTCAAGGCAAAGCAGAGGAGTTCTGGTGCCACCAAGGGTTCAAGGTGATGAAGCCTCCTCTCTGCTCCCCAAGGGACCCAACTGTGATGAGAAGAGCCCTCTTGGTTCCCCAGGAAGTGATTGTTTGTACACAGGTGGAGCATTACGAGCGGCATTGCTTTGCAGGGTTTCATCACTTTCCAGGTGCCCCCGAGTCTCCATTCGCCACCTGTTCCTGATTTCTTCCTTGCTGGCACATCTCCTACCGGGGTTGGCAAGATCCATTTCAGCCCCAGTGGATTGGGAACAATCTCTCTCCATCAGCGGATCCCTTGGACAGGCTGGGGGCAGTGGAGACAATTCCTGAAGTGACTTAGATGGGAAAAATAATGACGAATATTGATTTAGGCACGGAAGGTGATGAGCAGCCTGAGCCCACCCACAGCCAGCGATTGAGGGCATGTTGCAAACACGCCAGATTCTTCGAGGATGAGGACGTTTGACCTAATTTAGCAACAACAAATCCTTTCCCTCACATGCACTTCTCTAATTACAAATGAGGCCCTGGTAGGCTCGGCAAGGGTAAATAAAATTGATTCTCTCCACATAGTATTGGAGATGATAAATGTGTTCAAGAAAGGGCTTCAAACGCCTGCTTGCTGATTAGAGAAGGCAAAATAATTGTGCGATAGTGACTAATAGATGGAAGGATTCGTGGCAGAATCAGTCTCCTTGCGGAAATGTCACAGGTCTGATCTTTTCGAGATAATTACCATCAGATGTCTGTGTGTTTCATGTCTACCCTTCGGTTGGCGGGGGCATTTCAGGGATCCCCGAACTGACTCTCCCCCGGTGGTTCTGGCTTTCTCTCTGTTTAAAACCCATTGTGGAGCCCCTCTGTTTTCTTAATGGTAATGACTATGCCCCATTCATTTGTCCCCCAGTGCCGACCACGATTCCCGGTGCAGAGGAGGCGTGCTGCGTCTGTCCGACAGCGCTGCGGTTAGGATGATGGGTCTTGACGTCGTGGGTTTGGGTCCCCGCTGCAGCCCATACAGACCGTAACCTTTGGGAAATCACTTAACCTCTCAGAGCCCATTTCCACAATTTTAGATTGAGGTTAAATAGTACGCATGTAGCTTGCAGGATGTTATATGCAATGAATGAGATAAAGTATTTAGTTTGACCCATAGGAAATTGCTGACATTTAACTATGTTTTAAACTTAATAAACAGTAATTTCATATGGCTCCACCTAATATGTATTAGTTATTTATTACTGCATAATAAATTGCCCTAAAATTTAGCAGTTGAGAACGAGAAACATTTACTATCTCACAGTTTCTGTGAGTCGGGAATCCAGGTACGGCTGAGCTGGTTGCCTCTGCCTCAGCAAGGCTGCAGGTAAGCTCTTGCCAGGGCTGTGGTTTCATCTGAAGACTTGTCTCGGTGGGGGGACCCACGGCTTGACTGCATCATCAGCTCACTCACGTAGTTGTTGGTGGGAGCTGATGGAATGAGAGCCCCAATTCCTTGCTGGATGTTGGCTGGAGGCTGCCTCTAGTTTCCCACTATGTAGACTTCTCTACAGGGCTGTCTAATGCTGTGGGAGCTGTTCCCCCAGAGCGAGCAATCTGAGAGAGAGAGAGAGAGAGAGAGAGAGGGAGAGCTGGAAGCCGCAGTCTTTTTATAACCTAAGCTTGGAAGTGGCATTTCATCTCCCTTGCCATATTCCATTTGTTAGAAGCAAGCTTTCCAGTCCAGCCCACACTCAAAGGGAGGGTGTTAGTACACAAGGGAGTGAAAACCAGGAGGTGAGTGACATTGGGGTCCATCTTAGGAGCTTCCTAATAGAATGTGTGACCCTTAGCACACAGTCTGGCACACAGATCTCAAGCAATGGCAGTTAAAGAAAATTAATGAAGGGAAGGAGGAACAGCACTAGACTCATTTCTATTTGCATGTTGATTCAATTGGAATAGAATTTTTTTTGTCTGGTGAAATGATGTGGATAGAATAACCTGGAATAAAGACGCCCACTTGCAGCAGTCCCAGAAAATCCCTCTCCTCTGGAATGTCTTTGGTCTGCTCCACCTCGTAACCTGGGATCCTATTGTTGTCAGCAGATTCTGATGGTTTGGCATTTTTTAAGCCACTATTTTTTTGGCACTTGCTATGTGCCTGGCTCCATGCTAAGTTATTTAGAGCAAGATCTCTTTTACCCTCACAACAGTGGAGGAAGTGAGAGCTGTTGTTCCCTTTTACAGATGAGGCTCTGAGTAAGGAAGTAAATTGCCCAAGGTCACCCAGAGGGAGGCTGCAAACCCATGTCTGTCTGAGACGTCCTGGGAGGGAAGGACTCCCTGCAGACTTTCAGCAGTGGTGACCCTGAAGAAATCACTGGGCTGTCGTGCTGGAGCCTGGACTCCCTCCCTGGGAGCATTAGTTTCCCTGGCCGCTTAAATTTGAGTTATTTTGTTGCTGATCCCTCCAATTATAAAGGACTGAATTCCTACCCAAGAACATGGGCCAGGTGGACCTGTGTAAAGAGTGGGAGCGTGAGGTGCTCCGGGATGCCGTGGAAGACCAGGAAACGGAGAACTGGCCTGGTAGCTGGAGGATGCAGGCTTGAATCTGGACTTCTACTAACTGGGTGACCTGGGCTGGCCCCCTAACCTGTTTTTTCATTTCAGCGCGAGGAAGATTGTCGCTGAGCTAACATCTGTGTCAATCTTCCTCTATTTTATGTGGGACACTGCTACAGTGTGGCTTGAAGAGTGGTGCTAGGTCTGTGCCTGGGATCCGAACCTACAAACACCAGGCCGCTGAAGCGGAACACGCAAACTTAACCACCACGCCACTGGGCTGACCCCCCCCACAACCTTTTTGAACTGGTCTTTCCTCATTTCTTTAATGGCAACAATCATACCTATCCTAAGGCTGACAGCAACACGTCTCCTTGCCTGTGTGGACCCATGTGGATGGTGGCTGCCTTCTGGAGTCTTGTGTTGACGAATAGGAGTTTGATTCCAGGCTCCACTGGAAGGAGTTCCGGCATTGACTAGTCATGTCTGCCACAGGTGAGGGAGGGTCAGGAGGGTATGTGTACCCTTGCTTTTGTCAACTCTGTTTGAAGACTTCCAGTGAGGTTTAAATCTGATGATGCATGTGAAAGTCCCTCATACCTAGTTGGTTCTCAATAAGTATCTAATATTTTTCTTTTGGTTCATTTTGATGCAATTGAGGATCAAGCTAGCACCCCAGTTGGAAAGTGCTGCCCAGCTCATAGTAGATGCTCAGTAAGCATCCCTGGAGTGTTGACAGAATTAGAGGCAGATCCAGCTCTTCCCGGCCTGCACTGACCCTGATCTCGGATCCCCGGATGCACCCAGCTGGCAGAGGTAACCAATCCAGGATTCCGGAGCTGCCCAAGCAAAGCAATGGAAAAGCCATCAAAACGGCAAAGGTATTAACTTGGTGTATTTACACCCCAAGTGCTTTGCTGTCATCAGGAGCGGCCCCTTCATGAGATATAAGTAATTTGTGCAGGCTGATCCCGATTTTCTCATTAATATGCAAATGAGGCATGCCAGTTGTTAGGTTAGAAGAAAGCTGTCATGTTTATTGTGACAGATTTAATGGATGTGTTTGGATTGTGCATTCAATGTGTTTTCAAGAGCATGTCTTATCTTTGTTTAGGCAGTAAATCAAAAATGTAAACAACAATTCATTAGCATCTGTCAGAAGCTCAAAGCCACATTGTTTCATTTGACAATCTTCCCAGAGGTGGGGAAAAAACCCCTATATCTGACTTATTTGAGATTAGTTAGAAATCACGCTGATTTTTTCCGTCTTTTTGCTCAGCAATGTGTAAGCAGTAATTGAAGAACAGCGGCTCTGCTCGGAGAGCTGTGAGGGTCCCAGGGACGCAGGCAGGGTTAGACAGCACCATCCCCAATACACCTTGCAAGGCCCTTGAAAGCTCAAGCTCAGGCCTCAGTGCACTCCACTGTGTCCAGGGTTTTGGGGACAGGTCATCACTTACAGGCACGTTGCCTCATTCTGCAAAATGTCTGAAGTAGCCCACTATAAGAAAACAATAGAACATAGACACAAACTAAAATATAAAAAGTAGAATTAGGGCACCACAGAAAATACAAACAGAAGAGTGTGATAAGACTAAGGGGAGAAAATAATTCAACACATCCCATTCTTCCATATGCTTACTAAATTTGGCCCACAGACTTAACTCTGAGCTTCCTGGGGGCCAAAGCAAAGAGGGGCACTTTAAGTTCTAAAATTCTCAAAAAAGCCTCAAAAAAGGAAAAAAGAAAAGGGGGAGGGCATACTACTTAGGAGAAACAAACCTTGTCATGAGACTTGGTCTTTAGCTTCCCAACAGCGATGCTGAGTAGTGTAGCCCCGGGCCTGCACGCGGCTGTGGATTCCTGCAGCCTCCTCTGGTGTAAGAGGAGGACCTGATATAAAAGTACAACTCACACTTGATCTCATTTCTTCTTTCTCTCCTGGCTTCTCAGCAGGATTTACATCTGTCCTTCAACTCTGGCCCCGAGTCTTTCTTGTCTTTCAGAGGCAAGCTTCTGGGAAGAGTGGTCTGTCCTCCCAGTCCTGATCCTGTGTCCTCACCCCTCACTCCCCAGAGACAGCTCTGACCACCGCCCGCCAGCCTCCTGGGTGCTGGGCATGATGGACGCCTCGCCTTGTCTGTGTTTGTGGAGCCTGGGCCTCCTGCTGGTTGCTCATTCCTCCAGGAAACTTTTCTTTCTCTGACATCACCTTCCTGGTTTTTCTTCCTTCTCTGAGGGTAGCTCTCGGTTGCCAGCTCCCCTGCCTTGGTCTTCTTGACTCTTTCCTCGGCCCTCTCTGCACCTTTCTGGAGGGGTCATTGGTCACTTCTTCACTGAAGGCCCCCAGTTGGGTCTGTCTCGCTCAGTTCTCTCTTCTGAGTTTCAGGCCTGTGTGCCCAGGTGTCCACCGGGTTCCCCCCTGAGCTGGTGTCACCCCCACGCCAGCACCTCAGCTGGAGCCTGGAGACATCTGGTCTCCCCTGGACCCCCCACGAGGGTCCTCAATGTCCCACATACCCCTCCTCCTCCGCAGCCCCACGGCTCCCGCTCAGTGGAGGTTCTCGCTGCTCATCTGGCCTAGGGCACGGCCGTTCCTGCACCCTGGCCTGAGCCCCCTCGGTTTCCTCTCCACATTGGAGCCTGAGAGAGCTTTCCAAGATGCCCAGCTGGGCAGGCCCCTTCCCAGCTTACGATAGAGCGATGGCCCCTTCGGCCCTCATTGGGGCTCTGGGTCCCCTGTCCTGTTCTGTGACCTCAGCACAGTCAGCCCCTTCCTTATATGCCCCTTGTACTCCAGCTGTGACCCCAGTTTACTCTGTGCCTGGATGCAAACTGTCCCTTCTCCCTGGTCACTCCCTTGACCTTTAACCTCTGCTTGAGTCCCTCCGAGAAGCCTTCCTGGGCACCTCCTGGGCGACTTTGTCCCAGGATTGCAGCCTCATTGCCTCTTCTCCCCTCGTGGGTGGGGACTCCCTCACATCCTTAACTGCCCAGACTCTAGACGAGGGGTCCAAGGCCTGTTCTTGTGTGAGCTGAGAAAGGTTGTTACAGATGAATGTTTACGATCAATATGCAGATAGAGAACACTGACTCTGAACCTCAAATTGAGCAAACGTATCCTCTCAAAAAGAACCGCATTCTTCTCAGTAGTAGACCTGTGCTGCAATAATACGCCAAAAACTCATCGATGAAAGATTTGGTGGAAATTTGCTTTTTCTCCTATTGTACATGTTGCTATATAATATCCTCGATTTTGCCTCATGGCCCATAAAGCCTAAAATATTTACTATCCGTTCCTTCACGGAAAAAGTTTGCTGAGCTCCGGTCTAAAGGACATTTAAAGAATGTGGATCTGCCTGTGTCACTTTGCATCCTAAAAGCCCCAGCTGGCTCCGCATGTCCTGAGGACAAAACCACAAGCCTCAATCGAGCAGGTCCAGGCCCCTGCTCCTGCCCGGCTCCTCGCTCATCCTCCCACTCTGAGGCAGGGACTTGTCCCCAGACATCCAAACGCTGCAGGTTTCTCACACCCTAAGGAAGTGACCCTGCCTACTGCCCGCCCCCTCCCTGGCAAACTTGAATTCTCCTCTTCTTAGGGCACACACCTGGTCTCCTGGAGCATTCTCTGAGCCACTCAGGCTGGAGCTGGGTGTGCACCTGTTGTTCCGTTACCTCCCTCCCCGACGCCGCGCATGGCTCTCGCTGTGGTCCCGTTTGCTTGGCTTAGTGCCCTGCAGCAGCCCCATGGCCTGTGGGTCTGTGCAGGCCGCAGCTGTGTCTGTCCAGTTCCCCGCCCCTGGCACCGAGAGGGAAATGATCCAGTGTCTGTCGAGTGAATGAGTAAATGAATGAAGTCAAAGTTTGGGAGCCAGGAAGGCGGAGTCCTGAGGCTGAGGCTGACCCAGGCTGGCCCCAGGACCGCAGTGGCCCAATCCCTCGGGGGAGCTCCGGGTCCAGTCTCCTTTCACCTGTGCTCACCGACCTGACCGGTGCCGGTTCTCCAGGGATGCTGGTGGGATGACAACCCTCAGGAACAGCTTGAACTGCCTCTCCTAAGGAGAGAGGACCCAAGTTTCAACAAAGCCTTTCCATGCAGTCTGCCGAGGACATCCGGATCCATTAGGCCACCTCATTCTTGGCACCTCACTCTGGCAGCAGTCAGGGGCACATACAAAGGCCAGCTTGCAGAAGAAGAAACTGAGGCTCAGAGTGTTGCAGCAGCACACCTGGGGTGGCTGGCTTCTTATAATGGGGCTGGACCCCAGCTTCCCCGCTGCCTAGTCCAGTGCCCCTTCCATCCATATGCCCTGCTAACTGCTGGAGAAGAATCACCCCACAGTTGCTGGGATTAAAAATGGTGCCCGTGAATGGTTTCTCGTCCACCCAGTTTGCAGTTCTCTGAGGCAGCGTTCTCCCAAACTGAGTTCACATAGCTCCCGTGACATGGTGACAGAGGGCCTCGCCACCCACTTCATAGTGAAAGGGGGGTCCACAGGTCAGGACCCCTTTAATGGCTGGCCACCCTTCTCTCTATTGCCTTAACTGGTCCTTGAAGAGCATCTTCCAAGACTGCCATCTACAGAGCACGAGTCTCTGCAACAGGTCACCAAGAACAATCATCCTTACTCTGACCAGTTTGGAAAAGGTTGCACACCCTCAGCGTGTCCTGGGTACAGACATGCCCAGCAGACCATGAGAGGGCCCCACATCTCAGCGGGATGTTCTGGCCTCCCATGCCTCCCTGCCACTGCCTGTGAAAAACTCTATTGATCGGATCAGCTCCCCTGCTCTGCTCCAGAGTAACAGGTGGAGTGGAGAACCAGAAAGTGCTGGAAACAAGTTGGCTGGATAGGGTTAGGAAGGGCAGAGACACTCAAGAAGAAGAAAAGAGATCAGAAAGCTGAGCAGAGAGAGAGACGAGCCTATCTGAGATGGAACATGGGGGAGTGAGTGTTGGGTGACAGAGGGCGAGGAGGAAAGAGAGGAAAAGAGCCTTTGGGGGAGGGTAGCTGCAGCTTCGAGAAGACTCGGGCAGGCGGGTGGGCAACAGGCTCTCTAGGGCATTTGCCACATGAGTCTTGCAGCATAACTTCCATCCCTTCAAGAGTTTTAGTAGAGAGTTAAATTCCTTTCTCCCTCTCTCCCTCCATCCTTCCATTTATCCATCATCCATCCATCCATCCATCATCCACCCATTATCCATCTTCCTTCCTTCCCTCCTTCCTTTCCTTCCTTCCTTCTCTCTTTCCATCCATCCATCATCCATCCACCCACACACCCACCCATTATCCATCTTCCTTCCTTCCTCCTCCTTCCTTCCTTTCCTCCCGATGTCAGACCACCGTTTTCCTTTGAGTGTGACTGTTCCCAGGATGGCCTGACTTTGGTCCTGAGCAGTTCTGCTACAAAGAAGCCCATTTGGCTTTTGTAACCCGGCATTGCTTCCACGTGGTTGACAACTGAACACTGCTTGACACCTCACGTTACCCCGAGGACCACTGTCTGCGCAACGCTGCTCTGAAATCCTTCCCCTCCTCACAGCTGCAGCTGGCCACTCACCCGGCCGGCCAGCACTTCACTCCTCCTGGGCTCTCCCTCCATCTCTATGTTTCTTTTCTCCTCCCTCCTGGCTACTCCTCATTCGCAGTCATATTTCCTCCTTGTATAAGACCTTCTGTCAATCTCTAGATGCCCACTTCCCTCCTGCTCACCGATAAGCTTTTTGAGAGTTGTCTACACTCGCCACCTGCATGTCCTCTTTCCCACTTTCTCTCCAAGCCCCCGCAGTCCTGCTTTTGCTCTCCTCGCTTCATTCAGAAGACCCTGGCAAATGCTGTGATTCCCTCTTAATTGCTGAATCCACAGCACTCTCCGCTCTTCTCTCCCTTGACCTATCTGTGCCATCTCAGGCCTGCGTCCACAGTGTTCATTCTCCTGGTGCTTCTGCGACCCCCTCCAGCCTTGGTGGCTGCTTTCGCCCAGGCTCCTCTCCCACAGCTGGCCCTTTAAAAGCGGTGCCCCTTGTCCTCTGTCCCAGGTCCTCCTGACTCCCTCTGTTTAGGCTCCAGGGGGGCCTCCTCTGTGCAGATGGGCCCAACTCGAGGATCCCACCATCTCTTCTGAGATCCAGCTGGTTTGCTGAGCCCCCCAGGCTCCACCTCCTTGCTGAGTCATCATCCCACTGACAGCATCTAAAAGCCTTTGATTCAACCCACCCCGCTCCCTTGTCCTGCTCTCAACCCTTAACTCAGGGTCACCCTCTCCAGAAGCCTCCCTAAACCCCACATCTGTGCCCTGTGTTGGCCTCTGCCTGAGCATTGGTCCTGCTCTCAGGGCTCCGTGACCATCCCCCTTGAGGCTGGGCTGTACCTCTCATCTTTGTTGCAGCCTGGTGCACAGTAGGCACTCAGTCACTAGATGGTTGCGAGCTGCTAGCCCCGCCCCTCTCCACAGGGCAGTGTCCTGTCCCTTCCTCTTCTGAACAATCCTTCCTCCATCCCTGGCTGCCTAAGGCTTCTGGGTCTCAGTCTGGTGGGTGGAGGTGCAGGTGGGACAGAGAAGGTTGTCAGGGAGGTCCTGGAGAGCCAAGATGAGTGGGTGGGGCAGAGGCTGGTAACCAAGCAGGTGGTGTGCACTGCTGCGTGCAGCTGGCGCAGGCAGAGCCCCCTTTGTGCCGGCTGGAGGGCTGTGGACACTATTTGCAAGGCTGTTGCAGGTCCTGAGCCCCTGGGCAGAGGTTGAAGCTGCACAAGATGCCTCAAAAGTAAGGAGGTTCCGTAGTGCTGCCCTGTCCCTGATTGCCCCGGGTCCGGCCCTGCCTCCCTGAGGGATCCGGGAGCCGTGCCAGCTTGAGCCCAGGGCCCGGCGATGGGCTAAAGCAGAGAAAGGCCAAGAGGCTTCAATTCCAGCCCTTGTCAAGCTTTAAACTGAAGCTCAAAGGGCGCCTTAACCTTCCGGCAGCACTCGGAACCCGCCTCCGCATTCAGTGGGAATTAAAGTAATTGATGAACTCGTACTTGAGACACAGGTTCACATAAATAAAGGGCTATGAGCTCTAAAAATAACACTCAGGTTTGGTTTTTTTTAAAATAAGGTAAAGATCAACATGCAATCCACCCCAGGGGGCTCCGCATCAAGCAATTAGGAAGCTGGAGGGAAACGGGAAAATGAAAATGTTTATTCAAAAATCAATATATTTATCCTAAAAGGGTGAGAGACCCACGTGAGTAAAAGCTGGCCCCTCCGCAGGCCCCACAGTCACTCTGGGGCCAGAGCGTTCCAGGCAGTGAGGGGTTAACATATGGATTCCACTCTGAAGTTGAAGGAAGACCCCTGGGTGAGCTTTTCATTGTGTTGACTAAAAATGTTTTAAAAATCAATATAACAGTGTATAAAAGGATCTTCTAAAGACCGAGTGGGCACATCCACAGCCACACGGGCTGCCGGGAGCGAGGGGAGAGAGGATGCTCAATTCCCGAGGCCTGCAGCTAACGAGGCAGGAGGGTTCGGGTGATGATCGATGGAAGCGGAAGAACGCTTTCTAAAGAGTTCTAATTGCTTCTGCAGGAAGAGATAATAAAGACCTGGACCTTCCCATTGGCTGAGACGGTACTTGCGTACTTTCCCTGACCTCAGACAGGTCCAACTTGTAGATTATTCAGTTATGTAGTAACTATAAGAATGAAGATTCATTCAACAAACGTGTTGAACTCGTGCTGTGACTCGGAGCTGGGTTCTGTGCCATAGGGACGGATATAAAGCTCATGAGGCACGAGCTTTGCCCTCAGGGAGCTCAGTGCTTTCAAATTTTTAAACCACAACCCATTGGAAGAAATATGTATTACATTGTGATCCAGTGCACACTCGTGTATGGTCTGGAAAAAAATTCGTGAAACAATATTCACTTTTACTTTGCATCATGCACTCTGATATTTTCTTTTCTAGCCTATTTTATTGAAAAAGAAAAAAATGCTGGTTTCAACCCTTGAAATTGATTTCTTGAGCCACTCCTAAGGGACAGTGAGCTGAAGTTGGAAAATTCTGATCTAATTTGAGGGCAGAAGTGAAAAGTGATTCAAAAGAAAGAAAGTGCCAGGTTTGGGAGCAGAGAGGAGGGCAGGGCCCTTCTGGCTGGGAGATCGTGGAGGGCCTCATGGAGGAGGTGGCATTCAAGCTGGACCCTGAATGATGGAGTGATGCTTGCAATTTAGGCAGGTTGAGTTGGGAAGAGCAATTATGTTTGTAACAGCATATAAATTACGATGTTGTTATTGTTACCATAACAAGCATCGTCATCCTCCTCAAGCGGCTTTCCCACGTGTACCTTTATTGGGTCATCCTAGCAAACTTGTGACCAAGTTAGACAAAGTATTAATGCGTTTTATCAATAGGGAAACTGAGAGTCAGAGAGGTAAAGGACTTTGCTCAAGGACACACAGCTCCTAGTCTTTGGCAGAGCCAAGCTTGAGTTCAGGTCTGCCCAGATCGCAGCCTCTGCAGAGCCCCGCAGTAGGAAGCACCAGGCGAGCTTGGCTTCACTGCTGGTGACTGGTGGCCGGAGCGGGTTTGAGAGTCAGCGCCAGGCACTGACCTGCACAGCTCTATTCTGCTGCTCTTTTCTCTCCAGTTCTTCCTTCCCTTTGCCGATGCTCCTGCTGGTGGCTTTCTGGCTGGTGCCCTGGGAGGCACCTTGGGAGGCAGGTGAGCCCCTCCGAGAGACCTTGGCTTGCTCTCCTGCTCAGATGAGGACACTGCCTGCTGTGCGTCTGAGTCGCAGCCAGATGATCCCTCTTTTGGGGGTCTCAGGTGGGAGGAATAAACTTGGCGACCTCAAGCATCCCACCCAGACCCATCGATATCTGACCCCTCACCCTCCTCCCCCCGACTTCCCTCGCTCTCTGGGACTCCAACCTGCCTGTCTGGAGGCGAGGGTGAAAGCCATGTCTTTCTGTTCTCCATGTACAAGTCGGTGCTCTCCCGACCACCAGGCTGACTTCCCAGCTTCATCTGTTTGACTTCCTTTCTCTCAAGGAACTTACAATTTAATCAGGAGCCCCTAATAGTACACGCATTCTAAATTGCAATCATTTATTGCATCTAGCCTGGGGCTTTTCTGTCTGTTAGAAATATCAGGGTTATTTCCTTCTTTTAAGAGTTTACGTTAAAAAAACCAAACTTTACAAATAATGTTTGCTGTTTAATGTTCTCCCCCGAAATATCAATCTGCAAAAATAGAAATCCTTTTTTTACAATTCATCTTAAGGATAAAGTTCCAGTTTCTTATAATGTAATGAATGTACTGCAGATAATGTTCCAATAGTGCAAAATGAAAGGCGCATATAATCAAAATGATAATGGAGCGTATTGTACTGCTTGTATAATAAAATCCATACCAATATGGAAATCATATCTCAAGGCAACATTCCTCTCTTTGATTTTTGTAATAATTGTGCATGTAAGAGCAGGGCAGCGAGAAGTGGGGAGAACAAAGGGCCTTATTGCTTCATTAGGCAGCTGGCGTTCTGATGGTCCGGCCTGTCAACAGCCGTCCCTTAATTTCCAAGGGAAGCTTCTCCCCTTCCCGCAGAAATGATTTACTGTTCACGTCAACTCCCTCCTCAGCCTTTTCTCTGCGAAGATTCACAATTACACTAAATGAGCTGCGATGGCAATTTTGATCGGCACCTTCTGCCTCCTGGGCCACCGGGTCTCAGGGTTTGGGTCAGATGGGAGACAGGCCCCAGGAAGCTTTGGCAGGAAGGGAGAGGAGGCCTGGCAGGGGAGGTGGCTTATAGAGTCTCGGGGCTGGACAACCTCCTGGGCTAGCCAGGCCCTCTTCTGTCCCGTCCCTGAGTTCTTGCATTCTGGCACAGCTCACCCTGCCTCGGTTTACCAGGGCTTTGGCAGGACATTCTGTGCACCAGGCACTGTGGGTACAGGGCTGTGTCTGAAGGAGTCTGAGAGGAGCGGGCACAGGCCTCTCAGTCTAGATGGGTTAGCACACGCCAATGAGCTTGCACCGCATGTTGTGCAGTAGGTGGGAAGATGTCCACTCTGGAGTCCAGCTGGGGTGGATCTTGGTTTATGCACTGACTTGAGTATGACCTTGGCCTTGGCCTTGACCTTTCTGAGTCCCAAGGGTGGCTCAGGGCAGAGCTGGCCTCCAGATCCAGGTCCTCGCACCAGGTCCACTGCTTTTCCTCTGTACCTATGGCTTGCTTTGCCATGCCTGCAGCCTGGGGCAGGGAGCGCTAGGGCGGGGGGCTCTGGATGGACACTCAGGGGCAGCCTTCGGAGGCTGGCCATCAGCAGGGTCTCAGTGGCTGGTGGGCTTCCCTCAGTGTCTGCCTGGCCCATCTTGCCTTAGGCCTTCCACACTGGTCCCTCTTCTCTGGCTCCCGACCTCGGTCAGCCCTTGTCTGACCATCCAGGCTTCCATGTGGCCCTCCTTGTTCACACTTCTCCTCCCCCAGGCTTTGGGCATGGAAGTGATGCTTCAGCTGGCACCTGCGCCCTACAGGACCTATATGGTTTGTTAGCACCAGCATCCTCCTGGCCCAGCGTTGGGTGCAGCTGATAGCGGTAATTGCCAGCTGTGGGGCGCGATTCTGCGTTATCCCAGCCAATTCTTCAAGAGTCCTTTCAAGTAGCTGCTTTATTATGCCCATTTTATGAATAAAGCCGCTATAAACACCCGTGTGCAGGCTTTTGTGTGGACATAAGTTTTCAACTTCTTTGGGTAAATATCAAGGAGCTCGATTGCTGGACTGTATGGTAAGGGTATATTTCGTTTCATAAGAAACCATCAAACTGTCTTCCAAAGTGGCTGCACCGTTTTGCATTCCCACCTGCAGTGAATGAGCGTTGCTGTTGCTCTGTATCCTCGCCAGCATTTGGTGTTGTCAGTGTTCTGGATTTCGGCCTTTCTAATAGGTGTGGCGTGGTATCTCATTGTTGCTTTAATTTGCGTTTCTCTGATGACATATGCCGTGGAGCATCTTTTCATGTACTTATTTGCCGTCTCTATATCTTCTTTGGTGAGCTGTCTGTTAAGGTTTTGGGTCCATTTTTAATCCATTTGTTTGTTTTCTTATTTTTGAGTTTTAAGAGGTTCTTTGTGTGTTTCGGATAACAGTCATTTATCACGTGTGTCTTTTGCAAATATTTTTCTCTCAGTCTGTAGCTTGTCTTTTCATTCTCTTGACGTCATCTTTCATAGAGTAGAAATTTTAATTTTGCTGAAGTCCAGCTTATCGATTTTTTCTTTCATAGATTGCACTTTTGGTATTTTATCTAAAAAGTCATCACCAAACCCAGAGTCATCTAGATTTTATCCTATGTTATCTTCTAGAAGTTTTGCATTTTGCATTTTGCATTTAAATCTGTGATCCATTTTGAGTTAATTTTTGTGGAGGGTGTAAGATGTGTGTTTAGATTTTTTTTTTTTTTTGCATATGGATGCCTCGTTGTTCCAGCCCTATTTGTTGAAAAGACTCTTTTCTCCACTGTATTTATTACCTTTGCTCCTTCATCCAAGATCAGTTGACTATATTTACCTGGGTTTATTTCTCTCTCTGTTCTATTCCATCAATCTATTTCTCTTCTTTCACCAAACCATACTGTCTTGATTATTGTAGTTTTATAGTAAGTTTTATCGCACCAGTCCTCTGACTTTGTTTTTCTTCTTTAGTACTGTATTGGCTATTCTAAGTGTTTTGCCTCTCCATATAAGCTTTAGAATCAGTTTGTTGATATCCACAGAATAACTTGCTGGGACTTTGATTGAGATTGCATTGAATCTATAGGTCAAGTTGGGATGAACTGACATCTTGACAATATTGCATCTTCCTATCCATGAACATGGAATCACTCTTCACTTACCTAGTTCTCTGATTTCATTCATCTGAGTTTTATCATTTTCCTCATACAGATCTTACATATATTTTGTTAGGTATACATGTATTTCATTTTTTTTTTTGGTGCCAACGTAGATAGTATTGTGTTTTTAATTTCAAATTCCACTTCGTTGCTGGTATATAAGATAGCAACTGACTTTTGTAGATAAACCTTGTATCTGTAAACTTGCTATAATTGCTTATTAGTTGCAGGAGTTTTTTGTTGATTCTTTTGGATTTTCTACATAGATAATCATGTCATCTGCAAACAAAGAGTTTTATATTTCCCTTCCCAATAAGTATAACTTTTGTTTCCTTTTTTTTTGTCTTATTGCCTCAGCTAGGACTTCCAGTATCATGTTGAAAAGGAGTGGTGAGAGGGCACATTTTTGTCTTGTTCCTAATCTTAGTGGAAAAGCTTCAAGTTTCTCACCATTAAATATGATATTAACTGTAGATTTTTTGTAAATGTTCTTTATCAAGTGGAGGAAGTTCCCTTCCATTCCTAGTTTACTGAGAGTTTTTATCATACACAGGTGTTGGGTTTTGTCAAATGTTTTTCTGTATCTATTTTTATGATTATGTGATTTTTCTTCTTTAGCGTGTTGATATGATGATTACATTGATTGACTTTTGAATGTTGAACAAGCCTTGCATACCTGGGATATATCCCACTTGGTTGTGGTGTATTATTCTTTATTTTTTCTTCTTCTCTCCAAAGCCCCCCAGTACATAGTTGTATATTCTAGTTGTAGGTCCTTGTGGTTGTGCTGTGTGGGATGCTGCCTCAGCATGGCCTGATGAGCAGTGCTAGGTCTGTGCCCAGGATCCGAACCTGCGAAAACCTGGGCCACTGAAGTGGAGCATATGAACTTAACCACTTCGCCATGGGGCTAGCCCCATATCATTCCTTTTATACATCGTTAGATTCAATTTGCTAATTTTTTTTGAGGATTGTTGCATCTATGTTCATGAGAAATATTGGTCTGTAGTTTTCTTCTTATGTCTTTGTCTAGTTTTGGTATTAGGGTGATGCTGACCTCATAGAATGAGTGACATAGAAGTAACTCCACTTCTGTTTTCCGAAAGAGATCGTAGAGAGTTGGTATGTTTGATAGAATTCACTGGTGAACCCATCTGGGCCTCGTGTTTCCCGTTTTTGAAGGCTATTAACTACTTTTTTATTTTTAAAGATTGGCACTTAAGCTAACACCTGTTGCCAATCTTCTTCTTCTCCCCAAAGCCCACCAGTACGTAGTCATACATTCTTGTTGTAGGCCCTTCTAGTTGTGCTATGTGGGACGCCGCCTCAGCATGGCCTGATGAGTGGTGCTGTGTCCGTGCCCAGGATCCGAACTGGTAAAACCCTGGGCCCCAGAAGTGGAGAACGTGAACCCAACCACTTGGGCACTGGGCGGGCCCTGAAGGCTATTAATTATTGATTCAATGTCTTTAATAGATATACGCCTATTCAGAGTGTCAGTTTCTTCTTGTGTGAGTTTTGGCAGATTGTGTCTTTCAAGGAATTGGTCTAATTCCTCTAGGTTATCAAATTTGTGAACAGAGTTGTACATAGCATTCCTTTATTATCCTTTTAATGTCCGTGGGATCTGTAGTGATGTCCCCTCTTTTATTTCTGATGTTAGTAATCTGCATCCTCTGTCTTTTTCTCTTAGCCTGGCTAGAGGCTTTTTGATTGCATTGATCTTTTCAAAGAATCAGCTTTTGTTTTCACTGATTTTCTCTGTTAATTTCCTGTTTTCAATTTCATTGATTTGTGTTCCAATTTTTATTATTTCTTTTCTTCTGCTTACTTTGAATTTAATTTGCTCTTCTTTTTCTAGTTTCCTAAGGTGGAAGCTTAGATAATTGATTTTAGATCTTTCTTCTTGTGTAAGTATTCATTCAATGCTGTAAGTTTCTCTCTAAGCACTGCTTTCACTGCATCCCACAAATTTTGTTTAGTTGTGTTTTCGTTTCATGTAGTTTAAAATATTTTTAATTTCTCTTGAGATTTCTTCTTTGACCCATGTGTTATTGAGAAGTGTGTTGTTTAATCTCCACATATTTTGGGGTTTTCCAGTTATCTTTCTGTTGATTTCTAGTTTAATTCCACTGTGGTCTGAGTGCAGATATTGTATGATTTCTATTCATTTAAATTTGTTATGGTGTGTTTTATGGCCCTGAATGTGGTCTGTCTTGGTGAATGATCCATGTCAGCTTGAGAAGAATGTGTATTCTGCTATTGTTGCATAAAGTGGTCACTAGATGTCCATTATAGCCAGTTGATTGATGGTGTTGTTGAGCTCGACTATGTCCTTTCCGATCTTCTGCCTGCTGTATCTGTCCATTTCTGATAGAGGGGTGTCGAAGTCTCCAACTATAATAGTGGATTCATCTATTTCTCCTTGCAGTTCCATCAGTTTTTGCCTCAAATATTTTGATGCTCTGTTGTTAGGAGCATGCATATTAAGGATTGTTATGTCTTCTTAGAGAATTGACTCCTTTGTCATTATGTAATTTCCTCTTTATCCCTGATAACTTTTCTTGCTTTGAAGTCTGCTCTGTCTGAAATTACTACAGCTATTCCAGCTTTCCTTTGATTACTGTTAGCATGGTATGTCCTTCTCCATCCATTTACTTTTAATCTATATGTGTCTTTATATTTAAAGTGGGTTGCTTGTAGACAGCATATAGTTGGGTCTTGTTTTTGATCTACTCTGACAATCGCTATCTTCTAATTGATGTATTTGGACCATTGATATTCAAAGTGATTATTGATATAGTTGGATCAATAGCTATCATATTTGTTAACTGTTTTCAATTTTTGCCTTTGTTCTTTGTTCCTATTTTTGTCTTTCACTCTTTTTCTGCCATGTGTGATTTTAATTGAGAATTTTATATGATCCCATTTTCCTTCTTTTCTTAGCATACAGTTCTTCTTCTTTCTTTTACTTTTTTTAGTGGTTGCAATAGAATTTACAATATATATTTACAACTAATCCCATGCCACTTTCATATAACACTACACCACTTCATGGGTAGTGTGAGTACCTTACAATAGCAAAATAATCCTAATTCCTTTCTCTCTTCCCTAGTATCATTGCTGCCACTCATTTCACTTATATATAAGCATACGTAAGCATACACATGCACAAGGATGCATAATTGAGTACATCATTACTATTATTATTTTGAACAAACTGTTATTTGTTGGAAAAAATGTGTTTTAATTTTACCTTCACTTATTCTTTCCTTCATGTAGATCTGAGTTTCTGACCTATATTATTTTTCTTCCCTCTAAAGAACTTCTTTTAACATTTCTTGTAAGGCAGGTCAAGTTTTGTTTGAGAAAGTCTTTATTTCTTCTTCACTTTTGAGGGATAATTTCACAGGGCACACAGAATTCTAGGCTGGTGATTTTTTCTCTCAATACTTTAAATATTTCACTCCACTCTCTTCTTTCTTGCATGATTCTGAGGAGAAGTTGGTTGTAATTCTTTTTTTTTTTTGAGGAAGATCAGCCCTGAGCTAACATCTGTTGCCAATCCTCCTCTTTTTGCTGGGAAGACTGGCCCTGAGCTAACATCTGTGCCCATCGTCCTCTACTTTATATGTGGGATGCCTGCCACAGCATGGCTTGCCAAGCAGTGCCATGTCCACACCTAGGATCCCAACTGGCAAACCCTGGGCCGCTGAAGCAGGATGTGGGCACTTAACTGCTGTGCCACCAGGCTGGCCCAGTTGTAATTCTTATCTTTGCTACTCTGTAGGTAAGGTTTTCTCTCCACTGGTTTCTTTCAGAATTTTTTCTTTATCTTTGATTTTTTTGCAGCTTGAAAATGATATGTCTAGGTGTAGTCTTTTAGCATTTTTCCTGCTCGGTGTTCTTTGGGCTTCCTGGATCTGTGATTTGATGTCTGATATTAATTTTGGGGAAATTCTCAGTGATTATTGCTTCAAATTTTGCTTCTGTTCCTTTCTCTCTTTTTTTCTCCTTCTGATATGCCTGTTATGCATATGTTACACCTTTTGTAGTTATTCCACAGTTCTAGGATATCCTGTTCTGTTTTTCTTTTTCTGTCTTTTTTCTCTTTGATTTTCAGGTTTTGGAAGTTTCTATTGTCATATCCTCAAGCTCAGAGATTCCTTCCTCAGTTGTGTTCAATCTACTAATAAGTCCATCTAAGGCATTCTTCATTTCTGTGACAGTGTTTTTGATCTCTAGCATTTCTTTTTGGTTCTTTCTTAGGTTTCCATCTCTCTGCTTACATTGCCCACCTGTTCTTGCATGTGGTCTACTTTATTCATTAGAGTCCTTATCATATTAATCATAGTTGTTTTAAATTCCTCATCTGATAATTCCAATATCCCTGCCATGTCTGATTCTGATGCTTGCTCTTTCTTTTCAAACTGTGTTTTTTGTCTTTTAGTATGACTTATAATTTTTAAGTTGATATTCAGACATGAGGAACTACATAAAGGGATTGCTGTGAATAGGCCTTTCGTAAGGTGAGTGTGTGTGGGGGGACCTCTGAGTGAGCCTATGCTTCTGGACTGCAAACTTCACAAGTGTTTCTCAGTTTGTTTTTCTCCCCCACCTTGGGACAGGATGGAGAGAGTGGACTGGAGTTGAGTATTTCCCTTCCTGCAGGTCAGTTGGGCTCTGAAAAAAACCCCACAAATTTAGGTTCTGGTTAACTAGTGTCTCCTGAGGGCAGGAGAAGAATAGAGTGCTTGTTAAGAAGAATAGAGTGCTCTGACATATTTCAAAAAGTTCATTTTCCCCTCTTCCCCTACCAGAAGCATGAGGGGATTTTTTTCTCTGGTATTTGCTATGAGAATCTTGTAGAGCTCCTGGAGGTGAAACTCACAAAAGCGTGGTATCCCTCCTGTGACTGGCTTATTCACACTGAGCCTCCAGCAACATGTGGATTACAGGTCAGGTTTTCCTCCCATTTCAGTGGTTCCCATGCAGGGTTCTGCCCCGTTAAGTTATGATTCCCCGTATCCACTTACCTGTCTATCCAATTCTGGGGGCAGAATTGTTTTTTGGTTGTTTTTTTATATAGCATCATGTCTTTTTAAAATTGTGGCAAAATATACATAACTAAATTTACAGCCCAGTAGTATTAAGTACGTTCACATTATTGTGAAACCATCACCACCATCTATCTCTGAACTTTTTTCATGTTGCAAAACTGAAACTCTGCCCCCATTAAACAGCAGCTCTCCATTCCCCCTGTCCCTTGCCTCTGGAAGCCACCATTCTACTTTCTGTCTCTATGAATTTAACTACTTTAGGTCTTTCATACAGTGGAATCATACAATATTTGTCCTTTTGTGACTGGCTTATTTCACTTAGCATAATGTCCTCAAGGTTCATCCATGTTGTAGCCTGTGTCAGATCTTCATCCCTTTTTAAAGCTGAATAATATTCTGCTGTGTGTATATGTCATATTTTGTTTCTCCATTCATTTGTCACTGGACATCTGGGTTGTTTCTACCTTTTGTCTGTTGTGAATAATGCTTCTGTGAACGTGGATGTGCAAATATCTGTTTGAGACCCTGCTTTCAATTCTTTGGGTCTATACCCAGAAGTGGAATTGCTGGGTCATATGGTAATTCTATGTTTATTTTTTGAAGAATGGCCGTCCTGTTTTCTACAGCAATTGTGCTGTTTTATAATCCCACCAGCAATGCATGAGAGCTCCAATTTCTCCACATCCTCACTAACTCTTATTTTCTTTCTTTCTTTCTTTTTTTTTTATAATAGTCATCCTAATGGGTGTGAAGTGGTACCTTGCTGTGGTTACTTTAGGTGTTTTAAACCACACTCTTGGCTCCCAGTTTCCCCCTAGGCTGCTCCTAGACATCCCAGCCAGGGCTACCAGTCCTCCTGGAGCCAGCTGGGACAGAAGGTGCTCATTCCTTTCACCCTGCTGGTGTACAAGCTCCGTTCTGCCTCAACGCAAAGGGGAGGAGGAGGCCTGGGTGAACATTGTCACTGGGACTGCAGCCCCGGCCTTGTCACTGATGAGTGTGTGCTGGCTTTCTGAGTAACTGACTTTGTGAGTTTCAGGTTCCTCATCCCTATAAATACAATGGCATTTCTTCTTGTTACTGCGTCATGCAAAAACCACTGCATGGATGCTCACCGAATTTGAAGGGTAGGTTTGGAGTGGTCTGACTTAGAGGCTACGTAGCTGATGTAAAAATCTACTTTGGGGATCCCTCGCAAATAATTGAGCAGTGAGCCTCTGGAGGAGCTAAATCTAGGGCTGGGGAGGCCCCGTAACCAAAGCTCTGGGAAGGCCTGTCTGCTAAGTCATCATCACGAGAGAATTTTGCCTTCAAATATGAGTCCTGAATCCAAACTCAGGACAAAGCCTCTAAGTGTTAGAATTGCTGCTTCTCACTGGGCCCCTCCAGGCAGTGGGCCTCAGGTTGACAAGCAAGGCTATTGAGTCGCGCAGGTTTCATTAGGGAAGCTCCCCAGCCAGGCTGGGGTCAGCCAGTCTGGAATTCAAGAAGTTGGGGTCCACCAGCCCAGTGCTTCTCAAACTGTAACGTGCGCGTGAATCACCAGGGATCTTGTTAAAGTGCAGATTCTGATTCAGCAGGTCTGGGGTGGAGCCTGAGTCTGCATCACTGACAAGCTCTCAGGGGATGCTGTTGCTGCTGGTCACTGGCCCGCCTTTGAGTCATGGGACCTGGATGGTCTGTGAGGTGTTACCTCACCCTGAAACCCCTCAGTCCCTCGGGACATCTCCCTGTACCCACCTCCATAGCTCTTTCTGATGATCTTTTCCTACAGCCCTGATGAAGCGCTTGGTAGTTTGGTTTCTGCTGCTGTTGACACTCACATGCTGGGGACATATTTGTTTAATTGCATAATGCTTTGCTCCCCAAGGATGGAGAATACATCTCACCCGATCCTTTGCAGCCTCACGCCTAGCACAGTGCGGGGCAAGTGATGTGTTCTCAATACTATTTGTTGAAGGAATAATAATTACAGCCCTTCATCTGAGGGAAGACTTCACAGTTCACAAGCACCTGCACACGCTTAATTCATTACCCACCGTTTCTCTTCCAACGCACCTGTCTCCTCCCGGCCTGTGTGCTTGGCGTGGATTTTCTCATTTCATCGTTGCAGCAATCCAATGAGCTATGCGGAGCAACGATCTTGTGAGTTACCTGCCTACAAAAAAGGGGAAACCATTGTTCAGAAAAGTATTAAGTGTGTTGCCCAAGGAATCCTAGGGTTGGTGGCAAGACTGGGATTTGTCCCCAGGTAGGACATCTGCCACCTGGAGGAGAGTTAGGACCAACAGCAGGAGCCGGGGCTTGTTCCTTCTCAAATCCCAATGGTGGCTGCCCAGTGTTTCTGAGTTCCAGACCTCTGGGGCCCCCCTGCCAGCCATCCTGCCTGGGCCAGTGCCTGATGGCACAGATGACCCCTGCCGTGGCTTCTTTTCTGTCATTTGCTTTGAAGGCCCTTGCACTGCAGGGAACCACTCCAGACTGGATTTCTGGTCCTGGCTCCATCACTCCTGACCATGAGACTGTATGCCAGGCACCAAGCCACTGAGCCTTGGTTTCTTTTTCTGTAAAACAGGGCGACGCCCGCCGTCTGCCCAGCTGGGCCCCTGGGGCTGTCGTTAGCTCACACCAGCAGCTCCATGTGAAAACGCCTGAGCATTGTGAAGAGACATACGGGCTACTTATTAGTCAAGAATGTATGTTGTAAAACAGAATTGCTTTTTTATTTTTAAAGTTTGGGTATTTACACAGAGGTGCTCTCCTGTGCATGATCATTTTGGTGGCTCATTTATTCGTCTTGCTGTGTAAAAAAATCAGACACGAACCCCTGTGGAAGCCACCAGCACTCTCCTCACAGTTCTGAAAGTTGATTTTCTTTGTCATCCTTACATTTCCCCGGGGTTAGCCGGAGTCATCTGACATCAGCTCCGAGTTAAAAGTTAATTAGTCTTCTTTATTGTATCAAAGACGCTTAATTTTTTTAGTGACTTACTCTTCTTTACGATTATAGATGTGGTGATTAGAGTGTCTTGTGTACTACAGTACAGATTTCTTTAATATACACTTCATCCCCATCACTGATTTAAAACCTTCCTTTATAAGTTTTTTTCCCTGTTTCTGCGACAGTGTTTAGGGACTCTGGCCGGGCCCAGTGCCTCCACGGGGGCTATTAGAGTCGCTGTGTACATATATAATTAAGGAATTTCAAAACACAAATTACTGCCTTTGGGGCCAATAGCCGGCGCAGTTACCATCTATCATGTCAGCTCTCGAGACGGCTCCGTGTGTGTTTGGTAAAGTAAATTAACATACAATAACTTTGCTTAAAATAATGCTCAAATTTAAGATGTAGCAAGAGCAGGAAAAACAAACAATAAAAGGATCCACGGAGAGTCAAAATCACGTATTTAAATGAGAAGAAAATTCCCACCTGGTGCCTTTCATCACCTGTAGATTACGGCCCAAAGCTGTCTAAATCCTCTCTGAGTCCCTCTTCACCTCCATCTGTCTTCTGGCCAAACTTCTGTTGGATTTGCATCCTTTCTGAGCAGACACCAGGCTTGGAAGGGACCTTTGGAGCCTCCTCTATGTCACATATTTCGTCCTTTGGAAATGCATTATTGTAGAGACACTGGAACAGCATTTCAGAGTTTGGAAAACAGGAGGGAAATCGCCCATCAGTCCAGCAGCTGAAGGATGCGCTGTCTCAAAGACCAGCCCAATGGGAGGCTTTTATGTCCAAGCTGGGACTCTTGGCCTCAAAAGCCTGCTTCTGGTTTTGAAAGTTGGTCCCTTCCCAACATTATAGCATTAAAACTTTTTTGCTACCAATAAAACCATGTTTAAGGCTAATATTAATGCTTTAAAAAATACAATTGTCCTTAGGAGCCTAGTTAACAGAAGCAAATTCTTTAAAACAGATGTGTTTGCAGTCCGATCTTGTTGTGGACGAGGCGCTGGCTATTCAGATGAGTGTCGACGTTTCTCCATCTGCTGAGAAGGGAATGAAATGATGGTTCTTCACATGCAAAGACCAAAAGTCAACTGTTGTTATGCTTCTCTGCAATAACCACCTGTAATATTTTGGTGCGTGTCTTTTTTGACCTGCTCGATACGATCCATAAAGATGAATCTTTTAAAAAGCAAACTGGGCTATTACTTTTCATCCTTTTTTCTCACTCTACTCTGAGCACTTTCCCAAGTCAGCAAATATTTCAGCACATGATTTTTAATGGCTGCAAAAGATTCCATCGCTCGGCCGAGACCAGTATGTGGTTTCTGCAGTCTTTTCATTACTGATGAAAATTTAGACTTGTTCTTTTTCTTCTTTTGCTATTAAGGATGATGCTTCAGTGAACACCCTCCTCTATGTGTCTTTGTCCCTGTCTACTATAATTTCCTTAAGATAAACTCTTAGAAATAGGGATCCCATATCAAAGTTTATGCACATGAACATTACCTTTTATGCCTCTTAAAAATAGCATTTTCTTTGGTAAAAGAAGCAAATTGCTTGAAGACAAGTCTGCTGCGCTTGTTGTGCTGCTCATGTAGAACATCTTCTCGGCAAGAAGGGCGGAAGGTAAATACTGACACCAGCCCCTACCCCAGGAGCAGAGACATAAAATAAGACAGGATCCTGGAGCCAGAGCTCCCTGGAGAGGAAACTGCCAACTCCTCCCCAGACCACAGCTAATCCTCAGTGGGGGTGGAGTGGGGGGCGACAGCCAAGATTCTTTATCTGTTGTAGGTGATTCAGTCAAGATAGGGTAACGGGATTCAGAACTTTGTAAAAGAACTGGCTGTTGCACACAGCTCGTTTGCAGCACTGTGGCTGGAATCATGATCATAGAAGGTTCCAGAAGCTTTATTCAATCAGGCAGGTTACAGAGTATCAGATTTCATTGGGTGGAATTCTGTGGGATACCAGCACTAGAAAGCCAGCAGTAGGTTGGTTACAAAGCTGTTTCTTTTCAATTTATTAGAGAACAGCTGGGAACCCAGGTGTAATTCACAAACTGGATTTGAGAATATATTTCCTTATGGGCTGTCACCTCAATGGGAGGCTGTGGTTTCTGCCTTCTCAGCACGCAGCCACCCATGTCTTCTGGTAACTGCTCTCTAATTTTAGTAAGGAGACCACTATTCCCTGCTCTCAGTCCACGTGGTTTGCATGGGGTTGGTACCACTCTTGGGATGCAGGAGATGATACATCACTTAGACCGAGCAATCAATGTGTGCTATCTCCCTGATCACCATAATTGACCCAGGGATGGGCACTTGAACATGTTCACCCACTCAGAGGGACTCTCAGAACTTTGGCTTGAGCAACTATTGAAAAGTGCTCCTCTTTTTTCTTTTAAAATTACAGTTGGGAGGCTGTAGCCTGGGGCTGCCAGGAACCCTCGCTGGGGGTGCCGCTCCCTGATCCAGATGTACCAGAAGTCGAGTTTTCAGTTCTTTGAACACACACACACACACATATATTTTTTCTTAAGCCCATTTGATTTGAATTTTTGCCACTTATATTCAAGATTCCCGACTACTACAGTGATACTAAATTTCAATTCAGTTCAGAGATCTACATGGGATAATGCTGCCAACAAACCTGTGTGAACGGGCCAGGTCCCTGCTTAGCACTGCAGGTGGATGAACGAGTCCCAGGGCTTCCTTCAAAGAGCTTGCAGTGTAAGGCACGACCACAACGTCCCACGGAGGAGGCAGAGCAGGGTGGATGGTCAGAGAAGGGAAAGGTCACATTCTGCTGGCAGGATGAGGCCACGATTCATAGAGGAAGTGACAGTTGTGATGAGTCTTGGAACTCGACCAAGAATTTGACAAGTGAAGTAGGCAAGTGATGGCACTGCTTGTAAAGAACATGGCAGAAACAAATGCTGAGAGGGACAGCAGAGTGCTTTCAAATTTAGGGAGAAGCTAGGAGATAAAACTAGAAGGAATTTTTGAGGTCATATTGTTTGGATCCTGAATTCTAGGCTGAAGTAAAACAATGAGATTTCCCTTTCTGAGTTTGATGGAGAAGCTTGTATTAGACCAACAGTCCCACTGGGAACAACTAGAAAATCCACACAAAATTAAATAAAAACTAAAACCCTAAAAAACATTTGAAGGTATCAGCTGCCAAAGTTGCCAGGATATGAGAGGCAAAGGTCTTGGAGTGAAGGGATCATTGAGGTCAGATCAATGTTCTAAATGTCATTTTTACTTTTGAGTAATTTGTTGATATTTGGTTGTGACAAAAGGCCAAGAAGTCTGGTAAAAGGCACTTGATAAGAGGCAGAGAAGCCAGCAGAAAGAATATTTGAAGAGATTTTGAATTTTCTGAAACTGATGAAATACACTGAACCACAAAGAAGATCTACAGACCCCAAGCAGGATGAATACAAAGAAAACTCCCTTAGTCACATCATCGTAAAACCGCCGAAAACTAAAGAAAAGGAGGAATCTTGAAAGCTGCCTTCAAAGGAGCAGTGGTGAGACTGAAGCCTGACTTCTCAATGGGAAGGATGGAAACCAGAAACAATGGAATAATAATTTTAAAAGGCTGTAAGAAAACTGCCATCCTGGAATCCCATACACAGAAAAAAATATCTTTCAAAAGTAACAGTGAAATACAAACATTTCTAGTCAAACCTAAGCAGAAAGTTGGTTGTCAAGATGCTGGTAGTAAAAGAAGCAATTGAAAGGATACATATGTGGGTAAATGTAAAGGAACGTTGACTGTACAAAACAATACAATACTGTCTTTCTGGGTTTAAGATACATGCAGAGTTAAAATGCACGACAACAGTAACACAAGACGCAGGAAAAAGTCATGCAAGCAGCACAAAAAGGGTCCATGTTCCCGCCATTATTTAGGAAGCGGTGAAAGTACTGATTTAAACTGGACTCAGATAAGTCAAGGAAGCATATTGTAATCCAGTGACGACTTAAAGAATACTAAAATAAGGTGTAATTCACCAGTCAGTAGAAAATCAAAATAACACAAAATACTTGATTAATCCAGAAGATGGCAAAAAAGGAAAGACAAAGGAATACAAAACACCCAGGACAAAACGTCAACAAGAAAAAGTCATATGGAAACAACACACTTAACAGACTTGACCCACACAATTGACATTTATAAAACACTGCCCCCAACAGTGACAGACTAACACTCTTTTTAAGAGTATATGGAACATATATCAATATTGATTGTGTAACAGACTATAAAGTACGTCTCAATAAGTTGCAGTCTTCAGAGTGTGATCTCTGACCACAGTGGAATTAAACTAGAAACCAATTTGAAAAAGTTAACTAGAAACTCTCCAAATGTTTGGAAATTAAGTAATACACTGCTACACAACCCACAGGTAAGACATAGGCAATCACAATAGAAATTATAAACTATTTTTAACTAAATGAAATGAAAACAGGACATGTCAATACTGGTGGGATGCAGCTAAAGCTCTATTTCACGGGGAAAATTATAAGCTTAAAATAAATAAAAAAAGAGGAAAAGTTGAAAATCAATGATCTGAATATCCCTCTTGAGAAGCTAAAAAAGGAATAAAAATGAAATCTAAAAAAAGTAGAAATAAGATAAGAATATAAGAGCAGAAATTAAGATAGAAAACAAACATACAATAGAATAAATTAATAAAGATATATGTCTATTCTTTGAGGAGACTATAAAATTGATAATCCTTAGCAAGATTGAGAGAGTTCAAAGTACCAAAATTGAGATTGAAAAAAAAATCACTATAGATCCTACAGGTATTAACAGATAAGATGATATTGTGAACAACTTTATTCCAATACATTTGAGAATTAGGCAAAGTAAACATTTTAGAAAAACAACACATTATATATGACTCAAAACGAAATAGACAATCTGAAAGTCCTATGTCTATCATAAAAACTTATTCTGGGGGCCGGCCGGGTGGTGCAGCTATGAGGTGCGCATGTACTGCTTCTCGGTGGCCTGGGGTTCGCTGGTTAGGATTCCAGGTGCGGATACGCCACTGCTTGGCAAGCCATGCTGTGATAGGTGTCTCACATATAAAGTAGAGGAAGACAGGTATGGATGTTAGCTCAGGGCCAGTCTTCCTCAACAAAAAGAGGAAGATTGGCAGCAGATGTTAGCTCAGTGCTGATCTTCTTCAAAAAGACGCCCCAAAAAACCCTAAAAAACTTATTCTGTAATTGAATTCCTCCTATGAAGAAAGCTCCAGATCCAGATGGCTTCACTGGCAAATTCTTTCAAACGTTCAAGGAAGAAATAACCAGTTGTATCAAAATTTAGGGGGGAAAAAACCCCTCCCCAAGTTGCTTTATGAGTCTATCATAATCTTACCAAAACTTCATAAGTACATTGCAAGAAAGGAAAATTATGGACTAATTTCTTGCATGAACATAAAAATCTTAAACAAAATATTCTTTTTTTTGATAACGTGTATATTTATTTATTTTAAAACAGACGATATGGTCAGATAATAAGAGGTAATTACAATGAAAATACTTAGTAAAAATCTTAAAATGAAACATAAAATTACAGATATCAACCCTATACTTGATAAATTTACTTTCAATAACTGCTTATTAGATGTGTATTTCCAAGGAATTTACTGATACTCTTGATGGTTTTCCAAATCATGTTTTAAAAATGTCTGCTTTATTGTTTTCTTTTCACTGACAAAAATATTTCACTGCGTGCATTCTTAACATTGCTACCTTTCATTTGATAAACACCGGCAAAACATTAAAAGTGTTAGCATTATGCATCTGTGTACTTTTAGTCCTTTTGATTGATGGATTTATTTATTTATTTATTTTTTATTGTAGCTATTGGATTATAACGTTATATAACTTTCAGATGTACATCATAATGCATTTCGAATTCTGTGTAGATTATGTCATGTTCACCACCCAAAGACTAATTACAAGCCATTACCACACACGTGTGCCTAATCATTCCTTTTACCAATCCAATCTCTGACTCTATGGGTTTTAAATAAAATATTCTAAATAGAATACAATTATATATAAAAGCCATGGTGGGTTACCCAGGAATGAAAAGTTAGTACAACATTCAAAAATTAATCACTGCTGGGGCTGTCCCTGTGGCCGAGTGGTTAAGTTCGCACGCTCCGCTGCTGGCGGCCCAGTGTTTCGTTGGTTCGAATCCTGGTCGCGGACATGGCACTGCTCATCAAGCCACGCTGAGGCAGCGTCCCACATGCCACAACTAGAAGGACCCACAACGAAGAATATACAACTATGTACTGGGGGGGCTTTGGGGAGAAAAAGGAAAAAAAGTAAAATCTTAAAAAAAAAATTAATCACTGTAATCACCACATTAACAGAATAAAGGAGAAAAACTAAATGCAAAAAAAGCATTTGATAAAAAGTAAAAACGAAGAGAACTTCCTAAATTGGATAAAAATCTTCTAGTAAAACATCATACTTAATGGTGAAATATCAAAATTTTTCTCTCTGAAATAGCATATTAGACAAGGATGGCCACTATCATAATTTCTACATTTTATTGGTGGTCCTGGCTAGTGTAATAAGGCAAGAAAAAGAGAAAAAGGAAAAAAAATTAAGAAAATACAAAACTATTTTTATTCATAGATGACGTGCTTGTGTACGTAGGAAATGCAAAATAACCTATGAATTACTAGGATTAATAAAGCAGTTTACCAAGGTCTGGAATCAAGGATATAAAAATAAATTTTATTTCCTTATAGCAGCAACAAAAACATCACAAAATAAATAATTTACAGTAGCACCTCCTCCCCCCCCAAACACCAAAGAAACAAGAGCCAAAACCCCTACAATAAATACCTAGGTATTAATCTGATGAAAAATGTGTCAAGTCTTCAACACTGAAAAGTACAACATATTCTTGAACAAAATTAAAGATGACCCAAATAATGGAGCTATATGCCATTTTCATGGATTAGCAAATTCCACACTGTAAAGATATCAAATCACATTAAAATATAGATTGACTGCAATCTAACTCCAAATTCTAGGATGATTTTTGTGGAAATTGCACCCTGATTCTTATATTTACAGTTATGTGTTGCATAACGACATTTCTGTCGTTGATGGAACACATATATGATGATGGTCCCATAAGATTAGTACCGTACAGCATGGGTGTGTAGTAGGCTATACCATTTAGATTTGTGTACGTACGTTCTGTGATACTTGCGCAACGAAATTGCTTGATGATGCATTTCCCAGAGGGTATTCCCATTGTTAAGTGATGCATGCCTGTATGCGGAAATACAAAGAGCCTAAAACAGCCAAGACAATCTTAAAGAAGAAGAACAAAGTTGGAAGACTTACACTCTTAGATATCAAGACATTATTTAGGTACAGTAATTAAGAGAGCATGGTATGGATGTGAGGATAAACAAATCGTTTAATGGCACAGAACAGAGTCCAAAAGTAGACTGATACGTATAATGTTAGTTGATTCATGTCAAAGGTGAGTGGCACTGCAGTGCAGGAAGGAAAGAAGAGGCATTGCAATAAGTGGTACTGAATCAACTGGATATCCATACGGAAAAAAATGAACTCTGACTCCTATCCCATACCCTACACAAAAGCAATTCCGGGGGATCATAGATCTAAATGTGAAAAATAAATCAATAAGGCTTCTACATTCTACATATTTCAAGAAAATGTACAGAATATCTTCATGACCTTAGGGCTAGGCAAATATTTCTAAAACAGGACACCAAAAGCGCTAATTATAAAGGACAAGACTAGTAAGTTGGACGACATTAATATTAAGAAGTTTTATTCACCAAAAGACGCTAATAAGGCATAAAAAGTCATGCCTCAGAGTTGGAGAAGATATTTGCAATACATATATCTGACGAAAGACTCATACCAGAACATCTAAAAACTCACAAACCACTAAGAAAAAGACCAACAACCCAATAGAAAAATGGGCAAAACAGTTGAGTAAATGTTTTGCAAAAGAGCAATAAATATCCAAGTGACCAATAATATGTGAATAGGTACTCAACCTCATTAGTGACCTAGGAAATGAGTATTAAAGCCACAGTTAAATACCCATCTGAATGGTTACAATGAAAAAGACTGATGTTACCACATTTGGAGAGTGTGTGAAGCGATTGGCATCTTATTTCCTGTTGGTGGGAATGTATTGGGACATCCACTTTGGAAGATGCTTTGGGGAATTATCTACTAAATTTGAACAGATCCATAACCTGTACCCCGGTGCTTCAGCTCCTAGGTACGTGCTCAAAATAGTCAAGTACATCTATCCATCAGAAGACACGTATGAGAAAGTTCATAGCAGCATTATTCGAAATAGCCCCAAACTGGAAATAACTCGAATGTCCCTCAACAATAGAAGACCCAATTACATTGTAGCAGATTCATATTGTGGAACACTCTACAGTGATGGGAAAGGACAAATTACAATTATTACGACAACACGGTTGAATCTCCCAAACGTAATTTTCAGTGAGAGAATCCAGACACAAAGGGTACACACTATTCGATTTCATTGATATGAAGTTCAAAAATAAGCAAAACTAGTTTATGGTGATAGAAGTCAGGATAGTGTTTATGCTCCTGGGAGGCGGTGACTGTCGGGGGGCATAGGAGGACTACGGGGTACCCATGGTGTGCTAGGCATTGACTTGGTTGGTGTGTTTGCTTGTGAACATTCATTGAGTTGTGTACTTTTCGGTATGTGTGTTATTCTTCACTAAAAAGCTTACTTTAAAAAGCAGAACTAATGACCCCATGGATGCTCATGGGCAAGGTGTGCCTGCTTCAGTGTAAGGGGGTATAGCAGTGTGGGAGGGGAGGCAGCATGGAGCAGCCTTACTAGCCCTGCCCAAGCGACACAGGGTCTGAGTGTTTGCCCTCAGCTGCAGGATCTGGCCAGTTGTGATAGTTTTCTGGGCCTCTCTTGGACTGGATCATGGATTCTCATCCATGGGGCTTCACGATGGGCTTTGTATGTCTGTAGATCTTCTGAAACTGTAAGCCTGTGTGTATGTGCATTTTTCTGGGGAGAGGGCCAGAGCTTTTTACCAAATTCTTTAAGGTGTCTGGAACCTGAAAAGGTTAAGAGTCACCCAAGTGATGATCTCTAAGGCACCTATGGCTTTGTCTGCCATGCTTTTCCTGGCCACTGGCAACCTGGTGAAGGGCACACTGGGTGGAAAGTCAGGGTGGAGTTAAAGCAGTTGGTGGCAGACAGAGAGTGAGT
Organism: Equus asinus; assembly: GCF_041296235.1. Taxonomy (NCBI): domain Eukaryota; kingdom Metazoa; phylum Chordata; class Mammalia; order Perissodactyla; family Equidae; genus Equus; species Equus asinus. Next base: position 7,926,316 of record NC_091791.1, on the reverse strand, counting down.
GGGTGGGGGCATTGGAAGGAAAGATGGGCCACTCTTCTATCTGCAATCATGGGGTTACGTCATCTCAGGGAATGTGCACAGAAAGGTGGGTGAGGGCTTTCTGTGTCAGAGATGTGTCAGTCTCTCTTCTCGGGCAAAACTGTTACAACTAAGATTTCTTTTTCCTGACAGCATCTATTCAACCCTTTGCAGTAAGAATTCCTAGTTTCTGTAATGTATAGCTTTGGGGGCACCAAGGAGTTGTCACAACGCATCAAGTCATCCGTGAGCACCAGGGACAATAGGGACTATAGGACTCCATCCCAAAAGGGCATCTTTTCTCTTAGGAAACAGGTCACACTAACCGTTAACATCAGGAAGAATTAGAAGCAAGCTGGTGAGGCCAGAGCTTGGCCTGAGGATGGGCTGAGCCTTCCCTTTTGCTTGAGACATAAAGCGATGTGATGTTTTGGTGGGGAAAATTTCGGCATGGGTGATGGATAAGCACATCTTATTAATATTGATTTTCTTTTTTTTTTTTTTTTAAAGATTTTATTTTTCTTTTTTCTCCCCAAAGTCCCCTGGTACATAGTTGTATATTTTTAGTTGTGGGTCCTTTCAGTTGTGGCATGTGGGACGCCACCTCAGCATGGCTTGATGAGTGGTGCCATGTCCGTGTTCAGGATCTGAACTGGTGAAGCCCTGGGCCGCCGAAGCGGAGTGTGTGAACTTAACCACTCAGCCATGGGCCTGGCCCCTAATATTGATTCCTAGCACCATTTTAGAAGGTTTCCCATTTGCATGTCTAATGTGGTAATTTCTAAATGGAAACAGGCCCACGGGGGCCTGGGGAGAGCTCTAGCCCGCTTTTTGCCGTGGCTTAGGAGAGGTGGCCCGCACTGCCCATGGAGGCATCAGGCTGCAGCCGTGGCGACCCCTCTGGGTTGGGAACTTTCAGATCCTTCCCTCTCTCAGCACTGCGAGGGCCTTTTTATTGGGTTTTATAAGGAGACAAAGTGTCTGAAAAAATGTTTCAGAGTGTTTGAACCCACAGCTCGCTAATCCGTCTTAATAACTGTGTGAACTTGAGCCATCACTGAAGTCCTCTGTCTCCACTTCGTCATCTGTGAAATGATACGGATGATTCGGCAGCTCAGGGCTGTTGTGACAATACGGTGCTTGGCCACCAAGAGCAATCAGCAGGCAGTGGCTGTTCGCCTCGTCGTACAAGAGAGGGTGAAACAAGAGCCTCGATGGCCAGGACTACGCGTGTGCAGAAGGAGGGTGTCATTTGAGAGAAGACTCAGCGAGGACTTCAGGGACAAGAGATTTGGCATGAACTTTGAAGGATAAATAGGGTTTTGTTGGAAGAGACAGAGGGAAGGCATTCTGGCAGAAGGAAAAGTCTTGAGAAGAGTTGTGGAAATGTGAGGAAGCTTGGATATTTTGGGGAAAAGGAGCTGCCTGGTGTGGCCAGAGTTGCGGGTGTGTGGAAGGACGCAAGGGGAGATGGGAACGTTAAGGTCCGATCATAGAAGGCCTCGATTTGTTGGGCCAAGCAGACACTTCAAGCGAGGTCTCCAATGCTCCAGTCCCTCACCATGACAGTCCTGTCTTGTGAACATGGGGCAACGTCTGGAGAAGGGAAGGCTGATTCGTGGGACCCCTCTGAGAGGCCATGGCACCTCTCTGCTCTATTTGTTAATTTGATCCTAATGCCAAAGCAAAGGCTAAATTAGACTGTGAAGGTAAATATGTGCAGAGAAAGCCACAAAATTAAAAATATAAGGGAGGAATTGAGTTGTTAATCATATTGCAGCATTTCACAAAGAATAGGCTGAGTTTTCCAATGAAACGATGACTCTGGCATATAAATTAATCTTTTGTATAGGAAGAAATGAAAGTCATTAAATGTCATTGTCTTATTTTAAAAGCAGCAATATCCTGCCTGATTGCAAGTGCTTAGAGGAGGATGATTAAACAGAAACCTTATCTTCACTGTTCCAAGGAGAAAATTGGAGAAAAGTTATCCAATTACGGATGATAAAGCAGAGAAAAAAATCCGAGAAGAGGCAAACACGGGTTGGCAGGTTATAAAGCACGCGTTCCCCGTGGTACTGTGCTCTCCTCGTGGTCAACGCCCACAAACACGAGAGCCGCGAAAAGTAGTGGATCACTTTAACGTGCTGCCGAACACTGAAAATCTTCATAAATGCTTTCTTTCTTTAATCCATTTCCAGTCTCCTATTATTGGTAAATGATTGCTATTTGTTATCTATCCGTATAGATGAAACTAAGGATTTTCAAACTAGCCGTGGGAATTGTGGGCACATTATTCACTGTCCCCGAAGCTCGGTCACCTCATCTGTGGGCTGGGTCTGTGGGGCGTTATTGGTGGGCCTGTGCAGGGGGCTAAATGACTTCAGGTAGGCCAGGGTTCTCATCCTCACACGGTTGACCCTCTAGGCTGGACCCTCCTTTGTGGTGGGGGTTGCCCTGTGAATTGCAGGATCCTTAGCAGCATCCTTGGCCTCTACTCACTAGCACGTGCCTCCACCCCGGTCTCTGCAGTTCTGACATCCAAACATGTCTCTAGACATTGCGAAATATCCCCTGGGGGACAAAAGTCTCCCCGGTTGTGAACCTTTATGTAGGTAGGGCATCTGGCTTTGCACTTTGCAGAGTCCACGCTCGATCAATAGCAGCTATTATTCTTACTCTTGTTATTGCTGTCAGAATCTTCTAACAGTTGCCTTCAAGCCTAATGTTGTTGCTAAATACACCCAGTGCATGATGACTGAGGGATCATCCCTGGATTTCTTTTCTTTTTCTTTTTTGCCAAATCAAAGTATTTAATTTCTAACTCGCAAATCTGTGGTTCTGGTAAAACAAGAGTGTTTTCCTCCAAAGGAATAAATATTTTCCCTAAGTTGTAAATTAAAATTTTGCATTCTATATTTTCCTGGTGAATAAGATGATGGGGCAGGTAGCATCTGTGAGGTGACTATCACACGAACCACACCTGGTAGAACAAAGAATTACTGAGCAATTATCACGTGAAAGTTACCACATGGCGTGTGACCACTCTATCAGGATATATGTTTTATTAGATGCAATGATATGAATGCACATTTCAAATAATTATCAGCCCGATCACGTGGATATGAAAATGGGATGAAGGCCACATAGAGACACCCAGCAAAGATGGGACCAGCGCCACCTTTTCTGAATGTTTACATCTGTTTAGCTAGTTGGTTTTCTATTTCCTGGAGAAAGAAGGAATTTAATCACAACTACCGTTTTACCTGGATAATTTCCATTCCCTTTAGACACATATTTTATCACCAAAGGGGCAACTAGGGGAGGAGGAAAGAGGGTTTTGTTTGGGTCAATCTAGAGGAAGTATCTGTACAGGTTTCCCAGGGCTGCTGCAATCAATTACCACAAACAGGGTCCTTAAAACAACAGAAATGGATTCCTTCACAGTTCTGGAGCCCAGAAGTCCAAATCAAGGTGTCAGCAGGGCTGCGCTCCTTCCAAAGGGGAGGACTCTTCTTCGCCTCCTCCAGCTTCTGGTGGCCCCAGGCGTCCTGGGCATGTGGCCGCATCCCTCCAGTCTCTGCCTCCGTCTTCCTGTGGCCTCCTCCCCTATGTCGCTGTGTTTTCTCCTTTTCTGTCTCTTCCAAGGACACACATCATTGGATTTGGGGCTCACCCTGATCTGGGATGATCTCATCGTGAGATCCTTACCTTAACTACAGCTGCAATGAGCCTTATTCCAAATACGGTCACATTCCAAGAGGCGTTTGGTGGACATATCTGTGGGGGAGCTTAATTCAACCCACTAAGACATAATTTTCCCAGGTGGAGCATTTGAAGGTTGACCTTGATGGCTGATCACCCTTAACACTTAGTTAAACACCAACTCTTAGCAAATGGGCGTCTTTCCCCCACCCCTTGGAGCCTTCGGATTTACTGTCAAGGCCAAGGGACGATGTGCGATGCGCAAAACAAGAAAAGAATATTCAAGCACTCTTGCTCCTTCCTTTGGTTCATTTCTTCATGGAGTTGCTGGTGTGAACGAGAAACTCTCAGCTGTTAGTTACAGCTCCATCAGAAATGTCAACATGAGAAATTTCCCGCTGCTCCTAAGGCCCTGCTATGCCATGGTAGGCTGGAGAGAGAAAGCATTCTTCTTGAAATTCAAGCACTTCTAAATTTGCTAATGGTGGCTAATGAACTCATCAAGATGGAAACTTTACAAATACATAGTTAACCTTGAAACTGGAATAGAAATATAACTTGTAGTTTGTTTTCCCTGCTTTGACTATCAGTTGATGTTTGATCTGTAGCTGCCCAGGCCTCTCTGTAAGCACTTCGCTCTTTGTGGATGGCTCTTTATTGGAAATTCTCTATTATGTGAGGAGCTCAGTATTCTCACGTGTGGGAATGCAGGAATTTGAGCTATGTGAGTTTTGAGGCCCTTTCCAGTGAAGATATTTTTTTGGCATTGTACAAATTAAATTAAAATGGAACTCATCCCCTTTAGTCAAAAGCTTTCAATTTCTCTTCAGTTCTAAAATGGCCATCACTGTTTCACCTACACTCCTTTTCCCTTCCATCCATCCACCCATCTGTCCATCCATCCATCTAACTGTCCATACATCCATGTTTCCTACTATCCATCCCACCCTCCCTTCTTTCCTCCTACCCTTCCTCTCTCCCTCTCTTCATCTAACTCTCCATCATCTGTTTCCTCCCTTCCACCCATCTGTCCATCCATCCCTCCATCCATCTATCCCTTCCTGTCTCCCTCCTTCATTCCATTCATCCAACCATTCATGTTTCTTCTTCTCTCCCTTCCTCTATCCAACTGTCTATCCATTCATGCTTCTTTCCATCCATCCATGCCTCTAGTATACAGACTTAAGTCACTTGCTGTGTGCCAGGCACATTGGTAGGAGGTTCTGAGGATACAGTGGTCAACAAGGCAGCCCCAGGCTTGTGCAACCTGAGGATTATGCAATTTGGGGGGACCCCCTTTAAAAGAATACAAACTCACAGATACAAAATTGCTAGGGCTTTCCCACAGCCTCAGAAGGGGCCCATGTGAGTGAGGGGCCCTGAAACTCAAGCTTTATTGGCTTCTTGGCAAATTTTCCTTTGCAGATGTGGCCCGTGCTCTCTTGGAGCTCAGATTCTGGTGTCACCCGATGAAGGCTGGGCCTCTCTGTCAGGCAGAGATTTAGGTAAACCTGGCTTAAACCCCTAGGACCAGGCCTGCGAGAATCTGGAGTCTTCCCCTCAGCTTCCTTCATCATGCCCCCATCCGAATCTGCACATTGTGCTTCTGTTCTTTCCCCATCACCTGTACCAAATTCAACCTCCTTCATTGATTCCCATGAAAGATCCATTCGCACCAAGCACTTCACGAGTATGGCAACTTCAGAAGTTACTAAAACTGCCACATTGCGCTTTGCACAGCCTCCTGCCCTCTCCCTGCCGGCCTACCCCTGCCAACCTGCCCTTCCCGCCCCTCTCTCCCTGCCTCTCCAGCTCTCACCCTTGCAGGACAGCTTCACGCCCCTTGGCCTCCTGGAACCTTTGCTTCTGTTCCAAGAGGGTTTGCCGATTAATTTTTCCCAGTGAAGGTGGGCATCTCCCCGAGAGAAATGCACAGGCCGGCTGGTGGAGAATATTTTCTCTGCCTTGTTACACTGGGTCAGTGCCAAGATCATTCTGTCAGGGCAAGATGGGGACAGTTAAGGGGAACTCTGGTTTGGGCTCACCTCAGCTTTCCCAACCGTAAGAATGGGAGCAACCCAGTGAGGCTGTGGGAACAAGGACCCTGGGGTAGGTGAGGCCTCTTATGGGGTCCCTGGGGTGCAGCCTCAAGAGCAACAGAAGGGCTTCTTGTTCCAGAAGCTTCTCTTGCCCTGGTGTCCAGGGAACGAAGGCTCCTCAGACCAGCTCCTGGACTGCCTGAAGCTCTCTAAGTCCCCGACTGCCCGCTGATTTCCAGTCACCATGCTGAGAAGACTGATTCCTCTGCGCCCCCTTTGGCTGGTGTTTTGTTTTGTTTTTGCTATTGTTCTGGAATCTTCCAACTCTGCTGGGACAAGACTTTGTCCTTTGTTTAAAGCTCAAATCATCCACAAGGCTGTGTAGCATTGTCTGTGCGGCGTTATATAAATAACAGCAGAAATAACCATAGAAACTTAGCTCCTCAGTAGCTCTTTTCATCATCAAAGCATTTTGAAAATACTAACTAATTAATAAACCAGACGGAACGCCATTGTCAATAAGTATATTGTGAGTGAAGCAGCCGCAGTGCTCCAGCGCGGGCGTCCTTGGCAAGTTCGCAGATGCTCTTGGGTGGGTCTGGTCTAAGGGCTACTTGACAAGCTCTGGGAGTCGGGCAGGAGCAAGCTGTGCCTACCACCGGGCTTGCTCAGTGGTCCTCTCTGCTGTGCCCCCAGTGGGAGCGCTACCCCTGTCTGCCTTGACTACTTGAGCTTATTTTTTTCGGAAAAAGTTTGGAGGTTCCAAATGGGGCACCAAATACCGGAATAAATGTGATGGCTCCAAATTGCCCCCAAACCAGGCAACTCTCCAGCCTGAAACTCGCCCAAAGGGCAGTTGGGCCTGACCAGGCCCCCAGGAGGGCTGAGCCTGGAGCGTCCCTAGCATCCAGTGCCATGGTCTTTCTGACATGCAGTCTGGATCAAGCTCAAATATCTTCCAGCTGCCTGGAATGATGGTTACCGAAAGATGCAAGGGTGGCTTTAGAGGCTGCACGTGATGGTCGCTGTGACAGTCTCTACAACTAGGAAGGGGACCCATAGCTGACGGTCCCACAACCAGGATGTGGGGGGAGGGGCTTGAGGCTCCCTGTGATGACCGAATCTAGTGCTCCTCCTTCCACAACTAACTAATGATTCTTATAATAACACCCTGTCTCTACGCCATCTGGGTTTAAAGAAATATACATAATTTGATTACAAAACAAAAACAAAAGCCCCCAAAATGAAGCATTCTAAAAACCCCCAAATTTACTACGGATGCTAATTTCTAGGAGTTTGCTGTGCTACCGTACACGAGTCAAGAAAATTAATGGAACCATTCAAGTATTTAGAAACATTCAATATTAGCAGCTTAAAATAATAGGCCCTCAAACAGGGACAACCTGCACTTTTAAAAAAGCGTTTTCTCTACAAAGAATCTTATCAGCTATACAAAAATCTGTATGGTTTTTATACTGAAGCCACTTATTGATGTTGAGCTGCACATCTGCCTCTCCAGATGTGTCCTTCCCTTCTCCCCCTGCACACACTCGACCGCAGCCAAACAGGATTCTGAACATGAGTCCCTCTGTCTGGACTGTCCCTGTGCAGAGTCCCATCCCTCCCTCAGAACCCAGCTGAGAGCCCACATGCTCGAGAAGGCTTCCCTGAATTCCGCAGACATCAGTGCTCCTTCCTCTGATGCCCCGACTTCTGCCCCACACCTGTCCCAGCGTTGGCCGTGCCCCCTTGTGTGGGGTGATTGCCCTCCCTCCAGTGGCTCCTCCTGGACTGGCAGCCTCCTGAGGGCTGAGCCCCCGTCTCCTTCACAGTCACCCTGGCTCCAGCGCCTCCTGCAGGGCCTGTGAAGGGTGTGTCGTGGTGGGCACTGTGGGCTGTGTTGTCCCTACCGTTTCTGCCCCTCCTCTGGCTCACTCACCCAGCTGGTGGCTCAGATGCCTGGGGCCATTTTGTCTCACAGGTCCAGAGGGTGAGCTACCGTTTCCATGACAACTGCTTCACGCGTGGATATTTGAGGTCATGTGTGCACAGAGGACGAGGAAAGCCCGCAACGTTGACGTATATGTTTTCTGTGTCTGTAACATCTCAGTTTTGTTGCCATAACATCGGAAAGTGTATTTGCTGGCGCTCCAGCTAAAGCAGCTTTGGCTGTCTTCTGACCTCTAAATGCAGTTTTCGGGGGTCTATTTATAACAACATCTTATGTCCCTTTCTAGAAAACTGAAGCTTGGTCCTTTAAATATCTTTTATTTTTTTTTTAAGATTTCTTTTTTTTAAGGAATCAGACAAGTGAAAATAGGATGACATCTCCCTGCCTTAGGGAGGTGAGTAAATGGAAGAGAGCTGTGCCTTCTAGATAACGTCCCGGGTTTTCACAGTGAGTCCCTCCTACTGTGTGAGCTGTGACGAGGCAGGGCTCTGCCATTGCTGAAGGAAGACTCAGTTTCCCTTTTAGCTCACAACCCTGCCCCATCCCCTGCCAGCTTCCCACGACTTACCAATGGCGTGTCCTCATTCTGCTTCATCTTTGCCCATTCCATTGTCAAAAAACAATAGCTGTGTAGCTTTAAAAGCATATCTGTGTAAAACAAACACTTTCTTAAATTGTGGTTGCAGCGATCAGCTCTGAAAATTTCTTTTTCAGGCCAGTGCATGATTTTCTTACTTCTCGTCTGTGGGTTATTGGTTAGCAATTTCTGCCTATTGGTTTTCTTCAAAAGAGGAAAATTCATGGCTATAAATTTAGATGGCAGTTTTCAAAAGGAAGTAAATTATGCACATCTCTGAAAAGTCCTCTGATCTGAAAGTCAAGGTGGGTTCTCACCCATTACTCGCCTCCTGTCTCTCCACGGCCCCTGCTCCAGCCGCCCAAGCCCCCCAGCCCCTCTCCTCTCTTTGAACACATCAGGCTCCTCCCTGCCTTAGGGGCTCTTTCTCCCCCTTAGTTCTCAACAGGGCTTGGCATAGAGTAGATACGCAGGAGCTGTCTGCTGAGCGATGAGTGGATTCCCGAGATTCTAGAAAAGCGCTTGAGATACAGGACAGCAAACGTGTTTAGTTGCCCAAAACCTGGGTTCAAGTCCTTGCCCAGCTCTTTCTGGCGGAGTTCTTGGGCAAACTGCTCAATCTCAAGGAGCATCAGCTTTCCCCATCTGAAAAGTGGGCATAATGGTACCAGGTCTGATGTGAAGTGTGATGGAAGCAATGGGGTAACAGATGTACAGGTGTTGAGGAGGCAGCAAAGTGCCATGCAAAGGGGAGCCATTATTACTCTCATATAATTGAGTCCTAAGCCAAGAGCCATAGTGAGATCTCTGGGGAAATGATGAGCTATTGCTTAGCAGATCATATTTCATTTTAGATTTTTTTTAAAAAGTAGCTTTTAGGATTGGTGACAGAATGAAAAGTGCCCCTCCTTGATCTTCTGTCTAGTGGAGTTGGGCTGTTTGAGGACAAGAAGTGTTTGTTGTATGTTCTCATGATGGTCTTAGACACTGCACCCATAGGAGGGGCAGGGTCACCTGGCATCTCCATGTGGCCTGGCCAGCCTAGGGCAGCTCGGCTCCATCCATCTTCCATTGAGTGTCACTTACTAGCCTCACTGGGGAAGAGACGCAGAAGCAGGGCTGGCACACAGATAGTACACTGCTGTCTGGCATATCTGCCAGTGTCTGACCCATTTGTCTGTGCTGGTGCTGTGTGGATTGTTAAAGACATTGATGATCACCCCGAATGTAGGTAATGCCACATTCTAATAATGTCAGGTACTCAGTGGAAAGGGGGTCCCAGGGAACAGCAGGTGCTGACTGGGTGGGTGGGTGGGGCCTCCTGAGGACATCATCGTGAAAGGGATGAAATTACATATTCCACTGACCGTCAGCCAACGAGAAGCATGGGAAGCACCTTAACAAACATGTAGGTGAAGTATCGTCCCTTCATCCGTCCACCCATGTGTCTGTGCATCTGTTCATCTGTCCATCTGGCAAAAATGGGCTGAGTGTCACTATATGCCAGGCATCATGTCCAATGTAGACACCAAAAAAACCAAGACTCCGTCCTCATTCTCTAGGCCTCACAGCTCAATGGTGTCTTTGAGAAGGGCCTCAAGAGATGAGGATAAGCAGGATTCAGGTGGGTGGAAGACAGCAAAGGAGGGAAGGAAGGACTGTCCAGGAGGAAGGCACATGTGAGCAAAGGCAGGAAGATGGGACCCATGGGCATGTTTGGGGACTGGAGGGGAGTTGGGTTTGTCTGGAGAGCAGGGTACTGGGTCCTGATAGAGGAGGGGTGGGACATAATGGCTAACACCCAAGCAGGACATACCATGTACCAAGCCCTGTGTACGCATTACTACACTTAACCCTCACTCTAGCCCTGCGAGGGGGAGCCATTTACCCCCTCTCCCCCACCTTACAATGAGAACACTGAGGCACCTGCCCAAGGCCACACAGCTGGTGAGATCCTAGTGACTCTGAGATTTAAAGCCAGGTGCTATGGACTGAACTGTCCCTCCCAAATTCATACGTTGCAGCCCTAACCCCCAACGTAATGGTATTTGGAGATGAGGCCTTTGGGAGGTAATTAGGTTAGACAGTCTCATGGGGGGGGGTGGGGCGCCCGCAATGGGATTAGTGACTTCACGAAGAGAGAGATGGTTCTCTCTCCACTATGTGAGGACACAGAGAGAAGGCCAGCCAGAAAGAGCTAACACCAGGAACTGGATCGGCTGGCACCTTGATCTTGGACTTCCAGCCTCCAGAACTGTGAGAAATAAATGTCTGCTGTTTAAGCTCCCTGTCTGTGGTATTTTGCTATAGCAGCCCGAGGTGAGTAACACACTGGGTCTGTCTGGGCCTGCTGACTCCTGTCAACCAACCTGGGGCCACTCCAGCTGTGGGCCCTCAACAGGTGTTCCCCAGCCTCCCTTACTGATGACCACCATAGAAAGAGCCACTCATTCTCTTCCTGGGGATGCACTTGGCTTGGGGGTTCTTCTGAGCTCTTGGACTACCCTCAAATGAAGCTGAGCATTTCTTTACGGCAGAGCTTGGAGGCCAACCCCAGGCTGCAAGCTCAGCTCTTCCCCTGGGCTGGTTTCCCCCCAGAGAACACATCACTCTTTAAAAGAATCCTTTCTCCTTGTTACCTTCACGCCAAGGTTATCTACTCAAGTATGTGCCGAGTAAATGAGGTTGTTTGGCTTATGGATACAAATAGATACTGCTTTTTTGACTTGCAAAATGAATTCCACCGTGACTGGCTCAAACTTAAGTATGCTAATGCTCAATGAACCAGTTGTCTATTTATTTCTGTTTACGCCTGCAGACCCATTAGCAACTTTTTCTTGTTTTCTTTTAGAATATTAAACGGTTCCAACATATTCTAAAAATTAGTTGATTAGCTTGTTAGGGCACATTTTAGCTGCTAGCTCCACCGAACCAAAGGAGAAAATGAAGGTAATTTTGTTTGCAAGGAATGTATGATTCGGAGCTGACTGTTGAAAGATGTGCCACGTCAACGTAATGAGGGAGTGTAATATCTTAGTTTGCATCAATATGGAAATAACCACACGCTTTGACAGACCTGATGCTGAAGGCATCACCCGCCTGCTCATTATGCATTCTGGCTCTGATTATGAAAAATAGTGTGTTTTCTTTTAAAGAGGAATCCACATTATCAATCAAACCACACCAATTATTTCAGAAGGGGATCGCAGTGGAACAGACACGGGGGCTCTTCAGCGAGAACAGTGCCTGTTAGGCAGGCAGATCTTAAAGGGTGTGATATTTTTATTTCGTGACAGTTGCTAGTATTAATTAGGAACACTAATGAAGTATTTTGTGCGGTGGCACCCAGACAACCTGCTTTCCCCTGCTATCATCTGGATCTTCATTATTGTGTTTTAATGAGCCCAGTCTTAAATAATATCAGCACCCTTCTAATGCTCCCTCTCCTGCAGCCTGATACTCCACTGCTCTTCTAACAGGGCTGTCACATCCGGGAAACAGGAAAGGAAAGGAGAGGATAAAAGAGAGACAACAGGAAAACCTTAGCCCGTGATGAGCAAAAGCAAAACAGAGGTATGAAAACAAGATGCTCATTGCAAGGGGAAGTGCTTCCTTTTGTGCATGTGCGTGTGACCTGTCTGTGTGCGTGGCATGTGGATTTGAAGGTTACTCACTTATTACTTTTATTCCAACCTTGCAGGTAGGTTAGAGGAAAGTCTAGGGGTCAGAAAATGGCTCATGGGTCATCCTGAGGATGTGGCCACTTTGGATAGCTCTTCTTCACACTGTTTCCCGCTGGACTGCCAACTGCGTGGGGAGGTGACAGGTCTTGCTCACGTCTGGAGGTATTCCTGGGACCTGATGGGAAGTGGGCACTCAGCAAGTGTTTGCTGGCAAATGACTGAAAGAAAGGCACTTTCTCCTAGTTTAAGGCCTACATCTAGATGTATACAGATGCATACATTTTTCTGGAAGAAAATACAACAGGAAACTGATAAGAGGCATGGGGGACATTGATTAAGTGTGCGGGGATCAGACAGACCTGGACATACTACTGTGGGACCTCTGCACGTTGAGGTATGTTCCTGATCCTCAGTTTCCCATGGAACGAGTGGGGGTGTGAATTGGCGATAATACACGGCAGGTGCCTGTGGAGGAGGGCATTCCAGCCCTGGTGGGTTATCGCTCGGTGAACATTTGCTGAATGAATGAATGGGGAAAGTTCAGTGCACCTCTTGGTGACCTTCCCCTTGAATTCCCCAGCACCCGGCACACTGACTGGAGTGGTTGGGATGGCTCTGTTCTTCCAGCAGTGGAGCTGCTGGGTGGTCTGGGGTGTGGGCGCGGATTTGCACGGGCCTGTGTGCGCATTCCATCAGTGCTCCAGGCTGGGTAGCGGAGAAAGCCTGGGTCCTCATTTCCACCATGAGACACATGCACTCACTGTGCCCAAACCCAAGAGCCTCTCCCTCCCTGGGCGCTGAACCGGGTCCAGGGCTCCCCGTTTCTTGTCCTTCCCACCCTGCTCCAGAAAGTACCACAGTGCTTTCAATCGACCAAATTGATCCTCACCTCCTGCCTGATGCTCTGGGCCCCATCTTGCACCAAAACCTGCCTGTAGTTGGCTGTGGGAGGCACAAAACTGGTATTTGACTGGGCCGGTAAGTGCAGAAAGTGGGCTGGGAGCTCTGCTAAGCTGTGGTATAAATTCCTAAATCGAGGGGATTTCTTTTAAGAAAAAGGGGAATTGGCATAGTCATTTTCTCCCTCAAAATACAAAAGGCAGCACCCGAGGGCCTGACCCTGAATGAGCCAGAGATGGTCTTAGTCCAGGTGGTGGGGGGAGGGGAAGAAGGTGGTCTCCGGAGCCAGCCAGACCTGCGCATGAGTCTCCTGACCACTCAGTGGCTCTATGACTTTGGGGCAAGCACTTGGCCTCTGTGTGCCTCAGTTTCCCCATCTCTAAGTGCTGAGAGAACTGAGAGCATCTAGCTAAGTCACGTGCTCACAGCAGGCCCCCAGCACCTCCCACAGCACCGCCACCCGTCAGGAGCTGTTCTAAGTGCTTCGCATGTGTTAGCTCATTTAACTCTCTCAGCGATCCCACGGCTGTGATTACACCCATTTTCACATGAGGAAACTAAAGGAGACGTGTCCGTTCTCTTTCCTCTTGTGAATTAGGATCAATAGGAGGCACTGACACATCCACCAGTCCCTGTAAATAGGAGCAGGCTGCTGTGCGACCTCGAAGGGCTATAAAAGGTACCAGGGGAAAGGGGGTAGGATTCACTTAGACTAGGGGTGGTGGGAAGGCTTCCTGACAGTGGTGGCTTTTAACAGGAGGCTTAAAAGACCAAAAGAATGTTGTGGGTGCAGATGGAAAGAGGGTGTTTCCCATGGGGCATAAACAATGGCAGAGGGCAGGAGACCAAGGGGATGTGGGAGGACTGGTGGGTCCTACTGGAATGCAGCTGGGTGCAGGCTGTGTGTGTGCACCCATGTGTGCATATGTATGTGCACTGGCGTGTGTGCATGTGTGTGTGTGTGTGTGTGTGTGTGTGTGTGTGTGGTGGGGACAGAAGAGGTTGAAAGCTCGGCCAAGCCCTCTGAGTTTTATTCTGTGAAAGCAGTGCTATCTCTCTGATATCGAATCTGTCCATCTTCTTAATAAGATGTTTTTCATGGCCATGAAAGCCTGTCCTTTCCGATCAAGACGGACCACTGGACTTGACATTTAACAGAAAACAGAGCCCAGGTCTGCAAGAGGAGGTGAGCAAGACGAGCCACGCTCCTACAGAGATTATCCTGTAACTGCGGGGGACAGGTCTGGTCTCTGTTTCAGGGACTTTGTCAGGCCCGGCTGAGTCTATCTATAGATACAGCCAAATCGCTGCCCACCAGCACGGCTGGCAGCAGGACAATGCCGGGGAGATTCTGGCTTCTCTGACAGTTTGCTGACACATCACTCCCTTTGGGAAGTTTAAGGGACATCTGTGGATATAGCTGTGCCACAAGGTCAAACGTGCTCAGTGTCCTGAAAGGTGCACGTCAAGTGCAGTGGGAGGAGTGGTCGTGCCCCTCTGGGGTCTAAGGGAATGGCTCTGTGGGGCAGGTGGTCTCGCACCATCTGGGTGGTCATTCTAGTTAGTGGAAGCAGCTTGAGCAAGATTCGCTGGCCAAATGGAGTGACTGTCAGCCAGCAGAGAGAGTGGGCACCATGAGAAAGGGGAGAAGGGAGCGAGGTTGGTGAAGGTTGGAGACCTGGGGGGCTCCCGAGGAGGGTGCTCATCGAGGGGATGGGACCTGCATTTCTGATCCAGAAGCACCCTGGAAAAAGGCAGAAACAAGTGGGTCGGCCAGGGTGCTCAGGTTGCAAGCAACAGAAACTAACCCTGGCCTTAAGCAAAGGGAATTTATTGGAAAAGCAATGAGAATCAATGGGAAGACTCAGAATAGGCAAACATCAGGGGAGCTTGTTAGGGCTGGGAGGATGGAAGCAGAAGTATGGGAACAGCCTTGTGGCGGGAATGCTGAGATCTCTCTCCAGCCAGCCCTGGGCAACCGGCCTCCCTGCTCAAGATTGGCACTCAGCAAGGGCTCAGCCTCGGAGCCTAGCATGAGCTACGTGTCTGTCCCTCGGCTCGGGGAAGGCAGCCCATCTACGACCCCATGGGTAAAGTGAGTTCCCACAGGGAGCTGGAATGCTGTTAGGAAGGGGAATGGGAGTGGGTGGCCCTGAGCCACACCAGAGCTCACGAGAGACGCATACTGGGTTGCAGAGTCTGTGGCCCACGGCTGGTTGCCCAGAGTGTTGTCAGCAGGGACAGGTCATCCTTTGCCTTTCAAGGTGACCCTCAGAGCATCTCTGTGCCTTACACAGGCTGGTGGCATGGGCCCTGGGCAAGGCTGTTCAAGCACCCCCACAGCACAGAAAGCCATGTCCCAGCCACAGTAGACCCATGTCAAACAGGAGAGAACTGTGCCCTAGCCCTTGCAGGGGCACAGGCAGGACAAAGTTTCAGCAACTTTTAAAAAGAATCTTCCAGCATAAGCCATTATTCCACCAGGAATGCGTGCGCTTCATGAAAACTGCAATAAAAGCTGGGAAAATATGACAAGTTATGATCGACTGAGCCATGCAAAAATGACAGGCCACGTGACAAGATGGTATTTTGGGGTCGGGGATAGAGTTAGAAATAATTACAGTATAACCGAGCGCAGCTCTACCAGCCCTCTCACTGTGCTGCTGGGGTCTGTGTGTGGACTGAAGAGAAGGGGGAATCATTTGACTCTAATTTCAAGCCTTGTTCCTCTAATGGTTCCTTGTGGAATGATGTTAAATAATGATAATTATTACAGAGCCCTGTGCTTTGAGCTACTCTTGTCAACTGCAGCTGCGGCCTGTGGGGTTTGCCATTTCTCTCTGAGATTGGTTTGTAAGGCTGGTCTACAGATGTTTGCAGATTATTTCCTCTGAAACTTTGTAACTATAATTTGGGGAGGTGTCACCCGATGAACACAGATATCTTGAGTCTGGTATTGTAGGTCCAACAGTTTAGGCTTTTCATAATCATGGAAAACCAGGAGAACACAGCTTGACACACAACCAGGCCCCAGATGATCTTCCATGGAAGTGTTATTCACCCCTTCACTCTATCCATCAACTCCTTCCCATTCCAAACACTTATGATCATCGTTGGTGAAGCTTTGCTTTGTGCCAGGCACCTGGCCCGAGGCTGACGACATAAAGTGAACAGGACACGCTCCGCCCCCTCCAGAAGTTTGTAAAAAATAAGACCATTGGTTGTAATAGGTGGAAGGTATTCTATAGAACAGAATTAGAGTTAGATATCATAGAATAGAATTAGAAACTAGAGAACAGATTCCCAAGTTGGCTTGAAGTGGACAACTGAACATCTGAATAACATCTGAAAGGGGCTGGTGCTTGAGCCGGGAGTTGAAGGCTACGCAGGAGTCAGCCAGAAAAGAAGTCTCTTCCAGGTGGGGCACTTCATGAGTCACAACATGGAGGCATGCAAGCAAATTGCAGGTTTAGGGAGCTATAAAGATGACAGAGTGGCTGAAACGAGGCAACATCTTATTTTTAATTTTAAAGCAATTATTTCTTTCCGATGGTAGCAATAATAAATATTTAAAGCTAGCTATGGTTAAAATTTTGGTGTTCCTGTATTTTCTCCTTCTCTGCATGTTCCCTCCTCGCCCCTCCTTCCCCTCCTCCGATGGGTGTGCTTGCTTCTATTCATTTCTCCCTCCCTCTCTCTCCAGAATTGGGATCATATTGAACATAGCGTTTCATATCATTTTATCACTTACTGTGTTACAAACATTTCCCTTGTCATTAAATAGTCGTCATAGATATTATTTGTAATGACTTTTAATATTTCATCATATGGATGTACCATCATTTTCTAAACCATTTTTCTAATGTGGAACATTTAGTTTGGTTTCAGTTTTTTGCCTTATACATAACACTGCAATGAACACCAAAACAAAAACTTTAGTCCATATTTCTGGTGATTTCTTTAGGATAAATTCCTACAAGTTTAGGAGTGGGATTAAAGGATATGAATATTTCTACGTTTCTTGATACATGTTGTTAATTGCTTTCTCTTTTTAAAAAAAAGTTTATACCAACTTCCAGGTAAAGATGGCAGATTGAATACTAATTTTGCTCTCCCCTTCCTCCTACTACAGTAAAAAGGGTTTTTTTTGAGGCACCAACTTGCAAGAACACGAGGGGAGAATACCAGCACAACATGGGAATTTGGGAAACAGACAGACAAGTGGCAACTGCTTTCCCAGATTTGAGAAGACCGAATCCCCAGCCGGTTGTAGAGAAAACAGAAAACCAACTCAATGTACGCAATTGAATCCTCAAAACATGCAGGAGTAGGTGACACCAGGGGACTCTCAGGGAAGCTGAGATTGCTCCAGAAGCAGTCGGATCCCTAGATCTCCTCCCCCACTCTGTTGGCCGGGCACGGAGCCATTCCCTGTACTCCTCTACCTTGCATAGATTTGGACATTATTCTCTGGAGAAGGTAAAACCGAACAACTCTGCACTGGGTCATCACATGCAGCCGGACAGGGGTGCTTATCACACCTGATGGGCTAGGCGGACCCAGGCACGGTGGCTGCTGGGACCCCCAGTTCTCCTCTTCCCAGACTCCCGGAACACTGGCAGCCAGGCAGGGACCTCTGGGCCAGAGACTGAAGAAATTTTCTTTAAAGAGTTTGTCCAGCATAAGAGAAAGACTGGGAAGATACCAATGGGCAGGCTTCCCAGATGAACCAATTGGGAAATTCATTGTTGACATTTCCAACCCACACACTCAGAGTTTCTAAACGGATTCTTAGTTCTTCACATTCAAGCACGTAAAGGAGCGCAAGGATCACCAGAAAGTCTCTGACCTGAAAGAAAGATGTCAAAGTGAACTATCAGGAACTTTGATCTGTACCTCACACCGCACACAAAATCGATTTGAGATGGACCACAGATCCAAATGTGAAAAGTAAGGCATAAAGCTTCCAGAAGAAAACATAGGACAACATTATCATGACCTTGAGGTAGGCAAAGATTTCTTAAACAGGACATAAAAAACACTAATTATAAAGTAAGAGATTAATTAATTGGAGTTCATTAAAATTTAGAATTTCTGCTCCTCAAAAGGCACCATTTAGAGAATGAAAAGGTGAGTTACAGAGTGTGACTAGAAATTTGCAGTTCACACATTAGACAAAGAACTTCAATCCAGATCATACAAAGAGCTCATACAAATCAATAATAAAAGCCAGCCATAAAAAAGATTGCTAGAACATTAAAAGCTTTCTAGAATTGAAAACCTAAAATAAAGATTGGAAGATAAAGTAGAGAATCTCACAAAAATAGAGCAAAAAGACCAAGGGATGGAAAATAAAAACGATTAGAAAATTGGTGGACCAGTTCAGAAAGTAGGAAGAGAAAAAATGGAAAGGAGAAAATAACTCAAGAAAAATTTCCCAAACAAAAAGACTTAGGTTACAGATCGAAAGGGCTCATGAATTTACCAGGAATCAAAATAGAGCCACATCATGAAATTTCAAGGCACTGAGGACAAAAAGCTATGCGCTGTCACAGAGAAAAGAAATAAAATAAACCCAATACAAGAGAACAAGTCATATTCACAGGGACAGGTGTCAGACTGGCTCTGGACTTCTCAGCCTGAAAGCAACCTGGAAGCTAAAACACAATGATGATGCCTTCAAAATATGGAAGGAAAATGACTTCCAATCCCGAATTCTATCACTTTAAGTATTAATCAAATCTGCAAGTAGGATAAGCTTATTTTCAAACTTGAAAAGTCTTAAAGAATTTCCATTCCGTATACCCATTTCTCAAGTAATCTGCTTTATAGTTTACCAAAATAACAGAGTAAACATAAAAGAAGATTGGGAGAAAAGAAGCTGGAGAAGCAACAAGGAGAGAGGCAGATGGATCCTCCCAGATGATGGTGAAGGAGCCATGGCCCCAGCTGAGAACCAAACATGGGGGCAACAGATCAAACCAGCCTGAAGGGAGACAAGAGTGCGGCATTGTCACCACCAAGATGCCTCCTGCCTTTTTACTGTCTTTTTTTTCTGCATTAAAAATATTTTAAAAATTGTGGTAAAATGTATATAACATAAAATTTACCATATTGACCATTTCTGAGTGTATGATTCAGTGTCACTAATTATATTCACAATGTTGTGCAACCATCACCACCAATTTCCAAAATTTGTCACCATCCTAAACAGAAACTCTGTACCCAGTAAGCAATAATTCTCCATTCTCACCTCCTCCTCAGCCTCTAGTAACCACCATTCTACTTTCTGTCCACGAGTTTGATTATCCTAGGTACCTCGTATAAGTGGATTCATACAATATTTGTCCTTATGTGTCTCAATTCTTTCTCTTAGCATATTGTTATCACTTCATCCATGTTGTAGCATGTGTCAGAACTTCCTTCCTTTTCATGGGTGAATAATATTCCATTGTATGGACAGACCACATCTTGTTGATCCGTTCATCTGTTGATCACCCTCCTTGTAAACCTGATGTTGCCTCATGAAATTTTCCTGAGTTTGGCTCCTTGGATCATCTCTGCTGCCTGCATCAGCTCAGGATATTCATTTCACTTCACAGAGGTGTCCTGCTTTGACCTGTCCTTGACGGTGAGGGGTAAGTTATGGTGAGCTGAGGGGCAGAAAACAGAGAGCAGTCCATTCTCTCAGGCCTATTCCTGCTGGGTTCTCAATATGTGCCCACATCCACACCCTGCCTAATGGGGGTGAAGCTTGCTTTCTGTGACTTACTCATAGCTTCTCCCACTGAGGGCCCCAAAGGGGCCTTTAACAATTCTCAGAGGAACTGGGGCCAGACTGTGACCCAGAGACTGGTTCACCTTATTGTCGTCTCTCGGGAGCCTCCACGTAGCCATGAGAACATCGCCCTTCCAGTACACAGTGAGCTTTATGCGCGCTACTCAGTTTTCATATTGATTGCCATTCACAATCATTTGTATCTAAGTAGTTGTTGATAAAGTAATAAAAAATAGAAAGGTTAAACTAGCCTATGTCTAGTCTAAGAAAATTATCCATTTCACCACACAATATACATTTTTAGTATTTGCTAATTTAATGTGAGAAATAAAGGTATTATTGTTTTATTTCTCTGTGTCTTGATGATTAGTGAGACTGGCCAATTTTTCTTACGTTTGTCAGTCACCTGTACTTATCTTCTGTTCTTCACCTGTGTGTTTTTTATTTTTCACATCGAAAGCAATGCTGAGCGGGACGGGGCAACTTTTTATAAGCACACTTCCCCCTTCCTTGCGTACTTCTGCCCCACCCATCCGCCCACATCCGGAGGAGCCAGAGGCTGTAGAATGGAGTTATGCACTTGAACCCAATGACTGTCATCCAAAGGACAATGCCGATCATCTGGAAAGTCAAAGTTGCCAAAAAAGTTAATAAGCAGAAGTGAGGAATTGCTGCGAAACCAGATGGAGCATCCACGGCAGGCACGAGTTCTCATGAAAGCAAAGTCCTCCTGCTCTGTGTGCAGACAGAGGAGTACAGGCGTATCTCGTTTTATTGCGCTTTGCATTATTGTGCTTTGTAGATATTGCATTTTTCACAAGATTATGACTCGCTGAAGGCTCAGATGATGGTTAGCATTTTTTAGCAATAAAGTATTTTTTAATTAAGATATGTACATTGATTACTTTTCAGACATAATGCTATTGCACACTTGATAGACTACAGTATAAAGTAAACATAACTTTTATACTCATTGGGAAACTGAAAAATTCCTGTGACTCGCTTTATTGTGACACTCACTTTATTGCGGTAGTCTGGCATGGAACCCGCAGCATCTCCGAGGTCTGCCTGTACTCATGGGATCCCACGTGTGAGTCCTTGGGGGAATACCTTAACCCAGCGGCAGCACTGGGCCCTGAGATTTTGGCAGTATCTTGCTGAAAAATGCCCAAGATGGCACCCTCTGGTGCGGCAAGAAGAGTTACAGAAGATCAGTTTATAGCCTTCATTTGGTTGTCAAGGAGTTCGCATCACTAAATGTGCCTTTTTTCCCTAAATGAATTCTTTATTTATTGTCATATGTGTTTAAAACAAGGAGACAATAGGTATGCAAATGTGCCAATGTTTGTATCATGTTGCTAATAACACTGAATGTAACTTACGTGCCCAGTGGGGAAATGGTTAAGCTATGTCCCATCCACTCGAAGGAATATTATACACTTGTTAACATTAGGTTTACTGAGAGTTTGTAATATGAAAGAAAAATGCTTATAGTGTGTTGGCAAATAAAAAGAGAACAGGACACACGAGTGCATTCCTGTATTATGACAACTACATAAAAGAAATAATCTAGACACAGGAAAAAAACTCCTGGAAGGAAATGCAATGAAATGTTACAGTGACTGTCCCTGGAGAGTGGAAGTGTAGGTGAGTACCCTGCCCCCATTCTTCCCACGTCTTCAATTTTCTTTAATGAGAAAATTACTACTTTTATTATGGGGATTATTTATTAGAAATAAGAAATGGGTGGATGCTAATTATCCCGCCTTTGGCAAAACTTCTGGGAGGGCTGACATGAGCTGCCTCCACTCCCTGGGCCCAGGTCTGACTTCACCGATCAGTCGTGCAGACATATTTGAGAGCAGACGTCGGTTCCCTCCCTTTACTTCTGTTCCTTTCTCAGACACCAAACAACCAGTATTGTGTGCAGCCCATTCTTGTTCCTAACCAGGAACCAGGCCCTTTGTGATGGCGTTCAGAGGCCCGGGAGAGTTCTTTTTAGAAATGAAAATTGCTCTGAAGAAGCGCAGCTAGTGATCCGGGGTTCTTGCACCCCATAAAAAAGAAGCAGATCTCACATTGCGACTTGATTCTATGTTTGTTTAAAAACCAGACCAGGTTAGTGTGCCAGATGCAAGGATTCTCTCACTCTGCTGGTAGGAGTGTGAATGAGCACAGTCTTTCTAGAGGACAATCTGGCAACACTCGAGAAAAGCCTTACAATTCTGCATATTCTTTGATGGCACGATTCTACAAATAGGGATTTCTTTTAAGGAAATAATCCTGGATGCTTGTAAAAATAGAGTTGTAAGGTTGCCCATCATAGCAGAGCTTATAATAATGAACAATCGGAAATAACAAAAGGAGCCTGGTTAGATAAATTACCATACATTCATGTAATGGCATATTACATTTTTGAAGAATATTGAATAAAATGGAAATTATTCAAAATATGTTGTTATGTAAAATAATCTGATTATTTTGTGGTGTATAAGAACATGATCCATTTTGAAAGGAAATACACATGTGCTAATTAAAAATAATGGGAAAATATATACAAAATTGGTCACTATTACTCTGTTTTTGGATGGCAGAATTGGGGGTGATTTATTTACATTTTGGCTGATGGATTCCTTCATTCATCCAACAAATGCCTCTCACCTGTCTTGCTCCATGGAGTAGCTAGTAGTCAGTGAGCCTGTCCAGGGTGACTGAGGTCTGCTGTGCTGGCCTATCAGCTGCTCAGAGCATGGGGCCCCAGGCATGCTGAGAATCCTTCAGAGCCCCAAAGCAAGTGGGCTAGGCTTCCAGGAAGCAACTGACACAATCGATTGACCAGTGCCAAGGGGGCTTTTAGGTGAATCACTGCTTACTCTAAAGGGGTTGGGGGAAAGAAGGAAGTCTGTGTTCTGGCCTTGTTGAAAGCAGTACATCCTGAAGACTCTTAAATCACATTTTTTTCAGTGGTCTATTCATCCATCCACCCACCCATCCATCCACTCATCCAAGCATTTGATTCATCCACCTACCAATTCCTCCATCTATCCATCTACCCACCCATCCATCTACCAATCCAACCACTCATTCATTCGCTTATTTACCTATCCATTGACCCATCTACCTGCCCATCCATCTACCCATCCACTCACCTATCCATCATCCACCTATCCACCCACGTGAACACTTATCCACCCAGCTAGCCATTCACCTACCCATTATCCATCTACTCACCCACCCATGCACTCATCCATCCTCCATCCATCTATCCATTCATCCTTTTGTTTCTTCATTCATTCCACAAACACTTACTGGGCATCTATAACTTCCCAGATCCTGTACTTGGATGGTGCCAAGAGAAAGGACACAGTCCACCCTCAGGGACTTCACAGTCTAGGTTGTCTCTATCACTCACACAAAGGATTGTTGGCAGTCCTGGCCTGGTAATCCAAGCGGCAACCTGGGGGCCCCTACCCAGGCTTTTGCGGGGTGTGGGGAGGACCTTGCCTGAGAGGGTCTGAGGGAATGTGGGAAACAAGCTTCCAGGGAAGTGAAAGCATTTGAGAGCTTTCTCTGACACTGGGAAGGGGGAAAGGGTTTTATGCTGGAGCTAGAGTCCATTCCCTCAGACTTTCTGGGAGGTAACAGGCCCTCGGGGTGGAGGGGGGCGTGGGTGTGCCTGAGGAGGCCATACAAAGCCTCTTGTGCCCAAGACAGAAGCAGAGGAGTTGCTCTCCTTCCTGGGCCCATGAGCTGCACCACGAACGCCAATGTGGTCTAGAGACCTGATGGCCTTTCTAGAAATGTTCTGGATAATGCTAGACCTCTAGGCCCTTGGTGACTCTAGAAAGAGGTCAGAACTTCCCAAACAATTGAAATTGAATCCCTTGCCAGCTTGATCCATGGGGCTCTGACAAGCTTAAATTCCACTCAGAAAAGATTATGACATTTCTTGAGTTTTTGTTGTTATGGACTAAAATTCTACCATCTACACTTGGTTTTCAGGCGTCTTTCTTGATCTCAGGGAATGATTCAAATAGAGTCCTAGGTCAAAATGTGTTGATGCTCAAAATTTTAGTAGATCTGTAAGATTCCTTTCCAAAGGGGTAGGAGTTCATACTCCCATCAGCTTCCCTCAATGCTTGGCAGCATAGGATATTATCATCATTTTTAATTTTTTGACTCTACAATGGGATAAAAACTGATTATTTTAAGGTGCATTTCTCTAACTACTGAAGAGATTGAGCATCTTTTTGCATTTCTTGTTCATTTGCACTATTTCTTCTTGATTTGCTTGTTATAATTGCAGGTGAGTTGCCTAAAGACTCTCCCTATTTCTTGCACATCCCTGGGAAGACTGTCCCAGTCATTACATTTGGAATTAGACTCTGGTCCCTTGGTACATGTAGTTGGCTAGGACCTCCACCATAGCATTGATTTTGTTTGGGTTTGTATACGGGATGTTCATGCACTTGTTCATTTCCTGCTTCCTTCCTCAAAGGACCAGAGGCTGCATCATATGTGGGGTTTGTCTATCTCCATCTTGCACCAGACCGAACTCCCTAATGGCAGAGATTGTGACCCATTTCACTTTGTGCTTATCCCCCCTATTATTTAACCAAGGACTCTGAATGGAGGTCTCAAAGCATTTCCCCACATGTCGTTTATTAATCATACAGTTTTTTTTTAAACTATAGCATATATTTATTTTTTTTTTGCTGAGAAAGATTTGTCCTGAGCTCACATCTGTTGCGAATCTTCCTCTCTCTCTTTTTTTTCTCTCCCCAAAGCCCCACTACATAGTTGTATGTTCTAGTTGTAAGTCCTTCTAGTTCTTCTATGTGAGCCACCACCACAGCATGGCTACTGACAGATGAGCGGTATGGTTCCCCCTGGGAACTGAATGCAGGCCGCCAGAGCAGAACATGCTGAACTTTAACCACTGGGACATCATGGCTGCCTCAATAATAAAGTTTTTTTTTTTTTTTTAAAGATTTTATTTCTTTTTTTCTCCCCAAAGTCCCCCGGTACATAGTTGTGTATTTTAGTTGTGGGTCCTTCTAGTTGTGGCATGTGGGATGCTGCCTCAGCATGGCCTGACAAGCAGTGCCATGTCCGTGCCCAGGATCCGAACCGGCAAAACCCTGGGCCACCAAAGCAGAGTGCGCAAACTTAACCACTTGGCCAAGGGGCCGGCCTCTGAAGTTTTTTTTTAAAGGTACCTTTATGGTAGAGAAATTTGGCAGATAGTGCCTCAACCAAGTGGTCAAAGTCAACGTCGCCAATAGGGAGATGAACCAACATGTATGCTTAGGACTCGCTGTCATTTTTACTGTGGTTCTGCCCAATATAAATGGCCCAAATCTGATGACTAATCCAACAAATTCCAATTGAGGGACATGTCGTAAAACAACTGGGCTGTTCTCTTCAAGGCTGTCAGTGTTACAAAAGGCAGACAGACTGTGGAGCCGGGCCAGGTTAACGAAAAACAGAGCCACACAGTTAATGTAACATGTGCCTGTGGGTTGGATCCCGAGTCAGAAAGACATTACTCAGAAAGACAATCTTGGGACGATCGGGAATTTGGGTACAGGTTCTATGATAGCAGTATCGTGTCAAGGTTATATTTCCTGAATTTGATAATTATACTCTGGTTACATGAGAGAATGTCTTTATTCTTACGAAATCTATGTTGAAATATTTAAGGGTGATAGGTCTTGGTTCTCCCAATTAGTTCAGCAAAAAAAATCCATTACACGAGAGAGAGAAGGAGAGAGAGAGAGAGAGAGAAAGAGGGAAAGAGAGAGAGATTGAGAAAGGAGGAGGGATGGCGGGAGGGGGAGCACTCGAATGTGGCTAAACTGATGAAAACAGGTGTGTAGGTAAACGGCATATGAGTGCTCATTACAGTGCTATTGCAACTGTTTTAAAAAATAGGTTTGGCATTTTTCAAAATAAAATGTTATTTCTTATGTTGGGCAAGATCAACCCACCCTCTCAGGTTGTATTGAAATTGAGCATCTTTCCTGGAGTGGTCTAGGGCTGGGGGACAGGGTTTAGCACCTGCCGGAGCATGTGGTCCACGACATTAAGAGAGGTTCATAGTAACTCCTCTGCATCAACTTTCATGAGCTTCACAGGGAGAGAGGGTTTAGAATGCTTTCTAATACTTCTTTAATTTCATCTCATTCACTATCAACTTGGCCTTGATTTATCCAAAACCAAACTCAACCATAGGCTGCTGCTTAAAGAGAAGTAGACACCTGGCCATTTCCCAGGAAATCTGATCAGCCCAGGTGGCCATTCCAGTGACGCTGCCCCAGCACTTAGATTTGTGTCACGTACGGCTTCTGTTTGCAGTTACTCACAGTTGACGTCTATGGTGATCAGATTAACTGAGTAATTCCTCCCTGCTTTATCCTAAGTTTTATAGATATGCACCCCAGAAAGGCTTTTGCTTGCTAGGCGTGGAATTAAGATGAATGGGAGAAGTGTGATTTACAGTGGCACCAGAGTGGTGGCGATTGACAGGTGACAGATGAGGAAGCACAAAGCCCAGAATCCACGTACTTCTCACCTTGGTGTAAATTGGATACTCACTGGGAACACATAGCACATTCACTGCCACATTTTCTTGGGTTAATAGGGCTGTTTTAAAAGCTGAGATGCTATACCTACACCCCAGCACTCCAAAGGCACCTGCCGTGGAGAGCAGCGCTGGATTTAAGCTGGCTTCTCCTCTCAGTCAGGAGGCTGGGGATACTGGTGGGGAGAGGAGCAGAACTGATGGTGCACCATTCAGTGGGGCCAGGGCTGAGAAGGAAGTGTTGGGAGGCTGAGTTGGAACGAGGCAAAGAAGGACCTGGGATAATGGTGAGGGCACCTGAAGGTGGCAGGACAGGAGCATTCTCCAGGAGCAGGAGAATTGGCCAGCGGGCACCCAAAGGAGCGCTGCCTCAGGGGCCTACACTGGGCTCAGCTCAGGGGACCTTTTAGCTCCCACAGGGCTGATGAAGAAAATGGGGTGACTCTTAGAGGAAAAGTGAAAGACAAACATGGAGAAAGGGCTAGAAAATCAGGACCTGGAGAAATGATCCGGGGCATGGAATTAATCTGGAGAAGAGGTGAGTGTGGAATTTGGTCAGATAAACCAATACTGTGAGCCAAGCCTATTTAGATGGAGGAGAACAGAGGTGAACATTCTGGGTCCCTGCCTTCAGGGGAGAGAGAGGGACGTCCACGAAGTCTCTCCTGCATCAAGGGCGGACTCGATTAGTGGCTCCAGACATGTGGCTTTCACCGTCTCATGTGATCAATAACACAAAATGTGGGGCATTGACCTTGAGTTGCCAACTTTTCTTTTGAGCCGGGAAGATATTTACAAATCCAAAATTCGCCTCCTCTGCTCACCATCATTTTAGAAAACTGGGGACTTTCCGCCACCGTGAAAGTAGGAAGCACAGACCCCTAGAAGGGAGGATGGTGCTTTATACTGAATATGTTAAGTTTGGAAGGAGCTCACTTCTTTACTTTACTTCTCTCTTTTTGCTTCAAACCAGTGCAAACTTTGCCTTGTGCGGCAGATGCTCCGGCCGCATGACCAGCTCAGCTCAGAGCCCGCCCAAGCCCGTGGCCTCAGTGGGGCAATTAACCTGCAGGCCCAGCCCTCCTCACCTGTTAGCTCCGCAGCCCCCTCTGGAGAGGCCTGGCCTCCTCATTAATGGGAACAGGGACGCCTTTGTCATGCACTAACAAAGGGACTGAGGTGATTGGAGGCAGGTGACTCCTGGACATAATGCTGTGATTTGATTTGTGACCTTTACTCCCCATTTTAAGCAGAAGAATGAACAACTATAATTGTGTCCTGTGTTATTTTTTCTGTATTTAACCTCTGACATTACCTCCAGGCGAATGCCTGCTCTTCCCTGGGCCCCAGGAGAGGCCGCCTTGTTTACTCATTTAATTCTGAGTTCTTCCCTCCCTTCCTGAGCTGACATTTTCAGCTGAAATGGAAGAAGGGAGAAAAGTGTAGGTAAATCTTTAAGTTTCTCTCTTTCCTCATTCTGAGCTTTCTCTCCTGTTTCAGAGGATCGGAGCTGTCTGCCAGAAGGATTTCAAGATTCTGGCCCCATCTCCTTTAATGGAATGTTAAGGCCACATTGGAGTCGATGCCCATGTACCCACTCCACCCCCTCACAGCAAATGTAGTGTCGGGAGCCGACTCAGATCAAGGCCAAGATGGGCAAAGCGTAAGCCGTTAACTTTGTCAGGGACTGAGGACTACCTTCAGGTCGATGAGACTTGAGTTTTTCTCTGGCATCTTCTGAGAAAGTTCTTCCTTGCTTGTAAGAGAGCCAGGATTTCTTTTTCCCTTTGGAGGTGAACAAAGAAGTCTGTTGCTCTGAATGCTCCAGTCAGCTGTCTTAGAGCCAGGAGTGAACCGGCTTGAGGAAGATTCTAATGATGACAAGGGTGGAAACAGAGATGGGAAGGCACTGGATTCTGGTGATGTTGTTGGGCTGCCCTGGTCAACCATTCCTGGTGTCCCATCTGCCTCAAGGTTGGCGTCCCGTGGGCCAATGACTTCAGTTTGCTCAAGGGGTTTTGTCTCTTGCAGCCAAAAGCCTCCTAAGGAATACCACCCCCCCCCACCCCCCGCTGCCCCCCGCCGCCCCCCGCCGCCCCCCGCACCGCTGCCCCTTACTTCCTTTCCTGGTTTAACCTGAGAGGCAGTGTGCTTCTCACAAATTCCTCCGCATCCTGCCTGCATTCTTTGGGGACTAGTGGGTGTGCCCAGAACTGCTGAAAACAAAATTGATAATGAGTGGTCCCTTCTCCTTCCTGTGTTTCCCAATTTCTTCCTCTCCTCTATTCAGGTGGTCTGAGCTCCGTATCCTCCAAGACCCAGTGCAAATGTCATCATATTCTCTGAAGAGCCTTTCTGATTCCCAAGAGGGGACTGCTCACACCCTCCTTCATGCCTCCATTGTGCATTAATTAAGGCAGGACCAGCCAAACAGCTTCCAAGGGATCAGTATTATTTGGATGTGTCTGTGACAAAGACCTAACACAAGTGGCTTAACCAAGACAGGTATCTATTCTTCATTTATGTGAAAGTCCGGGCAGGAACGTGGTTCTACACTGTGAGGTTGTCAGGGTGCAAGCTCCTTTCTCCTGCCTCCATAATCCCTAGGGTGTTGCCTGTGTCTGCATGGTCCAAGATGGCTGACCGCCATGTCCTCATTTGGGCCAGCAGGACAGGGCAAAGGAAAGAGGAGGACCTGTGCCTTCCCTTTAGTATAGACCCTTCCTTCTCCTCACATCTCATTGACTAGAACTTAATTAAATAGCCTCAGCTAGCTGCAAAGGAGTCTGGGAAAGATAGTCTTTATGTTCTCAGTGGTTGTGTGCCCATCTAAAAGTTCAGTTACAGGGGAAGGAGGGGGATGAGATATAGGGGCAACATACAGTTTCCACAAAATATCATTGGCATCAGTCACAGATCAGTGCTAGTTAATGCAGATAACCACATATAACTCCTTGCCCATGGAACCCATGGTAACGTGGAACTTGGTTCTATTCCCACTGAAGGAGAAAGCCAGTGCCATGGAAAATTCCTTGCTAGTGTCAACCTGTTGAGTGATGCTGCACTGGCACAAGCAAGATGCAGGGCAAGCTCAGGCCACACCCTCTAGCTTGAGACCCATCAGTGACAGCTACCCAGACATGGCAGTCTCAGGACACCAAAATTCTGAAACCAAAACAGTGAAAGGCATAGTTCTATTTGCTGTGAATGAGAGATTTCTTCTGTTATCTACATCTTACACAGTATAATATGACCCCACTCCCCAAATAACACTTGCCTGGTTTGGTAAATCACAGAACAAAATGGCAATGAAAACGTGGACTTAAGCAATTTAAGAAATATCGCGCTGGCAGCAAAGCCTGGGCAAGAACTTGCAAGCGTGTTTTGAATAAGGCTTTGTGATACCTCCCTGCAGAACGCCTCCACCCTTAGTGCTTGTGGGGAGCTAGTGCCCTCCAGTTTGGGGTCTCAGAAATCTGCTGAAGGAAAGACAGTGTCAAAGACACTGTGACATTATGCTCAGTATGTGCAATAAGCTGCTTATTTCAACCATGAAGAAAAGCTATGCTATCTTAGAAATAGAAAAAGAATTGAGTCAGCTCTGATGGCCTAGTTGTTAAAGTTCTGTGCACTCTGCTTTGGCGGCCTGGGTTCAGTTTCTGGGCGTGGAACGACACCACTTGTCTGTCAGTAGCCACGCTGTGGCGGTGGCTCTCATAGAAGAATGAGAAGAACTTACAACTATACACAACTACGTATTGGGGATTTGGGGGAAAAAAGGAGGAAGATTGGCAACAGATGTTAGCTTAGGGTAAATCTTACCCCGCAAAAAGAAAAAGAAAAGAAAAAGAATTTCTTCTACCCCTCTAACTGTCAAACAAATATTTAAAAAATGTGTGGTTTTGAAGGAGGGGCCAAAGAATTAATTAGCCTTCTCCCAGGTAAGCCACACGTCTTTACTGGATCCCGATAGACTTTGGGTTTTCATTACTTGTTAATAAGTCTCTTCTCCCCAGCTCCCCATGGACTCTAAGATGCTTGAGGCCAAGAATGTGCCTTAAATCTCAATATCCCCAGATATTGGAGGATATTTGTAAAGTCCTGAGGAGGCAGAACACTGGTCTAGGCAGATCAGTATTAGGATCTGGATGAAGGTTTCTGTGGTCAAGGCAGAATCGCTTGGAGAATCGCTACCTATGACATTCATCTTTTTGAAATTCAGAGCCCACGTTTGAATGCCAGAAGCCCTGAGCAGGATTGTTGTAAAACTCAATTTAACTTTGTTCACACCAGTGTGTCCCAAACTTTTATAAACACCATTTAAAAAAATTATTTTATTGAGGTCATAATGATTTATAACATTGTGAAATTTCAGGTGTACACAATAGTATATCAGTTTCTATATAGATTGCATCGTGCTTACCACTAATAATCTAATTTTTATCTGTCACCATATATATCTGACCCTTTACTCTTTTTACCCATCCTCCCACCTCTTTCCCCTCTGGTAACCACTAATCTGGTCTCTTTGTCCATGTGTTTATCTTCCATCTATCAGTGAAAGCATACTGTATTTATTTTTCTTTGACTTATTTCACTTAACATAATACCCTCAAGGTCCATCCACCTTGTTGCAAACGGGATGATTTTGTCTTTTTTTATGGCTGAGTAGTATTTCATCATATATATACACCATGTCTTCTTTATCCATTCATCAGCATAACCACCCTTTTTGGGGTCATATTTTGGTTTCTTTAAAAAAACATTACTGTGATGTGTTTTGAGCATGCAGAAAATATAGGGACTAGCACAGTAAGTACCTTGTATCCACCACCCTCTGTGTTCAGTCTTAATATTTTGTCGTACTGCTTCAGCTTTTTAAAAATTCAGCACTCCTTTTCACATAATACTTACTGAGGTCAGAAGGAGCTCACAGTGGGAAATGCTGACCTACTAAGCGGGCTTCCCCATGAGACTTAGCCCCCATATTCACGCTCCATGCCATGGCTAATTAGCCCGCCTAAACATTGCCATGGCAACACTATCTTTCCTCGCGATACCTTCACTGGCTCCCCAAGGAAAGTCTCCACTTCTCTTCCATTTGTCCAGAGTCCTTGTTCTCTGACTTCAAGAGGCACCGTCTGAGCCAGGGAACCTTGTAGCGAACAGCACATGCTGTTGCTCAGAGGCGTACGTTTCACACCATTCTCTTTGCCTCACCCTGGCCTGTCTTTCTTGCCTCTAGAAAGTGCGCCTTTAGTAAGATACTGCTCTAATGCTCCCTCCTTCGTGATGCTCTACTGGAGCATCTCAGCCTCTGCAGTTCTGGTGGCTGCTTTGTGTCATGCCTCTGCAGACACTTGTGGTGTTGTGAGGTTTTTGTCACTGCTGTATTCAAGCTTTTTGAGGCAGGGACTCTGTTTCCTAAAACTTTGCATTCTGTAGCTCTTGGCACAGAGCGCAGCCTTGAAAGACCGTGGTTGAATGAATGAATGAATGAACGAATGAGTGAATACAACAGGATCTATCTTTGGATGGTCTTGAATGCCAGGATTTGGAGAGGTGGGTGGAAGAAAAAACTTGAATGACCGCAAAAGTAGGATTATATGAAAGCTGGTCCTAGTAAGGATTTTAGCCTAGAAAATTGAAGGAATGGTGGCCCCTGCAGGGAAGATGACCACCAGCAGGAGCACGGGCAGGGGCTGGGCAAAGGGT
Organism: Equus asinus; assembly: GCF_041296235.1. Classification (NCBI taxonomy): domain Eukaryota; kingdom Metazoa; phylum Chordata; class Mammalia; order Perissodactyla; family Equidae; genus Equus; species Equus asinus. The sequence continues at coordinate 7,894,367 of NC_091791.1, read as the reverse complement.
ACAAGGCCAGCTTTGGACTCGTTGGTATGACGATGACAACAGGACAGTCTGCAGAAGTGAAGATGTATGCTACGTATACCAATGCTGACCCAAGTGACCAGATTAAGTTTACAAAGGGAGATTTGGGGGTTCCTCAAAAAGCTAGGCGTAGAATTTCCATATGATCCCACAATTCCACTCCTAGGTATATACCCAAAAGAATTGCAAACAGGTTTCAGACGAAAACTTGTACACCTGTGTTCATAGCAGCACTATCATAATACGGCCACATGTCACTTAACGCTGGAGATACCCTATGAGAAACGAGTCATTAGGTGATTTCATCATTGTGCGGACATCAGAGAGTGGACTCACACAAACCTAGATAGTATAGCCTACTACAGGCTTAGGCTCTATGGTATTAATCTGGGACTGCCATTGTATATGTGGTCCATCATTGACCCAAACGTCATTATGTGGTTCATGACTGTAGTCAAAACCCAAGTGTCCATCAATGAATGAATGGATAAACAAAATGTGGTATATCTGTATGATGGAGCACTATTCAGGCATAAAAAGGACCAAAGTACTGACACATGCTACAACATGGTTGAACCTTGAAAACACGCTAAGTGAAAGAAGCCAGACACAAAACACCAGATATTGTATGATTCCATTTATATGAAATATCCAGAATTGGTAAATCCATAGAGATAGAAAGTAGATTCATGGTTGCCAGAGGTGAAGGAGAGGGCAGGCTGGAGAATGACTAGTAATGAGTACAGAATCCCTTTTGGGGATGATGAACACGTTCTGGTTAGGTAGAGGTGGTGCACGCACTAAATACCACTGAACTATGCACTTTAAATGCTTCCTTTTATGTATGTGAATTTCACCTCAATAAAAAAATAAAAATAAATTAAAAGGAGGGTGGAGTTTGGGAATCCTGGCTTGGGGCTGATGATGGCTCCTGTCAAGAGAGCATCGAAAAGAGAAGTGACCAGCGATCTAGAAGTGGCAGGGAAGCCAGGATGGGAGGCACAGGTGCGACCAGAGAGATAGAAGGAGACCCTCAAGGTTCACGACCCCGGGCGCTGAGGAAGTCGGTGTAAATGGGGAGCAGGTGGCCAGCGGTGCCTGGCGTGGTAGAGCAGTTGAAGAAAGAGAAGCTGCAGACAAGGTCATGCGGTTTAATTATCCAACACGTCTTTCTGAGGTCCTGGGATATGCCAGGCTCCATGCTGGTTGCCCGGATTTCAGCAAGTTTTGAGGAGGTGGCTTCAGCGGAGTGCTGGGGAGGGAAGCCAGGTCTTAGGTGCTTCACGTGAGGATGTGCAGAGCAGTGATGCAAGCACCAGATGCAGAGGGACAAGAGACTGGAGAGGGGACTGGACCGGGTGGCAGGACTGGGTGAGAATGTCCATGGTAAAATGGTGGAGTGAGAGAATCATCGTAGTTGAAGGGGAAAAGACCCCAAAAAAGAGGAGGAGTGAAGGAGCCAGAGAGGAAAGGGTTAATTTGGAGGGGGATGTCTTGAATAAAGTGGCAACGGGAGCCTTCTGACCCCAGCCCATGCTGTGCCAGTGGGCTCACTTTGGCCATACTATTTTGGATGGGGCCAACAGCTGGCAACTACAGCTTTACTGATTTCTGGCCCACGGAGGGGGTGGCCCTGAAGGATGTGTTGAGCACCAATTGCTCCCAACTGCTCTAAGCTCCTTTGGGGTATCCCATTACTGTCTGCCAGTCGTGTTGTCTCCCCAACTTATCCAACCCAGGCGGCACCCGGCAATTTGTAACCATTTCTGGCAAATTAAGCCCAAAGGTTTGAAGAATGTCACCATAGTTTGATGTCTCCCTGCCACCACTCTGCTGGCCAATAAGCATTGGCATATGCAAGTCGATTCTGTCCAAAACGAATTCAGCGCTTCAGGACGCGAGCAGTTTCCCAAGACCATCTGTTTACTCTTCTGCTTAAGGAACTCCACTCTCCTGCAGCCTCCCAGGACTGGATTCAATAAATCCTGACATGGAGGGAGATTTTTTTGGCGGACCTAGAAATTGAATGTTTTCCAAATGGTACATTATTGATATTAAAACCGATTTGTGCATCACCAGCCATCAAAGAAATGTACTAAAGAATATCTCCAGGAATGAAAAGAAAATTGAAAAACCTGCCCATACGCATTTATCAGCAAAAACACTAGCCTCAACTGTGAAACTCAGCAAGAGAGAAATCTATGGATCTGACACACAGACAAAAGCTCCTTAGGTATCTTCAGACCTAAATCTCCCTAGAAATACCTGACATGAAACGAATCGTCCCAGGCAGCCCTTGCTCTGCTCCCGTCTCCCAGCCGGTGGCCACCATGGGATGCACAAGGGGAAGACGTAGGAGTGACAGACTCGGGTTTGAATCCTGGTCCCCACCTGCACCTCCCCACACACAGAAGCTGCGTATGGTCTTGCACAAGTTCTTCAAACTCTCCAAAGGCTCAGTTTCTTCATGAGTAAGACATCCTTCTGTTAAGATTGGGGTTAATAATAAATGCCACGGCACACAGTCGATTGACACATCTTAGCTTCATTTCCTTTTCTATCTATTGCCCAGTGCCCCCCAGCACATGTGTGGGCATCAGGAAGGACGTCAGCGCCAGGACACTGTGGGCTCACCCTGCCCTCCCTGGGGTTGGTGTGCTCACCGCCCGTTTGCTGTCTCAAGGAATGTAATTTCCTAATACAGAACACTAAGCCGGGTAGTGGATATTTAATCAACGTTTTGTTGAATGCATAAGGATCGCAGACGATATAATTCAGTGAGTAACTTAAGTAAAGCAATGGCATAAATATTTAAAGACTCATTGAGGATGCAGCTGTAAATCTGTATTGATTGCTGTGCGTGTTTTATAGAACGTTATAAATTTCTGTACATCATCACAATGAAGAAAGACAGATCTTCCACCATCTGCAGGCGGGGACAATTCCCATGAGTCGCGGAGAGCAAAGTCTGTCATCTGCCTTGCCATCTCGATGGGGATTTCCAGGCTGGTCAAGGGGTTTTTGGTGAACTTCCAAGGCTGGGTGACTACAGCAGATTTCTTCTGGATTTTATTAAGTTATTTAAATATCAGGATAGTGGCTTTCAAGCCAGAATCACCTGCGGTCCATCAAATTTAAATGGACAACTTTTACCTTTAGAATATATTAGTGACAAGTTTTTTAGGACTGTAATTAGGAAAAAACCCATCGTGTCCATTCAAATGTGTTATAGCCTAATTTAAACCAGGTGGGGCTACAAGTTCAGTTACATGGGCAGAGTCCCTTGACATTGAGAACCAAAAATAAACCATGTGGTTACTGATGTTGATACTATGATCTTCATTCATAACATCTAGTTTTAATTTTTGTGTTATTATTATAAAAGCTTTGTTGTTTTTATTTCATAAGGATATGTTATAAAAATTGAATGTGTAAGATATCTATTTTATATATTGGGATATAAGCTATTCTGGACTCTCTAGGCTACAAGTTGTAAAATACAACTTAAAAAGAAAAAAAAGGAGGAATGTATTTACATGTGTAACTGGGAAGTTCTGGGGGGAGGTCAGGAATGGCTGGATCCAGGGGTTCAAATAATGTTATCAGAGTTCTGTCGCTCTTTCTGTCTCTCAGCTTGTTTGCCTCTAGCTGCTTTTATTCTCAAGTAAGTTCTTTCTATGTGGTGAATGGCAGCTGGCAGCTGGCAGCTGTGCTTACATTCTCCTTACAGCTCCTGATCCCAACGAGAGAAAAGTGTTTGGGAAAGACTCTAATTGGCCTAACTTGGATCAAGTGTTCATCTTCGAACCAACCACCATGGCTAGGGGTATGAGGTCTTCTCACTGGTCCACTTGGTGTGTGCCCATCCTGGGGCTAGAGTGGGCATGAGGGAAAAAGGCAAGCCCCTGGAATCACATGGGTTGTGCAGGCTATCTATGGAATAACAGAAAGATGGCCCTACAGAGGGAGAGATGATGGGCAGACAGAGGTTTAGCACCACCCACATGTAAAATGTCATCAAATAAGCTTGCTACTGCAAAGACATTCGAAAGCTGAAACTCACAGGCAGAGAGGAAGAAAAACTCAAGGCATGTGAATAAGACACAGAAAGAGAAGAAAGTTTAAGGACAAGCGAGGGAGCAGGAAATATGAAACCGGCTGGAATGGAAGACCAGGACAGGGCACTGCATCTGTCCTGCACCTCCTGCAGACCCTCTGTGGGGCAGGTCTTGCCACACCTGACCTCATCAATGCAAGCCTTGAATGCCAGGACGAGGACACTGGATTCAGGAGGCAGTGGGGACTCAGGGAGTGGGCGGACGAAACAGTAGCTGAGTGACTTGGTTCTGCAGAGTTCTTTAACCCCTCTGAGCTTCTGATTCCTTGCCTGTAAGTTGAGAATTATCATATCGACCTTGTAGGGTTCTTGAAAGGACAGGAGATAATCTACCCCTTGTTAGCCAGGTGACTGTGAACAAGTTACTTAAACTTCTCTGAGGCTTGTTTTCTGAATCTACAGAATCTACAGCATGGGACCAGTAATAGCACCACCTCACAGGGCTGTAGGAAAGGTTAAGTGAGAAAATCTGTGTAAACCACACGGACCGATGCCTGGGACACGGTCTGCGTGTAACAATAATAAAAGCAGCAATCCTTCCAGCCAGCAGTGATCACGCCCTCCTCCGAAGCCCGGCACCTTCAGCCTCGCCTCTGGCAGTTACTATTTCCACCTCGTGTGAGAGGTGTGTGGACCCTGTCGGACCTTCCACCCTAGCCTCTGTGCTCTGTTAAGATAGAAATCGCGTCTTCCTACTCTCATGGTGCTTTATGCACAGCAGGTGCACTGTAAACGTGTGCTGAAGAAATGAATGGACGGAAACTCATTCTGATGAAGAAAACCAGAAGCTACCTTTAAGCTAGTGATAGATTAGCAATGGGAACTTTTCATCCTGGAAAAGCAAACCATGAGCAAACTCTATATGTATTCACAGGCATGGCCCTCAAAAAAATTAATTTGGAGACCCAAACTATTTCATGACATCATTTATGTAAATTTTTAAAGGCACAAAGTGTTTTCAATAGATGGACAGGTCACTAAGAGTATTGCCTGTGAGTGCAAGGATGAGCACAACCCGTGGGACCATCCCCTCTGGAGAGGTGAGAGGGGGTGTCTAGATGTCTTGAAAGTCAAAGGAGTTTAGCTTTATCTGGAATGTTTTAATTTTTTTGAAAAGGACAATGGGTTCATATGGTTTGTTTAATCTTTAAAAATAATAAACCTAGGCAAAAAACCGGGAGTAAACATGGCAAAATATTATTAAGCGGTTAATTCTTGGTGCTGGGCATATGGGTGGTAATAATTTTTATTATTTATTTTTTATGTTATATCTAGCTTTTATATTATTAAATTTATTATACATTTAATTAAAATAGACTATATTTTATTAACCAGATGATTATTTTTTCTGCAGGTAGAATGGCACACTATACAAATAATCACACAAGGGAAGATGCTCCCCCCACCCCGGCCCCAGCCTCCCAGATCCTCCCCCTACCGTCAACGACTGTTACCAGTTTCCTAAGAATCTTCCCAGAGATACAGTCTAAGTTTATATACGTGTAGTTTTTGCACAAATGGTAGCATTTTACACACACTTTCTTACAACTGACTCTTTTAAACTTGACAGAGCATCTTGAAGATAGTTTCATCTCTATGGGGCTGGCCCCGTGGCCGAGTGGTTAAGTTCACGCGCTCCGCTGCAGGCAGCCCAGTGTTTCGTTGGTTCGAATCCTGGGCGCGGACATGGCACTGCTCATCAGACCACGCTGAGGCAGCGTCCCACATGCCACAACTAGAAGAACCCACAACGAAGAATATACAACTATATACCGGGGGGCTTTGGGGAGAAAAAGGAAATAATAAAATCTTAAAAAAAAAAAAAAAAAGATAGTTTCATCTCCACATACAGAGATTCTTCACTTTTTAAAAAAAGCTTGCACAGTGTTTCCATTTTATGAGTATACCATAATTTTTTAACCAGTCCCCTATTGATGGACACGGAGTTTGCTTCCCGTCATTTGCTGTTACAGTGTCTCAGTAAGCATCATTGTTCACACGTCTTTTTGCATATGTGTGAGTCACGCTGTAGGAGACTTCATCACAGGAAGAACTTCTGGGTCGAAGGGCCATGTGCCTTTGCATTTTTGATTGACATGACCACGTTGTCTTCCATAGAGATTGTTTCATTCTATACCCCACCACCAGTGTATGAGAAACTGTCTTCATTATCCATATGGTAAGTGCAAATGGTTTTGTACTTTAAAAATTAAAACGCAAACAATCCATAAGTCTTGAGTCCCAGGAATTGCAGAGAGCTGTAAGAATCCTGTGTATCTGTTTTTAGAATTGGTAAGCGTTAACAGGCAGAAGACAGGGCATATTTTAGGTCAATGTTACAGCTGAGAATGAATTTTGCTCTTGTTGGGCTGCAGTCCACAATAAGCACCTCTACTGCTAAAATTTCAAAGTATCTTAAAATTACTTTACATGGCATAACATAAGCATCCTATAACCCACTCAGTCTCTGTTAGTTTGTTTTAAAACTCCTTCCCTCTCTTCTAATTGCCTTGCTTAATATACCATATATTTTAATTATCTGATAAATTAAATCAGGGTTTGGGAAGACCTAAAAAAATCGGCATGCGTCAGAACATTAACAACCTATTTAGCAGCATTTTTTTTAAACCGAAAGCCTAGAGGATAAATTTATCAAGTATATATTACAATATGATTTCTTTAAAGTGTTTGTTTCTGCTCCATTTCAAGCATCCCCATTGTCTTAACTGATGGATTTTTATTTTAATTAGTCTTAAATTCCAGGAGAGTGATCTTAACGTGGAAGAAGACGTTGGCAGTTGACCAATAATAAACATGAGCCCAGCTATGGCAGAGTGAAGCTGACAGCCACATAACGGCCTCTGGAGAGTCAGCTTCAGCCCCAGACGTTGCCTAGACAAGGCCAATAAAACTTCCTGCTATGGTAAGAAATGGGAAGAGTCTGGCACTTTCTTCAAAAGTGCGTTTTTTTTTTTTTTAACATGGAAAAGGATGCAAGTAAAAGAAAAAATACACAACTGGGGCAGAGAGAACTTTTCACCTGTGTTAGACATCAAAATCCCAGCAAGCTGTTTTGTGGATAGCAAGAAACTGATTCTAAAGTTTATATGAAGAGGCAAAAGATCCAGAATAGCCAAAGCAATAGCAAAGGAGAAGAACAAAGTCAGAAGACTGACACCACCTGACTTCAAGACTTCTTATCAAACTATAGACAGTGTGGTACTGGTGCAAGAATAGACAAATAGATCCATGGAACAGAGGAGAGAGAGAAATAGACCCGTGTAAATAGAGTCAACTGTACGTTAGCAAAGAAGCAAAGGTCGTACAATGGGGAAAAGACAATCTTTTCAACAAATGGTGCTGGAACAACTGGACATCCACATGCAAAAAAAAGGAAAAAGAATCTAGACATTTGCAATGGATGGAACCATTTTATGAGGTGTTAGGAGGAGGAAATGTTGATTGAGATGCCAGAGCAGGCCTACCAAGGGGGAAGAAGGACTTCTTTCCTGAAATCTCTAAGAATAAGAAATCCTGCCTAATTGGGAAGGTCAGCCCGGCCTGCTAAGGTTGCTGGAATTCTACAGCATTTTTCACCTTCTGACTAGGCTGCCTCTGCGGCTCGTTTTTTATCATGCCCAGGGGTGATGCAGAGCAATCAAAATGTGTCGAGGCTTATTACAGCCAACCAGGGGCTTCCGCTCCAAGCAAATGGGAGTGCAAAATAAATACTCATTGGTTTTGTCTAGGCTTATCTAAACAGGCTCGTTAATGGTTGCTTCCAAAAAATATATTTCGTCTCTTTGAGTAGAAGAAAATCAATAATAACATTAGGTTTATGTAAAGGTCAGCCAGGTCAGCACTTAGCTTCTCTCATCCTCAGGTTTTAAAGGAAACGATGAAGAAGCATTATTTCTCACAATCCTGCATGGGAAATGTCTTGACGGAGATTCTTGGACTTAATAAAAGATTTATGGTGGAAATTCTGCAAGTAATATCTTGTTAAAATAACTTCTGTGCTAACCTCAAGTGACAAGTGATTGCTCAAACTTGTTCCTACGGCTCCTGGGCCTTCTCTTTAATCTTTTATTAGCTCTGTTCTCCAAACTTGAAATACAAGGGACGACAATTGTTTTGGTCCATTATCTTTGATATGAGTGTCTCTTTGCCATATACGAAGATATGTTTCCTTTTTCTGAATTACAAATGAAGTAAATGTCACCATTTGATAGTAATGGATGGCATTTAAATATACACTTGAATGTCGCATTGCTTAAAAGTCAAGACCCTTGTAAGCAATATTAAGTGATAGGCAGAGAGTGTTTTCTAGGATGGAGAAGGCAATGGGAAGAGTCCACAGCTCTGGCGGTGAAAGCCAGAAGCACTGCTGGCCCTTGGCTCCCCAGGAAATCTGTCCTACCAAGATCTTTATTGTTATAAAATGAAATAAAGAAAAGCGTAAGTGTGCGTATATAAATAAAGATTGGATATTTCAGAGAGAAATAGTAACCAGAATCATCTCCTGTAATCTGGTGATTGTGGGCAGATGATCCTTGTTGTCGATGGCTATGGACTGAATTGTGTCCCCACCAAATTCATATACTGAAGCCCTAACCCCTAAAGTGACTATATTTGGAGACAGGGCCTTTAAGGAGATAATTAAGGTTAAATGAGGTCAAAAGGGTGGGGCCCTAATCCAATATGACTGGTGTCCTTGTAAGAGGAGGAAGAGACACCAGGAATGCGCATGCACAGAGTCTAGACTATGTGAAGACACAGTGACAAGGTGACCATCTGCAAGCCAGGAAGAGAGCTCTCACCAGAAACCAATCCTGCTGGCACCTTGATCTTGGCCTTCTGGCCCTTGGAACTGTGAGGAAATGAATTTCTGTTGCTTAAACCACCCAGGCTGTGACATTGTTATGGCAGCCTTAGCAAACCAATATATCTATCAGCCAATCCCAGCCTCCCCTGAAGCTCAGGCATGGGCATGTGACCCAATCCTAGCCAATGAGAAACGGAAGTCTACTTGGGAGCTTCTGGAAAAGACTCTCCTCCTGATAAGAGAGAGAAACGTGGGGAGAACGTTTTACCTCTTTCTTCTTACCCACATTCTTTCAAATGTTGTCATGTGAAGATGGAAGCCTGGAGCTGCTGCAGAGATCTTAAGACCCTTGGGGGAGGGTTCAGAGAATTTCCAGGGCATGGTCTCAGAGATCTGATGCTGTGGGGCCACTGTACCAACCCTGGAAACTGCTCACCCCTACACTCTTTGGTATGTGAGAAAAATAAACCTCACACCTATGCCGTTTTTACTTGAATGTGCATGCTTGGATTGAAAATATAAGTGATACCGTGATTTAAAAAAAAAAAGGAAGTCTATCGAAAAGTCATTCTACATGATACCATACCAGACGGAGAAGTTGTCTCATTCTGGAGAATTTTAATTAACTCAGACCACTAGAAAGTTGAATCTTCAGCATAGAGTTTTCCCAGTGTTGACATTACCTATCGACTGTGAGAAATTACAATGACTGTGTGTACTTCCAACATAATTGGCATGAATTAACATGCAATAGTCCCCAGTTATTTTCAAAGATTCCCCTTAAAGATCACTAGAATTTGCCCCCTCTTCCTCATCTCCACCATGAGCATCCCAATCCATCATCTTGCTTCTACACAGTTCCCATGGCTTCCCTTTTGGGCCATGGGTCACTTACTTGTTTATCTTTTACTTTAAAAATTTTCAAATCAAAGAAACACAAGCACATGGTTAGAATAAAGTTGCACAGAGGAGCTTATGATGGGTGTGTTGCCTCACTCCCCTCCCCAATCCTGCTTCTCAGGAGCAATCAGCTTAGCCATTAAATCATCATTTATTAACTTTATACTTCCACCTTTCCAATGTCCATTTAATTATAGTCACTATTTTTAGTTTTTCTTCATAGTTTGTACCTATATACCTATACTTAATTGTCTACAATTTGGTAGGTTCTTAAAAAGTTAAACGTAAATTTGCCATGTGTCCCAGTAACCCACTCCGAGGTATCCACCCAAAAGAAACACCACATTTGTCCACACAAAGACTCGAATGAGAACAGTCATAGCGGCACTATTCATAATAGCCAAAAAGTGAAAACAACCCAAATGTAGATCAGCTTATGAATGGATAAATAAAATGTAGTATATCTGCACAAAAATATCATCCACCAATGAAAATGAAGTACTAACACATGCTACAACATGGATGAACCTCGAAAACATGATGCTACGTGAAAGAAGCCGATGCAAAAGATTGCATATCATGTGATTCCACGTATGCAAAATGTCCAGAAAAAGCAAATCCATGGAGACATATGAGTATTAGTTGTTGCCAGGAGCTGGGGGGTGGTAACAGAGACAACTGCAAATGGATGTGAAGGCTCTTCCTGAGGTGAGAGAAATGTTGCACAGCCCTGTCTTGTTTACTAAGAATCGTTGAGTCATACACTTAAAGAGTGAATCTTATGGTATGTAAACTATACCTCAAGAAAGCTGTTGAAAATACAAAAACCATGCCCTCATTTTCTTTTTCTTGCTCTCCACTGCCTCTCTGTAACAGACTGTTACCCATATCCCACCGCCTCCCTTCTCCTCTTCCACTTTCCAACTTCTCCAAGTTGTACATTTACTTTTGTTTTGCAAAGAATGCCAATATTTTATTCTATTTATCTATAAGTAATATCTGTATGATTAGCATCAATAAAAAGTATTTATATTAACATGATTATGCAAATATTTTTCACAAAAGAACCAAGCCTTACACTATGATTGTATTTCCTTCTCTATAGTTCCCATGCCATTTTTCCTGGACCACTCAAAGGGGAATGTTCAAATGGATTCTCCATTTTTGCATTCCATCAATTCCTTAAAATCATGTCATGTTTTATTTTCCTTCATATTTGAGCAATGCCTTTCTTATATATTTCGACCCTTTCCCTGCCCCTGGATTAAAAAAAATAACCTATTTTAGAGTAGTTTTAGATTTACAGAAAAATTGTGAAGATAACACAGAGAGTTCCCATGTGTTCCACACCCAGTTTCCGCTATTGTTAACATTTTACCTTAGTACTGTACATTTGTCACTATTCATGAACTGATATTGATACATCATTATTAACTAAAGTCCATCTTTATTCAGATTTCCTTAGATTTAATGTAATGTCCTTGTTCTGATTCCATTCTGGGAACAACAACACATTTAGTTGTCATGTCTTCTTAGGCTCCTGTTGGTTGTGACAGCAGACGCTCCTTGTTTCTGATGACCTTGAGAGTTTTGAGGAGGACAGGTCCAATATTTTGTAGGGCGCCCCTCTACTGGAATTCATCCGACGTTTTTCTCATGATTAGACTGGAGTTACGGGTTTTGGGGAGGAGGACCACAGAAATAAAGTGTCATTCTGATTACATCCTATGAAAGGGTCCTACTATCAATATGACATATCACTGTCGATGTTAACCTTGACCACCTGGCTGAAGTCATGTTGTCAGGTTTCTCCACTGTAAGGTGACTGCCCCACCTCCTTTGTTGTCCTCTTTGGAAGAAGGTCACCTTGGGCTGCTCATCCTTCATGAGAGGGAGCTAAGCTCCACCTCATTGAAAGTGGAGCATTCCATAAATTATCTGGAATTCATCTGCATGGGAGCTTTGTCTCTTCTCCCCCACTTATTTATTTATCCAATCATTCATTTTTATTAGAATGCAGTCACGAATACAGCATGGTTTCTCAATCTCTCTAAAGCTACGTAAAAAGAGAGAGAGAAGCTACATAGCAAAATTCCAAATCCACAGACAACATTTACAACAAAACTACATAACACTAGATTGTCTCTACTCACCCCAGAATACAAGTGAGTGGGAGAAAAACACCAAGAGCCATATGTGATCAGTGTCTATGCAGGAGGAAGAATCAGGAGGAAATGAGGTGGCATTTAACGAATCTAAGGACAGGAGAACCCCAGAATACCAGCAGGTACTCACTGGAAAGAAGGTGGGAAAACTGGAGAGCAGCAGCTGGAATCGGGCGGGGTTTGCCCCCTCTAAATAAGAGGCAAGAGCCAGGGGCCGTGGTGAGAACTGAAGGGGTCCCACACGAGGGAGAAAATGCTGGGAATATAATAAAAATTGAGCAGAATAGGGACAAAGGAAGGAAGGAAAGAGAAGATTCGGGCCAAAATGGGGCAGAGGAAGAGGCAGGAAAGCCCAGAAAACAAGCCACAATATTTTGGGGCAGAAACAACAGAAGAGGGAGCTCTTCTGAAGATAGGAAAGCTTTGTTGAAACTTCTTCATTCTGAAAGCTCAGGAGAACTAATTTTCCATGAGAATGAGTAACAGAAAAGTATCAAGGACATAGCCCATGCAAATTATTATTATTAAAAAAAGAGAATAAAGAGCAGAGTAACAGTCCTACAGACACCTGTAAGAAAGGCATGCCCAGGAAACGCATCAAACGTAGCCCAAGGGAAGAAAATGTGAGCCAAGGGTTTTAGACTGGGCAAAAGCGGCCTTTAGGCATAAGGATCATGGACAAATTGGACTATTCATCCCATGAGCCCTTCCTGAGGAGCCTACAAGAGATCAAGCTTCAGACACCCAAGGACTGGAGTCATCTGCATGAGGACGGTGGTGAGCATTAAATATATAGTTACCCACAGAACGTAGGCTGTGAGGGCTCAGTGGGAACATGTCTGGTGCATAATGGCTATATGCTCTGACGAGATAATGATACTATCATAAGGGGGGGGAATTGGAGAGTGTATGAAAATATATTTAATATTTTTAGTAAGCATATTGGTAGTAGCAGTATTACTCTGGAGTTGTTTTATGTGCAACATGGGACAAAACAAATAATTAATTTAGGCCATTCTAATTCTATCATCCCCCAAGACTTTGAGAAAGAAAGGAGATAGAAATGCAACAGAGAAGAGGAGATAGAAATATGAATTCATGAGATAGTTTATTTTCATATATGTGTGTTTGTCTGCCTGTCTATTTATTTTCTTGCTCTGCCTGCTGAAAGGCCTAGAAACAACGACCAACTGTGTTAGCCTGCTAGGGCTGCCATAGCAAAGCTTCAGAGACCGGGTTGTTTTAAACAAAAGATACTTATTTCTCACAGTTACGGAGGCTGGAAGTCAAGATCAAGGTGTCGGCAGGGTTGGTTCCTTCTGAGGCTTCTCTCCGCGGCTTGTAGATGCCTGGCTTCGCCCTGTGTCTTCTCATGGTCTTTCCTCTGTTTGCATCCTAATCTCTTCTTCTTATAAGGATGCCAGTTATATTGGGTTAGGGTCATCCCTTATGACCTCATCTTAATTTAACTCCCTCTTTAAAGACCCTATCTTCAAGTACAGTTATATTTTGAGGTACTGGGGGTGAGGACTTCAACACGTGAATTTTTCAGGGACATAATTCAGCCCATAACCCCAACCTAGTCCAATAACCGTGGGCCCCTCTGCTGCCCAGTGTCTGGTCCTATACAGTGAAAGAAACAAGGGCTGTTGGAGAGGCTTTCGGGGTGGCAGCAGAGTTCTCTTCCTTGACCTGGGTGGTGGTTACAAGGGTGCTCACTTTATCATAATTCATTAAGTAATATATTTATTTTATGTAGTTTTTGATATGTTTTATTTTACAGTAATGCTGTCGATTGAATATGTGTGTCCCCCACAAATTCATATGTAGAAATCCTACCCCCTAAGGTGACGATATTAGGAGGTGGGGCATTCGGGAGGTGATCAGTTCACGAGGGTGAAGCCCTCATGATTAAGGTTAGTGACCTTTTATGAGAGATCTCAGAGAGCTCCTTGCCCCTTCTGCCAAATGAGGACACAGTGAGAAGATGCCAACTGTGAACTTGGAAGCAGGCTCTCCCCAGAAACTGAATCTTATGGTGCCTTGATCTTGGACTTCTCAGCCTCCAGAACTGTGAGAATAAACTTCTGTTGTTTAAACCCCCAGTCTATGGTATATTGTTACAGCAGCCTGCACAGACTAAGACAAATTAAAAAATTGAAACAACTACAAAAGGAAAATTGGAACTACTAACTATTTGATCAAACCTGCAAAAATAAAAAAATGTAAAAGAGGGGCTGGCCCCGTGGCCGAGTGGTTAAGTTCACGCGCTCCGCTGCAGGCGGCCCAGTGTTTCGTTGGTTCGAATCCTGGGCGTGGACATGGCACTGCTCATCAAACCACGCTGAGGCAGCATCCCACATGCCACAACTAGAAGAACCCACAACGAAGAATATACAACTATGTACTGGGGGGCTTTGGGGAGAAAAAGGAAAAAAAATAAAATCTTTTAAAAAAAAATGTAAAAGAGGACACAATACTTTAACTAAATAATAGTAATTAAAATAAGACAGAAGGAATAAAATCAATTATATCAGTCGTTATATTAAATATGAACAAACGAAATTCTCCCACTAAAAATGGAGTTTGTCATATTAGGTGTTAAAACCAAAGCCGGCTAAAAACAATGTATACATGTTTAAAGGTAAGTGATAGAAAAGGTTACTATGATGGGTTGGTAAAGTGATTCTAAGGAAATACAACCAAAAGGAAAGCTGGAGGAGTAATCGAAAGCAGGTAAAGTAGAATTTAAATCCATGTTGTTGGCAATGGCAGGATTTCCTTCTTTTTTATGCTGAAAATATTCCACTGTATATATTCACCATATTTTCTTTATCCATTGACGGACACTTAGATTGTTCCTATGTCTTGGCTATTGTAAATAATGCTGCAATGACAATGGGGGTTAAGATTGGGGGTTTAGAAATCTCTTTGAGATAGTAATTTCATTTCCTTTGGATATATACCCAGAAGTGGGATTGCTGGATAATACGGTAGAACTATTTTTTAATTTTTTGAGGAGCCTCCATACTGTTTCCCATATTGGCTTTTCTAATTTACACTCCCACCAACAATGCTCAAGGGTTCTCTTTTCTCCACCTCCTTTCTGGCACTTATCTCGTCATTTTGATGACTGCTATTCTAACAGGTTTGAAGTGATAGTTCATTGAGGTTTTGATTTGCATTTCCCTGATGATTAGTGATGCTGAGCACCTTTTCATGTACCTGTTGGCCATTTGAATATCTTCTTTGCAAAAATGTCTATTCAGATCCTTTACTCATTTTTTAATTAGATTATTTATTTTTTTGCTATTGATTTGTATGAATTCCTTATATATTTGGACATTAGCCCCTTATTAGATTTATGGTTTGCAAATCTTTTCTCCCATTCTGTAGGTTGCCTTTTCATTTTGTTGATGGTTTCCTTTGCTGTGCAGAAGTTTTCTAGTCTGGTGTAGTCCTGCTTGTTTTTTTTTTCTTTTATTGCTTGTGCTTTTGGCATCATATCCACAAAATCATTGTCAAGATCAACGTCAAGGAGCTCTTTCCCTGTATTTTCTTCCAGGAGTTTTATGGTTTTACATTTAAGTCTTTAATTCATTTTGAGTTAATTTTTGTGAGTGGTGTAAGATAGGGGTCCAATTTCATTCTTTTGCATGTGAATATCTAGTTTTCCCTGCACCACTTATTGAAGAGACTGTCTTTTCTCCAGTGAGTGTTCTTGGTTCCCTTGTCAATTCTTAGTTGACCATATATATGAGAGTTTTTTCTGGACTCTTGGTCTGTTCTGTTCCATTGGTCTATGTACCTGTTTTTATGCCAGTACCATGCTGATTTAATCACGACAGCTTTGTAGTATAGTTTGAAATCAGGAAGTGGGATGCCTCCAGCTTTGTTCCTCTTTCTCAGGATTGCTTTGGCTATTCATGGTCTTTTGTGGTTCCAAACAATTTGAGGGTTGTTTTTTCTATTTCTGTAAAAAAGTCACTGGAATTTTTATAGTAATAAAATCTTAAAGATTTTTTTTAGTGATAAAAATCTTAAAAATTCTATGAAAGAATAAATGCTGGAAAGTAGTCAAGAATATATGAGAGAGAAGGTTAATGAGGGGAAATTCATCTTATCTGGTTTCAGACGATACAATAAAAGTCTACAGTAAAATCAATGTGGTATTTATGTCAGAAAAGGCAAATAGATTAGTGAAATAGAATAGGGAGTCTGAAATTAGAGCCAGGGGAGAATTTAATAAACGACAGAAGTGATGGTTTACTTTGGTGGGACAAGAAGAGATTGTTTAATAAATTTTGCTGGCACGATTCGCCATACATCTAGAAGAAAATAAAAATGAATTTCTCTCTTATATTTTATTCAATAGCAAATTATGGCTGCATTATAGAATTAAATACAAGAAGCAAATTAGCAGATTCCATGTATAATTTAGGAGCAGGGAGACTTTCTTTACCAGACTGATAGTTCAAAAGCTTTAAAAGAAAAGATAGACATTTTTGAATATGAATATGAATTTTGAACGTTTTTGAAAAATTAAAAGCCTTTGTATGGTGAATGATATTATAAACAAAGTCAACAAACAATAGATGTGAAAAACATTTACCAGAGATGACAACACTTATTTCTCTCTGTTACATACGAAGAGCTCTTACAAATTGACAATAAAAAGCTGATAAAAGAAACCCAATAGAAAAACGGATAAAGAATGTGTATAGGGAGTTCATGAAAGCACAAATTAGAAAAGCCAGCAAACATCTGAAAAGAGCCTTAAATTTATCAACGGTAAAGGAATCACAAATTAAAGTAACTACGTGATAACATTTAAACCCACCAGAGCGTTTAAAATTAAAATAATACAATACATGTAAAATAAAGTGTCAACCCCCATGCATGTATGTGTCTGTATGTAAATGTGTGCATATGTGTGCGTATTTACATCTGCACATGTCTTTATGAGCGTGGAGAATTAAGAAAGGCTTCATTCTAGATTGTTAACACAGGTCACTCGTGTTGGTGTCGGAGAGTCGAGAAGAGACAGGAAGGAAAAGGAGAGGAGGAAAAGTGAGCCAAACAAGAAAGGAAAACAAAAAAATAAGACTCTATTTTAAAAAGCATTGATGAGGGGCCGGCCCTGTGGCCGAGTGTTTCAGTTCGCCGCTCTGCTTCGGCAGCCCCGGGGTTTCGCCGGTTTGAATCCTGGGTGTGGTCATGGCACCACTTGTCAAGCCATGCTGAGGCGGCATCCCACATGCCACAGCTAGAGGGACCCACATCCGAAAATGCACAATTGAGTACCGGGGGTGGGGAGGGGGTTGGGGAGGGGGTTGGGAGAAGAAGGAAAAATAAAATCTTAAAAATAAAAAGCATTGATGATATGAGTATATTTATGCATTTATGTGAAACTGCATATATGAGTGTATACACAGGTAGACATCTTTTACAAGGAGAACATTTCCCTCAGAATCTTGAAGCCATTGGTCTATTGTCCCCCCTCATTTTATTAGACGTTAAAAAAAAACCTATAGAAAAATTGGAATAATAGTCCAATAAACATCTGAATGTCCTTTACCTAGATTCGACTATTGATAACAGGTTGATAAATTTGCTTTCTCTAGAAGTGCGTGTGCCTGCATGACCCATATATCTGTATTTGTGCATACACATTTATTTTCTGAACTATTTGAAGGTAAGTTGCAGACATAATGGTACTTCATCCCTAAATCCTTCAGTCTGTATCTCCTAGAAGTAAGGACATTTTTCCAATATAATCACGATACTATTATCACACCTAAGAAAATTAACACAAATTTCATGTCTTCTAATATCCTTTCCATCTTCGCTTTTCCTAGTTGTCCCAATGTTGCACACAGGTTCATTGTTTTCCTTTTTTTGAACCAGGATCCAATCAAGTTGTGTGCATTGCATTGTATTGTTATTCCTTTCCAGGTGCTTCAAATCCAGACTTTCCCCCATGATATTGACCTTTGGAAGAGTCTGGGCTAGCTGTTGTGTTCAATGTCTCTGCATAGCATGGGCTAATCCTCCCTGATCGCATTTGACCACATATTTATCTCCAGAGTTACCTGGAGCAGAGTACTGACCCTTGGTTGATGTTACAGACTGCACTAAATTCTCTATTTTTTTGGTGCCTACTTCTCTGTCCTACTGTCTATTATGCACAGTGTTTCTCGTTCTTGGGCATCCAGGGTCCTTGGGGGTGGACCAGCCCTTCCCCGCCCTGGGCTGTCACCCCTTCATGCTATTCTCTTTGCTGTAGCTCTCTCATCTGGGCCTCAGCAGTGACCACCTCATCATCTGTTCTCTCTCCCCATAAATTTTGTCCTAGTCTAGGTTAAGTACAGGCAAAGGCTAACGAGCTACCACTGTGCTAGGAAGTGCAATTCCAGGTACAAGGAGGTGACACAGAGGAGGAGCAGAGCCAATATGAGGATGTGCTGGCTGGTTAATTACAACAGATTACCCGATCTTGTGGGACCACCCCGTGAGGGGTCCAGTGGTTCCCATCCCCCATTAGCCAAAGGTTTATCCCGTGAAACACTAACACCCCCATACTTCCAGGCGCCCAGGTGTGAGAGCCTGAGAGTGCTGCAGTATCCCATGCCCCAGTGTCAACAGGGAAGGCCGAGGCAGGAGTCAAGACTTGGTTAGGTGTCACCTGCAGAACGTCAATTGAAGCCTTCCCAGCACTGGTTGGTGCAGCTGTGACTGGGACAAGAGGTGAGGCGGAGAGGTTCTGAGAGGTTTCCCATGCACAACTCTGGCTGATGGTCTGCCCTCGTTCTCTTTGTCATCATTGACTTAACACCTTTTTTTATTGTTTACCGTGATTTAGAAGAGGTGACAGAGAGAAAGAAGATAAATGCACAGAGTCAATCCTTCACAAATCCTCTTCATTTGTTTTCTGTACTTCCTGAAATATGAAGATATGAAGTCAGTGGTGTGCTGGGGAATGCTGAACGACTGGTTTTCTGGGGAAAAAGTCCTGATTTGTAGCATTTGCTGATTTCCATGGTGTAAATACTGTCACCATGGCCAATATCAGGCTCCCAATATAATGTCACTGAATGCTGAGTTGGGAAGAAACGCACACAACTAGCTTCTGTGAGCCAGTACAAGCTGACCCCAGCACGCCCCTGTGTGAATTGGACATTAAGTAATGAAGGCCAAAGTGTGGGATGCTTGCTCCATGGTCAAGTTGTGAGTAGCAGAAAAAGTAAGCAACAAACAAAATCAAAAGAGCAGTCTTCCATTAGTTGACCCTTGATATACAACAGATAACCAGCTTGCAAATGAAATATTGGAAAAGAGCATGTTCCTAAGATGGCAGCTGCTTATATTTCTCAGCTATGTCTGACTTTTTTGGGTTACTTCCAAATCCAAATAAAAATCAATGACAGCAGAAACAACAACAAAACAGAGAGAGTTTGAGGAGGATGCAAGGAAGAAGTGTATTCTATTTGTGAGCCCATGGGCTTCACAGCAAAACAGGCCTAGGATCTGGTCTCCATTCCCACCCAAACAACTATAGAAATTCTAAGTACCCAGCCCTCCCAGTAACACCTAACCTCAGTGTACCCAGGCACACACACTTACTCACATGATCTGTTTCCTAGCAAAGGGACTTTCTTTCATGAAACACATCAATATCACATGGTGAGCTTTGCCCAGGTCCCACTCTAGACAAATTAAATAAACATGTCCCTATGATTCTAATGTGCCTCCAGGGTTGAGAATCGCTGCACCAGTTGGTGTATAAACACAAAATGACTTCATGGCCCTGGACGAGCCATGCCTTTTGGTGAGTCCTCAAGGGGCGTCATTGAAAAATCAGAGCTCACTTGTCTAAGAAAATGCTTCCAATGGCTTCAGTTGTCACTAGAAGACCCTTGAGGAAATGGCTTTGAGGCTGATCCGCGTGTGTATACACACACTGGATCCTGAATGGCCCAGGGTAGTGGTCTAACAACAATGGGCTGGCACCTGCCCACCTTATTCCAGTTCTGTGGAATCTAAGCAGGTGAGCTCCTGTAAGGTGGATGAACGTCAACCAGGTGCTTCCACAACAGTGTGCAGAGGAGCTTGTTGCTCTTCCAGGTCCTGGCTGGATGGAAATGGTCGTAAATCCTGAGAGGTCTTAGTGATTCAGCCAGACTGTTTCCCCAGAGCTCAGGCAGCCGACACACCCTCAGCCCATTTATACGGGGCTTGTGTTCACATTGATGCATTTGCTGTCCCAGCATTTCAGACTCTGGCATCCAAGTCTGATCTTACCAATGATACTTTTCCTTTAATGGATTCTGATCATATGTACTCTCAGATCCTGCCCTTTCTAGGCCAAAGCAGCCCAAAGCTTGCAGCCTGTCCTCCCCAACAACACTAGCATCACTTTTGTGGCCCTCCTATGGGCAGCCGAGTCTCGGTCCCAGAAGCTTAGTTTTACAAATATGTAGCTGGGTAAATCCTGTCCAGTCTTATTTCATTATTTATATCAATTGGATGTTCTTGGTTGGAAATAACAGAAAATCCAATTAAGAGTGACTTAAACAAAAGAATATTCATTATCTCATGTACCAAGAATCTGGGAGGTAGACTGGTTCAGGCTGGGTTAATTAAGCAGCTCAGATATTATCAGAGACCCATGTGCTTTCTATTTTTCCACTCTGTCATAACCCTCATGTTGTGTATTGTTCTCAGGCTTGTTCCCTGATGTTATAGATAGGTACCCCAGTGCCCAGCTCATTGGGCAGACACAATGACACGAGAGGCAGAGGAAGAGCCTTCTTCTGTTATGTGTTTCCTTTTATCAGCAAGGAAGATCTCACTCTGGAACTTTCTATAAGTTTCTCCTAACATCTCACAGGCCAGAATTTCATCATACGCCCACCCCTAACTGATCAACAGCAACGAGAATAGATTTGCCATAAATGGTTTAGACTAGTATTTAACCTGCCTGCCTAAAGCACATTGCCATCACATATGAAAGAAAATTGGGGTTTGTTAGCAAAGTGAGTGGGGAGAAATGGTTGTAGGGCAGCCACTAACCATGTCTGCAGTCCCACACGTCTTGATCACAGCCATGCACTCAAGAAACATGCCTATCTTGAGCCCCAGAAAACTTTCTTGAGATCTTCATGTACATATGACATATTGTTGATTCCTTGCATACTCAACGGTATCTTTATTTGCCCCAACATTTCACTGACAGTTCTGCTGTGTATAGACTTTCAGATCCAAAGCACCTTCCTGCAGAACTTTGAGGTCTTGTTCCATCTTCCAGCACTCAGTGTGCCTGAAGAGAAGTCTTCGGTTAGTCTGACTCTCATGCTTACCTAAGTAGAACTTTTTTTCTCTCCAAAGCAGTTTTGAATTTTCTTTCTACCTTTGGAGGTCTGAAATTGCACCAAAAAAATTGAGGTGTAGAGCTTTTCTCATTCATCCGCCAAGGCACTTGGTCGGCCCTCGTAGTCTGAATATTACACCTTCACTTCCATTTTATTTACTCTTTTTTTCTCTGCTTCTGGAAGTCAAGTGAAACTAATATTTTACCTTCTAAGTCTGTCGCACTTGTTTCTTCACCTCTTCCACTTTTCGTTTGTGTCTGCTGTAAATTATGAGGTTTTCTTGGCTGCTCTTCTGGACCAGGGGTTGGCAAACCACAGCCCACGGAGCATGTCTGGTCTACTGCCTGTTTTTGTGTGGCTCACGAGCTAAGAATGGATTCTATATTTTCATGAGCTAAGAATGGATTCTATATTTTTAAACGGTGGAGAAAAATAAAAAGAATAATATTTCTTGGCAAGTGAAAATTATATGAAATTCAAATTTCAGTGTTTATGAATAAAGTTTTATTGAAGCATAGCCTTGCCCATTCATTTACCTTGAGTTGAGTGGTTGACACAGAGCCTGTACGGCTCGCAATGCCTGAAATATTAACTATCTGGCCCTTTACAGAGAAAGTTTGCTGATTCCTGTTTGAGAATACCAGCTTGGGTTTTAGCCACATTCATTCTATTATTCAGGTGGTCTGCTGAATGTTTTTTTCAATAATAATATTTTTAATTTCTAAGAGCTTTACTCTTTGGTTTTTCTTTTATCAGATCTATCCACTATTTCGTTATGAGTTTAATATTCATTTTTATTTTAAGCAAGTTTTTTATACAAAAAAGAGCACAAATCACAAGTGTAAAACAATAAATTTTCACAGAGTAAACATATCCATGTAACCGGCCCAAAGGTAAGGAAAAGTGAAATTAGCACCCCAAAATTCTCCTTTGAAGTCATTTCCCACAGAGATGACCACTATTTTGACTTCTAACCTGATTTTGAACTCTCTATGAATAGAATCATTCAGTATGTATCTTTTTATATACTCAATTTATATACTCAATAATATGTTTATGAAATCCCTGTTGTTTTGTGCAGCAATTGGTTGTTTATCTACATTTCTAAATATTATTCCATTATATGAATGTATCACTATTTATTTAACAATTCTGCCAACATTTTTCCAATTTTGGGCTATTACAAATAGCACTGCTATAAACATTCTCGCACGTTTTGAGGAACATATTGTGTATACTTCCGTTAAACAGGAGTAGGTTTCTGAGTCATAGGACGTGTTCGACCATGGTTGATATTGTCAAATTCTCCCGAGCAATGTATGAGATCCAGTTGTTCCACATCCTCGCCAGCGCTTGATACTATCAGTCTTTTAAACTTACGTTATTTCGGTAGGTATGTGTTAGTATTCATTGTGGTTTAATCTGTGTTTCCCTAATGACTAATGAGTTGGGAAAATTTCCACATATTTTTGTGAAGTGCCTGCTCAATCTCTTGCCCAGTTCTCTATTAGATTGTGTGTCTTTTTCTTATTGGTTCATAGGAATTCTTTATATATTTTGGAAACGAGTCCCTTGTCACTCTTCATGGTCTGCCTTTTTAACACTTTTTGATGACCAAAAGTTCTTTATTTTTAATGGTCTAACATAATTTTTTTTTCCTTCATGGTTAGTGCTTTTTATGACATGCTTAAGAAATCTCTGCCTGCTTCATAGCCATGAAGACATCCTCCTATGTTTTTTCTATAATCTTTTTTCTTCCATTTCACAAGTTGATCTTCCATTAATCTTTTTTTTTCTGAGGAAGATCAGCCCTGAGCTAACATCTGCTGCCAATCCTCCTCTTTGTGCTGAGGAAGACTGGCCCTGAGCTAACATCCATGCCCATCTTCCTCTACTTTGTATGTGGGACGCCTGCCACAGCATGGCCTGCCAAGCGGTGCCATGTCCACACCCGGGATCCAAATCAGTGAATCCTGGGCCGCTGAAGCAGAACGTGGGCACTTAACCGCTGCATCACTGGGCCGGCCCCTGGAATTGATTTTTGTTATTGGTATGAGGTGGTAGTTGTGGTTCATTTTTCCCACATGGATATCCAGTTGACTCAGCTTTATTGATTGAAAGGACTATGTTTTCCTATTGCGCTAATGTGCCTTCTTTGTTATAAATATAGTGACAGTGTACATGTGGATCTCTTTCTGGATTCTGTGTTCTCTTCCACTGCTCCTTTTACTCTGCATTGCACCAACACCACAGTGCTTTCGTTACTGTAGCTTTGTGATAAATCTTGATATCTGGTAATATAAGTCCTCTGGCTTTGTTCTTCTTTAAGGTTGTCTTGGAGGCCCAACCCGGTGGCGCAGCGGTTAAGTTCACATTCCGCTTGGGAGGCCTGGGGTTCACTGGTTTGGATCTGGGTGCAGGCATAGCACCGCTTGGCAAGCCATGCTGTGGTAGGCGTCCCACATACAAAGTAGAGGAAGATGGGCACGGATGTTAGCTCAGGGCCATTCTTTCTCAGCAAAACGGGGAGGATTGGCGGTAGATGTTAGCTCAGGGCTAATCTTCCTCAAAAAAAAAAAAAAAAAGATTGTCTTGATTATTCTCAGTCTTTTTCATTTCTTCATATATTTTAGAATTAACTTGTAAGTTTGCACACACATTAAAAAAAACTTCTGAGTTTTCTTTTTTTTTATTGGCACCTGAGCTAACATCTGTTACCAATCTTGTTTCTTTTTCCTCTTCTTCTTCTTCTCCTCCCCAAAGCCCCCCATACATAGTTGTATGTTCTAGTTGTACGTCCCTCTGGTTGTGCGCTTCTGAGTTTTTATTTGTATCACATTGAATCTATTACTCTGCTCGGGAAGATTTTATGTCTTTATAATATTGACTCTTCAAATTCATGAATTGGTCTTCTTTCCTTCCTTCCTTCCTTCCTGTTGTCTTTAACTTTCACTTGTGCTGTTTGCCTTTTGCTGTGTGTATAGATTTTACAACATGTTTTGTTAGACTTCTTTCTAGATATTTCGTTTTCTGATGCTATTGTAAATGACATCTTTTTTGAATTTAATTTTCTATGTGTTTGTTGCTAGTACAATTGATTTCTGTATTTTGACCTTATATCCAGTGACCTTAAACACACTTGGCTGTGCAATCTTTTCAATTTCTAATATCCGAACATGTTGTCTGTGAATAATGGCAGTTTTGTATTTTCTTTCTCTATCCTTAAACTTTTTTCCTTGCCTTATTGCCCTAGAAAAGACCTCTAATACAATGTTGAATAAAAATAACAGTGGGCAATCTTGTCTCATTCCCAACTCAAGCGGGAAAGAGTTTGATATTTCACCATTAAGTTACGACTTTTTTTTTGGTATTCTTCCTCAGTTTAAAGAGGTTCCCTACTATTCTTATTTTTATTATGAATGGGTATTGAATTTTACTAAGTGCTTTTTCTGCATCTATTCAGATGATTATGTAATTTAATAATGTGGTACATAATTTTGATTGAACTTAGAATATTAAACAACTTTGCATTCTTACAATATACCCTAGTTAATAATGACGCATTATGCTCTTATCTATCATTGAATTTGATGTAGTTGGATTAATATCTACCACATTGGTTACTGTTTTCTACTTGTTGCCCTTGTTCTTTATTCCTATTTTTGTCTTCCATTCATTTTCTGCATTTTGCTGTTTTAATTAAGAGTTTTATATGATTACATTTTCTCTGCTTTCTTAGCATATCAGTTGTACTTCTTTTTAAGCTTATTTTGGTTGCCCTAGAGTTTGCAATATACGTTTAAAATGAATCCAAGTCCAGGGGCTGGCCCCATGGCCGAGTGGTTAAGTTCGTGCACTCCGCTGCAGGTGGCCCAGTGTTTCATTGGTTCGAATCCTGGGCGCGGACATGGCACTGCTCATCAAACCACGCTGAGGCAGCGTCCCACATGCCACAACTAGAAGAACCCACAATGAAGAATATACAACTATGTACCGGGGGGCTTTGGGGAGAAAAAGGAAAAAATAAAATCTTTGAAAAAAAAAAATGAATCCAAGTCCACTTTCAGATAACACTATGCCACTTGACAAGTAGTGTGAGTACCTTATAATAAAAAGAAAAATTCTAATTCCCCCCTCCCATCTCTTGTATCATTGGTGTCATTCATTTCATTTATACATGCACATAACTTATCACATATATATACACACACACACACACTTACATAAGCACACATAATTGAATATGTTGTTGCTATTATTGTTTTGACAAACTGTTATCTGTTAGGTCAATTAAGAATAAGAAAAACATAATAGTTTTTATTTTACCTTCACTAATTACTTCTTGGATACTCTTCTTGTCTTTATGTAGATCTGAATTTCTGATTTATAGTTTTTCCTTCTCTCTGAAGAACTTCTTTCAACATTTCTCGCCAGGCAGGTCTACTGGGAACAAATTCCTTTGACTTTTGTTTGTCTGAAAAGTCTTTACTTCTCCTTCACTTTTGAAGGATCATTTTGCAGGCTACAGAATTCTAGGTTGGTGTTTTTTTCTCTCAACACTAAAGATTTCACTCCCCTCTCTTCTTGCTTGCGTGAGTCTGAGGAGGAGTCAGATGTAATTCTTATCTTTGTTCCTCTATAGGGAAGGTGTTTTTTTCCTCTGGCTTCTTTCAGAGTTTTTTATCTTTGATTTTCTGTAGTTTGAAGATGATATGCCTAGATGTAGTTTTTTGGGGCATTATTCCTGCTTGATGTTCTCTGAGCTTCCTGGATCTGTGGTTTGGTGTCTGACATTAATTTGGGAGAAATTGTCAGTCATTATTGTTTCAAATATTTCTTCTGTTCCTTTTTCTCTTTCTTCTTTTGGTATTCCCATTATGCATATGCTATAGTTTTTGTAGTTGCCCCACAGTTCTTGGATATTCTGTTATGTTTTTTTTCAGTCTTTGTTTTCTTTCTCATCAGTTTTTGAGGATTCTGTTGATATGTCCTCTAGCTCAGAGATTCTTTCCTCAGCTTTGTCCGGTCTACTACATCCATCTAAGGCATTCTTCATTTCCATTACAGTGCTTTTGATCTCTAGCATTTCTTTTTGGTTCTTTCTTAGGATTTCCACATCTCTGCTTACATTGTCCATCTGTTCTCGCATGCTGTCTACTTTATTCATTAGAGCCCTTAGCATATTAATCATAGTTGTTTTAAATTCCTGGTCTAGTAATTCCAACATCCCTGCCATGTCTGGTTCTCAGCTTGCTCTGTCTCTTCAAACTGTGTTTGTTTTCTTTCAGGATGCCTTATAATTTTTTTCTTGATAGCCAGACATGATGTCCTGGGTGAAAGGAACTGCTGTAAATAGGCCTTTAGTGATGTGGTGGTGAGGTGTGAGGAGAGGGAGGTGTCCTATAGTCCTGTGATTAGGTCTCAGTCTTTGAGTCAGCCTGTGCCTCTGGGCTGTGAACTTCACAAATGTTTCTCAGCGTTTTTCTCCCCCTACAGGCGGGACAGAAAGGTTAGGGTGGGCTGGAGTTGGGTATTGCCCTTCTCTTCAGGCTTTGATGAAACCCCAGCAGGTTCAGCTAAAGTTCACCTGAGGGCAGGGAAGAACCGAGTATGGTTCCCCTTTCCCTTCCTCTACTGGAAGCCTGAGGGGATTTTTTTCTCTGCTATTTACTGTGGGAATGTGGTTGAGCTCCTGGAGATAAATCTCACAATATTTTGGGGGCCCCCTTATGACTGGGTCTCCCTGTAGTTTTCAACTTCAGAGTTGTCCACTCGGAGCCTCCAGCAATTCATCAATTACAGCTCAGGTTTCCCCGCCCTGGAGCTGGTTCCCGCCCTGGAGCTGGTTCCCTCCCTGGCTTCCGCTTGTGAGTCTGC
The DNA here is from genome assembly GCF_041296235.1 of Equus asinus. Taxonomy (NCBI): domain Eukaryota; kingdom Metazoa; phylum Chordata; class Mammalia; order Perissodactyla; family Equidae; genus Equus; species Equus asinus. Next base: position 7,867,094 of record NC_091791.1, on the reverse strand, counting down.
TCGGGGAAGCTGTGACCCCCTGTTTTCGCCAGCCTGTGTCTTTAATCTTGGGGCAGAGGTTTGCCCTGTGTTCTCCCCTCTCTTGTGGATATAAGGAGAGTTGTTGATTTTTTCATTCTCTTCAGCTTTTTACTTGTTATTGGGATGAAGTGGCCACTTCCAAGCTCCTGACATGTGGCACTGGGAGCTGGAAGTTAACATTGAATTTGAATTTGCTTGTATTTAGGTCTTTTGCATTTGTGTTTGTGAAGGATATTGGCCTGTAGCTTTCCTTTCTTGGCGACTGCAGATTCTACTATAGCCTCCTTTTCACCCGTGTTTCTTACAGAGGGAGCTGCCAGTTTATAAACCCCATGGATTAGAATCTGGAAAGAACTGTTGGGAAGAGCACCTACACAATTTGGCTGACCAGTTGGTACGTGTGTTTGAGTCTGCCCAAGTCTTTCACATTTCAGTAAATTGTATCATCATCTATTGGTCGGTCAGGTGCAAACAGCATTCGCCCCCGATTCTTCTCTTTACCTCACACTTGGCACCAATATATTAGCAATTCCTGTTGGTGGTACCTCCCCACATATCCAAAATTCAAAGCATTTCTCATGTGTTCACTGCCATGCCCTTGTCCCAGCCTCTGTCTTCTGGGCCTGGATTACTGCCACTGCCTCCTAAGTCATCTCCCAGCCTCCACTCTTGCCCTCTGCCCCCACAATCCATCCTGCACTCAGAAACCAGAGAGATCTTTTAAAAATCTCTATCTAATCATGCCACTTCTCTGCTTTTATCCATCCAGTAAGTTCCATTGCAACCAGAGTAAAACCCAACCTTCTTACAGGGTTTCAGATAGGACCCAGCCCTTGTCTACCTTATAAATCTCATTTCCTATTGCTTTTCCTCTTGCTACTAGGATCCATCTTCCTAAGTACTCTATCAAATTACCAGGCGTTATTTTCTTTTTTTTTTTAAAGATTTTTTTTTATTTTTTCCTTTTTCTCCCCAAAGTCCCCCGGTACATAGTTGTGTATTCTTCGTTGTGGGTTCCTCTAGTTGTGGCACGTGGGACGCCGCCCCAGCGTGGTCCGACGAGCAGTGCCATGTCCGCGCCCAGGATTCGAACCGACGAAACACTGGGCCACCTGCAGCGGAGCATGCGAACTTAACCACTCGGCCACGGGGCCAGCCCCCAGGCGTTATTTTCTTTATAGCACTTATCTGTATAAAACAATATTTGTTTGTTCCCTGTTTATTTTTTGTCTTTCTTCCCCACACTCCTTGAGAGTTGGATATCGCTGCCTGCCACACCCCAGGCTTAGGACAGTGCCTGATCACGGAAGGTGCTGGATGTGCGCTTGTTGACTACCTGCTTTGTGTAACCATCAATCCAGTCCTATCTGCAGCTTATCTTTCAGCATTTCCTCAAACTCTGGTTGGTTGCAGACTCCCTTTCTCGTTTTTCAAGACTGCTTTTTAAAAATCTTTTAAAATATCTCCTCTTTTTCATTTCAATGGAACTCTGCAATGGAGGAGAGACAGGAGTGTGTACTTAGCCTGACTATGATTTTGGTGATATCAGACCTCACAATTACATGGTTTTCTCCAGAAGTATTTGATGTATTCATTTATTTCACTAGTTACTGAGTGTCTGCTATGAACTAGGCATTGTACTGGACACTTAGGACATATTAGTGAACAAAACAGGAAAGAATTCTGTCCTTGAGGAGTTTATAATCCAGCTAGGAAGACCTACAATAAATAATTAACACAACAAGAGGAAAATTATGTAGTATGTCAGAAGGTGATAATTCATATGGAAAAAAGAATCAGAGGAGGCTGAGGGCGATCCAAGAGGTGGGGGTGGAGGTGGAAGCAGGCTGCAGTATTCAGGAGGAGGGTCAGGATAGGCTCAGTGGGAAGGCAAAATTTGAGCAAAGACTTGAAGGAGGAGAGAGTTAACTAGATAGGCGTCTGGGAGAAGAGTGTCCAGGCAGAAGGAATATTCGACTCTCAGGTGGGAGCAAGCCTGGAGTGTTTGAGGAACAGCAAGGAGGCTGACGTGACTGGCACAGAGTGAGTGAAGGGGAGAGATATAACAGAAGAGGTACAGGAGCCGGATCACATAGGTTGTTGCTATAGACTGAATGTTTGTCTGCCCTCTAAATTCATATGTTGAATCCTAACCCTCAACGTGATGGTATTAGGAGGTGGGGCCTTTGGGAGTGATCAGATCATGAGGGTGAAGCCCTCATGAATGGGTTAGTACCCGTATAAAAGAGACCTTGGAGAGCTCCCTCACCCCTTCTGCTATGTGAGGACACAGCAAGAAGATGGCCATTTATGAACCAGGAAATGGGCCTTCGTGGAATCTGCCGGCATGTTGATATTGGACTACCCAGCCTCCAGAACTATGAGAAATAAATTTCTGTTGTTTATAAGCCACCCAGTCTTTAGTATTCTGTTATAGCAGCCTTAATGGACTAAGACAGCTGTATTGGCCATTGTAAGGGCTTCAGTTTTTACTCTGAGTGAGATGGTAGCCATTAGAGGGTTTTGAGTAGAGGGATGTTATTATCTGACTTATATTTTGAGAGGATTTCTCTGGGTGCTGAGCTGGGAGTAGACTATAGGGAGGCAAAAGTGGAAACAGGAGATCCATTTGGAGGCTAGTGCAGTGTTCCCACTAAGAGAAAACAATGACTTTAAACAGGGTGATGACAATGGAGGTGATAAGATATGATCAGATTCTGGAAATGTATTTTTAGTATTTTCCAATACATTATTATGCACATTTTAAAACATACAGAAAAAATATTCTTTCTTAATTGTCTTGTTTTCTTGAGGAATGGGTCACATTTTCCTGTTTTAAGTACTTTTGGATTATATTGTGAAAGTTATGTTGTAGAGACACTGGGTTCCATCATATTCCTTTGAAGAGTGCTGACTTTTTTAAGCAGGCACATAACTTGGTTGGGCTCCAACTATACACTGTCTTCCCTGTGGTAAGTGGCTGCTCAAATATCAGTCCGATTCTTTTAGCCTTAGCTGGGCTTCTGGAATCTGCCCTTCTCATACATGGTTTGATGTCAGCCAGAAATTTGGGTTGAGTTTACACCCAGAATTTGGGGCATCATTTTTGTGGTTCTCTCCTTTCCAACCTCTCTTCCCTCATTTTTTACCAGACATGTTTGCCCTGAACTCTCTTAGCTCTCCACACCAGAAAGACTAAAGGTTTTTTATGACACTTTTAACTGTCCTCCATGGTGAACGTTTGGGCCTTCCCTTGGGTAACACCCATCCAAAGTGGGAAACTCATCCAGTGTCATTCCCTTTTTCCAGGTGTTCACTCCCCTCCAGAATCTGCCTGCTCTAGGTTGCTCTCCAGTGCCTTTAGGCAGTTATATTTTGCTATATTTTTATATTTTATTATCTGTATAAGAAATCTATTTGATTGGAACTTCTCAGCAATAATCATAACTGGATATATTTTGAAGTTAGAATGTGGGGCTTGAGAGAAATTTGGTTTTTTTTCCAAGGAGTTTTAACTGGAAATTTGTAAAGACAGAGTTAATACCCACTGAGCTGGGGAAGATTGGGGGTGGTGCGGATTTTTTGAGGAAGATCAGAAGTTCAATTTTGGACACGTTGAGTTTGAGATGTTTGCTGAGTAGGCAACTGGATATGAAAGTACTGAATTTAGGAGATACACCTGGACTAGAAACATACATTTTTGGAATTCTCAGGATACAAATTTTATTTCAAGTCAGGAGACTGGGTGAGATTATCAAGAAAGTGAGTGTAGACACAGAGGAGAAGACCAAGGACCACGCCCTGGGCACTCCAAAATTAAGTTGGGAGAAGAACCAGCAAAAGACCAAGAAGAATCAATCAACATGGGAGGGAAACCAAGAGAGAGTGGTATCCTGAAAGTTGTATAAAGAAAATGTATCAAGGAAGAGGAAATGCTGCAAATAGGTCAAGTAAGACGGGGACTGAGAACTTGTTTAACAGGATAGAGGTCATTGGTAATCCTGATGAGAGCATTTTTAATGGAGTGCTGGGGGTGAAAACCTGACTGGGGTGGGTTTAAGAGAGAATTAGGGGTTAGGATTGGGGGTATTGAAGGGTGTATTTAGAAGTGGCTCATCAGCAAGTGTGGTGTAAAGATAAGGATGAGGGTATTATCAAGGTGGTGCTTAAAAGTACATGATACCTAGAATTATTAGTGATGAAAGGGAAGCTAGAAAGAGACTCGCAGTAAAAGTTCAATTGGCCCCAAGATTTCTGAACTGTGGAAGAACCTGCGAGGTGGGATAAAGGAATGAGAAGGTCAGGAGGATGTAAGGCTGTTGCAGTCAGAGAGCGGTACCCTGATATTTAGTGTTTCCATATTGGAGCAGTTCTGTATGATGAAGAGGTCTAGGACACAGTCATGGGAGAGGATGGCAAAGGTAGACGGAGGTCAGTGGAAGTTATGAGGTTCTAAGGGCTGAGTTGGATGGAGCATCACGCAGATAATGAAGTCAGCCAACACACTGGAAAGGTCTGGGGTAGAGAGAAAGACTGGATTGCTGGAGCCAGTTGTCAGTGCTGGATGAACGTGGGGAAGTAATTGGGAAATGAGAAGATGGCGGTGAGGAGATGTGGTTGAGGTTGGTACAGCTGGATGGTAGGAGCCTCACAAGAACAGCGGTCACGTGAAGGTAAAGGAGTGACAGTTTTGAAGTATTACCCCCATCGTCCTCGTCCCTGGGGTGTTGGCACGTGGGGAACGAGCGTTCCCGAGAGATCAGAGCCTTGGGGGAGAGCAAGGCTTCAGCTTTATTGCTCTTAGAAACATCAGGGGGATTATTTCTGCTCTACCATTCAAGCCTTCAATAAAAATAGTCAATACCAAATACTTTTCAGTCCCAGAGCTGTTACTGCTTGTCATTCTGGGCTCATAGTGTATTTGCAAATTGATTGTTTAGTGTTTTGTTTTACTTTTCAGGGTTAGTGGAAAGTCAATGAATAAATGTGTTCCCGCCACAAAGCCTTCTCCCGCCCTCTCACTTCAAAGTATTATTCCCTCCATCACCTCTCCTGCCCCATCTCCCCTGGCATCAGCTACCTTCAGTCCTAACCCGTTTTCAGCATTCAGGTCTCAGCTTAATGCCACCTCTTGAGATAGACCTTTCCTGATTGTCCTGGATGAGCCCCTCAAGACTCCTCTCCAGTCTGTTCTTCTTTATTTCAATAACCTCTTCTTTCCCTTCATAGAACTTACTCCAATTTAGAATTAATTTATTTATATGTTTCCTTTTAAAATAATCTATTTCTCTCATTAGAATAAGATTTCACTAGGAGCAGGGTCATCCGTCTTATTCACTGTCGTATTTCCAGTACTTGCCATAGTGCTTGGCACATAGCAGATATTTAATGGATATTTGTTGGGCTGGTAATGGTATCTCCATTTTATAAATGACAAAAATGAAACTCAGAGAAAGTGACAAAGCCTGGATTCTAGCCCAGGTCATCCAACTTTCCTATTTTCATAATCCCTCTTGGAATTAGGAAATGGTTTATTCTCTTTAATTCATCATGGTGGATTAAAATGGCCACAAATTCTTGATCACATTCTCCATTGGGAGGTAGTGCATATTTCCCACTCCTCAGATCTGGGCCGGTCCTGACACTGAATTGACCAAAAGGAGGCTGCAGACGTGAAGCTGTGCCACTTCCAGGCTCAGCCTCTAAGGGGACTGGCAACTTTCCTTCCTCCCTCTTAGAACGCTTACTCTTGGAATGTCTGAACTGCCATGTGAGACTCACTATCCTTCTGGAGATCCCACGTGACAATACCACGTGGACAATGTTCAGCTGTCCTAGCATTTCAGCAGGACCTCCAGATGACTCCAGCCCCAGCTACCAATCGGCTGTAACTTCATGAGATGTCAGGTGAGGCCAGAAGAAGAACCACCCAGCTGAGCCCTTTAAGCCCATGGCACTATGAGAGATATTAAAAGAATTGTTGTTTTCAGCAGGGTGGGGGCTAGGGTGAGGCAAAAAGGCAGCTAGGGCACAAAATGTAAGGAGATGCTCACTCTCAGGGGCCCACTCTGTACTTGCTTGACCTTGGTAGTGAATATCCTTAAACCTTGTACCCTAGTGGCTCTACTTGCCTTGCCTGAGTCCTGGTTTTCAGCCATGAGGTTTAAGTGGTTTTTACCCAGCTCTAGAGAACTGAAACACTGCTGGTCCCCGGCACAGAGCAGGTGCTCACTGACCCACACTGAACGGAATCCTTTAAGGCACGATTCTCAACTTCCAAATAAGGTGGTTTCCGCAGGAATCCCTGGCCCTGGAATATTTTGCATCACGCTTTCTTCAATGCACCATTTTTGTAGATTTCCCACATGTCTTTCCCTGCTGTTCTAAACTCTCATTTTCTCCACTTCAGCAAACATTTATTGAGCATCTGTTTTGGGCTGGGCACTGTCCCAGGAGCTCAGGGATGTGTAAGGAGAGGGCGGGGGACACAAACGAATGAGATGTAGTTCCTGCCTTCAAGGAGCTCACCATTGACTGAGGCAGCTCTCTGTGAACAGCAGAGAGCGAGTTCTGAGTGGGACTGAGGGAGCCAGCACCACTGCAGGAGGCTGTGGAGGGAGCAGGTCTGCGCCGAGACTGAAGGGTGAACAGGGCTCTGACCAGCAGCAGTGAGGGCACAGGACAGGGAGCACCCCTTGTGCACAGGCTGACCGTGCCAATCAGCTCCTCCAATTGTCCTTCTCTCTCCCTTTTGTTTTCTTGTTTCAGTCCCCTCCCCCACCTCCTTTGGAAAGATCAGGTACAAAGAACGTTTCTGGAGGTCTCTCGGGCACTTACCTCAATAGCCATTTAGATTGACTCCATTAGCTGCCACCTTTCTGGGCAGGATGGAGACCTGGGACCTGTTCCTGGTTAATGGCTGGTAATGGAGTCTCTGTTGCTCCTAGTCGTGCTCCATTGTCCTTTAATAAAACGACCTAAGGAGACTAGGCCCGTTGCTCCTGTTTGCAGATGTTCTATGAAACCCGCCTCATCCGATGTAAATACACATGAGAAAGCCTATCCGTGTTGGTGAAGCATCTGCGTTGAGACCCGTGTTCGAAGCTGGGCACAGCCTCACTGCCAGGTGCTCCGGGGCAAGCAGACGTTCAGGCTGGGCTCATTTTAATGTAATTCGTTACAGTTAGCATGTACATTGTCGCCGAAAAGGGCAGCCGAACGTTTCCAAACAGAGCATCTTCTCTGGAGGTTAAATGTTTACCTCTGTTCTGCTCACACGGTTAATCTGCAGTGAGCCCCTTTCCTCGTGTAGAGTGTTGAGGTAAATTCCTGTTGGAACGCCTAACAAATGCAGCCCCAGTTCTCCAAGAATTCTGCAGGCTACCGTTGACTCTCTGCTGGTGGGGAGGTGGTGGGGGGCTGTGAGAAGTTGAGTCAGAACCTGGAGGACACAGCTGGGCCCGGCTTGCAAGGGAAGCAAGAAATGGGAGAAGCTCTCTGTGGTCACCTGCGCGGGGCCAGGCAAGGGGTCAAGAAAAGCCCTTTTAAGGCTTTGTGACCCACTGGTGATATCAAGGCCCCCTAGAAAAGAATCCCCGTATTCTGGGACCCATGGCTTTGGGCTCAGTGGATATCTCAAGGACAATAAATGCTGTTCATAATGTAAATGTAAATGCATCAATCATGCTTGTTAATTTGTATGTTTACATAACCATTCTTATGTTGGAATGTCTAACTGAGGTTTGGCCTCTGAGAGTTAAGGGGGAGCTCGATTGGCTGACCCTCCTCCTTCATGGATCTGGGAGAGGCCGTCAATGTCATTTCTCTTTCTCCCAGCCTCTTCTCCCTTGTGCAGGGATTGCAAACTCACTGTCTCAGGGGCCGGGCAGATGATGTAAATAAATGTTGCATGGAAGGCAGGCCCGTGGTCAAGGGAGGCCCTGGGCTCTCTTTAAAGGGAGACATGACTCAGCGAGATTCCTGCCTGTGGGAAACACAGACCCAGTGTCCTATGTGGCCAGGTCTTTTTTTGGGGGGCCGGGGGGTGAGGAAGATTTGTCCTGAGCCAACATCTGTTGCCAGTCTTCCTCTTTTTGCTAGAGGAAGATTGTTGCTGAGCTAACATCTGTGCCAATCTTCCTCTAGTTTATGTTGGATTCTGCCACATCATTGCTTAACGAGCGGTGCTAGATCTGCACCCGGGATCCGAACCTGGGAACCCCAGGCTGCCAAAGTGGAGTGCACAAACTTAACCACTACGCACCACCGGGCCGGTCCCAATATGTGGTCAGATCTTAATAAGAGAAGATGGACATCTGGATTTTTCCTCAAAATCAGCAGAATGTTGATAGACGAGACAAAATGTGTCTGTCGTTCCCATTGGATGGGGGAGGAGGGGGTGGAAATCAGGCATCTGGATCCTAGTTCTCTCAAGCCACTGGTTGTGAGAATTTGGCCAAGTCGCATCCCTTCTTGGGCCTCATTTTCCTCATCTGGAGAGTCACGAATCTGGAAGATTCCATCTCCGAAGTGTTGTTCAGCTTCAGGATTGTGAATCCCCAGCACATGGTGTGACATGTACTCTACTAGGTGGTCAGTAAATTGAATGTGAATTAGTAAAAGAATGAATTATTCATCGGGCCTCTTTGTAAAGATAATTAGCCTCAGAAGAAGTCTTAGATAAGTCCCTCCTTTATCTTAACAAATTCTCCACTGTTTTCTAAATCTTCTTTTGATGATGTTTGCCCTCTAGATTTCAGTTTCTTTTTTCCATGAAACCTCAGCTTTTGGAAAAGCAGACCCCAGACTCCTCCTCATAAACCTCTGGTACAGGAACCCCAGGGTGGGCCGGCCGCCCTCTCCTTGGCAAAGCTTCTCCGGTGGTCCTGATGTGCTCCAGTGGTCAAGGGTCGCCCATGTGGAGACTGCACCCCTTCCACATCAGATAGGTGTGAATTTCTGAGAGAGCTGGACGCCCCTGAAGAAGTCCAGGGCCAAGAAGAACGCTGGGTCTGTGAGGATGCGTTAGTGGCTCAGCCGCTAGGAGGGAAGTGGCTGGTCCGCTTCATTTGTGCATGTGGAAGGACAGGTGACCTTAGGCGAGAGGACAACTGGAAAAAGACACTAACCTACTGTGTGCCACCCACTCTTCCCAGAGCTTTATTTCACTCAATCCTCAGGTGAAATGAGGCGTTATTATACCGCTTTACCAATGAGAGTGAAGGTTCAGAGGAGGAAGGTAGTTTCCCCAAGATCGTATAACTTGTAAGCTCTAGAGCCTGGACTCAGACTGAGAATTACGTGCTCCTAAGCCCTCCTTGCCCCGGGAGGAATCTAGACATGGTCTATCAGATTCGTCCTTCACTTGCTAGGTGAGCAAATGTGGCCTACAGAGCTCGCCAGCTTCACCAAGGTCAAGAGTGAGTGTCAGCAGTTGGGGCCACTCCTGCCCCGAGCGTTTTCCACGTCAGGGTGTGGCCTACTGGAGGCCTTTGGTGATGCATCCTGGGTGACACCAGGCTGGTGGAGCCAGGTCCCTAAGCACCAGGAATGGAAACTTTGAGGCACTGCCCCTTCTTCATGGCATCCTCAACCCCAAGAGTCACTTTGGAGTAGACTGCTGGCAGATCTCAGAGGCAGGGGTCCAGATATAGGCACCCCACCCACAGAACCCTTTCTCTTCCCCGTGGCCCCTCGTCCTCTCGTCTCACCTTGGGGTACTGTCAGGCTTATGGTCCAGGAACTTCACTCAGGGCCACACCAAGGCAGCAGCAGTGAGGGTGACCCAGTTCCTTGTAGCCGGCCTTTCCCCCTCCGCTGTCTGACTTGGCCTGTGAGCTCCACAGTCCCCAGCAGCCAGCCCGTCCTCAGATTTGTTCAGCCTGGTAAGTTCGCCTGCCGCTGAGCCACCTGTCAGCCAGCACCTCCCACACCAGATGGCTGCCCCCTCCTGCCCCTCCGTGGCGGTCCAGCCAAGCCCAGGCCCGGCATAAACAGAAGAGGACCTGAGTGGCCACGGCCAAGGTCAAAGTGTCCATCTGGACACAGGTATGAGCAAAGCTGAGGAACTGCCACAGAAATGACTTTGGCAGGAGAGCTGTTCCCAGGCTTTCAGCGCTTGGTTCCCTTGCAGTCTTGCTTCAAAATCAAAAACTGTGCTCAGACCCACAGCTCGGGCAGCAGGTGGGCAGACTGCCTGAAGAATGCCCTGAGAAACGCCCTGCAGTCAGGGTGGGTCTGCCTTCAGTAACCACCCAGGGCAAATAATCCCCTGTCTTTGTCAGAGAGAAGTTGACGCCCCCCCCACCGCTCTGCTTATCCAGGGCCGATGCGCCTGGTGCTCAAAGCCCAAGGGCAGCAAACCCTCCCCTTTCCACCCCCACAGCACCCCCTCCCCACCTCCCACCCGCTGGGAGAGCCTTGAATTCTGAACTTTTTTCAGTGTCATCCCTCCGAAAGACTTCCTTTTAGCTATTCCATTTGACCTCATACTGTGAGTCAGTCAAATGAAAACACGAGGCATTATTGTACCAAATTGTTTACAAAATAGAAAACTGAAGAGGAAACTATGCTTTGTTTTCTGAACAGTCAGAAACCTAAACAAACCTACTTCTTTTCAATTCTCTATGTGCACATAAGAAGGCCATTGAGATGGCCTTGCAAGAAGCTTGTTTTTATTTCAACCAGACCCTCTCCCTTCAAATCTCCTTGGTAGGTAATATATTCTGAGTGAAAAAAGAAAAATCCCACTACATTCTCAGTTTCCAAACCAGCATAACCCATTTCTTATTCTAAATGAGTCAATGAACATTTGTCTTCAGGGCCAAGATGTCAGTGTTAAAAAAGGATGTTTTGGGGCTGGCCCGGTGGCGCAGTGGTTAAGTTCGCACTTTCTGCTTCTTGGTGGCCCAGTGTTCACCGGTTCGGATCCCGGGTGTGTACATGGCACTGCTTGGCAAAAGCCATGCTGTGGTAGGCATCCCACATATAAAGTAGAGGAAGATGGTCATGGATGTTAGCTCAGGGCCAGTTTTCCTCAGCAAAAAGAGGAAGATTGGCAGTAGTTAGCCCAGGGCTAATCTTCCTCAAAAAAAAAAAAAAAAAAGATGTTTTAGGAAAGAAAGTGCCAATCCATAAGTCGAAGTCTGGGCAAGGATGACTACATGCATTAGCTGATAATTGCAGAGTATCCATGCTTTTTCCTTAAATCTTCTATTATTTTATTTTTTCTCAAGTGATAGCTTCAGGCAGACATCTTTGTTTTTATTCCAGTGTGGCCTACGTTGGATTTAATTTTTCAAAATGGCACCGGAAACATCTTAATTTCCCCAGTAACTGGTAAAATGTAACCCATAAGACTGATCACTTTCTTTTATGAGAGACACATTTGAACAGGGCAATCTTATTTATAGTAAACCTGTCTGGGATGGTGGGTAAATTTGGCGTAAGTGAATTAAATGTTGATCTTGCAGTTCTGTTGGACTTCAGACAAACATCTATGTTGACTGAACGCTGATTTGCTGGCGCTCCTCAAATCGTTGTTCTGCCGTCTCAGCATCCCAACTCTTGCCATCTTTTCCATTTGCTTCTTTATGGATGTGCAAGTCACCTGACAGTAGCTGCCTGGCCGAAGCTGGCGGTGCAGTTTTGCCATTCTCCCTCGGGTGTCATCTGATGCCTGCCATCACTGCCAGCTTCATTTACATGTTGCCAATTTTAGGGGGAAAATCAAATCTAATTTGAGCACTATTTTATCTCCTTATTTTATACACAGATGTGAGTACATTTGTCTCTATATTACATAACTATTTAAGCTTTCATTCCGACTGTCTTTCAGCACTTACTACAACAGACAACCAAAGATACAACCCCCACAGCGCCAGAAATACTTTTTCATGGACCTTTTTCTTCAAAGGCTATCAAAAATAGAATGTTATGAAATGAAGCGAGACTAGTGGAGGGTACAATAAAGTCACCAAAAATTACCCACGTGTCTCTCTGAACTATTTCATATATTCTGAAATTGCGTGCTGAGAAATGGTGGGTGGAAGGAGTCTTCTATGTTCCCAGTCTTGGCTCCTCCGAATGAAACATTAATAATATTACTCCTGCTGCATTTGGCAATATGAAGAAGTTTCCAGTAACAAGTTGTGCTTACAAAAATGTCTGTATTCATTGCAGGTTAGCAGAACCACAATTTATGTAGTATAATAGGTATATATTCCCTGCGCACATAAATTGATCAAGGAGTTACTGAAACCCTTGAGGATAATTCATTCTCCCAATGAAGGTTCACCAGGAAAAGCGAAAAAAGCGCTGTGTCAGCAAAACCTTGCTCCCATAAGTCAGGACTCAGTTATTCATTTTGGCTGGATGATCCTTGATGCAAATGCCTTACTGTTGGGGTTCATCCAGTCAACGAGTATAAATATGCCATTTTATAGGTGCAAAGACCTTATCTCTGAGTGCATTTAATTTGAAACTGAGGACTGTGGTTATTCTGGTAGGCTTTGTGAAGTGGATTGCCATGTGGTGTCGGAGCTTAGAGGCAGCAGGCAAACCCCAGCAAGATGGGAATGTGTTCGGTCAGCTTGGGCTGCTTTCACAAATACCATAGACTGGGCGTGCCTAAACAACAGACATCTATTTCTCAGAGTTCTGGACCCTGGAAGTCCAATATCAGGGTGGCACCATGGTTGAGTTCTGGTGAGGATCTTCTTCCTGGTTTGTAGACAGACGCCTTCTTGTGTTGTCACATGGCAGAGAGAGAGATTATCTCTCTCCTATCTCTTCTCATAAGGGCACTGATCCCATTCATGAGGGCTCCATCATCATGACCTAATGACCTCCCCAGAGCTCCACCTCCAAATACCATCACATTGGGGGTTAGGACTTCAGCATATGAATTCCAGGGGGACACAGACATTCAGTCCATAGCAGAAAGTGATGACTGTAGATGCTTTTTGGGAGGAGACCAAGAGGATGGCTGTTGATGGACCAGCAGGGAGGCGAGGAGTATAGGAGCAGCTGCTCCAATGGGCTTTGGTGGCTTATGGCAATGAGAAGTTTCGCCCACCTCATCCTGCCGTGATGAGGGTCCTTTGGAAATTTAAAGTGCCCTGAACTCCATGTCCCCCGCTTGACAAACCCAAAAGTTAAATGCTTAAGCTGAAGTTTGTGGTTCCAGGTCCAAAATCAAGGGAAAAAAGATGGTTCAAGGTTGAGCTTAAACCTGGAAGAGACTCTAGAGGGAGAAGGTTCTGGTGAGCAGATGGTATGCAAGAGAGCGGGACTGCCAACTTCCCACTCTGCTTGACCCAAGAAGTTTGGGAAACAGAAGACCTTTGGGTAGAACCATTCTCAGGTACTGCTTCACCATGTAAATCGCCAAGATCACAGAGATGAGAAACCCCTGGAAGTTCCTCAGATAAAACTCCTATTTACGGGTGGCATCATTATTCTCATCTGTGGGTGAGATGTCCTGGTGAGGGAGTTTCCTGTTGCATACGAAGACTTCCTTCTTTCAAGGTCATTTGGGGTTTGTGCAGAGGTAATTCACTAAAGAGAATTCTGGGCTCAGAAGTTGTTTCCTACCCTTGAACTGCTTAGATCTCGAGAATCCATAGTTCCGCATCACTGGCTGCTTCTTATCTCCCTGGCTGCCAGTCCTACAATCAGAAAGGGTCGGCAAACGTTTTCTGGAAAGGGCCAGATAGCAAATATTTTCAGCTTTGTGGGCCAGATAGTCTCAGTAGCACCTGCTCAACTCTGCTGTTATTGTGTGAAAGCGTCCATACACAATATGTAAACAAACAGGGATGGCTGCATTCCAATCAGACTTGATTTACAAACACAGGAAGAGAGCAGGATTTGGCCCCCTGCTGTGGTTTACTGACTCCTGCCCAAAGGATATTTGTTGGTCAGCTGGCTCAGGCAATAAATCATTCACTTATTTAATAAATGTTTACTATGCATCTACTCTGTACCAGACACAGTTGGAGTGTTTGGGATATATCAGTGAATAACACAGACAAAAGTCCCTCAGGTCGGTGTGCTCTGAGCTTACATTTCAGCTGAGGAGATAGATAAACAAATGTGATGATTGCCTTCTAAATATCTCTTCTCCATCCTTCTCTACCTGGCTCCAGAGATGCTCTGTGCCCCTAGTGGCCCACATGGACTACATCAATACACTCTCTTGCCTCCAGCTTCCTGCATTGGGTCCAGCCCACTACAGGCACAGACAAGGAGAGTTTTATTCCTACAGCACTTCAAACACCCAGTCCATAACAGCCCTTTGGGTGCAACTCTTTTTACAGATATCTCTAACTGCATACATACGTGTGTTTCTAAGCAACATAATTGTTCTCAAGACAATAATTTGGAGGCCCAATAGGATAGTGGTTAAGAGTATGGAGTCAGACAGACTTGGGTGACTTCTTGGAGCTTCAGTTTTCTCATGTGTAAAATAAAAATAATAATAAAACTGCCAACCTCATAGGTTCCCAAGAGTATCGAATGTGACAATGCAGGTAAAATGCTTGGCGCAGCGCCTCGCACATAGAAAAGCCTCAGTAATGGTAGCAATGATCGACATATAACATGTAGTATGTTACAGGTCATGTTGGTGAGTTACTTTAAATATTGTGCTTACCGTTAACACATCCTTTGGTGTCATGAGTACAGTAGAGCTAAAGGCAGGTACGTGGAGAGAGATTCACTTGGCTTGGTACAAATGTGTCTTATAGTGATCCCTGAAGGGGCCATTAGAGCCACTTCACCCCACCACCACCACCACAAATATTTCAACCAACCAAACAAAAAAACAACAGGTTCCCACAACCACCAACCTTGAGACAACAACTCTCATCTTGAGTCCTTTTTTTAATTCCTGGGTAGGTGCCAGACCAAGGACCGTTTCTGAACAGTGTCATCTACTTTGTTTGGAAAGAGACGTGGTATAAGTAAGAATATATATACATATATATATATATAGGTTCCTGGGCAGTTGCCATTGACCTGGGCAGCTGTTTGGGATTGGAAGATCAGAGACAAGGCAGTCTGGTATAGAGGCATATGGATGGACATATGTGAGTGGGCATGAAGTGTGAAGATTCTTATATCACATATTAATGTTCATCAGGAAGCATCTACTACAGATGCAGAACTGAACAACAAAGTAGACAAAATGACTTGGCCAAATGACATTAACCAGACTTCATCTTTGGCCACCTACAAGTGGCAATATAGGCACGTGAATGGAGGGGCCCTAGTGGCAGAGGTGGAGGCTATGCATGAGTTCAACAGCATGGACTTTCACTTACCAGGGTCAGTCTAGCTATTTCTGCCTCTGACAGTCCAACTTGTAGCAACAGAGACCCAAGCTGAACTTTCAATATGGCACTATGCCTTGAAGAAACCAACCAATCACTTGGTGGCAAATCAACCTCACTGGGCCTTTGCATTCTGGAATGGCCAATGGTTCATCCTCAAAGGGAAGGATACCTATTCCAGGTATGGGTTGGCTTTTCCTGCCACAGAGGCTCAGCCAGCACTATTATCTGGTGGCTTATGGAATGCCTGATCTATAGGCATGGAATCCTACATTCTGCAGCATTCAACCAGGGGACTCACTTCTCAGTGAGGGAGTTGTGGGGATAAGCCTTGACTGTGGGATCCATTGCTCATATCCTCTGCTGCACCACTCTGAAGCAGCCAGCCTCAATGAATGCTGGAACAGCCTTCTAAAGGCACAGCTGCAGTGCCAGCTTAGAGGCAACACTCTTGAAAGATTGGTGTGTCAGCCTTCAGAACACAGTATATGCATTAAATTAGAGACCCCTCTTTGGCTGGCCCTGTCTCCTCAGTAGGAGGAATGCATGGTTCTAGGATCCGAGGAATGGAAGCATGTGTGGCTCCACTTACCATCATGTCCACTGACTGACTGGGGGTTTCATACTTCTTGTTCCAAAAACTCTAGGTTCTGTTAAAATAAAGTTCCAACCTGACAAACACTACCTCAGTCAGGTGATCAAGGTTAACTTCAACAGTGATGTCATGTTGATAGCATATACTCCTGAAATGATGTGATGAGAATGGCAATTTTCCTCTGTGGCCTTCCTCCCCAAAACACATAAGCCCAGTCTAATCATGAGAAAAACATCAGGTAAATTCCAATAGTGAGACATCCTACAAAATCCTTGACTAGCGCTCCTCAAAACTGTCAAGGTCATCAGAAACAAGGGAAGTCTAAGAAACTGTCAAACCCAAAAGGAGCCAAAGGAGACATGATGACTAAATGTAGTGTCCTAGATGGGATTCTGGAAGA
The DNA here is from genome assembly GCF_041296235.1 of Equus asinus. Lineage (NCBI taxonomy): Eukaryota > Metazoa > Chordata > Mammalia > Perissodactyla > Equidae > Equus > Equus asinus. The sequence goes on along the minus strand of NC_091791.1, from coordinate 7,850,746 downwards.
GAAAAAGGACATTAGGGAAAAACTAAGGAAATCTTAATAACTCTTTATTAGAACTTAGTTAACTATATTTTAATTTAGTTATCATTTAAGAAGTAATACATTATTACTTAGTTAATAATAATGTATGAACATTGGTTTACTAATTGTGACAAATGTGCCATGAAAGAGGTTGATAATAGGGGAAACTGGGTGTGGGTATATGGGAACTCTGTACTATCTTCACAATTTTTCTGTAAATCTGAAACTATTCTAAAATGAAAAGTTTATTAAAGGAAAGTCCTTTGTTCCTAAAGGGGACCCACTCTTGCCAGGGGACACAGCAAGGGTCTCAATGAACTAGAAGCCGTGGCTGCTGCCCAGGAACTTTGGACTCTGCGCCCAGGGACCAGCAGATGAGCAATTGCCATCTTGGCAAGGTCGTTGGCTGATCTTGCCCTGGTCAGCAAAAGAAAGGGCATTTCTTTGCCTTTCTTTCTTTTTGATGATGTTTGGGAAATTTTTGTGCCGTATCATGAACTTCCTGCCCTCTGGGTTCTCTGCTGCCCTTACTTTCCATTTCCAGCAGACCCAGGTGGAACACACAGGACCTCCAGTCAGATCTCAGTACCCCACAGAACCAGCTCCACCGGCTTTTGTAAGGCCATCCGTGTCTTGGGAGCCAAAACGCTTTAAAAAACTCAGTGTTTCAAACTCATTTTTCTGGAAAAACAACATTATCTTTGTAAGCTATCCCCAGGGTGCCCTAAGAGCCTGTATAATAAATAATGGTGGAATTGGAATCCAGAATGGAACTTACCAGACTGTTAGGTGAGAGGCAGTGGAGTTTGGAGTTAGATGCAGGTTCCAAGCCCAGCTCTGCCACTCAATCACTATGACCTTTGACAAGCTACTTGATATCTCCGAGCCTCAACTTTCCTATAAATCAAATGGGGATGGACATCTGTTTCACAGTCTCTGTAATATTAAGGGAGATGACAAATCTAGATAGCACTTGATATTACTTTATTTTTCCTCCTTAAACCGAATTCTAGTCCCCCTTCCTGAAAGACTGGCAGTGATTATTGAGGGCCCCTCCCCTCCTTAAATCTCTGAAATTATCTTGGTGCTGAGAAAGCCAAGAAATTTTCCAGTCTTCCCATCCTCATGGACCTGTAAGAACTTTCAAATGCAGGCCTGTGCAGGGGTCCTACCCACCTCCTCACTTGCCATTTGTTGGTTCATTTGTTTGTTTATTCATTCATTCATTCACTCAACAAAAGTGGTTACTAACCGCATGTTGGGGGTCAGACACAACTCTTGGTAGCATGAGAAGCAAGCAGATTCGAGGAGTCTAAGGGACGGAGTATAGTGGATATCGAGGTGCAATGCCCAGAGCCCCCTTTAGGAGCAAGACGTCTATCCCTCCAGCCGCAGGATGAGCTGGCTGCTGATGGCTCACTGCTGTGTCCCTCTCAGGCCTAACCTTGGCCAAAGGGCATTGCCTTGCCCAAGGTCTGCTCCTTCTTAGGGGCGACCTACGCCCATGACTGGTCATTTGTGGGAGTACAAAGGTCCTGGCCCCTGTCTCAGCTCTGAAGGGCTATCCCAGGTCCAGAGCTTCTCGTGGGATCGATCAGCTGAGGCCTCAGTTGCAAGTGCATCTCCTTCCTTTGCCCAATCCCACTTCTCTCACTTTTATATTCCCCGTGTACACTCCCCGGTAAGCCTCTTGCATTCAAAGGGCCAGCTCAGAGTCTGCTTCCACGGAATCAGACTGAACACACCTCCCTGTTTTATTGTCCAGCTTCTTTAAGTTGTATCTTCTCCAATTTCAAGACTTAAAAATATATACTTAGTTACATAAATGTCTTCTATTCTTTTTTTTTTTTTTTTGAGGAAGATTAAACCTCAGGTAACATTTGCTGTCAATTCTTCTCTTTTTTACTGAGGAAGACTGGCCCTGAGCTAACATCTGTGCCCATCTCCCTCTATTTTATATGTGGGACACCTGCCACAGTGTGGCTTGATAAGCAGTGCATAGGTCCACGCCTGGGATCCAAACTGGCAAACCTCAGGCTGCCAAAGCAGAGTATGTGAACTTAACTGCTGCACCACTGGGCCAGCCCCAAATGTCTTATATTCTTTAACCATAGATTTATTCAAATAATCAAAACCAATAAACAACATTTACATTATTATGACAAGTAACTACTGTCCAGCGCCTGGTCAAATAGTGAGTTGAGACGACATTTTCTTCTCTAAGTTTCTGCTGTAGTGATCCAAGACATTTAAAGGAGGGTAATTACATTGCTTCATATTAGAATTATGATTTTCTTGTACAGTGTTGTTTGTTTGTTTTCTTGGAGTTTCTGATTGCCTTTCTCTTTTCTGCCATATCTCTCACGTTCCATTCCAATCTATTGTTTGGAACTCACTCCAATCTTCCTCTTTAAAGTGTTCTTACTGGAGATTACTGATTTATGATATAATGTAGACTGACGACTTTCTAATCCAGCTGTGTAGTCTCACCCTGGGAATTCTTGATTAGTTCCACCATTGACTATATCCCACTCCTTTTTGCTTTTTGGTTTTAACCTCCCCCCATCCTTTTTTCTGAAATTACATCCTCAGGTAATCTTCTCCAAAAAGTGGATTAGAAATAAATTCTCTCCACCGTGTATTTAAACGACTCCATTAAACTCTTTTCAATTACCCCTTCTGAGTGTTCCATCTGTTTCCAGCCGGGGCCTTGATCAACGCACAGGTTCAAGATGCTCCACCTGCAGGACTCTGAAGCTCTTGCTCTGCTGCCCTCTGGCTCTATTTTGGTTGATGATAAGTCTGATGCCAATCCAATTCTTGCTCCTTTGTCTCTCTGGAAGCCATTAGGCTCTTTTATTAATTCCTGCTGCTATGAAATTTTATAAAAATATGTTATATCAGTTAGGAATATTTTTAACTGAAATAAAAAAAAAAACAAAGCAAAACAAAAAAATTAACAGTGGCTTAAGTGATACACTTAACAAGCAGATGGTCCCAGGTTAGATGCACCAAATCAGTGATACCATGAAAGGCCCTTTCTGTCCATCCTGCTTTGCAAAGGATGTGGAAGGCAAGGAATCTTCTCATCCCTGTGCCTGTTCCTCATGGGTGAAAGACAGCTTCCACACCACACTGTGCACTGAGCAGGGGCAAACCACCTCTCTTTATGAGCTCTGAGTTTTATTGTGAGAGAACAGTGCCCCTCGCCCCCCATGACGTCTCCTCAGCACCTCATTGGCTAGAACCTGGCCATATATTGGCTCCTAGACACTTGCTGTGATCTGAATGTTTGCATCGGCCATAAATTCCTATGCTGAAATCCTAATCCCCAAGATGATGGTATTAGGAGTTGGGGCACTTAGGAGGTGATGAGGTCATGAGGATGGACCCCTCATGAATGGGATTAGTGCCCCTATAAAAGAAACTCCACAGAGCTCCCTCCCACCATGTGAGGACACAGCGAGAAGTTGGTTCTCTGCAACCAAGAAAAGGGCCTTCACCAGTACCTGACCATGCTGGTTCCCTGATCTTGGATGTCCGGCCTCCAGAATTTCGATAAATAAATGTCTGTTGTTTATAAGCCACCCAGTCTGTGGTATTTTGTTACAGTGGCCAAACTGACTAAGACAGCACTCACTGGTGAAAGGGCATGTAAGTTACTATAATTGGTTAAGACCAGTTACGAGTCCTCCCCTGGGGCCGCAAGGAGTATGCCTTTCCTGATGTCATAGGATCTCTGCCTGCTGCCTTGGCCCCAGAAATGAAGAACTGCTGGCAGGGAAGAAGGAAGGAGGTCGTTCTGGCGTAAGCTATGGAAATGTCTGCTTTCTACGTCTAGCTGTGGTTTTTTCACTTTCATGCTTTTAATTTGAAGTCTCACTTTTCCTTTTATTCTGGGAATTTTTTTCCCCATTAGTTCTTTGGTAATTTCTTCCCCTCTGTTTTTTCTATTCTCTCTCTCTAGAACTCTTTTTTTTTTTTTTTTTTAAGATTTTATTTTTTCCTTTTTCTCCCCAAAGCCCCCCCGGTACATAGTTGTGTATTCTTCGTTGTGGGTTCTTCTAGTTGTGGCGTGTGGGACGCTGCCTCAGCGTGGTCTGATGAGCAGTGCCATGTCCGCACCCAGGATTCGAACTAACGAAACACTGGGCCGCCTGCAGCGGAGCGCGCGAACTTAACCACTCGGCCACGGGGCCAGCCCCTCTCTCTAGAACTCTTTTAATGAATATTGGATCTCCTAGATTCATCTTTTATATTTATTAACTCTTCTCCTAAATTTGCTATCTTTTTTTCCTCTTTGCTTTATAAGATTTCCTTGATGTCATCTTCTAACTTTTGTATTTTTAAAATTTTTTATTTCATTCATTATTTGATTTCAGATTTCTTATGTTTATATGTATTTTCGGTTAACGGTCAGATGTGATAACAATTGTGCCACTGAGACACACGGGTGTTTATGTGTATTTTCAATTCTTGTTCTTTGTTCCTTTTTCTAATAGCATCTTATTCTTGTTTTAATGATGCAATATAATCTCAAATCTCTTTGAGGGTATTAGAGGGTTTAAAAAAAGTCCTTTTTTATTTCCTGAGTTATCTCTGTTTCTTGTAGAGTCATTTTTGCTAATGTTGTTTATTTCTCTTTCTCTTTCATGTTGCAGATTCTCCTCAAATGTCTGATACAATTAAAGATGAGGGGAAAGAAATCCCTGCTTGGGGGCCCGAGGCTGTGTTTGGGACTTGTTGACCTGAAGGCTTAGCATTCCTTGGGGTCCAGGGGCCTGGGAGCCAGCATCTGTGATGGGATTGCTTCGTGTGCCAGAATGAGGGGGCCTTTGTTCTGGGCCAAGAGCACTCTCATTAGCTGCCCTTGTTCACCCTAGACTCTTAAATAAATTGATTTAGAGAAGAGCTCTCTGGTTTTTTCCCCCTAGGTAGTAATGCCTGGCTGACCCCCGATGGGTCTGCAGAGAAAGGAATGTGTGAGTGTGTATGAGACTTGACCATTCAGAATAAAGATCTTTAACAAATGCCTATTTTCAGCCCAACTTCTCAGTGCTTCCCACTGGAGATCTGCAGTTTTCAAGTCTGGAGACTCTCCGGGTGCTTCTGGGCTGACTGCCCCTCCCACCCACCACTCCTGTCCAGGTTCCGCACCCGCTCTGCTGTGGTTCAACAACTGGGACTCTCCCACTGCCTTTGCACCATCTGGAACTGGTTTAAATTACTTCCTTATTTTCCGATGGCTCCCTTTGGTTCCCTTCATTGGTGTGGGCTCCTACGTGTTTTTATTCCTTCAATATTTTAATGAGGTCTCAGGAGAAAGGAGAATGTTGGGGCTGTGTTTTCACCTGGAAGGCTACTGTTGAGGTTGTGGGGTTTCTTCTTTTGACAGATTCATTGCTTTAACAAATTTTTATTTTAAATTGTGGTAAAATATACGTAACATAAGATTTACCCTCATAACCGTTTTTCAGCGTACAGTTCAGTAAGGTTAAGTACTTTTAAAATGTTGTGCAACCATCACTACCGTCCATCTCCAGAACTCTTTTCTTCTTGTCAAATTGCAGCTCCATGCCCATTAAACTGCAATGCCCCGTTCCCTCCCCCCCAGCCCATGGAAACCCCCTTCTACTTTCTGTCTCCATGAATTTGACTAGTCTGGGTACCTCATGTAAGTGGAATCATACAGTATTTGTCTTTTTGTGATTGGCTTATTTCATTTAGCATAATGTGCTTAAGATTCATCCATGTTTTAACATATGTCAGAATTTCCTTCCTCTTTAAGGCTAAGTATATTCCTTTGCGTGTACATACCACATTTTGTTTATCCATTATCCAGCAGCGGACACTTGGGTTGCTTCTACCTTTTGACCACTGTGAATAATGCTGCCATGAACTGGGGTGCAAATACTGTTGAGTTTTAAAAGGGCTGCTATGTAGGAGACTCCTAACAACTCAACTCCAAATCAATGTATTTGTATATAAATTTCCCATTGCATTGGGATGAGATCATCATCATCATCATCTTCATCACATTGTCATCCATATAATATCCAAGTGTATAGAGTTTTACTTGGCATACTTCTTCTAGGTCCATTTTCATAACCCATGAGGTAGCTAATGTTGATGGCATTATTTCCGCATTACAGTTAAAAAGTTTGAGCTATAGAGAGGTTAAGTGACTTGCCTAAACTAGCAAGAGGCACAACTAAAATTGCTGAATAATTCTACCAGCCTGAAAGGCACTGTTGAACTATTTTGTTTGCATAGACTCTATTGTGGGTTGACAATGTAGACACAGCCATAGAATGATTATCTCTAATCTAGTAAATTTAATGCAACTTTTTCTAACTGATGAGACAGGTTGACATCGTAAATTTCATATGAAAAAAGAAATCTGTCTGAAGCTTTGCCAGCTAAGACAGAATATCAGATATGATTTAACTATTAAAATTATAGAGATTCATTCCTCTTTATTTTTCATGGAGGGGAACAAGTTAAATGTTCCTGGGTTGTTGGCACTATTTCTCCCATTTGTATATCCCCTCTAAACATGAACATTATGTTATTTGCTCATCTGTTAATGACAGCTGATTATCAAACCATAAATATACATGTTGGATATAATGGTTTGTGAATGTTAAGCATTAGACAGTAATATTTGTGGGTATTTAGAGAAGAATTCTACAGCTTCATCCTGATCACTATCTAACGTGTCAGTTTTCTGTAGAATTATCTGATTCTTTGTGCTGTCAGCCGAATCATGTCTTAGGCAGAAAGCAAATTATTTTCTCCATTATTGCTATTTTTTCCTTCCTGTCAGTAGAGATTTAAAAAAAAACAACTCTCTTGTGTAATCTATGCTATAGATATCACAATTTTTCTATTTCTTTTGGAAAATAGCAAATGTGATTTCTTAAGACTTTTCATTTTCAAATCAATTCATATGCACTCAGTATTTTTGTACCATATATTGGAGAAAATAGCAGATATGAGGATGCTAAAGTTCAAATTAAAGAGCCTTCATCCTTCAGCCCTAAAATCCCACGGTACTTATTTAAAATTAAAACATATTTGGCCACTAGCGGTTTGCTCCCTGACTGCCAAGATGCATTTATTTATTTTCTAAGCAAAGCCGGAGTAGCCTGGTGTTTAAGCTTTGACAGTATGCTAATACATACTGCAGAAAGACACACGGATCCCCAGGGTGCAACCAGGAGCCTCTGAGGACTTTTCTCAAAATGTCTTCATTCTTCCATTCACCCAGCAAACAGTGATTAAGCACCTCCTAGTGCCAGGTCTGCACTCAGCTCTGGGGAAATAGGAAGTGTCTGTGCTTACCTGCAAACGGCATGGTCTTAACCTCCCCAAGCCCTTCCTCTTTGGCAAGGACGGAAATACTCACCACAAGGAGCTGAGAGATTAACTGTTTGACCCATAGATGACTCAAGGCACAGAGCTGCAGCCCTCAGAACACTCTTGGTTTATTTCCATTTCTTTTACTCTCCTTGGTCCCTTCCAATTTGATTTCTATTCCACACACTTGACCCAAAATACTTTCTTATCTTCCTCCATTTTTGCTGCTGCATTGGACCCCACTGACCCTCAAACTCTTGCCTTCCCTCCCCCCAACACTGCCCTGTTCTCTTCTTATCTCTCTGATCTCTTCTCTGGGGACTTTGCTCTTTCTTCCTCTTCTCTCTCCCACATGGTGAGTTTTCACAAAGTCTTTGCTCATTTGTCATATATTATTCATAATATCGCTCTTTTAGCATCAACTATCTCTTCAAGTCCTTCTTATTCTTTAGATATCACTAATGTCCATTGTCCTGCCTTCAATCATCATCATTACATTGATGACCCCAAAATTTACATCTCTGTATCTTTATGTCCAAACCCCTAGCTTGAATTTTCAACCAAATACCCAACTTAGATGTCCACCTTCAACTCACAATCTCTAAAGCTACATATATCATCATTCTCCCAAGTCAACTCCACTACTAGATTTTTCACTTTTTTCCTCTGTCAGTAGCACCATTTTCTCATTTATCTACAAAGGAAATATTAAAATTTAAACTTTTCTTTTCTATAACTGCTTTTTCATTTACTCATACTATTTTTATCGACTCTTCTTTCAAAACATTTCTGAGCAGAAAAGCATTAGATTAAGTCACAAAAGACAAAAGCAATTTAAAAATCACCTGTAAATAAATAAAAGAAACCCATAAACTTATTAAGCAGCATATGCAGTATGATCCCAATTTTGTTATAGTTGTATTGTTGGCCTGTGCATCTATCTTTCATCTACCAATCTAATCTATCTACAAATTTACATAACAATAGACTGAAAGAACATTCAGAAAATGTTGATGGTAGGTGTCCCTCAGTAATGAGATTATATTTCTTTTTCTTTTTTCTTTTTTCTGGACTTTTGATGCCCAGAATAGAATTAAGTATTACCCTTGGTTTACAACACACACTCATAATTGGTCCTTTTTATTTACCCTCTTGTTTACTTATTTGAGTATTTAAATATTTCAGTATTTACTTATTTGAATATTTGCTTGATGATTACCCTGGGCATCTATGCCCACCATCCAACTCAAGCTCTCAAACAGTAACACTGGCTTACATTTCCTGCGTGCTGCGCCCCAGGCCCACTCCCCTGCCATCTCCTAGGTCCTACCAGCAAGGTCTAAGGATCCCACTGGTCCACATCCTGTCCAACACTTGGTATGTCAGGCTTAATTTTTGACAATTGCATGGGTGTAAAATAGCATCTTATTCTGGTCTTGATTTGGATTTCTTTAGTACTAATAAAATTCAATATCTTATCACATATTTACAGGCTACATTTTTTCCTCTTCTGTGAACTTATAGACTTATGTCTTTTCTGTTTTTTAACTCGGTTGTTTGTTTTTGTCGGATTGGCTTGTAGGAATAAGACAAGGATGTCCACTAATGGCACTGCTATTCAATACTGTCCTGGAGGTCCTCGTCAAAGGATAATAGAGATGTGAAAAATAAATAAAGACATTAGGATTGGGAAGAAAGAAATATATGACTAACATTATTTGCAGATGATATTACTGAGTACATAGAAACCCCAAATAATCTAAAAATTTTCTTAGACTTAAAGGAGACTACAGCAAGGTGGCTGGATATGGAATTGATAGACAAATGCCAGTGGCCTTTCTATACACCAGCAATAAACAGCTAGAACATGTAATGTTAAGAAGGTTAATATTTGTAATGGCAAAATAAAAATACTATTGGGTCAGCCATGGTGGCCTACTGGTCAAACCAGGCTCTGCTTCGGTGGTCCAGCTTTGGTTCCCGGGCATGGACATATGCCACTTGTCAGTGGTCATGCTGTGGCAGCCGCTCACCTACAAGACTGGCAACAGATGTTAGCTCAAGGTGAATCTTCCTCAAAAAACCAAACCAAACCAAACCAAAGCAACAATGCTACACAACACCTACCATTATACCTGTAAAAAGATCTGCAAGACAAAAATTTAAAAATATAGAATTCTTTAATGAGATACATTCAGAAGACCTAAATAAATTGAGAGAAATTTTGTTCATGGATAAGATTTCAATTTTCCTCCCATTTGATCTATAGCATCAGCATAATTCTATTCTGTATTTTCTGAGGAACTTGACAAACTAATTCTAGAATATATATGGGGCAGCAAGAGGGCAAAAAGTAATAACAGTTACGACATTTCAGAAAAAGAGGAAAACATGAGGGACACTTGTCCTATCAGATCTAAAGTCTTATTTTAAACATACAGTAATTCAGATAGTGGCATCAGTGCAGGGATAGGCAAGTTGTGAATGGAACAGAACAGAGAGAACAACAACAGATCCCTACATGTGTGGAACTTAGAAAGACAACAGAAGTGGCACGAGAAATCAATGGGCAAAGAGTGACTACTCAATAAATCAAGCAGAAAAATGAATCATCCATATGAAAAATCAAAGTAGACCCTTATCAACTTCAAATGGATTAAAGTCTTAACTGTCAAAAGTGAAACTTAAAAATAGACATGAATATCATTCTGATCTTGAGCCAGGGTGGATTTCTTAAACAAAACCCAAACAAGCTAATCGTACTAGGAAAGATTGCTAAATTTGACTAAATGAAAATGAAAGCTTCTTCTTCTTTTTTTGTTAATCAAAAAACACTTTTTAAAAAGTGAAATGGAAAGCCACAAATTGGAAGGTGCCTGCAATAGAGATAAGTGAAAAAGCATGTGTCAAGAAAATATGAAAAACTCCTGTTGGTTCTTAAAAAAGATAATAACACAATGGAAGGATGTTGGCTTTATATTTTCACAGTAAAAGTGTACTACTTATGTAATAAAATGCATATTCTGAAGACATTAGAAAATTAAATGAGAAATTTAAAAGAGAAGTTGTCATCCATGAACATACGCTTTCTCTCCATTTGGGTCTTCCTTAACGTCTCTCATTAAAAGACTTCCTAATGTTTCTTTTTATGTTTAGATCTTGTTATTTCTAATAGGTTTTAAAGATATAAGATAAAAAGAGACTGAGTATTAAAATAATTAATATATAAATATTTCTTACTACCCAATAAGAAAAATACTCAACACAATAGAAAAATAGCCTCAGGCTAAGAACTTAATGAAAGAAAAATACAAATGCAAAATAAACATAAAAATGTTTTGTCTCACTAGCAAAGGACTAAATTAAAATAAAAACAACAATGAAATACTATGTCTTTCATTTCCAAAGATTATAAGAATGATTATATTCAAATGAGACAGTCATTCTCATCTACTGGAGTTGGGTGGGTAGGGCGATTCAACATTTCTGGAAGCAATTTGTTAGTATGTATCAAGAACCTTTAAAATGCTCATAATTTTTCATCCAGTAATCTAACTTTTAAAATCCATGCCAAAAACGATTATAGACATTGTCAAAGTTTATAAATAATAATGTTCACTACATCATTATTTGTAACAGCACAAGACCGGGAACAAAAATAAAATAAAAAAGGGTAAAATAAAATGAAATCTATCCATTAGATGGACTATTGTACAATCTTTTAAATTCTTTTAATGCTTGAATAAGCTCATAATTAAAGTCATATAAAATAAAACAACCATATGACATCAATTTTTATCTGTGAGATTAAAAAGTCTGGTAACACTAAGTGACGGGAAAGATATAATGCAACAGGCGGTATCACCCATTTCAGGTGTGAGTTCAAACGAGCACAACTTTTTTGAAGGAAAATCTAGCAGCATTAATAAAAATTTTAAATGAGTATATCTAGCAATTTTACTTTTGAAAAATTCCTATAGATATATTTGTATAAGAGTACAAAGACTTTTGTAAAACAGTTTTCGTCGCATTGTAATTGAAATGCTCTAAATGTGTGTCAGTAGATGACTTGTTAAATAAATTACAGTAGATGCATATGATGAAATACCAACCACCCTTACGAAATGAAAGAGAACACATGTGTTGAGATGAAAAGGTCTCAAAGGCGTATGATTAAGGGAAGAAGGATATGTCTTAGTGTAGATTTCCCTGGAAGCAGAGTCTGAGGCAAGGATGTGGGTGCAGGTAGTTTATTCGGGCAGAGGGAGTGAGGGAGCCGGGAGGGTGAGACGGGGAAGAAGGAAAAGCAATGGGGGACTGTCTTCACAGAATGTGGCCATCAGCGTCTTGACTCAACGGGGCCCTCCTGAGAAGAGTGTGGAATGGCTCCAGAATTGTTCCCTGGTGGCAGGACAGGAGACAGTCTTTGGGACAGAAGGTGAAAAAATGGACAGCTCATGTGAGAGGAGTTGGCACTCACAGAGAACTGGGGCTGAAAACAGGGGTTGGTCCAGGGGTTGTGACCTGGGGTACAAAATGAGTCTACTACAGACTGATTCAGTTTGGTTAAAGAAAGAGTTCACATATAGACACAGAGAAGCCCTCTTAACTGGGATCGTATTAACGGATGCCCTTCACTCCCTTGATGACACATGGTCCGTGCTTGTGTAGAAGGCTTGGGACTAGTGGATTACTCTCTAGAGCAGAGGCTCTCAACTATTATGGAGCATCAGAATCACCTGGAGGGCTTGTGAAGCCATAGATTTCTGGGCTCAACCCCCAGAGTTGCTAATTCAATAGTTCTGGAGTGTTTATGTAAGGGAGCTGAACACGGCAGGGACCCAACAAATATCAGGGGATTTAACTGGCTACATTTTTGACTACATTTTGTTAAACTGAGTTTAAAAATAGTTAGAAACTGTATGGCTATATAGACCAGAGCTAACCACATGCAAATCCTAAGACCCAGGAATCCTCCCCCCAGGTCTTCACTCACTAGAAAAGCTCACAGAGGTGCATCAAGAGACATGATGGGAATGTTGATAGCATCAGTCTTCATAATAGTCCCACACTGGAAACAATCCAAATGGCAGCATTAGAATGGATAATGCATTGTGTTACATCACACAATGGGATGCTCACAGCAGTGAGAACAAATGAAGAACCACAACGTGAAAAACACAATTGAATCTCAAGCACAATGCAAGGGAAAGAAGTCAGGCGCAAAAGAGTGCTTGCGGTATATTCAGTTGATACAAACTTTAACAACAAGCAAACGAACCGGTGGTGATAGAAATCTTGAGTAGTTACCACTGGGGGAGGGAGAACAAAGGGCCCTGGGATGCTGTGAGGTTCTACATCTTGAGCCAGGGTGGTCATCTGGGTGTGTTCACTCTGTAAGACTTCATAAAGCTATTTATGACCTGGGTACTTTTCTGTCTGGAAGTCACACTTCAGTAAAAAGCTTAAAAAGACAAAAGACAAAACTGGCTGGATGATTGGAAGCATAGATTTGACAAACACAACGAGCAGGAATTCCGGGTGTTGGAATACGTAGGGGAGATGCAGGGAAGCAGTGAGGAGAATGCATCAAGAACACATCCTCAAGGCTCTATGTATTTCTAGGGAGGAAAAACAAAACCTCTGACAGTAATGGCTGTTTTCTTTTCTGGATGACACAGCAAAAATGTCTGTCACCTGATGAGACAGGAGAGTAGCCATCTGGAAAAGTAAACAATCTAAACTTCACACTGTACATTAGGATCAATTCTAAATGAACCAAAGATTTGTGTGTAAAGCAGAAAGCCATAAATCTACTAGAAGAGAAATGAGAGAATTCTTTTAAATCTCAGAGTGGCGAAGGCCTTTCTAATTATGACACAAAAGCAAGAAAACACCAATAAATTCGACTACACAATAGTAAAATCCTCTGGCAACCACAACCACATCACACACAGAAAGAAAGCAAACAAAAATCCTACAAAGCAAAGCCAAAAGCCAAATCAAAACTGAACGATAATTGTAATTCATTTCACAGTAAAAGGATTAGCCTTCTTAATATGTAAAGAGCTCCTAGAAATTGATAAGAACCCCCCCAAAAACTCAATAGAAAAATAGGCAAATGATATGAACGAACAGTTTACAGAAAAGGAAATACAAACTTCTATTAAACACATGAAAAGATGTTTAACCTCTCTCAAAATAAGAGAAAGGCAAATAGAAATGAGGACTCTATTTTAAACCTATTGGATTGGAAGAACAACATGCTTGGTAACGCTCTGTCGGTGAAGCTGTGGGGAAACAGGCAAGTTTATACACTGCTGTCGGGTGTGCAAATTGGTACAGCTCTTCTGGAGGCTATTTGGCAACATCAAAATTCACAAGGTATATCTCTTTGACCCTGAATTCCAGTTCTGGGAATTTGTGCTACAGATTTACTAGCCCACATGCAAAATGACGTATGCACCAGCTTATTCACTGCAGCATTGTAATGGGGGAAGCCTGGAGACAATCCAAGTCCATCAACAGATGGCTGGTTAGATGGATGATGCATCCACACCATCTCTATTTAGATAAAGCTCTCCAAGGCACACCATTATGCAGAAAAAAGCAAGGGAGAACAGTATATACAATATGCTACTTTTTACGTAAAGGTGTGTGTGGCAGGTGGCGGCAACAGAACAGTCTATATTCGTACTTGCTTGATTTGTGTAAAGAAGCTTGGAGGATGACATTAAGCATCTCAAAACAGAGGTTACCTGTACAGAAAGGTGGAGGTGGGTGCAAATGGAGTGGGTAGCAGACTTTTCCCTGATTGCCTCTTCTTATTAAAAGATGTTTGAGCTTTGTGAAGAGGTTAGCTATTCAAACAATTTAAAGCAAAGAAATTATCACATCTAAGCCCACATAGGTATAGTTTTGGGTAGAATGCGCTAGCTACCTCCTTCTTAAGCTGGTGATTTGGCAAAGTAAGATTAGAGAGAGAAGATCTGTGATCTTTTGTGGTTTTAGTCTTTTTATTAATAACAGAGCAAATAGAAGTCATGCATTACTCCTGATTCAGGTTTTCTTATAATGGCTTTTAGTGAAATAAAGGGATTTAAACATGTTGCTCAACCTACTTTTGAGACTCATCTTAAAGAACAGTTTTGGAAGTCTAGACCTGGGCAAGGAGGCACAACCATGGGAAGCATTTTCAGATGGCTCACTCGTAGCTTTGCAGGCACAAAGGTGGACAAAGCAGAAAAATTTAGTGAGCTCCAATTTTACTCAATTACCTGGATATTTCAAACAGAAGTTGCTTTTAGGTAAAAATTATTCTGGAAAAGCAACGTGATTTCTTATTTTGTGCAACTTGACAGAGAAGTATGACTGAAAACCCACGACCCATCCCTGTCTCAATTCCACAGACCCTCTCTTAAGGGCAGGCAGTGTTGTGTTCATTCCTGCAACATGACTTCCTGAGTGAATAACTGAATGGAACAATTCTTTGTGTTTCCATCATTTGGGCAGAACCGCCCCATCCAGCCATCAGGGTTAAAAGGAAATTAACATGCTGGTGCCTGCGGTGGGTGGACCCGGCTAGGTGAGCGGCTCTCCATTAATTAAAGAGAACGTGAGGTGAAGTCGTTGTGTGCAGTTACAGACTTTGAGAAATTGTCTCAATAAAGGAGAACTTCATTTGGCCTTAGGTAAAAGCCAATCAATAAATTAGTTGGCTGAGGGCAGAGACGTGAAGGGAGAAAGAATAAGGGTCAGGAGAGCAATCTGTGTAAAAACAGGATGGCGGTGAAGAGGCGGGGTGGGGGAGGGGGGCGCACAGCAATTTACAAAGGTAACAAAATGAAATGAAAAGCTGCTCCAACCCCAGCGTGCCATTTCCCTGTGATGTATAAACTAGCTGATCTTCATTAGCAGTGGTTAGCCTTGGAGAGGCAGACCAGGAAGAGGGGCCAACTGTCACAGCCCGGTTATCTATTTTCCTCCCGGGTGATCGGGTCCATTCGGGTAGAGGGGAGAGCCATCAGGAAGCCACCATCAGGAGATGTCCCGGGCCCTGTAATCAGCTCTAAGCAGTTGCTAATGATGCTAATGCGGTTCCGAGAGGTGTCCCGGCCCGGGCCCCGCGCAGGCTGGGCCGGGGCACTGAGCCAAGGTGCGCTCCATCACCTGGAGGGGCACGGGGGCGGCCGGAGGCCGTGGGCTCCTGGCTGGCCTTGTAAAACTCGAGTCATGGTGACAGAAATCTTTCCATCATCGTTTATGCTTCACCTTCCTGGCTGCATTACCGTTATTTAGCATCCTTCCGCCATCCATGAAGCCCTGCACTGCCGTTTGTTGATTATTTCTCACTCTCCTGAGGTTCGCTGTTCTCATTCTGTGTGGAGGAGAGAGAGACAGAGAGAAGGACTCTGTCCCAGGCTGCTGCCTGCAGCAGCCCCCCACAAAGCCCCCTGCCCAGGGCTGGCGCCTGGCTTCCCTCTAAAGGGCCCTCTCACCCTCAGCGGTGGCACCTGCCGGGCGAGAGCCGCAGGGCTGGAAATGCTGGGCCTGGCATCCGGCCCTCTCGCCCCCACTGTTCTGTTTCATGCCGGAGGCAAATCTTTCAGTCTCCTCTGTGTGTCCTGAGCTATAAAACGGACAAGTTATGGTGGCCCCTTTGTTCCCCTCAGCGAAGGCATGCCGGGTCTTTTGTTTTTCTCTAATGTAATAAATCTGAGACCAAATATGATAATCAAGAAAATTCACCGAGTTCTGAAGAAGGGCATGTTTCCACATTCTCCTGCTCACCTGCATCCTTGCTGAAATGCCAACCTCTGGGAAGGGGTCCCCAACCCCCCTCCCCTCCACTTTCTGAGTTCATTTCATGTCATGTCCCTCCTCTGCGAAAAACCTTCCAATGGTCCCCCCTCAGGCAGAGTCAAAGTGAGTTCCCAGGGTGGCCCTCCAGGATTTACCTTCCCGTCTCTTACAGCTTGGCCTCCTCTCCTACTTCCTACTTTCAGCTGCTCCAGCCGCACCAACCGCCTTGAGGGTCCTGGTACACACCTGCACTGGCCCCTCTGAGCACTTGCTGGTCCACAGAGCCTCGGGGCTGGTCCCTCACCTCCTAGGCTCACTCAGATGTCACCCTCTCAGGGAAGGCTTCCCTGACCATCCTTGGCACCCTCGCCTTATTTCCTCCAGAGCACTTGCCACCAGCTGACTGGCTCGGCATCCTGCCGGTGGGTTTGCTTTGTTCGGCTCCCCAGACCAGTCGGGGAACCTCCTGAGGGCAGGTATTCTGCTCCTTTGTTCTCTTCTGTGTCTTCAGTAGTTTCATCGGTGCCTGGCGCATGGTAGACAATAAGTATTTACTGAATAAGTGAATATAGCTCTAAAGTACAATTAATAATAATAGTAACATTTGTATTACAATTTGGGAAATGCTTTGAATGCAAAGCCCCATAGCATTCATGTATTTTCATGTACTGCAGGCACATCTCCCAGTCAAACTCAGATGTGCAAAGATGAGCACTTTATGTATATGGGGAATGAACTTGTTTCCCAGCCCCTAATTCCACCTGAGGGCAGAACATTTCATCTTGCCAGTTCAAGAGAACTTTGAATTTACCCCACCCCCCACCTCCTTCTCCTCCCTGGCTGGCTCTGGGGCACCAGCCCCTGTCCGCGCTCTGCCCTCTCTGGCTGCACTGTGCCTTCTCAGGCCGTGCCACGTCCTCTCTGGCTGGTCTGGATGGAGAACCCGCAGTCTCCTGATGCGCCTCACCTCGACCCAGCTCTCCTAAGGTGCTCATCCTGGGAAGGGCCATGTCCTCTGTGCCTGCCAAGCTTGGGAGCCCACCCCCAGCCTTGCCCTGGACCCCCTCGCTGGGCCCCAGGCAGGGCACAGGTCCTAGATCCTCAGCCCCTTTGGCACTCCACTCAGGTATGAGGTAACTTTTTTTTTACTGAAGTATAATTGACATACAATATCCTGTTAGTTTCAGGTGTACGTGATAGTGATTTGATATTTGTATACATTACGAAATGATCACCATGATGTCTAGTTACCATCTGTCACATACAAAGTTATTACAATATTATTGACTATATTCCCTAGGCTGTAGCTTCTGTCCCAATGACTTATTTATTTTATAACTGGAAGTTTGTAGCTCTTGGTCTCTTTCACCTATTTCTCTGGCCCCCTACCCACCCTCTGGTAACCATTGTCTATTTCCTGTATCTATGAGACTCTTTCTGTCAGAGAATGACAAATACGTATGATTTCACTTATATGTAAAATCTACAAAGCAAAACAAATGAAGTTAACTTTTCAGTCTCCTCTGACGCCCTGAGGAATCACAGGGTTGTCCCTTCTGCCTACGGTTTCCACAGTCATTGCTCTCCTCCGATTCTCTTTAAGGCTCTTTTCTCTCAGAGTTCCATGGGGAACAACTCTGGGTCTCCAGACCCATCATGGTGGTCTCAGATGCCATCCTGGGCATCAGGAGAGAAGAGGTCCTCGCTAGCGTGTAGACCCTGGGCCCCTCTCCCAGTTCTTCCAGCCTTTCCCTTGACCTATGACGGGCTCCGGGGCCACCCAGGGTGGCAGGGGAACCGGGCTGCTGCTGACACGCACTCTTCCCTCTGCTGCAGCTCACACCCTAGTCCACCAGGTTTCAGTTTTGATGGGCCAGCCATGGTTTTAGGAATCTCCAGAGCCATTTCTCTCTCCAGCACCTGGTGCTTGCAAACCAAAGGTAAGGCTGGCTGTCTGTTCAAAAGTCTGTTTGAAACTCAAAGGGAAAATTTAGGAACCCCCCAGAAGGGAATATACATTGAATGATATTTCAAAATGTTATCTGCATGTAAACGCATTGCTGATTTACAGTTTATCAAAACACTCTCACCCACATAAGAGCATTTGACATGTAGTCGTTTTGTAGAGACAAAACAAAATGGAGGCCTCCCAGGGAGTAGGGGCACTTTCGTCCCGAAACCCTAATATTTTGGTTCCAAAATTTGGGGTTTTTTCCTATGATGACTTTGCCTCTTTGGGCTCTATGACAAATATTTGATGACCTATGACCTTCATTAGACTGGAGACCATATCCGATTGACCTCCTGTCCTTCCCTTAGCAGACCTGATGTGTGTAGCTTGAGTACAGATTTCTACTCCCCAAATGCAGCTGCCCTTGAGGGGCTCATTATAGGAATCGCTTCCTTTGATCTCTTTGTCTATTTCCCTTTTCGTGGTGTTTGCTCCCGTTTTCTGGATGTCTGTAGTGTATCTGGCTGGATAATTTTTGGGGGTATATTTCTTTACCCAATGCCAGAATAATAGGCACTTCTTAAAACTTTCAAGTAATAAAAGTCTTATTAATTTTTCTCTTTAATAAATGCGAAACAGATAATACAATTACTGTTGCAAACAAAATATTTTACAGACAAAAATCATAAGGCCCCTTGGTCCCCAAAGTAAGTTTTCAAAGCTGCTAAAAATATTCAATCATCCAATTATTTCATAGAGGGCTACCTCTTTTTAGGTTAGGTAAATGGTATGTGTTTGTGTATACAGGGATTTTAAAGACGTGTTTGGTTTTTTCTCCTTTTGCTAAGCAAATTTCATTGACTCATCTTGCTGTTTATTCTACTCACAAGTCTGTCTGTTGGTGAGAGCTTGGGTTAGGGGTTCCTTTTAATTGCCTGAAAATTGCATTTCTCCATTTGTTAAATACACATTTTTATTCTGGTTTTTGCACGTTTAACACATTTGAAAGGTGCCAAAATTTGGTTTTCCAAGTAGGTGCAATAAATAAGCTGTGTTTCTAATTTTAGCTGTATTTTATTTTTAGTGAAAAATTAAGATCACTTTTAACAATCGTGTTGTAAAAGTAAAATGATTGGCAAACAGCATCAAAAGTATATGCTTATTTTCCTGATTTTCTCTGTACCTTTCTTCCTCCTTCTTTATCCATTCAATCATTTGTGAGTTCTTTCATCTAACAAACATTTACTGAGCAGCTACTATGTCGCAGGGGCTGCTCAGGCACCTGTCGGGTGCTGGGACACACAGTCTCTGTGATACAGCATCTGCCTTCAAGGACCCAGACACAGAGGAGGAGGTGGGGCCAGAGAAGGCTTCCCCAAGCAGAGGACCCACAAGGTGGGCTTTGAAGGAGATGATCAGTGAGAAAGGGCTAAAGGTGAGAACCTTTCTCCAGTTTTCAGAAACTACTCTCTTCCTCACTGTTACTAATCCCTGGGTACTGCACAATTCCGTGTAGTTTTGCTATTCCATCTTCACCCCTTCTATATCATCCCTTATTTAAAGTCTCCTCAATAACGTAATTAAAATCTGCCCTTTGTTTCCTGCCCAGCCCCAACTGACCCAACTGATACAATGGCTTAAGAAGTCATTTGATTGCTTTCTCCAGGCTTCAAGCCAAGATCAGAAGTGTGTGTTTGTGTCTGTTTGAGGGGAGGGATTGTGGTGGGATTGTCTGGGCTCTCCAGGATGGAACTGGATAGAATGGAATGCTGGAGACTGAGAAGACCCCAGGGATGAGAAGCAGAGAGGAAAGGGGAGAAGGTACCCCAGGGTGGATCTCTATCCAAGTGACTCCAAAGGGAGGCCATGCGAGGAGGCCTGAGAGCCCGGAGTCAAGGGCCCGTGCCTGACTAGGAGCTGGAGGCGAGCTGAAGAGTAGATGAGCCATTTCCAAACCCCTAAAGCCTTGAAGAGGATGTAGAAGTCTGCATCATTCTTCTGAGCTCTCTGTGTAAACTTGACTAGTGGTAAAGTGGTTTGATGATGGACTCTTCCAACTCTTCCGCCCAAGAGAACACAACAGTGGGATTTTTTTTTCCCAAAAAGGCCAAAATAATTGTAAACGACTAAATGTTCAACAATTCGGGACAAGTTTAATTTGTTTAATGAAATATTATCTAGGCCCTAAAAATGATAGTTATGAAAATAAGAGGTGGACATGGAAAATGTTTTAGTATATCTTATGTTAAAAAAATGAATAAAAATCGTCTGTACACTATTTTACAGCTATGTAAAAATGAATGCATGTTGATAAGAACTAGAAGAGAACATGTAAAAAATAAAAACAACTTTGAGATTATGCTGATTGCATTAGCTAACGTAACACAGGTAGCTGTAAAAGAGAAATTCTGAAATCTCAGTGGCTTAAAGCACTAGAAGTGAATTTTTGCTCACAGCCAGTCCAATACAGGTATTCAGGGTTCAGGGCTCCTTCCAGCTCACAGCCTGTGAGGACACAGTGATAAGATGGCTGTCTGCAAGACAGGAAGAGAGTCTTCAGGACAAACCGTCCTGCTGACACCTTGATACCTTGGTACCTTCGAGCCTCCAGAACTGTGGGAAAATAAATTTGTGTTGTTTAAGCCACCTAGTCTGTGGTATTTTGTTATGGCAGACTGAGAAAACTAATACATGACCCCTCCCCCTGGCCAACGTTAGCAAGACTATTTGTCCCTAAAAGCTCAGGTAGGATGCCACCTCCTCAGGAAGGCCCACCCCTACCTCAAGTTTCACTAAATGTCTTACCCTCCTAATGTTAGTCTGCTCACATTGCTTATGAAACCCAGCTGTAATACCACTGGAAGGGGCAGAACAGAGTTGGAAATCCTTCAAAATTCCATTCCCAGAGAATTGTCATTATCTGATCTGTCTAATGGTTTCCTGGAAGACACCCCTCATGAGGTTGTCTTTATTTGACCTGACTCAGAGCTCCGCCTTTGTGAACAGCCTTTTCCCTGGGGGCATGTGTTGCAAACAATCAGAGGCAATTCTTTAACATTGCAGCTTCCTGAGGTGGTGGATAACAGTTGGCGCAAACAATGTATGAACCAAAAAATTTAAAAGGAAAAGCTATGGAATACAATGTCCATAGGGAGCTTTGGGGATCTCTGACATATTGTTTGAAATCTAGAAGGCCCCATACATGTTTAGGGATACGTTTATGCCCAGGGCTATACATATGCTCAAGAAAAGACCTGAGAAGACCCTAAGCTCTCCACTTTGGTAAACTTTGAGGCTGTGCACAAGTAGGAAGTGAAGACTAAGATGGAGCTGTAAACTGCTTGGCTGAGTGTTGAAGGAGTGCCCAATATGCCCACAGAGCCCCTCAGCAAAGACAGGGAGACTTATTGGCTCCAGGCCTTTAAGGAAATCTCTGTCCAATTATTAGGTGACCACTAAGCTAACTGAGCAGAGACTTCAGTGGCCACATACAACAAAGAATAAGACTTTACAGAATTGGTTCAGAAATGTCCGTTAAAAAACAACAGCAACCATAGGAAACAGCAACAACAACAAACCCTGGGGAGGGGGGCAGAATCTGATTTCCAGAGTTGCCACATTGTTATTTTAAATGTCTAGTTTTCAGCAATAACAAAAACAAAAAAAACCACACCCACACACAAGACTTTCAAATAAACAAGAAAGTATGGTCCACACAGTAAAAACGTCAATAGAAACTGTCTCCAAGGAAGCCTAGACATTGGAGTTACTACACAGGGACTTTAAATCATTTATTTAAAATATGTTCAAAAACCAAAGGAAACCATATATAAAGAACTAAATTAATGTATTAGAATGATGTCTCACCAAATAGAGAACATCAATAAAGGGATATAAATTATGAAAAAGAACCAAATAGAAATTCTGGATTTGAAAAGTACAATAATTGAAATGAAAAATTTACTAGAAGGGCTCAGTCACAGACTTGAGCAGGCAGAAGAGAGAGTCAGAAAGCTTGAAGATAGGTCAACTGAGATCTTCCATCTGAGGACAGAAAGGAAAAAGAATGAAGAAAAATGAACAGAAATCTAGGGACTCCATGAAACATACCAACATATGCATGCTGGGATTCTCAGAAAGAGAGGAGAGAGAGAAAGGAACAGAAAGAATATTTGAAGAAATAATGGTCCCAAACTTCCCCAATTTGATGAAAAGCATTAGTCTACACATTCAAGAATCTCAATGAATTTCAAATAGGGTAAACTTAGAGTCACACCTAAACACAACATAAGCAAACTATTGAAAGCCAAAGAGAAAGAGAATCTTAAAAGCAGCAAGAAAGAAGCAACTCATCACATACAGGAGATCCTCAATAAGATTAACACCCAAATTGTCATCAGAAACCATGGAAGCCAGAAGACAGTGAGATGACAATTTCAAAGTGCCAAAAGGAAAAGACCAATAAGTAAGAATTAAATCCAGCTAATTATCCTTTGAAACTGAAAGGGAAGTTAAAATATTCTCAGAAAAACAAAAACTGAGTAATTTTGTTACTAACAGATCTGCTTTACAAGAAATACTAAAGGGAGTCCTTAAAGTTGAAATGAAAAGACACTAGGCAGCAACTTGAATCCATATGAAGAAATAAAGAACACCAGTAAAGGCAATTACATAGGTAAATATAAAAGACAATATTAACGTATTTTTTTATTCGTAATTCTTCTTTTCTCCTATCTCAAGTAAAAGACAACTGCATAAAGTAATACTTATAAATTTGTGTTAATTGATGTGCTTTGTATAAAAATGTAATTTGTACACCAATAACAGCACAAAGGATGGGGGAGAGAATGGAACTATATAGGAACATTGTTTTTGTATAACATTGAAATTAAGTTGGTATTAATCCAAATTGTATTGTTGTAAAATAAGATGTTGATTATGATCCCTAGGGCAACTGCTAAGAAAATAACTACACAACAAAAAGAGCAAAAGGAGTGACAAGTGACAATGGAATTAAAATGGTACATGAGAAAATGTTTAACACAAAAAATGCAATAATGGAGGAATAGAGAAACAAAAAAGACAAAAGACATATAAAGCAAATAGAAAAATAATGGACATAAATCCTATCTTATCCGTAATTATATTAAATGTAAATGGATTAAAACTCCAATTAAAAGGCAGCTATTGATAAAATGGATTTAAAAAATGGTTCAACAATAGGCTGCCTATAAGAGACATGTTTTAGATTCAAAGACACAAATAGGTTGAAAATCAAGGGATGGAAAAAGATATACCACACAAATAGTAACCAAAACAGAGCTGGAGTGGCTATACAAATATCAGACAAAATAGACTTTAAGACAAAAAATTGTTACTAGGGACAAAGAAGGATTTTTACAATGATGAAAGAGTCAAGCCATCAAGAAGATATAACAATAATAAACATTTATGCACCTAAAGCAGAGCTCTAAAGTGCGTGAAGCAAAAGCTGACAGAGCTAAAGGGAGAAATAGACAATTCAACAATAATAGTCGTAGACTTCAACACCTCACTTTCAATAATAGAGACAACTAAACAGAAGATAAATGAGGAAAGACAGAAGATTTGAACAGCACTATAAACCAGCTAGACCTAACAGACATCTGCAGGATGCTCTACCCAACAGCAGAATACACATTCTTCTCAAGTACCAACGCAATATTCTCCAAGATAGACCATATGTAAGGTCATTGAAAAAAGTCTCAATAAGTTTACAAGGGCTGAAATCATACAAAGTATGTTCTCCAACAACAATGGGATGAGATTAGAAATCAATAACCAAAGGAAATTTGGCAAATTCACAAACATGTGGAAATTAAACAATGCACTTCTAAATAACCAATTGGTCAAAGCAGAAATCACAAGTGAAATTAGAAAATCCTTTGACTGCATGAAGATGAAAACACCTAAAACTTATGGGACACAGCAAAAACAGTGCTTAGGGGGAAATTTATAGGTCTAAATGCCTATGTTAAAAAGAAGAACTGGGGGCCAGACCCATGGCCTAGTGGTTAAGTTTGTTGTGCCCCGCTTCAATGGCCTGGGTTTGCTTCCCAGGCGCAGACCTACACCACTTGTCAGTAGCCATGCTGTGGCAGTGACCCCATACAAAATAGAGGAAGATTGGCATAGATGTTAGCTCAGGGCAAATCTCCCTCAGCAAAAAAAAAAAAAAAAAAAAAAAAAAAGAGAGAGAACAACTATCCCAAATCAATAACCTAACCTTCCACCTTAAGAAACTAGAAAAAGAAAGAGCAAACTAAATTCAAAGCTAGCAGAAGGAAGGAAATAATAAAGAATGGAGTTGAAATAAATGAAATGAGGAATAGAAAAATAATAGAGAATATCAATGAAAACCAATAAGATAAAAAAATAGAAAAATCTTTAGACAGACCAGAAAAACAAGAGAGAAGACTCAAGTCAGGATTGAAACAGGGAAAATTACTATTAAATAAATAGGATGATGAAGCAGTACCATAAGTAATTATACACCAACAAATTAAATAACCTAGATAAAACAGACAAATTCTTATAAAGACAGAAATTACCAAAACAGGCTTAAGAAGAAGTAGAAAATCTGAAGAGAAGTAAGATGATTGAATTAGTAATCTAAAAACTTCCCACAAAGAAAAGCCCAGGACCAGATGGCTTCATGGTGGTAATTTCCACCAAACCTTAAAGAAGAATTAACACCAATTCTTCACTAAGTTTTCCAGACATAGATGAAGGGGACCATTCCCAAATCATTCTAGAGGCCAGTATTACCCTGGTATCAAAACTAGACAAAGGAATCACAAGAAAACTATAGATCAATAACCTCTATGAATACAGGTATAAAAAGCCTCAGCAAAACGAGTAAACTGAAGCCAGTAACATATGAAAAGGATTGTATCCCATGACCAAGTGTAATTTATCCTAGGAATGCAAGGATGGTTCAACATACAAAAATCAATTAATGTAATACTCCATATTAATAGAATAAAGGGCAAAATCCACATGATCATCTCAATAGATGCGGGAAGACCCTGTGTCCAAATCCTATATCTGCCACTCACTGACTTTGTTATCTTGAGCAAATGCCTTGACATCTCTGTGCCTTAGTCTCCTCAATAGCAAAGGATTAAATTAATGTAACTAGCATAACCAATATACACTAGTAATTCTTAGTGGAGAACATGAGAGATTTTGATGCAGTGGGTCAAGAGTAGGCTCAGGTATGCGTATGTGCATCTAGTTAACAAGTCAATTGAAAAGAAAAGATATGTGTTAATCTAAAAAAATTTCATAGATGTATACTATAAAAGTCTTCTCCCCAGGGGTGAACAATTTCAGACATTTTCTGAGGCATGTTCATTTTCCCATTCCCCTTGGATGTGCATCATGGTGTGCCACTGGAAGCCACATGTGCCTCACTTGACACTCATTCAATGTGGAAAACATCCCTGCACATAGTACATGTTCCATGAATTTTATTTCCTCCTCTCTTGGCACACTTCTTGTGCCTCTGGTATCGTTTTTATGGAGATTGTTTTTACCCATATTGTTATGAACTGTATGCTGTGTCTTCTCAACTAGCTTAGGAATACCTTTGGAGGAGGGCCTATGTCTTCTGCCTGTTTCCTGGTTACCACAGGGTCACGTGCATCACGGTTGTGAAGATTTGCTTTTTAAAAATATGTTGTTGAGGGGCTGGCCCTGTGGCCGAGTGGTTAAGCTCTCACCCTCCGCTTCGGCAGCGCAAGGTTTCACTGGTTCGAATCCTGGGCATGGACATGGCACTACTCATCAAGCCATGCTGAGGCGGCATCCCATGTGCCACAACCAGAAGGACCCACAACTAAAAATACACGACTATCTACTGGGGGCTTTGGGAGAAAAAGAAAAAAATAAAATCTTAAAAAAAAATGTTGTTGAGAACAAATTAGAATTGATAAGCTAAATAAAACAATTTTGCCTTTATTTTAACTTGTAAAGTCCTTCAGCAGTGTTGTTATAATCTGGCAACAATGCCCTAGATACACCGGATACACTATTCTCTTCTCTCTCCTGGCACGTAACTTACCACCATGGTAGTGCTTGGGCACTGTGAGGGATAGCTACATCAAACAGCATAGCACTCAGCACACAGTAGGTGCTTAAACAACTGTGGCATTCACTGGATAGTGGTGAAACATGGACTCATTGTTACTGATGAGAGAACAAAGAAAACACCAAACCTGGTTAAGATGTGAAAGATGCTAGTGTCAGGATGAGCAATGGGTTCTTACCTCTACCAAATGTGCAAAGCAGCTTTTTGGAGACGAAAACAAAAGGTTATTTTGAAGGCAATCAATTTTGTTTAATTTTAACTTGGCCACATTTATGCCAAGTGATTAGCATTTTCTCGTTAGCTTAGCAACTGTGATAGAGGCTAAAATATTTGGCAAAATCCTGATTTTAGAAGTCAGATGTTGTGCCAACCTTGCTAAATGGTCTAGATATAATTTTTAAACCACCCAACCACTTCACGATTGTTTAAATGGGCCGTAATAGCTTTTCATGGAAAGAACGATATTTTTCTTTGGTGGAAAGAAAGATATTTAAAGTACTGAAGGTAATGTTGAATATGAGAAAAAAGGGCGCACATTGAGGCGTTTGAAAGGTAGAAATATTGGATATTAAAGAAAAAATCACTCCCTGAAGGAATCTGCCACTGGAGTTTTCCCAAGGCCAAGAGCTCTGACAAGGTCCTGGGGTGCTGCTCTCCCGGACGGTGCTCCACGCGGTTGCAGTGACAATGAAGAGGCCGGGTACTGTTATCCCTGAAATTCATTTTTATTTTGACTTTGCCTTTTCATGTCAATTAGAGACTCTTTGTTAAAATGATTACATAATCTTCGCAGAACTCTGTTATTGCAGACTAGAGGATAGAAAGCCTCTTAAATGTGACTAATGTAGTCACAAATTCCTGCCCAGAGCACAATTTCTCAAGGGGGCCTTCTGCATGCCATCTTTTTAAAGTGTGGCAGAGAGAGATGTAAATGCCCAAGAGATACAGGGAGGCTTTGGGCTGAGATGGGGGATAAACGTGTTCAAACAGCCGACAGAGGTTGCAAGGAACGAAAGTGTCCTTTGCTTTGGAACTCATCACCATGCTCGGTTCCTGTCTTGTGATAAGGTTACACTGAATGGGGCTGGCACCCTTCAAGGTTACTGTTCCAGAAAATATTTGCAAATAATTTGACGTGCTGTCAGCTAGCAGGCTGCAGTGAATCCTTATAATTCAACAGACTAACGTGGTTTTCCATGCCTTAAGCCATAAATAAGTTGGATATGCAAAAGTTTCTGTAATGTTTATTTAATAACGATATTTAAAAAATAAATCTTGATTATTCCCTCGCGCTCCAATGGAAGTCTTCCACTCTGTCGGTTGCCTGTGACCTCAGGCGGTTTCTTCCTTCCTTTGTCTCATTTGATATCACTAAAGGAACACGCTTGTTTTTCTTTTCAGGCCTTTGGAAGGAGTATTCTGATGCTTCTGCCTACATGCTCCCCGTCCAAGTCTCTGCTTGTTAAATGATTGAACTCAATTCAAGTCGGATAATCCCAGCCGAATGGCGCATCCATGGGCGCGGGGCCCTGGGCAGGGGGCGCAGGAAGATGAAGCAGGCACCCCCAGACCTGGAGCCCCAGGCTCATAAAAGACTGATCATATCACAAAATCAGTGCCCCTCGACTTTAGGGAACACAGAAAGGAATTACTGATCAGTTCGTGGAGGAGGAGGCCCTGAGAGGGCCCTACAAAGATGTATATAAGGTTTCCCCAAGTGGAGGCGCAGAAGTCAGGCTGAGGGCAGAAGGACCTGCCTGCTCAGAGACAGGAGGGCAGAGAGAGTGTGGCTCATTAAAGCAAGACAAACTGTAGTGGCGATTTTCTACTGAGCAATTTCTGGAATGAGGTCGTTTAATCCGTGGATCGGCCGAATACATCCGCATGGCCCGGGGCGTGCCTTGAGGGAGACCGGGAAGAACAACTTGAAGCTGGGTGCCTGCCAAGAGCAGGGGGTTGGTGCCAGCAGGGAACAGGACCCCAGGGCACTGAAGGGCATCTGTCGGGGGTTGGGGGAGCCTTTCTGAGGGCCATGGCGACACGCCTTTCTCCTGGGCTTGCTGTCACTGGTCCTAAAGGAGCCTGGGGTCTGAAAATGAAAGGACTCTAAAGTGATGACGTGCTTAACTGACGGCCCACATGCGGGTGAGCACACTCTCGTCGGGGCTGCAGGGGAGGACGCTGCGCGGTGGCAGGGGCAGGAGGCGAGGAACAACTTGCGGCTTCACGTTGTCCCCAGGGCTGTCCCTAGCGCTAGGGCGGGTCCTGCCTTTGGGGCATTTAGCCGCGCCCAGAGAGGCGGCCACAAAAGGGACAGCTGGGGAAGAGCAGTAGGTTAGCTTCCAGCCGCTGGCGGCTAGAATTGTGGCTTCTCAAGTCCCTGTGTCTATTTTTTTAAAAAAACAGCTTTATTGAAATATAATTTGCATTCCATACAATTTGCCCATTTAAAGTATCCAGTTCAACGGTTTTATATTCACAGAGTTGTGTATCTACTACCACCATCAATTTGAGGACATTTTCATTAACCCCAAAAGAAACCCCAGACCAGTTTCTTGTCACTCCACCCCGTTCCTCCACCTCCCCAGCCCTAGGAACCACTAATCTATTTTCTGTCGCTATAGATTTGCCTGTTTGGAACATTTCATAAAAGTAGAATCATAGATGTGTGGTTTTTTGTGCTGGCTTTTCTCACTCAGCATAATATTTCCTAAATTCATCCATGTTGTAGCTCCCTAAGTACCTGATGCACAGTAGGTTCCAGAAAGGCATGTGTGGAATGAAATAATGCACAAATTATAGTAGCTATGGGGCAGCCGTGGCCCTGGACTTGCCATCTGAAGACTTGGGCTCCTTCCTGCCGGAGCTCAGCCACACACTGCCATGGGACCCTGGGTTCTTCACCCAGGAAAAAGGTCTCTGGCTCATGACTTGAATAACTCAGAGACTGTCACCGAGTTTTGTAAATCCTGATGTGGTGTCTAAATTTAGGGAAATATTGTGGACAGAGCGGTTAAAGAATCCGAAACACTTTCAGCCTCTGGGGCAGAGCAAGTCTAGCAAAAGTCAATGGCTTTGCAGCACAGATAACCATCTTAATAAGACGCCCCCTCCCGCGTTGCCCCCTCCTCCACAATAAAATATACAGGTAAAGCAAAGGTTAAACGAGGCTTGAGAGTATTTTTGTTGCTTTTCGAGCGTACACAATTTTGGGGAAAAGAATTGACTCATTATAGTTATCCTCTACGAAGCAGAAATATATCCACAACTGTGATTTCTTTTTATATTTTAAATAAGTAGACTGACTTTTTTTTTCTCAAGCGAAGTCGTAATTGTATTTATTTTAAATTTATATCCTGTCTGCTTCAAAAAGAAATTTGAGGCAGCCAGGAAAATCATGAGCTATAAAATGAGCAAGCTCCATTTTACACTAATAAAATAGAAGTTAGGATCTCATCAGTGAAACAACTTCTCTTTGTGCTGTACTGTGTGCAAATATTTGGATTACTAAAGTGAATTTATGAAGCAATTACTTTTAATGCTATAAGAGGAAATTAAGTACTCATTGATTCTTGATTTATAAGCTAGAGCTAAAGATCATGAAAAAGCAAATATAACTTAATTAAATGTCCCTTGGCTTTGCTACTATTGAGGTCTTCACTCATAAAGTTAGTAAAACAAACCATTCCTAGAACATAAATGTATATTGGTTCTTCCAGTTGGGAAGGCAAATAATTTACTGGTTAAATATATTCAGCAAAGTTAACCCAAGTGAGAGATTTTCCCAGTGTCCTCTGGGGCTTGAAGAGATAAAAGCTATTGTTGTAGTTTTAA
The DNA here is from genome assembly GCF_041296235.1 of Equus asinus. Classification (NCBI taxonomy): domain Eukaryota; kingdom Metazoa; phylum Chordata; class Mammalia; order Perissodactyla; family Equidae; genus Equus; species Equus asinus. The sequence continues at coordinate 7,820,651 of NC_091791.1, read as the reverse complement.
GGAAACCATTGTCCTGGGAATGAGAGGCACTAACTTGCTGTAAAACGGAGTAAACAAAAGGGCATCTCATTTTTTTTCTATTAGAAAATATATTTTAATATGCTCACAAAGTAAACTATAGGTCTGTGAAAGAAATAGAACTTTATGGTCTATTCATTGGCTCTACACTTGTGGTTATTCATTGCTGACAGTGAACACATTAACCTGGGATAATTTAATTGAATCTTCTAGTAATGTTGCTATTTTTCTACTCTGAAGTGTAAATGATTTTTAAAAATTGGGTTCTAAAATGTAACACTTCAAGTGATGTATACACCAAATCAAGGAGCCAGTTGCAAGTCTCCTTTTGTGCTCCGTGAGTTATTGATTAGAAAAGAAAGAATAAAGGAAGGAATAATAAAAGAAAAAAGCGCCACAGCAGCAGAAGAGTACCAAGTGGAAATAAGACCCAGTGGACAAGGAGGGCTCGCCGTGAGGAAGCTCCCCTTCCATGCCCCCTTCCTGCAATTCTTGGTTCTCATTGAGATGAAGGGAGTCGAGGGTAAGATTTCCTACCTAGCTGGGGAATGGGAGGATTTAGTTACATAAATTGACATGAGCATGAACATTCAAAGTTTCAAAGTTTCTCATGGAAAATTAAGGTTTTGAGAACTTCTCTTCTCCATGATTGGGATGGATTGGAGTCTCATCTTCAATGGCACATCAAGCTGGGTTGAGGAGGGAAGTAGCAAGAGAATCAGCTTGTTAGATTTTAGCCAGGAATGGTTAGGATAATAGTGCTGAGAAACAGAATATGCTCACTTCAAGTTGAAATCACCACCAGTAGGCCTGGACTTCGGGGCATTTTTTAGGAAGGACTTGTGGGCTAGCAGGCCTTCTCTTGGGCTGACGTTGTGATGAGGCAAACACTTTTGTTCAGAGGTCATTTGGCGTTAGGGGCATTCTGTAGTGATGGAGATGTTTCCCTCCTGGTCTCCACCCTGTGACCGAGCCCATGACCTTGGCCTCATTGGCAATATGTTCTAACCACAGATAGTAATTGGCCCTGCTTTGCATCCTGGGTACACTCAGAGCACACTGAGAATGCAAGAAAGTGAAGGTAAAAAGATACATTCATCGGCTGTGGCTGCCATACCAGTACCACAGGCTGGGGCTTAAACAGGACACATTTATTTTCTTGCAACTCTGGAGGCAGGAAGTCTGAGATCAAGGTGTTTCCAGGATTGATTGCCTCTGAGGCCTCTCACCTTGGCTTGTAGAAGCCCGTCTTCTTCCTGTGTCTTCACAAGGTCACCCTTCTGTCTGTCTGTGCCCTAATTTCCTTTTCTTATAAGGACACAAGTCATAATGGATTAGGGCCCACCCTAATGACCTCGTTTTAACTTAATTACCTCTTTAAAGATCCAATCTCCACATACAGTCACATTCTGAGATACTGGGGTTAGGACTACAACATATGAATTTTGGGGAACACAATTCAGCCCATAACAGAAGAGAAAGCTGAGGTAGATGCATACAGTTGAGTCAATAATAAAGGAACTAAATGGGCAAGTCTCGTCTCCGTTTGTTATTTGTCCATTTCTATCAGTGGTGTACTGGTAAATGTTGGCCAACCAGCTACTTGATTTGTAGCATTTGCTGATTTCCATGATGTAAATATTCCCTGCACGGCCTATTTCAATCTACCAACGTGACTTCATTGGATGTGGAGGTGAGAGGAAACCGGCATGATGAGCCTCCAGCAGCTGTGAGCTCGCTCCACAACATGCTGATGGCAGGGATCATGACAGACGCGCAAAGGGGAAGAACTGAAGCTCAAGTTCGGTGATTTTAAAGCTATTTCTATAAGGTTTGATAATAGAAGAGGTTCAAAAATGTTGCCTAAAATAAATTATCTATAATTTTGTCATTTTTACATTAATTTTACTGTTAAAAGTGAGAATTTTACAAAAGTATGGAGAACTGGGTGAAGAGATAACAATATAAAAAATGTTAAAAGAGCTCCCTTTGCTGGTAATGTGGCAGACTAGGAACCCTGAAACACACACACACACACACACACACACACCCTTTTTTTTTTTAAAGATTGGCAGCTGAGCTAACATCTGTTGCCAGTCTTCTTTGTTTTTTCTTCTCCCCAAAACCCCCCAGTACATAGTTGTATATTCTAGTTGTAGGTCCTTCTAGTTATGCTATGTGGGACACCACCTCAGCATGGCCTGATGTCCGCGCCCAGGATCTGAACCGGTGAAACCCTGGGCTGCCAAAACAGAGTGCAAACTTAACCACTCGGCCACGGGGCCAGCACCCACATGCACACCCCTTTTAAAAGTGTTGGTGAACTGGTAAGTTAGTAAGGAACGTTCAGAAGCCAACTCTGAGAGGAAGCAGAAATTCAGACAGGAATTGTAGCACTCAGGTGGGATAAACTTGAACTTTGATTTTCATAGCTCCATGGAGTGGGAGACAAAAGATCTACACAGAGATGGAGTCTAAAAGAAGAATTCCTGTGGGTACTCTAAAGCAGAGTTTCTTAACTGGGGGCAATTCTCTTCACCAGGGCACATGTGGCAATGTCTGGAGACATTTTTGATTGTCAGGGCTGGAGAGGTGCTGCTGGCATCTATTGGGTAGAGGCCGGGGATGCTGCTAAACGTCTTGCAATGCACAGGACAACGTTCCACAACAAAGAATTACTTTGTCCAAAATGTCAAAGGTGGTGAGGCTGAGAACCCTGCTCTAAAGAGCTACATTGTCAGTATAAGAGTGAGTTAGAAGTTAAACCACCTTTCTACCACCTCCCCAAGTGCAAGCAAAATTATATTTTGGAACCGTGGTGCTGGGGGTGGTGTGCCTCCATGAGAATTCATAAGCACAAGCTTCCCCTATACACATTTGCGCCTCAAATGCATTCTAACTGAGGCTAATTCATCTCATTTATCTCGGGCTAATTTAAAGTGGTTCCAGGCTGGTTGTCCTCCCAGGTGTGCTTGGCAGAAGCAAATCACCTCTATCTTCTCTGGGCAAATTCAGCTTCAAGCTGGGCCTCAAATAGCCTACACATATAAACTTCCTAGAAATACACACACATAGTAAAAGCCACAAGGAAATAATGGATCAAGAGTGAAAGCCGGCAGAGAGGAGAATCCATCCCCAAATACTTCTGTTGTTGAAATTAATACAAAGACAATGCAAAATGAGGATAGTTAAATGCTTAAACAAATAAAATGAGTGAATGAAAGTATGATTAAAGAATAAGAGATTGTAAATAATGTGAGCAGATTTGAAAGATAAACACATAGAAACTTAAAAATGAAAGCCAGAAAGATTAATATTAAAAACTCTATAGAAAGCAATTAGACACAATTGATGAGAGTTAGCAAACTAAAAGGTAAGTCTAAAAACTTTCCTACACTGAGGTGCAGAGAGATTAGTACGTGGAAAAGAAGGAAGAGTGAAGAAGAGATGTGGAGGATGGAATGAGAAGGTCCAACATACGTCTAGTCAGAGTTTCTGAAGGAGAATGACACAGAGGCAATATTTGAAGAGCTAATGACCAATCATTTCCCACAACTCAAGAAAGATGCCAGTCCACAGGTTGAGAAAGCCCAGTGAATCCCAAGCAAGATGGATAAATAAAAGGAATCCTACACATAAACCCATAACAGTGAAACTGAAGTGCAGAGTCAATCTTAAAAAAAAATCCAGAGGGAATTAAATTACCTTCAAAAGAAAGATGATTAGACTGAGAACTGACTTCTCAATGGGAACAACAGAAACGCAAACAGGGCGACATGCTATTACCACCATCCTAGGAAAAAATAACCCTCATCCTAGAGTAAGGTACCCAGTAAAATATCTTTCAAGAAAACTGGGAGACTTTGCTGTCAGTAAATCTCTAAGTAAAGGAAGTTCTAAGAGACGGACTTTAGGAAGAAGGAATGTGATCCAGGTGGAAGGTTTGAGATGCAAGAAGCAACAAAGAGTGAACTAAGCGAACACGGACTGAATAAAACAATATTAACAATCGCCCTGGGTGGAAGAAAGATAAATAAGAACACATAAATAGCAATAACGTCTGGAGGAGTAGATCAGAGTTAAAGTATTCTATGGTCTTGTATTGTTTGGGAGGAGAGTAAAGATAGTCATTAGCTATACATTTTGGTAAATTAAGTGTGGGTGTTAAAATCTCTAGAGCAACCATCAAAATAACAAAAATGAGATGCATAATTTCCAAACTAGTAGAGGGAAAATGGAAGTACTCGTGTACAAAAAGTTTAAAAGCAAACAAAACTAAAATATATATTGTTTAGAGATACAAACACATGATGAAACTATAATGAGAAACAAGAATGATACACAGAAGTCAGGATCACGGTTACGTGGCAGGGAGTGGAAGGAATCAGAAGACCAGGGAAGGACACGCAGGGGACTGACTTCAAACATAACTGAACGTTTTTTTCTTAAACTAGACGATGGGTACATGATCACTGAATTGCTGTTATTTCTATCTTAAATGCAATTCATAATCTTTGTGTCTACTCAACATTTGATTACAAAAAACAACATATTTTAAAATAAAAGGAAACAATACATTCATCAAACAATTCCATTTTCTGTAATGCTAATAACACTCTCAGGAGTCAGAGAAATGTATGTAAATGGCTCAACTCCCTCTTCTTTGTGGATGGTCACGATGCTCATCAATCCTCACATCTCCGTCGGCACCTCACTTAGCGCATTACACAGAGAAGGTGTTCAACACGTGCTGTTGTGTTTAATTGAGTTTATATAAAAGAAGCTATAACCATCAGTAGGATGACTAACTTAGAAATTAAAAGGACACTTCATTATTCATCAAATAATATAACTAGACAAAGTTTTTCATGGCAAAGCTTAAAATAGTGTCTTTCATCTCTTTAGGGGGCTGTCTTGATTTGGGTTCCCCTAGAAGCAGATCCTGAGATAAGGGTTCAGGGGATAAGTTGTTTATTTGGGAGGTGATCCCAGGAAATACTGGCAGGATCATGGGGAAGTGAGACAAGGAAGGGAAGGAAGCCAAAACAGGATGAGTTACGGAGCCAGACACTGGGGTGGGCTCACTCCCTCTGGGGCTTCTGGTAGAAAGTGAGGAGCATGCCTCAGAGTTAATCCGACCACGCGACCACTGAAGCAGCTGGGTATTTATCACTTCCGCTGGCATGAGTGAAGCCCCCTCCCAGGCACGCCCTCTTCAGAACTGGCTGGTCCCGTGTGCAGCCCAGCCCCCTCCCTGGCTGGAGTCAAGCCCGCAGGCGGAGGGTCGTAGTGCGTGCAGTAGCCTCCTTGAGCCTGCAGAGGCGAATACTCTGCAGGAAACCCACAGCAGGACACTCACAGCAGGTGCTGGAGCACTAGAGGTCTTTTGGGTAGAAAGCTGAGATATGTGAGTGTGGGCAGGAATGGTGGAATTCAGCTTTGAGGAAATAAGTTCAAGAAAGGAGACTTGAGTAGCAACTGCAGTACGTATAATGATGTTTGTGGCAGTGAGTCGACAGAGGTGCATGGACACACAGATAGGACAGTGACAGCTGTGACAGTAATTGGGGCTTCTCTGAACAGAGGTGGAGAATTAGGGGCATTACGAGGGCAAGCATTCTACATATGGCGAAAAGATCAACGTGAGTGTTGAAGTTACCATGAAGCAAGGTCAACGTTGTCATGCAGGGCAGATGGGTGAAGAGACGGTTTGGGCATATCATTCCTAAGGGTGAGTCAATGGACGTGGTTTCATTTCCAAAGGACATAAACAGATAAACATATTGAAACATAGTTTATAGGAAAAGCAATGATATGGCAAGCAGAATGAAAATAAAAGAAGCAGATTGCAGCACGAATATCAAATAAAGAAAAATTCAAGGAAAGATATGAGGCAATTGTTATGAAGGTCGTGAGTGAACATTTGTTGGTTGCTTTCCCAGAACCTATTCCTCCAATATTATCCTGATTCTCTCTTGAGGAATTTATCATTCTCCCATTATTAGCCAGGTATCCTAAAGTGGGAATGACCTACTCTCAGCTTTGGGAGAGACCCCCAAAACATAGAGATACCTCAAAAGACAGAGTAGAAAGAGGGAGAGAAACCAAGATCTTGGTGGCATCATTTGTGTCTGCTGGATCAAGCCTCACCTAAAGCTTGAATTGTTAGTTACAAGAACCAGTACCTCCCATTTATCGTTTAAATAAATTTGAGTTGGGCTATCACTTGCCATGTAAAGAGTTTTACTAATACAAAGGGTATAGTACACATTAACATAAAATGGTCATAATATTTATCAACTAAATAAAATCCATCATTGAAATGCATAAAGAAAAAACTCAAGAAATGTAGGAGAAAACGAATAGAAATAAAATTGTAATGGAAGACTTAAAACCTCCTCTTTAGAAACCCAATAGGAACCAAAAGTAAGCACGTGGAAATCTGAATAATATAATTAACAAGGCGGGTCGAATAGATGTGTCAGCTGTGCACAGTATGCCTTTCAGGTGTGAGTGGTGTATTTGCCCATTTTTACAATTAAGCCACAGCAAAAACTTAATGTGTTCCCTGAAGAAGAACAAGTTCCACAGTCTCTGCCAAATATTCTGGAAGCTAATAACGAAGGCGGAAAAGAAACAAATTCCAAAAACCTCCAAACCAAACCAACCCCCTCCGTTCCAACCCATTTTTTGAATCAAAAAGGAAATACATCTTGTAACCATAGATAGAATATCTAGAAAATTGCCACAATAAAAATACAACTTTAAAACCTTTGAGATATAGCTGAAGTTGGACTCTAAGGGCATTTTGTCTTATTAAATAAAAAATAAAAAGTACATAACTCAAGCATCCAATTGAAGTAATAAAGAGAATGTGTAGTTTCTGCTCAGTTTTGCTGTGAACCTAAAGATGCTCTAAAAATTAAAAAGTCTGTTTTAAAAAAAGAGTTCATAAATAAGAAATGGTAAAATAGAAGATAGAAAAAGTAAAAAACTGAGACAGATAAAATTAGATACTAGTAAATTAGAAAGTGGTATAACTAAAAAAATAAACACAAGAGATAGTTCTTTGCGGGGGAAGGGGGAATCCATGCATTATATTAACCTACTAGCTAGCTTAGTCAAGAACTGAGAGAGAAAACCCAAATATACAAAACTAGGATTCATACAGGGAAACTAAATATAGATATTGCTAAAATCTGAAGGATTCTAAGATAGTACTTTGCTTAATTTTATGCTAATCAACTTAAACATAAGAATGAAATAAACGATTTTCAAGGAAAGTACCCAAGATCATAATCAATTGAAAAGTAATCTCAATTGGTGGATATCTGAGGAAAGGGCTGAGGAAGTCATTCAAGAAATCTTAGCCTCCAAGGGTTCCAGACCCAGAGGGTTTCATGAGCAATTCATTCAAATCTTCAAGGAACAGATAATTCCTAAGCTTTGTTAGCTCTTTCAGAGAACAGAGAAATAAGGAAAGCCTCTAAAATCTTGTTAGAATGCAAGAATTTGTAAGAGAGAGTCGCAAACCAACCAGCCTGCTGACAGCCAGCCAGATGATCTCATTCAGTACCCAGATAAAAATCAGAATCCTCTATTGAAAGAGAGAGTTTTAGGTATATTAAAGGAATTATGGCCACCAGGGGTTCTTAGTAGAAGAGTAAAGATGGTTTAATATTAAGAAATCTATTAATGTATTCCACTATATGTTATCAATAGATATCAAAAATTCATTTAATGTTTCAGTGTCTACTCTTTATTTTTATTTTTTAATTTATTATTTATTTTTAAAATTTTCTTTGCTGAGGAAGATTAGCCCCGAGTTAACATCTGTGCCAATCTTCCTCTATTTTGTGTGTGGGTCGCTGCCACAGGATGGCTGATGAGAAGTGTAGGTCTGCGCCAGGGATCCAAACCCACCCACCCAGGCCACCAAAGCAGAGTGCACTGAATTTAACCACTCTGCCAGGAGGCCGGCCCCATCTACTGTTTATTTTTTAAAAACCCATGGTAAAATAGAAATAAACAGATACTTCCTAGATGTAATTTTATGTGTGTGTATGGTATGTGTGTGTATTTTAACACACAAAACAATAGCCAATATCCTGTTTAATAGTAAAACACTAGAAGTAATGCCCACTAAAGTCAATAAAAGACAAGAGTGCTGGTTATTATCACTATTATTATAATTTGATAGTTATCACCAAATTCCCATGCAACAAGATTTTAGCAATTTATACTCCCATCAACTGCATACGAAAGTGTCTGTCAACCTGTACTCTTGCCTCCACTGTGTATTATCACCTTTTAAAATTGTTGCCAACTGATGTAGGAAAATAATATTTTATAGTAGTTTTAATATATTTCTTAAAGCGTTAGCTGAAAAAGCCATGTGTACTGTCATGAATAACCTATTCAAGTCCTTTGCCTATTTTTCTGTTTAACATTCCATTTAGATCTTGTTGTATTTGTAAGTTAACAAAACTAATCCTTCGTCATATATCTTACAAATGTTTTTCTCAGTTTGTAGTTGGTCTTCAATCTTGTTAATGGTCTCTTTCGACATGAAGAAATTTAAATATTGTTATATAATAAAATATTAGATCTTATCTCTTAAGTTTTCTGGCCTTGGTATTTATATTGAGAAAGGCTCCTTTCCAAGAGCCTAACAATATTCCCCACTGTTTTATTCTAACGGTTTTATAGTTATAGTTACAATTTTACATTGAACCTTTTGATCCAACTGCAATTTATTTTGGTGTAAGGACCAAGGTAGGGACACAAACAGCCAGCAAGTTTTCCCATAACCACTTACCAAGTAATCCACCCTTCACTCACCCATTTCAGGCATTGCCTTGAAATCTGATTTTCTTTTGTAACCTCAGGTTTGCCTGTGTATGTTCTGTTCTGTTTCACTCGACTGATTATTGCTGAGGGCATATTGTTTAAGAAACCGACATTGTAAGGTCTAGTATTTGCCAGAGCAAGTGCTTCTTTAGTTTTCTATTTCAGATTTTTTCTTGTTATTTTCACAAGTTAGTTTTTCCAGATAACTTGAGAATTATTTTGTCAGGTTCCAAACAAAGTCCTGTTGGCATTCTTCCTGAAACTGTATTGAATTCTAGTTCGATTTAGAAAGAAATACTGACTATTTTTATCTAAGTATAACATATATTTCTCTATCTTAAAAATCACTTTTATGTCCCTCAGTGGAGTTTTATAATTTTATTTATGTGTATCCTATGCATTCTTCACTAACTCTATTCTTAGGTATGTTGTATTTCTGGTACTATTGTGGATTTTCCATTATATTTCTTTAAATCATGTTTTGAAACTGGCGATTGACTATCTGTTAAAAGCTATCTCTATATTAATTTTGGTTGGTAACCTTCATGGAAATATAAATCACAAAATATCATGAAAAAGAACTATATTTTCTAAAAATATTATAGTAGAGTGGCATTGTTTTACATTTTTGAAAATCTCTTTAATATTCAGCTTAATGCAAGATAGTTTGATTCTCATATCTACTTCTGCACTCAATCCATTGTCACATCATGTATCATGTAGCCTCTGGAAAAGTGTACTATATGCTAGTAAAAGAATAACAGTGAAAAAAATCAAATATCAACTTTCGTCATCATAATATTGTCAGGGACCTTCAAGGGTCCCCCAAACACACTTTCAGAACCACTGCTCATAACCACTATTATTACTATTATTTACACAGGCTGTAAAACCTAATTTTACCAAGGATTCTGCTGGTTATTGAATGCCTGCTTTGTGCTTACTTTGTGCTGGACCCTCTACGTGGGTCTTCAGAACAATCCTTCAGGGAAGGCGTGATTACCTCCTGCCCCCTTTTCCTTCCTCCAATTTAGAGATGAGCAAATTGAGACAGAGAGACTCAATCATACCCCTAAAGTCACACACTAGTACATGATGGTACTAGAATTCAAACCCAAGTCTATCTAACTTCGAAGCTCGAACTCTTTCTATCATCCCTGTCTCTCAACATGTTTCATTGGAAACAGTTTCATTAAAAACACTATATAGGGCTGGCCTGGTGGCAGTGGTTAAGTTCCCACGCTCTGCTTCGGCAGCCCAGGTTCATGTGTTCGGACCTACACGCTGCTCATCAAGCCATGCTGTGGTGGCATCCGACACACAAAATAGAGGAAGACTGGCACGGATGTTAGCTCAGGGAAAATCTTCCTCAAGCAAAAAGAGGAAGATTGGCAAACGATGTTAGCTCAGGGGCAATCTTCCTCACCAAAAAAAAACCCCACAAAAAACCACAAACCTACTATATAAAGGTGAATTAAATGACAGCAATTTCTTTGATCTCCTCACTGAGTGCTCTGTTTAAATGCAACGTGCTATTAAGCTTCTTTGTGTGGCCAGGACCTAAACTGACCTAAGGCCTTCCCTGGCCACTCTCTAAGCAAGACAAGCAAAGCGTCTCCACGTGCTTCATGGCCATTAGCTCTGAGGAATGGCTCAGGAGCTGCTTTTAGCATATTGCATCACACACTTTGGCGTAAGGACGATTATTCTGTAATAAATGAAAGCATCACATCCACTCATGAAGAATAGGCAGGAATGGTAGATCAATTTCTTAAAAAGATTTTCTCTTTATTACTGCCAAGGGGTTAGATCTAGGATAGCACAGCACACAGATAATAAAGGTGAAATACAGGGTACTTTGCAGATAACTACTACCCACTTTCTTTTTTCTGACAGTTATGGAGGGAAAGGAAAACCACAGATGTCTGATAAGACCCAGAGACATCCTTTCATTATGTGTCTTAAGAGATAGGGACAAGTGAGAGCAGAACAGAAAGAGAGAGAGAGGAAGAAACTAGGAGGATAAAGAAAAAAACTGAACAGTCCTGTCTTATATGGGTGGTTTCCGATTACTACACATCTGTGGACGATATTTGAGATTTATTTCTTCTCTCTGGGGATTCCTTGCTGGGCTAAAGTTGATGTCTGGAGCTATGTATAGCTTCTGTGAAAGGATCCCTTGGCAAATTAAATTCTACAGTTTTGTCTTCATTCATAATACATCTCTGCAATTAACCAGTGGAATTTAAACTAGAAAGCGACAAAATAGTCCCAGCTGTCAGTCTAAGCAACATCGGAACATTTGACCATTCTAAACTCACCTCTGATCCCTTTCTCTTTAACACTAGACTGATCTTTTCCCATTGAAGTGGTTCATTCTCGCTTTTAGGGTTATCAACAGAGAAGAATGAAAAGGAAGATGCTACAGCACAATTTCTCAAAATAAGTCTTTGGGCTAACATCGTCCATATGAAAATAGGGGAACAAAACCACCATAAAAATTTAAAAGAAAAAGAAAAAAAGCCAAAGTACCCCACACTCACTGCCTACCCTGGCCTAGCCTTGAGAACACAGAGAAGTCCTTTATGAGCGACCACAAGTAATTGTGGGCAGATTCAACATTTTTTTATTTTGAGGAAGATTAGCCCTGAGCTAACATCTGCTGCCAATCCTCCTCTTTTTGCTGAAGAGGACTGGCCCTGAGCTAACATCCGTGCCCATCTTACTCTACTTTACATGTGGGATGCCTGCCACAGCATGGCTTGACAAGTGGCGTGTATGTTTGCACGGGGATCCCAACCAGCCAACCCAGGGCCACCGAAGGGGAACATGTGAACTTAACCGCTGCGCCACCCGGCTGGGCCCCAGATTCAACTTTTCAATGGGATTATTTCAAGGTCTAACCTTAAGGTTCTAGTAGACAATTCTAAATCCCAATGTACTCCAAAGACCTTTGCCCCAGTCAAGCGGGAGTACTAAGCCACCCTCCCGTGTTTACATCGCTAGCACACAACTATGCCATGCGGAAATACTCGAGGTGGCGTTCAGGCTGCTCACGATGATGAACTGACCAATTTTTCTGTCGGTTTGGCCATCTTGGAATTATCTAGACTCACTTTAAGTTCAGGTAAAAATTCGTTCTTTTTCTGTTATTTATTTGTAAGTGATAAGTATACTGTTTGAAAGAAAGAGGAGGATGGATTATAAAGAAATTATGAAACAGAGCACATGAAAATAAATAAATAGAAATAGAAATAGAAAAAGGAAAACAAATATCCATAACCTCACCATCTTAGTACCACTATTTGTAGCATTTTAATCTTTTCCTTCTGATCTTTTTTCTCCTGTGTCTACAGTAGTGTGTCAAAATTTCGCGTCTCCATGTCCTTTCCAAAGCTTGGCGTCGTCCCACTTTCTAATTTTTGCCAGTCTCCTAGAGGCAAAGTGATGTTTCACGTCTGGTTTAGTTGTTACCCTCTGATTACTAATAACTTGGAGTGTCTTTTAAGCCAGTACTTTTGGATTCCTCTTCTGTGAATTGCCTTCTCATGTCTTTCCCCCATTTTTCTATTGGGCTTGTCTTTTTCTTTTTATTTACAGGACTTCCTTGAATACTTCAGATATCTTTGATTGGTTTTACTGCAAATAATTCCTCCTTTTCTATCATCTTTCTTTAATCTTCTCTATAGCGTCTTTCAAGGACCAGAATTCCCTACTTTTGATATAATTAAATTCTTCCATTTTATGCTTTATGATTTGTGCCATTGAAGTTTCATTTAGAAAGTCATTCCATTCTCCTAGATCATAAACACACTCTCCTATACTCTATTGTATGGGCTTTATAATTTCATATTTCACAATTAAGTTTTAATTAATCTGGAGTTCACTTTTGAATGTGGTGATAGGTGAGAATCTGATTTTGTTTTTCTCCACAAGTTTTCCCAATCCTGTCCATTAAAACAATCTATCCTGCCATTGCAGTGTCACCTTTGTCATATATACATGCATCTGTCTCTATTTCATTAGTCTATTGCCTGCTTTGGACTAACATCACAGTTTATTTCTTTGTAGTAGGTTCGAATGAATGTTAAACTTTCTTTTTCACAGTTAATTTAGGTAATCATAGGATAATTTTTTCCATTTATAAGTTGGAGTAAGTGTATTGAGTTTCTATAAAAAATGTCAGAGGGAAGTCTGATTGGGATTACTCTGAATCTATACAGGAATTTGGGGACAGTTGACATCTTCATAATATTAAGCCATCCTATCCAAGAGCATGCAAGTCACTCCATTTATGCAATTTATGATCTATGTATTTTATTAGAGTTTTAAAGTTTTCTCCATAAAACTCTTGTATATTCTTAGTTAATTCCTAGATACATTATTTGTTTTGTATTACATATAGTATCTTTTTTTGGCTGGGTTAATAGTATTTTTTTTAAGTTTTTACATTTAAATTCAAAGGTGAACTTGGCCTGTAATTTAACCTTTCAAAAAAATCACAGTAACTGATTTATAACATTATATACATTTCAAGTGTACATCATTTTATTTCGATTTCTGTGTAGATTACATCATGTTCACCACCCAAAGACTACTTACAATGCATCACCACACACATGTGCCTAAGCACCCCTTTTGCCCTCACCCTTCTCCCTGGCCCTCTGGTAACCACCAATCCAATCTCTGTCTCTGTGTGATTATTGCTGCTTTTATCTTCTACTTATGAGTGAGATCATATGATATTTGACTTTCTCCCTCTGACTTATTTCACTTAGCATAGTACCCTCAAGGTCCATCCATCTTGTCACAAATGGCCAGAATGTGTATATATACCACATCTTCTTTATCCATTGAGAATGATATTAGCTGTGGGTTTGTCATATATGGCCTTTATTATTTTGAGGTACTTTCCTTCTATACCTATTTTTTTTACAGTTTTTATCATAAATGGATGCTATATTTTGTCAAATGCGTTCTCTACATCTATTGAGATGATCATGTGATTTTTATTCTTCATTTTGTTAATGTGGTGTATCACATTGATTGATTTGTGGATATTGAACCATCCCTGCATCCCTGGTATAAATTCCACTTGATTGTGGCGTATGATCTTTTTAATGTATTGTTGTATTTGATTTGCTAGTATTTTATTGAGAATTTTTGCATGGATGTTCATCAGTGATATTGGCCTGTAATTTTCTTTTTTTGTGTTGTCCTTGTCTGGTTTTGGTATCAGGGTAATGTTGGCTTTGTAGAATGAGTTAGGAAACTTCCCCTTCTTTTTAATATTTTGGAAGATTGAGAAGGATAGGTATTAAGTCTTCTTTGACTGTTTGGTAGAATTCACCAGGGAAGCCGTCTGGTCCTGGACTTTTATTCTTTTGGAGATTTTTTATTACTGTATCAATCTCCTGACTGGTGATTGGTCTATTCAAATTCTCTGTTTCTTCTTGATTCAGTTTTGGAAAGTTGTATGATTCTAAGAATTTATTCGTTTCTTCTAGATTATCCAATCTGTTGGCATATAGCTTTTCATAGTATTCTCTTAGAATCTTTTGTATTTCTGAGGTGTCTGTTATTTCTCCTCTTTTATTTCTGATTTTATTTGTTTGTGCCTTCTCTCTTTTTTCTTGGTGAGTCTAGCTAAAGGTTTGTCAATTTTGTTTATCTTTTCAAAGAATCAGCTCTTAGTTTCATTGATTTTTTCCTTTTTTGTCAGTCTCTATTTCATTTATTTCTGCTCTGATTCTCATTATTTTCTTCCTTCTACTGATTTGGGACTTTGTTCTTCTTTTTCCAGTTCCTTTAGGTGTACTGTTAGATTGTTTATTTTTCTTGTCTGTTGCGGTAGGCCTGTATTGCTATAAACTTCCCTCTTAGAATTGCTTTTGCTGTACCGCATAAATTTTAGCATTTGTATTTTCATTTTCATTTTTTCCCAGGTATTTTTTAGTTTCTCCTTTGATTTCTTCATTGACCCAATCGTTGTTCAATTACATTTTGCTTAATCTCCACATATTTGTGGTTCTTCTGATTTTCTTCCTGTAATTGATTTTGTTTCTTACCATCATGGTCAGAAAAGATGCTTGATATATTCTTGCAATCTTCTTAAATTTATTGAGACTTGTTTTGTGGGCTAATATGTGATCAGTCCTGGAGAATATTCCATGTGCATTTGAAAAGAATGTGTGTTTTGTGGTTTTTGGATGGAATGTTCTTTACATGCCTACTAAGTCCATCTGGTCTAATGTGTCATTTAAGGCCAATGTTTCCTTATTGATCTTCTTCCTTATTGGATCATCTATCCATTACTGTAAGTGGAATGTTAAAGTCCCCTACTATTATTGTGTTACTGTCTATTTCTCCTTTTATGTCTGTTAATAATTGCTTTATATATTTAGGTGCTCCTATGTTGGGTGCATAGGTATTTACAAGTGTTATGTCCTCTTGTTGGATTGTTCCCTTTATCATTATGTAGTGCCCTTCTTTGTCTCTTGTTACAAGTTTTTGTTTTAAAGTTTATTTTGTCTGATATAAGTATTGCTACCCTAGCATTCTTTTCATTGCCATTTGCATGGAGTATCTTTTTCCATCCCTTCACTTTCAGTTTGTGAGCGTCTTTACATCTGAAGTGTGTCTCTTGTATGCAGCATATATATGGGTCTTGTTTTTTTTTATCCAATCAGTCACCCTATGCCTTTTGATTGGAGCCTTTAATCCAGTGGCATTTAAAGTAGCTATTGATAAGTATGTACTTATTGCCATTTTATTACTTCTTTTCTGGGTGTTTTAGTAGTTCTTCTTGTTCCTTTCTTCTTCTCTTGCTATCTTCCCTTGCAGTTTGATGGCTTTCTTTAATATTATGTTTGGGTTCCTTTCTCTTAATTTTTTATGTATTTATTATAGGGTTCTGGTTTGTGATTACCATTAGGTTCATATATAATAACCTATGTATATAGCAATATATATTAAGTTGATGGTCTCTTCAGTTTGACCTCTTTTTAAAAGCTCTACTCTTTTACTCCCATCCTCCCACATTTAATGTTTTTGATATCATAGCTAACCTCTTTTTTTGTATGTGTGTATCCATTACCCTCTTATCATGGAAGTAGCTAATTTTAGTACTTTTGTCTTTTGACCTTCATATTATCTTCATAGGTGGTTGATCTTCTACCTTTACTGTATTTTTGCCCTTACTAGTGATTTTATTGCTTTTTAAAATTTTCTTATTCTTATTTGTAGTCTTCTCTTTCCCACTTAAATAAATCTCGTTGGCATTTCTTATAAGACTGGCTTTTTAGTGATAAAATTCCTTTAATTTTTACTTGTCTTGGAAACTCTTTATCTCTCCTTCCATTCTGAATGATAACCTTGCTGGGTAGAATATTCTTGGCTCTAAGATTTTTTTCCTTTCAGCACTTTCAGCATTGTCAGCACTTAAACATATCATGCCACTCCCTTCTAGCCTGTCAGGTTTCTGCTGAGAAGTCAGCTGATAGACTTATGGGGTTTCCTTTATATGTAACTTGCTGCCTTTCTCTTGCAGCATTTAGGATTCTCTCTTTATCTTTAATTCTGTACATTTTAATTACAATGTATCTTGGTGTGGGCCTCTTTGGGTTTATCTTTGGTGCTCTCTCTGCTTCCTGTACCTGGAAGTTTATTTCCTTCTTTAGGTTAGGAAAGTTTTCAGCTGTTATTTCTTCAAATAGATTCTCTGCCCCATTCTCTCTCTCTTCTCCTTCTGGGACACCAGTAATACAGATCTTAGTGCGCTTGATATTGTCCCAGAGGTCCCTTAGACTGTTCTTGTTCTTTTTAATTCTGTTTTTTAAAAAAATCTGTTCAGCATGGGTGATTTCCTCTAGTCTTTCATCCAGCTCACTGATCTGTTCTTCTGTATCATCTACTCTGCTATTGAGTCCCTCTAGTGAATTTTCATTTCCAGTGTTGTATTCTTCATTTCTGATTGGTTCTTTTTTATATTTTCCAGTTCTTTGTTGAATTTCTCACTGAGTTCATGTATTCTTCTCCCAAGATCAGTGAACATCCTTATGACTTTTTGTTTGAACTCTTTGTCAGGTAGATTGTTTATTTCTGTTTAATTTAATTCTTTTTCTGGGTTTTTGTCTTGTTCCCTTACTTGGAACATATTCCTTTGCCTCTTGATTTTGCCTCTTTCTTAGGTAGGTCAGCTACATCTCCTGATCTTGGAGAGGTGGTGTTATGTAAGAGATGTCTTATGAGGCCCAGCCATGTACTTTCCTCTCATCACCAGTTCCAAATGTTCCAGGAGTGACCCCTGTGTGGGCTACATGTTGTGGCAGGGTTGCTCTTGTTGTAGGTGTCCAGGGATGCCAGGCTGTCCCCCAGCCAGCTGGTTGTAATGCATAGCTGGATGTGGCTGCTGGGGACCCTTCAGTCACTTTATGGAGCACGGGGAGCCCCAGCACTATTGCTTGCAAGGTCTAATAGCACATTCCTGTTGCAGTTTTTCTCTTAAGTGGGTAGGGTCCCAGTATGGCTCGTCATTAGACTCAGGGGCTTAGAACTGCTGTAGGCCTCTGCCCCTCAAGGCTGTTGTCAGCTCTGTCAGGATTGCAGCTTAGTGGGGCCAGCCCCAGGCACAGGAACACCCAATTATTTCAGGGTTTGGAAGGTGGAGCTGATCCCCTATGTGGCTGTTTGAGAAGCACACGTCTTTTGCAGCTGACAAGCCCCACCACTCACAGGGCCACACACACCATCAACACAGTCCTGCCCTGTGCATGCGCTCTGACTCCCTGAAGTGGACCCAGTTGCCTCACTGCAGAGGCCCCACATGCTTCACCCACTCCTTGCACATGCCCTGCCCTGCAAAGGTGGACCTACTAGCCTGGCTGCAGAGGATCTGGGCACCCTCCCTATGCAAGCCCACAAGTTGCCTGAGGGCTTACTCTTGGGTGGGGCCAGTCCCTAGGGTGGGCTGTCTGCCCTAGCTGAGCTGGATTAAATTGCTGCTCTAGTGGCTGGGGCAGACCCTGGAGTAACAGTTCAGGGGAAGAACTTCCATGGCATCTGCCAGCGTCTGCATCACCCTGCCGGTACTAGGTCATAATAATGGCTGTCACCAATGTCTCAGTCCACAGAGAGGTCTCACCTCTCACCGAGATGCACCCAGAGCCTATCAGATGAGTCTCTTCTCCAAAGGACTGTGCACTTTTCTTTCTGGTGATTTTAGGTTGCTTTCTAAAATGGGTGAATTTGTGTGGGGGCCCTTTAAGAGTAGGCTTTTCTTTTTCCCCTTTGTCCAATAGCTTTTCTGGGGGTATTCCTGGTTGTTGTTAGTAGCCAACAAATCTAGATATTCTGAAACTCCTCTCTGTTGTGCTGAGTCCAACAGCTGCTTATTGCGGTAATGCTCCCCTGCTCAGATCCCCCACTGCTCCAGGGAAGGCTGTGTATCTTAGGATTGCTCCTGGCTAGCCATGAAGCACTGTGCCCTGTGAAAGTGGCTTTTTTTCTATCCAGAAAGGAATTTCTGCCTCTTTCACCTCAGTCAGCACTGTCCCTTGTTGTGGGGGTTCTTTTTATCCAGTTTTCAGTTCTCTCTCAGGGGTAATTGTTCCAAGAGTAGTTGTAATTTGTTGTGTCCATGGGAGGAGCTTTCAGAGTCTGCCTACGCCACCATCTTGACACCAACTCCCAGTATCTTATTATTTTAATCATATAGTCTAGTTGTTTATTGTTAGGGTCTCCTAATCTAGCAACCATGCTGAACTCTTCTATTAGTGCTTTCATCAATTATTTTTCTAAATGTATTGAAGTGATCATATAGTTTTCTTTCTTATTTGATTTGATATGGTGAATACATTGCTTTTCAAATGTTATGTCAAGCCTACATTCCTTAAATAAATCCTTGGTTTGTCTGTTAATTAATAATTGGTTTATTTTTTGAAAACTGCTGGATTTAATTTACAAATATTTTGTTAAGGATTTTGCATCAATGTTAATGAGGTATACTGTATTTTCTTTTCTTGTAAATGTTTTTGCCTGGTTTTGTTATCAGTGTAATTCTGGCCACATTCAATGTGTTGGAAATCCTTCTTTCTCTATTTTCTTTGTGTAAAATTGGTATTATTCCTTTCTTAAAAGTTTGACAAAATTCACGTGAAGTCATCTACATCTAGAGTTTTATTTGTGGAATGATTTTTTATTACAAACTCAATTTTTAAAATTGATATAGAGACTTGCAGATTTTCTAATTTTTCTTCTTATTGTTTTGGTAATTTTTGTCTTTCAGGGGTTTGTCCATTTTATCTAAATTTTCAAAATTATTGGTTTAAAGTTGTTTGTGTGTTTCTCTTATTGTCTTTATAATAGCTGCAGGGTCTGTAATCTTGTCCTGTCTTTCATTCCTGGTGTTGATAGGATGTCTTCTCTCTTTCTACTTGATCAATACAGCTAGAGTTTTTATTATTTCATTGATATTTTCAAAGAACGGGCTTTTGGTTTCATTGATTTCTTTCTACAATTTGTTTTCCATTTTATGGATTTCCATTTATACCTTTATAACTTCCTTTCATTTACTTTGTGTTTAATTTGCTTTTCTTTTCTACTCTTGTAAAAGAGAAATGTAGATCATTGAGGTTAAATTATTATTCCAAGTATTTAAAGTTATAGATTTTCCTCTAACCACTGCTTTAACTTTAACTCAAAAAGTTTGATATGTTGCATTTTCATTACCATTCAGTTTGAAATATTTTCTCCTGTGATTATTTCTTTGCCTCATGAAGCATATAGTTTAATTTCAAACTATTTGAGCATGTTTAAGACATAATTTGCATTGATTTCTAATATAATTCGACAGTGGTCAGAAAACATACTATATGTAATTTCAAATTTGGGAAGACTTGTTTGGTGAACATCTCATGTCCACTTGCATTTTGAAGTTGTTTGGTGAAGTTTGTCCTAAATATTTGTTAACTTAAGTTTGTTGGTAATGTTATTCTCTATTTGTCTGACTTTTTGATTACTGGTCCATCAATTATTGAGAACGTGGAGTATTAAAATCGTTAACTATACTTTTTTTTCCTACTTCTCCTTACAGTTATTTAATTTTTAAAATGTGTTCTTCTGCTCTGTGATTGGGTGCAAACACATTTAGGATTGTTATGCCTTCCTGATTAATGGATTCTTTTATCATTAAAAATCTCCCTCTTTGTCTCTTGTAGTCCTCCTTGTCTTTAATTCTATCTCTGATATTAATAGAGCCACCCCAGTTTTCTTATAATTTATAATATATAGTTAAGATTATGGTATATCTTTTTCTATCCTTTTACTTTCAACTGCTTTTCAACCTTGGTAGGGTCTTTATAGTCTTTACATTTAAATTGAAACTCTTGTAAAGAGCAAGTAGTTAGGTCTTGCTCTTGTTATTGTTTTTTTTCAACCCAGTGGAATTAGGCTAAGAAGAGTCAACCCAGAATAGAGAATGCACTACACCAAGCTGGGTCCAGGAAACTGCTAGAAAAGTGGGAATTGTCTCAGTAACCAAGAAGATATCTGGTTAGTTTGGAAAGAAGAACATTTTAAATCCAATTACCCAGATGGCTTGAATTTACTAAGCTGTTTCTTAACCTCTAGTATCATGTTTTCTTGACAGTCCTGATCCAATAATATATTATAGGAGGGAGGAAAGCACTTAATTTCAGCCTCTTGGGGAAAAAAACAACAAGCAAAAAATCAAATTAGAAAGTTTTGATTGTTCTTCTCGAGAACTCTGCCCATTACCGAGGGTGTGCTCACTGGGTAATTAACTACTCTAGCGATAATCAGGGACGTTAAGATGCTGGACTAGAAAAACGAGATTTCATTATTTTCCAATAACCTGTCGTCTTTAGGCTGTGGTGCTCCTAAGATCAATATTTTTATCTCTGTGAGGGCAGTGTGCATTCATTTTGTTACATATCTAGTGTTTCCAAAGAAGCCATTGTTTCACATAAATGGAGCCGGCCCAGCACTCTGTTATTCTAATGAATTCTGCTCCAAGAGGCATGAAGTCCTCAGAAAATTGCAAAAACTCCTGTCTTAACCAGCATGATTTCCAGCAGTTTTGATGAGTACATTTTTAAAGGAGAAAAAAATCACCCTGACAACGAACAGTTGTGTTTATCATCTGTGACACAAAAAGGTAAAAATCTGACTACAATTCAGGTAATCAATTTCCATGAATTACTAATAACACTTATGAGACTGAGTAAGTCTCCCAGGCTCAGCAACTCAACAATTGTGTGGACGCCATGATTTGCGTTAAAAATAGTCAGTCATCTCATAATACAAATCCTAAGACCAAACTAACAGCTAACTTTCATGCAAGAGATATGGTTCATTACATATACAATGTGTGCTACCCTATAAAGGCATCTAATTTCACGATTAAAGCTTATCACAGAATTCTTAAATATCAAACATTTTAATTTAACCTCAAAATTTAGTTTCTCAGGTCTCAACTGAACATGGAGGTAATCTTTTTAGAATTCGCAGTTGTAATATGGTTCAGACTGACCTTTTTGAAGGAGTTTGTTAAATGATTAGAAGAATATTCATTTTGAATTCAGGCTTGAAGGAACATACTGGATAATAAATTGAAGTCCTGTTTACAAAACTTTCCCTGAATTGTGTTAAAATTTTCTACATGAAATAGGTTCTCTGCCATGCTGCCTTTGAAATCTGAAAGAGGAAGATTTTGTTGTTGTTTTTGTTGGCTTCTAACTATGTATTTGCATGCCTCTGACTTTTACTCACTCTTTACTCACTCTGCTCTCCGAAGGTGAACAATGAAAAGGCCATATTAATGGGACACTTGGTAGGACAATAGCCAAGGTCCCTCTTGGTAGCTGAACAACTACATCATGAACCTTGATGGAGAAAGATGTCATCCCATAAATATGCAAGATGTCCCTAAGCTGAGAGATCTATCATTTTGGACTTATTTGTCAGATGGTGAGGAGCAAAGCCGTTCTCCTGAGACTCTGGGGGGGTTCCAGCAGAGGCCCCATTCTGGAAAGAAGACTTTCACAGGAAGTTGGCCCAAGGTCTGTTTACTTCCTGGTTATGTTGCCAAAAGAGCATCCAGCAAAAGTGAAAGACAAAGAAGAATTATTTAAACTATACAAAGAGAAAATCCTAGCAATCAATACCATCTACAACCCTAATTGCTTCTATGGGTTAGGGCAAGAAATTTGGGTAGCTCGATTTAGGTATGTTTTTAGTTTAGGGGTGAACAGTACTTTTTTTTTCCCCCTACTGTGTGAAATTTCACCTTTTGCTATTAGATATGAATAATCTGACAAATCAGAGGTCAGAGTTGAAAATTTGGGCTTAGAATCATTTCTTCATTAGTCCTATGTAATGCCTGACTCCCAAACATTTAAGCATTTTGAGATAACATGTACGAAACGTAAGCATAAATTTTTAAAGCTCTCCTTCTATGAAAATGATTACACATAATACCAAATAAGTACAATTTATGGTTCTCTGGGAAAACAGGAGGAATCAAATTATTCATGAAGTCATATTTCACATGGTTATCAATGGGCTGTAGGAGACCAGCTGACAGGTAAAAATGCCACCCGCCAACACCAAGTAGACCATGTGAACTTAAGTTCCTTTCTACCCTGTACACCTATAGTATTTGAGCCTGTCTTCTAAACTCTAACATAGAAAGGCCATGAGGATATCTAGTGCCATAACTTAGCTATATTTATGGAAATCGTACTCTTTACCACCATTTGTGTTTGTGAATGTGGAGGGGAATATTTATCAGGGAGATGGGGGTGGGTGAGGAGAATCATCTGGAAAATTAAATTGTCAAGGAAAAAAACAAGTTAAAAAATAAAAAAAGACAGACAAACCGGTGATCTATGTTCTAAAGAAAGATTACATCTATCTTGCTTTTCTTTAATGAATGTTGGATACAGCAGTTGTAATTTCAACAAACTTTAGACAAACTTTCAACGAATATTTTTATGTCTGTTAATTTCAGAATCTTAAAATTCAAGGAGGGATCGCTGAAGGTGTGTAGCTCAGTGTTCCCCTTGAGGAGGGAATTTCTTATAGAACATCCTGACAATTAGTTATCCAAATGCTGCTGGAACTGCTGGAACTTCCATGGGACCAACTCTTCTCTCTCTCCCGAGCTAGGCTGTACGACTATTACGGTAGAAAAGTCTTCCTCATTTGCAATAGGAGCTCCCTTTCTGCGACATGCATTCCTTGATGCGACCACACCTTCTTTAAGGACAGAGAGCACTTTTCATGGGATGACCTTTCAGCCCTGAGAGAGTCCACAGGATGACCCTTCAACCTTGGGAGAGGGGATTCCAGCGCCTTCAAATGTCCCCTTCTCCAGGGTAAAGAGTGTTTCCTACCCTTTCCCTCAGAAAGCACACTACAGTGAGCAGAAGTGGTTCTCAACCTTGTTTAGGTCATTGTTCCTTGGAAAATCAGATGCAAGCTAGGAACCCTCGTCTCTTGCTAAAGAATATTGACATGTGCACAGGGAATAATGGGTACACTTCTTTGTATTTTGTTTCTTTTCAATGAAACGATCTACACCACGGTGTTTTATTTGAAAAACTGAATGCAGACAGTTCTGGTTAACTCAAGGCTGTGGATAGGCTAAGGTTTTTATTGCAACAACGTGTGCATTTTAGTGTCCCATTTCCTGGCGAGAACCCGCACGGCCTCATTACATGTTAACTTAGCAGGAGACCCCAGTGACTGGGAGCTTCTCCCTCCTGTAGCCACCCTCAGCTGTTACACGGAAGAGCTTCCAACGCCTCCTCAGTGCAGCATCTTATTCTTTAGAATTAACTGTAGTGATGCTGGAGAATCAATAATCAGTGAAGGAGCAATTTTATTCATTTTACAGATGGGGAAACCAAGACTCTGAGAAGACAAAGGACTTGCCCAGGGTCACGGGAGTGGGTGTGTCCAGGACCCAGCTGGCCGGACTCTCCGTTACCCCACCGAGCGCTTTTTCATCCACACAAAGCCAATTCGCACTTACTAACTCAGTGACTGAACAATAATCTCATTAAAACAGAATGAAAAGTGTCACATCCCAGCCTTCCCAAAGCTCGCTTGTCTAAGGCAGTGTCTTCACACAACAGGTGGGCTTTGAAGCCTCAGGAGAGAATCCTTTACTGCTGGTCTCAGAGGAACCAGGGGCGACCAGAGGGGAAGAGCAGCCTTTGCAAGGGAAAGTGACCCATGAAAGGAGGGGATGCTGTCCCCTGAGGGGAGGGGTTGCTTGACTCTCAACTGTGGCCAGAACAAGTGGCCTTCCCTGAGATCTGTTCAGAGTCTAAGAACGTAAGCTCATGCCTTTGGACAGTTTGAGCCCTTAGACTGGGGGCTGGATAACATCTAACAGAAAACAGATTTCTTAAGAAGCCACATCTTGCCCCTGGCCCCACCCAAGAAGTACGAGGATGCCAGCCAGCTCCACAGAGGGCCCCGGAGAGAAAACCACGAGGGGAGAGGCCTTAGGCTGGTGACCAGCTATGTGTAGCTAATCTCTGGTTTTGGGCATCTGATTCAGGTGTCTGTTTGACTCCAGCAATGCCTGCTCCATTTTTATGCTCTTCACTTTCCTCTCTGACCTTGAAAATGCATAGATACATTTTCTTCTGCTGCTGCTCTGAGCCTCAGCAGTGAAGTCCATCACGGCAAGCAGGGAGAGCTGGCCCCTCAGACTTCAGGCTGGAAAGCTCTGTGGCGAATCAAATCCCCTCCCTATCTGAGACAGGAGGCACATCCAAGAGAGGCCTCTTAGGCTGGTCAGAGAGTGGAAGAGCGTGCCCTACACACAGCTCAAGGCTCCATGGCCAGGACGCCGGAGCAGGGCATATAGTGTGCTGCTCAAGCAGAAACCAAAACAGCCAGGGCGCGTTGCAGAGACTCCGAGGGGACACCATGTTTTGCCTTTGGTGGGCTTGCCCTGGCTTCACCTCACACAAGCGGGACACTTTGGGCATTGAGGTGAGACTGCTACCAGAAAAACAGACGTAAGTGGGTCATTGGTGGGCTCCCCGACAGGGTCCTGTTCACTGCGGGCGTGTGGCCTCCTGCACATCCCACATGAGGTGAGCGTCACCCACCCTCTGGATGTGCTGCCCCAGGGCTGCTGCACTTCCTCTAAATACGCTTCTCAGACAGACACCAGCCGAGGCTTGGAGGGGTGATGGTTAATTTTACGTGTCCACTTGATTGGGCCACGGGGTGCCCAAATTAAATATTATTTCTGGGTGTGTGTGTGAGGGTGTTTCTGGATGAGATTAGCATCGACGCCGTGAACTCAGTAAAGCAGATCGCCGTCTGCAGTGTGGGTTGGTCTGGCGGCCTCATTCAGCCATCAAGGGCCTGAAGAGAACAGAAAGTGGAGGAAGGAGGAACGGGCCCCTTCTGCTTCCTGCCTCCCTCACTGGCCCGGGACATCCACCTCCTCCTGCTCCGGGACTGCGATTTGCACCATCAGCTCCCCTGGTTCTCAGGCCTGTGGACTCAGACTGCACTTCCACCACCGGCTTTCCTGGGTCTCCAGCTTGCGGATGGCAGACTGTGGGGCTTCTCAGCCTCCATTAAGGCGTGAGCCAACTCCTCATAAGAAATATTTATGTTTCTTATTGGTTCTGTTTCCCTGGAGAACCCTGATTGATACAGAGGGTAAGCACCACAGGACTAGTTCGAGATCCAGGGCTCAGACCTGGGTCTCAGAAACACAAAGCCAGCGCTCTTCTGGCTGGCCACTCTGCCCCCGAGCCAGTAAGATGGCAATATTCACAGCAAGGTGGGCTTCCCCACGACTCACGGCGTTCTGTGACAACTGGAGAGGTGGCTGAGGATGATGTGCAAAGCCACAGAGACGATTTTAGGGACACATAACTACCGATGGACTCACACAGTGACAAAGTCAGTCCCCCTCCAGTGCCCTTCGAATCCTCTGGTTCCAGCCAGGAGCAACGTCCCAGCTGGGTGTTCATCTTTGACACCTTTCCAATGCCAGCCCAGGCTCAGAGCCATCTGCAGACAACAGCTTCGAGCCAGCTGTTGATAGCATTGTTTTGTCTCCATGCATTTGCTTTTATAGTTATTTCTTCCCATTTGTGAGAAGTGATACTTGTTTCCCATTTGCAAACGTGACGTGAAATTTTAAAATCAGTGGGTTGTTTTACAAAAGGTAATCAATTTAAAGAAAAATACTAATCAAGTAAGAGGACAAGTGGTTCACAAAATTCACCAAGATGTGGGAAACACTAGTCCAAGACGCAGGGTGCAGTCTGGGCTTTGAACTCTGGTTCTGACTTTCCCTAATCGTGTAGCCTTATGCAGATCACTTAATTGTTGTTAATTAAATGAGATAATGGACATAGGAGTTCTCCTTGAAGTATAAAATAATATTCAATTGTTACTTATTGTTACTGTCACTGACTTATATCAAAAAGTATCACATCTCAGTCAGCTTGTAGTCGTCATTTGTTGCTGTGAGCACTGTGGGTGGATGAAGGGTGAGCTCAGAGCCACAGCGCCCAGACACTGTACCATCTTGGATGGAGGCCTGAGGCCTAAGACCTGGGCAGGGAGGGAAAGGCTGATGGTCCCGCCCGGGAGCAGGAATTGCAGAGCTGTTCATCAGCCAGATCCTGAGAATGTCACAAGGACAACAGGATGTTTGTCAGCTGGGCCAGGGACACAGCTCCTGCTCTTCCAGGGAAGGAGAGGGTCCCTGCCAACAAAGGATCCAGAGAGAGGCCCCAGGGGAACCCCGGAGCTGGAGGCCCATCCCTCTGTTACAGATAGGGGCACTACAGCCAGCAGCACCCCCGCAGAGAGAGGCCAGCCCTTCACTGAGGGGGATCCCAGGGTCACATCCCAGTGTCCCGCAGACTCCTCCTCGAGATGCCTGGATCTACTTCTCCAGATGCCTCTGGGAAGTGCCCCTGCAGGATTCCTGATGGCCCCTAATCCCAAGGAGAACTTAGAAGAGGAAGGCCAGTGGGATATTGTACAGCTCCTGCCACAGTTTTGGGGCTATGAGTAATACTATTTTTCTTACTCAATCACTGCTTTGCTTTTTTTTTTTTTTTAAAAAAGCTCTATTGAGGTAAAACTGACATATAATAAACTATACATATTTAAAGTGTATGATTTGATGAGTTTTCGTGTGTATATATGCCCACGAAACCATCCCCACAGTCAAGGCAACGAACATATCCATCTCCCCCCAAGTTGTCTTGTGTTCCTTGGTACTCTGTCACCCCAACTCTCTCTGTACCCCCACCCCCAGGCAGACCTGCTTTCTGTCATTACAGATGAGTGTGCATGTCATAGAATTTTATATAAACAGACGTATACAGCATGTACTCCTTTTTTGTCTCGCTTCTTTCAGCATAATTATTTTGAGATTCATCTGTGTTGTTGCATGTATCGATAGTTCATTCCATTATATGGCTGAATCCATCATATGGAAATAGCAGAATTTGATTGTGCCTGTTGACGGACATTTGTATTTTTTCCCGGCTTTTGACCATGATAAATAAAGCTACCATGAATGTTTGAGCACAGTCTTTGTGTGAACATATGCTTTCATTTCCTTTGCGTAAATACTTAGGAATAGAATGGCTAGGTCAATGATAGGTCTATGTTTAGCTTCTTTTTTTTTTTTTTTTAAAGATTTCATTTTTCCTTTTTCTCCCCAAAGCCCCCTGGTACATAGTTGTATATTTTGTTTTAGTTGTGAGTCCTTCCAGTTGTGGCATGTGGGATGCTGCCTCAGCATGGCCTGATGAGCAGTGCCATGTCCGCACCCAGGATCCGAACCGGTGAAACCCTGGGCCGCTGAAGCAGAAGGCGAGAACTTAACCACTTGGCCACGGGACTGGCCCTTACGTTCAGCTTCTTAAGAAACTGCCAAAATGTTTTCAAAAGTACTTTTATCATTTTATATTCCAACTAACAACGTATGAGGATTCATTCCACTTCCTCCAAATCTTTGCCAGCACTTGGTATGGTCAATCTTTTTCCTTTTAGACATTCTGGTGGACATGTAATGATATCCCATCGTGGTTCTAATTAGCATTTCCCTAACTGAGTAATAACGCTAAGCACTTTTTCATGTGCTTATTTGTCATCTGCATATCTTCTTTCATAAAGTGTCTGTTTAAATATTTTTCCCACGTTTAAATTGGGTTGTCACATTACTCAGTTATAAAAGTTCTTTATATATTCTCAATACAAGTCATTTATCAAATCAATTTTTACAAATCTTTTCTTGCAGTCTGTGGCTTGCCTTTTCATTTTCAAAATGAAGACTTTTGAAGAGCAAAAGTTTTAATTTTCATGAAATCAATGTACTGATTTTTATTGGACAGTTTATGTTTTTTGTTTGTTTTGGTAATATTTAAGCAATCTTTGCCAAGTCCAGATCATTAGAGTTTTCACTTATGTTTTCTCTAGAGGTTTTATAATCTTAGCTGTTACATTCAGATATATGATCTAGTTCATATTAATTCTTGTATATGGTGTGAGGTAACGGTTAAGGTTCATTTTTTTTTTCGTCCGTATGGAAATCCAACTGCTCCAGCACCATTATCCTTTCCCGTTAAATTGCCTTGGCTCTTTCACTGAAAAGCAATTGGCCACAGACGCATGGTCTGATTTCTGGACTCTGTTCTGTTCCACTGCTCTCTATGGCTATCTTTTTGGCAATAACACACTGTCTCGATGACATGACTGTGGTTCTCCAATAATTCTTGTAATCAGGTGGTGTACGTTCTCCAACTTTGTTCTTTTTCAAAATTGTTTTGGACATTCTAGGTCCTTTGCATTGCCACGTACATTTCAGAGTCAGATTCCAGTTCCAGCTTGCCTTCCTGCGTGACGATGGGTCTAGGCAGTTTTGGTTTACGTGGGCAGCTCAGAAAGGTGGTGAGCACATCCCTCTGCTGCATGAGACGACAGGCAGGGGAAGATGTCCATATCTCTGCCTCTGTCTCTCTCTCTCCCTTCACCCCCTGCGCCTCACTTGTTTAATTATTCAAGGAATACTTCTGGCAATTAAAATTCTTGGTATATAGTCATGGTCCATGTCAAGCATGTCTTCGTGGTTGACTCTCTTTCTCTCATCTGGATGCCAGCAATCAGGATTCAAAGTACAGATGAAGACGGTGGAACACTTATTTTAATGGGCTAGATGACTTTCTGGCATGTTTTGAGTAAATTGTGCTACAGTCGTGCAGAACTGGATTAATGTCTGTTTTATAAATAAGCCCAAATGGTATCACTTTGTCTGCAAAGTGTAACAGCCAGTGTCACCCGGTTACATCACCGTCTGCTGTGTTAGGAAGCATTCTTGTCCTTACTGTTTTATTTTTCCATCTGAAGTATTAGGAAAGGACTTTATGTGACTGAGTCCAAGAGTTCTTTGTATCATACCCTGGAGCTAACAAACACAGAATGCAAGCCCATTGGCCTCACAGGACTCAGGGCTGGGTCTAGGGTTAAGACATGAGGTGCCTGGAGCATAAAACTGAATAGCCGGTGGGGCCCTGAGAGTGAGTGCCTCGTTCAGCTTTGCACCCTAGGGGCCTCACCCAGTTCGGGCCCTGCAGGACAGCTGCCTGGGGAAGGTTTAGAAAACTACAGTGTCTTTTAGTCACCAAGGACTCTCATTTTCAGCCTAGTGTCATACATTTACTAAATTCTTTTAAATTTACTTAAAACAGTACCTTGGCTTCCCTATGCTACTCCCACCTCCCAAAACAAACCAAAGCAAAAACAAACAAAAGACGCAACTCATTCATTGAATTGAGTTCGCACAGTAGGTTTTAGTTAATTTAATTTTCCATAAATCAAACTTTTGGGAGGTACTTACTTTGTGCCGGAGCCTGGGCCATGACAGGAAAGGCTGGGGTGGCCCCTGCCCTCCAGGAGAGCGTGGCCTCCCAGGCAGAGGGATACACTCAGAGATCACTAAAGGCGAAAGGGAACTGGAAGTTGCTGCCAGAGGTGAGTAGGTGCCTCCCGCAGCTGCTCAGGGCAGGGAGGGGCCACTTCTACTTCCAGGGAGAGACTCAGGGGACAGGAGGCATTGAGCTGAGCCTGAAGGGTAGCACCCATCAGTTTGTGGCAACCCGTTAATGGCAAACAATAACCACAACACCACATCACAGGTAGGGAGCCCCTCCTAGGAGCCAGTACCTGCTGAGTGCTTTACAGCATCTTCTCCCTTAATCCTCACAACAATCTGGTAGAGAGATATATATATTCTCCAGTATACACATATAATCCAGTGTATATATGTGCATATATATAATGTATCGTATATGTATATTGCTCCATTTCACGGATAAGAAAACTAAGGCTTAGAGAGAGGCTAAGTCACTTGGCTGAGATCTTGTAGCTAATAAGCGTAAAAGCCAAGATTTGAACGCAGGCAGTCTCATGTCACAGCCCAAACACTAGCAGATAAACACCTTTATGCTGAATGGACTCGTGTTAAACGTTGAGTGGAACTATTTTGGCTCTTTTTATTTGGAGTGTTTCAGTATTTAAGTGTGTTGAAAAGGCATAGGTCCACGCGTCCTTTCCACCTGAAAGTGCGTGTGCGTCGCTGCGTGGAGGCTTCTGCTTGCACGCGGGCGTGCGAGGAGAACCCACCTCACTACCCCTCTGCCCTCACCTGTATTCATGGAGCGAAATCAGACTTTGCTGGCTACAATAACACCCGTCAGTTATCTGTGCTGCAGTGTAAACAATGAAATTCTTATTATGTACTCAGAATCCACAAAGCCATTTCCATGGAAACTCTGTTTTCATGTCATATCTTTAATGAATAGGTAATGAAAGAAATGCTGCATTTACAACTTCATTACTAGTTAAAAAAAAAAAACAAGAAAAGCACACACTTACACACACACAAACCCAGCTGTAAATGTGAATTATGGTTGCTGTCATGTTTTAGAACACGGTGAACATCACAGAGGAATTTTCGAGGCTGTCATTTGGGATTGAATGAACTGAGGGAAGACAAAAAAAATATTATCGCCAAAATTCTGCCTACTATGCCAACAACTCAGAGTGGCAGTCTCACTCTTTATCTCATTATGATTTTAATAATTTTGGCACAAAATACCTCCCCATCCTTAGAAACAAGCATGTCTGGGAGGAGAGGGGAGATTTAAAATGGGCTCCACGGTTCCCTCAGGCACTCCAAGTGGACTGGCCACTGTTTTTGAGAGGATATGTTAAAACCAGTTGTCTTCTTCAAGGCTCTCTTCTCACGAGAAGGTCGATGTGATAGGGATCTGATCTGCTGTAACAGATTGCTTTAATGTAACATAAAAGATCGTCTAATCATGGTGTCTAATCGCCGAGAGGAATCAATTCTTGTGACATCAGTGCAAGTATCTTAAAAAGGAGTTTTACAAGAATTCTTAACAAAGAACTGTCTAGCCTCCTTCCTGACAATCTGATCAAAACACGGAGCAGGTCTGAAGAGATGGCGATAGAGCCACAGAATGACAGGGAAGAGCAAGAGGCTGTGATGCTGGCTCCATGGACACACCCACCCACCACCTTCCAGAACGTTCCTCTGCAAACAAGGGGACTAGTGCTTCACTGCCGCTGCCCACACCCCTCCTCACCCCATGCCATGG
This sequence comes from Equus asinus, assembly GCF_041296235.1. Taxonomy (NCBI): domain Eukaryota; kingdom Metazoa; phylum Chordata; class Mammalia; order Perissodactyla; family Equidae; genus Equus; species Equus asinus. Next base: position 7,789,080 of record NC_091791.1, on the reverse strand, counting down.
ATGGACTGTACCGATGGGGTGAAAAATCTCAGTGGCAGTTGTATCGGCACCGAAAAATATTTAAACCCTTATTCCCATTCCATCAGTTGGTCCTGTCTGCCCGTCTTTGCTCAGGTTGAGTGTCTGAGTGGTTAGGAAACGTCACATGTTTCCCTGCATAGTTATGTATCATCGGGCCCCTGAGCAGTGACATCCAGTCAGTTCATGGGGCAGCAGATCCTCACTCACCAGAGCCCATCACTGGGGGTTTGTGAGAATCGCAATGATAACTGGGCCGAAGCTCATCTTTATCCATTCCTGGAAAGAGTGAGTGTGCTAAGAAAATCCACAGGGAAAGAAAGATCAGAGAAGATATGAAGATTTCTTTCAAGCGCCCCTGGGGAAAAAATGTCCATTTGTCTGTAAAATGAAACTTCTCTGTTGATTAAAGTTCTTTCTGTAAGAGCTTTGGACAGGTGATGTTTTTTTCAGTGTAACTCTAACTGCTTGAAAACGACAAAGCTACATGTCTTTAAAAATACTCCACAATGAGAAGCATCATGCTATCATGGAGCAAAATATAGTCTCAGCTCCCTTACTAACTTGCTGTGTGATCTTGGGAAATTCACTTCTCTGGGCCGTGGTTTCCTTATCTATACATTGAGTGAGTAGGACGAGATGATCCCTGAGCGTCTTCCAGCTTAAATATTTTACGAGTTCACGTGCTTTCCACCAAACCCCAGCCCGAGCCCCTACCGCCATTCGACCGAAGCACAGAGTTGCCTGTGTGATGGACTGACACAGATGCTGCCATTGGAAGCATCCTCAGGGCTCTGACTTGCCCCGAGCCCCTGTTCATTGTCTCTGTTTGCGGTGTCACTGCAGTCTCCAGCCACACAAGCCCGTGGTCAAACCTCAGCTTCAGCCTCCCTGGGGGGCCGTTGGCCTGTGTCTTTGAGGTGCCTTGCCTGTGAACATGTGCAGTGTCTTACATGAGTCTATCTCTGACATACCCTCCAAACCCGGGGACAATCCATCCAGTTATTTCTGTGTGATGTGGTGACAAACACACAGATGTACTCTGTGCAGGGTGAGGAAAGGGACACAGCGCCGGGCTTGTACATAGACCTTCTGGGTTTGGTCCTGGGCAAATCAGTCTGAGCTTCCATCTGCAAGTGAGAACACTAACACCCACCCACCGAACATCTCTCTGGGTGGGTCTAAGGACCACCCAAGACAACGTGGTGAAACCGATTTATAAACTACAATGTGCAACGCAAAAGTGTTACAGGAAAAGCAGAGCAGGCACAACTGCCTCCCTCTAAGAACTCAGCAGGCCTCCTAGCTTCTGTGAGCCCCCCTGCTGAACCCCTGCTGGCCCCCTGCTGGTCCCTAAGGAGCCAGCACCCTCCATGTGCAAGTTAGGCCATGGTTACATTCTGCCGTGTTCTTCCACAATGTCTTTCTTACAGATCAGCCTTTTCTTTCCTTATTTGCACCCAGAGCGCCTTCTGCCGTGTTGGGCAGAAAGGGCTCCACAATGATAATACTTTATGTATGTTTGGGTCACTTGACAACAAATAGTTATAGAATCTATACAAAACACAAAGTGGTTTTTCGCTATAACCACATCATCTTCTAAAGGACAGAAGATCCTTTTGATCAACATTTCCATTTCTGGAACTCTATCCTAAGGATACAATCCAAAGTACATAAAAAGCTTTATATGTAAAGATGTTCATTGAAGAGTTATTTATAATAGGGAAAAGTTTTGGTTAACGTGAATGCCCAAAATAGGAAAAGCGGTAAATAAATTTTGGTGTCCGAACTCTGTGGACTACCATGCCGCCTTGGAGATGGCATCTGAAAGAGTGGCAGTGCTTCAGGACCACATCTATCAGGAAGGAAACAGTGTAAATGGTGGATTCACCTAATTCACTCATTCAATGAATATTTCTTGAGTACCTGCCATGTCCCAGACATTCCTACGGCCCAGGAAGCAGAGCTGTGCATAAGCCAGCGAGCCCCATGCTCCAGTGGAACAAACACACCGGTGGGCAGCTGGGAAGCGGTGGAGACTGACCCATGTACACAAGGGAATAAACAAAGAAGGAGAGTGCCAACTGGTGACAAAGCTGCATAGAGAGGAGATAGGAGAGAAGGGACTGGGCATCAGGGACAGCTTCTGTGTGCAAGTGACACTGAAGCAGAGCAAGGTGGAAACACCCATGAGACTATCAGTGGGACGAGCACTCCAGGCCAAGGAAAGAACCAGTGCAAAGGTCCTGAGGTGGAAACAAGGGTGGCTTGTTTGAGGCACAGACAGAAGGGCAGTGTGGCTCAAGCACAGTGGGCTGACGGGACAGTTTGGAAAGGCAGAGCCAGATTCTGAGGCCTGATGAAGAAGGCGAGTCAGCCAGGAGGCTGAGATGAAGGCAGAAGGAACCCCAGGAGTTTGTGACGTGTGGGAAGCAGGAGAAGGATGGAATACTCAGCAGTGTGCCAGGCAGCAGGGGGGCAGGGAGATGGGAATAGAGAGGCACTGGTTTTCACAACTTGGAGACTAATGGGGACACCAATAAGAGGCATGTATCTCTCTGGCACCAAATCAGAAGACTGGCCGGAACAGGTCGAGGAAATAGAGAGCGGAGCTACACTCAGTGCTTCCGAGGAGTTCTGATGAGACGGGAGAAAGAAGGGAGTGACAGCTAGAGGCGGCCGTGGGACCCTTGGAATCCTCTCCTCCCAAGAGAAGAGCTAGGGTACCCTATTTATGCTGTTGGGAATGAGGAGGGAGACCCTGCTGACTCAGGACAGAGAAGGAAAAGCAAGTCCCTGGGAGGATGCTCAGAGAGGAGCAGCACACGCCAGGATACAGATAGCGGGCAGGGGCTGCTGGGCTGGTGGCGGTGGTCACGGGAAGAGGAGGGGGTTCCTCTTACTGTGTCTATTCCCCCAGTTAAGAACAGTCACCCGCTGAGACAGGAGAGCTCTTTGTGTGTGTGTGAGCAAGCGATTTCAGTAGGGAGGAGAAATTATGATGTAGGGATGTGCTGGATGTCCATAAAGATTCACGGCCGTGAGTTTTAAAGTTCTGTGTCCCCCAGAGTGAATGTGAGTTTCTCTGTAGTAACGTCCAGCTGCTCAGGCGGGCATGGGGGATGTGGTCAGGATGTCACATGTACATAAAGCCCCATCCACAAAGATGGCGAGGAGATACACCAAGTATTCATGGTGGGTGTCTTTTTTTTTTCTTGTAAGGAAAGATTCGCCCTGAGCTAACATCTGTTGCCAATATTCCTCTTTTTTTTTTTCCCTCCCCAAAGCCCCAGTGTATAGTTGTATATTCTGGTTGTAAGTCATTCTAGTTCTTCTCTGTGAGTTGCCACCACAGCATGGTTACTGACAGATGGGTGGTGTGGTTCCATGACTGGGAAGCGAATCTGGGCTGCCGAAGCAGAGCGTGCCGAACTTTAACCGCTAGGCCATCAGGGCTGGCTCTCATAGTGGGTGTCTTGGGTGGCGAGACCATGGCTGGTATTTTTTTTTTTCTTCCTTTCAATTTTACATATCTTCCAAATTTCCTATATGGAACTTTAATAATAGTGGGGAAAATAATTATAGCTTTTTAAAAGAAAAGAATCTGGAAGCAGAGGTGAGAATAGTCACAACTCCCTACATGGCAGATATTTTTATCCGCCAGAGTTTCTCAGTGGCATTCCAGCAAAATATTCAAATCAGCTCGAGAGTATCTCCAATTAGCTTTTTAAAAATCAACTTTTTATTTTGGGTAATTTGAGATTTAAAGAAAAGTTGCAAAGATAGTACAGCGAGTTTCCATATACCGTTTACCCGGATTCCATAAGTGGACATCTTACATAAACACGTTACATTTGTCAAAATTAAGAAATCATTACCGGTGCATTACCGTAAACCAAGTCACAGACTGTAGCTGAGTTTTGCCAGTGTTTCCACTAACATCTTTTCTTCTTCCAGGATCTAATCTTGGATACCACATTGCATTTACCCAATTAACTCTAAAAGATTCCTTGGCCAACGTGCAAAAATTGTTAATTTTATCTACTCCATAGGGTCACTGCGAGAATTAACTGAAAAAAATCTGTAAGAAGCAGCTTTGTAAACTGAAAAGTGCTACATGATATTGGATGATGATACAAACTTCACATTGGGGCTGAAATTGAAGGGGAAAATGATAACAGAAACTTGCCTTTGCCATCTAGTACGTCTTTAAGTGCTTGCAAGTCTCACCTGTTAACAAAAGCTAGCATGGATTGTTGACCGCAACGTCAAGCACTGTACTCAGTGTGTGTATTACCCTCCTAGGGCTGCTGTAATAAAGTACCACAAACTGGGTGCTTTAAAACAACAGAAATTGGTTGTCTCACAGTTCCATAGGCCAGAAGCCCACGATGAAGGTGTCAGCAGAGTTAGACCCTTCCCGATGGCTCTGAGGGAGAGTCTGGTTCAGGGCTCTCTTCTAGCTCCCAGGAGTGGCCAGCAATCCTTGGCATTCCTTGGACTGTAGAAGCATTGCTCCAATTTTTGCCTCTGTCATCACAGCTGTTCTCCCTATCTGCGTGTGTGTGTGTGTGTGTCTGTGTGTGTCTTTCTCTCTGTGTCTTGGTGTCTAAATTTCCCCCTTCTTATAAGGACACCAGGCTTTGGAATAAGGCCACTCAAATCCAGTATGATCCCATCTTAACTCAATTATGTCCGCAAAGACCATATCTCCAAACAATGTCACCTTCACAGGTTCTGGGTGAGCCTGAATTTTGGGGGGACACTCATCAACCCAGTATAGAGCTCTAACTCATTAACTCATTTCATAGGACTCATCAACTTTATGAGGCAGATACTTTGATTAAGTCTCAATTTACTGACAGAGCAACTGAGGCTTAGGTAAAGAACTTGCCTAACGGCCCATAGCTTTACGTGGTCATGATCAAACCGGGTCTCTCAAGCTCCATATTCTTCACCACTACCCCAGCATTCCTCAAACTGGAGTTCAAGGTCATATTCTTGGGACTTCTCTAAGTCTCAAAAATAATTCAAAAATTTTGTTCTTTTATTCTGACAGTATTCTTCTAAAAATCCGTGTCAGCATCTTATGGAAGCTTACCATGTAAGCAAACATCCCCCCAGCCTTCTAATTGTGGCTAGGATAGAGCAGGGGTCAGGGCCAACTCTGAGCAAAGAACAGAGGGCCGTATGTGCAAAGAATGCCTCTCACGGAGTGCAGCCCAAACGACATCACGGTCTGCGGGAAAAACAGAATTCTTAGGGGGTGAATTGCGAAAAGCTCCTGTGACAGAGGAAGGTGAGGATGGCATCATCACGACACACGTGGGAGTCGCCTCGGAACTCCCGGGCCCTGCCTGTGCGCCAGCAGCCAGGGGAGAGTCACAGTGCGAGAGGCGATTTAGTTCTGGCGCCACAACATCATCTGTCTCATTAAATCCATGCTCTTAATTGGAATTTTATAGGTTTTATGGTTTTGTTTGTATTTAATCTTTAAATTTGTTTTGGTTTTTATAGATGTATAAGAGCTATAAACATAAGGAAATTATACCTAATTTATGTTTGCACACATTTGAGCAATATTATAAGAAGAATAATTAAGGTCAGCCCAAAGAATTCGTGAGATTTTGATACAGTTGGAGAAAACCCATCCTCTGCCCTCTCTTGCCTCGGCTTCCCTCCCGCCAGCGCTGCAGAGTAGGGTGTGCTCCGCCCTGCTTTAGGGTCTCGGAAGGCAGGTCACTTCCTAAGTGGCGTCACAGGGAGGTTCGTGGGGGAACCGGGAGGCCCACCCACCGCTCAGGACTCCAAGCTGTAAGGGGCAGAAAACTCAGCCCAAACCCACTGAAAGCTTAAACAGAATTTATGGGTGCGTGTCACTAACCAGATTGGGGTAAAACTTACTTTAGGCTGGTTTTGGTCTGGGTCCAGATATGTGACCAGGACTTGGGTTCTCTCTTCCTCTCACCGCACTCCCCACCCCCCTTCTCAGGTCAGCTCTCCCCGCAGGGTCCCAAGGTGGCCACCAGCAGCTCCCGGGACTTGTGCTTCTCGAGTCAACTGCAGTGCGGACATAGCAGCCTAGAGGAACGCCCCACGCATCCTCTTGGCTCCCACTGGGCTGCATGCATGTCTCCAGAGCATCCGTGGACCCAGGAAAGGTCAGCGAGTTAGCTTAGGTCTAGGACATGCTCTCACCCCAGAGCCAGGGGGGTAGCCATCGGTCACCAGAAGCTCATGGACTAGGGGTGACATTCCCTGGAAGGAAACTGGGTGAGATTACTGAGGAAAGAGTAAACGGATGATGGACACAAACGTAACAGTTGTCTAGGAGACAAAACACAGCGGTCGAGACTGCAAGCTGTTATCGGGGTTCGTATCTCAACTCAACCATCTTTCTTGCTGTGTGACCGTGAGCAGTTCCTAACCTCTCAGTGCCTCAGTGTCCTCAGCTGTCAAATGGGGATCATGATAATATCTACATCATAGTGTTTTGAGGTAAAAATTAAATCAGATAATACACTTAGAATGATTACCCCAGCATCTGGGACACAGAAATCCTCTTGCCAGATGTTAGCTGTTATTCATAGCAGCTTTAACTTGGTCCCAAAACACAGAGGCAAATAATGAGGAGAGTGATGTCCAGGGTGGTGGCTGGTGGGGACTGCTCTGGGGCTTGACCAGGTGAAGAACCTGTGCTTGTTTGGGATAAATATCCCTGGCTCATCGCTTTGTCACAAAATCTCTTAAAAATGAGGTTGGGGGCAAAGTTTCAGTTTCATGGCTGCCCAGTGTCAACAAAGCCATGCACGCACCTGTGTGCACGTGTGTGAGTGTGTGCACATGTGGGGAGCATATGTGTGAGTATATGGACATGTGTGTGTGTGTGTGTGTGTATCTGGAATAGTGACGTGCGTTCCTCAGACCCAGCTCGGTTTTGGAACTATGCAGGTAAGAGCACATGAAAGGTCAGGGTGGTCTGTGGGGACGAGAGCGTATGAACCCTGGAAACTGCCAGAGGCCAAGGCATGGCTTAGGGGCCCGCTGGCCCTGCCTTTCTCCCTTCCATGGAGGCTGTGCTCTTGCAGCTCCTGACTTTGATTCAAGAACCAGGAGGACCCCAGGTGTCAAACTGTCCTAAATCGAACTGCATGGAGTGAATGCGTAAGCTCTCCCAGCATGCCGTGGAAACCTGGGTATAAAAAGGCAGAGAAGCAGTAGGAATTTCTCTGTTTTCTCTGAAACTCTGGCGGGACCCCACTGTACCATGCAGGGAATGAGGCTAATGGGAAAGGCGGAAACCCAAAAACAAACAAAACAGACAAGAAGAGCACTGCCGTGCACACTGCACCCGCCTCTGCTCTGCCCAGCTGCCCCGCTTCTCACCAAGTTCTGAATTCTTGGAGCTCAGATCCGGAGGTCCTGTGTGTGTGTGTGCATGTGTGTGTGTAACTCCTCTGGCCGCCCAGCCAGTGTCTTTCCTCGCCTTCCCTGTTTGGTATTATAACAACAAACAGCCCCTCCAGTGGGCACCAGGTTGCATCAGGCGGTGTGCCCACCGGGTGACAGTCCCTCGGACAGGGACAGAGGAAACTATTCAACCTTGATGACCTGCAGAGAGGAAAAAATCCTGCAGATGGTCTGTGTGAACTTGCTCCGGTCGATCAGAGACTCACCAAGGTGATTGAGATGCCCTAAACATCCTTTTAAAAGTTTTGGTTTTCTAGATAGGGTTCTAATTCAAGCCCATGTTGAAAGTTTAATTAAAAACTGTGAAAAGGCAATGCAGGGTGTAAATCAGTGAGGGCGCCGTTCACAAAAGCACACTTTTCTCCTTTTAAGAAGGTGGGGTTTCTCTCTGATGGGCCGTCTACGGATCTGCAGCATGTAGGATTGAGAAGCATTTTTAAAGATGAAACTGCAAAAAAGGAATGTGTAGTGATGCCTTCTCAGAACCGTCTGATTCATAACCAGGATGAAAAGAGAAGGATATAATTAATGATGTGCACCGAAACACAAGGACGTTTATCATTGTGTATTCACAGTGCTGGAAATTGGGAGACAGTCTAACTTTCTAAAATAGAGTAATGGTTAAATCATGTTACTTTCACATGCTGGACTTGGTGTAGGTATTAAAATCATGTTTGAAAAACATTTAATGACAGGCAAATATCTACGACTCAACGCCCAGTTTAAAAAAAGGAGGGTTCAAAACTATATACATTGTACGGTCCCAATTTTGTGTTAAGACATACAGAGAGAAGACTGGAAGGAAATCTTCCACTACAATAACAATGACAGTGAAAGGAATGTCTTCACTGCGGGTCTATTTTTACTTTCTCCTGTATATTTTCTTTACTTTACAAACCTTTTGCAGATGAATATATATATATACACCTGATATCTGTATATTATATACACACATATATATCACACATATAATGTGATACAAATATTGCATATATCACATCTACAGACAGAAAGCAACTTTGGAGATATTTGGAATAATAGGAAACAAGAGACGTGGGGCTACAAGTGTACACCATCAGTACATTAAGAGCCTGACCAGGTACCTTGAGAATCCTCATGGAGCTGTGGGAAAATAAAAAGATGGAGCCCTCCCTATCCTAAAAAAGCTCCTCTTCCCTCTCCCTGATAACTGCAAACTCCTGCCCTCTCCTTCCTCTCACATCCAGACTTCTTGAGTTTTCTACGTGCGTCATCTCTCTGTGCACGTTCATTCCTTCATCCTTCATGATAATTGGACTTCCTCAGCACCATGGCCAGTGTTCACCTTTGGACCACTGATGGCCTCCTGATGTTTGAACCCTCACCTGTCTTGGTTGTCCCAGGCTGCCAGAACGGCACACCACAGCCTGCGGGGCGTAAACAATACACATTTATTTTCTCACAGTTCTGGAGGCTGGAAGCCCGAGATCAAGTTGCTACCAGTGTTGGGTTTCTGGTGAGGTCTCTCTCTCTGGCTTGTAGGTGGTCACCCTCTCACTGCGTCCTCACGTGGCCTGTTCTCTGTACATGTGTACTCCTTGTGTCTCTTCCTCTTCTTTAAGGACACCAGTCCTATAGGATTAGGGTCATACCCTTATGACCTCATTTACCTTAATTACCTTCTTAAAGGCCCCATCTCCAAATACAGTCCCTTTGGGGGTTAGGGCTTCAACTATGGGTTTTGGGGGACATAATTCAGTCCATAGCACCATCCTGCCTACACTGACAACTCCATGTCCACCATCCTCCACTTGGCTTGCAGGTACCATGCTCTTCTGCTTCAGTGCTCACCTCTCTGATATTTTTTCTCTAGCTCATTCACTGTTACAACTTTTAAAGTTGCTTCTTAAATGTTCAGGGTCCATGGGGCTGGCCCTGTGGCCAAGTGGTTGAGTTCGAGTGCTCTGCTTCAACGCCCAAGGTTTCACCGGTTCGGATCCCAGGCGCCGACATGGCACTGCTCGTTAGGCCATGTTGATGTGGCGTCCCACATACCACAACTAGAAGGACCCACAACTAAGATACACAACTAGGTACTGAGGGGATTTGGGAGAAAAAGCAGAAAAAAAATGTTCAGGGTCCTGGGGTCCTCCTTTGCCCTCCTGTTGTCTTATCCTGCATGATCTCAGCAGTCTCCAGGGATCTGTGTGCTGATGACACCCAAATCTCCACCTCTAACCCTCACCTTCTTGCCCCAGCTCCTGTCCTATATTTCTTATTGCCTACACCAGCCATTCTTAACCGAGGGCAGTTCTGCCTTCTAGGGAACATTTAGCAATGTCTGGAGATGTTTTTGGTCATCACCACTGGGCTTCGGGGTGTTACTGGCATCTAGTTGTTAACCATCCCACGATGCATAGGACAGAATTATCCAGCCCCCAAAGTCAATAGTACTCAGCTTGAGAAATCCGGGCTGCGTCTTGGCTGGAAGTGCCCCCGTCTCCTCTGTCTCCCAAGCAAGAACCTTCCTTTCCATGTTTTGCTGCTCAGACCCAGGTCATCCAAATGAAGTCCCAGTCCTTGCACCCTCTTCACCGCACTGCCTCAGCTGAGGCTCCTCCAGGTCTCCCGCTGCTGGCCTCTTTCCGCTCCTGGCCACACATCATACTATGGTTGAGTTTCCTCTCTACAACATATGTCTGATTATTTTGCCCCTCCCAATTTCAACACCTGCTGGCTTTGGGACATCATTTTTGATCACATCCCACTGTGCACTGTGGGTACCTGGAATGACGAGCTTCTTCTCACACCCTGCACATGCGAAGTCCTTTAGGACTTTGTATCTCCATGCACACCATCTCCTGGGCCTGGAATGTCCTTTTCTTCCACCCTTTCACCTGACAAGTTCCAGTTAATCTGAAAGGCCCAGTTCAAATGTCACTTCCTCCACCGAGCCTTCCTCGCCTGACCCGGGCAGAGTCAGCTGGTCTATCCTTCTGGCTGTCCCAGCCCGAGTTCCCCTTTATGTTCTAGGCATAGACATGGATTGTCCATCTCTCTGTGCAGACTGGATACTGGGAGCTCCTGGAAAAATGAGAGCAACCTCAAATGACTCAGAAGTCCAACAGGGTGATCGGCATGTGACAGACACTTAAAGAAGACTTGTTGAAGAAACGTTGGGACTAGGTAATTGTACCCACGGGACAGGTTCAGGCTATGTGTGTATGTGTGCACTTATTTATGCAGAACCAAAACATCCAGGTGGAAGGCAGACAATCCAGAGATATGTACAAACATTTGGATGCCTACACATACCATGATGTTGAGTCTCAAAAACACAGGTGAGGCTGGCAAATGCTCTGGGTTCAGGACTCCTTCCTCCTGTCACAATGCTCTTTTTCCAGAGATTTTTTTTAATTTGAAAAATAAAAAAATCATACACCATAAATAAAAATATCACCAAAATCTCACACTTGATATGTAAAGTAAAAAGTAACTGTTCTTGCCCTTTCAGTTCCTCGAACTTCACCCCTGACGGATAACCACCGATCGTAGTTTGGAGCACATCCTTCTGGTTATTTTTCTGAAATGATATGGATATATGGACACATGTACTTTTTAAAAATAAAGTGCTATTTTATACAAATTATGCTATTTGTATTGTTCTGCAAATAGCTTTTATCCCTTAAAAAGATATTTTCCAGTTGGTACATATACTGACTCCATTCTTTTTAACAGTTGTATAGCATTTCCATTATCTGGATGTACCTTTCTACTCTTGTAATACTAAAAAATTTTGCAATGTAAAGTAACACGTGCATAACTAGTACTAATAAATTATTTTGAAGGAACTATTTTTCCAGTAAAGAGCTATGGGCCTAAACCATTGGCTAAGTTAAAAAAAAGATGTCAAAATGTGTTGTCACTTGCAAAAGGAGCATTGCAATTAAAAATAAAACCTTCTCTTCTCCACACACCCTGACTTTGTTTAAACCCGTGTGCTATCCGTTGAAGATTGCTGCAATTTATGTACATTTATCAACACTGTTTACAAAAGCTCAGAATAAGATATGTTCTTCCGCAGACAGCCTGTTGAAGAAGAGGCAAGTCTCATGCATCCCCGACCTCCCTCTCACCTTCCCTTTTACTCGTTCTCAGCGCAAGGAACTTAAGTGCGATTCTGCCTTCAACTGCTATGGGAAAGGCCATTTCAACACATTTGACAAGAGTTGGTTGATGGCCTTCTGAATTGTTTGAGAAGTTTTGAGTTCAGAGTCTCTGACATAGGTAAATACTACAAATAAATTACCAAACAAACAAGAAGTGCTCAAAATCGTGTGCCTCCAGGTATATTTGTTTATAAACAATTAGATTCAACAGAACTATAGAAAGATATTTTTGTTCTATTCTATTGAGTACAGCGATGAAGTTTGGTGGGATTGAGAAGTCCTTGCTCCATATGAAAAATAACAAAAGCTCAATGTACTACAGCAGTATGTTTTTCTTTACACGATTCCTAGTATTGGTATCGTTTATGATAAGAACATTTATAAAGTCAGCTAACCAGTAGCCATGAGAAGAACAGTAGTATACAGAATTTCAAGACTGAATCTCTTTCATGGAAGATATGTGGGTGTCACTGAATATCAGAGACCAAAACCAGCAGATTAACTAACCAAATCTATGTAGCGCATAAAACTGAGCTAGTAAATATCCAAGGAATTTGGATCATCTGGTCAAACCTAAAGGATCTTTCAGCTCAATCTCTTCCTCTCAGCTCAGTGGTCTTCTTAATCTAGGTGAATAATTCAAGCAACATGCATTTTGACTATGAGTAGTAAATGAAATGAGTAGTAGAAAACGAGGTGACTGCAAGTTAAAATCTATCCATTAGAAATGAGACTGTGCCGGGTGAGGCTGTCTTTAGGGCATTAGGTGACAACATGAGGTCACTTCTGATCCTGAGGGCATACACACTTATTTAGAGTTTATTTAGAACTGGAAAGACACTTTGGGAGGGGGAGTCACCTGGTCCCATTCCAAATGTCTGACCTTACAAATGGGGAATCTGAGGACCAGAGTGGCCGGAACTCAGTAAGTCACTCGGCGGCTCAGAGGTAGAAAGGAGGCTTGAAAGAGGTCTCCTGAGGCAGGTTCAGGGTTCATCAGAGGGCAGAACTGAACTTGGCAGAGCAACTGGAAGTTTAAGCGACCAGGAAAAGGAAGAGTCCCCAAATCTGAGTACAAATGGTGTCTGAATCCTCGGCTGGTTGCTGAACTATGCAAGCATGTTCTTTTAACGCTTGGAAGACGGGTGCAAGGGCAGTAGGCGCTGTTGTAGCTCATGCACACTGTCGCTGATTTGCTGGCTCACCTGTTGATGGGGTGCACAGCAGCCAGGTCTGCAGCTCCTTCAGCTCCTGCCAGGTCCTTTCAGCTTCTGTGATTCCTGGTCCAAGCCCATCACAAGATGCAGAAGCAGCAAACATAAATAAACTGTCCAATGAACTCCTAGAATCACGCAAGGTCAAATCCCTTAGAATAATTGCATATTCTCTATGATTCTTAGTGGTGGTGGTGGTGCTTGTTTTAAAATCACACCCTGACTGATACATCATTCAAACAGAAAGCATGAGAAAGCTGGAGTGACTAAATTAATATCAGATGAAATAAACTTCAAGTCAAAGAGAATTGCTGGAGACCAAGATGGATGATTCATAATAGCAACAGGACTATTACAGCAGGAAGATATAACAATTATAAATGTGGGTCCATGTAATGACAGAGTTACAGAATACGCAAAGCAAAACGGACAGAACTAAAAGGATAAATAGACTAATCCACAATTATAGTTGGGGATTTAAATACTCCTATTTCAGTATTGATAAAAAATATCATTAAAGATATAAAAGACTTGGTCAACACTATCAAGAATGTCTAGTTGACATTTATTCCATCCCATAAGAGCAGAATACACCTTTGCTTCAAGGGCACATGGAACATTTACTCAGATAAACCATACACTGGGCCATAAAACAAGTCTCAATAAATTTAAAAAGATTGAAATAATAATATGATGTTCTCTAATCACAACAAGTTAAACTAGCGATCAGTAACAAAATGATCTCTAGAATATCCTGAAATATTCTGAAATTAAACATACACTTCTAAATACCTCATAGATCAAAGAAGAAATTTCATGAGAAATTAGGAAATATTTTTAACGGAAAGAAAACGAAAGCACAACTTATCAAAATTAGTGAGAAGTAGTTAAAGCACTGCTTCAAGGAATATGAATACCTTTAAATGCTTATTGGAGGAAAGCAAAATGTTCTCAAATCAGTAATCTAAACTTCCACTTTAAAAAGCTAGAAATAGATGAGCAAATTAAGCCCAAAGTGAGTAGAAAGCAGGAAATAATGAAGAGCGGAAATAAATGAAACAGAAAATCAAAAACATTAACAAAGTAATTGAAACAAAAAGCTTGTTTTTTGAAAATATCAGTAAATTTAATAAGCCTCTACCTAGACTGATCAAGAAAGAAAGAAGACAAAATGTGCCAATATCATGATGAATTAGAGAAGGAACATCACTAAAGATTCCACATGCATTAAAAAACACTAAGGAATTATTATGAACAACTTTATGCCAATGAACGTGGCAACTTAGATGAAACGTACAAATTCCTTGAAAGACACAGATTATCATAATGAACTCAAGAAGAAATAAAAACGTGAATAAAAACATTGAATTCTCAATTAAAATCATTTCTGCAAAGAAGATTCTAGACATTCACGACTTTACTGGTGAATTCTATCAAATATTTAAGGAAGAAATAATACCCATCCTACAGAAAGTCTTTCAGAAAATAGAGGAAGAGGGAGCACTTCCAACTTATTTTATGAGGCCAGTGTTACCCTGGGACCAATGCCAGACAAAGACAATCAGAAGAAAAAAGAATCCATGAGCTAATATCAGGCATGAACATAGAAACGTAAATTCTTAACAAATATTAGAAAATCAAATCCAGTAAAAAAAAAAAAAAAAAACATACACCAGGAGTGCAAGGTTTGTTTATCATTAGAAAATTAAATCACTGTAAATCATTATATTCACAGAATGAGAAGACCACTGATCATCCCGATAAAGCAATAAAGCATTTGATGAAAATTCAAGACCTGTTCCTAAAAACTTTCTGCAAACCAGAATAGAACGAAACTTCCTCAAATTGATAAAAATTTATGAAAAACCTCTGTTAACATCATACTTCATGATGAAATAGTGAACACTTTCCTCCCTGAGATTGGGAATAAGTCAAGGATGTCCACTCTCACCATTTTATTCAACATTGTACTGGAAATCCTAGCAAGCACAATAAAGTACACACACACACACACACACACACACACACATACACTGGAAAGGAAGGAGGAAAACCATTTTTATTCTCAGAACACATGATTGTGTACATAGAAAATGATTCCTAAGGAATCTCCAAAAAGGTACTAGAACTAATCAGTGATTTTAGACAAGAGTTAATGACATTTTTATGTACTGGCAATGAACAACTGGAAAAGGAAAATTTTAAATATCATTTATGGTAGGATCAAAAATATGAAGCATTGGGGCTGGCCCCGTGGCTGAGTGGTTAAGTTCGTGTGCTCTGCTGCAGGTGGCCCAGTGTTTTGTTGGTTCGAATCCTGGGCAGGGACATGGCACTGCTCATCAGGCCATGCTGAGGCGGCGTCCCACATGCCACAACTAGAAGGACCCACGACGAAGAATATACAACTATGTACCGAGGGGCTTTGGGGAGAAAGAGGAAAAAATAAAATCTTTGAAAAAATATGAAGTATTTAGGGAAAATTAATAAAATCTGTGCGAGACCTGTATACTACAAACTATTGGTGAGATAAATTTAAAAACATAGAGAAAAGACGAGATATAACATATGCAGGGGTTGAAGATTCAATATTGTGAAGATGTCAGTGTTCCCAAAATTGATTTCTAGATTCAAAAGAATTCTTCTGATCAAACTCTTAGCAGGTCTTCCTTTGTAGAAACTAACAAGCTGATTCTAAAATCTATATGGAAATTCAAAAGACCTAGAACAGCCAAAATAATTATTTAAAAAAGAACAAAGCTGAAGGACTCACACCACCTGATCTCAAGGCCTAGTACAAAGTCACAGTAATCCAGACAGTATGGTACTGGCATAAGGAGAGACACAAAGACCAACACTCTTATTTACATGGTTAATTGTTTTCTCATAAAGGGACCAAGGTAATTCAATGTGACATTTTGGTCTTTTCAAGAATTGGTGCTGGAACTATTGGATAACCATATAGAAAAAATAAACTTGAATCCTTAACTCTCATCATATATAAAAATTAACGTAAAGTAAGTCACAGACCTAACTGTATCAGCTTACACCACGAAACTTCCATAAGTCAACATCAGAGAAAACCTTTGTGACCTTCAGTTAAAAAAGATTTCTTAGAAAGCAAAAAGTGAAAACTTTTGCTCTTCATCGGACAAAGTTAAGAAAATGAAAAGGTAAGCCACAGTCTGGGAGAACATATTTGTAAAACATCTATCTGACAAAGGGCTGGTGTCCAGAATATATAAAGAACTTTAACAAAGTACTAAGTCAAAAAGTAAAAACACAAACAACCCAATTTTTTAATAAAAAGGGCAAAAAGATTTGAACAGACATTTCACCAAAGGAGATCTACAAATGGCAAACAAGCCAATGAAAATATGCTCATGGGAAGCAAATTAAAACCACCATGAGATACTGCCAATCAACCATTCGAATGGCTAAACAATAGCTGATGGTATCAAGTGTCAGCAAGTGGAACTTTAGCATATTACTGGTGAGAATGAAAAATGGTGCAGCCATTTGGGAAAACAGTTTGACAGTTTTACTCAGGTTAAATATACTTGCCAAATGACTCTAGCAATACCGCTTCTGGATATCTACTCAAGAGAAATGAAATATCTCTACACGAAAACTTGTACATGAATGTTCATAGCAGGATTATTCATAATAGCCCCAAACTAGAAATAACCCAAATGTCCACCATATGGCTAATGGATAAACACATTCTGGTTTATCTACTCAATGGAACATTACTCAACAATGAAAAGGAACAAGCTACTCATATACAAAACAGCACAGATAAATCTCAAAAACATCATGCTAAATGAAAGACATCGGACACAGAAGATATAGGCTGCACAATTCCATTTATATGATATTCTAGAAAAGGTGAAACTAGCAACACCAAGTAGGTTACCAGGGGCCAGGGTTGGGGGAGCGGATCGACTGCAGCAGAGCATAAGGGAACTTTTGGAGTGATGAAAATGTTCCACGTCATGATTGTGGTGGAGGTCATGTGACTGCATACATTTGCCCAAATGCATCCAACTGTACACTCAACATGGGTGAATTTTATTGTATGTAAATTGTACTCCCTAAATATGCCCCCAAAAGGCAAGAATAATTTCTGGACAAATAGGAACTTGAAGCAGAAAATCTGCAAAAAATTACATGCTCTCCTCCCTTGCCATACATGCACAGTCTATCACTCGGGAAGTGATAAGCTGATTCTTGCTTAAGATCAAGAGACATAAGTCAGAGTCTATTAATCCCAACATTACGTGGGACATCAGAGGGCTTTTCCCCGGATCCCCCAAGTCTCTGTGCAGCAGTGGTGGCTCTTTTCCCTCTCTCCTCCAACAGCTTCAAAGCTCAGGGACCTTGACTTAGAGTGAGTTGTACACTTGCATCCTTTTCCTCTTGTCTAGCGTAGCTTCAGGCAGGACCAACCCAAGGAGACTATTTTAGCAGCTTACTGAGGGGTGTTTGAACTTCCCCGGTGCTCGATTTCACTGCCAATTCTTCCTTATCTACTGCAAATCCCTAAATGCTTCCATTTTCTCTCACTCTCTTCCTCTTCTTCCTGGAAAGCCAGTGAAGAAAAGCTTATAAGCATCTTCTGTAAAATCACCTTTTAGACCCTTGAGAAGTTCATTCAATCATACGCTATCCTTGTACACCGAGATAAATACTCATGTTCATGCTTTTCATATTTCTCCCCCGAGTAAGGCTTCCTGGGGCCTCTGGTGGAGAGCGCACTGTGGGAAAAGGCATTGTTTTCCAGGAGGGCAGGATCTTGTGTTCTAGGAGTGGGGAATGGGTTCTGCTACTCATACATTGTGTAGCCTTGGGGCAAGTGGCCTCTTAGAGCCTCAGTCTCTTCATCCAATTACTGGGCATCATAATATCTATGAGAAGTGCTGACGATGAGCAGACACTCACTAATTCGCCTTCTCTATCCTTGCTCCCCAATCCAGAAACCTGCCAACTCCCCTTGTCCCTTGGAAAACATCCCTTGGAAAGTGCTATGACTGAACTCTACTTATCTAGGTGATTAAGATATTGCTTAGCCACTGTATTTTTGAAAATTAATGAAGCAGGATAATAATACCTAGTATTGATATAGTCTTTGGTCTGTTATCTTAATTATGCTTTATGAAGCTACTATAAAACTGTTAAGCAAGATTACTGCAAATTAATTAATATTTGTGATACTCCTGGAAGCAAAGTAGAGCCTTTATAAATCAGGTACAGTGAACTAAAGAAAATTCTTCCTGAATTTGCAGGATCCAGTGTTACTGATGCTCTTGATTTGCAGCTAAATTAACCCTCAATTTTCAGCCAGCACTGCTGAAATCAGCAGGGACCCATGTGTTTGAGGCCTGGCACGAGCAAAGAACTGAGAAGTCCTCATGGACCTGTGGCTCATGAAAAGTGCAGTGCTGAGATGATGCCTGAAAATGACCATACCTATCCCTTTTTCCCTTACTTTTCTTTTAGTCTTGTCTCCAACTTCCTAATTTGTTGTCTGCCCATTAGTATAGACCTGTCCTTTCACGGGAAGGAAGCGGACGGGGTGGTCGGTGGTGGGGAGGGAATGGAAGATGTGAAAGTACTGGACTGAAAGCAGTTTTTGAGTTATCAGTCACCCTTGGGTTTTGAACTGCAGCAGTGTTCCATTGACCTGTCCTGTTTCATACCGCATGGCCTGATGGTGTCTGTGATTTGGTGACTTAATGAATAAGTAGTACTATTTGGTGCCTGTACGTGCTTTAATTTACATGATCTTCTAGATGCTTTCAACAAAGCATAAATATGCTTTACATATAGCCTCCCTCTCATTCACCATCACAAATTTTATATTCAAGTTCTTTCAGAATTGGTTTACATTTAATTATCTAATGGAATATCTTGACCAATGTGGGGAGAGAGGAGTTATCTCTGTAGAAATCTATCTATATCTAAGAGCTTACCCGGCACCCAGAATAAGCACGTATGTGTGTACGCATGTGCATCCATAAGTCGTATACGAATATCTACCTAGAACCATACGCACATACCATGTGTTTGTTTACATGCTGGGATTTACCTCCAGTGTGGTGTGGAGGAAGGAATGTGACATTTAGAAGGGCAACCCTGAGAGCAAATCCCGGCTCTGACACTTACTAGCTATGTCCTATCAGTAACCCACTGCCTGTTTTCTCATCTTTAAAATGAGAACACCACAATATTAATAATTCCACCCATACCTCCAATCTCATACCTTATTATATTTTCCAGGCATACAAATCACGCATTTGAAGGTGTGTTGTAAACTGTGAAATTCTGCCCAAGGCAAGTTATTGCTTCTAGGTTTTCTGGTGACATGGATGTCCAGACTCTTGGAGTGGAATTGAATTTGGTACAATCTGAATAAAAAATTTCTCCAGAGATTTTAAAAGACATAAACTCTATGCTTTTCCACAATGAGTTTCCACTTCATACTCACTAGGACGGCTATTATAAACAAACAAACAGAAAACAGCAAGTGTTGGCGAGGACTGGGAGAAACTGGAACCCTTGTGCACCATTGGTGGGAACGTAAAATTGTGCAGCTGCTGTGGAAAACAGTATGGAGGTTCCCCAAAAAGCCAGAAGAATTGAAAACAAGGACTTGAACAGATATTTAGAAACCAATGATCACAGCAGCATCATTCACAATAGTCAAAAGGTGGAAACAACCCGAGTCTTCGTTGATGGAAGAACGGATAAACAAAATATGCTGTATCCGTATGACGAAATATTATCCAGCCTTAAAAAAGGAATGAAGTTCTGACACAGGCTACAACATGGAGGAACTTTGAAGACATTACGCTGTGTGAAATGAGCCAGTCACAAAAGGACCAATATTGTATAATTCCACTTACAGGCGGCAGCTAAAGTAGTGAAATTCATAGAGACAGAAAGTAGAACAGAGGTTACGGGACTCGGGGGAGGGGAGAATTGTTCAAGAGGAACAGAGTTTCGGTTTGGGGGGATGGGAAAGTTCTGGAGATGGATAATGTTGATGGTTGCACAACCACAGGAATTTCCCACTGAACTGTACACTTAAAAATGGTTAAGATAGTAAGTGTTATATTTTACCACAATAAAAAATTTTCCCATTTTTTTTTCCTGATCTAGCTACTTTGATTTAACTGTTGGTCTTTTACATATCAAATTTCAAAGTTACTCAGCTCAAAAGGCCCACTAGAAACTGGTTGACAAACTGCCTCCTAGGGTGTGACCTCGGCCACGCAGCCTCACCCCCTCCCCTGTGGATGAAATGCTTTGCTCGGCTGTGCTAGCGCCTATTTTAAAGCATAACCCTGGACTCAAGTTTTCTTACGTGTATAATCTCATTCCATTGTGCTATCTGTACCCTGTTCCACCGCTTTTGAAAAAGCGCTCCTTTGGTTTTTGTCGTGTTGGGTTTGGTTTTGTGGGTGTGGCTTCTTTTGTGCCCGCCCCTCTCTTTGTTCCTTTCAGAGCCGGAGCAGCGCGTACCCCACGGCATGGCGAGCCTTCGTTTCGACCGGGGTCCTTTTTCACCCTTCGCCCGTCCCGACTCCTGGAGTCTCAGTTCATCTATCGTGCATCAGTCAAACGCAAGCCTTCCCTGTGTCATACTTTTAGACGATCTCAGATCGGTCTGGTTGCCTGCCAAGGAACCTCGAACTCACCAGCACCGCCCCCCATCCGCGTCCGAGTTGTGTTACCCGCCTCTGCTCTCCTCCCAGAGGCCCTGTCTTCCTCATCCAAGACCTTTCCCACAATAGGTCCCTATTCGCCCTCGGTAATGGAACATTTTCTCATTTCTCGGTACATTTTCCTGCATTTCCGCCTCTGCCTTGGAACTAAGTGCTCTTCCAACGCTGGTCGCTCAGGTCGAGCACACCACCGCGGATGTGCGTGCCGGCTTCATCTCCCTGTCTCTCCTCTCCAAGCCAAGATGTTTCTCTGCCTCACATCCTGCCTCTTCTCAAGTTCATCTTCATCTCCCTTTGCTGGTGCTGGCCCTTCACCTAATGTTTTGAAATGGGAAATTTAAGAATGTTTTCTCTGTTCTTTTTTCCCAAATGATGTTGTAGAATAAAAAACATCTGATTCCAAAGAAAACCTCTGAATTTCATGATGGTTCCTTTCCGCTGTTGAGCTAAATTCACTGTCTTTTCCCCGCCTTGGCGTTTAGTCACGTTCCATGAGACGATGTCGTCTCTGCCTTGCCTTCTATTGGCTGTGCCTCCAGTAGCCTTCTTGGGACCGTGGATTTGAACGTGGCAGTCGGCCGCCCCCTGGGCAGGAAGGCAGCTCAGCACAGCAGTTCCAAACATGGCTCCAAGCCACGGAGGGCTTGGACCCTACAGCCACCACTTGCTGGACCGTTGTGAGCACTGTAACTCCACCTCGTGAGCCTCTGTTTTCTCGTCTGGGGAAAGGTCTTCACACTATGTAACTCACTGTGGAAAATGAAGAACTGTCAGAATTGATGAACTGTCATATATGAAGTGCTTGGCACCACAGCGCTTGCCACGAGCAGGCAGTCATTCAGTGTCCGGACTGCACAGTCCATCTGGGCGGGACCTTGCCTCCCTCACCTTGTCCCTGGACCTAGTAACCTGCCTGGCTGGCACACAGGTGAGTGGGAACGGAGGCAGGTAGGAGGATTAAGACTAGTGATGCCCGCTGTGGCCACGCATGCCCCAGGAGACTCCAGCACCAACTCTCGGGGCCTCCTCCTTAGGATGCTCCACTCCCACCGTTGGCTGGGCTGCTCATGCTTGTGCCCACACTGGAAACCCTTCCTTTCCTGTCTCCTCCCTTCAATTCTGGCATGCTCTTCATATCCAGGGACCTCTCGAGTTTCTTCTCAACTTGGATGCCCTCATACTTTTCTGTGTCTCATCCGGAGAAAGCTTGCCTTGTCCTGCCTAATCGCCACCCCCATCCAGGCTGACTAAATAGCTTAACTCTTCTTTCACCTTTTCTACACCCTTCGGTCTCTCTCCAGGAAAGGGAATCTGTGGTCTACCTGCCCTTGCTTGCCTTGTTTGGGAACCACGTCAGCCTTTATAATGAAAGTCCTGTGCATTGTTGTAATCTGATTTTAATAACACAGAGGCTTCCAGTCTTGGAGGGAAGACTTTTCCCCTCTAAAAACATGTCTTAGCCACTGCCCTTCCTGCTAAAGTCACACCAGAGTGCGGGCTATGGCACCAGGCATCCTGGGTTTGAATCCAGCTCTTCAGCTCTCTAGCTGTGTAACCCTGGGCAAGTTACTTAACCTCTCTGTGCCTCATCCGTACAATGTAGATAATAATAGCTTCAACGTCTCACAGAGTTATTGTGAGGATTAAGTGAGGTAATGCCTGTAAAATGCTTTGTGTTTAGAATGTAGTCAAGTTCCCAGTAAATATTTGTATTAGACTCCTACCACAAGTAACAAGTCTTTCCATGTTTTCTTGTTTCTGCTTTTTGCTCAGGACAAGCCACCCGGAATGCCCCGGGAGAAACTGTGCTGGGCAGAGCTCACTCCCAGGTCCTGCCCTGGTCTGCATCTGCATTCCTCTTTCCAGCCACCGTTTGCTTGCTTGGGCCTTCTCACAGGTGCTGGAGGCACTGGGTGGAGGAGAGGCAGCAGATGCTTTCTCGGGCATCAGCAGTAGGTAAAGCAATTTGACTTAAATCTGCACTCCCTGTTTTTGTGCCTCCAACAACGATCACCTTCAGTTACTCAACCAGCACTGTGAGCCAGGCACAGGGCTAGGTGACGCCGAGGCAGCTCCAGAGCCCTGGTAGCATGTGGTGGTGACAGATACATGAATAGAGCCTCAGACACTGACGTGGAGGCTCAGCGAGAGGGAGAGGCACTAGGAACAGGCTTCAACCCGCCCAGAGGAGGACATGGAGTCCACAGAGGGCCCCTCGAAGGAAGTGATGCTCAAGTGGGGCCTTAGGGATGAGGAGGGTTGACCAGTAGCGGGGAGAGGGCAGCACATTCCAGGCAGAGGGGACAACTTGAGCTAAGGAGTGGAGGCCAGAAATGACTTGAGGTAAGCCCACAGCTAAACGCGGCCGTGTGGTTGGAGTGTGACGGGACAGATCCTGTGACTCAGACTGAAGTAGATCAGGATACTGGCCTTAAGGGGGATAAGCATCTCCTGGAGAACGTAGCTTGATCCTCAGCCACAGGCTGGCTCCCTAATACACCCTGCCAAATAAACTTACGTCCCCAAACCACTGGCCTCTTCGTCAGGGGTAGAGCCTGCCCAGGTGTCACACCACGTGCGTGAGCAGAAGAGCTTGGAGAAGGAGACGGAACCAGACGGGCCTCGGAGCCCGCTCAGTTCCTCCCCTCGCTCACCAGCATCACGCAGCGCACCTGTCATCCTCGTTCCCTTCCCTGCCCACCATGTGGGGGTGGCTTCCCTCTGGAAACTTGAGGAGGGAGAGCAGTGGGCCCTGCAATGATGTGACCTGCCATCGCCCACCATGCTCTACTCTGCCTTCCCCGGTGCGTGGGGAGCACGGGGCTCAACCTCTCTGTACAAGCTCTTTCCACACTGGGAATTCTTGCCTGCTCCTGCCAACCCTGGGTACCACTGACATGGATCAGGTGCAGACTGATGTATGATGCTACGTGGATTAATTTAAAAGTCATAACTTTATAAAGAACACCAAAGGATGCATTGAGATGCCTTAAAGGCACCTCAAACCCATGATCCTTCTCCATAGCCAGGTCCTCTTTCAGTGTGGCCTGTCTCAATAAATTGTTGCACCTGCCATCCATTTACACCAGCCAAGAACATTGGAGCCATCCTTAACATTTCCTCTCCCCATACATCCACTACTGGGTCCCACCCATCTTCCCTCCCAATCCATGCACAGCTTTCCCTCTTCCCACCAAACCCCAAGTCCAAGCTACCACCATTTCCTTCCCGGATTCCTCAGGAAGCCTCCTAGCTGGGCTACCCACATCCCATCCTGAAATTCCCCAATCTGTTTTCCAGTCAAAAGCCAGAGTGATTGTTTTCAGACTAGACATTTGGTCGTGTCTCCACCCTCCATTCCCTTCTCTGGCTTCCCGTTACTCCTAGGATGAAGATCCACGTTCTCATTAGGACTGCAATCCCGGCCTCCCATCTCCATTTGCTCCCACACAAGCCTCTCTCTCTCCACCTCCCCCTAACCCTCCCCGGCCTCTGCACATCTTCCACCTGGGAAGATCCACACGCCACCTTTCACTCTGATGCATCCTTCAGGACTTCCCTCAGGGAAGCCTTCCCTGACACTCAAGGCGGCCTCGGGTACCTGGTCCCACGTTCCTGGAGCTCCCTGTTCCTTGCTAGCCCTTCCATGGTTTGTTACGCCTTGGTTTCTGCAGTCCTTGCAATCTTTTTGTCTCTTTCACCAGCCCATAGTTTCCCTGAGGAGTGTTTTTGCTCACTCCAGTCTCTCCAGTGCCTAGAACAGTAGTAGAAACGCAATATAAATTAATGAATTCCTCATTATTAATTTAGAGGCCATCATGCAGAGTCCTACCAGTGCGCTTCTTAAGTTTAGAATTTAACGCCAAATTCCAATGTAATTTTAAACAGTTCTTTTGCTAAAATTTGGGGAGAAATGTCATAATGAGAGCCACATGAGGGGTACGTTTTGCATATATTTGCAGAAGTGAAGATGTGTTTAAAACGACATTCTCTGGAAAAATTCCCAGACTATTAATATTAACTTAAGATTAAACTAAAAGTCATTTCCTCCATGAGTTGCGCTGAGCCGTAAAGCAACACATGAGGCGTGACGTCGTCTTGGAGACCTCTGAGCTTTCCACGACTTTGGAAGAGGGAAGAGAAACTTCCTAAAACAGGCAAGAGTGAGACAGTAAATGTGTTTGCAGCCACTGCTCTAGCAAATTCATTTGCGGTTCTATGATGGTGCAATACAGACCTGGAATTCGTTGTATCTATCATTAGGGTGCTAATGAGAAAACATCACACATATCACCTGAAAGCTGCAATTGAAAGAAACACTGTATCACCGGAAGAAGCTAGAAATGGAGTAATCAACATCAACAAAATCTATTGTTCCCAGGTTGCAAAATTGAGGGATTATTTCTACCGCAAGTCGGAATGAAACCTGTTTACATTTGTCAGCAAAATGATCACATTTTACACCATTAACATTTGGCAAGACGGAGCACCCTCCATTAGCTAATCTGCAGATGCCCCAACCATGGATCAGGAAAACAAAGAGCGGTGCGGTGCTGACTCGTCCCCACCGAGCCAAAATGATGAGTTAAGGCTGCATCTGGGTTACAACTCAGGTGAGGCAGCAGCCTGATGGGTACAACAGAATGGTTCATTAAAACAATTCAGAATCTGGTGACTGCTGGGAAAAATGTCACCAGGATGCATTAAATGTCAGGAGGTACTCAGGCGGGGACCGCTGGCACGTTAAGATATGCATGGGGTGTCCATGAAAGGCTTGAGATATAGTGGTAAATAAAATAAACACCCCTCATTAACTCATGTCCTGAGGATGGTGTGCGCGCATCGTGAGTGGGGCTCTCACGTCCATGCTTGAGCCCCCAGTGCAAATGCCGCACAGGGACCCCTCTCCATTGTCCACCCTGGCTTTCTCCCGGGATTTGGCCACTTTGTCCTCTAATTTCAGTTCTCCTTGGTGGAATCTGGCGGGTGGCTTTCCCAGCTTAACCTGCTCTCCACTCCTAGCTGTTCTTCCCAGCTTGAAACTCATTGGTCGTCTGGGAAGAAAGGTCCACAGGTACCAGCCAGCCCCTGGCCACTGGCTGTTCTCCCCAGGGAGAGAACCCTCACGAGACAAAACTTGCCTGGTCTGGGGGTAGATGTGGCTGAGCAATGAGCAGTGAAATCCTGAGTATAGACGGTGCTCCTAATGACTTGCTGGAAATTAGCCAACAGATCCATCAACAGTGCCAAGAATGAACAGTAGCAATCACTCCTCAAATTTTCCTTGATAAATGGATTTGTAGCGTTTGATAAATATGAATCTAAGAGAATATTTTGAAATATAAACTAAACACTATAAGATTTATTAAGAGAGAATCGTAATTCAGAATTTGTCCTGACGCATAATGGGTGCTCGAGTATTTATTGACTAAATGAATGAATGAATCCTGGCCCCAAGAACAGACATGCTACCATGGAGTAAAGTAAAGCATTCCATCTTAATATGAAGACTGTCCTTTTTGGCAAAAATATCACAAAAACCAATCCCCACGAAGCAAATAAATATAGGGCTCAGGGAGCAGAGCTGCCACAAGTATTTGTTTTATGCAGAAAGATTAGTGATTGTGGAACCTAAGAGCCATCAATGTAGACAACTCCAACTCTTAGTCAGCAAATGGGGCCATTTAATGCGTCCTAGTAGGACAGCTTACAACTGTCATGGTTGGGCTAAAATCCAAACTAGAATCTTCTAGCCCGGAAGACTGCACGAGTGTACTTTTCCAGTGTGACCCCTAGTGCTCCGATAAAACACCAGATTAATCTGAGCTCTAGACAATGGCAATGCTATTTTGCATTTGTATGATGCTTTGAAAACATGCTTCTATCCATTAATTCATTTGCACACGAAGTATCTCTAGGCAGAGAGGGGGGCAGATACTGTCCTGTGTTGTAAGGATGGGAAATCGAACCTCCAGGGAGCTCCGTTGTTTGCCCTTGGTGGCCTAGGGGTCAAAGGTGAGCTGGACAGAGGCCTCACGTGCCTCCTTTCAAGCTCCGTCTGAACCTAGTGACTCAGTTCCACCAGGACGCCAAATTCTTCCCGCCTCTGGCCACATGTCCGTGTGTTCCGTCTGCTCAGACTGCCATCCTTCCCCAGCCCGCTGCTCCCCACATTCTGCAGGCGGACAGCTTCACATTAAACTTCACATCTCAGTTTAAACAAACTTTTCAGAGAGGCCTCCCCAGGTCACCCCATCCAAATTTGTCCTACTATTCTTGTCCTTCTCAGAATTTATCAAAATTTGTAACAACGTATTTATCTCTGTGTCTGTTGATCAGTGTCACCCCACATCAGTGGCCTTAAGCTGCATGAGGGCAGGGACCCTTTTCGGTTTGTCCCCTGCCATAACCTACTTCACTATCATCACCCCCACTCGCACTGTGGCCGTCATTAAGCTTTAACTCTGAGCCCCAAACTCAGCCTCTGCACTCGGCTCTGAGATGGGGCTGAGTCTCTGCAGATGTCAGCTCTCCTTTGCCAGCTGGTCCCAATAGGGGGCTCTAGAGGGAGCCTGGGCAGGCGGGGGAGGCCAGGGGAGGGATTTGTCCTTCTTGCTGACCAGGTTATATCATATATATAATAATATATATGTATGCTGTGTATAATGATCTCAACGTTCCCCCAGCCCTCTCTGGGTGGTGGCTGTTTCCTCCAGTTGCTATCGCCTTCCTTTTCACTTCTGTTCACCAATGCTCATTTAACCCGTTGCTTATATTAAACTCCCTCTGTTAAAATAACAGATGTAGCTTCTGCTTCCCTGACTGGACTCCTGCCCATATACTCACCCTGGGCATCATCCTGGGTAACATTTACTCAGTGTTTATTATACAGCAATCATGGTTCCAAGGGTTTTATGTGAATTCATCTAATTCTCCACACCTGCTGAGGTATGTATGACGATTCCCCAAAACTTACAAAAAAGAAAGTGAAAGGACAGAGAGATTCGGGAAGTTGCCTAAGATTTCACAGCTGGTAAATAGCGATGAGACACTTCTGAATGAATGAGTAAATGACTTACCCAGAAAAGGAATGAACCCCCTGTGTGGACTAGCACCAAAGGCACACTGCTGTGCGATGGCTGTCCTTGGGTCCACTTCCCCTAGCTTAGGAGCCCTTTTGTTTGATTTGGTCTCCAGTCCGAACATTTCTGGGTGCTGCTCTTTAGCTGGTTCTCAGAGATTGGCCTGAACGAGACAAGAAAAACTCCCTTCCCCAAATCTCAGTTCAGTCTCTGTTTCAGCCACCAGGTTGTCACACCGCGTGGGAGGCGGTGAGCAGCAGGCAGGCAATGGGAGCCGTTGCCAGGGACCATCTTGGGTGATACCCGAGGGATGTGGCTGTCCACAGACAAACCCCGGTGCTGCTTGTTCTTCTGTTTCACAAGACCCTGAAGGGCCTCCGGGAAAGGCAGAGTGCTTCGTGGGGACATAATTTAGAGGGATGAAGCTTCAAAATGTTGGTGGCCAACACTGAAGAGGAGTTCTGCTTTTGGAGGGACGGTTATTACGAGTTACTTGCTGTGCTCCGGCCGAGGGTGCTCTGGAACAGAAGAGGCTTCCCTGCGCTCTGCAGGATAATTACTTCAATTCCCCTCACACGCAGGGCTGTTTAATTTTATAACATTGCCATTGGGCCCAGAAAAAATCCCTCCAGAGCCCGTTATTAACATCCTGAAAATGGAAAGCATAATCTCAGAACAAATAGCTAAAATAATATTTTGCCACAGTTTTATTTTTGCCTTGCGAAGGGGGAACGCGAAGCAGTTGCGCTCGCTCTCTTTTTTCTTTCGGTGTTTGGTGTGCTAGAGTGAAAGTGCTTTAGAAACAAAGGAAACTGAACTGAAAGGGGTGGAAGACGGAGGAGACTTCATTTCTCTCCACAACCTCTGGGTGCAGTCCTCATGCCCTTGGGAGAGGCCGGACGGCAGGCAGCAGGGCCGAGACCTGTTCTCCAGGGTGACCCAGCCTCCTGCCCTCGCCTAAGCCCTGCTGTGTGGTAGTTTGCATCCTGGGTTGTTCTCCATCCATGTCGCCTCTTGAATCTGCAAGCTCAGAATTTGGCATCTCTCAGGTGCCCTCTCAAATCATTAACTCCTTTAATGCACTGTGTTCTTGGCCGCAGCCGGGCTGAGCGCTGTGCCCACACTGTCCCATTCTCTGGACCTTCCGGCTGACAAACGGTTTGGGACCCGGTTTCTCAGCACCCAGAGTGAGAGGTTAGATCAACCTGATCCCAGGTCCAGGGGCAGCCCGCTTCACACACCCTGAACACGGAGGCAATGATGATGGCTTTCTCTCAGAGTACCCTTGCTCTCTGCATCACCTCACCGTCTACAGCCCCACGCTCACTGATTCATCGGTCACCGTGGATTTGTTGTTGGGCTTCCTGGGCTTGCCAGGAAGTGTGTCCTGTCCTGCAGCCTGAGCCCCTCAGTGCAGGACTCGATGCTTGACTCATCACTGACCTGAAGCAACCCTGCTCACTCTGAGACTTATTCAGAAACAAATTTTAAAATTGTAATCCAGAAAGGTAATTTACATTTTAAATAAATACACACTACACAGTGTGATTAGAACAAGGCTTATGATGTGATGAATTTAGGAGTCAACACTCATTCATCTCAGAATTCCGGATCCCGTCTCCACATCTCTGGATTGTGGTTTGGATGAGCTGGAGGCTGTGCAGGATCCTTCTAAGGATGCAGAAAGCTGGGTGCAGAAGACTTTCCTTGGGTGCAGAGGCCAAGACAAAGAACTGGGCTGACCGTGCCACAGCGACAAGTCTACTAATGCAGATGCTCATTTTAATTATATCTTCCGTGTTATATAATAATATATCAGATGGGGAGTCAAACAGTCCCCTCCAGAGACACTCCCCTCCCTCCTTGCCACCCTCCCCCCACCTCCCCCTCTCCCATCCCCAAAGCCTCTTCCACGCACGCTTCAAGCTTTATTTCATCCACTTAATGCACTCTGCTCTGTGCTCAGGTACTTAAAATCTCCCATTACTATCACTCTGGCTCTTTTACGGCTTTTTTTATTTGCTCTATCATTTCACAGTCCAGTTGTTCTTTTCGGTCAGGTGGACTATAAAATACTCCGATAACAAGTTCACACGAGGAGCCGATGGCGGGCGCAATCCGTAATGACCGCAGGCTCCTCTATGACCAGTGTGTCCCAAATCAGCGCTTTCAGAACACTGCACCTTCTCCTCCTGCCCAAAGAACTGGTTTTCCTTACTGTCTGTTGGCTGCTCTGAGGATATCTCCCTTCAAGCTAATAATTTTTCTTTTAAGTAATCCAGCCTTTTCCACCCTTGCTTCTTAATTATCTCTCTTCTCTAAAGGCATTTGCATTAATATTATTTCTCTCTACACTGGCATCCGCAAACATGAAATAAAATGGGTGATGGAGCTCGTCTCTGTGGAATGTCTTCATTAGCATGCTTCCTCTGTCTGTGTCTTCATGGCACACCTTTACAGACTGGGTACCCAGGTAGGGGGCTGGGGGAAATGGCTAAGAGCATGGTCCCTAGGGCCAAACAGCCTGTAGGTCCACCTCATGCTACCTGTCCTGTGACTTTGAGACTCTCTGGGCCTCAGTTTCCCATTGCATCTGTGAAATAGAATAATAGTTCCTCCTTTGGGGGTATCCTGAGGCTACAACGAGCTGACCTGGGTAAGCATCTGGTGCACACAGGTCTTATCTCCATGGCTTAGATCAGAGCTTTCCTGTCCCCCAGGAGCACATCTCATAGAAGAACACGGGTCCTTGCCAATCCTCTTCTTGCCTCAATCTTGACCAAGAGTGGCCCGGCCAAAATTCAAAACCCACCGTTGCTGCTGCCCAGTCCAAGGCCAAACCTGCGCCAACCAATGCAGCTGGTCCTGAGTGGTCACCCCCTGCAGAAGAAGTGCGAGGGTCCACTCACTAATCACATCCAAGAGTACTTTCAGCCTTGCGCCACTTCATTGCATCAATCCAAAGTTGCTTTAAAGTTTATTTTCCAAAACCATCTCCACAGCTTATAATATCAGTAGAAATCTGGTATGAACCAGACCAAACTCGTGGGTATTATTATTGCTATGTTTCTTTAAAAAAATTTCTTTATCACATATTAACTGTTTACTAGGTTAAGGGTGAAGTACTCAGTAGGTACTCTTAACTTGTAAAACCCTGCGACGTGAGCTTTATTTTCACCCATTTTACAGATAAGGAAACTGAGGCTGAGAGGCTGTAGGGCTTGGCAATGTCACCCAGCTAGAAAGCAAGGGGTTGATGGGATGCAAGCTTAAACTTGCCTGACTCCCACTACAGCATGCTCCCACCCAAATCTGCCATCTGGGAGAGGACTGCATCTGTTAGGCCCCACCTAAACCCATGTAGGCTCACATAGGCTGGCCCCTCACTTCCCACGGCCACCTGGAGTCCGGATACCTTGCATCAGAATGTGCCAGTGCATCAGAGCAAAGTGTTAAAGGGTCCAGGACATCAGCTGTGTGTATGAAGGATGGAGTATTTATTATCTGCAATCATTCTTCACATTGAACTCCTGCCACGCTGATTACCGGCTGGAACATAATATGGCTCTATCTAATGACAGCAGTACGTTCACATCACATAAATCTCATTTTGCATAAAATTTGGGAACTTTTTCCTCTCAATTCACCCAACTAAAAATAATAATCTAAAATCGAGATTCTTCTCTCTTCCATCTTATTTTTCTCCCAGATATTTTACCCTACTCTGAATAGAAAGCACCTTGAAAATAAGATGAATGGATTAATTCATCAGTAGAACTTGAAATCTACCTATTATTCCAGATAACTATATTTACTTATAACGTACTCCCATCCTTTCTAAAAATTATTTGAGGTGACTTATGGTAACAAATATACAGATGCCAAGATCATTAAGACAAGTAAAAAAATTAAATGCCGTGGATGTGGAGAGGAACATATGGTATTCAGCCAAGAGAGATCCTCACGAAGTGCTGTGTCCAGCAGAGATTAATTATAACACTATCGGTCATTACATCTGCCATTTGTTAGCACATGCTCTGTTCCAGTTGCTTTATATATGCTATTTCATTAAAGCCACCCAACCAGCCTGCGGGTAGGTATTATGGTCCTGGGTTTCGAGATGGAGTGACGGTCCAGTGGTTATGGTAATTTGCCCAGTGCCTCAACTTCCGCAGGCCCCAAGAACACTCGGTCTGCCTGCGGGATCAGCTTACACAAGCTGCACAAAACTCTACTCTAACCCTGCTCCCCACGTCCCAGGAAATCGCTCTTTCCAGACTTGGCCTCTTGGACCACTTGCTCTCTTCCTCTGCCTGTTCTTTGCGGCTAACCCATCCCCTCAGGGCGCTTGCTTGCCTTCTGCCCACTCCTCTGACTTTGCCATTTTCCTGTCTACCACGCTTCCTCACCTGGCCTGGTCCAAGAAGCTGGTATTGCCTCCTCTGGCCACAGGTCAGCTCCTTCTACCCCTCTGAGCAGTGCCACCTCCCAGCACATGCTCCTTTTGGCCCCCATCGCCCTGAGCAGGCCATGGTTTAGTCCTTAACCCACTGGCCAGCCATAGCCGGCTCTTATGGACTGAATGTGTGTGTCCCCTCAACCCCTGCCCCAAATACATGTGTTGAAATACTAACCCCCAGTGCAATAGTATCAGGAGGAGAGGGCTTTGGCAGGTGATTAGGTCATGAGGGTGGAGCCCCCATGAATAGGATTAGTGCTGCTATAAAAGAGACCCCAGGGGCCGGCCCTGAGGTGCAGTAGTTGAGTTCGCACGTTCCGCTTCTCGGCGGCCCGAGTTCGCCAGTTCGGATCCTGGGTGCGGACATGGCACCACTTGGCACACCATGCTGTGGTAGGTGTCCCACATATAAAGTAGAGGAAGATGGGCACGGATGTTAGCTCAGGGTCAGGCTTCCTCAGCAAAAGGAGGAGGATTGGTAGTAGTTAGCTCAGGGCTAATCTTCCTAAAAAAAAAAAAAAAGAGAGAGAGACCCCAGAGAGCTCTCTCACGCTCTTGGCCATGTGAAGATACAAGAAAATGTTAGTCTGCAACCTGGAAGAGGGCCTCACCAAAACCCGACTGTACTGGCGCTCTGATCTTGGACGTCCAGCCTCCAGAACGGTGAAATGAATTTCTGTAGTTTGTGAGCCACCCAGTCTGCGGTAGTGTATTACAGCGGCGCGAGCTGACTAAGATACCGCCAACCCATCGTCCTTTCCACAGGGCCATCAGCTCTCCTCAGTTGCCCCTGGATGACTTGTTTATTTTGAGGGCCCAGTGAATATGTACTGAACAACTGGATGAATCACTAAGTGATGGAAAGATTAACGGATCACTAGCAGAAGCCACAGGCTCTGCCTGGAAGGGCACATCAGATGCCCAAGATCACACCCCTGGAGCCAAACCCAAGTTTGTCAGTCTTCAAAGCTTGGGCTCTTTCCTCTGTACCCCGGCCTCCTCAGCATGCCATGACCTCTTGGGCTGTACTGTACAGAAACACGTCGGAGCTCTGAGTGTGTTGCACAGCCTCAGGTCACCATCCTTTCAGGATTCCAGGGTTGTGCTCCTGGAGCTGGACAATGCTGCTGCCCTGTCCTCCCTTTGCCACCTTCACATTTTGCAAAGGCTCCCTGGCAGCAGAAAAGTCTGGCCACTACAATTCCAGAAGGCTGGGCATGCCCCATCCCCAGATATCTACAACGATGTATCTTGCTAGGGCACTGCCCTCCAGTCCTTGCTGGAAGGCCACAGGGCTTAGAGCAAGATCAAACTCGACTTCTTCCACAAGTTCCAGCAGCTACCTCTGCCCTGAAAAGCAATGATGGAATATTCCATGAGAGCCACACTTGGCTTCCTTATAATGCCCATTCAATATACTGTTTGATGGAAACATCACAAATCCATTTTGTGAAAAGCCAATAATATTTGCACCCAAGAATTCAATAATAGGACATGAAACTCAGGGAAAGAAATAATCAAATTGTCCATCCAGAGTGGAGTTAAAATTGTCGTAAACATTGATCCTTCATTGCAGGGAACAGAAATAATAAACAGTTGCCGAAATTGCATGGCTGCAGAGATTTCATTCTCTAATTGTCAAAAAACATTAAACATCAACTATTTACTTTGCAGCAGAGGAAGCGAAAACAGACTTCAGTGCATCCCTTCACCAGAGGTTGTCCCTAATTGTCATGCATAGACTGCAACAGAGGTTACTGAGAAAAATTGTTTGCATTTATTAATCAAAAGGAGTCAAAGGCACACGAGATATCATCAAGGCTCCCTTGTGCTGGGGGTAGTCTGACAACGAACATTCCTGATGAAGTGTTTGCCAGTGTTTGCAATCTGTTCAGAGCCTTTTTTCTTTGCAGGTGCAAACCTTTCTATCTGAAACATCAAAGAAACAATTGAAAATTAAACAGAGTAAACATCCCGATACAGGTTTCAATCTTCCATTTTTTGAGACAATGGGAGAGATATAATTAATTTCAAAGGCATATCTGGGTTCTTTCACATTTCATTTGTGCGCATTAGCATTTCATTGGTTGCGTATCCAGCACTGTCGCTCCCTTCTCTTTTGCCCCTTTTGTTTTTTGAAAATTAGGAAGTTGAACTACTCCTGAGATGTCTTTTACTCCAAAGCATCCATGCGTAGATAATCATCTTGCTCAGCCTGTTTGATCAGTAGAATAAGTCAGAACTGCTTGCGTAAAGTCAGGCAGCAGAAAATAGATTAAGGGAGAAAGAATTCCTTTCCAGTGACGGTAAGAACTTCAGAAGCGAATACAGCCTCGCTAAATTTCACTGCTGAATAATGTATTTTAACAGACTCATTGTAGGTACTTTTTAATATGTTGATTTTCTTGAATTGCTTATCCCCACCCCCAGCTCTATTTAATATTAAACTCATTTCCACGCAAGATAAATTAAATGAAAATACAACCGGGATATATTACTTTGTTTGACATCTGAATGTTAGAGTGTTTTTTAAAATATATATATTTTGTTTTGAAGACATATCTGGCTTTGGGACATTATGTTCAACCAGTGATGTTTCCTGCATCTTCTGAGTTAGATATAAATAACCTTCTCCCTTAGGGTCCATTAATTTTATACATCCTGGACAGGAGATCAACTTTCTCAAATAGGATACAAGGTCACTCACATGAAAAAAATATAACCCTTTATTATGCTCCATAAAATGGCATAATTTAATATGAATTCTGTGGCTATTAATATTTTTTAGTAAATAAGAATAATGCTTAAGATTTTGATTGAAAATGTTTATTAAGAGATAATGTGTTATTCAGTTACTTTGTCCAGTCCATTATTCAAGTATAATATTCTACTTGTACTTAAAATCCTTAATTTGTGTAGTTCCAGTGGATGGGGAATGGAATAGCTGCTAAAGAAAATTCAGCATGGGAGACCAAGTGGACTTTAACCCCGGTGAATAGCCTCAGCCCCCACCTCCTGGGAGAGCTGGATCTGATGCTTGTTCTGTACACGTCAGGTGCAAAGGGACAGGATGTGACTCTCGATCCATCCAATCAGCACCAATTCCACAAGTATTTATGGGACATCTACTCTGTGTCTAGCATTGGCCTTGTAAGGAGCCATCATACCATGGGACTCCATCAGTGAAATGTGCTCATGGATACCGTGCACCTCCCCTCCCCACTGTATCACTCTAGGGGAGGAAGACCATTCCTCTACCCTCTGGGTCCTTCTGGCTGGTCTAAGAATTAAGTTGGCATGAGATAGACTAACAGGATAAAATCAAACAAAGTTTAATAATATGTACACATGGGAAAAAACCGGGAAAACCAAGTAACTCGCAAAATGGCCAAAGCTGCCACCTTAAATACAATTTTTCGCTAAAGACAAAGGAGGATGTTTGGGGTAGTGGTTTGGGGCTTCAAAAGGGAGGAAGGCAATTTACATGCAGATGGAAATGCAAATGTTTGGAAGACCAAATGTTGATAAGAGTGGGCTTAGCAAGGACCCTCACAGGCTACTGATACCCAGAGTTATCTGTCTTAAATTTAAGATTTTGATTGAAAATGTTTATTAAGAGATAATGTGTTATGCAATTACTTTGTCCAGTCCATTAGTCAAGTATAATATATTTTCTTCTATCATAAATTCTTTTAGGCAGTTAGGGGGAAGGTCAAAGTTCCTTTCAGAGTCTTTTGTCCTTAACCAAAGAGACACCTTTTGGCGTGGCCAATTATGATCCCCCACATACTCCCTTCCCAAAAGTAAGACTGAATGAACAGTAATTTATTTTTAAATTGTCCTTGACCATTACAGGGTGTTTTAGAAGAGCTATACCCAGAAATTCATAAATATTTTATTTGAAATATTTAAAAGCAATGACTTGAAAGCAATGATGCAGGACTGCTCTTGTGTCCCCCTACTCGGTGCTGAAAATAGCAGGAGGAGCTGAGATTGCCAATACTGTACGAAGTGTTATCAAACTAAGAACCATCCAAGTAGCCAACAAATGGCCTGGACCAATAATAGTCACGGCCTTGGAGACACACAGCTGTGCGTATGTAAGTCCGTCGCTTCATCTCTTGGACTTGGGGATGTGCATTGTCTCTCGGTTGTGCCCCTCTGCTGGGTCTCAGTTACAGAGACGCTAATACCCACCAGCAGGGTTAGTTAGCAGCCAGGCAGATCTGTAGTTTAATCTTGTCTCCCAAGGGAAGGAGAAGAAAGCTTCAATTAGTGAGTAGTCCATCTCACCCTTGTTTTAAATCCAGTCAGTTTCGTTTGGTTGAGCAGGCTGGCTAAGTCTGAACAGGAATGAGCAAAGGTGTTTTGGTTAGGAAGCCAGGATGAGAAGTTTCCGGCTTCTCCACCCGTGTTGAGATGGGCAATGGCTTTGAGGATTTTTCTTTTTAAAAACCAGAAACAAAGTCTGGGTTTTCCCAAGAGAGGCGTGAAAATGCCCTCTATTCTTCTGTTGCCTCTTGCTCTCCCAGTTGTGATCTTTAACATCAAGCCTCACGTTGTTCAAACAGCACAAGGAAGCGGAGAAAATGAGAATGGAACTGGAGTCATTTTTTCAAAAGCCTCTCTTTATCACTTTATTATAACTTCTGACCAAGAGCACTATTCTCAGATAAGGAAAAGCCAGGGTCCTACAAAATCGCAGAGAAACCTAAAAGAAAAATCTTCAAAAGAGTAATTTTCCGCGCCCGTGGGGCTCCCTTCGGGTGTGTGTCAGCTCCGTGTCACCTGCGTGACTGTGTCCATACTCCTCACGCCTGCTCTGCGGGCTCCTCTGACTCAGGGCCGCTTACATCTCCCTCCGAGATCGAGTTGAAACATCTGACGAGGTCACTTGGAACTTGCACCAGTTTTAAACTGTCAGCCTCTCTCAAGCAAGCAGTTGTTAAAGAACATGCTCAAGTTCCCCAGTAATTTACTTGTTCAAGATGTCCTGGAGGCTGCATTTTGATGCTGGAGACGGGAGGCAGAGAGCATAATTTTACAGCTGAAGGCTTGGTCTCCGGCGAGCTCACAGCTGGAAGGGCATTTACATCTTGGGGGGCTTCCTAGACAATAGGGTGTGCAGGCTTCATGTGCCCAGTAATAAAGGGTAAGGCTAGGCTAGCTGTTTATCTGCTGGGTCAATAATTTCAATGACTTCTTTTCAAAGACTTCTTTCAGAGAGGAGGGAAGTGGTTCTGCTCAGATGTCGAGTTAAAGTGTCTTTAGTGGGAAATGCTGTGTTTTTTCTTTTGAGACCCTAAGGCCCCATTCTGATCAAGAAATACAAATTCCATTTTACATGGGCACGGTGATTTGGACTCTGATGAAAACTCAAAGTGTAGAGCTTCCAAAAATTTCATATGCCGCCTGAGACCTGAAAACGATCAAATTCTGGGGAGATTAAAATTTTCTATTCAAGTCAACCAAAAGAACACAGGGTATTTTCTTCCCTTTTCATGGTTCTAAAGTGACTTGCTGTGTGACCAAAAGGGAAAACGTTCATTCGGTCCTTCATTCATATTATAGGAGATAGCTACTGAGTACCCACTATGTGACAAGACCTGTGCTAGTTTCTAGAGGTAAAGATGAAATACGTGGTCCTTCTTAAGGGGCGTACGTCTCAGTGGGGAGACGAGCATGCAGTCAGGAAGACATTCGTTTACAGTATCAATCGAGCTTCCGTCAATGTCCCTGTCATGCTAGGCACTGGGGGAAGGTGGTGGACAAGGTAGACCGTCCTGTCTTCCTGGGGCACAGGTGTCCTGCAGGAGACACAGACGTGAAACAAATGTCTACACAGTTATCTAGTGATGACAGTGGTCAGTGCTGTGAGCCCAGGGAACAGGGCATCAATCCTGGTACAAGAAGCCAGGGGAGGCTTCCTGAGGAAGTGACACAAGTGCCAGCAAAATAGGGCCATGAAAGAAAAAAAACTTTTTAAGAATTATATTTGAAAAAAAATTTTAAAGCATCAAAGTGGTCTTTGTGTGAAAAAGCAGCACTTTATTGAATGGCCGTACATTTAATGTGTGGTTTAGGGCTCTTTGTGTTTCTGCCATTTTGTAGTCAGGCACCATCATCACTCCGGTGCTTTATGCTTCTGGAAGTCTCTCTCTGGTTCAGGGCTGGTTCTGGGCAGAGAAGGTGGGGCCACAGGGACCAGGTTAAGGATTCTGAGGGTTGTTCTAGGAGGATGGGAGTTTTAGGCAGCTGAGTGGAGTGGTCAGATTTGCATTTCTAAGACCCCTCTCTCTTCTGTGAAAGGTGGGAGAGCAGAGAAAACGCAAGGAGACTGGTGAGGGGGCTCCACAAGCAATAATAATAATTAACTGCTATTTACCAAACACTTCCTCTAGATGTGGTCCAGCAGGAGCAGACAGGAAGGCGTGCTCAGTGCTGGCAGGAAAAGGTCCAGGAGGTGGGTGCAGGCAGGAGGCACTGCTTGGTTTGAAGGATAAATAATTAATTACTTTGCAGGCAATGGTCTGGGCAGGGCATTCCAGGCAGCGGGAGAAGGGTATGAGCCTGAGGCTCACTGTGAGAATGGGAGGTGATTCAGGATGGTGGCGCAGGGGATTCCTAGGGGAACTTGGTGGGGACTGTGGCTGATCAGGCAGGGAGCTGCGAAGGAGAGCAGAACCTGAAGATCACAGGAAGTGATGGAGGATTCAGATTTGGAGAGAGGAAAGCTCACTGTGGTGGCAATAAGGAGAATGGGAAGTGGACAGCACTGGACCCTTCCATTAGTCCTGTCAGGGCTATCGATTTCAGTTGATAACCAGGGCAGTGCCCTGGGGCTGGAGCTGAGGTGCCTGCCTTTATCATTTCACCATCACAAGCATCTTCAATGGTAGGAGGGGCACCTCGGATTTTAACAAATAGGCCTAGGGCCTCGTTATGAAGTGGAGACAAGTCATCTTCAGTAATGGATCCCAGGTCTCCTCCCTCTCTCACCAGCCCCTAAGCCTCTCAAGAGGGGCAGGTCGTGTTCACTGCGGTATCCCCAGCTCATAGTACAGGGCCGGCCATACAATTTTTACTTAAGAGGGTGAAGCTTAGCCCTGCTGGTGGTCGGACTATGATGCTCTTGACAAACTTCAAGCAATGTTTCCAAATGGTCATGACAAGACTGCACAAATGATGTTTCTATCCATGGCCATGTTTCAGCCCAGAAAAGCTTTCTGTGTGATGGCTCTGGGGGATTGCTACCCTCTTGCCAATGACACCTCCACCCCACTTTAGTCTTCCCACCTCTGAACAAAGATTAATGAGATACCAGCTGCTGAACTGCCTCACAACCTGATGGTATCCAACTGGAGCTGGCCCCCTTTCTCTAATCCCTCCTTGGAATCATTCAGCATACACTCATCTCCCCCATTGAGATAGTCCCAAAGTTCCTTGGGGGAGTGCATGCTTCTTGCTTGCATCAAGCTAAATAGACCTAGACTCATTTTGTTGACTACAGACGTGTCCTTGGTGGCCCAGGGCTGGTGAGTCCCACACACTCAGGAGATGAATGCTAAGGAGACAGGTAGCATGCAAGGTTTAGGGTCAGCCAGACCTGGGATCAGTTCTGTTACTTACCAGCTAGAGAGCTTTTGGTGAGTTACTTGACCTCTCCAAATTTCAGCCACCTCATCCATAAAATGGGTATAATATCTCCCACACGGGGTTATTAACGAGAGCAAAATGCTATAATGCATATAGAGTCTAACGCATGGCTCACAGCAAGGAAGCTATGCTCAGGAAGTGGTAGTTATGTGGGACATCACGCTGGAAGCTCCTTCTGACTTATTGTGACTCTGAAATAAGGCTATGTACATTAAATAAAGTTGGGAATTTTTCCAAGTGTTAGTTTGGAGACTGAATGAATGGAATTTTCTGAAAGTCTAGGCACCCTTCACCCCAAAGACTTACTCTTTAAGACTGATGCAGAAAAGAGAGGCACATAACAGACAGAATGAGGGGTGTTCTTGTCAAGCACGAGGGAAAAAGAGCTAAACATTAAAGCAATGTCTTTTTTTTTAATGGTTAAATTCCTGAGTGATCAATTACTACTGCCTGGCAGAGCCCTTCCAGATGGTATTATGTGCCTTCAAGTAAGTGGCTGTGTTAATAAGTTACGTCCACTTTAACGTATGTGACATGGAACAATTTATGAGTGCTCAGTGTGAACTGCCACAGGCTCAAATTCTCCCCACTCAAAGTGCAAAGAGGCTCGAACCACTCAGAGGCTTGAGATTGTTGGGGATCTATGGACTGAATTGCGTTGGCCTCCCTGCAGTTGGTATGTTGCTTCGCCTGTAAAAAGCTGGTATGTTAAGAAGGACGCTGCTTCCTATGGTTTGACATGTGACTGACTCAGTCCTTCTGGGAAGAGAGTTTCTGTAATGGACTGAGTGTTTGTGTCTCCGCAATATTCATATGTTGAAACCTAGTCCCCAATGTGATGCTATTAGGAGGTGGGGTTCTGGGAGGCGATTAGGTCACCTAATTACTAATAGGATTAGTGCCCTTATGAAAGGGACCCCTGAGAGCTCCCTCGCCTCTTCAGCCATGTGAGGACACAGCAAGAAGATGCCGTCTATGAACCAGGAAGCAAATTCTCACCAGTCACTGAATCTGCTAGCGCCTTGATCTTGGACTTCCAGCCTCCAGAACTGTGAGAAATAAATGCCTGTTGTTTATAAGTCCCCCAGTCTATGATATTCTGTTATAGCACCAGATGGACTAAGACAGTTTCTTCCAGAATCAAGACCCAACGAAGGTAGTTTTAAAAACAGGCTGGCCAAACGTGCCATCCCTGTTTCATCCCATATTAGGTTATAATTAAAATATCCCGCGGCATTATCCACTGAAACTCATGAACATGGACTATCCCCTACTTTAATGGCCACTAAACTCTTCTCAATCTTTCCCCACATATAACTGCATGAGGGTGGACATGTGTGACGCTAAAATACAGTGGAATCCCAAATGTCAAATGCCGCTTTAACCAAGTTCTGATGCGTATGAGACAGCTTTTCTGAATTGAGGTCCTGGGTACAAAAAAACAAGGTATATACACCAGTCACAGAAGCAGAGAGAGAGTGCTGGAAGAAGCCCACTTGCCAAATTCCATGGAGACTGTTTTGCAAAAGGTGTCAATATTTCCAGATGCCATTTGTTCCTTAAGGATATATTTTTAGAGCAAAATTTATTATTTCTTTCGTGATGAAATAAATGACTCATTATTGAAGATCTGAAATATACAGTAAAATAGAAAAAAAAGAAAACATTCACTAATCCCCGTTTTGTGGGTTTTCCCCATTTCTTTTCCTATACACAATTTTCCCCCTATAATTTAGATTTTATTGTACATGCAAGTTTGCATTTTCAATGAACATCACAGGATATGCTTTTATTCTTGCTATTATATATCTTTCATAAATATTATTTTATA
Source organism: Equus asinus (assembly GCF_041296235.1). Lineage (NCBI taxonomy): Eukaryota > Metazoa > Chordata > Mammalia > Perissodactyla > Equidae > Equus > Equus asinus. The sequence goes on along the minus strand of NC_091791.1, from coordinate 7,747,475 downwards.
TATTGCCAAAAATTCCATCCAGTGGATGCTCTATAGTTTATAGACCATTCTCCTATTGCTTTTGACTTAAACTGTTTGCCATTTGTTTTCTTATTACAACTTACGCAGCAGCTTACTTGTGCATTAAGGGATTTTAAATATATATTTTAAATTATTCACTTGATTTAAGTATGAGATATGGAGTTGTTGGGTTTAAAAGTAGGTTAAATTTTAGGACTCTTGAGACTTCTGTTGTATTTAGAGGATGTTTATCTCATAGATCACTAACCATTGGTAGCTGAGGCAGCCAGAAACACTTAACCACATCAACGGTCTGATTGGGTCCAACATTCGCTGGGTCTCTACTTGAAGTGCCCTGTGCTAAGCTTTGTGGGAGGAAAAGAATTGAGGACACATTCTTGACGTCAAACAGCACGTATTCTATTAGCTGGGGGTTGTCGGTAGAACATTTGTGCATCATCCGTCATCTTCCTTATGCCCGTTCTCTCCTGGCTAGTTCTTTCCTGACGCTCTCCCCCACCTCCCGCTCCGTTCTCTGCTGCTCTTTGACTGCTCTGTGGCCCAAGGGTCTGCCCTCTGGGGACTCAACTGCCTGGGTTTCTTGCCTTCTGACTTTTGGTTGGGTCTATGGATAGCGTGGACAGGAGATTGGAGAGTGGCAGGAGGTAGGAGAGGTCCCACCCCATCCCCTGCCTCATTGCAGTTCCAGCAGCTTCTGTGGTTACAGCTGCTGTTGGAGGTTCCTCTTCAAAGCTCTCGCTGGGCCCTGGCAGCGCCATTCCCTCCCTTTGCCCTATCAGCTCTAGGGGTGGGAATGGTTTTTTACTGAGGCCAGTCTCTGGGTGCTTCACTAGTCCTTGTTATTTTGACCATCCCGTCTTTGCAAATAGTACCTTCATTAAACTCTCCTCCAGTTAAATCCTCTGAGCCTCTCACCTGTTCACTGTCGGGGCAGATGCGCCTCTTCACCCAGCCTAGATTCCATGGTCCATTCCAATTCTCACCTGCCCCCGACCCCTGCTTTGCCCCTGCCTGGTCACTCACAAACTCTGGTGACACTTAGCCATCTGCTCACCCCAGGCCAGCACCCAAGCCACTGAAATGTGCCACAGAATTGAGTTCCATCCTCAAAACCAGCACATAACACTACCTGATGATCCTGCTAAACTTCCTCAGCATTTTACCTCTCCCTGTCTCCAAAATAACCAGTGCATACTTTTCCTCTTTTCTGGAACCGCTCAGCACTCCTTCTTCATTTGCTCTCAGCTGTTCACTCTTCGCTCTCTGCTTCCCTCCACGTCTTTGACCTCAGCTACCAACATTCTTACACTTGCTGACTATATTCTGTCTACATTCGTTTTTCTTCTGTTCCTTAAATGCATTAAGCTCCTAATTGCCTCTTACTTCCCTGAGAAAAGAGACAGCCTCCTGTTCCCATGAGCCAATTTGCCCAGCTACTTGCATCAGTACCCACACTGTGAACCTCCTCTCTCAAACTGTGAAAGGAGTGTCCTTGCTTCTATGGAAAGCAACTGTCTTCCTTGTGTCCTAGCTTCCAGCCCCTCTTGCCTGGTCATGCAATTACTCCCTCACCTCTACAGCACCCATTTCTGTCTCTGCCTTGGCTTATCTCCATGAGCACTTGTGCATGTTCAAGTACCTCCCGTGGGAAACACCACCATCCAAACCCCTCGCTAGACTCCACAGATCCCTCGCTCTGCCCCTGTCACATTAAAGCTTCTTGGAAGTGTTGACACGTGCATCCACGTCCTCCCTTCCCATCCTTTCCCCAGCCATCTTCCCCACTGGGCTCTTGCCCCAGCATTCCACTAAATCTGCTCTGGTCAGGTCGCCAAGGACCCTCCAAACCACCCAACACAATAGCCTACTTCTGTCCTCATTTCATTTAACCTGTTGGCATTTGAGAGTTAACCACTCTCTCCTTGAAAGTGTCTTTTGTCTCCTCTTGGCTTCAAGGTCACCTCACTCACTGATGGCTACTTCCCAGTATCCTGTGCTGGGTTGTCCTCCTCCACCAGAGTCTAAATGTGTGTGCCCCCTCATCTCAGTGGGCTGCCTTCTTTATCTGTGTCTCCCTCTTGCCAATTTCACTTAGTCCCATGGCTTTCAGTGCCGCCTGTGGGCTGAGGAGACACCGGGTTTTTGTGTCCAGTCCTGACCTCTCCTTTGGGCTCATGCATTGAGCTGTCTACTTGACACCTCCACGCACCTCACACTTAATACAGCCAAACAAAACCCTTGATTGTGCTCCTGTCCTTCCTCACCCCACACACCCAATCGTATACCAGGGAAGAAACATGTGTACTTCTTCTCCAGCCTTTGCCACTGCAGGAAATCGCTCCACCGCCTACCACTTGCTCAAGCTAAACCCAACTCACTCTCTCGATTCCTCTTTTGCCTGCCCCTCCCACACAAATGGCTCCACTTCCAGACTACACCCTCAATCCACGCACATCCTTCCATCTCGCTGCTCCCATCTAGTCCGAGCTGCCTTTAGGTGGGGGCACAGCCTCCTGGCCAGCCCTCCCGCATCCACACTTGCCCCTTGCCATATGCTAGACACAGCAGCTGAGTCATCTTTTAAAAATCTTCTTGCATCACTGCCATGTGTTAAACCCTCCATTAAACTAAGTCCAATGCACCGGGAATAAAATCCAGCAGTTTAGTCTGACCTATAAGACCTTACTGAGCTGTCAGCCTCCCCGCCCATGTCTCTGACCTCAGCTACCAACACTCTCCCCCTTGCTGACCACATCCTAGTCACCACAATGGTCTTTCTTCTCTTCCTAAGATGCATCAAACTCCCTGTTGTCTCAGGGCCTCTGCACTGTGCTCAGCCCCCAGAGTATCTCAGGGCTGGCTCCTTCCTGCTGTTCAGGTGACAGATCAGATGTCACCTCTTCCCTGGGGCCCTCCTAACCAGTTCACCTGCTCCTGCCTCTGTTCTACTGCCCAGGTGCCCTTTCTTTACAGCACTTATCCTCATCTGACCTGACCCCATTAATTCATTTTGTTTACTTGTGTTTTGTTTGTCTTGTCTACCCTCCCCTGCCCCACTGGAACATATGCTCCAGAGAGTGAAGATTTGCTTTGTTTATTCACAGCTAGGTTCCTCCCACCCTCCACCAACAGAGCCTGGCACATAGTGTGTGCTCAAAACTGTGTGTTTAAGAATAAATGAATTCAGCAGAAACCTAAAGAACAACTATAACTTAAGTAAGTACAACATGCAGGAGGCCAGACACACGCTCTGTGCCCAGAAAGGAACTCGGATAGACTTCAGCTCTGAGCCAGCTGTTTACATAAGGCTCTCCTGGACTCTGGGAAGTAGAGATTGTTATCCCCATTTTACAGATGAGGAAACTGAGGCTCACAGAGATTGAGTGACTTGTCCGGGGTTACACAGAAAACAGGAGAGACAGGCGTTGGTTATGGCCCAAGTCCACTTCTGACTTGGGATGCCTGTGACATCACAGCTATTAGATGTTTAACTAACCCTCCATGATAATTAATTTTATATCACAAGTTGGCTGGGCCATGGTACCCGGATATTTGGTCAAACGTTATTCTGGATGTCTCTGTGAGGTGTTTTTAGACGAGATTAACACTTAAATCAGTGGACTTTGAGTAAAGTAGATTGCCCTCCATAATGTAGTGGGCCTCATCCAAGCAGCTGAAGGCCTTAATAGAGCAAAGTCTGACCTCCCAGACGGAGAAGGAATCCGCCAGCAGACAGCCTTTGACGGACTGCAGCTCCTCTGGGTCTCCAGCTGGTGAGGCTGCCCCATCGGAAAGGAAATAGGATTTGAAATCTGGTTTACGGGACTTCAGAATCTATATTCTTTCCACTGGGCCATGGTGCTTCCTAGATAAAATGGAAGAAATGAGCACATGGGCAAGAGAGCTATAAAGATGTGTAGAGGCTCAAACTGGGAGTGAATCCAGCTTGCTCCGGCGGCAGTGACCAGGGACTATGTTCAGCCCTGCTGTGGGCCCGGATGCGGTCAAGTTCCCGACAAGAGATTCCGGGGCCCACTGAGGGCTGACGGGGTTGAGAGAGGGACAATTTCTGGCAGGGGCGCCAGTGAGTAAAAATATGTTGCCAAAAGTTTAAATGTTTTAAGATGCCAAATTGCAAATTGATAAAGTGTGACATTGTGATACCCTGTGATTTCTCAGCTCAACCTCTGGAGCCTCTATCTTAAGACTAACGTTCAGATTGGGCTGATCCTAAGACAGGCAAAAAGGGGTTTTGATGAGGTTGTTGTCACTCAGACTCCCACGTGGTTGGTGTCTGTGAAGATATGGCCAAGAGGCACTTTCCTGGGAAGTTCAGAGTACTTAATCCAATTAGTAACTCAAGCCCTTAATGTGCCATTATGTCCAAAAATGCTTTTAAATTGCCATGTTTTTAATAGAAAGATGAAAACAGAGATGTTTTATTAAATATTTATCTCATTAATAAACACCAGATAATCATTGCTTTTTATTCTGAATTAACTTTTCCATTTGGGTTCAACGCACATTTCACAGACATACTCTTTTCTCTTGATGTGAGGAAACTTAATTACAAAAGCACAATTGGACTTCTGCTCTGTATGAAAATGAAGCAAATGAAATTGCTTTCCCCCCCAAAGGTTGTTGCTGCGAAGAAACACAATTGAATACGACAGTAGTTCTCTGCTACCCAGGAATCGTTTTTGGATGAAGTCTGGAGATTATCTGCAATTATACTGCAGTAAATTTTCCATGACCATTCATGTTCAAGGACTTATTTTAAAAATAAAATGAAACCTAAGGACAGAATAAACAGAACAATGATGGCAAGTGTCCTTTATACCTCTGTTATATCGGTATAACAGATAGTGCTATACCTGTGTATCAAAATAAATAATGAAAAATGTACAGCAGAAAGATAACCAACCGACCTGCACATTCAATCTGTAGGAAAATCATGTCCGCAAGGTGTGGCATCTTTCTACACTTCCTTTTCCACGCCCCAAATATCCACTCTTCCTCCTCATTATGTAGTTCTTTCTTCCTCACTCTATGGCCAGATAAGACAAAGTGAAAGCTGGGCGATTATGGCGCCTGGCAGCCTGACACTGCATGGCGCCCATGGATGGACGGATGTCGCTGGCTCCTTGCTGGCTCCCCTAGTTCCTGGCAGTTAGGTCTGCAGATGGCTTTCCCCGGGAAGAACCATGGCCCAGGAACGCTGCCTGAAGCCTCGCAGACTGTGCACTGCATAGCGGAAGGAGTGGGTGGACAAAACTCACACAGATGGCAGTGAGAATGGGGCCCCTGGAGTTGTGCAATGTGGCAGCATACCCCACTCTCCAAACCAACCCCCTCAGAGGAAGGGCTCTATCTATCTCTTCTCTGGCTGGCCCCTGGGACCTGGCCTTACAGCCCCTTATCTCCACTGACCCCAGTGGTATTAGGGTTCTTTATGGTGTCCAGCCCTAGAGCCCTTTGCATCTGAGTTGAACTCTGGGTTCATGTAACTCCTGAGCCACGGCATGCCTCCCTCCATGGCTTTTGTTGGCTCAGGACTCTCTGACCAGGCTTCTGACTCAATTTCCCTACTTAGTGACAGCTGATTGTCCTGCTTTATAGCCCAATTCCTCACTCTAGTGTGGAACCCTGGCACATTTGCCTCATCTGTCTCTTGCTAAACTCCTTGCATAGGGGCTATATCCTACCCTATCCTACGCTGGAGCTCCCGGTCAGATCTTCTGCAACAATGAACCCTGCCTGCCAGACTTCTTATTTGTCTCTGCTGGATCTCATCCTGGCTGGATACCCAAAGATTCCAAAATCTGAGATGAGCTGGTATGGTTGCCCTCGCAGACACACTGTTTGGGGTTGCCTAGCTGTTCTCTTTACACCCCCCAAACTTCCACCCCCGCAATGGCGATTGGGTTCCTTTGACTGGCTCGTCTCACTGTGGGAGGTGAGCAAGTCTCCAGCCAATCGGCATGCTGCCCCATCTCTGACAAGTGTCCCTTGAGAAATATTTCAGGAAAGAATTTTATCTGATCACTCCAGGCAATGATCAAAGTTTGTTACAACAACATCAGTGAAAGAAGTCAAGAATATAGTCTGAGAAGGAGCATAAAGTATGCAATAAAGGCCAACACAGAATTAATGAATATCATATGTCTAACATGGCACTCTTCAAAACCAAGCACAATGTGTAATTATTTCTCACATCATCATAAAATAGGGAGTAGGCATGTGCTAGTTGCCTCTTATAAGTAAGGAAACGAGAGAAAAGCCAAACAATTTTTCCAAAGGAAACCGCCACTAGAAGGGAGAATGAAACCCAATAATCTTGAAACCCAGTTGGGCTGCACTTAAAATGTCAGAATAAATCTCCATCTAGAATTTCCACGAATGTAAGGCAATCCTTGCTGTATCTGTTTTATGGCATCTGCTGCAGAGAATCCCAGCACTGTCGCAAGTTTAAACCAGTTTACGATTCACACAAGAAGACCAGTCTAATTACTTACAAATGGCCACGTGGTACAATGGCTAAGAGCACAGAATCTGGGTCATGTTGCTTCTGTTCTAATCTCAGTTCTCCCCTACTCACTCACATAGCTCTTTTGTAAGGACTAATTAAATTAGTAAATAGCTCTAGATAATCGATGATGTTTTGATTAATATATGTGCACGGTATATGGTGAGCACTATATAAGCAGTAGCTTTTACTATTACATTGTATTCACATTTCATTTTGACCCCCAAAATAGAATTAATTACCCATCTTGACCACCTTTGTTATTCACCACCATTGATTTGAAAGGTCTCTGGCTTAAAAAAAATCAAAAACATATCCTCTAAGATAGTTGAATATATTCAACAGAATGATTCTGTGAGTTCTAAAGGCAGTGGAGGCGGGATTAGAATGTTCTGAAGGGGCCACAGGTCCAAATGTCCGCAGGCAGGTGACAGGAAAGTGAGAAGCAGCCTGACGTAAGACAATAGGAAGGAAATTTTAAGTAATACTGCCCAAACAAAGCAGGGCTTCAGGTGATGTCCAGCATGGGTTGGTGACGAATTAGTTCTAATATATTTATTTGCACCTTTTTGGTATATTTATCAAGTTGCTGCTTCTCTCTCACACCTATAAAAGAAAGTTTAAAAAATATATACATATTGAATTACATTCTGTGTGTAGGCCTTCTGCCCTCTTTATGCTTTAAAAGAGCCTAAAACTGATTCTGGGTTGGAGGTGAATTCACGGAACCAATCCCCTAGTGTTTGGATGATGCTGGTTATTCTAGCAACTCAGCCTACAATTGGTGAAACGTATTTGTGCCTGTTTACATAAATCTAATGTGTGTTCTTGGGAATTTGGGTTTTTATTTGTTCTCTTTTCTCCATTAGAGTGAAAATTCCTCAACTGTAAGAGCCATATTTCTACTCAGCCTAATAGTCAAACATGCCCATTAAGTACCTAATTGGACCCAACGCTGAGCTGGACAAGTACGAGGAGATGGCAGAGCTCAGGTTCGCCTCCGCGTCTTGTAGGCTCAGAGCAGCTCCGGCTCACGGAAATGCTCCATAGGACCGCGACCATCTCTATGGGATATTTGCTGAGGGCTTGCACTGGCTCGGATCTCTTCTCAGCACTTCATACTGATTACTTCCTTTAATCCTACAACAACCCTACAAGGCCATTCCCATTATTACCCCCATTTTACAGATCAGGAAACGGAGCAGAGGAGATGAAATACCCCTCTAAGATGACACAGCTGGTAAATGCAGACTTAGCACGAGAACCAGTCCGGCCCCGTCTGCCTTGGACACCTCACGTGTGCACAGCGGACCTCAGGGAGCGCCGCACTCCCAGAATTCTTGTGTAGACCTCCTCACCCCCGACACAGGCATTTTCTATAACAGGAGTTTGGGGCACATATAATAATAACAGAAGGGCAGACTAATTGGGTATAGTTATCTATTTTTCCTCCTGCTCCCAAGCCCTAGACATAGCAGGAAAATTTTTTTTAAAAAAAATACTAACTCTATAACATTGAGCAGAAAAAGAAATGTTGGTGATTTCCTGGATAGAAGGAAGCAGACAGGATAGGATTTATGGAGAAAGGAGAGCAGAAGGAGTCACGGCCTCAGGAGACGCTTCTCAGAAATCTACACATCAAGTAGACGAAAATGTAAGCGAGGCCATGGAATACTGGAATAGCACAATTTATAAGCTTGATCTAATAGCTATATATAATTTCCTAAACCAAAATAGAGAATAAACATTCTCTTCAAACATCCATAAAGCATTCACAAAAGCTAAACATGAATTACTCTGAAAATAAAATCTCAACAAATCTCAAAAAGTAGAAATCTTGGAGGCCCCCTTTGCTGCTCATACTGCATTAACATCTGAAACTAGCAATAAAGGATAGAGAAGAAAAAAACCTTCCAAAATTGGGGTAAAAATACATTCTTTTAATTTGTTCTGTATTATTCATAATTATTGCTTAGACATAAATGACAAGTGCCATGTACATAAACAGTAGCAAAGATGTAGTGAGGGCAATTTTATTAGGGTAGTGAATGGAGACGCAAAGAACTGAATGGACCGAGGAGCTATTTAGAAGCAGAACCAACAGAACTCAGAAACAGATTTGACCGGCCCACTACCAGCTCTCACCATCTGAGATACAGACTGGCTTTGCCCAAGCAAGGGCTTGTCCGGCTTGCTCAGCACTGGATCTCAGACCCAAGCCAAGTGATTCCTATATTTTTGGTGAAAAGTTTTGTTTAGGTCTGTCCACTCAGCACATAATCCCACCCAATGGGCGGCCACTGACACTTAGAATTCTCTCCCGTCTCCCGCAGATACCATACCTGGCCATGCTTGGAGAGACAGAGGTCATCTTACATTTATACACACTCTGCAACTAACAAAACGCTTCAGTGTAAATGATCTAGTTTTGATCCTTAAAACAGGGTTACTATTTTCATTTTTCAGATGCTGAAACTGAAGCCTGGCTTATCCCAGGTCACAGGTGGCACGTGGCAGAGCTAAAATTTGGACTCAGTTACTTTAAATGAATACTGAAGAGTCTATGAAAATAAGTTAATAAGCCAACATTGATTGATTGAGTGCCTACTATGTGCTAAGCACTGAGCTGGTGCTGTTTAGTAATTATTTTATTTTGTCCTCACAAGTACTTTCCGAGGTATTTATAATCTATGCCCATTTTCTGTACCAGTGAGCAATGAGGAAGCCACATGGGAGTCTGCCCAAGGTCACAAGCAGAGGAGCCAAAATTTGAACCCAGGTCATGAGCTCAAGGCTCATGCTGTTCTCCAAAGGCCCTCTGTCCCTCAGCAGACCTTATGGATTCAAGTTAACCATCATCAGGGAATTGTCAAGTAAAGATTCCCAAGCAATTTAATTCTGATCTGGATCTTTTTACAAGGAGGATGCTGCTTCTGTGATATGAAAGTGATGCTTTACAAAACTAGCTAAGCTAAGGAACTGTTTGAGAAAGTGAAATACTATTGATTGCTTAATAGCTGCTGCATAAATCACCCCAGACATAAATCGTCTATTATTCTTTAAAGAGCAGAAGCCCAATATCTGGAGGAAGCTGAACAAATGATAGCACGACGCGTATTAAAATCCAGTGGGAAAGACCTACAATAAAGGTGGTTTATAAATATTTCATAGGCTCAATAGGTATTTGCCCTATAGTTCTAGTTTTCATAGCCATCATAATCAGTTATTTTTAAGAGAATATCTGGAAGAGAAACTGAAATTCTGATAGGTAACTACAGCAATATTATAAAAGCGCAAATCATCTGGATTAATTTTATGTGAACTGTCACCTAAGAGATATCAATTTATTGATTTAAGAAATAGGTTTGGAGACAGAAGCAATTCTTGGACACCTTCACACAACAAAATGAATAGCTCTAATTACTGAGTGTGACACCCACTTTGTGTTTGCTACTAGGTTTAGAGCCATAAATTTGAATGCTAATTATTTGTTCCATATTTTAAAAGTGTTCTGAAATTTAGATCAACATCCTGCCACACAAGAAAATTGTCCTGAAAGAATAAACTGTATATTCCCACTTTTCAGAGGGAAATGAAAATCCTGAGGAATTTATGTTAGGACGAATAACAGGTTGGTAATTGAGCTCGCTTATTCATTCTTTTACTCATTCACAAGTTCAAGGAATATTTATGGGATGGCTACTAGGTTAACTGTTTTGGGGAGGGAACAAGGTGTGGGTAAACTAGCGGTAATACACTTCACTGGTTAGTATTCCTTTAAAAAGCTTTATTGAGATATAACTGACATGCAACAAACGGCCCATGTTTAAAGTGCACAATTTGATAAATTTTGACATATATATACACCTGTGAAATCATAATCACAATTAAGATAATGAACATATCCATCATCCCCAAACTTTCCTCATGCCCCTTTGTAATTCCCCTCTCTCACTTCTCCCCACCCTACTCTCCCTCAGTTCCCTAAGCAACCACTGATCTGCTCCTGTCACTAAGGATTAGTGTGCATTCTGTAGAATTTCATAATTGGAATCACATAGTATGTACGCCTTTTTTGGTCTGGCTTATTTAACTCAGTATAATTATTTTAAGATTCATCCATGTTACTACATGTAACAATAATTTATTCCCTTTATTTCTGAATACTGTTCCATGGTGAGGCTATAACACAACTTATTTTTCTATTCACTTATCGATAGACGTTTGTGTTGTTTGCAGTTTTAGTCTATTACAAATAAAGCTGTGAGTATTTGTGTCCAAGTCTTTGTGTGGATTTAAGTTTTCGTTTCTCTTGGATAGATACATAGCCGTGTAATGACTGATTTACATGTAGGTGTATGTTTAGCGTTGTAAGAAACCACTGAACTGTTTTCCAAACTGGTTGTACCGTGTTCCATCCCACCAGCAGTGCCAGTTCCCGTTGCTCCATATCCTGTCCAATACTTCTTACGGTCTGTCTTTTTAATTTTAGCCATATGTGATATGCAAATATTTTTTCCAAGTCTGTAGCTTATCTTTTCATTCTCTCACCAATATCTTTTTTGAAAAGCAGGAAGACATATATAGTTGGATCTTCTTGTTGTTTTTTTTTTCCTTTAAAGGTTGGCTGGCACCTGAGCTAACAACTGTTGCCAATCTTTTTTTTTTTTCTTCTCCCCAAAGCCCCTGAGTAGACAGTTGTGTATTCTAGTTGTGAGTGTCTCTGGTTGTGCTACATGGGATGCCACCTCAGCATGGCCTGATGAGCAGTGGATCTTGTTTTTTCATTTTTGTTTTTTTAAAAGAGAAGTTTATAGCAAGTCAGGCCTACGTCAACAAAGAAGAAAAATCCTAAATAAGCAATCTAACAGCACATCTAAAGGTACTAGAAAAAGAAGAACAAACAAAGCCCCAAATCAGCAGAAGGAAGGAAATAATAAAAATCAGAGCAGAAATAAATGAAATAGAGACTAAAAAACAATGGAAAAAATTAATGAAACCAAGAGCTGGTTCTTTGAAAAGATAAACAAAATTGACAAACCCTTAGCTAGACTCACCAAGAAAAAAAGAGAGAAGGCTCAAATAAATAAAATCAGAAATGAAAGAGGAGAGATTACAATAGACACTTCAGAAATACAAAAGATAAGAAGAGAATACTATGAAAACCTATACACCAACAAATTGGATAATCTAGAAGAAGTGGATAAACTCTTAGAATCATACAACTTCCAAAACTGGACCAAGAAGAAGTAGAGAATTTGAATAGACCAATCACCAGTAAGGAGATCGAAACAGTAATCAAAAACCTCCCAAAAAATAAAAGTCCAGGATCAGATGGCTACCCTAGTGAATTCTACCAAACATTCAAAGAAGACTTAATACCTATCCTTCTTTAACTCCTCCAAAAAATTGAAGAGGAGGGGAGGCTTCCTAACTCCTTCTACGAAGCCAACATTATCCTGATACCAAAACCAGACAAGGACAACACAAAAAAAGAAAATTACAGGCCAATATCACGGATGAACATCCATGCAAAAATCCTCAACAAAATACTAGCAAATCAAATACAACAATACATTAAAAAGATCATACATCATGATCAAGTGGGTTTCATTCCAGGGATGCAGGGATGGTTCAACATCCGCAGATCTATCAACGTGATACACCACATTAACAAAATGAAGAATAAAAATCACATGATCATCACAGTAGATACAGAGAAAGCATTTTACAAGATACAGCATCTATTTATGATAAAAACTAAATAAAATGGATATAGAAGGAAAATACCTCAACATAATAAAGGCCATATATGACAAAACCACAGCAAATATCATTCTCAACAGAGAAAAACTGGAAGCTATCCCTCTAAGAATAGGAACCAAACAAGGATGCCCACTGTCACCATTCTTGTTTAACATAGTATTGGAAGTCCCAGCCAGAGCAATCAGGCAAGAAAAAGAAATAAAAGGGATCCAAACTGGAAAAGAAGAAGTGAAACTGTCACTCTTTGCAGACAACATGATTTTATATATAGAAAACCCTAAACAATCCACTAAAAAACTTTTAGAAATAATAAATGAATACAGTCAATTCAGAGGATACAAAATCAACATACAAAAATCGGTTGCATTTCTATACACTAATAATGAAGTAGCAGAAAGAGAAATTAAGAATACAATCCCACTTAAAATTGCAACAAAAAGAATAAAATACATAGGAATAAATTTAACCAAAGAGGTGAAAGATCTGTACACTGAAAACTATAAAACATTATTGAAAGAAATTGAAGAAGACACAAAGAAATGGAAAGATATTCCATGCTCTTGGATTCGAAGAATTAACATAGTTAAAATGTCCATACTTCCTAAAGCAATCTATAGATTCAATGCAATCCCTATCAAAGTTCCAACAACATTTTTCACAGAAATAGAACAAAGAATCCTAAAATTTATATGGAGCAACAAAAGACCCAGAATAACCAAAGGATTCCTGATAAAAAAGAACAAAGCTGAGGTATCACACTCCCTGACTTCAAAATGTACTACAAAGCCATAGTAACCAAAACACCATGGTACTGGCACAAAAACAGACACACAAATCAATGGAACAGAATCAACAGCCCAGAAATAAACCCACACATTTATGGACAGCTAATATTTGACAAGGGATCCAAGAGCATACAATGGAGAAAGGAGAGTCTCTTCAATAAATGGTATTGGGAGAACTGGACAGCCACATGCAAAAGAATGAAAGTAGACCATTATGTTACACCATACAGAAAAATTAACTCAAAATGGATTAAAGACTTGAATGTAAGACCCAAAACCATGCAACTTCTAGAAGAAAACATAGGCAGCATGCTCTTTGACATTGGTCTTAGCAGCATAGTTTCAAGTACCGTGTCTGACCAGGCAAGGGAAACAAAAGCAAAAATGAACAAATGGGACTACATCAAACTAAAAAGCTTCTGCACAGCAAAGGAAAGCATCAACAAAACGAAAAGACAACCTAACATCTGGGAGAAGATATTTGAAAACCATATATCAGATAAGGGGTTAATATCCAAAATATACAAAGAACTTATACATCTCAACAATAAAAAAACCAACAGCCCAATTTAAAAATGGGCAAAAGATCTGAACAGAGATTTCTCCAAGGAAGATATACGGATGGCCAACAGGCACAGGAAAAGATGTTCAACATAATTAGCTATCAGGGAAATGCAAATCAAAACTACAATGAGATATCACCTCACTCCAGTCAGAATGGCTATAATTAACAAGACAGGAAACAACAAGTGTTGGAGAGGATATGGAGAGAAGGGAACCCTCACAAACTGCTGGTGGGAGTACAAACTGGTGCAACCACTATGGAAAACAGTAGGGAGTATCCTCAGAAAATTAAAAATAGATCTCCCATATGATCCAGCTATTCCACTGCTGGGTATTTATCCAAAGAACTTGAAAACACAAATGCATAAAGATATATACACCCCTATGTTCATTGCAGCATTATTCACAATAGCCAAGACTTGGAAGCAAGGTGCCCATCAAGGGATGAGTGGATAAAGTATATATGCACAATGGAATACTACTCAGCCATAAGAAATGATGAAATCCGGCCATTTGTGACAACATGGATGGAGCTTGAGGGCATTATGCTGAGTAAAATAAGTCAGAGGGAGAAAATCAAATACCACATGATCTCACTCATAAGTAGAAGATAAAAACAATGACAAACAAACACATAGCAACGGATAATGGTTTGGTGGTTACCATGGTGGAAGAGGGGGAGGGCAAAGGGGGTGATTAGGCTCACATGTGTGGTGATAGACTATAATTAGTTTTGGGTGGTGAACATGATGTGATCTACACAGAATTCAAAATATATTATGATGTACATCTGAAAGTTATATAATGTTATAATCCAATGTTACCGAAATAAAAAAAATAATAAAAAAAGAAAAGAAAAGAAAGAAAAAAAATCCAGTCAGATAATCTCTGCCTTTTGATTGAAGTGTTTAACCCATTCATATTTAATGTAATTATTGATGTGGTTGGATTCATATCTATTATTTTTTTATTTGTTTTCTATTTGTCTCATGGCTTTTTTGTTCCTCTGCTCCTTCTTTACTGCATTCTTTTGTATTAAATAGATATTTCCTAGTATACCATATTAATTCCTTTGTTTTTTTAAACTGTTTTTGAGTTGTTTTCTTATTGGTTGCTCTGAGGATCCAATGCACATCTTAATTTATCATAATCTACTTCAGATTAATACTAACTTAATTTCAGGAAAATAAAGAAAATTTTCTCCATTCCCTCCTTCCTTCTTTGTGCTATTGTTGGCACATACATTTCATCTATATATGTTACAGACTCAACAATACAGTTTTGTGAGTATTGCTTTTTACAATCTTACGTCTCTTAAAGAAGTTAAGAGAAGAAAGAAGAAAAACATATGTGTTGAATCTTTTATATTAACCTATATATTTATCATGTAGGTACTCTTCATTTCTTCCTATGTATTTGAGTTGCCATTTGGGGTCAATTACTTGCTCTAATATACTTCCATTCCCTACCCCTTCCATTACGCTGTTATTGGCATATAAGTCACATAATTATAAGTTCAATAATACAGTTTTATAATTGTTGTTCATGCAATTGTCCTTTTAAGTCAATTAACAGAAGAAAATAGATATTTATGCTTTTATAATTACCTTTACGGGTCTTCTTTATTCCCTTGTGTGGATTTGAGTTATAGTCTGTTGTCATTTCCTTTCCTGAAGAACTTTCTTTAGGATTTCTTGAGCGTGGATTCTTCAGCACTCTGCTCCAAACAAAGTCCGCCTCTCTCCCACACGCTGGAGGAGCACAATACCATTGAGCTGGAAGAGAGAGGGGAAAGGCAGTAGCCCTAGACTAAAATTCCACACGCTCCCTCTGTTCCTTCCAAGGCTCGGTAGTTTTCTTGAATAACAACTTCTTAATCTGTGGTCTGCCTTTGGTTAATGTCTAGAGTCCTTAAAGTATTGGCTTTTTACCATTTGTCTAGTTCTATGTTGCTTTTTTGGGGAGAGGATTTGCTGAAATCCTCACTCACCATTCAGCGGTCTGAAGCCACCACCTTGCTGTTGTATTTCTATTTGTCCATCAGTTCTTGGTCATCTGTTTCCTCTTTTTATGCCTTCTTTTGGATTAATTGTTTTTTAAAATTCTATTTTAGCTACTTTGTTGGTTTACTAGCTATTGCTCTTTATTGTGTTATTTTAACATTTGCCATAGGGTTTATATCATACATGTTTAACTTACCACAGCCTACCTTCAGGTAATATTATTCTACATCACATATGTCATAGGAACCTTACAAGAATATACTTCCATTTCTTTCCTCCTGGGCTTTGTGCTATTGCTGTTATATGTTTAACTTCTGCATATATTATAAGCCCTGTAGTACTTTATTATATTTTATTTAAATAGTAGGTGATCTTTTAAAGAGATGAAAATAATAAAAAAAAAATTTATCTTTATATTTATCTATGTAGTTACTATTTCTGGTGCTGTTCATTTCTTTGTTTAGTTCCATATTTCCATCTTGTATCATTTTTCTTCTGCCTGAAGGACTTCATTTAACATTTCTTGTTGTTCTGGTCTGCTGGTGATGAATTGCTTCAGTTTTTGTATGTGTATATTTGTTTGCCTTTATTTTGAAAGATATTTTTGCTGGGTAAAGAATTCTAGGTTGAGAATTTTTTTTCTTTATCAATACCTTTAAAGATCTTGCTTCGTTGTGTTATAGCTTGCATTATTTCCATCAAGAAATCTGCTGTCATTTTTTCTTTGTGCCTCTGCAACATATCTTTTTTCTCTATTTCTTATTAAGATTTTCTCTTATCACTTGTTTTTAAGTGATTTGATTATGATATGCATTGGTGTAGTTTTATGTTTCTTCAGCTTGAATTTGTTGAGATTTTTCTTTCTGTGAGTTTATAGTTTTCATCAGATTTGGAAAGATTCCAGCAATTTTTCCTTCCTTGCTCTTTCCTCTCCTTTAGTGTCTTCAATTACAGGTAAACTAGGCCACTTGAGGTTGTCCCACAATTCACTGATATTTCATTTTTTGGACAGTTTTTTTTCTCTGTGTACTTCATTTTGGCTAATTTCTATTGCTATGTCTTCAAGTATACAAATCTTTCCTTTTAAAATGTCTAATTTGCCATTTATCCCATATAGTGTATTTTTAAAATCTTTGATGTTGTAGTTTTCTTTTTCTTTTTTTTTTGTGAGGAAGATTGACCTTGAGCTAACATCTGTTGCCAATCTTCCTCTTTTTTTTTCCCTCCCCAAAGTCCCAGTACATAGTTGTATATCCCAGTTGTAGATCATTCTAGTTCTTCTATGTGGGATGCCACCACAGCATGGCTTGATGAGCCATGTGTAGGTCCGCACTCAGGAGCTGAACTGGTGAACTCTGGGCCGCCAAAGCAGAGCACATGAACTTAACCATGTGGCCACGGGGCCGGCCCTGATGTTGTAGTTTTCAATCTCAGAAATCTGAGTTGTATCTTTTTTATATCTTCCATGTCTCTGTCTAACAGATTCAATCTTTCTTCTAGCTTCCTGATATGGAATATAGAATATAGTCACATTCATTGTTGTAATGTCCTTGTCTAATTTTATCATTGTTGTCATTTCTTGGTAGGTTTCAATGGACTGATTTTTCTTTTCATTATGGGTTGCTTTTTTCTGCTTCTTTGTATCCCTGGTGATTTTTTGTTGTTTATTCATTCCTAAAACTATTTTAGAGCTTTGATCTGAGATCCAGTTATTTGGAAACAGTTTGACCTTTTGGGGTCTTGTTTTTAAGCTTTGTTAGGTAGAGTGAGAGATCTGTTTAGTCTAGGGTTAATAATCCCACTACTGAGGCAAGACCCCTTCATCGTACTCTAACATTCCACGAATGTTAAGGTTTTTCCACTCTAGCTATCAGGAATAGGCACTATTCTCTGCCCTCCATAAACTTCAGGTACTATTTTGGCTAACACTTTGGGTGATTCTTCCCCTTGCCTTGAGTAGTTTCCTCATATGGATGCGCTAATCAGTACTTAGTTGCAGACTCAAGTGGGACCCTCTGTAGATCTCCGGAGTTTTCTTTTTGTGCAAGTCTCTCCCTACAACACTCCTCCCTGCTGTCTCTTAGCTGTCTTGGCATCCCAGGACTCCCTGCTCCATCTCCTCACCTCAGGGACTCACTGGGCTCCACATGGATGTCCCTCCTGTGCTATGGCTTGGAAACCTTCTCCAGGAAGAAAGCTGGAAACTTTATAGGACTCACCTCCTTAGCTCCCCATCTCTCAGGAATCTCTCTCCTTCACTGCTTTACATCCAATGTCCTGAGAGCCATTGTTTTAGTACTTTGTCTTGCTTTTTAGTTGTTCCTGGTGGAACATTAAATCTGTGAAACCTGTTACTTCCTCTTGGCCAGAAGCAGAAGTCTGATTCATATTCTTTCGAAAGGGGTCTTATTACAACTTTTTATTCAACATCTACCATGTGCAAGGCACAGCGCCTACTATGTGCTTGGTCCGACTCAGTGGTTTTGTTTTTTTGGTGGTGGTTGTGTTATTTGTTTGTTTGGTTTGGGGGGGGCAGTAGGGAAGAGAGAGGAGGTAAAATGCAAAAGTGGTAAGGCATGATCACCCACCTCGAGGAACTCACAGTCTAGTTGGGAGAACACAAAATATTCACAGATCAGAGTAAAGACAACTAAGACTACAAAGAAGAGAAGGACCCAGAAACATTTATTCGACAAATATATGTTAAGAGCCATGAACAAATATATGTAGTTGCTGGGAAGCAGAGTGGTGAGCCAGACAGACACACTCCCTCCCTTCATGAAGCTTACCTTTTTTTTTTTTGTTTTTTGAGGAAGATTAGCCCTGAGCTAACTACTACCAATCCTCCTCTTTTTACTGAGGAAGACTGGCCCTGAGCTAACATCCGTGCCCATCTTCCTCTACTTTATACGTGGGATGCCTACCACAGCATGGCTTTTGCCAAGCGGTGCCATGTCCACACCTGGTATCTGAACTGGCGAACCCCGGGCTGCTGAGAAGTGGAACGTGCGAACTTAACTGCTGCGCCACCAGGCCTGCCCCCATGAAGCTTACCTTTTAGTGGGAAAACAGATAATAAGCAGATAAGCAGATAACTGTTATCTTGGGAATTAATAAGAGCAATGAAGGACGATTAGACAGGTAAGGGGATAGAGAATGATGGGGGTGTTATTCTAAAAGGGAAAGCCTTTCTGAGGCAGAGCCATTGGATGGAGTCTGAATTCAATGAAGCAAGTAGTAAGAACAAGTGACCCAGAAATTTCTAAGGAAGAGGTTTTCCTTCCAACCAGGCTGGTCGAGGAAGGCTCATGAAATTTCCACAGGATTTCATAAAGAATGATCCATTGCTGGGGGGGGAGTGGGGGGCGGGGAACAATGATAAGAAAGGGAAAGGCATTTTTGCAGGACAGAGAATAAAGATACTTGCCTGGAGCAGAGTACTCAGCAAGGGGGTAAATGAAATAACTAGGAGAGAATCTTAGGGCCCAACTGCAGAAGGCCTGAGCAGACAGGCTAGAGAGTTTGGTCTTCATTTTGCCGGAATTGTGCAGGAAGTGAGGCAGTCAACGTTTTAGGACAATCACTGTTAAAAAACAAAATTCAACCAAGTAAATTTAAAGATCTTTTTGACTTTACTCAATGATTCACGAATCAGGTAGCATCCTATCTAGCAAAGAGAAAGGAGCTCCAAAGAGCTGTACAAAATGGAAGACTTTTGCAGGCAGAATGGGGTGGGGTAAGGAAGTTACTAGCAAAGAGTGGATTGGTTGTGGCAAGGTCACCTTCCTTTGAGGGGATAGCAAGGGTCTGTCAGGCAGACGACCTCACTAGTGCTGACCAGGTAATTCCAGATTGACTGGTGTAAGGTCTCACTCCCGGGAGAGGTTAAAACTATAATTAAGTTAGGTATTCAGTGTTGGTTTGTTGACATGGGCTTAGCGCTAATGACTCCATTTTGGGCCTGTTGTCTCTTTTTTAACACCACTTAAATCTCCACGTATACAGGATAAATTAGAAGCTTGGTGCAAGAATGGAAGAACAGGCAAGAGCCAGCCCAGCAGTGGCAGTGTGGGTGGGCGGGTTGGACTAGAGTGGGGACAGGAAGGTGGCAAGACAGTTCAGAGGAAGAACCAGCAGCACTTGGACACTTGGTGGGAAGTTGGACAGCCAGTGGGTGAGGGGTCCACAATGCCACCAGTGTTCAAGTTTATTATAAAGGCTTAAACTCAGGGACTGTAAAGTAAGATGGTAATAGAGTCTTTTCACAAGGAACGACCCAGCTTAAAAATATCAGACTGTTGATTTTCAACTGGTTTTTCGCTGTGCCTTTTCTTAATCCACAGATAAGAGGACAGTGATGCCAACCAGCTCTTGTACTATAACAGACTTGATTTTCAAGTGAGCAGCTCCAATCCAGCATCTTTGAAAATCTGAAATGTCCCACTTTCCCTGCCAACTAAAGGCATTGCATTAAAGAAAAAATCACCATTTTCAGAAAGTCTTTTTAGTTTTCCCATCAGGACAAAGGTTTCTGAGAAGACAGAGGCAAGCTTCTTTTGACATCACAGAAAACAAACTATGCTCGAGGGACAACTGTGAATGAACTAAGAGAAGCTACAGCCAAATGAAATGTGACAAACAACTGTCATATTCCAAATGGTCAATCAAAAGCTGGAACCACGTGAATGTAACAGAAGTCTATTATGATGAAAATAATGATCTCAGGACAGGGATACTTAATGATTTGCAAATTTAAGTACAAAATAAATATTCATCCATGTCCAACTGGTGACTTTCAAGTTCCAACCATTTTGTATGGCTGAGAGTATCACCAGGACCAGTGGGGGCGCTTTTAAAGTGAGAGGGGAAACAAATAATTCATCTTCATTTTAATTTCAGTACAATTACACAATACAGTGGTATACTAGCAATGTGAATGATGCACTGAGGGGTATCTTTTTTACATTCCAGAGTGTCTCACTGTTTGGGCAGAATGGTTCTCTTACTGGAATTCTTCACAAAGCAACCTATTATATGGTGAGAGGTACCCTCAGGGCACCATTGAAATTAATATGAAAGGAACAATCAAGAATGCCAAGCGCAGTGCATAAAACGCAGGTAGGTGGTGGAAGACAGATAAGCAGCCTAGGAGGTTAAGTTGCAGAATCTGAAGCTGCAGAAAGATGGGTTATACAATTTACATTACAACCAGTCACGATTTTAGAATGGGTAATGAAAAGCTCATATAGTTAAATATTGAGTCCATAAAAAAACACAAAAAGCTTTGCAGCACAAGGGAGCTAAATGATGGGTAAATAGACAAAGAAGATAATCAGAGAGCAGGAGGAGAAAGCTGGACCTCCTTTCACAAAATTCCTCTGGTTTTGGCAACTTCACCTGCACATTACACATAGTGCCATCTCTACAGTTGGACTATTTTAAAAGAGGCTTTCTCAACCTTGGAACTAGTGACATTTGGGGCCAGATACTTCTTTGTTGTGGGGCTGTCCTATGCATCATAGAATGGTTAGCAGCATCCCCAGCCTCTACCTACTGGATGCCAGCAGCACCTGCTCTCTCAGTTGTGACAACCAAAAATGTCTCCAGATATTGTCAAAGTCCCCGGGGGGGAAACTGCCCCCACTTGAGGACAACTACCTTAAAGGAAAGCAACAATATAAACTACTCCACTGAATTATTTCCCCTCGCATCATATGCACTTCACCCTTGAAAGAGCAGTAATTACAATAAAATGCTAATTTTGGTCAAAAAATCCTATTGCACATCTAATTAATCTGGAGGGCAACCTAACAGTAGTTTAAAATAACCACCTTACAAGAGTTCTAGAAAATCTCTTTGCTGATTTCTCCATCAATCCTTCTTAAAACAACTGGGAGAGTGGTCTCCTATCCACTCATGTAGTGAGCAATCTTTGTCACAAAATAAAACCACAGACTGGTGCCCTCCTAAGATAGAGCGGTGAAACAGTAGTTCAACACTTTTCCACTTGAGGAGATGTAAAGAGAAAGCCAGGTATATTTTAAATGAGAGAGACAGAGGGAGAGATTTACACTTCTGTGAGACATTGAAGCAGCAGGAATGGTCTCATGGTCATTAGACTATCAGAGGTAAGAAGAAGCCATTTTGCTTTTTCCCTAGCAAGTTACTCTCGAAAATTGCATACTGGCTGCATGGTTATCGCTGTGAGTTAAACTAGTTTCTGCTCTGTCCTTTCCTACCCCAGAAATAGGGCTAAATTATTAACTCCATGAGGGCAGGGACGATGTGTGCCATGCTCACCACTGTATCCATAACACTTAGCCCAGTGCCTGGCCTATAGCAAGCATGCAACAAATGTTTCTTGAATGAATGAGTGAAAGGATGAGGACAGAAATGCCACCTTTCAAGCCAATAGGTTAGGACGTCAGCTCCTTAACCATGGAGGCCTTTTCTTATTTCTATGCCACAGCCAGCTTTGTGGTCGGTGGTTGGTACATAGTAGGTAGTCAAGGAATGTTTGTGGAGCTCATCCAAATGTGAGGTCTCCGCCTGGATCTTTGGTGAAGCACAAAGCCAAGGCAGGTGTGCTGTCCAGATCTGGTGACCGTGCTCATCCATTCAGTTGCATCCAAGTACAGCACAAAGACGAATTCTGCCATGAAGAACCAATTTGTGTGGAAAGATTTCAATACATGCCTTACAAAAGGACACTGTCACCCCCTTTGACAGATGAGGAGGCAGATTTGGTCCCTCAGCATCATGGTTCTGTTACTAGAAAACTTCTGAAGTGCCACAATAGCCACCTACATGTAGGATGTGACATTGTTTGCCACGTGGCAGCCTAGGCAAAGGCTTAAGAACATATTAGATCTTCATAGACATCGAGAAGTTTATCCTCATCTTAAACGGCGTTATCTTTCATATTGAAACTTTAACAAATCATCTAAAATGAAAAATCAAAAGTGTGCCAAAAAGCAGAGTTGCTGGAGGAATAATGATGTGGCTCTTGGGGAAGAAGCTGTGATTCTCTCTAAGAACAGGATGCAGCGAGTGGCACACTGAGATATGTGTTAGCCTGGTAGACTGACAGTGCCTAGAAGCTACAGTGAATGGTAATGACAGGCAATAAAATATCCCTTTAAAAATCCAGCAAAAGATAAAGACAGTAGATTGTAGCAATGCTTCAAAAACCCACCGTTAGTAGATTAGCATAGGCACGGCGGGAGAACACAAGTGAAAATTATTCAATCATACCAAATGCTTGCAGGGAAACTAGGCCAAGAAAGCAATCAAAATCAAATAGGAGCAAGGTGTGTTTATATAATTCAGTAGTTCATAAAAATTGAGAAATGCCTTGCAAAGATATTTCAAGGGTTTCTGTCTCCAGTCTAAGAGAAAAAAATTAATGAAACCTTTATTAACATGAAGGAAGAAGAACACAATTCTCCTCTACTCTCCCCCAACCCCCAATCAGTGTTACTAGGACACGTCCTATTTTGTGTGAGAATTCCAGGATGCAATCATAAAATACAACACAAATTTACGTAATTTGTGTTAAGTTTGGTTATACAACATATGTGGCAGACCTCTCGAATTAATTGTACTAAATGTTTTCAGTTATAGAAAGAAGATTCATGACTCATAGAGGCCATAAATGAAATACAGTATACAGGTAGTAATTACTCAAATTGCATTCTTAAGTCTTTGAAGATAAATTAGCCAACAATGATAATTTGATAACTAATGTTGCAATTAGTTACAGGTACAACTCAGTGACCTATATAACTTACTATTTTATGAAAATCTAAAATTTACACAGGTTAATAGCATAAAAGATTTTTCACTGTTACTCATGGCAGAAATGCAGTTCTATAAATGCACTAAAGTGGCCTTCTTATAATAATGGCTTAACTCTTCGTATACAGGTAGAATTACTCATGTTAATTCTTTGGCTATGAATAGGCAAGGCTCAGATTAGATTAACATTCACTGAGTACTACCGTGTCCCAGGCATGTGGACAAATGATATCTCATTTCATCTTTCCATTGGTCCTTTGTGGTTAGATACCCTGCCATTCCACAAATGAGGGAATGAGGGTGGTGGTGATTTTCCCAAGGCCACACGTAACTGCCCTTCACGTCCCTTTCGTCATTGGGCTAGGGTTGGTTTTTCATAATGAGATGCCTGTCAAAGCACTCTTGCCGAGTCAGAAGGTAAGGCTGGTCTATGGGATACATGATTTTACCTGCCAAGCCTCCCTTCTTCTTGGAAACTAGCTCTCCCTCAATCTCCAATAATCTTCCTTGGTCCTTGGGGTTTGAGTAGAGTTGACCCCTGAATCCTAGTCCAGACAGGAACACATGGTCCAGGCTGGCCACCCAGAGTACAGGATGAGGACGGTCAATCGGAGAATCTATTCCCTGGTTCTCAAGCTGAGACCACATAGGCCTGAGCAGCAGTAGTCTCATTGCACCATGTGAATTAGGTCTATCTGAGAAAAGCCCAACACAGGAAAATAAGAGATGGAGAAAGACACAACATTATCAACATCATTTTCATTGTACCCTGAAGCCAATTCTATCTCTTAAAAATTTTTGTTGTTTTTGTTAACTAAACTCCGTTCTCTATTCCAATTTCACTGCTCTTCCCCTAATGTCCCTTTTCTGTTCCAGGGCCCCATGCAGGATACCACATTACATTTACCCATCAAGTCTCTTTAGACCTCTCTGGGTTGTGACAGTTTCTCAGACTTTCCTTGTTTTTGTTGACCTTGACAGTGCTAAGGAGTACTGGTCAGGTATTTTGTATTATGTCTCTCAATTTTGGTTTGTCTGATCCTTTTCTCATGGTTAGCCTGGGGTTATGGGTTTTGGGGAGGAAAACCACAGAGGTTAGGCACCATTCTCATCACATATATCAAGAGTACATGATTTGTCACTGATGATGCTGCAGAAGTCCTATAAAGACCAACAAGAACACATCAGTACTTCAGTGAGTTAGGTTTATTATTCCTTGAAGTGAGGGAGCACACACTATGGGGAGTGGGTCGGGGGCTCAGTAGAGGATGCTAGAAAGACCTATTATAGGCTTTGGGCTTTGCTTGGGTGATTGGGGAGGTCTGAGGAAGCACACTTTCCCTCTAGATTGCATGCTCTCCAGAAGCAAGGCAACTCTATGAGGGGTATCTCAATAAACCTCATCTATAGGGAGGGAAGACTAGCCCGAGTCTCCCCTCCCCGGAATCAAAACTTTATTAAAAATTGACACCAAAATAGGAGTCATTGCTATATACCTTACAAAATAAAACATAATTACACATCTGGTTAGATTAACTAGAATTAATGAACAGATAAGGCTCTCTGAGACAAAAGGCAAAGTCAGGAAGGCACGTGCACGACTAACGCTGCTTTCTTCTAAACGAACATTCTCTTTGAGTCTGGCTTTTCCTCCTGTAGGCCAGCACTACACTGTAGAACATCCCACACAAACAACCGCTGTGTGAGCTTGGCTGAAAACTGTGGTAATCTTGCAGCAGCCTAGACATTTTTCATCTATAAAGTCAGAATTTGGATTTTTAACTAGCTATTTCTTATGTTTTTTCTTTTCCTCTTCCAAGCATGGATATAGTAACTCTCTAGCCAAAGGCATGTTGATCCTTATCTATATGTATCTACCTACACATAGACAGATCTAGCTATCTAAATCTTATCTAAGGGAGGTGAGGCTAGCACAAGGACAAAACTATTAGAGTAAGGAGGTGCAGTCACTCATTTTGGCTGAGAGGGGGAGTGTTTGGTATTTTGTGGGTGGTATAGTGACCTCCTTTTTGTCTGTGCTTAGACAAAGTTATAACGTGGCCTTGCTTTGTCTCATTTTATCGCAGTCTCAGAATAACTGGGTTTGGTATTCTGTGAGATTGTTTGGGTCTCATCAGAGAATAACATGGTCTAACTCTGCGAGCCAGACCAGCTTCTGCATGTCAGGAGCATCTTCTGTCTCAGAGCTGACCTTGATCACTGTGCTTGCCACGTTCCTGGAGGAGGAGTTACTTCCCCTGCTTTCCACGCTGTATCCTTTGGAAGAAGCCACAAAGCACAGCTGACATTTAAGGGGTAGGGGTTATGCTCTATCTCCTTGAGAGGTCATTCCTGAACTTTTAAATCTTTCACTTGCGCTGGTTTGAGTTGGGTTCCGGGGAGCCTCCATTGGTTCTGATGACTGTCCTCAGGCCTCAGTGTCTTTCTTGCTAATAACGGCTGTGCCTACTTCAGGTCCTCTTATCAATGAAAACTTTACAATCAAGTTCCCAGGGAGAGTTCTTTGGAAGCAGATTGAAGATGACAATATGTCTGGACCAATGAATTGGGTTCTAGGTTTTCCAGGTGTTGGAGAGTCCCACGTATCGATGAAGAACCAAGTGTACCTGAGAGCCGGGGTGTCCACCATGCTCCAGACAGGAACTCCGTCTGAAAATTCGACTTGAATGGAAAACCTAGCACTACTCAATGTGTCTGTCTAGAAAAATAAAATGCATTACTACTGGGAGAAGAGTTTCTAACACATGAATGAAGTCGCATTCTGGCCCTGAGCTTGGGTGATCTGAAGAAAACAGGATGCTCTTAAATAAAAAATAGGAGCTTTTGTTCTGCACTGGAAAAGATAGAGTTCTTTCACTTCAGCAGCAGTTTCTATTCACCACAAGCACTCTCCTGTGCAGGAAAATCAATAAAGACAATAAATAAAGGGCAATCCCATTGAGGGCTGCTTACGAAGTGATTAAATGTTTCAAAGCCCAAATACTCGCATGCTTCAGGGATACAAATCTGAATGAACATATGTAAACGGAATTAATGCTCAAAGAACTTTCCAGTTACTTAGCACAAATGTGCAATTATTAATACTGCCATAATTTATGTTTGAATATTTATCCCCGTTTTCCTAAGCATAAAACCTTTAATCTACTTTTCTGACATAATTTGAAAATAGACATGGGAATCTTTTTAATCATCTCATGCTTTTTGTGGAGAGAAAAAAAAAATCTTTGTGGAGATGCTGTTCTAAGGTAAGGTGGGATAATTTCTGATGTCTCCACTCCCCTCACTGGAGAGGGACGCGTACGGTCTTCTCAAAGCCGTGGAGAATTTGGTACCAGATACCAGTTTATACTTTACTCTTTGTTGCAAGGACCCTTACCATGCAAATAAGGGCTTTCACAGGTTATTTGTAAGAAAGGTTCTTTGAGTCATAATGAGGCGCCTGGAGGAGGGATATTGTGCAAAAATGATGTACCTGAGTCTTCTGACACGTTAACACTGACAGGAAGTTTTACACCTGAGCCAAGAAGATGTTTGCTCTTTCTTCTTGACTCCCTCCTTGGTGAGCCCACGGTGGGCCCTGGAGGCCACCTTCGCGGTCAGTCTGCACCCTGCCTCGCTCCAGCAGGGGTTCAAGTCCTATTGATCTCTCCCAGCCTCTAGTCACATTGTCTTGGCTTGAAAACTAGGGTCTTTTAGATGTTACTCAAGTGTTTTTTAAACTTTGATGCAGGACAGAAAAGCCTCCATGCTCGAATTCTTCACCTACCCTTCCCTGCCTGCCATCCACACCAGTAGGGAAACAAAGCAGACATGGAAAGTTCAAGAAGAAGGGGAAGCGCCTCTGATAGCTGTACCCTTCTTCTGAGAAGACTTGACTTTGGATTCTGGTTCTGCCACTCACTCACTGGGTGATCTTGGAGAAAGTTCTTCTTCTCTTTGAACCTCTGTTTCATCATCTGTTAAAGAAGGAAGGAGGGAGGGAAGGGAAAGAGTAAGACGGCAGCACAGAAGAAGGGAAGGGAAGGAAGCAGAGAGGGAGGGAAGAGGAGTAACCTGGAGAGTCTCTAAAGCTTCCTTCTGAACTCGAGAGTCTATGGTTCTGAAATTCCCAGATACGTCAATCCTTGTTTGCTGTGCCTGCTCCACTTCTCACATGTCCTGCCAGCCTCATCTCTCCCACCTACTAGCTGCACAGTGACCACGATCCTACTCTCTAGGAAGGTCCAACAAGTTAAGAGGAGCATGCAGAACTCTCACCGTCCACAAGCCTCCAAAGTCTAGGCACCTAGGGACTGGAGGAGGTGAGCTGGGTTTGAATATCAATGAGGTAAATGTGCTTCTAGTTCAATGGAAATTAAGCTATATGGTATCAGGGAATACTGTTCACATTGATCTTAACAATAGATAATGGAGGACCGAGTAAAAAGAGAAAAACTATAAAAAGTTGGTTTGGTTATAAAAAGTAAACAATACAGACATTTATGTTAAACTCTATTCATATCTCATTACTACACAGAATCTTGGTATCCTGAAATATATGTTAAATTAAATTGTTTAAATTTAAACAATTAATATTTAAAATTTAAAATATGTATTTATTATTTCCTTTGAATTAGGCATTTCATTCACTTTGTTCAAAATACCAAAGTTTCAAAGTACATGCTGTGAAAAGTCTTCCTCTGACACGATCTCTCAGGCATCCACTTACCCTCCCCAGGAGCAAACAATGTTACTAGTTTCTTCCTTGTTCATAAAAGCAAATATATAGATTAAATATATGGAACATTCTTCCTCCCTTTTACACAAATGGTGACCCGGTATAAGTTGTGCGCATTTTATATCACTAAAAAAAGATCAACAGGTCACATGGGCTCAGTCCTTAGAATTGTCTGTTCATTAACTTTAAACAATGTGGACATACTTTGATTGTCACTGACTGTACTTATTTTTATGATAAATACTTATACAGAGCTTACAACACACCAAGCATTGTTCTAAACTCTATAAGTATTAATTCAGGCTCATGTGATCTATGAAAGGGATCCTGAAGGAGGACTCAGTTTATTTAATCAGTAGTTCTCGAGGGAGTTGTACCACCCCCTAGGGGGCATTTTGGAAATTTACAGTGGTGATTTTTGAATGTGACAGATGGGTTGGCACCGCTGGCAGGCATTTGGTTAAGTGGTCCTGCAATGGATGGGATGGTCCCACATAACAAGGCATCATCCTGTCTTTGGTATAACTTCTAAATGTCCCATTGCACGTTCAGGTAAGTAAACATCCTGTTTATGATGATCGAATCCTAGAACATAACTCTGCTCAACATATAAGCACAAAACGCTTTTTGCATGGTTTTCATATACACTGAAATTTCCAGGAACACACAATGTAAATTGAGGGAAGGTTGTATTTTGTTTCATTGGGCACTTTATCACGAGTTCTTCACTATTTTAGAAAATCATATTGCTGGCAGCAGTTCCTCTCGTGGGTTTGAGGCATCAATGCAACACAGGTGTATCAGAACAGACCATGTCCTTGCTAACTCATCACCCTACATCACTAAGAGGCTCAGGCTCACTCTTTCTCTCTAACCACGATTTGCAATCAAGAGACCTAGAGATGAGTGTCAGTATATGCTTTCAAACACCAGTAAAACTCTTTCAATTCAACAGACCTTGAGCAACACCAAAAGTGAGAGTCACCCAAGAACTGCAGAACGAGCTGGGCTGTTATCTCAGGACTCACAGTGCATCTTGCATTGTCCCCAAGAGTGCCTCAGCCCTGGGCAAGAGGGAGCCGGCCGGGCACAGGCAGAACTTCTAAAAGCCAATGTGTGGAGGGGGCAGGGCTCATTAAGTCTATATCCCTGGCAAGAGCTGGCTCAAGAAGAAAGGAAGGATCCAAACATCCAGAGGAGGTGGAGTGGAAAAGGAGGGAAGAGACCATGGAATCAGGAAGCAGAGCCTGAAAAGACTCCTGGAGAAAGTGAGGGCAGAGGGACCTTTGTGATAACCTGGAGGGGAGCCAGAAAACAAGAGGGAGCTGTAAGGACCCTGGGGTGGTTTCCCTCCTGGAATCAACTGGGGATATCAACCAACCATGAGGAATGCACATGGCCACTCACTCCAACTAGCTGAAGCCAAGGTTAAAGACTTTACAACCTGGTTTTGCAGGTGATTTAATCATCCTCCTCCACCTGGACAGTGCTACTGCTGAATCTATGAAGCAACGGAGATAAAGCAAACAAACTTTCAACATAAAAAGACTTAAACAACACGTTCATTGACTCTTTAGTAATTTAAATGTAGGATGTGCCGTTTAGCCAACACTCTGTGTACATTTTTTGGTAAATTTAACCTAAAAATACTGGACTTTCCATTAGTGTAAGATTGAAGATGACGTTAGCTTCCTTTTTTCATGTTAGGTGGGAAGGACTGGTGGAATAGAGAACCTACAGAATGGAGAACGATCCTGTACAGTGCAAGTATTTTAAGGACAACTCTGCAGTTTTATTATGCACCTAACATTTTGCTTGATAGAAGTAAAAAGATACATCATTAAATTCAACTTCTGGTAAACTTTGATGGCATTGGGTTCAGTAGCGAGTGTTTGGACAACTGGAAAATGCTTTCAACTGAACAGGTTATACAATCCCCCACCCAATCTCTCCATCTTCCCTTTCTTTTTTCTTAGTTTCTCCAATTCTGTTTACTGTAACATCACTGACTGTGCTTTCACTCTCATTTCCTACATCTGATTTGGCGCTGAGTCCCAAAGCACCTTCCTCCGAGTCTATTATATTTGTTTCTTCCTTGATGTCCTCACAGCTGCCTTTCCAATGTAGAGCCTGATTGACCTTTCTCCTTCATCATCTTCCATCCTGAACATTAATGACATAATAGTCTTCCCCAAACAGTGTTCAGTTGCTCTTCCATTCAAATATTCCCCTTTGTCTACTCTATCAAGACTGAGCCTTTCTGATTCTTTTCAACTTCTTATAAAATCTGTTCCTACATCTTTTAACACTCACTTCCATCCTTTACCTTCCTATCAATCCATAACCAAGTCCTACTGATGCTACCACTGAAATATCTTCCAAATCCATCCATCTTTCTCCGTTTCCTCTACCATCACTCTAGTCCAAGCCACCATAAATCCTCACCTGTGTTTACATTCCAAGTGGCACCATGGCTTTCTCACTTTCCTCTCCAATCCATCCTCAGTGCTCAGCAAGAGTGAATTTTTAAAAGTGTGCAGTAGATCATGTCCCTTGCTTAAAGGCACTCAATGGTTTCCTACTCAACTTTAAAACAAAACAAAACATAACTCTTTAACGTGCTCCACAAGTCCCCACACAATCTGTCCCCTACTTATCTCTCAAGGTTCAAATTTTACTATTCTTTCCCTCACTCACCGTTTTCCAGTTATATAGGCAGCCATCACCTCCACCCATACAGTCCATAAATGTTCCACTCTTTCTTTCACCTGGTACCTTCACCCGTGCTATTTCCTTTGCTTTGAATAGTCTTCTAAGCCCCCACCTCTCACCTAGAAGATGCCTTCTTAGCCTTTGGGTCTCAGCTTAAATGAAGCAACATCAGAAAGATAAACATTCTGAAGAAAATAACCAAAACAGAATCCTCATGAAATTTAAGATCAACAATGAGATGATAAAACACAAGAATAATATGAAAAGAAAGCTGGGAAATTGAGGACAAAATAAATCCCACTGCAGAATGAGTCAATCCATTACAAAAACAAGAAGAAAAGTCAGCTTTGCAGAAAGCTGTCAGAAACATAGAAAGGAGATGTGAGAAAGTTGAAAAGAATGCAGAAAGAAACCAGACTAAAAAGATAAGAGGCATGAGGATAGATATGGAGGGTCGACAGCAGAGATCAACATGCAAATAACCAATGTCCTGAACAGAGAACATATCAAAAGGAGCAGAAAAATATTCAAAGGATAATAGAAAAAAACTTTCCTGAAGTGAAAAAATGGAATCTGCTTGTATTAGTCAGGTTCTCCAGAGAAACAGAACCAATAGGATATATACAGATACATAAGAGGAGATTTATTATAGGAATTGGCTCATGTGGTTATGGAAGCAGAGAAGTCCCACGATGTGTGGTCTGCAGGAAAGCTGGTGGTGTCATTCTGGCTGAGTCCAAAGACCTGAGAATAAGTCGCAGTCCGAGTTCAAAAACCCAAGAACCACGAACATTGATGTCCAAGGGCAGGAGAAGATGAATGTCCCAGCTCAAGCAAAGAGAACAAATTTGCCCTTCTTCCACCTTTTTGTTCTATTCAGACCCTCGACAGATTGGAACGACGCCCACTCGCATTGGTGAGGGCGATCTTCTTTACTCAGTCTACTGATTCAAATACTAATCTCTTCCAGAAACAGCCTCACAGACACACCCAGAAATGATGTTTTACCACTTACCTGGGCATCCTTAGCCCAGACAAGTTAACACAAAAATTAACCAGCACATTCCCATCAAACAGGCTCACCAAATTCAATGAACAAACAATGATCAATAATAGGAAGATGTATCTTGGGGAATTTATGGAACTTTAAAAATAGCAAATACTCCACACAGCTCAGAAGATAGGACAAGTCTCTATGAATGGGAAAAATTAAGCTGGCCTCAGAGCTCAGCGTAGAAATATTCAATGCCAACAGAGAGCAGAGCAACCTTTATAGATTTTGAGTAAATAAATGACCCAAGATTCTACGTGCAGCCAAACTGTCATTCATGTTACAACAACACAAAGACGTTCACAACTGTGCAAGGACTAAAGAAACATATTGTCTTTATAGGTGAATCAGAAAGTCTCCTGAATAAAGCAATCTAGTGAACTCAGAGAGAATGTAAAACAGGAAAGCCATTATTCTAAAGGATTAGAGATGAACGTTGAATCCACATAAATAAAGGTAAATAGCTTTGGTAGTTATGTTATTCAAAACAGAAAGTAAATTTATATGCAAAAATTTAAAATTTTTAAAGAAAAAAATTTTAAAATTATATGAAACGTTATTGCAAGGAGAATGTAAATGTTTTGTGCAAAAATAAAAACATAATAATAATAGACTAGGATTTAAAAATATACACCAATTAAATGTACCAGAATATACCAATTAAAATAAGGAAGAAAAGGAGTGAAGCAAGTCAAAGAAATGTAAGAGCCCTAATTTCCTCATAATGTTTCATTTCCTAAATTGATAAATAGAGAAAGATTTAAAAATATTGTTTAAAGTTGTAAAGGTAGCCATTAGCTAGAAATTAAAACAGACTACACGTCTTCCATATGCCTCCCAGGGCAATAAGCAATCAAAAACAAGCCAAAATATAGAGTGAAAGGAAGAACATAAAGAAAAAGACCAAGGAAACAAAAACCCCAGAAAACATTAAATAGGATTACAAAATTGAAATGAAACATAGCTATTAAAAAACTCACTGCAAATGGGATCAAAAACAAAAGCCAGCTATGTGTTCTTAGGGACAAACTTTGAAAGTAGAAGAATGGCCAAAGACACACCAGGCAGCTGCAGATAAAAAGAAAGCAGGGTTTGCAACGTTAATCTCAGACAAAGTTGAATTCAAGGAGAAAAGCATTATAATGCTGAAGTGTAAAATTCATAACGAAAATACATATTTCATTCATCTTTATACACCAAACAATATAGCATCAAAATAGATAAAGTAAAAATTTCAGGAAACGAAAGGATAAACTATTTGAAACAAAACAGTAAGGGAGGCTTTAACTCCCTTTTCTTAGTCACTAATGACTTCCATACACTTAGAGTAAGTAAATAAACAGATAAAACAAAACAAAAAATCCACTGGATCTGACTGATAGGATCAATAACAATTTCTTTTCAATTGTCCATATATTTTGCAAAAATTGGGTAACAAATAAAACCTCAGTAAATTCTAAGAAAATAAATTGTACAGGTTTTCTGACCATAATTCAATAAAACTGAAATTAAATAGCAAAGGAGAAACAAACTAACAAAAGAATCCCCATAAGAAACAAAAGAATAAATAAAAAATAAAACTATAAAAACAGAAAAATTAAAAACTACCCTTAAACCAAAGAGTAATCAAAACCATAAATGAAGAGTAGCTAAAAATAATGACAACAAAAACAATGCATAATAGATCCTAAAGCTGCACTCAGATGAAAACATCAGTTTTAAATTCTTTCATTACCAATCATTAAAAAATAAAACACACGAATTAGGGATCCTAATCAAGTAGAACAATAACAACGAAATAAACGCAAACTGCAAAAATAAGTAATTAATAAAGATAAATGCAGATATAAATGAATCAGCAAACAAAACTGGCAGAATTGATACACAAAATCAAGAGTTGGTTCTTTAAGAGGAAAGAAAAAAAACCCAGGTAAAATCAACAAACTACTTGATAGACTAATCAGAGAAAAGGATGAGAGCACAAAAAAACAGAATTAGAAATAGGAACAGAAAAATAAGCATAGATACAAACACAGTTAAAAGAATTCAACACAATATTTTGCACAACTTTAGCTAATACATTTGAAAACCTGGATGAAAAGTCAATCATTATATTTCTGAACCCCAGGTTCCCAGCCCCTCTTGCCAAGGGGACATCTGCTGGGGAGATTTTGGGAAAGTGTCTGCATTCCAGCTAAAGGACAAAAATGGATGCACTAACCCTCCCTCTATTTTGTACACAGATGCACTCCCAGAGCTGCCTCAATCTCCTTGCAACCGTGAGAAAAAGTCAAGAGACTCACAGACACACAGCACTGCTGAGCCATGGGATGAACTAACCACCTCTGCCTCCAGCCTTGTTATGAGAGAAAAAAGGAACTTTTTGTTTGAATCTCTATTACTAAGGCTTTTTATTATTTACAATAAAATGTATTTCTGACTGGAGCATATACTTTGTTACCATGACAGAGTCAATACTTTGCATTCATTTTTAAAACAGGCACAAGGCAGGGATGCCTCTGTCGCTACTTTCATTCATCATTATGGCTAGAAGTGTTAGCCAATGCAATTAGACAAGAGAACCATACAAGAAACATAAACAATAAATTACCATTATTTTAGATGCTAAGACTGATCGAATACCCAAGTGAATGAACTAAAAACTATAATTGAAAATATAACTTAATAAGGGGCCTGCCAGGTGGCATAGCAGTTAAGTTTGTGCTCTCTGCTTTGGTGGCCTGGGCTTCGCTGGTTCAGATCCCAGGCCTGGACCTATGCACCACTTATTAAGCTATGCTGTGGCTGGCATCCCATGTATAAAATAGAGGAATATGGGCACAGATGTTAGCTCAGGGCTAATTTTCCTCAAAAAAAAAAATATATATATATATATATGACTTAATGAGGTGGCTGGCTACAAAACTAACGTGCAAAGATAAATGACTCTGCCATATAAATACAATCACTAAATTAGCAAAAACAATAGGAGAAAAGATCCCATTTATAATAGCAGCAAATTGATAAAATAATTAGGAACACATTTGGAAAAACGGGATTTAAAGCTGTACAAATTTACTTGTTCTTAAAAGGTAATGCTTAATACTATAATGTGAGTTTTTTCCCAAGAATTATAAATTCAATACAATCTTACACAGAAAGCTAGAGTGGAAATATTAAAGTAAACCAAAATGGAAGTCGTGAAGAAAAATATTAAGTGGAACAAAGAGGGATACTTGATCTTGTTAAAGAAGCAATCTACGAACAAGATAAGTTATACATTTTTATGTTTTGAATTGTGTAATGCAAAAACTGTTAGAAAAATCAAAGCAATACTAAGAGAAACAAAATAGTAGTGAGATAATTTAACACAAATCTCTCAGAAAGTGATAGATAAATGAAAACATGAGGGATTTCAATAAGACAGTGAACAATCCTAATTCAAAACATATATGCAGAAGTGCATGCCCACAAATGGAAAATAGTCATTCCACTCAAAGCCATGTGACATTTCAAGATGCTCGCATATTATAGCATAAAGAAACCTCAGTTCCCAAAGGTAGAAATCATAAATGCCGTTTTCTATGACTATAATTCAATTAAAACTAGAAATCAATAACTCTAAAACTTTGGACATTAGAGATTCTCTTCTAAAGAACGCATAAGTTAAAAAGAAAATTAAAATTAAAATACAGAATATTTAGAAACCGACAAAAATCAAGGACTACAAATCAAAGTTCTTGAGACGTAACCAAAATGCTATTAAAAGGAAAATGTATTGCCTCAAGTACACTTATTAGGAAACAATGAAGACTAAAAATAATAAATGACTAAGCGTTCAACTCAAGAAGTTAGAAAAAGAACAATTATGTAAAATAAAAGGAAAGACTAATTTATTCATATCTTATCTCCAGAATAAAATCAGAAATTACTGAAATAGAGGCAAAAAGGTAAACCCGATCAACATAATCAAAATAGCTGATAAAACAGACAAATCTCTGGCAATGCTAACCATGAAAACAGGGAAGGAAACACGCATAGAAATATTAGAAAATAAAGCTGAGATATCAAAGTCATGGGAAAATTTTGAATAAGAGAATAGTTGCATGCTTTCTCTCTTCTAAGAAGATATTTTAATAAATCTTAGAAATTATGTTAAGAGAAACGTAACATCTGCCAGAGGAGCATATTGTGGCAGTTGTCATTGCTCGCGCATGGCAGAATTTAGCTTTGCTTAGAAACTCTCTTCATTCCATTTTCACCTCAATAAAGTTATTTACACTGACAAAAACATAAGCATTTGAATTTTTTACTTAAATTTAGACCCCTGGGGTTGCATAAAATGTCTTCAAAACTGATCACACTATCACGAAAGCTGAAGCAAGCGGGGCCCTGTGTTCAGGGCCAGTTGCTCAGTCTCAGGAAGGCAAAGCCCTCCAGCTCACTGCAGAGACTGGAAGAGATGTCTCAGGAGCAGGAGCGAGAACCCCGCCTTTACTTGTTTCCTAGGAGAGGCCACTGAATTGTCGGGAAGTTCTAGTTATGAAAATAACAGAGTTGACATAACCAAGGGCAGAAAGGGAATTAAAAGAAAATTGGAAAAGAAACAACACCCCAGTAGCAACAAACATGCCAAGCGCCCAGATCTTGTTTTCTAATACCATTCCGCAGTGAAAGGAACCAGGGCTCCGTGGAGAAATGGCTGATTCTAGCACTGGGGCAGGAAATATACAAGATGAGCCTGGAGCATCTTGCAGGGCTGGAAAGTAAGCTAGTGCTAAAAAAACAAGCAAGCAAAAAAAAAAAGCCCCCAATGATGGGGATATGTCAAAGGGACATGGGAGCCAACTGAAAGAACTCCCAAAGGCTGAAGATGTAGCAATTTGAGGCACTCAAGTAAAGTAGTGTTAGTATCCAATAAAGTAGTATTGGACTATAACCCAAAGTATAAAATAAATAGCCATGACCCCATACTGATGTAACTAAATGACTAAATAGATTAATAAATGGAACAGAATAGACAAATCTCCTTGCAGAAGAATTCCAAATAACTTATGTAGATACTCTGCTCTCAAGGAGGTGGCGCATAACTCCCCACTCCTCAGGTCAGCTGAGCATAGTGACTCCTTCAAAATGTACAGTATGAAATACAGTATGAAAGTAACAGAGCTGACATAACCAAGGGCACAAAGGGAATTAAAAGAGTAGCTTTACAACAGAGAAACCTCACAAGCACTACCTCAGCCACATGATCAAGGGCAACACCCACAATCATAAATCATGTGGATAGTAAGTACAATGTGATGAAAATGGTACCCTATCTCTATCGCCTTCCTCCCAATAACCCGTAACCTCAGTCTCTGATGAAAAAACATCAGACGAATTCCAACACAGAGGCATCCTACAAAATGCCTGACTAGTACTCCTCAAAACTGTCAAGGTCGGGGCCAGCCTGGAGGCGTAGCAGTTAAGTTCCAGCGTTCTGCTTTGGTGGCCTGGGGTTCGCCGATTTGGATCCACTTATCAAGCCATCCGCGGCAGGCATCCCACATATAAAACACAGGAGGATGGGCGCAGATGTTAGTTCAAGGCCAATCCTCCTCAGCAAAAAGAGGCGGATTGGCAGCGGATGTTACAGGGCTAATCTTCCTCAAAGAAGCCCAAAAAACTGTCAAGGTCATCAAAAATAAGGAAAGTCTGAGAAACTGCCAGAGCCAAGAGGAGCCTAAGGAGACATGATGATTAAATGTCACATGGTGTCATGTTTGAGATCCTGGAACAGAAAAAGGGCATTAGATAAAAACTAAAGAAATCTGAATAAACTGTGATCTTTAATAATAATGTATCATTGTTGGTTTATTAATTATAACAAACGTATCATACTAATATAAGATGTTAAGAATAGGGGAAACCGGGTGCCAGGTATATGGGAAATCTTTCTTTTTCTGTAAATCTTAGCCTATAATAATAATAATTTTAAAAAAGCCTATTAAAAAGAAAAAAACTAGTAGTTGGTGGAGCTAGGATATGGACAAAGCAGCCTGACTCCATAGCCCATACTGTTAACAAGTAAGTAATTTTCTAGGAAAATAAAAATTATCAGAATTTTCTTAACAATGAGAATGAAAACCTAAATAGAACAATGAGCCTAGATAAATGTAACAGATAGTCAAAATTGTCTCTCTCCACCTCCTCCCATTCCACCCCCCAAAAGGCAACAGGCCCAGATGGTTTAATAAAGAAATTTTTCCAAAGGAATCAATGACTCCTGTGACATTTGGGCTGTTCCAGAGAATAAGAAAAAAAAGACTGAAGGTTTCCCAATTGGTTCTATAGAGCTGGTATAATCCTGACACCAAACAGGATAAAAAACAGTGTGCAAACACAGAAAATAAACCAGTGCTATCTGTGAACACACGTGCAAAAGTTTGCAGTAATAATAAATTTTATGCCTGGGAGGCACCAGAGTGGTGCAGAATGAGTCACTAGAGAGGCCTGGGGCCGTGGCTGTTGACCAACCAGTATGGAAATAGTTCAGTCTGTAACAGCTGTCCTGATATACTCTGTGCTCGTCAGCCCTGGGGTAAGCCCATTGATGTTGTATGTCTAAGCATATCCGTGTTTTCAAGGCTGTAAATACACAGATTAGGGTGTGGAAGGTCACACACCAAAGTGCTAACAGAGATGAGATTATTGGGACCAGGGCCATGATTGGTAGAAAAGGGAACTTTTGTTTTTATTCAATTATCTTCTGTTATTTAAATTTTTATGGTTAAAATAAGACATATATTCAATCCCATCCAATCAAAATCCCAATGAAAAGATTTTTGATGTGATAATATAATATGATGACATGATAAAGTGAGTCTAAAACTTATCTGTGAAAATAACTATGTGCAAATGGAGAATCAAGAAGTTGGGGAGTACAAAACTTGCCCTAACTAATACTAAAATATATTATAAACTTCGGTGTTTTAAAAAGTGTCATTTTGACTCAAGAATAGATAGAAACGTCAATTGATCCAAATACAGCACCCGGAAATAGACTTAAGCATATATAGAAATTTACTGTATGATGAAAGCGGCATTTCAGATCAATGGGGAAATGATGGATAACTCAGATGCTGTAGCCATTTGGAAAACAGAAAGTTAAACCCATCACGTTGTTTACACTGAAATAGATTGTAGATGCATCAAAGATTTAAATGTAAAAATCTAAAAGC
This sequence comes from Equus asinus, assembly GCF_041296235.1. NCBI lineage: Eukaryota > Metazoa > Chordata > Mammalia > Perissodactyla > Equidae > Equus > Equus asinus. Next base: position 7,708,289 of record NC_091791.1, on the reverse strand, counting down.
ATAAAAGTACTAGAAGACATGAGTGACTTGTAGAACCTTGGCATGGGGAAAGCTTTTCTGATATGGTGAAGAAACTAGAAACCACACAAAACTGGACAATTAGGCTCCCTAAAAATTAAACACTTTTGCACAATAAAGAATACCATAAACAAAATCAAAAGATAAAAGACAAGCTGGGGAGAATGTGTGCCACACGTATGGGATAAAAATGTAGATCCTTTGTAAAAATTTTAAACAGTGAAACATCCTAAAACAAACTAAAATGAGGAAGTGATGGAAGGAGAAACGCAAAATCCTATGGTGTGCCTTTTAGCAATTCTTCCTTAGGTGTAAAATGTGCTTATTCTTTGGCCTAGACATTCCACTTCTGGGTATCGATTCTCTAGACATACTTATAAAAATTGTAGCACCGTTTGTAATAAGAAGAAAAATCTGGAAAAATCCAATGAAGATTAATAATGATTAAATAAATTGTGGTATATCCATACAATGGAATACTCCACAACCATCGAAAATAAAAAGGTAAATCTATGTGTACTGACATGAAAGTCTCCAAGATATTTAAGTGAAAAAGAGTTGCATAGCAAAGTGATCACATTTTTTAAAAGACTACGTATGTTTGCGTAATTTTAGAAAAGGATCTTGGAAGCACATACACCAATTCATTAAAAGGATGATTTCTCAGAAGTGGAAAAAAAGTGGATTGGAGACAGTGCTATCCTATTTCTTACATTTATGTGTAGTTTGAATATTTTTATAGTTTGCATTATGCAATCAAGAAAAATAAAATTCAGAAATAATTTAAAAATAATTGTTAAAATTCCTTTCCTAACTCCATATTCCGTGTTGTCAGCAAAATAAAAATTTGTAGGGAAAAAAAGGCAACGAACTTGATTGATAAACCAGCTGAATGAGTTGAATGTCATAGGCAATCTCACATTTTCAGCCAGAGTACTAGTTGATTCATAAAGAACATTCAAAAACGGGATTAGGAAAAAAGCTCCAGGGAAAACCATCACAATCTCCCACACAAACTTGTTCCTAGTCCTTTACTCTCTCTTCAGGCTGATGATGGCATTCTGAGCAGGCTGACGATGGCATTGGCCGGGGACAATGAGTGGTGAATAAACAGTCTTGGACAGGAAGTTGCCATTCCAATAGGAAACTTGGCAGGAGAACTGAACGAATGGAAGCTTTGTGAAGCGAAGAAAGCCCACCAGCTGTGGAACACTGCTGGCAACTGTGGTGTGGTGAAAGAATCCTGGCCTTGAGAGTCATGAAATTTAAATTGGGTATTTCCATTAATAATTGAGTTAGAAAATCAGGTAACCTCTTTGAGCCTCATTTTCATCATATGAAAAATGGGATTAATGATACCTATCTCACAGGCTTATGGTGAAAGACTAAATTTAAATACGTGTGTGGAACCCTGTAAATAGTAAGACAGTGTGCACATGTAAATTGTTACTCTACTACTTGTGGAATGTGTGACCCAGTAGAAGGCAGTAGTGGGACCATAACTGTCAGTTATTAAAGACAATGCACCATGAAAGGGCTAGGGTTGCCAGATAATACGCAGGATGCCCCATTAAATTTGAACTTCAGACAAACAATGAATAAATTTTTAACATAAGTATGCTCCATGCTAACTGAGTACAAGTTAGCATTTAGTTCTCTTTTCCATTGTTCTTGCCTCATTTCAAATAAACTGGACACATCTCCCCAACCATTTTGAAAGTTCCATGGGAATACAGATCACATCATATGTTTATTTTGGATCCTCCAAGGATGCTTCAACACTATCATGCACATAACATAGTCATAACATCATCATAGATGATGATGGGAGCAAGGATGTGGTTTGAGTGTCATTAGCCCCCCAATCCCTTCAGAGCTTGAATACACATGCTAATATCCTTGGGGTCCTCCCTCTCCTGTGGCTACCCTGGAAACCTGTGAATTAGCTAGTGCATGGGAGCTCAGATACTGGCCCATTTCTAAGAGTCAAGGAAAGAAGGTCTCAGAATCTAGTATGATACAAACTGACTAAGCTCATTCCTATTTGCTCTCGTACCACTGCATAACTCTGGTGCGACTTGAGTCATCCACACTTGGCTTAAAATCTTAAATTCCTCCTCTACTCTGTTTGAGTGTTGCTACATGATTATGATTCACTAGGAGATAAATAGAAATTTTTAGACTCTATTTGATTTATTTAAAAAGAAGAAAGATAATTTACGCCTTCAAACATGGAACCTAACTCAAATCTGGCTGCGTTTTAGGCTACCAGATTTTGAAAAGAAGGCAGCACTTCCGAAACATTGTGGGTCCCTGTCATTCTTTCTTACTTGGCTCTTTCTTGCTAAACTTCTCAATGAGGTGTTAGAGCTGCCGCAAATGTCCCTGGCTTAAAAAAACATACTAAATCAGTGCTTGGTTAGAAGAAGGGAGAAAAACCAAAGAATATAAGAGTTACTCTACCCATAGACAAGATGATATTCTAGATGCAACATGCATAATCAGTGGTATATTTTTTTTAAGGGAAGGTACGGAACTTTCTCTGGAATTCTTTGATGAAATATACACTTGAATCACAAAAAAAGAAAATGCGACAAGGAAATACTTTGCATACTGAGTCATGGCCATGGTTATGCAGGAGTGTACACCATTTCCAATTAAACAAAGAAATAGGCAGTAGAAAACACTTTTTTAAAAACCACTGAGTCTCTTTGAAAGAAAAGTAGAATTTGCACTCTACCTTATTCATTAAAGTTAGAAACTGCCATCCCTTTAATGAGCAGCCTGAGGGTCGAGAAAGTGTCTTGAATAGCTATATTCCAGGGAGTACTTGGCATCATCACCGAAACATAATGTGGGATTGCAATTGTGTGGGGGTTTTTCCGAGTGAATAGGAAGTGATCAAAGATAACATTGCCTGAGAAAGAATTAAAATAGTGTAACATTGCATCAAGTTATAGCCAATGCCAATCATTATATGGATGAATGAACAAGATCCTTTAAATAACGGTATAGACGTGCTGTGGCATTCAGAATATAATGACCAACTTCAGTGGAGTTCAAATAAAAATGCAAAAGCATGTGCCCACTCATCTGGCCAGAACAGTGAAGAATAAGCACATCTCTTTAAATAGATCTGTAAGCCACATCCTTCATTTACATCATCTATAAAACACTGGACTACAGGAAGTAAATTAATTCAAAAAGCCTGCCTTAGGAATTTTATCTTAGCAATGGGAAATGTTACCTACTAGGAGACTAGAAAAATTAGAGGCACAATCAGAAAAAAATAAAGGAAAAAAAGACTTCCATAATTACAGTGTGATCACCTTTCCCTCTGTGAAAGGACAGGAAAGGAAAGCACAATACAGGAATTGAATTCATCATTGTGTAGATGAGAGTTCCTGGCATATAATGCTAGACAGAGCTATTTACTGGAAAAAGTGTTGCTTTATTTACATGCTAAACAGCACCACCTTTCAGCTTCGCCTGACTGACAAATAACAGCACAGAAAGGAAGAGAAAGAAAAGGCAATCTTCCCTATTCCAGAGCGAGTCAGAACAGGACAGACAGGGGTTGTCACAAGTCCAAACATCTTGACCCCATCATTATAAAATGGAATGCCCAGCTTTTCCAAACATCTCCAAAGAGATGATCTTTGCTTTTTAGTAACAAGTTGCATAGCAAGGAAACTTGACTCTGCATTCAGAAGGAGGGATGGGGCGGGGAAATCAATACTCGCCTTAATCTAAGGAATCTCCATAGCACAACTCTTTCAAAAGATGGGAAAAATAAAATTTAATCTTTGTCAGAGGACTCATAAATAAGGCCAAATGCACCCTTGTGCACTTGAGTAAAACAAAAGTGAAAAATATGTGATTCAATGAAGAGAGACTGGCCAATGAACAGAGTGAATTGTTTTAATACAGTAAACAGGAGATCTGAATAAAGAGATCAAAGGAGGCCAGAGAGCGTAATGCACCCACAATTGCAACTGCTCCCCAGGGAGTGACAAGAATAAAATTGGAAGATCTTGCTCAGAGAGATACCGCCATTGATTCTAATCTAGTTGTTTATGCTAATCAAGGCACAGCCTTAGAGCTTCCTCTAAAAGTTTTCAGTTTTTTTATTTAGAAAATAATGCTTGAACTTGCAGTTGGTATACACAAATTCTGACAGATATCAAGAGGGGAAATGAGGGCACTGAGGGGGAAAACAAGTAACATATTCAGAATGTGGTTTTAGTCTTGCTCATTCCTTGCCATGCAAGCTTCGGAAAATAATTTTATCTCTGGGCAAGCATTTCTAAATTTTATGCGTTTGCCTTATCCTAAATATTTGTATTTAACAATAAACACACTAACCCCCCCCCCAAAGCTCTTTTTTTCCCTTAAAAACGAATAAGACTGGGTAGAGAGAAAATTCGTATAAGAAACGGTATCGACAGGATAACCATACTTTTCTCATCTGACCTTTAGTTTCTGAGTGGGATGAAGTCTATAAGGAGGTTATCTGCATACCACTTACTTATATTACTTTAAAAATTTAACAAGACTATTTGTAATTGGACAGAAATGAAAAATGTATGTTTGCATGATTCTGTTTGAATTTCAGTTTAGGTGGCCCCGGGAATGCTGATAAACTCACAGCGAAGCAAAGCTCGGGAAGGTGGTGCTGCAAATGGTCGGAAAGAAGTTCATTAGCTGCCTAGAAATCGGCTGAATATCCTTCATAGAACCAAGAGTGTCATTGAGTTCAGTGAGGGGCTTTGCAGACGGTGAGCACTCGTCAAGCATATGCCCCATGAGGACAGAGGCCCCACAAGGCCATCTTGCCACTGACCCGGGCCGGCCTAGACCAGGAACTAGGTCAGTGCCCGACTATCATTACCCAGCAGCCATTGCCCGGTGGCCATTACCCGGCAGTCTTTGCCCGGCAGCCATTACACACCGCCATTACTTGGCACCATTACCCAGAGGCCATTGCCCGCCACCATTTCCCAGCAGCCATTGCCTGTTGGTCCCCGGAAACCTAGGGTGCCATCACAGCCGCAGATGCCCCAGGTGCGCTGGATCAGGAGGAGCTGGTTGCGGCGTCTCTGTGTCTGACTCAGGAGTCCTTCGGAGCTGTAGGGCCCCACCTGAGGGCCGGGGCATTGTTCCCCCAGGATTCTGGGCCATCAGGCCCCAACAGGATGTCTGCGCGGGGTATCCCTGGCCTGAAGGGAACAGACTCCTTGGGAGGGAGAGAAAGTGACTTCACACTGTGGGCGGGGGCCGAGGCTGAGTGAAGCCGACTGGCCAGGGGCAGTTGTCCAATTCCCGGTCTGTAAGAGGCCTAAGGGAATTCTGGAAGTCTAAAGAGATTGGGATATTGTTTCATTAAACACAATGTATCTCACTTCTGGGTTGGAGGGAGCTCTTTGAGATGCTCATCTGGGTAAGATAAACTGCCTAAGTAGGGGTTAACTACAAGCTTCTGCTTTGCCCCCATAGGGGTGCCCTCAGCCTGCCAACCTGCATCATCTGTGGTCAGCCCATCTCTGCCCTTCCTCCCTCCACTCCTCACCTCCTCGTGATGTCTCATCTATAGTAAATACGAGACAAAGCATTTATAGGATTGTGCTGGGTGGTGGAGAGGATTGGGGTTTAGCAGGAGTGTGTCACTCACATTGTGTCCCAGCCCAGAGCTTTATCACTTGGGTGTGGGTGGGACAAAGCCCAGGTCACCTTGATATCAGAGGTATCTATGTGCCTGTGAGAGCTTGTCGTGGAGCAGAGCCCCAGAGCGGCAGGCGACCTCATCCACAGCAGCTGCAAAGGAAGGAGAGGAACATGACGAATATCACAGGGTTTTTCTGACTCCTTGGGGGGGTGGGTAGAATTAGAGAAATCTGTTTTGAGACTGTCATTGTGGCTGTTTTGTCCGCAGGCTATGTGGCTTGGGAGACGTGGAGAACTGAAGCTGCTGTGGCATCTCAGGACTTGGACATTTGACAGACAGGCGCTGGCAAAGAGACTGCTGGCTTTGGGAGTCATTTTGTAAATAGGCTCCTGTTTGGGGAAGTATTTGTGGAAGGTCTCAACATTCAGCTTCCCGTGGAGAACGGGTGACTTAGGTTTCAGAGCCCTGGACCAGTCCAAGACCCTGCACATTCCCAGACGCCTATGAATGAGGTCGCCAGGCGATCTGAAGGGGTAGAAAGACTTCTGGGAAGAAATCAACCAGAAACTGGATTTGTTCCTGTTAATGAAATTTAAAACTCCATGCCAGACCTAAATACAAATCATGGACTAGAACTATGTTCTAGAATGGCATAAAAAGAGGAAAGGTTTTGGACAAAAGTATGGCACTTTCATCCTGGAAACAGAATCTCATCTTGGAAGCTTAGAGTTCCAAACTTTAAACATTCAAGTTACAAATTTATCACAATATTTCCAGTATTGACTGATTATGCAAATAAAGTGGTGAATTTATCGTTTCATTTCTGAAAGAAAATATTTTACATCATTTATACACCTTGGGTAAGGTCATTTTTTTCTTTTCTACATTTTTAGGAGAAGACATTTCTGCTGAAAATAAAATTCATGAGGAGAACTTCATAAGTGCTAGCCCCAAGGAGACTAGCCTGTGGGCTGCAAATTTAAAATAGCATGCCTGACAATGTTATTTCAGGTTTGTATATATCATGTTCTTAACACTGTATTTCCTAAAATTGGTGATCTTCAAACAGGAGGAGTGAGACAGAAAAACTGGAGGGCCTTGTTGGAATTTCCAGGTTAAACTCCACAGTGTGGTAAAGAAAGACTATTCTCAGATTTATTATTTTTAAAATACAAATTACAGAAGTTAATGCTTGACGAAATCTTTTTGGCTAGTGGAGGATATGCAAAAGTTAATTGAAGTAAGTTAATTAAAATAAGAAATAAAGATTGAGAAACTGTCTTAATATTAAGCTAGTCTGAAGAATTTATCTACTAAGAAGGAACTTAGGCAGAGAAAATAGTCATGTGAAAGCATAAAATGTGGTATAGTCTGCTGAAAATTTCCTCATACCTGAATTAAAAATTAATCAACATTGCATTAGAAAACTTCAGCCATAGGCAATGAATGATAGACTGTAGATTTACAAAAATAAGCGACTAAGATAATGAAATTCACCTTTTCATCCTTATTTGTAGACCAAAATAAACTTAGATTTAAATTTGAAAGCAGACAAGTATTCAGATCCTTAATACTGTGATTTTATTCTGAATAATTGCCTTTTACTTTCAATGCCTATTGTGTCTTTACTGTACCTCATGTCACAATTTAATCTCTCTTTAAACTTAATTTAATGCCCAATTTAATCTCAATATGACAGCTAATAATTAAGAGAACTCGTGTTGTGTAGCTTAATGTTTGGTTGTGTTGGTCATGTATATGTGTCATGTACGATATTGTTTCATACCGTGCAGTTTAATGAACAGCATCACTTGATATGTTTATTTCTGAAAAACAAAAAACCAAGTCACCATCTTTTGAGAGTCAAAACATAGGTTTTCATGGTGATGTTGTGAACAGCAAAAGATTTTATATGCTACAGAGGCCTACTTTTAGTATTTGTATGTTACACGCACAAATGTACAAACCTATAGATTGTGTGTATCAGACATGTACAAATCTGAACATTATAAATTACAAAGCTGAAATGATCGTTTTGTAACGGTAGTTATAACTTGGATTAATAATTTGTATTAGTGGTTTTCAGCCTTCTTCCTGTTTTTGTTTTCAGTGAAATATTTCAGAGTAATTCTTACTTGGAAGCCCAATTTGCACAACCGACAAAGGTGGCTGCGCTCTGATCAAAGTGCTTTTGGGGGCCTAGAGGCAGCCTTTTAGGTTCACTCTCGATGGCCCTCAAGCCCTTTCATGGAGCCTCCAGAATTTCTGGAACAGTTTGAAAACCATTGTCATATATAATGCCCTATATTTGTAGTGGGTTTTTAATACATTATAGCATTTCATTCTCACAATGTTGTTCAATGCCATTTCATTTTGCAGATAATAAAATGGGGACTCATATCGATTCATTTCTCCCACTGCCACATAACTATTTGAATGCTTAGACCTAGGACTTGAACTCAGACCATCGGACTCCAGTGTTTTTCCCATTATTTCATACTGTTCACGGCAGTAGAAAACATGCTCAGAGTCTCATTCCAAGTAGGATGAAATGGAGTTTAAGTCAGTCACGAGTGGTTCCTAGCCTTGTCCTTCCTCAGCAGATGTGACTGGTGATAGCCATACTCCTGTGGCTTCCCCAGGATGCCGATCGCGGAGGCCGTGAGGTGTATGTAATCCCGGCCTGTAGGACTGGCCCTTCCTCTCCCACTTGAGAAAGCTTATTGTAGTACAGGCCATGAGGGTAAAGTTATTTTCTGAATCTATTTTAATTTATGAACAAGGTGAACAGTTCACAAATTTCAGTACTTTAATTATTAATGGAAACAATTACTTTTCATGATCCTAGTTAAGAGACAGTACATTTAAAGAAGTAGAATTAGTGATCAGCATCTTGAGAAATATTATTAGAGTATTAGAATCAAAAGTTACCTTGGTGGGAGAAGAGACTCAATAGGGGCCGATGAATAAAGGAAATTAAGAAACAAAAATAAACTGCCTGGGGATGAGATGGGACATGCGCAGTAGAACTGGAATTAATGTAGCAGTCGGAGTTGACATTCAACAGCAGTCAGTGATGAAGCACTCAGTTTTGCATGCGGCAAATACATTCAGTATTGGTCAGATGTTCACTAAATGAGCTTTCCCAGTTCTCCATTCCTTTTCTTCTGCGGATCTAAAAGGATCCTGTGGTGGAATAAGGAACCACAACTATCAGGGAAATGCAAATCAAAACCACAGTGAGATTTCACTTCACACCTATTAGAATGGCTAATATCAAAAAGACAAGAGATAACAAGTGTTGCTGAGGATGTGGATAAAAGGGAGGAACTCTTGTGCACTGTTGGTGGGAATGTAAATTGGTACAGCCGTTGTGGAAAACAGTATGGAGGTTCCTCAAAAAGTTTAAAATAGAATTGTCATATGACCCAGCAATTCTACTTCTGGGTATTTATTTGAAGGAAAGGAAAACACTAACTCAAGAAGATGCATGCACCTCCAAGTTCATTGCAGCATTATTTACAGTAGCTAAGACATGGAAGCAATGTAAGTGTCCGTCAGTGGATGAATGGATAAAGAAAATGTGGTCTGTATCCACAATGGCATATTATTCAGCGATAACAAGAAGGAAATCTTGCCGTTTGTGACAACATGGATGAAGCTTGAGGGCCTTATGCTAAGTGAAATAAGTCAGACAGAGAAAGGTAAATACCCTATGATCTCACTTATATGTGGAATTAAAAACGATAGCAACAAAAAACTGAACTCCTAGATACAGCGAACAGATTGGCGGTTGCCAGAGGTGGAGGGTGGGGGGTGGGTAAAATGGGTGAAGGTGGTCAAAAGGTACAAACTTCTAGTTATAAGATAAGTCCTGGGGATGTAATGTACAACATGGTGACTATAGTTAACAATACTGCATTGTATATTTTAAAGTTGCTAAGACAGTAGATCTTAAAACTTCTCATCACAGGAAGAAAAAATTGTAACAATGTATGGTAATGGATGTTACCTAGACTGATTGTGGTGGTCATTTCACAATATATATAAATACTGAGAGCCAGCCCTGATGGCCTAATGGTTAAAGTTTCGTGCTCTGACTTCTTCGGCAGCCCAGGTTCACTTCCTGGTCTTGGAACCACACCGCCTATCTGTCAGTTGCATGCTGTGGTGGCGGCTCACACAGAAGAAGTAGAAGGACTTACAGCTGGGATATACAACCATGCACTGGGGCTTTGGGGAGGGAAAGAAAAGAGGAAGATTGGCAACAGATGTCAGCTCAGGCTAATCTTTCCCTGCAAAAAGCATATATATATATATATATATAGAATCATTCTGTTGTATAGCTGAAACTAATGTAATGTTATATGATGAATTATATCTCAATGGCAACAAAAAAATGAGTCACAACTTAAGATGTCTGAGAAAAAAACAGAGAATGATGTGAGTCTGGGGAAGAGAAAGCTGAGGTTTTAGTTCAACCGTTTTGAGGACAGAAACATAATAAGTATGGAACTATCTTGTCTCAGCCTCTTCAAGGGCAGGCTGAGACATGTATAGGAGATGCACAAGAGAATTTTGCCACCGTGAGGGTGGCAGACAAACTAAGATGGGAGAACAAGTGAGGCCAAGAAGCTCATTAAATGCGGGAAAGTTTCTCACTTGAAGTTCGTTCTGGAAGGCAAAGGTGTGGAGCAATGATCCTCTCTGGATCTCTTATATGTGGTTTTATTACTCCTGTGGCCAAGAGAACACGGGTGAATTTTTAGCAGAGGAGTCGTAGACATGCGGCAGCAGTAGTGTCTCATGAAATGTTGATAAACGCTATGGAAACATTGGTTCTGTGTTCAAATCATGTTGGGAAGTACTCAGTGTACAAAAGGCGTACAGCTGTCTTCAGGACAAGACTTCTCAGAGCCCTCGATTTGTTCATGTACGTTGTACAGCTCTGAGCACAAGAGAACCAGCAGCGTTTTACAAACTTACTTCAATAAAGAACTATTTCCCCTACCTTTTCATACCTCACAGAACACTAGGGTTCTGTGGAACACAGTTTGGGAAATGCCTATGCACAGCAATGTTCTTAAGCAAGGATGCATAATCAGAAAATTGGCAGATACCTCCTAATTAATAAGAAAACTCAGTATATGTGAGAGCAGACTCGGTAATGTCACACTAGTCCTTCCCTACCCTCCAGATACAGGACCAGGGTTCTGTGGGACACCCTTGGTCCTTTGGGTTGTGCTGTTCTAGCCACCATGACCTGTAAATTCCCGTTTTCCTTCCTTTGCTTAATTGCCTTTCCTCACATAGACTGTCCTGCCCTGAGCACCTGTTAGACACAAGCAGAGCACAGAGCTGGTGACAAGGAGGAAGGAGGAACTGTGGGATCCTGCCCTCAACAAGCTTTCAGATCAGCGTGCAGCCTCTGACCTGAAGCCTTGCCCATGTTGCCCTGCTCTGCCTCTTCTGAACCTGGAGGTCTTATGTTTACGTCTCTCATAACTCTCACCCTATTTTGCTTTGTAAGTAGTTACTTTAAATTTAATGCTTATTGAGCGTATACCCCATGCCCCTGTGCTAAGTGCTACAGAGGGCAAGGAAAGGAGTCTTGCCTTCAGAGCAGTTAGCATCAGGGTAAAAAGTAATACGTTAGAAAGATAGTCTTTGATTTTTTTCTCTTTTGACAAATAACTGACAAATAACATTGTATGTATTTAATGTGTACAACGTGATGATACCTATACGTTTTGAAATGATCACCACAATCAATTAATTAACGCATGCATCATATCACAGTTAACCTTTAAAAAAAAAAAAGGAACACCACGAATTTGCATGTTATCCTTTCACAGGGGCCATACTAATCTCCGTATCGTTCCAATTTGAGTATGTGTGCTGCAGAAGCGAACGCTAGTCATTGATTGTTAACACAAGTCTTAAATCCCCTGACTCAATGAGAAAATAAAAATTTTCTCTTCGTTTTAGACTAGCAAGGATGCAGATACACCCTCCGATGCTGTATTTTCCTTTGCCACACCCTTCCCAGTCTCCAGTCCCATAGAGGAAATGAAAGGCTCTTTCTTAATTTAGCTTCAAATACACATTTCTTTGTACATAGAAATGTGACCATGTCTAAGCTGCCTTGAACCTATTTTTAAATTAAGTGATTTGAAGGCGAGGTAAGAAATTTAATATTAAGGTCCAATATTCTTTTTTTATTTACAATCTTTTGGGCTTACCCTTTATTTCTTGTTTTCTTTTTGCATATTTATTCTTTCCACTTACAGTTAAATAACACAAAATGAAATGAAAGTGGAAATATTAAAAAGAAAGTAATTATCAGTATTACCCCATAGAATTTTGCTTTATGAAATATTTTTAAAGCTATTCCTCATGTTGAAGTTTTAGCATTCATTAATATATGTATTTTGTGCAAAATCAGCAAACTCTACATTCCCGATTTGGCTGTTATACACACAAATTAATGAATGTACTTTAATGAATTTGATTAATATACAGCAGTTTAAGATCCATTCTGTATTATTAGCACAGAAATGTTCCTCATTGAATGCTGCTGAATCAGAACGCTGTGTTTGCCTGGGAAGGCTGTCACGCACACGCAAACACACACACACTCTTCACAAATAATGTAAACTAGGATTTTCATAATTACCATAATTCACTCATTAAGATATTAGCAAACTGTTGCAACCGTGAAAGCTTCTCTATGCACGGAATTTTCCATCTTTTGCCTGCGCCCAAGATACACAGGCAGTGTCAGTGCCCTAGAGTGTTAAATGGAAACCCTACTTCTGCATTTTATTAGCAAATTTTGCAAACTACAAACAGCTTGAGTGTTGTATAAATTTATAGTTGTACTTGCACATTTGTGATGGTGGCTTTCAGTTTGCAAGTTTTATCTGAGAGCTTTTACTTGGAACTGCACGGAGCAATTCCAAAACCTCAAAACTAAAGGGAAATAAAATTGAAGTGCCTTTACAATTGAGTGATTTATACATTAAAGTATTTATTTTAAAACAAGATTAAAAATACTGCACTCCTAGAAACATTCTCTCCCGGTAGAAGCCACTCAGATGGAAAATTTCATCTATTTCAAACTGATTTTTTGCCTGAATGACTCTCCCATATTTTCCTAAAACCTAGTCATGTCAAATGATTTATGCTACTTTAGCAATACTGTGCGAGTAGCCAGCAAGATTCAAGTGTTGAAGTCGTAGAAGGCAGTTGGCCAGTTAGGTGCTTGACTATATTTTGATTTTTTATGCTTACACATACTTATTTTTTCTTTACCTTCTCATCTCCTTCTCAGCAGTTCTTTCTCCTAAATGAGAATTTCTGCATATTTCTGTCCCAGGAATATTTACCCAAATTTGAGCTGTAGAATGCATTGTAGGTCAAAATCTCGAATAAGGGTAAGGTGGGAAAACCCATTTTCCCGTAGTTTAAAAGCTAATAGAGGGAGCTCAGGTATGGCATATAAAAGGCGCCATGTACTTTTAGTGTCCTTCCCATGGTACCTGCCCCCCTTCACAGTGCAGTTGCCATCTGCGCTGTCACAATGCCCCCAGTGATGGGGGTGCTCCGCATCTTATTAAAGATGACTGGTCTAAATGGGGCTACCTGGTTGCAATACACAAAATCATTTTTCAGTTAGATAATTGATGCTTTCTCTTCAGATTTTTCTCAATTGAAAAAGTAGTTTTTGCTTCAACTATTGTCATTGACTCACCATCCTCTGTAGCAACGTTTGAAAAATTGATTTTAAGAAAAACAGACAGCATGTAAAAATTTCTCACAGAAACAATTCCTAGGCAGAAAAGTTAATGGGAGTCTATTATTCTCTGAATGGGTTCATGTCATGATCTTAAAATAAAAAGGTAAAGAATGTGGTATAAGTCTCAATTTGTGATCTCAAGTGGTATGTGAGAAAGCTACAAAAGTATATCCAAAATTTGGAATTTTCTTGGGTTATAGGGGAAAAGACGATAAAGATAGCAATGGCTGGTGAGTTTTCTCTAGGGCTAAACTCTCAGCTATTTTGGTTTCACTCAACAAATCAAAGAAGCCATCATTATTTTCTAAATAGCAGGACCAAAACAAAACAAAACAAAACAAAAATCAACAACCTTCTGGACTAGGTTCTTACCTTGATCCACTCACACTCATGAAGAATTTCTTGAGGGAAGCAACATGGAGCTTCCTGTGACAGCACTGGGCAATCCACAGAGAAAGAGGGGCTTGGCCAGCTCATCCCTCTCTAAATGACTATGTAACTCATTTTCTGGTGACAGAAATGGAAAAAGCATAAGTCTCAAGCTTCTTCCAATGCCCCATTTGGAATAAAGAGGTCATCAAGAAAACGGATTCTTTCTTGCTACCCTGACACATGCCATCCAGGGATTAGAAAGAGATAATTTGTCCATATCGTTAACCAAATGCTACAGTGGGCCCTATCTATTATCTAAAGACTATTTTTAGTTTTCCTAAATCCAAGATACTTGTCTAATTAAAATGAAAAATGAAATTATGGTGCTCCCTAGAAACTCATTTTGTCTCTTTCCAGCTGTCCAGGGACGTACTTTTAATTTTATAAAGTCACTTGTTTGTTTATAATTTAAACTAAAGTGTAGTTACTGCACGATTTCTTTACCTGTAGATAGCAGCTCATTTGTAATGACAGAGGAGAAAGATAACTTAGTACTACTAAATCTGGTGAAGGAAGCAGAACTGTCAGCATTCTACCCTCCATTTCAGGTAATGCATGTTGTGCGCATGTCTGTCAGGGTTCTTTTGTAATTATAATAAAAGGCATTTTTGCTCTTTTAGGCAGAAAGGGATGTTGTGCAGGGAATTCGGGGCTTAAACATTCACTAGAAGGCTTAAAAGAGCAGGTTCTCCACTGACATCCAGGAATGACTCCCAGGACAACTTGGCAGAACCTGGCTTCCAGGGGCACTGAATCAGGAAGCTGCAGCAGTAACTGCCACCCCCAGGATCATTGCAGATCCCCGATTTTAGCTGCTTCCCAGGCATCAGGAGGCTACCGCTACAGTTGTTGGCTCCAAGAGGTCGCCATCTAGGCTGCAATCTGCTGATGAGAAATTGCAGCCAGAACTCTTGACTTCAGCGCCATGCTGCGCTTGCTAAACCCACAAGAGGAAAATGGATGTCTCCTGCACCACTGCCTCTCCCTCCATGGAACTCGGCTCCACATTCAGGTCTCAGGAGAGTGCATGAGATTGACCAAACCTAAATCACACTGGCTTCTTTAGCTGCAAGAGATTCTAGGAAATGTAGGGGTTTGTTTTTTTTGTTTTTTTTCTAGTCTTTTCAATGAGGAAAGCATGCTGGTAAGAGATCAGAACAGAGTTGAGATAGTTTATGAAACCTACTCCAATACCCACAGACTCATTTTCTGCTACTGGTTAGACATGCATAAAATCCTTCGTAATTTTTTTTAATTAGTGTTATTCCTTCTTTTATCTTTTTTAGGATCTCACACATAGTTATTTTAAAGTCATTTTGAGATTGCTGTATCACTTCCCTTTTGTCAGGAGTAAACAGGTCTCCTGATGTAAGCAGAATAATGCCTCCCTGCAAAGATGTTTACATCCTAATCCTTGAAACCTATGAAAATGTTAAGTTACATGGAAAAGGGAAATTAAGGGTGCAGTTAGAATTAAGGTTGTTAATCAGCTGACTGTAAGACAGTGAGAGTTTCCTGGATTATCCAGGTGGGCCTGATATAATCACAAGGGTCCTTAAATGTAGAAGAGGGAGGTGGAAGAGGAGTTGAGAGTGATGCAGTGGGAGATGGTTTGATCACTGTTGCTGCCTTTAAAGATGGAGGAAGGAGCTGTGAGCCAAGGAATGTAGGCAGCCTCTAGAAGCTGGGAAAGGGCAAGGTAGTGGATTGTCTCGTAGAGCCTGCAGAAAGGAATCGGTCCTGCTGGCACCTAAATTTTAGCCCACTGAGAGCCAGTGCTGACTTCTGAACTACAAAACTGTGACATCATAAGTTTGTGTTGTTTTAAGCCACTAAATTTGTGGTAATTTGTTATAGCAGCAATGAGAAACTAATACATCTGATATTTGAGATTGTGGACTGCTTTTCTGAGTGTTGCTTTTTTCTCAGGAGCTTTGACGTTTTAGCTTGCAGGTTCATCTTGAGTGGTGTTTCCCACCTCTTGCTATGCTTTCCCCACCCTGTGACCTCTTTGTGGATGCCAGGAAACTCCCTGGGACCCCAGGTCTTAACCTGGTGGTTCAGCATCCAGTCCCACAGTAATATGGGTGCTGTCCCAGGGCCAGCCATGGGCCCACTGGGCAGCTTGGTCCAAGTGCTGCCAGTGCTGCTCTTTCTGCTTCCTTCCACCACTGCCACAGTCAGGCAGAGGCAATTAGAGCTCTTTCTGGCTCCTTTCACACATCGGAAAGCCCAACCCAGCCCTTACTTGTATGCAGAAAGCCCAACTCTGGTCCTGGGCTGTACATAGGATGCTCCTGTCCAGGTGACCCCACGGGAACCAAATCTTCACCACCCTTCTTGCTCTAGTCCTCAAAGCCCTGTTGACTTCTGGCTCTTGACACACTTTCTGGTTCTGTCTCTGGTACATTGGGATGTTTAGCTTATTTTTTAGTGTAGCAGTACTTTTAAATTTATACTATATAATTTAATTGGTAAAATACATATGAAATACTGGCTGCATATTTTGTCATTGCTGTATTTGGAGCAGAGAGGAGGAATTCCAGGCACCACCTTGATCACAAGACCACTGTAGGGTGTATGATGAACATTTAACATTTCACAGAACACTGTGTTCCAGGTTTTCACCATGTTTTAGTTAAAGAGAAAATATAGTGAGTGGTTGGATATTTCTGTTTCCATCAGTGATTTGCTTTCTATATTCCCAGGGATGTCACTTTCTCCAACAAATAATACCCTTTTGGCAAAGGCTTGGCTGGTTGAAAATTAAAGAGAAAGTTTCATTGTATTGCACCTTAAGGTAGTTGTTTCAGAAATTCATTTGAAAACTTGCTATTTCAGGAAGCTGGCTCAGCTCCTCCACTTTTTCTGCAGTCCATCAATTCCATAAATTGGCTAGGCGTTACTCGAGAGTGATTGTTAGGGTCAGGAGGGGGGAGGAACAGAACACCAGGTGTTACATTAAAAAAGGTGGCGTAAGTCCCTGGTTTCGTCATGTACTTTAAGAGTGTGGGGAATAGCTGTTCACAGTTAACACCAGAAGTGCTCATTAAACTGATTTTCTGTTGGGAATGATTCCCCCAAAATGTCTCAGGCTATCAAGTAGCTAAAATTCTACCAGGATTATGATACCCACTGAGTTATAAGTTCTAAGAAATGATACTTGAAATAAAGGCTTTGCAGGCAAATTAAAATAGTAATAATTTCAGTTAATGTAATGATATCTTTTTTTTAAATCCCTTAATATCGTTCAGCCAAAATTACATATTTGGAAAAAAATGAGCTACTAAAGAAGATTTCCTAATTGTATGTAATATGCCTGCAGGCATATTGCGGATGTAATTCAGATGCCTGGACACAGAGGAAGATGGCTCTGATGATGATAGTGTGCAATAGAACTGCATTTTAGTCACAAACAGTCATAATGTAAAATTATTTCCCAGGAAAAGGGAGCTGGGAGTGTGTTACAGCTTCCACGGGAAGCTCTGTGCTCCCAGATACCCTCTGGAGAGCACATTTCTACGTGTGCAGGCTTCTCTGTCAGCCCCCAAATCTTGCAGATCAAATTTTGACATCTCACATCTCAGTATTTTGCAAGTGATAGCGCTGATTTGCCTGAAATTCCGTTGGGTCTCTGGCTTTCTTTGGTGAGTGCATGCCAATGTGGTTTTCCCTCAACTCATTCATTTCATCTCACCCCCGTCTCATCCACAGGCGAGCAAAGCCACAAAGCCGTTTCTTGGGGTGAAGGGGGAATTACCTTAACTACGCGTGAATCCTTTTAACTATTTACAAGTAGGAAGGGCTCTTTTAAGAAATGTTTTTGAAATTTTACATTGTTGACCTACAACTTCTCTATCAATGTATTAATTAAAGCATTTATGTTTACCACAGTTCAACGGCCACAGAATCTCGCACAGAATTTCATATGTGACCTTGACAAATGACTAAAAATCAAAATTTTAGGACACTGTATTTTGTGGTCTAACTCAGGTGAGTAAATTTGGAACATTTTACTGCTCAGGCAGGGTTCACAGACCAGACTGGCAAAGGCTCCTGTAAAAGTACTTCTCGTGGTGTTTCCCTCTCCCCTACCCAAATTCCGTGGTTTCTTTTCTCGCCCTTACTGGCTCAGGGGTCAGATACCATCACCTCTGACATGTTGATTTTAGTCTTCCTGAGATAAAGGCTCAAAACCCGTCTGGGTCACACTGTTGTCAGCTCTGCTTTCTCACCAGCCCCGGAGCTCATGTTGGTGCCTTCTCCTTCAACCAGGTTGATTTCCCTTCCATGCTCTCATGTTGCCCTTATTCTGGGCTGAATGCAGTCGTTTGGAGTGGCTGGGACAATGGATTTCTCTATTATTCCCGGTTGGCGTCTGGGGTAGCCATAGCCTCCAAACAGGCTTCTTGGCTGGTGAGTCTGGGCTCACTGCCCAGTCTCCTTACTAGGCCTGCCATCTATTTACGCCTGTCTCCCCAAACCCTCAGGGCCGGCTTCATGATCACTTTTCCATTGGGTCTCGGCACTACCAAAGCACAGCTGTGGTCCTTAGCCAGGGTTGTCACTGGCTTGGGCTTAATACATCCAACGGAGAGCCTGGAGATGGGAGAGCAAAGAGGAATAAACAATTGTTTCTCTGGCCCCCGTCAAAAATCCCTCCAACTATTTCCAGACACTTGCAGAGGGACTCAATATGCAGGATTAGCTCAGGGCTCAAGAGTTTCCAGAAGACAAAGGAAGATGAAGACCCATTCCTACCTTCAGGGAAGGCTTTGTGAGAAGGCCACCTCGCTGCAAAGGCTGGGTGAGGCGCCTTTGGAACAGAAAAGGACTCTGCTTTTGTTTGTTTCCTGGAACAGTCCACTGAATAATGGGACCATCCTAGCTAAGAGGAGGATATAGCTGACGCCTGGAGGCATAACCTACATCAGATACTGCATGAAGATCAAGCTGTAGTTTTTCCGATGACAATGTAATACTTAGACCAAGGCCAAGATCTAGGCTAAGCTGGGGATGGTACAGACTATCCTCTGCTCTCTTAGCATTTCATGATACCAGAGGGTTGTCTTCCTGTCCTTGCCCTCAATGTGAAATAAAGGTGGAGGTATGATCCTTGCTCCCTTCACAAGAGAAGGAGTCTATGTAGATATCTATTTCATCAGGTTAACTTCTTGTTTGTCATGCTATATTTGTGCAGCCTTCCATTCCCAAAGGGAAAGGAAAGGGAGAGGCAATTAGTGTCATGGAAGGACCCTTGGACTAGGACTGTGTGCATCTAGGGTTTGATCTGTCACTCACGAGCCAGTGCTCCTTAGTTCTCAACTTATTCCTCTGCAAAGAGAGTTGACAATAAAAAAGCTCTGCTGACTTCCTGGTTTTGTCAGGAAGGGCAGATCAGAAAACGGATGTGCAGGCTCTCAGAAAAGAAGCCTACAAACCTGTTTAAGAAATAACTAGTGAAGAACAAGCTATGTGCCAGGCACTGTGCTAGGCCCTGGAGATTCAAAATGGAGACGCCACTGACCCTGCCTCATGGAGACCAGTGCTTTCAGCCATTAAGAGATAAAGTCACAGCCCCCAAAGATATGACTCATTATTATTATTACCTCTTTTAGTGACTTCAATTCAGCATCCATTCTCATGCACGGTTGCTTATTCTCAAGCAATGATCCATATGTTTTTCTTCCTCCACCTTTGCCTCATTTTTCCCTTATATCTTCTTCTTCTTGCAAAACTGAAGTGGTGCTTGGGGGACACAAGGGACAGTCGGTACTGGGAAATATATCAGGCTTGATGCAGAAAAGAGAAAAGAGAGACCGCCGCCCTCCCCCCACCATCTCTCGCTCTTTAACGTTCGCGGGTACAGTTCTCATACATGGTGGTCGAGGACTGTTTCTGTTTGAAGGAAATGCTCAGACAGGGATGAGAGCTGGCCTGCCCAGGGCACGTATCAGGAAGATCACGGTTTGAGACCATAGAGGAGCACTTCATTATAAGTAAAAGGCAGCTTCCACATTCTAGAAAATACATTGGGAACGCTCTCTAAGGTCTCCAGACCTCTAACATTCCAAAATTCATTGTGTAATTTATTATTTATTATTTGGATACCCTCCACTGAATGGTGAGCAAAAGAGGCATTTTTTTAATTCTTTTTTCTTAATGTCAATACAGAAGAAATTCTTAGGCATTCTAACCTATTTGGTCTCCCACAATGCCTTTTAACTTGAAAGAAAATGAAGAATTATTATAGAAATGCACCCAAAAGTTTTAATGCAAAATGAGCAGAGCTGTTTTGTTTCTGCTAGTGGTGCAATATTTTCTCACGGTTATGTTCTTGAAACATGAATCTGTGGTAGTTTAAGAGCTGAATACATAATTTAATACTGCCCAAGGCCAGCATTAGCTAAAGCAGATGTTTGTGAAAGATGCATGTCGTTATTGGCGGGTTGAGCTGCCCTAATTCGGTCCATTTCACTCTGCCTCACTTTCAGGATTTACCATATCCCACTCTTCTGCAATGATGGAGATTGATAATGCCCCCCTTAAAGGTACACCAGGAGGGCCCATTACACACGTGACAATAACTGCCCAAAATGCAGAAGGTGGTCGTCTTTGAGGGCTATTTTACATATCCAACTGTGGACATGTCATTGAATCCCTGAATCTCACAAAGGGGAGACCCTCAGAAGGTTCCTGGTGCTCCCTGAGGCCTGGATCTTCTACAGTTATCCCAGCCAAATGGTTAAACACCTGCAGTGATGGGAACCTTCAGAGCTGCACATTTCCTCTGTGACAACATAATACTCACAAGGAAGCAGTTTGAGGCTGGTGCTGGTTACTTTAACTTCTCTGTGTTTGTTTTCTCATGACAGTTATCTCATAGGGTTGTTTTGAGGATCCAATGAGATAATGGATTTAAAACCCTTAACACACTGTTGGGCATATTGCAGGGGCTAACTAAGTGGAAGCCATTATTATTATTTAATTTTTAGTCAATGTCCTTTTCACTGGAATTTCCACCCTTTGATTCTGGTTCTGCTCCCTGGAGCTAGCCAGCTGCACAGAACAAACCTCGTCTCTCTCCCTCCTGCCTGTCCCCCAGATATTTGAAAACATCCATCATTTTCACCTCTTTTCCCTCCATCCTTTGGACTCCTTGTTACAATCACCCCAATGACTCTCATGTCTCCAGATGTTCAGTGTTCTCGCTCATCCCGGGGCTTTTGCACACACTGTTCTCTCAGCCTGGGCCTCTTCCTCCAGCACTCCCATTCCCTCTTTGGCCTGATCAAATCCAGCTCATCCTTCAAGTCTCAACTAGGATGTCCCTTCTGTCTGCCAGGCTTGCCTGATCCCTCAAGACTGGGTGAGATGCTCCTCTTTGTGCTCACGCACCCTGTAACTCTCCTAGCTCAATGTTGTCACTGCTTGTTTATTCTCCATCAGGCTGTAACTCCACAGGGGCAGAAACTGTGTCAGTATTGTCTGATGTTAAAACCACAGAGCCTGCCACAGTGCCTCATGTACATAGGTGCTCAGCAAACACTCACTGAATTCAAAAAACAAGGAAGACTGATGTTGATTGGTCCTGACCATTAACAAGAGCATGTCTCTATGGACCATAGTGGAATTTCCATTGGATATGTTTGAATTAATGGTGCCAGGTGGTTAGTAGTCAGAAAATAGTATTTGGAGTTCATCAAAATGTGTACTTCTCAGAAATCCCAATAAAATAAACACCGTCATTGACAAAAGTGTCCTTTGTGATTGGCAACCCAGTATTCTTGAAGGATGATTAAGATATTTTCCATAGTGATAATGGCACAGGCAACCCTCTCAAGCAAAACTCAAAAAGAGTTGATTCCCCTCTCCCTTTAGCTGAGGCAAGATACCTCCATTCCCTGTGCTTTTCCTCTCCCTCCAAAAACATAGCAGCTCTCACATCTCTTAAGTACTTGCTCAGTTAAATTCCTGCGTTCCGGGCTCTTTCTGGTACTTTTCATTTCTTTTTTTTTTTTTTTTCTGCTTTATCTCCCCTAATCCCCCTGGTACATAGTTGTATGTCTTAGTTGCAGGTCCTTCTAGTTGTGGAATATGGGACGCCGCCTCAACGTGGCCTGACGAGTGGTACCATGTCCGCGCCCAGGATCCGAACCCTGGGCCGCCGTGGCGGAGCGCGCGAACTTAACCACTCGGCCATGGGGCCGGCCCCTCATTTCTTTTATGAAGGAAAAAAGCCCCTCTCGTACATTTGTGTGTCAAAATTATGTGCAGGGCATATACTCTTAAAAAGTTGTGATAAACCGAGTTTTTGAAAATTACATTTAAAGACATCAGTTTTGCAACAGTAATTTCCTACTTTACTCCTTCCACAAATATTTAAATAACTTTTTGGATCGTGGTTTAAAGAAAGATAGGCCAGTAGCCTTATATAAAAGAATTTTTCTGACAACTTGGAAATGTAGTTATTTACAATAAATGGATAGTAAAGATTTTACAATCACAGCCCTCTAAGTAACAAAATATATCAGCTGGAATGATCATGTCAAGAAGAGGGCAGGTGAGCAGGTGATTTTTCTTAAATGGAATTCAACACACCAACGCCAGCCGTGGTACAAATGAGGGAACTGCTGTGGGTCAAGGCAGGGAAGATGGAGCTGTACGAAGCTAGCCAGAGCTGCAGCTAGCTGAAGACATCCCTGCTCATTTCCTCTTTGGTCTAAAGCACACGGAGAGGCGTTGATCTTTGCCAGCCAGCCCTAAACGTAATCAGTAAAAGGAAGATAGCTTAACTCAACAGAAGTCTGCTTGCTCCCGCGGCTGCTGACGGAGCAGGGAGGGTTTGGGGGTGGGGACAGCAGGACTGACGGTGTCTGCAGGTGGGCAGGGGAGCAGTGCTGCTCTGAGCCCAGAGGCCATCAGAGGCTGGCACTGCCGGGCCTGACCTCATGCAGGCCCAGTGGCCAGTGTCTCAGCTTGGCAGTCTGACCAGCCAGGCCTTTGGGACACCTCGATGACTCTGTACCACGGATTAAGTGGCTGGAGGAGGAGATATAGAAACCAGTGTCAGGTTCTTTTTGACCATGACTTTTCTCTCTAAGGTGTTCAGCTGGTCTAAGCGACTGACTGTTGCTGTATAGTATCAACCAAGTCAAGCTATCCAGACTCCTCTGAGTGTCTTTGCGGGACTTTATCCCTTCAAGTTGGCACAAAATTTGAGATCTGTAGGGTGTTCTGTTGATATTTTGTTTCCTTTTTCCTCCAAAAGCCATTTTCCAGGTTGTATATTTGTGTTTGTGTGTTAAAACTAAAGACATCTGTTGAAAATGTTTCATTTGAAATGGTTTTTGTGTTTATCTTTTCGTGGGTAAGGAAATGTTTTGTTTTCCTTTACTGTTTGTTTTGCTTCATCTGGGGAAGACCAAGCCGTCCCCCTCGCCACAATGCTTTAGGACAGAGACGAGATCACTACGAGGGTTTTGTTTAACAGTGCACTACATCTGCCAGTAGACGACTTTTACTTCCTCTCCGGGTAGCGGAGAAACTGTCTTTCCTCAACTGAAATGTCAAATGAACACAGTCCTTAAATAAGAACATGAATTTGACCTTTACCGGATGTCTTTATTCTTTAACATTCTTCAAAGATACACACTTGAAAAAGTTAAGACTTACTGATTCCCAGCGTGGATGGTCTATCGTCCATTGTTCCCGAGCTGCCAGAGGCTTTCTTATGTGAACAAAATGACTATTTATGTCATAATGGAGCACAATTATTTATTCACCTAGCAGAGCAGAGGAAATAATTTTTAAACTAAAAACACAAAATGGGTTGTTTCTACCACAAACTTCCCACAAAATCAGGAATCTTACTTCGTAAGTACAACCAGACCCTTACTCCATTCTCTGCCCAGCAGAAAAATTACATGGCTTTTAGTTTTAATGGCCTTCTAGGCTTGCCGCCAAAAGAAGTTCCAAAAAAACTCTTCTGGTCCCAATTTGCCCTCTCAGCCCAGTTCTTTTGTAAGCGGGGAGGAGAGGCGCTGGAGAGCATCCAGGGCTGTGCTCTATGAAGCCGGAGGCCAAAGAACCACTGCACACAATTGAGAGGAGAGGAAAAGGAGCCCCAGGATCAGGTGGGTCAGACTGAGACAGGGTGGGTTTCAGGACAGTGGGCACGGCTCAACTGATGGAGTGTCTTGTCAGGTACAAGCATTATTACTGTGGCACAGGTGGACCCATCCCTGCCGAGGTGGGGCTGGAGGAGCGCCTGGGGGAGTGCATCTACAGATGCTGCTGAAAGCCCGGTGCCGCTGCATTCTCATCTGTTTCCGTCTTCAGTAAACAAACACGGCTTTTTTTCTCTTTAAAGATTTGGATTTTTATCTGAACGTTTCACATCCCAGTCCTGGGCTGTTCCTGATTTCAAAGCAGAGAACACTTTTCTAATCCTTCACAGACATCTCCAGCTTTAGGGATTTCAGGAGAAGAACCTAAGAATATTCAAGGCAAGGCCACAGGGAAATTTGAGAGTAATATCCATCCTTGCCTGGCTAGACCTTGTCCTCTCCATTAGCTCAGATTCTCACTCTTACGATAAGGAAGGACACGTACGGGTTGCCCCAGTGATAAATGCATGTACGTAGGTTTTACTCACCAAAGCACTGTATTCCGTTTGATTCTCTTCCTTCGTTATTCAACAACTGTTTATGTGCTGTTGGGGCACAGTGAAAGATTCAAGGTTGAATTCTGTTTAGTACGTGGCCTCAAAGAGCTTAGAGTTACCCAGAGAGATCAGAAGATGGCACAAAGCACAGGAGAAGCCATCACGCTTTGTCCAAAGTGGTGAGGGCCACGAGGAAGGCACCAGAAGGGCAGTGGCTCTTCAGAGCAGGGGGAGGTTGCTTTGGCTGTGGTGACCAGAGATGGTTTCAAGGCGGATCCTGCACCTGGGCAGGCCTGGAGGGATCCCTGGGTTGAGACATGCAAAGACCGAGGGTGGGCATTCCAGTTTAAGTGGAGGAAACGTGGAGAACCATTTTCTCTTTGCTTCCTCCGGTCAGGCCGCTTCCTGAGGGAGCTGAAAAATGCCTCGGCAGTGTTGGTAGCTGTGCTCCAGGCACTTGCTTCTCCCCACAGCCAGCCGGGTTAAAAAAATTTTAACGCTGACAGAAATAGACAAAAATAAAACAAAAGCTTAACATGGTCTGGATTTGAGGAACTTAAAAAAATATATTTAAAACAGAGAGGGGAATGCCCTGTAATATCAGTGCATGACTGGCCTGGTTCTAAATCGTGCCTGGATGCTCTCTGGGCCCCACCTTGGAGTTGCTGGGATGTTCTGTGTGTCAGAGAGATTCTCAGACACAGTGGGAGGACTAGAGCTCTGCCCAGGAAGCCTCTGGAGATGGAGCTTGTGTGAAGGTTATCAAAATAAAAGATGATTCCCGAGAAACAGAAACCTGCGAACTCTGTGACAGACTCACACCTCAGGTTTCATATGAACGGATCTGAACCTGTGACTGGAATGTTATCACAGTTATTTAAGGTCCAAGAGTGTGGCAAGTTTTCCTCCTAACCATATCATTATCATTGAAATGTAAGAGAAAGAAAACTGAGAAATGACATCCTTCTGAATAAGTGCCAGAGAGCCAAAATGTAAGTTCAAACGCCAGCATTTCCGAACCTTCCACATACGAGACAACACAGTTAAATCATGTTTATTACAGGCATAAAATAAAAATTAGTATAAAATATTAAATGTTTACGAGCACAGACTCTGCTTTTAACAATTTCCAATTTAGATGGCGTGATTTAGCAATCAACATTATCTCATAATTACTCTCCTTGACACGTTAAGTTTGCTGTTTCACCTTCAGGCATTTAATGGCAACAGACAATGGCATCTTTAGTCAAATTTGAAATATTAGCTCTATGGTTAAGAAAACTCTTCCCAGAGGCCTTTCCTTCTCTGTTGCCTAGACTTTAAAAGATGCAGGTTCAAACACCTGGAGGGGTGGCAGTGGGCAGAGAGTGCCACTCCATTTCATGGCACATACAGCAGCTACATTCTGGAATTTCTGTCTTCAGCTGAACTTGGGAAAGAGCAGTTCAGGGAAAGGCAGCATTTTTGATGGAGAGGGTTGTGAAGGTTGCAGAGGCCCTTAGTGTAGGCTTCCCAGTGCATGGGAGCAGCTGGTAGCTCACATTTATGTTATATCTGTAGCCTTGCGACAGCTTTCATTCAGTCAGGTCAGGTGGAGCAGGGGAGTGGGGTGTCTCCCTCAGGCCATATTAGGGGGCTCCATTAACTCCCCCCGTTTCTGAGACTATGCGGCCCTCGGAAAATCTTCTTAGGTTACAGTATCTCGCTAAAGCAGTATGGACAGTAAAGAGGTTCATAGAAATCCAAATGCAAAATCTGGTCAATGGGCTTGAGCAACGTAGGCCTCTGAGATGGAGTAGTTAGAGCTGCAGTGGCCCAGGGCAGGGGTTTGCACCTGACTGGCATGAGTAGGGTGTCCACCCTTTGGGGAAGGTAGCTGCCTCATGAAGGATGTCAAGGTGGGGAAAGAAGGGCATCTTCATGATGGAGGGGGGTGAGGAGGGTGCAGAGGGGTGCTGATGAAGAGTGTCAGAGCCTGTGAGAGTGAGCAGGACATTCATGTCAGGCTCTGATTAAATAAATGCTTATGTTAAGGATAATGGAAGCTAGGTTTCTCATTGCCTGAGAAAGGAGTTACAATTATGGAAAAGAAGAAAGCTAAAACTCTGCAAGTGTTGGTATGAACACACGGTTTTCAACATATATAGATAGATAAAGAAACAAATATTAGTGTAAATGTGTGTGTGTATATGTGCATATGTTCCCTGGATCGGTCCGCCAAAAGGACCTGGGAGCAGGCTCATCTCAATAGCACTGAGCACATCTAGCACCCGATATTGGTTTCTAAATACCATCCTTCTCTAGAAGAGACAAGGGCTCCTTAGAAAAATGGCTGATTCCATGCCTGGCACAAAGAAAAAACAAAATGAGCTTGGAATTTCTTTTTTGTGCCCCAAAGTAAGAAAGTGCTTAAAGAATGGTGAAAACATGCCAAAAGGACACAGTAACCAGATTGAAGGGGCTCTCCCTGGCCAAATCTGGTACAATTTGAGGATCAAATTAAGTAATTTTAGTAATGAATTCTAACCCATTGAATCAAATAGGAAACCATGAGTCCACACTGATGCGAATGAATAAATTGGAAGTATGATGAGGAATGCGACGTAAAGTCTCAAAACGCCGCCCCACAAAATGCTTACTAATTACAGCTGGAGAAAGAGGACTTCTACCGCGGACAAGCCTGGCAGACCCCACTTAGTCATAGGATCTAAGTAAGCAACAATCCTGTAATGGGACACACTGAGATTGTACGCCACCTGATAAGCTCAAAGAGAAGAACACAGCATCATGTCTGTGGTATTCCTGCCACGGATGTGTATCGTGAATCTAATAGTGAGGAAATAGCAAACCCAAATGAAGAGAAATTCCACAAAATATCTGGCCTGTAATCTCTAACACGTCAAGGTCATGATAATCAAGGGAAGACCAAAGAGATTAAAGAGAAATGACAACTGAGCTTAACATGTGATTCTGAGCTGGGTCCTTTTGCTATGAAAACATTATTGAGACAATTAGAAAACCTTGAATGCCATCTGAGGGTCAGATGGTAGTAGTGTATCAATGTTAATATCCTGATTTTTGGGTTGAATTTTATTTATGTTGGAGAACATCCCTGGTTGTAGGAATGCATGATACATGCTAAATATTTGGGAATGTTGGGGGCATCACATAGGCAACTTTTTCTGAAATGGTTCATAAAAAGAGTTTTTTGTACCATACTTGCAATTTTTCTGTAAGTTTCAATTTTTTTTTAAAAAAGCAATTAATTCCTTCTCTCTTCGATGAATGTTGACTCGTAATGAAATTCGCCGTGGTTAACCTCATTAGGATTTCCGCAAGTCGGCGTTCTCAAATACACTTGTTGATGAAAAGATGGAGTTTGGAAACATTAGGCATGGTTGACTGTACAAAGATTCAATTTTTTCTTATTGCTACAAATAGATACTTAATTTTCTTTGTTAGTCTTATATTTGTTTATTAGGGATCGATACATTGCAGAAGTTTTCAAGCAATTGGTTATATCCAAATGAATGCATCATATCACACTGAATATAATTCTTCAGTAAACGCATCAACATGATCTTTTTTGAAAAACGATATACTAATGATGCAAGTTATTTACACTGTTATGAATGGGCCTATCATCTTGATTTATAGAACTTCCAGTATAAATTCTCCTGGTTCATGGAACTCATGTACATGAGCCTCTGAGCCTGGTATGCCCAATAAGGAGTAACTTTTTGGCAAGTAATTTTTTAGCCATTTACTGTTGTCGTCTTTTTTTTTTTTCTTGAGGAAGATTAGCCCTGAGCTAACATCTCCTGTCAATCCTCTTTTTTGCTGAGGAAGACTGGCCCTGAGCTAACATCCATGCCCATCTTCCTCTACTTTATATGTCTACCATGCCTACCACAGCATGGCTTGCCAAGCGGTGCCATGTCCTCACTCGGGATCCGAACCAGCCAACCTGGAGCCGCTGAAGTGGAACATGTGCACTCAACCGCTGTGCCACTGGGCCGGCCCCATACTATCTTCTTCTTGATCTAAACCATTTAATCTAAATTTCTCTTAAAACTACATTATAGATTATCTCCTGAAGAAAATCTTTGGGTCACCTACCTCTTGGAATTTTTCCACACTACTATCGTGTTATATAATCATTTTCTTACTCTATAAGAAAGTAAAAGCAGTGTATTTGTATGAATAATTAATGAAGTAACATCTTTTTCAAGTGGGACAATTTCTTTTATTTCTTTGGTATGTTTGCATTATTTCTCAGTACCTTGTATGTACTCACTTTATGTTCTCAGTGAACTTAATAGTTTTTAATACTAATAATTTCTCTTTTTTTTAAAGATTGGCACCTGAGCTAACAACTGTTGCCAATCTTCTTTTTTTTCTCCCCAAATCCCCCCAGTACATAGTTGTATATTTTAGTTGTAGGTCCTTCTAGTTGTGGCACGTGGGATGCCGCCTCAACGTCGCCTGACAAGCAGTGCCATGTTGGTGCCCAGGATCCGAACCAGCGAAACCCTGGGCCGCCGAAGTGGAGTGCATGAACTTAACTACTCGGCCATGGGGCCGGCCCCTAATAATTTCATTTTATTAAACATTTTTAAGTATGCATACAAAGGATCATATTATATACATATTTCTGAATCTTGCTTTTCAAACTCAACAAAACCTCATGGAAATCCCTCCAAAACAACTGGTATAACGTTAATTCATTTTAAAGTGCCACATAGTATTTCATACTGTGGGTGTGCCATAATTTATTCAATCTTCCTCCTACTGACTGGGGTTTGTTTAATTTCCTTTTTTTCTTTTTGCTAAATAGTGCACAAATAAATATCTTCTTATGTTTGTCCTTCTGTCCCTCTGCTTTTATTTCTGTGGATTAGATTCCTAGGAGTGGGATAGATGTTTCCAGAAAGCATCTTTAAAAAGCTGAAACAATTGACAGTGTGGGCATATCTTTTTATTTCATCCTTAACAGTATTAAGAACTGATATTGAGTTATTTGAACTTTTTTCTAGTCCAATGGCTGTAAAGTGATTCACTCACTCATTTAACAAATATTTATTGAGCACCTGCTACATACCAGGCACTGTTGTTGGCAGCTGTATACAGCTGTGAACAAAGCAAGTCAAGTCCCCGTGCTCATGGAGCTTCCATTCTAGAGAGGGAGGCAGACAACCGGCAGGGAAATACATGATGCGTCAGAGGGGACCTGAAGAGAAGGGGACAGGAGTGACAGAGGCGGTGGAGCAGCCAGTGCTATTTGAGACAGCATGCTCAGGAAAGAGGTCTTAGAGGTGGCATTTGAGCAGACACTTGAAGAAAATATGGAATTTGGTCATAGGAAGAGGAGTCAGCCGGTGAAGTGTCTGGGGCTGCTGCATGTTTGGTGTGGTTTATGGGAGGAACAGCAAGAGGCCAGTGCGGCTGGCGGCCGTCTGCAGCGCTCTACACCTCAGGACTCCCTGGAAGCCACCTGCCGAGGTAACGCCGCTCAAACTCACCTAGGGTGGTGCCACTGGGTGTCCTGCACGCTGCCTCCTGCCGCACACGGCAGGAGCGCTCGGAGAACACACTGGAATCAGGGAGAAAGACCCCTTCCTGCCCTGGTTTCCCTCCAGTGTATCTACTGGGAAAGCTGGCTCCTAATTACATTAAAATATTTTTTGTAATACTTTTTGTAATATTTTACATTATAAATATTTTTTCTAAAATTCTGCATTATAAACATTTTTTCCAAAATTACCACTTGTCTACTGACTTTGTAGAGAGCCCAGGCTGTCTTCTAAGAGTTTAAAAAGAATCTAGTAATATGTCTTTTTTAAAAAAAAATCTATAACTTCTGTTTCCAGTGGTACTTAAGGCTTTTTCAGCTCCTGCATGGTATGTGCACACCCCTAGATTTTCTTTTTTGCATTTAAATATTCAGTCCATCTAGATTATATTTTTAATGTGATGTAAATAAGGATCTGATTACATTTTCTCTCAGACAGCCATTGTACTAACACTATTTATTAAATAATCCATCTTTTTCCCACCGAAATGAAACTTTGTCATCTATTATATTTTTCTGTTTGCTGAGATCTAATTTGGGATTCTCTGTTGGGTTCCACTGATCTATTTGTCTGGCCTGATTGCAGAGCTTTATCACGACCTGTTATTTTGTAAGGTAGGTGTACTCACTGTTCTTTTCCATACCTTTCTTAGCTATTCTGGGGGCATTCATTCTTCTATATAAGCTTTCATAGCATTCCATCTGATCTGGAAATAACTCATTGAGATTTTAATTAGAATTAGATTACTTTTATATATTAATTAAAGAGAATTCACTTTTTATGATACTAAGTCTTCCAATCCAAGAAGAATATTTGTTCAGATCTTGTTTTATATCATTCAATAAGAGTTTTTGGTTTTCTCCTTTCAGAGTCTGCTCTGTTTGTTAAATTCACTTCTAAGTATTTATGGCTTTTGTTCTCGTTGTGAATGAACTACATTTTCCAGTTTCTACTTCTAGGTGGTTGTGTCAGTGTCCTGGCAGGAGACACATGGTGTACTCACTGAGGGACTGAGAAGAGTTTAAAAATCAAATATCTCTAAAGGCTTGGGCATGAATAAGGACCATCAGCAAGGAGTGGAGAAGCATGCCGGGGTGAAGGAAAGCGGAGCAGCAAGGATGACAGGGGGTAGTTCGCAGACTGTGGGGAGGAGGCAGTGGCTCCAGGAGAGGATGCTGGCAAGGAGCCTATGACAGAGGAGGCCGTCCACGCCCGTCCACGGTCCGGCAGAGAGGGAGAGACCCACCTCTCCCTCCTCCCGCCAGCACTTGCCACGGGCTGAACCCAGATGGAAGCCAGAGGGCGAGGGCCCCCATGTGGGTCAGGAGAGCAGGGCGAGAAAGGGGTGGTGGATGGGGAAGGCAAATAGAGAGCATCTAGCGCAATGCTTGAATTTAGAATAGAGGAAAGCTGTTGAATTCTATGCCTTCATCTTGCACTAGGCTACTTTACGTATTATTAATTCGACTAACTTTAAGAAATTAGATCCCTTTGGGTTTTCTGGGTATACAATTGTGTCTGTATTAAAAACAGGTAATTCTCTCTCTTCTTTTCCAATGGTTATACCAATTATTTCATTTTCCTGTGGTATTAGTTCGCTAGGGTTGCTGTAACAAAGTCTCATAAAATGAGTGGCTGAAACAGCAGAAATGTATTGTCTCCCAGTTCTGGGAGCTAGAAGTCTCAGGTCAAGGTGTTGGCAGGCTTGGTTCCTTCTCAGGATGTGAGGGAGAGTCTGTTCCAGGCCCCTCTCCTAGTTTCTGGTGTTTTTCTGGCAATCTTAGGTGTTCCTTGGCTTGTAGAAGCATCACCCCGATCTCTCTTCATCTTCACATGGCGTTCTCCCTGTGTGCATGTCTGTGTCCAAATTTCCTCTTTTTATAAGGACATCAGTCATATTGGATTAAGGCCCCTGCTCATAAGCTCACCTTGACTTGATTATCTGCAAAGACCCTATTCCCAAATAAGGTCATCCTTACCGATACTGGGGGTTAGGACTGCAACATCTTGTCGGGGAGACAAACAATTCGACCCACAATGCCTGTCGTATTGCTTTTGCTAAAACCTTTAAGACAATGCTTAATGATAACAGCAATGGCAGGCATCACTGTCTGATTTCTAATTTAATTGAAATTGTTTGAAATTTTCTTCTTATAGGATGTATTTGCTATTTATTTTTGCTAATAGTCTTTATTAAATAATTTAGTAAATAATAGTTTAGTAAACAAGAAAATAATATAGTTATTAAATTATTCCTTTTCTTTACATTTTACTTAAAATTTTTATTAGGAATGAAATTACTATTACATTTTGTCAAATGCCTTTCTAGCATCTGTTGATTCGATCAGATGTTTTACTGCTTTAATCTACCCATGTAATGGATGATGTTGACAATTGTGGAGTTGTTGAATCTCTCTTGCTTTCCCACAAAAGCCCTTTGTGATAAAAATTTATTATTCTTTTGATACATTGATAGATTCTATTTGCTGACATTTATTTAGAATTTTTACATTGATTTTCATAAGTTAAATCTGACTATAATTGTCCTTTTTGGCAATTCTTTATCAGATTTTGGTATTAAAGGTATGCGAATTTCATAAATTTAATTGGGACGATTTCTTTCTTTATCTCTGGCCTAGAATAGTTTGCATTATATTAACTTATCTGATTTTTAGAAGTTAGATAAAACTCCGCTGTGAACCCACCTTGGTCTGTATGTTTCTTAGTGGCACATCTTCAAGCAGCTTTACAATTTCTTCTATGGCAATTGGTCTGTTCAAGATTTCCACTTTTTATTGAGTCAGTTTAGATAATTTACAGTTAATTTTTTTCCTGTACATTTTCAAAGTATTTGCCATAGTATTAACATGTAATATTCTGCCATATTTTTTTTCAATTTCTCGTAGAATTTCTCATCTTTTTCTCTTTTTTCCTCTCTCACTCTCTTTTCCTTAATCAAACTTGAAAGGAATTTTTCTTTTTTAGTGTTCTTTCCAAAGAAACAGCTTTTGGATTAATTCATCTTTCTACTGTCTTTGATGCTATAATTTTCTTTTTCATTAATTTTATCTTTTAAATTAATAAATTCCCACTGTCTAGCTTCTTTTCACTTATTTTATAGTTCCTTTTCTAATATCTGGTTTCTTTATTTTTATTATTTTATCTTTTTATTTTTTCTTTAATTTTCATCTTTGATAGCTAAATATTTAAATCTACAGATTTTCTTTACAGCTTTTAGTTGTGTACTATAGGTCTTTAGAATAGAGTGTTCTCTTCATGATTTTCTAAGTGCTTTGCTCTTTCTCTTCAATTTGCTGTTTGATCTAATGATTAACTAGGACTATGGTTGTTAATTTACAAGATTTTTAGCCAATGTTTGATTGCTTTTAATTTTTTTTAATTTGACATAATAATATAGCCTTTAAATATCTACTTTTTTTATCCTTCTGTGTACATGCTTACTGCTGATTTTTCACTATTGTTTCCTCTTTCTCCTTTTGAAACTTTTCTTGTTTAGTCAAGTAGCTATTAGTGTCACTCTCCCCTAGCTAACGTAGAATGTTAACTAAACATTTCTGTTCAGTTAATGATTATTGGACTTTCCCAAGGACTCTTAAACAGAAACATGTTTCTAAATCATTATTTTAAATCAAGATACTAAGTACTTCCCACCAGGATGCACAATTTTCCCTTTTCTTCTACTTTATCCTAAGAAGATGAAACCATTTTCAAGATGTTCTTCGTTATTCTTAAAATTTTATTTTGGTAAATTCCGGCGTTGATTTATTAAATTAAAAAAATTAACAAACATAAAACTAAAAAGGAAATTGGGATTGTGATAGAAAGTGTGTTAAGTAGATTTTGAGGAGTAGCAGCATTTTTACCACTTTGACTTTCCTGATTCGAAAACATGCTCTTTCTCTATTCGGGTGTGATTTAAATTCTCTGTCAATTTTTTCACACCAGTTACATGTATATCAGATTTATTCCCCAAATTTTGTACTTTTAATTGCCATTGTGAATGGGATGTCTGTTTCCATTATATTTTCTAGCTGGTTATCATTGTAATAAAGGAAAGCATCTGAATTTTTCATATTTATCTTGTATCTATTTAGAAAATTGCCAGAATATAAAATTTAAAAGTTGGCTCTAGTAGTTATTCATCTGATTCTCCTGGATTTTCTAGGTAAACAATCATATACTCTATTAATAATATGGTTTCCAGTACTTATGTCTTTAATTTCCTTTTCCTTGTCCTATTGCACCAGCCAGATGTCCCATGTAGTGTGGAACTGCGATACTTAGAGAAGACATTCTTTTTTATTCTTAACCTTAGTCCAAATATCTTTATTTAAATATCTTTAAACATTAATTTTTGTATTCTAATATATATTCTATGTTATTTTTAAAGTTTTATTTTATAGCTATTTTCTGAGTTGTTTCTTTTTATTTAAATCCAGAATAAATCTGGAATTTTGTAGATGTCTTGATATCTTCTGAGATGATCATGAGATTTTCTTTCTTAATCTTCCAATGTAATGATTTACATTAATTTCTTTCTTAAGAGTGAAAGGTCGGAGCCAGACTGGTGGCACAGCGGTTAAGTTCACATATTCAGCTTTGGCAGCCGGGGTTTGCCGGTTCTGATCCCGGGTGCGGACATGGCATCGCTTGGCAAGCCATGCTGTGGTAGGAGTCCAACAGATAAAGGAGAGGAAGATGGGCACGGATGTTAGCTCAGGGCCAGTCTTCCTCAGCAAAAAGAGGAGAATTGGCGGCAGATGTTAGTTCAGGGCTAGTCTTCCTCAAAAAAAAAAAAAAGAAGAGTGAATGGTCTTTGCATTCTTAGTCCCTATATACCCTATAGAAATTGATTTGCTAATATTTTCTTTTGGACTTTTGCATTTTTGTTTTTGAGACAGTGACCTATAGCTTTCCTATTTGGAGCTGCCCTTGTCTGATTTTGATATCAGGGATACGTTAGTCATTTAAAATATGTCTGAAAGATACTCCAAATGCGTTTTTGCAAGAAATATGAACTACGTCTTAATTCTATTGAAAAGTGTCAGTCATGCTAATAAATTCTTGAAAAGAAAGGATTCCACGGTCCTCCAGGTCTGGGAAGTGTATGCCCCTGTTAGAGAGTCACAATACACCCGGTGCAAAGGCTCTGAAAATTCCTGCTGGGAAGAAACTTATTTCTTTAACCCAGCCTTTCCAAAAGTAATTTGAGCACAGAAGACTTTTTTTCTTTCTTTTTTGAAGCTTACCTGTGAAAACATCCCACAGGATATCTTTAAAGAGGTACCAGTTTGGGGAATGCCGCTTTAAGCACAAAAATGTTTCTTGCAAATCATTTACAATAGCAGAGATAAGGAAACAATCTAAACAATAAGGGAATGTTGAGGTAAATTATAGTAGAATGGAACATTATGCAGTCATAAACTGCTGTGTGCAAAGATTTTATAAAGGCACGAAATGCGTTCATTTTGATGTTAAGTGAAAAATCAGGAAAAAAAAATATACTGTGTGATCACACGTACATTAAAACTAAACAAAGAAATGAAAACAGAGAAAATGATTAGGAATAAATCGGCCAAGATTCAAATAGTCATCTTGGGTGGTGATGTTTTTCTTTTCCTTCTTTGTTTCTATAAGTATGTATTGCTTCCATATTTTGGGGGAAATGGCAATACCAAAATAATAGAAACCCGCAATTTCTACCCAAAGGGAGCATGGAGGTGGGAGTTCGCTGCAGAAGGAGGAAGGTCAGAAGGTGGTGGGTGCCAGGGCCTCTGCCTCATCTGTGTTCTGCCTCCTGCCTGTGGCAGGCGTTTTAGGGCTGCCCACGCTCCCGGGGCAGCTGTCAGTGTGGGCAGCCTCTCCCACACCAGGTTCGAACTTAGCAGAATGGGCTGCTGCAGCCCGTATTTCACCCTCCTCCACTCTACTCCTTTTCCATCCTGTCCTCGTACTAACTATATATGACTCTCTTTCCCATTTGACCATAGGCTTCTCCAAGGATGGGAATGGTGTCTGATGGACCTCTGAGTTCCCTCTGGCAATTAGCACAAGGCTTTATGCATGATACATGTCAACAAATGTTTATTCACATTCTAAAATAACATAAGTGGTGTAATTCTCTTTAGACACCCCCCCCCCCCCCGCCCAAATCAACCTGGCTCAGCATAGAGGAGTCGAGAAGGAAGCAGAAGGATTCCCTAGCTCCAGGAAGAAGAACAAGCGTTAGGGGGACAATAAGCTCTATAGCGTCACTGAGGCCACTTCAGATTCTCTCCCTCAAAACTCAGTTTCTCCATTCTTGGACCTTGGACCCCACATCCTCAAAGTAGGGACTTTCTATTCTGCGTAGTGGAATTTTAATTGATTACGTATGACTATCACCCAATTTCAGAGTAACAATGAAATTTCATATATTGGACAACACCCAGTAAGGGACATCTTTTTTCATTACAGAGATAGAGAATTGGGATATGCATTGACAGCTCCAACTCTTGACATATTTGTTAATGGTATTCTGATCCTAACTAATTACACAAAGATTTACACAATTCTTGACCTCTTCTAACACAGAGAACATTTTACTATGCAATTTTTGAGGGTGAAAGATATAGAAACTCCTATAAGGGCTAAATCCACACAAAAAAGGTCACGTGCCAATTTCTCTAGGAGGAATCTCTTTCCTGCCTTCAAAAATAATATGAACAATCCAGAATCTATTCAGCCACTACCTCACTCCATGGTATTTGTTTTCTTCCCTGTCAGATAAGACAAAGCCTAGCTTCCCAAAGATTTTAACATGGTTTTCACAAGCAACGACTCCTTAATACCAAGAATGGCTGGATCGTGAAAGCTTTCAGGGACTGAGCTCTTCCTCTGGGCCAGGCACCGGGTGAGTGCTCACTCATTTCATCCTCAGAACCCCATGGTGACGGGTTCTGCTATTGCAGGTGAGCAAACTGAAGCCGAGGGAGGTAAGTCACTACACAAGATGACGTGGCTAGTAAGTTCGCAGAAGATCAGAGGCTCAGGCACAGGTCTAACTTTCTCCAAAGCCAAGCCATTTGTTTGTAACTGCTACATGGGAAAATTGGAATTAGCATATGGAATAGACAATACTCGTACAGTCTGGCGATGACAGCAGGAAAACTCCAATTGGCTAACCCCTCCCTAAGCAGCGCTTAACGTGCAGCAGGCACTGATCTAAGCGCAGGTCAGATGCGAATTCAATCCATTCTCAGAATGGCTCGAGGAGGTAGGGACCATTATTGTCTCCAGCTTGTAGGTGAAGCAGTGGCACTGATAAATTAAACAACTTGCCCGAGGCCGTTCCCCTGGCAGCAGCAGGGCAGGGCTTGGACCCCACGGAGTCGGGCTCCGGCTCTGGGGAAGAAGCCGCTACTCTATCCTGCACGAGGACCACAGAAGCTCTGGGATTCTCTTCCCGGCTGTCAGACATCTCCATTAAAACCGGTTAGTCTAACACTTGCTCTGCCATCATCAGCTTGAAGAGATTTTGGATTATCTTTAGAAATCGACGAGACATGTTTGTTCTGGGCCAGTCAAGGTATCCCAGACTGCTTTCAACTGAATGCATATTTTCAGGCATCCTTGGGAGAAAAGAAGTGGGAAAAATCTGTCTATTAACTCAGTATTTGTTAAATCCACATGTCACTTTGGTGTAAATTGGGCTTTGGACTGACTTATCAGTTTAATGAAACATCTATATCTGTGTATATGTGAAGTGACCTTCCTTCAGATTTTCCTGAATCCAGCAAACAATAAGAGTGTGGGGAGGAGAAAGAAAGTTCTGTATTTCACATCTCCACATTTTGGGGCACCAGCTGCTTTAGAACCACATTAGCGATACTTGTGAAGTACTATTTTCCCAAGAGATTATTATCATCAGAAGAGTGTCTCAAGTTAACATTTTCCAAGAGCTTCCATCCCCTTCATATTTATTATTTGGCTTCAAATTGCCCCAGTCAATGAAATTGCCATTGTTGGTTCGCACCTTTCAGAAAATTTGTGTGCATTAAACACTTTGGCAATATTTATTTATTCTGCCATCTGTCTCACTATCTACACATTCTCAATAGTCTGGCCTAGAAAGTGCCCAAAATCACCTGAGCATCGTGAAATTAGTCCATGGCTGTCAGAGGGACGCATGGAGAACACAGCTGCTGTCCTGCTGCCTGATTTAATGAGGTTCCAGAAGTATGTGGACAAGGATGCTTTCCCTTGGTTACCATGGAAACAGGACGGGTGCTCAGAGCAGGTGTCAGCAGCATGGAAATCAAGATGAGTCAGCTGATGGCTCATCCTCTGGGGGAGGCGTTGACCCAGCCGTGGTGGCTCCAGTTTGCACATAATCGCACCTTCCTATTCCTTCCTTTGGACGAACTCGAGGACAGAGACCCGAACTCCACCTAGACTTTATTCTGAACAGATTGTGTTACCACATAAGCTTTCTAAGTCTAAAAGGACTTGCACTTTGAAAATCTCAAAATTAGAAATGCCGAGAGTACTTCTGTTCTTTCGAATCCTAATTAATTGGTGATCTCTTGTTTTATTTGAAAAGAAATAAGCAAAACACGATCCACCCCCACACCTCCCTTCCTCCAACGGGGGTTTATTTGACTTTATTCAAAGTCAAACTCGCCTTAGGAGGAAACTTTTTGTTTCAATGAACATAATAGGATATCCAGTGCTCCTGGCTAAACTCACCACTTCTGGGGTCACAGGCTTTTTACACAAAGCTGGTTTTCACCCTAAAGTATGTTGTCATAAACTACAACCTTTACGAGTCACTTCCCAGATGCCATAACGCTTGTAAAGAATACAAAACCTGCATATAAAATAATTCTCTACAATTCCTTCTATATTTATGGAATAGTTTTCAGGTGATAAGGTATGAATGAGAATAGGGCTAACTGAACTGAAATATGACTGGAGAACTAAGAAAAGACTTGAACGCTATTCTTCAGAAAGTTCCAATTTGGCACCAGAAACCTAAGGCACAATAATCTTTGGTAAACATAAATCTCTCCAACTTTTGAAAAAGAAGGAATCTTTAACTTCTCGGCTTCATCTTCTTAAGATTTTTCTCCATCTTTGTACAGGGTCAAACACAATTCATTAGCCAATTAGCTCAGAGAAAATAAGGCAGCGTATATGCTGTACCATGTAGAAAAAGAGCAAAGTGTTCAATTTTTCTGCTTTTTGGCTGAACTGACAGATATTCTTTGTTCTCTAGGAATGTGATGATTTAGGCCAAAATTCTGCTTCCTGAATAATTCAGATAATTGCCTCAATCTCACACTTTACTGAAGTTGGAGAGATTTGACTTCAAAAGGCAGGTGATCAAATTGAAATCATGTTTTGGCAAACCTTATTTTAAGCTCTTTTTGAAAGAAAAAAGATAGATATTTACTGCTTAATTAAACATTTGCATGTATTTTGAAAACATAGATGAGCCACACAAATGCTGAGCCGTATTAGTCTAATGTTGAGTGGTGAGCAGTGAAAGCTCTTTTGAAATGGAGTGGAGGGTGTGTTTGATATACGAGACTTTGTTCCATATGAATCATCCAATCAGATGTTTTTGTCAAGCACATGTTACAGTTCAGATGTTCAGGGGCACAAAGTTTTCATCCTGGCCCTCAGGAGTTGTGTGCACAAAGTGATGCTTGTTACGCGGCTCTGTAGCTGTCAGCCTCTGTCACATCACTCAGGGCCGTTGTCCTGTGCTGTAAACAGAAAAGAGAAGTCTGAAGGCTAGACTTACACTAAGCATTTCTTGGAGTGTTATTGACATAGGAACACCTAATGTGCATATAAAACAAAAGTTACCGCATGAAAAGAAACTAAACAAAAAGATTTAATTTAAAGAAATGGTATTGTTGTCAGCCTTGCCTCCGGTAGGAGAATCAGAGCTTCACTTTGGGACCACGAGGTGATTTTTCACTCATTTTGTGGACAGTGTCTCAAGCCCTTGGGAACTGCTGCTAACTCAGAACCGTGGGTTGACACATGAGTTCTTTGCTGGTGGGGTCCATCGTTTAGCCTGAGTGGTTTGCACACCTTGTCCTGAGGGACCCACATGTCGGTTTGCTGATGGCCATGTGTCCCTGAGCTGCAGAGCAGAAGGAAACCAGAGAGGTGAGGCAAAGGGAGTCTGTCATCCTCCCCACTAGCACAGGCCCCACCACAGATAGACCAACTCTGTGCCATGACCCTGCCTGGCCCTGGGCTGCTCCCCGGTGGTGTCACACCCCCAGCAGGTTGGAGCCTGTTCTTGGTGGTGGCTAACCTCAGCTGGGCCTCAACACTGGTCCTGAAGCCCATGGCCTTTTTTAGGGTGGCTCCTTCTC
This sequence comes from Equus asinus, assembly GCF_041296235.1. Taxonomy (NCBI): domain Eukaryota; kingdom Metazoa; phylum Chordata; class Mammalia; order Perissodactyla; family Equidae; genus Equus; species Equus asinus. The sequence goes on along the minus strand of NC_091791.1, from coordinate 7,667,743 downwards.
CACCTCTCAGAGAAGACCACTTTGAATTTCCGCCCCCTCCTCAAACATGTGCTCAACTGTTCCGAGGTGGCCTCTCCTCCCGGCAGACCATCTCTGTTTCCTCACAGAGAAAACAGAAGCCCTCAGGCAGGAACATGACCAACCCTACAGACCGACCTGACTTCACCCATCCTCTCCTCATTTTCTCCTGTTTTAGTAATAATATCAACAACAACTACTGCTTATATGGTGCTTACCATGAAGTATCGACATGTGTTACTTTGCTGCTCCTCATAATACCCCCATGATGTGGGTGCTAGTGTCATCTCCATTTTACAGGTGAAGAAACTGAGGTAAAGAGAGATTAAGACACTTGCCTGGGGCCACACATTTAGCATGTGGCAGAGCCAGAACGTGACCACTGTTTAACCATTATGCTAAGATGGAGATCAGCTGTTTTTCTCAGGCCGGTTCCTCGCACGGGCTCTGGGTTCTATCCCATCCTGCTTTCTGAGGGACTCATTCTAAGCTCTATCTCTGCCCCCTCCTGGATCGTCAGCCTCTCCCTTCCTATTGGCCCCTTCCCGTCAACAGTTAAACACACTCAAGTTCCCTTTGATCTACCCATCTTTGAGAAATCCTGGATCCTTCTTCTGTGTGTTGTCTTCTGTCTTCTCCTCTCCCTTCCTCCCTCCCTCTCTTCTTCCCCTCTCTCTCTCTCTCCCCTATCCTCATCTTCACAACGAAGCTTTATACAAAAGTCACCACACTCATGGGCTCCATTTCCTCCTCTCCCACTTAGCCCACAGCAATCTGGCTTCTGCCCCATCCTCCTAGAGGAATGTCCCTCAGGTTGCCAGTGACCTCCATTGTGTTGTTTCAGTCTTTATCATGGCACATAATTGGCTTTAAATAAATGTTTGTGGAAAATAAATGAACAAGTGGATAAACAAATAAATGAATATATAAAATCTTATTTTAAAAACTCAGTTTATTATCCCTACTCTGTTCTTCATCCACCTAACCAGCTTACCCCTGGGACCCGCCAAATCGGCAGATCCCCAGATGGCAGTTTCTCAATCTGAGGTCCTGGCACCACCTGCGTGGGAATCTCATGCCCACCCGCACCCACCTGCAGACCAGCTAAGACTCTCTGGGTGGGGTCTAGGATCTGCACTGTGAACAGATCCCGGAGATGAAACTTAGGCACATGGCAGTCGGAGGGCCAACGCTCCCTATCTGCCCTTCTGCTGATTTTATGATTGAAGGATCTTCCTATAAACTAGAAGAAGGGATTATGTCTTGGAAAATATTCACAGATACAAAGGAAGAATAAGTGTTATGTTTGGCATGCAACAATGCTTGTGGAATTTCATCAGTCCTTGCCGTTTGCTTATGACACTTACCCTTTTCATCAGGGCTGTTATTAAAGGTTGCCACAACAGAACAAGAGCGAGAGCAATCAAGGCTCAGACATGCGCTCTGATCAGCTTCCGCCCGGGAACTGACATTCTGGAGACCAATCATCTGTTTTCTCTGCTCCCACTTTTTCGAAAAAGTCTTATTTAGAAGCAGGATTGCTTCTCAGACAAATGCACATGAGGGAATATTTCCCCCCTTATGTGAAGATGCTCGGTGTTTTTTGTTCTATATAATTAATAACTCTAATACTCCCTGTCTATCTGTTAGATTTCCATTTACACAACGTTTCATGTGCTTTAGCACATTTGACTCTAACAACAATACAGAGAACTGGGCAGGGCGTTTGATGCATCATTCTTTCCAAAAACTTCTAACAGGTGCCTGCTGTGTGCCCGGCCCCAGCCTGGGTACCCTGGGAACACGGAAGAGTGTCTGACATGGAAGATGCCGCCCTCAGGCACTTTGCAGGCTGCTGGAGGAGATAAGCCACAGACACAGCATATAGCGCAACCTAGAAGGTGCCAAGGGCCCTGAGACTAGATTGTAAATGCCCTGAAGGCAAGAACTGGCCCCACCATTTGTATCTCTGTGCCAAGCACAGAGTCTGGCAGGAGTCAGCGCTCACTAAACTTGGTTAAATAAATGAGGCGGATCAGTGCTGTGGAAACGCAGAGCTGGGTTGGGATTGGGGGGTGGAGCACTTCCTGCTCGGGGTGGGCCAGTGGACGGGGGCTTCCTGAACAAAGAGACCTTTGGACCCAGCGGCTCTCACCAACCTGTAGACCTACCCAAGATCTCTTTGCTCAAACCTTGACACGTTAAGCGTAAATTCGTGGTATCCTTGGAAAGACGAGTTTCTTTCTTAGAAAGTCAACCTGCATATCTTACAGCTTGTATTTGGGTGAAAGGCTTTCTCCGCGCCACTGCCCACTTGCATTCGCTATTCTCTCACTTAGTATTAGTTTCAAAGGCTTCCCTCCTCCTTAGTTTTTGTTTGTTTGTTTTTATTCTATTTTCTCATAAGAAAAAAATAATGCAGTCTCCTTATAAACAACTTGGAAAACAGAGAAAAGTTTGAAGAATTAGGGGGAAAAATCCCTCATAATCCCATTACCTAGAGGCAACCATGATTTGTCTTGGGGGCGTATTTCTTTACAGCATTCGTATATGTATGTATTTTTCACATTTATAAGCGCTATTAAAAACACAATTTAAGGACTTGTCTGGTCGTGCAGCGGTTAAGTTTGCACATTCTGCTTCGGCAGCCCAGGGTTCACAGGCTCGGATCCTGGATAAGGACCTGCACACTGCTTGTCCAGCCATGCTGTGGGGGCATCCCACGTCCAAAATAGAGGAAGATGGGCACGGATGTTAGCTCAGGGCCAGTCTTCCTCAGCAAAAAGAGGAGGATTGGTGGACGATGTTAGCTCAGGGCTAATCTTCCTCAAAAAAAAAAAAAAATTAAACAAAACAATTTAGAGCCCCTTCTGCTGTCGTCAAAAGCTCTTAGACAATGTTTTAAAATGCTATGGAACATGACAACATTTTATCATGCTATAACTTTTCCGTCATGTTTTACATCTGGATTGTTCTAATTTTATGTTAATACAAATAAAGCTGAAATGAAATCTTTATAAAATGTTGCCTACATTTTGAGTTATTTACTTAGAATAGATTCCTCAGAATGGGTGGAAATGAACATTCTAAGCCTCCTACTTAGGTACATATGACCAAATTGCTTTCTAGGAAGTTCGCCTCAATGTACCCTGCTCCTATGGGGTCCAAGAGAGATTTCAACGCTCCAGTTCACCCTCTCTTCCCATTATAGCCGCTGCAGAACAAACTACCCCCCCACCCCCTCAGCGACTTAAAGTTGTGGCCATTTTATTATCTCTCACAATTTTGTGGGTCAGGAATTCAGGCAGGGCTCAGTTGGCCAGTGTTTTTGCCCCATGCAGCATTGACTGGGGTTTCTTAGAGGTGTTAAACTGGCAGCTGGTCTGGTTTGGAGGGTCCAAGATGGCTTCCCCACATGTCCCACACCGTGGCAGGGGTGGCTGGAAGCCTGGAATCCCTTGCCCTCTGCATGTGGTCTCAGGGCCTGTTCACATGGTCTCCCCTGCAGGGTGGCTCAAGGTGCCACAGGGGAGCCCGTGTTCCCAGAGACGAAAGGTGGAAGCTGCCAGTCTTTTAAGGTACAGCATCATTTCCGCCATATTCTATTGTCAAAGCGGTTACAGAGCCCACCCAGGTTCAAGGGACGGGCACTGAAATGCTATTTCTCTACAGGAGGAAAGTCAAGGAATTTGTGGCCACCTCTAATTCACCTAACAGCGTTGACTATTATTGTAAGAAGTATTTATTTGCTTGCTAATTTGAACGATAAGGTATGGTAAACCAGTGTTGCCTTCATTTTAATTTATTCATTCTAATCTTTAGCTTTTTCATATATTTATTGCCACTTGACTTTTCCCTCCTGTGAACTGTTTGGTCCCGCCCTTGGGTCTCTCCTGGCTCTGCCACTTACAGCTTCGAGATGTCGGACAGGTTATTTAAACTCTCTGAGTCTCACTTCTTCGCCTGTAGAATGGAGGCGATAATATCGTCTATCTGAGAAACTGCGAGAGTTGCTGTGAAGCTTAAATGAGAGAAAGAATCTAAAGTGCTTGTTTAACATCATGCCTGGCCCATAATAAACACTCAGTACACGCTAGTGACAATTGCTAATCGTATTACTTTTTGGAGACATGCATATGAAGAGGATGCAGGGCCCCTGGGCTGCTGGGGGTACCGAGTGACTTCAGGCAAAGGAAAAGCCAGGCACCTTCGTGTTCTGCTCGCTGCCAGTTTACAGCCCCAATTCCCTGGCACCTCTGCCCAAGGACAGGGAGCTGCCGGCTTGTGAGTGGGCACAGTGCCATCCTACGAGATGGGAATGAGAGCAGGCAGCCAGGGGAGCGTGTATATGTCCTGCCGTGTTTGTTAAACAAACCGTTCCCAGCCGGGGAGCACTAAAACAGCTGTCAATCCTGGTGTTACAAACCCTGGTAATAGGAGACGTGGAATCATTAATCCAGGTCTGGGAAGAATTACCTTTCAAACTTCTTTTTTTTAAAGAAACAGTATAGCACACCCAGCAAATACAGAGAAGTTGATTTATGCCTCATCCATCAAACTGAAATAAATGTTATTCCATGGAAACGAGACCAGCACTTTGAGACAAGAGGTAGTAAATTCATTTGCTGAGCCCCGACTGAGGGGTACTCACATTTGTCACTTCCCCCTCTTGTCTGAAGGTGACACTCTGCACCCTGCCACCAGCAGCACAAGCTCTTTTAGTGGCTTTTGCTCTCCATTAGTGATAATGGGCTGTGTCCAGCCAGCCACTCACTCTCTTCTGATTGGAGCCCAGCAATGCCTGGCCACAGCTAGTAGCCTCTTTCGGTGACATTTTAGACCACAAGCAGATCAAACCATGGCCTTGCCAGCCCTTGGCCCTTCAGGATGTCTCAGGTAGGTGATGGTGAGGGAGAGGCAGACGACGAGGACTCAGAAGGCAGGCTCCTACAGCGTCTCCCAATCGTGTAACTTCGCCTTCCTGAGCCTCAGTTTCTACATCTGCTAAGTGGAGATGCAAATGCCTGCCCTGCCTACGTCACAAGAATGTGAAGCCGCACACAACAATGGCCTTATTACCATATGAGATGTCGTCATAACTGACGCAAACACTACGTATTCTTGCTGTATTGTTCTTTTAAAAGGACTTTCACACCTAGTATACATTTTATTCTTTAACGGCTTTGGAATGGTTTAATAAATATCATTTTTCCATTTTACAGAGTAGAAAACTGAGGCGCGTTGAGTTTGACTTGCCAAGGTCGTAGAGTGGAGCCCTGATTCTCACGAAGTCCCACTGAACCGCACTGTCTCCAACGGAACAAGGATACTGGGGCCCTCTTTCTATTCTCCTCTAGGTCCGTTCCAGCTGGGCCTGAGTTGGAACTCAACTTATATGGCTGGAGGTTTCTCACCTGGAGAAGCTCTTAGAGGCCCATCCTTCATTTTCCTCAGTGCATAGAACTCTGGATGGGGGGCTGGACCATCCGGACAGACTCAGACTGGCAGCGCGGCCTGAGTCTTGGAAACGCAAATGCCCTCTGTAAAGAAGCCAGCCTTGTCAGTCAGGCAGAACTGGGCTGCCATCTCCACACTTACTCGTTGGGTAAGTCACCCAAACTCCCTGACTCTCAGTTCCTCCAAAATTGGAGACAGTAAATCACGCTGTGTGAGGTTGTCGGGGGATTAAGTAATGCTCAGTGTGCAAAGTATCAGACCTACTGCCTGGCACCAAGTAGGCTGACAATGTTTTCTTTCTCCTTTCCTTATCATTTCTCCTGTCTTTCCGTTTTCCTTCCTCCCCTAAGGTTCTTGGAAATATCTCAGCTATGCACTAGACGTAACTTGAATTTGGGGATTTCTAGAGACCGTGTGTCCACTTGATTGGGCTAAGGCTGCCCGAGAGCTGGTGAAACCTTATTTCTGGGTGTGTCTGTGAGGTGTCTCTGGAAGACATTGACATTCGAATGGTAGACTGAGTAGAGAAGACCACCTCTCCCCGTGCGGGTGGGCATCATCCAATCTCCTGAGGGCCCGAACTGAAGAGAAGGCGGAGGAAGGGCAGGTTCTCTCTCTGTGAGCCGCGCATGCATCTCTCCTGCCCTCGGACATCAGCGCTCCTCGTTCGTGGGCCTTCGGATTTGGACCAAGACTCCTGCCGTCAGCCCCTCGTTCTCCGGCCTTTGGACTCAGACTAAATTATACCGCCAGCGTTCCTGGTTCTCCAGCTTGTAGACAGAAAAGTGTGGGACTTCTTGGCCTCTGTAATCACGTGAGCCAATTCCTATAATAAATCTCCTCATATCTATCTATCCTATTGGTTCTGTTTCTATGAAGAACCCTGACTAACATAACACCTCAGAGCTGAGCCCTGGGGGAACAGGACCTCGAAAGCCCTTGGGGCCCCAGTAGCCCGCAGATAGGCCTCTGAAGGAGCCCAGGTGCAGGGATGGGTCAGGAGAGACAAAGGCTGGGAAGCTGGGGTTCTGGGAAGAGCAGCTACACCTCATGGGGACAAGAGTGCCCAGGAGCCTTGGCCGTGCGGAGCCCCCTTGTTTCTCTTTTTAATTCAGAGTCTCTGTTGAACTGACAAGTGCTGGCTGCCCTGTTCAGCAGGGCTGGTCCTGCAACCACCATCTCTGGTTGGATGGTGCAGCTTGATGCCAAACATGGGCTCCCTTGTCCATTTCTGAAAGGGACCCTACCTGTGCCCTCAAACTCTTTGCTAAGGACTTTATCCCGCCGTGTTTGGGGTGGGCAAGGGTGGCTCGGTTAATCCAAGAAGACAGAGAAAGTTCTTCTGGAAGGGCAAAGCGTGCCTCTCAAGTATCCAGTAAACGAGCGGAGAGTCTGAATGAGCTGCTAGCCGTGGAAGCTCCGTGGCTGAGCACAAAAAGATGCGAGCATGCTTTCCTTCCTGTCATGAGCTGATTTCTAGAAAACATTGCTTTAAAAAAAATCATTAAAAGCTATATTCGTGGACAATGTGGCCCAAATATTTTAGTAGGACATACTGTTATCGCCTCACTCCCTGCTGTCTCCAGTTCTTAGGAATAAAAGCCTTTCTTTCCAGAAAAATGAGGGCTGACGTTAGAAAGAAGTGCTTGGGGAATGATACAACTGAACAATTTCATAAGTGTTTACAGCGAACACAGGCTCAGTGGAAAGTTTGGAGGAAAGAGGGAGCCTTTCAAAGCCTTCATAGAAGGTACAGCACCCTTCTGACACTGGGAGGAAGGAGGGGGACCGCAAATAAGAGAGCATCTCAAATCTCCAAAGGAGGAAAGGATGGCCGGAAGGCGCGAGGAGGGGCCGAGAACACATGAAAAAAGACATTATTCCCACTTTGCTGATTACAGAGCTCAACCAAATCCTCCCACGCCGGAAAGAACAAAGTGCTCATTTCTAGCAACCCCAGAACAGAAAAAGGGGATATTGGCGGAATCCCTTCATATTAAGGAGCAATTAAGTTATTAGGAGATTTCAGAGAAGTTCCAAGGGAGCAGAGCCTTTCTCGTACATTACAAACTGCCTCGGAGCCCTTCCTGAAATCACAAGATACAACACTGTTGTATTACTTGTTAGTTTTTTGGCTATTAACGTTCACTCATTCACTCAACAAACATTTATCAAGTGACTTCTATGTGGAGGTCACAGAAAACAATTTTAAGGACCCACCGAAATCCAGCAGGTGGAAGAATCAGATCTGAAGTTAGAAAACCCTGATTCAAGTCACCGCTTTGCCACGTGCATGCTTTTTCACACATGTTTAAAAAACTCCTGGGTCTCAGATTTCTCATCTGTAAAATGATGCTCTGACAATGCTTCACAGAGTAGGGGCAAAGGCTCTGTGAGTGACAAAGTCCTTTACAAAGGTTGGTTGTCATGATTTTTGTAAAGTTCCCTGACAGGATGGGGTGGCCGCACGCCCTGGTTTGCCAGAACAGTCCTGGGTTACACGTGTTTCCCCAGCCCCTGTTCTCTCTCACAGGTGTCCTAGTCTGGCAAATAAATTTTATGCTGTCCCGCACTGGTAGGATCATCTGTGCAAGAGAAAAGCAAGAGGAGGACCAGAGTTCCAATCTGATTGTTCTCTTGCAGGAAATTTCCGTATCTCACCAGCTATTTGGAGAAGTTCCTTTCTGCCTCACAATACCTGCTCTCTTTGAAGCTGCAGCCAACTCAGGTGTGAAAATTAAACGTGTTCACAGAAATGAGTACTCTGCTGCACGTTTGCAACAGAGGTTTCTCAAAAAAAGAGGAAAAAAAGTAACATGTGGAGCAGCACCCATCACGAATGCAGAATCTGGGCATAAGGAAATGTTTTCTCGCACAAAGCTGTTCTTTAGTTCATAAAATGAAATGTTACATTTCAAGGTGACAGGGCTGCTGGCCTCCACAACAAGCACAAAGCCCCAGCTGCGTCCAGCGACAGCTGAAACCCAGGAGACTGGGGGCTTACCAAGCGGAGTTAGGCTGTTGTGTGGTGGTTGAGAGGGAGACACCACCAAGTGTTGGTTATTGGATTTCTCGACCCTCATGCCCTTGGCTGTGTTTCTCAGTCTCGCCCTGCTTCTGTTTCCTGCCTTGGAGAGCGGGTATGCCTACAGTTCCCACCTCCTAGTGCTGTTCTGAGGGTCAGGAGGGCTGACGCATGTGGAGTATTTAATACAGCCCCTCACACATGGCAGATCGTCCGTTGTAGAAAGGGTTATCATTCTCAATTCTGCTGCTCCCAACAGAGCGCCTTGCAGTGGTCAACAAGCATTTTCATGGGCAACAAATACGTGGCAGGAGTAAGGGGCCAGCCCCTGCTTATACCTTTTCTCCTTGGACCCTGTTTCCAAATACCTGTGTGAGTTCTCCAGAACAAAGACTTTCAAAGGTGATCAGTGAATTTGGATTCTGTCTGGATCAGTTAGCTATTGCCACCATAAAGCTGTGTGACAAACTACCCCAAACCTCCGTGGCTTAAGACAATGGTGATTTATTCTCACCAACACACAGGTCAGCTGGTGTCAACTGATCTAGGCTGAGGCTTTTTTAGAGCTCTGGGTGGGGGATTTCAGAAGTAGCTCTGTGAGGACAAGCCTCTCATCCCCCTCCTGCAACCAGGGGCCTATCCAGAGTCTGCTCTTCTGATGACAATGTCAGGGGCACTAGAGGGCCACTGGGAACCCTCCAGGTCTCTCAAGATCTAGGCTCAAAACCAGTCATAGCCACTTCTGCCCACATATCACTGAGCGAAGCAAGCCACATGGCCAAGCCTAAAGTCAACACTCACCCAAAAGGGCCATGGCAAGGATGTGGAGGAAGAGAGGGGTAAGGAGCTGGGGCCAATTCTCAACATCTCGTCTTTTGCACAGAAGGATGGAGCAAACAAATTCTGAGCACCTCTTATGGGCGAGAACTTGTTTCAGCTTCAAGAAACCCTGTGACATAGGTCACTTCTCTCCATTTCGTAGATGAAGAGACTGAGGGCCAGGCTTGAATCAATCAGCTTTTGCTACATAACACAGCACTCCCAGACCGAGCCTCTGAATGTCTCTGCGTATTGAGCTCCCAATGCTGCCTGTGAGCAATCTGGTCAGTGATCGATGGGCTCTCTTCAGCCAGTCTCAGCTGAGCATCCATGGTCAGCTGGCAGGCCTGCTGGAGGCTGGCTGATCTGAAATGGCCTCAACCACCTGTGTGGGTTGGCTGGCCATCGGCTGGCCTACAGGGATGCCCGAGCCGTGTGTCTCTCCTCACCCAGCACACTAGGCTGGGTTGGTTTACGTGTGGATATCCTGGTTCCAAGGGCAGCAGGAGAACAAGCCCCAACATGCAGGCACTTTTCCCGCCTTCGCTGCCTTGTTTGCAAATGTCCTGGTAGCCAAAGCAAGACAGAGCCAGCCCAGAGCCGGCGTGGGAGGGGATGATCCGAGGGGGTAGATAGAGGAAGTCAAATAAATGCCGGCCATTTTGTTAATCTACCACAAGTACCTTGCCCGGGGCACACAATAAACGCATGGCAGATTTCCTTCCTGGGTACTTTGGGCTGACAGGCGTGTGGTAAGCACAGCCTGCAAGTCATATGTGTCCCTGATGTGTTCCAGACACGCACATTACTTCCCACAACGGCCACGTAAACTGCCTGCTCCTCGCTGGACTTCCTGCTCACACACAGCCCAAGAGCCCCGTGTCTCAGGCGTTAAATAAAAGTGAATAAATGTATTTACATGACCTTTGGAAAAACGACATGACCGTCTTAGAGACAAAATTTACTTTCAGAAAAAGAAATCTTGCCTATGTGATGCAGATTAATTCTCAGACAGCATTTTTGTAGACAGAAGTGGGGTATTCTGTAGGTCTCTGCCCTCGTGCCCGCCACGGTGCCCCAACTTGCCAGGCTATTGCCAGGCCTGGTTTCTAAAGAAGTGCCTGGGATTCGCTAGTGTGCCCAGGTCCTAGCATCTGGGCTTTTTCTATGTAAATATGTTCAAATGCATTCACCCATTTTGCATCATATATCCGGAAAAGGACAAAATCATCTTCCAAATTGGAGAGGACAGGGAGCGGGGAAAATGTGTTTGGTGTTATTGCAATTAGTCACGCTCTGGAATATCCTGGGGAAAGCCTACTCTTGAGTTATTATTGACATAGTGAAGTGGAGGAGGTTAAAAAGAAGTCTGCAGGCACCGTTAATTAACCTCTCCATTATTTTGATTTCCCGGTGCATTTTTCTGACGGGTAGGAGATCACAGGGTCAAACCCTGTTAGAGCTGAGGCCTCCTGGCACTCACAGAGCCCAAGCCTCCTGCTTTCCAGGGACGGGAGGAACTGTTGGCAATCTTCACAATCACAGTGGCTATCAGGTGGGCACGGGTCCTGGTCCCGCGTCCTTCACGAGGCGGTCCCTTGTCCTAAGGCTGCTCGTACGCTGCTTCTCCTCCAGAAAGCCTTCCTGGGATGGGTTTCTCCTTCTGCCACTCTTGGCCCTCTCTTGGTGCCTCCTTGCAGTGGATACTGGGGTATTCTGCCCCATTCCCCTCGTTAGGACGAAAGCATTCATCCCCCAGCTGCTCACAGCGGCAGCCTTCGGCCATAGGGAATAGACTCGCCCAAGGTTACGCCCCTGGGGGCGCCTGCAGCCAGTGCCTGGCCGAAGCAGAGAGACTTAGCCCATTTCTCTTCATTTAGGCGCATCCTGGCCTCAGAGCCCCGTAAATCGGCTGAGGCCTGTGTTGCACCTGCACTGTTGTGGAGCCCCTTCTCCTTTTTTCTGCCCGATCCTTACTTCCTTGCTGGTCCACCTCCCAACAGCCCACCCCCGGGCCCCTTCTGCACACAGCTCTCTTCTCAGAGTCTGCTCCCGGGAATTCATCCCGGGACTCTCCTTTGTGGCACCCGTACCTTATTTTATGTTTGCTGACTGGATGCTCTGAGGCTGAACTAACCCTGAGACTTGTTTTTCTAAAATCTTATTGGCTAAAAATGAGGGAAACTGCAATTTTAAGGTTGCCCACGGTTTCCTCCTAAGCCATAGGTGGAACCAACCTTGTCCCTGGAAAAGACATGTCTGTTTGTTTGAGGGTGGGCAGGACGTCTCAGCCTCATTCCTCTCTCAGGTCATCCACACCGCCTAGAACAGTGTTCAAACATGATGCGGGCTTAAGTGATTTCATGTTTGGGTTCTAAAGCTATCGCCCATTACAGGGAACGCAGTGATGCCCACCTGCCCAGGGTCCCAGAGTGAGTGAGTGGCAGAGCCCCTGCTAGAACCTGGATCTCCAGACCCTTAGGTCTGTGCTCCTTCCATTCGGCCCCATTTACTGCTCAGGAACTGTGAGTGTCCTGAGTAGAACTAGGGTTAGCTTTTACCTCTGGGGAGGAAGGAGGTAGTGGGTGCCCTCAAGCCAAGGGTGCACTGCCAAACACCAAAGGGCCAGCGGTCCCCAGCCCATGGCCTGTGGTGGGCAGAACTCTAAGATGACCCTCACTCTTATGTAACCCCTCCCTGTGTTTGTGATGAGCTCTCACTCCTGTGAGCATGGTGTGTAAGCTGGCAGAGGGATTCTGCAGCTGTAATTAAGGTTACTGATCCCTTGACCTTCAGATGGGGATGTTATCTAGGTGGGCCTAATAATCAGAGACTTTTCTCTGGCTGGTGGAGGAAAGAGAAATCAGAGAGGTTTGAAGCACAAAAAGGATTCAGGGCACCACTGTTGACTTTGAGGGTGGAGAGGGCCACAAGCAAGGACTGGAGAGTGGCCTGCAGGAGCCCACAGCAAGCCCAGCCCACAGTCAGCAAGAACGCGGGGACCTCAGTCCTCCAACTGCAAGGAACTGAATTCTGCCAAAAACCTGAATGAGCAGATTCTTCTCCAGACCCTCCAGACAAGAGCCCAGCCAGCTGAAACCTTGATTTCAGCCTTGTGAGACCCAAAGCCCAACCCAGTTGAGCCCAGGGGACTTCTGTCCATGGAACTGTGAGACAGCTGATGCACGCTGTTTTAAGTGGCTACGTCGGTGGAAATTTGTTATGCAGCAACAGGAGACTGAAACCGTCTCCTTTGAAAGCTCTTTGCAGTAGCCTTTGGAGCAGGATAAACTGTGGGTAAATTCCTGTTACTCTTCTTATCAGCTGCAAGAACTCTGAGCCTGTTTCCTCATTTACAAAGTGATGGATGTAACACCTACCTTCCAGGGTTGTCCCATTTGCTGAAGGCTGAGGTAGGTGGCCGTTCTTGGGAGACTCCTTAATCATAGTGCTGCTTAGTCATCTCCTTGGTAAAACAGGGCCCCATAACCGTCATCTTATCATTGTTCTAAAGATCATATCAGATGAGATAATGGGCGGGAGGCATGACACCAGTGTTCCTTATTTACATCACCAGCCTGAGCACAAACCACACACATCACACACCAAGAACAGGCCATAAAGGGCTGATGCCTGCAAGCAGATCATTAAGCACTATCATTTTTGTGCAGGGTATGGCCCTCAAGTTAGGAAATTTATTGAATGTTTGAGAAAAATGGCCTAAATATATTATCCTTTTGAGTAGCCAAATATCTCAATGCAATATTTTGTTTGCATCAAAAAATAAGACTCCCTGAAAGTTCAAAGGTGCCACTGGGCTCTGAGCTTCTCTCGGCAGTGAGCATGACTGGCTTTGTTATTTTATCAGGCAAGATCTCCACCAAAGAACCCCCATCACCAACAGAGCTTTTGCCAGGAGAAGTTGTCAAATCAGAAACTATGTTGTCATTCATCTTTTCATTCAGCTCCCATCCCGTGTTGTCCCACAGGGAAAGCTCCTAATTAAGATATAGGTGGGCAGTAAATTGGGAGAAGGAGCCGACAGTTCAGCATGAAGAAGCCAGATGGCCGGCATGAATAGACCGCTCCAGATGTCATTGTCTCCCACACACCGCGCCATATCTGAGCGCCAGTGATTCATGGGTGCCCCCATCACAGGCCCCACGTTATCTAATAGATTCCTGAAGTTTTCCACCAAGCATTTTATTTTAAATGACAGTTATTTCTATTAATGGGTGGGCCCTGTCAGTTTCCTGACCCCGGTCGAGAAGGATGTCTTTCTGTTCAAATGGCAGTCATCATTTCTGTGAAGTGATGCATGTAAAGGAGGCAGCCAGTGCAAGGCACCTCGCACGGGGCTGTCACTCAAGTTGACATCTCCATGTCGGCGCGTTTTCTCAAAGTTTTCTCCATGTGACCTGCAAGTTAAAGATCAGGGAGCTCCCTTCATCCAAGCCATCCATGTGCCAATCATCCTTACCTAAAAATGAAAGTTACAAATAAGCTGGAGCTACTATTTATACTCTTCTGCCTGGCCCATCTTTTTCCTGTCAATCTCACTCTTCCATTATGGGTACATGGTGCCTCTTCTCCCATGCTGGATCACAGATTAGCAGCTTTGTTCCTCCACTATTTGCTTTCCCTCACCTTCTGTGATGTTTCATAAAACAATCATGTCCTCCTGGCCCTAATGCTTTTTTCTACCTAACAGGAGGAGAAGAAATTTTCTTCTCCTTTGCTTTTCCTCTCGTTCTCTTCCTTCTTTCCTTCTTCCTCCCTCGCCTCCCTATTCCTTCCCTCCTTCTCCTCTTGTCCTCTCCCTCTTTCCTTTCCACTCCTCTCATTCCTCTTTCTTTTTTCTTTGTCCCTCCTTCTTTATTCCTGCCTGTCCCTGAGGTCTTCACATAAGAGAGTTGAGATATGACCCTGCCCGCCCAGCTCCTTTCCTTAGGCTTCTGCTGCCTCTCCATACCCCCCGCCCAGGGCTCTTCCCGGCTGCCAGTCTGACCCCTGGCCTCCCTGACCTCCTTCCCCCTGCCCTGACGGACGGCCCACTTCTGACTGAAGCGTTTCCCCGATGAGGATTTTCCTCTCCCCTCGGACCAGGCTCACCTCTCCACCTGGGGCTTTTGTTTCTCATCACAGCCACCAGTGAGGCTCCTTCCTAGTTCCCCATGACAAAAGTGCTGCTCTGAGTAAAGACCTTGTTCATTCATTCAACAAAATTTCATCAAGCACCTTCTACATGCCAGGCTCCATAGAGGGACTGCGGATCCATGGTGAACCAGACAGAGACTCAGCTCGCAAGACCTGTGAAGCCTGATAGGAAAGACAGACATCGAGCAAACGTCTACCAAACTTCTTCATCACAACGGTGACGTCTGTTACAAAGGAAGAGTCTGTCATCGATCAACACGCGTTCTGTGAGCCCCATCCCTGTGAGGGCCCTGGGCGCTGAGGGGCAGGAAGGCTACTGCTCCTGGAAAAACACATTGTGCCAGTAAGATCCTCCCTCTGGGCCCTGAGGATGGAAAGCGGACCCAACCGCAAGGGCAGACATGGCATCCACTCTTCTCAAGTCTTCGGAAGGAATGCCGAGCTGGAAGCCAGGAACTGCCATGGGGAAAAACAACTGTGTGGTGGCCCTGCCCTCTGAGAGGGAGCTCACGCCTGTTTGCCGGCCATGTCTATGTGTCCTGTACGCCTCAAGTGTGTTCTCGTGCTTTGTTCTCCAGTGAAGCACGAGCACGGTTTCTCAGCCCTCCCTTCCACAGGGCCCCGAGGCCTCCCGGCACGTGCTCGTTAGCCTTTTGTGTTCACAGGGGGCGAAGCTTAACCATAAATTGGAAAACACAAGTGTATGCACTGAGCTACAAGAGCCCAAAGGTGCCTGTGCCATGACAGAATGAAGAAAAAAAGCGAGAGTCTTAAAAAGCACAAAAGTAGTGAAGAAAGGGAAGAAAATCATCAACGTCTTCTGCCTCAATTTCCCACGTTTGAAATGGCGAGGGTGACAGCACAAGAGAGAGTTCCAAAGCATTGCCCACTGGTGTGCCCCAGTGAACGTCAGTCCCCTTTCCCGATACATGCGACTGGAAAGTCCCAGCGGAGAATCCAGTGCTAACACACAACAGGTGAAGTGGGCACCTGTGCCTGAACCTCAGGCTCATGGGCCGTGGGCTCTGGGGGCCCCATGGGCCGGGGAATCCGTACACATCTCAACATTCAAACAGGCCACGGGGCAGGGGTGGGGGGGCGGGGGAAGAGCATGCACACATGTCATTGCCTCTTTCTACTTCATCCTCGACTTGTTGGTTGTCACATGGGAAGAGGCGAATGGGGGTAAACTCAGGCACATGGGCTGAACTGGAGGGACTGGGCCGCATTGTGAGAAACTGAGGTTTGCACTTTGCAAACCAGCCCCAACGTTTTCTACACAGATACTGGCCAACTCATGACAACTCTGTGACCTTTTCTTTCTTTTTTAAAGATTGGCACCTGAGCTGACAACTGTTGCCAATCTTTTTTTTTTTTCTCCCCAAAGTCCCCCAGTACACAGTTGTATATTCTAGTTGTGAGCGCCTCTGGTTGTGCCATGTGGGACGCCGCCTCAGCGTGGCCTGATAAGCAGTGCCATGTCCGCGCCCAGGATCCGAACCGGCAAAACCCCGGGCCACCGAAGCAGAGTGCGCAAACTTAACCACTGGAACACGGGGCTGGCCCCTATGAACTTTTCTACGAGATGTTTCTTCTTGCAATTTCAGGAAGTTTATATACGTGCCAAACTGAACCGAGGTGACATTGCTAACCTAATTGACCAAGTGTCGTTGGGGAATCATGTACCTGGAGGACTGGCTTGAGGATATGACGAGTTAAAAAAGCAAAGACTGCTGTTAACTTTTAAACTAAAACAGCAACCAAAAGTCAGACAATTAAGTGGGGAGCCATGCTCAAATGTCACTCACGGAGGAGGAGATCAAAGAAAACTGCAATCTGATAAAGATCAAGAGGGACAACTCCGATTTTTATGGCATATGCTGACAAATGGCTGAACTGGGAAAAAAAGCACCTGGTAACTTGATTTCTCAATATGCTGCAGAGATCAAAGGCCGGCCTCAGCAACGAAATGCCACGAGGAATGGCACGGCACACCCTTTGTTTTTATTAGTATTCAGGCGTGCAATTTGTATTTCAGACCCGATGGAAATTTATGAGCCAGTGTCAAGAGAGGTCAGTCAACTGGCTGAAGGGTGAGGAATATTGCACTTAGAAATTCTTTTCATACCTTCTTATCCTACCCCCTCCCCGATAAAGAAGGTGGTATAAGACCCCTGTGAGTCCTATGATATCTCAACTGAACCCTCCCACATCTGAGAAGGCTGCTTTTTCTGAGTTTGATCCTACGTGTGCACATGTCAGATAGCCCGTCATTATTACTCTCTGGCGGGTTATCCTCTCATAACATGTCCCTGGACGTTTCTCCCTCTAACTTTCTCTTCACCATCACCTTTATCATCTTCTAAGTCTGGTCTTTGAATTGCCTATGGTTCCATCTGTGTCCACAGCACTGAAAACGATCCATCTCCCTGATCTGTCCAAATGTGTAGACATTTGGCGGCAGGTAAATAAAACATCCAGATGGGGGCCGGCCAGGTGGCATGGTGGTTAAGTTTGCGTGCTCCACATCAGTGGCCCGGGGTTCTCAGGTTCGGATCCTGGGTGTGGACCTACACACTGCTCATCGAGCCATGCTGTGGCAGCACCCCACATACAAAAGAGAGGAAGACTGGCACAGATGTTAGCTCAGTGATAATCTTCCTCAAGCAAAAAGAGGAAGACTGGCAACAGATGTTAGCTCAGGGCCAATCTTCCTCACCAAAAAGAAAGAAAACATCCAGATGTGTGACTGCTTTCATTTTCATTTGGAACTTTGCATAATGTAGAGATATCCTGTATGAAAGCTAGCCTATTCTTCCAATTTTCCACATTTGGTTATCGTTATATTGTTACTCATTTTTCTTTTTATATAATTTACCAACTCATCTAGGTAGCCATCAACAGGCATAATAACGTGGTTAATATTTTACACGAACAATTTCCTTCAAATGTAAGTTAGTAAATGGATTACGAATGAATCCAAGAATATTTTGGCAAATATCCCCGGGAAGCTGCGTTGGGACCAAAGCCATGGTAACAAGGCAGCGTATTCTGGCTGGGGGATCGATGGCATGTTTGAAAAGCTTAATAGAACATTAAGATTGTTGATATTGTTGATTCCAGGAAGGTAAGCAGAGAAGCTTCATCAGGTATCAGGTAACATAGAGAACATAAAATAGATCAGAAATACATGTCCTACAATCAGTGTATCTGCCTCTCTCTGGTATAGACTTATACACCGTTAGGATCATGCTCAGAGTATTGTAGTGGGTGAGAGGAACCTGTGAATTAAAAATGTGCTGCCTGCTCTTGCTAAGCTCCTAGCAGATGTGGTTCAGATTCTGACCAGCGCAGTGAGCTCTCCTCTCCCTCTGCAGTGCCAGAAGTGTCCTGTGTACAAACTGGTGTTTCAGCCGAAGCTCGTGATCCTGAATCCCGTTGGATGTTTCCAAAATCCAGACCATTCATGGGGCTTCCTCACTGTGGCTTTTGCTAAAAGCGCTGTGTTCTTCTCTTAGTTTCTTTTTCTTATAGAAAATCTCAAGCATTTATTACAACAGAGCAGCATAATGAACATCACTCAGCTCCAATAATTAACAACCTTTTACCAATCTTACAGCTGATCTCTTTTTTTTATTGTGGCAAAAAGCACATAACGTAAAAGTTACCATCCTAACCATTTTTAAGTGTGCAGTTTGGTAGTCTTAAGTATATTCACATTGTTGTAAAACAGATCTCTGGAATTTTTTCATCTTGTAAATCTGAAACTCTGTATCCATTAAACAATTTCCCTTTTCTCCCTGCCCCAACCTCTGGAGACCACCATTCTGCTTTCTGTCTCTATGAGTTTGACTACTTTAGAGACCTCATATAAATGGAATCATCTAGTATTTGTCTTTTTGTGACTATCCTATTTCACTTACCATAATGTCCTCAAGGTTTATTGTACATTGTAGAATATGATGGGATTTCCTTGCCCTTTTTTTTTTGGTGAGGAAGATTGGCCCTGAGCTAACATCTGTGCCAATCCTCCTCCATTCTGCATGTGAGACCCTGCCACAGCATGGCTTGATGAGTGGTGTGTAGTTCTGCACCTGGGATCTGAACCCAAAAACCCTGGACTGCCAAAGCGGAGTGCATGAATTCAACCACTGCACCACTGGGCTGGTCCCAGGATTTCCTTCCTTTTTAAGGCTGAATAATATCCCATTGCAGATATATACCACATTTTGTTTATCCATTCATCCATAGATGGACACCTGGGTTACTTCCATCTTTTGGCTATTGTGAATAGTGCTGCTGCGAACAGGGGGGCCCACATATCACTTGATGACCCTGCTTCAATTCTTTTGGATATACACCTGGAAGCGGGATTGCTAGATCATACGGTCATTGTGTTTTTATTTTTTTGAGGAGCCTCCGTAATGTTTTCCATAGTAGCACCATTTTACAATCACACCAACAGTACACATTTCAGTATCTTTACATCCTCATGAAGACTTGTTATTTTCTGGGTTGTTGTGGTTTTTTTGACAGTAGGCATCTGATGGATGTGAGGTGATATCTCACTGCGGTTTCGATTTGCATTTCCATGATGATTAGTGGTGTTGAGCATCTTTTCATATGCTTGTTAGCCATTTGTAGATCATCTTTGGAGAAATGTCTAGTCAAGTCCTTTGCCCATTTTCTATTGGGTTATTTGACTTTTTGTTGTTGAGTTGTGATTTCTTCCTAAGTACAGACATAAAGAAGGGTTTCTGTTGTGTTTTGTTTTTTGTTTGGTTGGGTTTTTTGTTTGTTTTTGCTTGAGGAGGATTAGCCCTGACCTAACATCTGTGCCAATCCTCCTCTATTTTTTGTATGTGGGAGACCTCCACAGTGTGGCGGGCGAGTGGTGTAGGTCTGTGCCCAGAATCCAAACCGGCAAACCCGGCCACTGAAGAAGAGCATGCGGAACTTGAATCACTCGGCCATGGGGTCAGGCCCTCTGTTTTGTTTTTAATCATAAAAATTGTAAAAGAAAAAATTACTAGATTACTGAAATGGAAATCCGGATAATTTTACAGAGGTGGTTTCCAACATAAGGCACATAGAATTGTAGGTGGATTTGAACTATCCACGTGGCTAATGTGAAGCATTATTCAGTCATCAAACGTTTACTGGCGCCCTCTGAGCCAGTGCTCCTAAAAGCACTGGGATATGAGTGTGTAAAAGGCATGTTCTCTGCCTTCAAAGAGCTTATTACTGCAATTCAGGAGAGAGCCAGGGTTTTCTGCCTGCTATTTTTAAAAGCTTTATTGAGATATACTTCACATATCATGTAACTTACCCTTTTAAAGTATATAATTCAATGGGTTTTGGTACATGACATTATTAATTTTTAAAATTATGATAAAATATATTTAACATAAAATTTGCCATTTTAACCATTTTTAAAGTATCTGTTTGATTTTTTTAACCAAAGGATTGTTGAGCCATGTCAGGGTGTCTGCCTGCCTTTTGGGCCTATAGCTTCTTCAAGGGAAACTTCTCTGTGCTGACTCTGAGTCAGAGGCCACGTTCCAGATCTGTCGGCAGAAGCCTTGCCTACCCTCCTCACACGCAGTCACACACACGTGCACACTTTCTCTGGCCACAGCTATGGGGCGCGCCAGGGCACATGACTTTGGGCGTGCCCTTCATAGGCTGGCCAGTAACCTTCAACGTGCTCCAGGTCCTTCCTGCTACCTCAGGCGGGACAGTCAAGTTCTCTTCCTGAGTTGCTCGTGAGAAAAAGCAAATGCCTTTGCCCTTATGTCTGCCTTAATTGTTCCCTTCAGTTAAAGGACAGCTACTAGAGAGAAGCCAGTCGGGTATCTAAACGCGCCCCTCCTTTCAGTCACCAATCACCAATTACTTGGTATGAAGATTTTTGAGTTAAGTAATTATTTGTCTTCTTGCCAAATCATTCCGTCACATGGTTTAAACGTTGAGAAATCCCCAAAGGCACACAGTGGAAAGCCTTCTACCCACCCTACCCCCTGTCTGCCAGTTCCCCATCCCTCCCAGCAGGGGACCGCGAGTAGTAGATTTGTTTCTTGTTTTTCTCTTCCCTTCCAGAGATTTTAAAGCATCTACAAGCCAATACAAATATATACTACTCTCTCTCCTTTTATCATAAATGGTAGTGTATTATATACATTGTTCTGCATCTTGCATCTTTCACTGAACAATATATTTGGAGAGCTTTCGTGATGAGTTTCTGATAATCACAAATAGTAAGAAATCAAGACTTCTGATGGGAGTAATTTCTGCAAAGTCTTTAGTTATTACTTGATGACTAGTGTATGAGTCATTTACAATCAGTGTCTACCAGAGCACGCCAAAGTTCACAGCCTAAATTACCTGGATCGTTTAGGTGGAAAGAGACCCCATTTCCACCTAAATTATCCAGGCAATTGTGGTTGATTAGAGTGGATCTAAAAATACACGGCCCTTTCCCATTTCCCATCAGGGGCATATTCTTTCCATTTTTTTGATCCCAGCTTACTTTCAAAATCAGCCTAGCTGGCTGTGGCTTGAATTGTTTCACTGACGTTTCAAATGCGAGGCAATGGCTCAGAAAGATGAGAAATGGCTAAATGGGAGTCATTTTGTGTCCTAGAACGCTGACAAAACACTGTGAAGAGTAAATAAAGAGCACCCGGGAGGCGAAAACCATTCACCGGAATGCCAGGTTGTGGCAGACCCTGCACCAGCAGATCAGCTCCTCCCAGCAAGACCGCGTCATTAATCAGAAGGGGAAGAAAGGCCTCGCAAGAGCCCTACCTGTTGTGGGAACTGGACTCCACTCGAAAATTCACCTTGTCACCCGCGGGTGGACTCTTCCTGGGCACAGCTTTTCATCGTCCGCCAGAGAGAGCTCAGAACTCACGGAGAAGGTGGATGGAATTAATTGCATCAAGGGAAACAACGTGGTGCAGGGATGGGTTATGGGGTATTAAAGGGACTAAAATTAATAGATCTCAACTGATGAAACTTTTCTCTTGACCTTACGTGGGGATATAAAATAAGACATAAAATGAGAAAATAGGAGTTTCATTTTTGGCTAAAATATTCCATGTGTAGGCCTCGATGATAATATTCACCAGCACCCTGTTAAATTATCATCCGAGCCAGACCGCTCGCTACTCCCCCCACCCGACTTCATTCATTCATTCATCGCGTGTCAGCCCTCAATCCTTTGGAAATAGATTCCTCCACAAGGATCATGGACAGGCTTCATACAGGTGTGCATGTCCTAGCTCAGCGTGGGCTCCGTTCCCAAGCTTCTGTTTCCGTCTCTGATTAACGGAGCCTGCTGCCTGGTTCTGCGGTCCTACACACCTCTCCTCTCATTCTTCCCCTGGCATGCTCAAGAATTCACAGAATTTTAATATCTTCCCCAGATGTCCCACAATGGTGCCAATTCAATGTTTTAAAAATAATCTATATTTTATTTCCTTAATTCCATTAACAGATTTATGACTTAACATTTCATCAATAGCACAAACTTGTGGATTTTTAACCAGGGAAAATGAGTTTAATCACTGGAAACTGTCTGTTGCAACATTATTCTTAAACCTCCAGTGAGAGGAGCTGCTTGCAGGTCGGGTGCCTGCCTGGGGATGAATGCATTTGTGCCACCTGCCCCGAAGCCATGACACGGCTTGAGCGAGGAGAATACTGGGGTTTGTGAGCGCATTGTTTTGGAGAAGGATAATGTGGCAGGAGGCTGTTATTTAATAACCAGTTGCCTTCTGAGCTGGAGAGTTAATCACTACCATTAAGTAGTGATCGCTCCAGGTGAGAAAAGATGAGAACAGCTTCAGATCTGCAAAAGTTTGGAAGTCGAAAAGCTAATGGGCTGATGCGGTGGAAGCTTGACAAGAATGCTGTTTTCAGTTCCAACTGTGTTCGAGCTTCAGTGCCCTGCTTTTGGGTTGAGTTCTTTTTTTTCAAATGGAAATGAAGATAAAACAACTTGATACTGGGGACTGCCCCTTTCTGGGTTTTACCTGTCCTTTATGTTTGAAAGTTTTTACACTGAGCCTGTATAATTTTTGTAATTAGAAAAAGCAGTTGACATTCTTTTAAAAAAAAAACAATGTGTCTTGTCATTCTTTTTTTTTTTTTGCCTAGCTCAGTCTTCCATGGATAGCAGGAGCAGTTCAGGGTCCGAGGATATTTACCCAGTTGTGGTAAACAGCAGCAGACTTTTGCTTTTGCTTTCTGACTGTGACAGATGAGATCCATGAAGACTGTTTCCAAGTAAGACAGCAAAATCAAAAACAATGCAGAAGGAGATGAAGATGGTCGTCATTCCTATCGTGCTGGGTGTTTGTGTTCAGTTTCAGTTCCCTAAAGCCATTCCATGTACCTGCCAGGAATCGGCTCTGACATCAAGAGCCAGAGAACTTGATGTACAGAGGTGGGAGTGGTGTGGCTTATGGAGGGGTGAATTCAGCTGGTACTGGCTCTAAGACACTCCTGCTCAAACTAGTGTCGATGAAAATAATCCATAACCAATCTATAAATGAAAATTTGGGTGAGTTTATTCTGAGCTAAAATGTGAGGACCATGGCCCAGGGCCTTTATTCCAGAAGGAAGAAAGGGCACCAAAGAAGTGGGGTGCATAGAGTGGTTATATACCCCCAAAGAGGATGTTTCATGTATGATTGAAATGTCCCTTTTACAAGAGTCGTGAGACTGCTCTGTCGGCACAGTGATTGATGGACACAGCAGGTAGGTCTGCTGTCTCGAGCTGGGTGGTCACAGGTGAGCTGGGTGGTCACAGGTGAGCGCAGCAATCAGTTCCTAGTCTAAGGAAAGATGCTTATCCTTAAGGAAATGCCAGTGTGGGGGGAAGTTGCATCTTTATCTTAAGGGCCTTTGTTCTTGGCATAGTAAATGTTTAAAGCAGATACACAATGCCTACTCAATGGCCATGTCAGGCCCTTTAGGAAAAACAAAGTCAGGCCGAATTAGGTTTACACTAAATGGCTTCCTCATATACTCCAGTATATCCTATTGCTTGCCATTTCTATTTGTCATTTGCCTGCAGTTTTAATCACTGGGGAGCTTTACAAGACACTGATATCTAGGCCCAACCCCAATATTCAGATGTGACTGCTCTGGATACAGGCCAGGTGATTCTATTGTGTGGCTAAAGTTAAGAACCTTCACTCTTCTCCTCCCATCTCCATCCCCGGCTTGGTGAAAGCCTTCCTGTTTAAAGCGTGGTCCATGGACCACCAGCATCAGCACCACCTGGAGCTCAACAGAAATGCAGAGTCTCAGGCCCTGCTCCAGACCTTCTGAGTCAGAATCTGCATTTTAACAGGATCCCCGATGTGTCGTGTGCACGTTAAACTAAAGCAGCACTGATCTAGGCGTCAATATCTCTTGCCTGGACTCGTCCACAGTCTCCTGGGGCCTTCTTTTCTCTATTCTCTCCTATTTCAAGGCAATCTCCGTACTACGGAAGGGGTTCAGAATAAGCCATTGTAAAATCACTTTGAGCTGAAGACATTTGACTTCCTGAAATCCCTTATCTGTGTAAAAGCAGAGCCTCCCAAAAGAACTCAATGGTCATAAATGTCCTCTCCCAGAGCAGCTCTCGTCTTCTCTTCTCTGACCCAATACACATTGTCACAAGACTATCATATCTCCCATCCCTTCTCCTAATGACCCACTCATCTTTCCAAAAAGCCGTTTGCTTTTCCATAAGTGCCCTTTCTCCTCTTCTAAGTCATTTGTTCTCCCAAAAGTGCCACTCTGCCCTGCCCCATCCCCTATCAAGATGGTAGATAAGCCCCAAATTCTAACCACCTCTTTGAGTCACTTTTCTTTGTGAACTCTCATGTGTATGTATGTCATTAAATCTGTTTTTTTCTTTTGCTAATCTAGCTTTTGTTAGTTTAATTTGCAGGCCCACAAGGACTGAACCTAAGAGGGTAGAAGAAAAACTTTTCCTCCCTGACACTATGCACCTGATCATGCCATGCTGATGCCTCTAGAATAAAGTACAAACTCCTTCACCTGGCAACAAGGCCACTCAAAACTAGGCTCCAGCATACCTCTCTAGACTTACTGGAACCCTGCTCTCCAGCTGTGTTCAAACCTAGACATCAAAGCCCTTTCATGAATCTGTGAATTTGCACAAACTGTTCACTCTAGATAGTCTTTCTCCCTCTTGCCTCCCTGGCGATCGCTCACTGTTCAAGAACAGCTCCAGTGTTGCCCCATCCATACAGCCTTCCTGGTTTTCTTCCAAAAAAAGTGTTCTCACTGCCCCCAATCTGTGACTCCAGCACCTGGCACAGCACCTAGAACATAGGAGGTACTCAAAAAGTAGTTTTGTTTGAGTAAACGGATGGAAGGAAGGATGAATGGATTGATAAACTAAACACCTGGCTTCCCAAATCTCTCCACCTATAAAAATATTTAAAGGCCAGTACCACCTTTAGTTTCAGGCAAGAGTGGCCTCTGTCCCGGGTTCTGAACTTCTGAGGGCTCTGCCTATCACTAAAACATGTAACACGATGACTGTTTTAAAGGACACATGGGTGCCTCTGTCACTGGGAATCTGACAGGTGATGCTGGTATCGTTCCACCTGCAATCCTGAACACCCGTTCAGGCGAATAACACATCTCAGGCCCTCGGGAAGCACTCTCACCCTATGTCCTCGAAACAAAAAGTCTTTGAGCCCAAATGCCATGAATGTTTGTGGGCTGTGCCTGTAGATGTCAGAAACAGACACAGCTTCAGAAGAGGGTACGATTGGAGCAGCAGAAGTGCTTAGGTAAGATAAACGACTAATTAATTACCTTGTCAAATCCACCCTCCTAGATAGGGTGAACACAAGAGATCCTTGCATAATGAAGCGTTCTTTGTGATGCTGAGAGTCCATTTTCTTGTTTCTCTTTGTGTTCCAATTTGTGGCCCAGAGGGACTGAAGAACATTTTGCAACAGTTAAATAATTCATATTACTCTTAGGTTTGCATATATATGGATCTAAATGTAACATGCATGAAGCATGATGCCAACGCCTGTGCTTGCAACGAGATGGACATTGAAAACTAGAACTGAAAGTCATCCTATTTTTGTAAACTATTTAATAAGATTAATTAAATTTTCAAAATTAAGTAAAAACTAAGCTTTAAAAAGATAATTTCATTTTTTATATTTGTTGATATTTTCTCTTTTCATTTTAATAAATATTTTTAATATATTGTTTAAAAGTACTTTTAAAAACATGAAAAATAATGTTGATTTTTGGGTCACATTTGCTTTCATTTGCTTTTTGATATAAATATATTTAAATTGTATTTAATTTAAATACGACTACATTCTAATTTTAATCTTTAAGTCACTGAGAATAAATATAAGGCAAGATCATGACAGGGGTCGGCCCTGTGGCCCAGTGGTTACGTTCATGCGCTCCACTTCGGCAGCTCAGGGTTTGCTGGTTCAGATCCTGAATGCAACCTAGAACTGCTCATCAAGCCATGCTGAGGTGGCATCCCACACAGCTCAACTGGAAGAACCTACATCTAGAATATACAACTATGTACTGGGGGATTTGGGGAGAAAAAGGAAAAGAAAAGAAGAAGAAGATTGGCAACAGATGTTAGCTCAGGGCCAATCTTTAAAAAAAAAAAAAGATCATGATAGGAATAAAAAATAGAAAGTGAAGGGCAGAAAAGAAAAAAAGCTGAAAAGAAAAAAGAAATCAAATACCTTCAAATAAGTGGTCTGCCTAAATTTTTGAAATCTAGAAACAATAAAAGTGAGAAGTCTATGTCAGGCTTAACCCACATAAAATTTGCTAGTCAGACATTACAAATTCTATATTTAACAAAGTTTTAATTACTGATCAAAACAGTGAAAATGAGCAAGAAAATTAGCCTAATCAAATCCACAACTTCAAGAGGTTAGAAGAAATCCCTGGAACCTCATATTCTTCACTGTATGAAGATTTAATTACTGATCAAAGCGATGAGAATGAAAAAGAGGATTGTACTTAACAAATTCACAACCCAGAAGCAGCAAGTACGACTCTGGCCTGTCCATTAGAAGAAAAAGAAAATTCTATTCATGAAACTAGCAAATTAGATGAAACAGATGAAATCTCGGAAGCGTCACCCGTTTATCGTAGGATGATCCTAAAAATGGTGTCAAAACCTCTTTGACAGCATGAGAATATTTCTAGCATAACACACTACGCTTCAAATTAGCAAATACAATTTTCATTGGATGAGCATGGCGGAAAACTTAGGATCTAATTTTACAGCAACATTCTTTCCAATGGAAAAAGAACCTCTAAAAGCAGGTGTTCATATGCCAAGGGGAAAGATAAGGTATTTTGTTACATGTGTTACATAATTCACAACCAATTTTCAGGTCAACTTTGGCCAAAGAAGTTATTTATGACCAGAAATATTTGGACTTTTTGTTAAAATAACATAATATTTTAAAAAGTACTCATGCAAGAACTAGTGAATTGTGAAATAGACTGCATAAGTAAGCAGACCGCCCATAGCGTTCAACAACGACAAGTGAACGCCCGTTTAGCACACCGCTGTGACGTTCACAAAAAGTGCATTTGGGGCCTAATATTTGGCTAAGAGTTACGGTGCTTTTTACAGCACTAAAAGCACAATATTTACAGAAAGCAATAAAATTTTTCTAGGTTTAATAGAAAGAATTCCAATTCTTATGCTGGGATGGCCAAAAATGTAAGATGGATAAAAGTAATAAAACAAACAATCACTATCTGGGATGAATAATTCAAAATGAGATTATAGTAGCTAATAGTGAGAGAATCAAACATACATGAAATAAAAGCATCAGTAAACATTGCTCAATGCAAGTCGATCGTGGTACCACTGACAAAAGTCATGTTGAACAACATTTATCATAGGTATTGTTGAAGAAGAAAACAAGGACGTATTGCATTGTTTCCACACCTAGAAGTACAGTTTTTGATTTAAGTAAAGAACTGGAAAAATAACTTTCGATTTTAGGCATTGATTTGAAAGATGGTTGACAGTAACTCTATGAAAATGAACATAGTTGATAAGGCCAAGGTGTGGGGCCAGAATCTTGGCCAAAAGTTCAGAAACATCCCCTGTGGAGTTCATACTTTGAATTTGTTACTAGGATTCCTGGTCTCAACTGGCCCACAATGATGTGTCTGTCAGGACTATTAAGCAAGAAGGAAGAGTATTTTCTGGATCTGCCCAAAAAAGGGAACATCTCAATCAAATATACAACAAATTTGACCTTACAACCTCTCTCACATATACGACGGCAATGCCAACTATATGCTATTCAAGCAATTAGATTTAATTCAAAGAAGATACAAGAAGAGGTAAGCAAAACAACAAAAGATCCATCAAAAAAAATGAATGGGTGGAAAATGAAATTAATTTTGAATTTGCATTATCTACCTTTGTTTGGTATATATTGTTGCTTGCTCTCAATAACATTGTCAGAAGCTTCCAAAAGAAAAAATCAGTTGTGTTTGTTTCCTTCATTTTTTAATTATTAAAAAGTATTTTTTGACACTTTAAAAAAAAGGGTTTTTATAATCAACAGAAAATACATGTGAAAAATGCAACATTCCAATAAAATGAAAAGAAATTAGAATAAGGAAACAAAAATAATTGAATAACTATGAAGATCTACATAAAAATAACCCCAAATTAGTTTCTGTAGAGAATATTTTCCGGTCATTATGGACCAAGGAATAGTCTCAGTTGAGTATAGATATGCAAAAATTGAGCAATTTACTGATATTTTCAGTTTTCTTTATAATATCCCAGCATTGAAAAACTTGAAAGATGAGATTAAGAAATATTAAATTCATCTAGATACTGCTTTAAGAGATGGCTAAAATTGCTAAATAAGTGATAGTGATTTCTATGATAAAACTAATATTTTATAATATTTCCTGCAATAATTTATCATATGTGAATCCACTACAATATGTGAATGTGATTTGTACAGTTCATGGTCCATTTTGGAATCTAAGTATTGCTTGAAGAAGGATGTTGATGACTCCAGTAGTTACTACTTCACAAAGTTTCTCCAATTTGAAATTAATAAAAAACTGAGAACTATGATAACTCAAGAAATGTTTAATCTGGCATTGACTCCATATAATATGTAAATTATAGGAAAATCTTTATTACAATAAGATGATTAGTGATTCTGATAAAAAAACAAGAAATATAAATTTTATGAAATAAGTATGTAATTTATGAATTACACATCTCTTTATTATTCACACAGCAATCACTGATCCATCAGTAAAACGTGTTGATATACACAATGGTAATTAAATTTGGTCATCTCTGATATTTTGCCAACTTTCTGTCATATAAAAACTATAGTCAAATATTTTTAACATATAACATTTATTTTACTGTGTTAATATTTAACATATTTAAACATATTTTAAAGTTGTTCTTATGAAGATCTAGCTCTCAAGTGAGGAGAGTGGGATGTATTTTATTTAATGGCTTGTTGGATGGATGATATTTTTAATCATCACCACTGACGTGGTCTGAGGGCTTCCCCTGTACTCTTGTCTGGGCAGCCGGCCTTCCCCAACCCAATGACAGAGACATTCAACCCAGCTCATCCAGTGACACTCCCACAGTTCCAACACCCCTTCCTATTCTCCTCACTTTGGCTGGTTTAACTCAGCTGTCCACGAGGGTGAGGGGAGCACCCAGCACTGGCCCTCCCCGCAGACCCCTGGGCCTCGAGCTGTCCATGGAGCCCTCAGCACCTAATCCTGGGCCCTCCAGCTGACCTCCCATCTCCTGATGGCTCCCTTACAGCAGGCCCCTCTCCCCCAGATGCCCTATTCCTGCAGGATGTGGTTGGAAGATGACCTACTTGTGCCACCCCAGAGGGACTGACCCTCTTCCCCAGCTTCAACTCAGTAATCCCCGGGCCCAGCGTGTACCCCTAGAACTGCAGCCAGGAGCCTGCAGCCCCAGGACTGACAGCTCCCACTGAATAGCACGGTTGCAATGGGCAACAAGGGGGTCCTCCAAATTTCCCCTAGGTGGGGTCTGCAGCCAGCTGACAGCTGTGCCTTGGTGTCTGCACCAAGTCCAAAGTCCCCACATCTAGAGTTGGGGCCTTCCCTTCTGTATGAGCTTCCTATGGCTGCTGCAACAAATTACTGCAAACTTAGTGGCTTAAAACAACACAAATTGACTATCTGACAGTTCTGGAGGCAGAAGTCTGGAATAGGTCTCCCTGAGCTAAAGTCAAGATGTTGGAAGGGCTGCTTCCTTCTGGGGGCTCGAGGGCAAAGCCATTTTCTTGCCTTTCCAGGTTTCTGGAAGCTTCCTGCATTCCTTGTTTCACAGCCCCCTTCAATCTTCAAAGCTAGCAATGGCATGTTGAGTCTTTCTCATATTGTGTCATTGTAACTCTCTTCCCCGCCTTCCTCTTTTACCTAGCAGGACCAGCGGACGGATTTGGTGTGACCTGACTCGAGTCCTTTGCCCATCCCTGAACTGGGGCCAGGGAATGGGGTGGCATTGCTGGTTCAATTTGGGTCATATATGCGTCCATCGCTCCAACCAGAAGGGTGGGATGCAGCCCACAGCAGGAGCCCAGCGTTAAAGCAGGGGAAGAAGTTTTCCAAAGTCTCAGATGCTCTTCTGAATGGACAAAACAATAAATACCTACTACACATATTCATTACTTTAATCATAGAAAAATACTAAAAACATCACCCAGAATCTTGTCATCCCAAAACAACTGTCGTGAACACTATGGAATATTCCCTCCAAGTCTCTTTTTTCTAAGCACATGTTCATGTTGAATATAGTCCTACCATATTGTATAGACAATTTTGCATCCTGCTCTTTTTACTTGAAATTATAACAGAAGGATTTTCTCATGTTATTTCCTTTGACTCTGTGCCCTGCACAATCCACTTCCTTTCCCACTCAGCTCTTTGGCAGAAGACTTTGCAGACTACACAAATAACTGGAAGGAGTACGAGCTTTTTCAACTTGGGGGAATTGGAGCAAAGAGAGGAGAAAGAGGGATTAAAAGAACGAGCCTCTGTGACCCTCACGGAGCCGCTGAGATGAACAAATGACATATTCTAAGCGAGAGGGCCTTGGAAATGGCTATATTTATCACAGCAATAGTCATTAATCTCCAAATGCATTTTTCCCAATTTTTTAAATAACGAGTCCACCAGACAGTATTGAGTGCCAGAAGAAGGATGTGCTCTCCTGCCACACAGTCCTGTGGGGAAAGGAGCAATGTCCCAGAGAACCCATGGATTTATTGTGGGTCGTGGGTGTAACAGGATTTTCCAGCTTCAGGTGAGGAGGAGATGCTATTCTGAGAGGTGCTGATAATACACGCATCCAAACCTGCAGGCTTTGAAGCTGCTTAATTGAAATTCACATCAAAACCGAATTCTGGTTTAGCTCAACTTGACTACTATGGATAATGAAAATAAATCCCTGGGTCACACAAGGATAGCGATGGAGGAGAGCTTGTTTGCGGGCTCCGAAACGACATTTCAACGGGAATTAAATTGTCTGCAGCTAACAGAACTAAATTTGCTGTCTTTCTCTGTCTTGGATTTTCTTTTTTCCCCCAGATAACACAGACAGGACCCAGGTATTGTCAGTGACTTAGAGAAGACAGTTTGTATACGCAGCCAAGTTTGGCCGTGGGCTTACTCGGCACCCAGTGGGCTCAGCTTTCCTTGAAGGACAGAGCCAAGGAAAGGTAGGTGCCTCATCCTCATCGCCTCCATTCCCCATCCTGTCTAGCCTCTCCATCAACAGGTCTGCCAGTTCTCCCTCTAGATTCTCCTCTGCTACCACTCACAGCTGGCACACGCTCATGTCTCACCTGCACCCCTGCAGGTTAGCCTCACAGACAAGGGGGACCTTGCAAAAACCGAAACAGCACGCACCATTCCTCTGCTCACTGACCTCCGGTGGCTTCCTGTCGCAGTGGGATCAAAACCCTCTCTCTTTACCATGGCCCATGGCCCATGGCCCATGGCCCTGCTGATGGAATCCCCTTCTGACACCCCCCACCTCCCTTTCCCCACACACTGCACCCAGCCACGCCTGCCTCCTTTCCAGTACCTGAACACCCCAAACTGGGTCCTGCCGCAGGGCCTTGGCACCTGAGCATGCCTCTGCCTTAGCTGCTTCTCATTTCACCAATGACTCCTGGTTACTCAGCTCTTGATTCAAAGTCAAGATTTTCTTCAGTGAGGTTTCCCTGAATATTTCCTGTTTTATTTCCTTTCTAGCACATTCACTCTCGGAAGGAATCTTGGTTTTTTATTCATGCCAGCTTATCTTCTGTCTCCTCAACTCAAAGGAAGCTCCTTGAAAGCAGGAATGTTGTTGAATTCAGTCAACACTATTTATTAGGCACCTGCTGGGTACATAATAGATATTAGTTGAATGGAACAATGAACGAACATCCAATTCTGGAAGGACATGTTTTCTATTAGACAGGCAGAATGATATTTTGGAGTATCAGTTTCACATCAGTCAACGTCCCCCTGGTTTTCACCACTACCTTCCTGCATATCACACTTGTCTTTGAGCTATGAAAGGATTCCCTTAACATTCATTAAGGTCAGGCAAGTGAAAGTCTTATTTCTAATAAGGGAAAGCAAAAGCATGAATTCAACTAAAATGTCAATTGCCCTAAGGTGTGAAAAATATTTTAAAATTCTCCACTTGCTCTTTTGTGGTAGTATCCTTTGTCAAAACCTTTTCTCCAAATTATATTCCTGCCTGATAAATGGAAGAAGAACGTTTTCCCAGAATACCATAAAACACGCCCAGCTGGATGGAGCTTATGAGTTTTAAGTGCCTTCCTAACTGGCAGAGTCTGGTGAACTATAAGTAAACGTGCAGAGGGAGGAGGAGAGAAATCATTGATATACAGGGCTTGAAGATTGTTAGCAAGAGAGAAAGGGCAAATTTAGATTTGGAGTCCAGAAGCTTTCTGAGAGGGAACGGATCAAGACCCCAAACCCTCCTCTCCCAGGATCTAAATGCCTGAAGCCTACCAGGTGGGCTGGCTGGTCCTGGCCAACGTCTGATGGGGAAGCGCCGAAGCTCCTCCCGGCCTCACATTCCCATTTTTGGGAATAGACCCCGCCCCTCTGGTCAGGGGTGGGCGAATGACCCATCTGGGCCAATCATAATCCTCCATCATCCAGACTACCATGATTGGTGCAGGGATGGTCACATGATACAGCCAGACCAATCAGAGTCCTTCCTGGGAACCCTGCGGGCTGGAGCAGGAAGAGAAGAGTCTCCATGATCCCTGTGGACATCAGCTCACAGCGGTTTGAGATCGGTTCCGTGACGAAGCCTCTTTGCCATTAGAAAGAGCAAAACGTTCGGGACAGACAGGAAGACACAGGAGCTACAAAGTCCCCAGGGCACCTGGGCCCGGAGCGGAAGGTGCTGTTACCACTCCTTAGGCCCTGAGCCACTGGGCTCTCCAGCAGTGGCAGCCCAGGGCCAGCCTTCCGCCTCCAGTCCCTGCAGCTTTCTTCTTCTCTGCCTGGGCTTTCTCCAGCAGGCACAACCCAAAAGTACAGGGACGCTCAGGTTCCCAGGACAGCCCTCAACCAGCAGGGGACGGGAGTTAGTGGATAAACGCCCCCAGCCTCCCCAGCCTGTACTGGAAGATTCTGAGGTTGGTCTCGTGGCTTCTCAGAGGGTCCCTGCTGGAGACCCCCAGGTGCCCAGCAGTAACTCATCACTCAGGCACATCTTCTTAGCTATTCTCACTTCCCTCTTCCTCTTTTCTCTTATGTCTTCATCTAGGATTTCTGGATACACCTTATGAATAAATGACCTGTGCCCACGTCCTTTTCTCAGGCTGAGGTTTCAGGGAACCCAGGCCAACCAGGAATGGCCAGGCTGTGGTCATCCTGAAAGCCATTTCGGTCTAAGTCCTTCTGGGGGCAGGGTTGCCTGAACCTAAAAATTACCTTTTTCCCTCAACTTATGGGATCGAATCGGGCTTCTGTCACTCTCAGATCAAGAATCCTGAGAAAGAACAGGTGGGCAAGTCACTGCCGACACGGCTTGGCGGGAAGCGGTTGCTTGCTCGGGGTTGTGGGATGCTGGACTCCCAACCTTGTCCGGGCTCTTACATCCCCTTCCGAGGAAGTGAGTCTGAAGGGAGCAGCCCTGGGGGCGCCACCGGCTGAGCACAGCCTTGTGCAGGGAGGGACTGGCCATCCCTCCCACCAGGAGGAGCCTGTGCCCACAGAGGCAGCAGCAAGAGTGGGAGCCCGAGCCCCATGCACTAGGCCACGGTGACACATGCCCCACAGGGTGAGCAGGCGTCTCCCCAGTGCTCGGGCTCAGGCGGGGAGTGACACTCCTCCTGGGGCAACCAGCCGGACAAGGCGAGTCTAAGTGCCCTCCAATGGCAAGGCGACCAAGTCAAGAAGCAAAGGGACACGTAGTCCCTCAGACCTGACAGTCCATGCCCACAAGTGGGTGGGCAGGGATGGAGCGGTACCCTGCGGGTCATTACTGGGCCTGGAGCCTACATGCTAACTGCTGCGTCACCCATAAGAAGGACCATGGCTTTCGCCTCTGTGATGTCCAGCTGTAAAGCACTTTCACTCCCATTATCTAACTCTCAACCTAGACTCTAGAACACAGACTGTGAACATTCACAGAGGAGGACCTAAGGCTCTGGGAGGTGAGGTGTCTGCCAGCTCCCCATGGCCAGGGAGCATCTCTAGAAAGAGAAAGAAACTTCCGGACTCCAGGGCATGGTCAAGTGCACAGAAGTAACTCACGCTTGGTTCTCTCATCGGCTGAATGCACACCTACAGACTGCAATTGGTGACCAAACGCACTAGACTTTAGGGTTTGTGTGAACTTTACTATTTAATTAGCTGCTTAAAAGTTGAGTTTAGAGAGGGACTCAGCTGCATATACACCTGTAGGCACAAGTCCACCATTTGTTCATTCAGACAATCAACAAATAAACCCTAGGAATTTACTTGGATTAAGAGCCCAAAGTCTTCCTGAGATGTCATTTTTCAGTGCTTATTTCACTTTTGGTTGCTAGGAGATAAATTGGTTTTTTAAAAAAGCAATTTGCATAAAGACCAGGAAAGCATTTTAATAATGTCAATGTATAGCCAAATGGACTAAAGTGCTAAAGTGACTATTTTTCACTTGATAATTAAGCCTCCAAATTTAAATGTTATAAAAGAGATACGCTTGTATTCCGTGAAGGTCTATTCCACTTAGGTAGCTAATTATTTCTCAAGAACAACACTGAGTCATGTTAGACATCTTCTTGCTAATCTAATAATATTAAGCTACTGGGAGATGGTTCCTATCCTATCATATAATCAGGAACAGAAAGTGGGTAGAGTTTTAATTGCAGAATTGTGAGAAATTCATTTTTCTAATCACTAGCGCAAATCTGACAGTCTGTCCGGCAGCCAAGAACTAAATTAAAGGAGTTTTCTTTCCCTGATGCATATGCTGGAAATCTCACTAATTCACACCGATGGAGAGGAAGAGCCAGTCTGCTTTGATGAAAAATAACCACTGCGGGACTTACTTCATACTTTCAAAATTTTTCTTCCAAGTCTAAACAGAATCTTGAATCTGGCACAAAATAATCAGTATGAGGTGTTAGCCGTTATTATTGTCTCAATATAGGTACATGGACTAGGAGAAACTTAGAAGTTCCTTCAAATGGTACCGTAGATTGTTTGCAATATTTACAAGGAGAATCTGATCATTCTTCCCACCGCTGCACACAAGCCTCTCCACACCGTGACTGACCGCTTCTCTTCGCCCGAGGACGGGGCTCTTTCTCCACCCTTGAATCTGGGCGGGCCCTGTGACTTGCTTTGACCAACAGGCTGGGGTGGAGATGACATTCTGTGAGCTTAGAGCCTTGGCCTTAACAGGCCTTGCAGCTTCTTCTGTTCTCTTGAAACGCTGCTGCCGCCATGTAATAAACCCCCACTGGCGCTGTGGAGGTGAAGGAGCACTTGGAGAGACACAGACCACACCAGCGGCCACACGTGTCAGGCTGCTTTGGACCAAACAGCCTCAGGAAAGCCGCCAGACCACTGGACCCACATGAAGGACTCCAGGCAAGACGAGCAGAGCTACCAGCGGAGCCCAGCCTATATTGCTGACCCACAGAACCATCAACAAACAAAACAGTTGTTTGAACCCACTAAGTTTTGGGGTAGTTTGTTAAGCAGCAATAGATAACTGGTACAAATGTTTTTTTTTTTAACAAATGTAGAAAATTCAGAAATAAAAGCACAAAAAAGAAAAATATCCCCCACAATCTTACCTCCAATGTTAACTACCATTAACATGTTGGTATTTTTCTTCCAGACTTTCTTTTCTGTTTGTGTTTGTTTTTTGCATGAATGGAAACATTTTAAGATTGTTTTATAAATCTGCTTTTTTACGCACCCAAGGTGAATGCTGTTCTGTGTCATAAAATAGTCTTCGTTCAGAGTCCTTTTATGTGATGGTCAGTCAGCTACAGTCGCAGAGGGGGAGACACAGGAGGGGCTCAGGGAGACAAAGTTTATCATGCTGACAGGTCCTAGATACAGGAGGCATGGCCTGTGCAGGGCCACACGGGGAAGCACCAGGGTGGTCAGGAGACAGAAGGGCAGGAACGAAGGGAGAGCCGAGGCCGTGGGCTTTGTTGGAGCTTCCTCAGGAAAGGGAAGGTGGGGCAGGGGGAACAGCTTGGGACTGGCAAATTTGAACAATTTTGGCAGTCTTTGGGCTATGGGGGCAGTCTCTAGTTGTCTGGCACCTGGCCCTGGCATGAGTAGGGCAGAAGAATATTGCCTCCTGGGGTCTGCAGGCCCGACGGAGTTGGGGAGGCTGTGCACTGCTTGGTTGGCAAATCGAAGGTACAGTTCCAGTGAGCCCTTCGCTGTCTGGAAGAAGTGGTGAGTCCTAGGAGGGGAAGTCTGTCCCCAGCCAAAAAGGTTCTTCAGATGTCAAAACATCGTAACATACAGAAAATAAATAAATATATAAACAATATAGTCTTCAACGTTATTTTAAATAATGTCTTGACATGAGTCC
This sequence comes from Equus asinus, assembly GCF_041296235.1. Lineage (NCBI taxonomy): Eukaryota > Metazoa > Chordata > Mammalia > Perissodactyla > Equidae > Equus > Equus asinus. Next base: position 7,631,102 of record NC_091791.1, on the reverse strand, counting down.
TCTGGAAAATACAGCCTGAGGCAAGGATTAAAGTGCTCATACTTCATCTGGGAGGTGCAGGCCCAGGGCCCGGATAGTGAGAAGAAAAGGAAAGAAAAACACAAGGAAAAACACAAGCGCTGTCGTTTGATGAGTCACCATGCTGGCCGCAATTTCAGGACAAGCTGCAAATAGACCCAACAGGTCGCTCAACAGACATGTTCCCTCGTTGACTGCCATTTAAAATGTTTCTAATCTTTTGCTATTACAAAAAAACGCAGCAGCAAATAACTTTGTAAACATATCATTTCAGGCACACTTTATTTTAATTATCTAGGATAAATTTCTAGATATGGGATTGATTGATGGATCAAAGTGTATGGATATTTGCGATTTGGTAGATTGGGCTAGATTGCTCTCCATAGAGGTTATGCCTATATATGGTCCAACGGGAAGTACGCCCTTCTTCTCAGGGTGGTATTGAACTTTTCGATCTGTGCGTCTGATAGATGAAAAGTAGTATCTCAGTGCAGTTTTCATTTGATTTTTCATATGATGAGTGAGGTTCAGCATCCTTACGTATATTTAAGACTAGTTTATGTTGAACTACCCATTCGTGTTCTTTGCCTATTTCCATTAGATTATGTGTCGTGTATTTCTTTTAAGAACAGCAAGCTTACTGAATTCTCTTTTTAGTTCTAACAGTCTGTCAGTTGATCCTCTTGGATTTTCCAGGTAGACAGCTATAATACCTGCAAATAATTACCACTTGGTCTTCTCCTTACTAAAAGTTCCATCTACTGTTCTTATCTTCTTCTGTGCATCTATTTTTACATTGACTTGCAGTTTCCAGAACAGCATTAAATAATAGGGGTGGTAGTGGTCATCCTTGTCTTCTATCTGACTTTAATGTGAAGCATTTCACTAGTAAGTGTGTGATATTGGTTGACAGTTTCAAATAGATACTCTTTACCATTTGAAAAGAGTCTCCTTCTATTCCCACTTTACTGAGACTGTTAACAATGTTTTAAAATGTAATCAATATTGGATATGAGATATGATTAAGTATCTTTTCAGAATATATTCAGTTAATCATATTTTTTCATTGTCTTATGATAGATTATATTAATAGATTTCCTAATCCTGAACTATCCTTGCATTCCTGGAATGGTGTGCTATGCTTTTAACATAGTGCAAGACTCAACTGCCTAGTATTTTATTTAGGATGTCTGGATCCTGTATATATTCATATGAAGTTACCATTCAGTGTTCTTTTGTGTAATATCTTTGTAAAGTCCGGCTATCACAATCTATTAGATTGTTCTTGAGGCATCTTCATTTTTTTTTTTTTTTAAGATTTTATTTTTTCTTTTTCTCCCCAAAGCCCCCCGGTACATAGTTGTATATTCTTCGTTGTGGGTCCTTCTAGTTGTGGCATGTGAGACGCTGCCTCAGCGTGGTCTGATGAGCAGTGCCATGTCCGTGCCCAGGATTCGAACCGACGAAACACTGGGCCGCCTGCAGCGGAGCGCGCGAACTTAACCACTCGACCACGGGGCCAGCCCCTGAGGCATCTTCATTTTTGAGCATCATTTTGCTTTTTCAAATCTGCATAATTAAGTCTCTTCTTTGACAACCGCAGTCACCTGTCTGCAGAGCATCAGCAGAAAATCCACTTATGAGCATTGTACGACCTGGGGCAGATTTCTTAATCTCTCTCAGCCTCATTCTTCTCTTTTATTTAAAAAAGGAGGAGGGGTAATCAGACTAGTGTCTCATGGTGGCGGTATTTTGTAAGCGTTAAGTGAGATAATGTTTATAAAAGCCTTTAGCACAACGGCACAGAGTAAGTGCTCAAAATGTAGCAGATATTATTATTATTATCATCAGGCTAAAGGCCCTTCTTGATAACTAGCCCCATCTGATGGAAGCCCACATCAATAGCATACTTACTCAGTAAGTGCTTGCTGAATGCTCAGATAAGATGTTTGTGAAAATACATCGGAAATGAAAGCACTATACTGATGTTAGCTACCATCAGAACGATATTGTGTGATGAAGAAACGTTATGCACCTTGCGCGGATCTTTTCAACAATGTGGTTTACGGGAACACACTGTGACACAACCTAGAGATTCAGTATCTACAAATAGTGAGCAACCAGGATGTACAAAAGTGCTCAATACATTTTTCTATCACACAGTTCCAACATGTCTTGCAGTTTTGTAAACATTAGTAACTTTAATGGAATCTGGTTTTCCCCACTTCTGGCCCAGAGGTAAGTAGCCTTACCAATGGACTTGGCCTGGGCCACACGACCCTCGAGAGACAGAAGAGCCCAGTGATCAGGAGCGTGGGTTCCAGGCGCGAGGGGGCTGGACTCTGAGCTCCTCACGTATGTGCGAGACTCGGGGCAAGCAAGTGGGTCTCTTCTCGGTGTCCTATGTCCTTACCTGTAAAATGTGAAAGATGATCCTAGAAACTGCCCCGTTTGGAACTGTGGGAACTAAAACACGGTGACTGCAGGTGAAACGCTGAAAATAGCACCTGGCCTCTAGGACATGCTCAATGAGAATTTGACGTTATTCATATTATTTTTATTACTCCACTCCACTCCTGATTGTCAACAGGAGGAAAGATTCAGGTGGTGGAAGTTTGAGAAATTGTATGTAGTTGGTTTTCGTCAGAGCTCGCAGCCCTCAAATTCCCAGCAGCCTTGCCATTTTGTTCTGCCGCAGTAACTGGGAGGCAGCAGGGCCCGCGGTGAGGGGCCCCAGGCTACATGGCTTTGTCGGGGAGGTCGCCCCCGCCAGGGGCAGTTGATGGCCGGCTGGACGCCTTCGCTTTGCGTGCGGACACACTGGGAAACCTCACTGACCAACTCCTGGGTGGACCACACCTCTCCCTCCTCTCTTTGCTTAAGTCAACAGAAAATTAGTATTCCTGTATCAAAGCGAATCTTCATCTTAACGTTGAGCATGTGGCTATATACTGTGGCACGTACATAGAGCTGCCATATTAAAGCAAAAATCCTCTCGGACTCGGAGGATCAATTAGCAGATGCGTTCTCGATGGTCTTGTTTACTCTGCTGTTGTCAACTTTCCTTTGTTTAACCCGACCTCCTCCGCCCTCACGGAGAATCAGCAGCACCCAGCAGGGAAAGAGGGACCTTCGTGGTTCACAAGTCAGCCCACCTTCCTTTCTGAGCAGGGCCCGGTTTTCTCACAGTGACAGCTGTCATCAAGTCCTAACAAATGACTGTCCTGCACAATAGAACTGCAAATAAACCTCTCCATGTTGAATGCGCTTATTGTTCCTTCCTGTTTGCAAACATGCGTGCAGTGAGATCTTGATTATTTCAGAGCTTGGAAAAACAAAATTGTCTTCCAGCCGGTTGGAGCACGGGTTGATTTTTCTGGCTCCCGGAGAAACACCCAACTTTTCTGGAAGAGCCCCTCTTGGGCATCCTAAACCCTCCCACTGGGAAAAAGCCCCGGGCAGGGCGGCAGGCTGAGGAGAGTAGCGCTGAGGCAGCAGGGGGAGACCTGCCACTTGAGGACAGAGCGCGTGAGGCACCCCTGCCCACATCTGGCCCCCACCAGCGGGTTCTGACCCCCACAGAATGACTCTCCCCACACTACGCACTCACAAATTTAACATGATCCTTTCTCTGCTTGCATAAAAGGTAGTGACTTGAACTTTACTTTTAGACTTCAGAGGAAAGAAATTATCCCCAACTTCTGAGAAGTTGCCAGACTCTTTAGAAGAGGTGAGAGAGTCTGCAGACATGGGCTTCTCATCCTGATTTGGCTACTTGCTCTGTGACTTTAGACAACACAATTGGCTTCTCTGGACTCAGTCTCATTAAGGTAATAAGGTCTGCAGTGCTTGCCTTAAAAAAATTGTTATGAGACTCAGGTGCAAAGCATCGCACAAATGTAAGGCATTATCTTTTATAATGTCATGTGAGGTTAGCTCCTATTAAATGCTTTGATGGTGAAAAATGAAATAAATTTTTTTAAATGAACAGATACACAAAATGACAAGTATCGTATGATTCCACTTATATGAGGTACCTAGAATGGGCAAATTCATAGAGACAGAAGTAGAACAGAGATTACCTGGGTGAGGGGAGCGGAGGGGGAGTTGCCGTTTAATGAGGACAGAGTTTCTGCGGGACGATGGAAAGTTCTGGAGGTGAATGGTGGGGATCGTTGCACAGCATTGTGAATCTACTTAATGCCACTGAATTGTACACTTAAAAGTGGTTAAAATGTTAACTTTTATATTATATATATTTTCCTACAATACAAAAAACTAAAAATAAATGAACAGCTGGCTTAGGGAGACTTAGGATTATTTTCAACAAGGAATTTAACATATCATCCGGAAATAGCTGTGTCCAGGCGTTTCGCATTTTCTCTTTGTGTGGTCAAACTACAGGAGAAGCCAAATCATCATCAGAAGACATTGATTGTTTTGCCTTTTGACTGATAATATTCATGTCCATTGAGGACCATCCCTGGCATTATTTCCTCACCATGAATGGCCTGGCTATAGGACTGGGCCAGTAGACAGCACCACCTCTCGTTCCTTGGATGGACATGAGCAGATACCACCAATGCTTGCTCACTCTCTCCTTTATCTCGCATCCAGGGCTGTCTTTGTCCCCTGTGCAGAAGAGTTTTCTTTCCTTGGATTGGTTGTAATCAAATCAGGGAATACACGAATCCCCTAGTTAGGGATGACCATATAATTTATCCTCCCAAACAAGACACTTTGGAGAATGCAAAGAGGACCACCGCCCTAAGCTGAGACTGTCCTGGGAGGACCAGGACATGGGCTCGTGCTGGATCCCTCCCAACTCATCAAGGCTGCTCTTACAGAAAAACTCCTGGCTGTTTCTTTCTCTCTTGCTCTCACTCTGTTCTCTAAGGAGGGGAAGAAAACAGCATCCAGGGGAAGAACTGAGTTATTCAGACACAACTCTTTGAGAAACACCCTGGAGCAGAAGCTGAAACTCAGGAAGATGCCTCGATATGAGTGGGAATGTTCTGTGGCTGATGAGGTGACAAGTGTTTGTTCTCCAGGGAAATGGAGGAGGAAGAGGGGCACATGGGGTGAAGCCAGCAAAAAGACACAAGGCCACCTGGTCAGCGGTTAGATCACCCCAAACACACACACCAAATGCTGAGGGAGGTTCCCAGAGGCATGGAGTGCCCACGCATGAGTGGGTGTTTGGGGCAATCAGCAGAGATGTGGGTCTTTACATGCCACAACATGGACGAACCTCACAAACACAATGCTGAGTGCAAGAAGCCAGACACGAAGGCCTCATGTTGCATGAGTCCATTTACGTGAAACACCCAGAAAAGGTAAATCCATAGAAATAGCACAGATTGGTGTTTGCCAGGAGACTGGGGAGGTGAAATGGTGAGTGGCTGGTTAAAGGGTACAGAGTTTCCTTTTGGGGTGATAAAAACATCCTGGAGCTAGATAGAGGTGGTGGTCGCCGAACACCGTGAATGTACTAAATGCCATGGAATTGTTCGTGTTAAAATGGTTAATTTTATGTTATGTGAATTTCACCAGGATTAGAAAAGGATACGGTCTTCCCAGGAGAGTCAATACATCCACGTGACGGTGGAGAAGCACAGAGGAGAGGCAAGCACAGCCCTGGGAGCGAGTCCCACACAACCAGATCTCCCAGGGCCCCAGCTGCCATCTGGGTTACCCTGGGGGAGAGGGGGCTCACCTTACCTTAGCCCACAGGAACTTGCATTTTAAACTTCCAGTTTCCAGCATGTAGCGGCTATCTTCTCCAATAAGTAGAGCAACAGCCTATTTACTGGCTACACATTTAAACAAGAAAAGGTTGAAAGTAAAGGTATGAAAAAAGATATCCCAGCTAAGTGAAGACAAAAAGAAAGCAGATGTAGTCAAATTAATACCAGACAAAGTTGAATTCACAGTGTAAATCATGAAAGGAGGCCACAGGGCTATTTCATCTTGAAAAGTTTAAGCTGGAGCTCTCATATGCTTGAACACAGCTTCAAAATCCATAAGGCACTTCGAAACATCAGAGGGGTGGCTAAGGCCGCCTTGCAGTTTAACACAGCTCGCAACTGATCAAGGAAACCAAAAGTTTTCCCCCAAATAAGGAGCCCAACCCTACATTTTTAGAAATTTAAAATCATAGTGCAATGCAAAATATCAAAATCTATGTATTTTGCTAAATCATTACTTAGAGGGAAAGTCAGAGCTGTAAGTGTATATATTAGCAAAAAGAAAGATTAAAAATTGGTAAACCGGCTTAACTCAGAGAACGAACAGCAGCATCATTGCAAAGAAAGTAGCAGGAAGGGAATTATAAAGCTATCGGGAAACAGGATGAAAGAATAGAGAGAATCCACCCCACTAGCACCTGGCTCTCAAGAGGCTAATTTAGACAGAGAAACGTTTGGCAAGATCGAGTGAAGAAGAGACAGGAGGAGACAGAGAGAGAAGGCACAGTGTTAGGCATGAAAAGGGAAATATAACTGTAGTTACAATTAAGATCTAAAAATCAGAAGAATACTTGGATGTAAAACAGTATTCTTTACACCATAATGTTGGAAACCTTAAGTGAAAATGAGTACTTTTCTACAAATAGGTATTTAAAATAGTGAATTTAGAAAAAATAGAAAATCAGAGCAGACCTATTAAATAAATTGAATCAGAGTCAAAAATCGTCTCATACAAAAGGCCCCTGATCCGGCATGTTGGCCAGCGAGATTTACCAAACCTGCACAGAGTAAGTGGATTATCTCTCACTTAGATAAACGGTTCCCCCTCCGAACTAAGTAAATAGAGGAAAAGCTCCCCCAGCTCATTTTATGAAGCTAGCATCACGTTAATATCAAAACCAGACAGAAATGTTTAAAAAAGGAAAAGCACTGGCCAATCTCGTGGGGTGGCCTCCTGGCTAACCCCCGCTGCAGTTCTGGCCCCTTAGAGTTTATCCTTCTTGCAGCCCAGAGGGATCTATTTAAAGTATGTCAGATACGCCACCACCTACACATTCTGGTCCCTGGCCACCTCTCTGCCCTATCCTCTACCTCGCCCCCTTGCTTCTCCTCAAGCATACCAAGAGCATGCTGCCTCGGGGCCTTTGCACCAGCTGTTCCCTCTACCGGCTTGCCTGACCGTTTCGTCTGAGGCGGCAGTCACCCTCCACTCCCTTACCCTGATGCCTTTCTGCAGCATGAATTGCATTGCCTAGTGCCATGGACCGAATTCTGTCTCCCTCCCCGCTGCCCCAATTAAAAGCCCTAACCCCCAGGTGATGGTATTTGGAGATAGAAGGTAATCACCTTTGGAAGGTAATTAGGTTTAGATGAGGTCATGAGGGTGGGGCCTTCAGGAGGGGATTAGTGCCCTTATAAGAAGAGACCCTAGAGAACACGCCCTCTCTCTCTCTGCTGTGTTAGGACACAGCAAGAAGGTGGGCATCTGCAAGGCAGGAAGAGAACTCCCACCAGGGACCAGATCTGCCCTGAACTTGGAACTTCCAGCCTCCAGAACCGTGAGAAAACAAATGTCTGTTGTTGACGCCGCCCAGCCTACGGTATTCTGCTATAGCAGCCCGAGCCGACTACAAGCAGTATCGTAAATACTTTTTGTTTCTTTATCATACTCTCCCCTCAGGGGTGTAAACTCCACAAGCCAAGGACTTTGTCTGTCCTGTTCCCCAATGAATCCCAAGCTCCTGGAACAGTGCCTGAAACATGGCTGAAATATTTGTTGAACAAAGAAAGAAATCTCACTTATGACATTAGATGTCAAGATCCTGATGAAAATATCAGCAAACAGTACCCAGCTATTATTTTTACAAACTACTGATAACAGCGGCATGACTAGGTAGTGTTATCTCAGGAACACAAGAAAATGTGCCGATGGAGCTGCTACGGGCTGAACAATGCCGCTCCCAAAGATGCCCATCTCCTAGCCCCTGGAAGCTGTAAATATGGTACCTCATGCGGCAAAAGAAACTGCAGGTGTGGTTAACTTAAGATTGGCCTGTTAGCCTGGATAGTCCAGGTGTGCCCAATGTAATCACAAGGATCCTTAGAAGACAGGACGGTCAGAGAAGGAGATGTGAGGACAGGAATAGAGACAAGACAGAGAAAGAGAGGGGCAGGAGAAGGAGGAGAGAGAGAGGGAAGGGGCAGAGAGTGGGGAGAGATTGAGATTTGAAGATGCTAGACTGCTGGCTTGAAAGATGGAGGAAGGGGCCGTGAGCCAAGGCATACAGCAGCCTGGACAAGATGGAAAAGACCAGAAAATGGGCTCTCCCCTAGGACCTCCAGAAGGAATGCAGCTCTACTGATGCTTTAATTTTAAGACTTCTGGCCTTTGGAATTCCAAGAGAATAAATATGTGTGGAAGCCACTAAGTTTGTGGTAATTAGTTAGAGCAGCCATAGGAAACTAATACAGTAATTTATATTAACAGGTTAAAGAAAAAAAATCATCTCAATGGATGCTGAGAGAGTGACCTGCATAGGACATGGGCGGAACAGGCCCTCAGTGCTACTGATACGGCCAAGACCAGACATTCCTTATGGAGCACTGGTCCACGTGCGGCTGAGGGTCATGGATGACCTGGGACTCTGGCTTCCAACATGCCTGGGTGGGAATCTTGGCTCACGACACAGCTGTGTAAATCTGGACAAGTGACATGATTTCTCACATTACTTTTCTCATGTGTAAAGAATTGCACCCACTTCACAAAGCCATCCTGGCATTACATGAGATGGTCCACGCAATGCTGCTAGAACAGTGCCTCACTCGGTGAGCCCTCCAAACAGGTTAGCTCCTACGAGCTGCCTGCCCGGGATGCGCCCTGCAGGTTTAGGGGAGCAACCACACCACACGGTGACTTCACCATCTCCCAGAACTGCAAAGTGCTTCCTATTCCATCCAGGGCCGGTGGGCATCTGGACCTCAGGCTTGGACTGACCCCACTTCCCTCCACTATGTGAAGTCAGTCCATTGTCCGGCTCAGTGAGGTCCCTCTAGAGGCCACTCGCCTCCTCAGGCTTTGGGCTGCCTGCAAACTTGGTTCCAGCCTCTTGTTCATGGTCAGCAGGACACATGGATTTCCTACCCCTCCCACCTGTGGTTGTTGGCCAGGTTCTCGAGCCTGCCTTTGAAGATCCAAATGCCAATAATAATCTAACAATGACAATAATTGTGAGCATTGGTTGAGGTCACAGTCCAGGACAGGGCCCAGCCCACCTGTTATTTGCAAACTCACAGCTACCCTGTAGTGCAACAACAGTAGGGGGAACTAGGTCACACGTGCTGACTTAGTCCCCCGTCACCTGGCGGACTCCCAGGCCAGTGTTCTTTCCCCCTTCACCCACCCCCCCACCTGCCCCGCCTCAGTCTGGGTTTGCACAGCTCAGCAGCCAGTTCACTCTGACCTATAGGAAGTGAGTCTTTGGGAAGGTCCGTGCTTCAGGCCCACGACAAGGCCACCTCTCCCCAAACCAACAGAGCCCAGGGCTAAGCATCCACTGCTGAGTTGACCTAATTTCTGTGCTAAGAAATTGAATCCAGAAAGTACATTCCCACCATTCTTTTAACTTCACTGCAATATTATGATTTATAAAAATACAGACCATATATTTCTCATATATATGTGGTCTCCACCACAGTTCCTGGGTCACAGCTCCCAAAACCCTTGGAATTTCTTGTTTCTGTTGACGAAGGTGACTTTTGGACCCACCCAATGTGGGGGCTGGTTGTCAGGAGAATCACCATGTGATCAGAGGATTGGAACTCTCAGCCCCACCCCCAACCTCTGGGGAGGGATGAGAGGCTCGAGGTTTACTCGATTGCCAATGGCCATTGACTTAGTCAGTCATGATTACGTAATGAAGCCTCCACAAAACCCAAAAGAACAGCTCGTGGGCCCTTTTCTGGAGAGCTTCCACTTTGGGGAACCAGAACACTTCCACATGCCACTGTGCTGGGCCCCAAGATCCATGAGGACAGGAGCTCCTTTGTTTGAGACCTTGCCCTGTGTGTGTCTTCATCTGGCTATTGATTCATATCCTTTAATATCTTTTGAAATAAATCAGTAATCTAGTGAGTAAACGGGTTTTCTTGAGTTCTGTGAGCCATTCAGCAAATTAATCAAACCCAAGGAAGGGGTCCTGGGAACCTTATTTACAGCCAGTCGGGCAGAGCACAGGCAACAACCTGGACCTGCGGCTGGGGTCTGAAGTGGGGGGCGGTCTTGTGGGACTGAGCACTTTCCCTGTGGAATCGGATTCCGTCTCCGGGTAGGCAGTGTCAGGGCTGAGTTGAATTCTCAGACACCCTGCTGGCGTCCGAGGACTGCTTGTTGGTGTGGGGAGGACTCCACACCCACACGTTGGAACTGGGTCCGGGAACTCTTTGCAACTCCGTATTTCACCAATCAGTGGATTTTACTGATTTTTACTGGGAGGTCTTTAGAGACCCAGCAGACTGATTAGAGGTAATCAAATCCACTCAGAGACAGCACCGAGTCCCGTCTCACTACGGGCCAGGCTCAGAATTGTTTCAGCAGTAACTTACTTTACCTGAGTTAAACTGTACCTTTTCTGTAGGAAAAGAATGACTAACACTGAGTAGTCTTGAAATTTCCATTCCATTGTTGAAACCCCTAATCCAAAATTATGTCTTTGGTCCTATTGATCAACCCGTTAACAATCAGCGTGAGGCTAAATGTGAAGTTGACCATATCAGCCATATGTTTCCACAAACGGGACTTCGCTGTGGAGTGGCGTCTTTGTAAGCCATAACCTTGCGCCCCTTCCAATGCACTCTCCCTTTGCTACCCCCAAAAAATCACTCGCTAAATGGTTGAAAGCTGTACTCATCTTGGATTTTTCTTCTTAAAAAATAGGAAAAAACAAATTCTTTCCTTATAAAATATAAGCACATTAAAGAAAATTTGAAAAATGGAAAAAGAAAATGAAAAGCACCCATAATCCCAGCAAACTGAAACAGCTAATGGTTTTGGCGGATGTCCGCATTGTGGTCTTTGCAAATGTCAAGACTGAAGTTCCTCTCGGTGAGTAACTGTGGAGAGTCATGTCCACGGCCTTTGGGACTGGCTGGGGACCCCCTGCCCTGGGGGCCTGGCCACCACACCTTCCCTGTGAGGGGCAGTTTCTCTTTCCATTTCGCGTGTGCACGTGTGTGCGCCTCCTCTCTTCATTCTTTTTATAGATGCTCAGTCCTATTCATATTTTGGTTTTGGTTTTGTGTTTCTGTATTTCCTTCCAGGCAAAGTTCTTTAAGAGACGACTCATTATACGTGCTCTCAAATTCCACACCTGCAGGAGGAAATGGGTACCTGGCACATCGAAACTGCTCGTCTGCCTGGGGAAAGATGGCCCACAGGTGCCTGAGGCTCACCCGCTGTTACTGTGTGGGAATTATTAACATTCCACTGCTTCAAACAACTCACTAGACGCTTCTGCAATGAAATCTTTCCCTGCGTTTGTGCAAATACCACTTTGTAGCCCAACATTTTGGGATGGGCGCTGGTCAGAGGTTCCAAAAGTGTGAATCAGAGTCCTGGTCATGAACTTTCACAAGTGGCTCACCCCTCTGAGCCTCAGTTTCCCCACCTGTAAATGTGAGAAGTCTCTAAGGACCCCTCAGGAGGGCTTTCCCTGGCTCCCCAGCCACTGTAGCCCTCCTCTATGGCAGCGGTGACTTAGAGACCCCCCCACTCCCTGCTCAGCCCTGCCCTGGACTCCAGGACCCATGCTGGCCTGAGGATGGATGAAGCTTCAGCCCCTCGTTCTGGAATTTACCATGGGATCCAGCTCTGACATCCCTAGCTCAGTTTAGGAAACTGGGCTTGGGTCCAACTTATTTAGGCAGAGGACTCAAACGAGCCCCCTCCAAGCCGGGCACTGCACGGGGTACACAGAGGAGTGGGACTCGTCCTACCCCAGGCAGCCAGTGGGGAGGCAGTCAGGACAGCACGGCTCTGTCCTCGTACCCGCCCCCAACCTGTGCCCAGCCCAGCGAGCGGATCTGTCCGGGTCCTTGGACCTGAGCCTGGACCTGGCCTGCACCTGTGACTCATCTAGTTGCCACCCCACAACTCACTCCCGCTCTCGACTGTGCCCTTCTTCCTTGGGGACTTCGAGTTCTGCCCTCAGCTTGGGTCTGGGGACCCACAGCCATGGTCTCTAAGAGCTCAACCCTCCCAGCCTCCCTGACTCTGAGCTGCCCGCTCCTCCTGAGACTTCGACACTCGGGCGTTAGGCATCCTGACCACCCACAGCCTAGGGGGCAGGACCACAGCCTGGAACACCCCACTCTGGGGCATGTGCTTGGACCCTCTTCTCTCTGAACTTTGCCTCCCACCCACAGGGGCAGTGGCCCCAGCAGCCACCACACTCTGCCCCTCTTGGCCATAACTGAGCAGCCCAGGGAAGAACATGTGGCCCGGGTTAGGATTGCCAGAAAGATACAGGATGCCCAGCCACGTTTGAATTTCAGATAAACAATGGATCATTTTTTAGTACAGCTATGTCGCCACGCAATGTTTAGGCATCCTTTATTTTTCTGTGCTAAATCTGGCCACCCTACCCCAGGTAGACCAATCAAATTCTCTCCTGCAGGACTTTGAACCTACAGCTCAGCAAGACTATAAGGTAATATCTTGGGGTGAGAATGAGGAGCTAGAGCCAGCAGGTAGGAAGACAGGAGAGGAATTTGATCTGCACAGAGAGAGAGAAGGAAGCTGAAGGAGGTAGAAGGCAGCCACTTCTGTGTCATGTTCTCGATATTTCCTAAGAACTGGCCCCATTCCTGGCTTCAGTGCTCTAGGACGCCCTGATATCCTTATAATTAATTGCCCTCTTCAGCTGTGGGGTCTTGCCCAGCACGTCTTAGGTATAACCCCTCCCTCGGAACCTGGGCAGGCGAGCTCATATGAGTGATATTTTGTTCGCTGCTTTCCTCCCCAAACACCAAGATAGTCCCCATTCCACAACAGTCCCCCCCAGTGTCCCAGGCATCACTCCAGACTCCTCTCTCCCCTCACCCCAACCCCATCCAAGTCCTGTCTACTCCATCTCCCAGGTCCATGTCAACTCCATCTTCCCTCCATCCCAGTGCCACCACCCTGCTTCTGGCCACCATCATCTCTTGCCTGCATTACTACAATGGCTTCCTAACCACTGTTCTTGCCTCCAGTATTCTCTACCCTCCAGCCAAAGCAAGTGTTCTAAAACACAAACCTGACTCGACCCCCCACCTCCCGCTTGAAACCCCTCAGCGGTGGCAGAGAGGTTCCTTCATGACCTAGCCTCTGTTGAGCCATCCAGCGTCGCCTCTTACCTTGCTGTCCACTCACCCCGGCCGAGGCTCCAGCCGCACTGACTGGCTTTCTCGTCCTCCTCCAGACTCTCGCTCACCTCAGGGCCTTCACACAGGCTGCCCTTCCCTCTTCACCGTCTCCCACCCAGTGGGACTCAGCCGGGGTCACCAGCCTGCCCTGACTCCCTCCCCTCATTTCCCAGCAAGCGTGGTCAGAGCCTCTCCTGCATTGTGCTTACTATACGCTGCGTCCCCGCACCAGCAGCACCGGCAGCACCTGGGAACATGTTCAAACGCCAGTTCTCAACCCCCTCCTCCCCCAGACTTCCTGAATCAGAGATTCTGGGGGCGAGGCCCTGCAATCAGTGTTTTAACTATTCCTCCAGGTGGGTCTGATGCTCATTAATGTTTGAGAGCCACTGCTATATTGTAATTGTATATTTACATGTTTGAAATAAATAGTTTGAAATCCTCAAGAGGATTAGAAAGACCGCAGCATCTTCATCAACAAATATAGTCACCGGCACATAATAGATTCTTAGGAAATATTCGTGGATGGAAGGAAAGGGAGGAAGGGAGGAATGCACAATCCTGCTGACAGCACCCTTTGCCTTTCTGACCCTCCGAGGATTTCTAGACACAGCCGCCACATTTGGCATTTCCCTCGATCCCCCATCTGCTTGCCATGAGGTTGGGCACAGAGACAGTGCAGGACATGGGCTCCGGGCACCTGTCACTGCTAGTTCAGAAGAGGCAGCAGGACTCGCCCAGCCCCCAGGGGCCCCACGAGTGCTGGCATGGAGTTGGTACTTAGGAGAGGCCCACCGAGATCTGCATCTGCACAAACGGCTGAAGATGGTGTTCGAGCTTGTCAGCAGGAAGAAACGACGACTCTGTTGTCCCCGCACCCAAAGGCTGCTTCAGACCGTGTGTCCTGGCATGTCTCCCGTCTCTTCCACCTGAGGCGGGAAGAGGAGCTCTGAGATGAGCATCACCTCTTTGGTTCTCAGTGGGAGTCAGCTCGTGGCCAGCACCAACCATGGTCCTGGACTGGTGGGTCCATGGACTCCTTGCCACCCTGTCTCCACCCCCCAGGCCTGCCTCTGAGTCAATGAGTTACTAGCTGTCCCGTCAGGCCTGAGCTGTCAGGAGGTAACTAAAGGGAGTGGGCAGGGAGCCACAGGAAAACTGGAGCTGTGAATAACCTACGGGGGAGCGAGGGGGCTGCTCTCTGATGCCAAAGCTTCTGGAAGGGATCTCCTGACTGGCTGCCACCAGGGAGCCATCGTGACTCTCTCACATGAGGAGAAGGCAGTGAGAGGACAGGTGCAGGCCCGGCTTTCTCACAGGAGAGGGATTGCGAGGATGTGGGGGAAATCATTTGCTACTGAGCGCCAGCAAATGGACTTTTGTGCAGAAGAAACAGTAGCCGTCTTCAGATGGGCAGGTCAGATGTGCTGGTCTAGTCACAGCCACAGGCCCCAAGGACACAGTGAGACCCTCACCGCAGGGCTCTGGGCAAAGGGAGAGGCCTGTGTTCACTGTCACCTGAGTTGCTAATAATCATCTCAGACTTGAAAGGCTCTTGGCTAATTTCAAAGCCTGAATCTCACCTAATCCTCACCAACATCCTGGGAAGACAGAAGATTTCAATACATCCAGTAATACTGGGAAAGCTGAGGCTCAGAGAGGCCAGGGCACTCTGGTCTTCAGATGCACACGCCAATTCTCAGCCCACTGCCCAAGCGCCTCACTCAGTCAGATGAGGGCACAACGAGGAAAGAAAGAAAGAACAGAAAAGCCTGTGTAGACAAGGCTCTGATGGAGCTGGTCCAAGTAGAGAGAGGGCGACAGAGGCTCTCCTAAGTGTCAACACCCTCTCAGCTGTGGGAAGGAGGCGGGAAGCGGCGTAGAAGGGATACAAGCACAGGACTGGTCTTGGGTTATTTTCTGGGTGGGTTTCACACTGCTCGCCCACCTAAAGGACATTGCCCAATCCCAGGCTTGTGGAGGGTGGGGCACCCTCCCGTCTACCCCGGCCCCTGATGACTGGCCCCGGGCAGGCAGTTGATCTCAGGGAACCAGTCCACAGGCTGGTCGGTAACTTAGGACCTGTGTCGTCCACTTGATAAGAGGAGCTGTGCCAATCCAGTTCCTTTCTCAAGAAGTCAGCTGAGAAAACTAAGAGACTGGGACACTTGGCTTCGGGGATTAATCACGAGTTTGCGTAGGGGGCCGGGGAGATGGTGAGGGGCCATGTGTCTCATGATGGAGTGGAGAATGGGAACCGGGGGGAGGGGAGAGCGAGATCTGGGCTGATGCAAAAAGAGATGGAGCGATGTCCTTGGGAAGGTCACACGGCCGTCCCACCACTGTCCCTACTCCCATGAGAACCACTCTACCTGGAAACCTGGACTCCTGAGCCATCCCAGTTGCACTTGCGGTAGACCCTTTACTTAGGTTACTGTGGGTGAGTTTCCATTCTTATTTGAATTATTTAAAATCAGAGAAAAAGAAGCACTCATGTCTAACCTATTTTATATATATATGGCTATATAGTCATATTCAACATTTGTGGAGATCAAGGACCAAGACAATCATGGAAATTGCCCAGACCACCCAGGGTACCCCAAGGTCCCAATCATGACCCTCATGATGATGGCCTTTGAGTTATGGAGCTCAAGAGAGCAACAGACACACTCCCATCTTTCAACTAAACACAGATCATTCTGTTTCTAAATATAACCCCATGGAAAGACCTGTAAATCTCCTGGCATCTCATTAGCATTTCAAGGTACAGGAAGCCTTGTCTCTGAGAAAGTAAGAAGATTTGATTTTGTAAACGTGAGATGCTGAATACCACGGCCCATTTCCATCTAGGTCTCACCTGAAACCGCACTAATAGCGAAAGCCCAGCTAATGACCTTAGCCAGCAAGAGCAATTACTAAAGAAGACAATATATTAGCCCAGTCCAAAAGCAATTTTGTTTTAGCTTTCTTCCTTGGCCAGAGGAGTTGGCATGTGTGAGTGCTGATTCAATTTGGCGCTCTGGTTGGAACTGAAGATGGGAAAATTAAACATATTTGTGAAATCTAAGCATACTTCTATCTATTAATGCCCACATCTTAATATTTTTGCTTTAATTTTCAGATAAAAATAGCTAACATTTATTGTATGCTTACCATGTGCAAGGAACTGTTAATTAACAATCACATTTAATCTTCACAGTAACCCTCTGAGACAAGTGTATTATTATAGAAACTATAATAATTATTATATGGGGACCTCCCTGGAACTTGCCCAGGACACAGAGCCAGGAAGTGGCACCACCAGGTCTCCCCTCAGAGGCCCACTCTTCTCAACCTTCCAGCCATGTCACCCCAGGGAAGGTCAGCCAGGGAAACAGATGATTGCTTGTTTGTTTGAGGTACAGACAGGGAAGATAATTCCGGAATTTGTAATTGCTCATCCCTGCTGGGGGATATTAGCTAGACATTAGCCGTGACACGTGAATCATGACACTTGTTTCCAGCTGAGTTATTACCTACACACAATGTTGCTCACCAGCTTGCCGGCTTGGTTTAGAAAATGCTGGAAAAAGACGGCCCTCACTGCTTCCAGTTGTTCCCCACTGCAGATGGCTCAACCAGGAATCCAGGCCCCGCCCCCTACATTGTTAGCGGTGATCCCTGACCACAGTCCTGCATCTGTAGGTGGGTTGTGGCCCTGGGACATCTTAGGGATGTTGATGCATCGCCCAGAACTCCTCAGACATCTTGGGGAGCACTGCACTGCACATCTTTGGAGGGCAGCCACGGATGCTCAGCAAGCCTCGATGAAACGCATCCTCAGTGTCCTCGGGGTCCCCTCACCTTCAGTCTGGACAGGGTTTCAGGGCCAGCAGCTGACCTCTGGGAAATTCCCTTGTCCCTGCTCTGGTTGCTCTGTGGGACCTGAGCCACACATCCTAGGGCTGCCCCAGCTGCCTCCAAGAGGGGGCTGAACAGATTCCTAGTGAGATCCAGAGGGAGCGGTGGGCAGGGAGGAAAGGTCTGTCCAGGTGCCGCCCCTCACTGCTGGGCAAGTCACTGCCCCCTCTGCCCTTCAGCCTTTTTATCTGTCCAAGAGAGGGGGTGAGGCAGCCTGGGGGAGGAGGAGAGGACTCAGCTGTGACTCAGTGAGGCAGAGACACCACCCCAGTTACTCTTGGCACCTGGCAGGTCGTCCACCAGCATTTCCATCCCACTTCTGGGGATACCCAAGGCCTTCACTTTCATCATAAAATTGGAAGTGAAAATTGTCATTCTTGTGCTTAAAAATATGGGAGGGGAAGCACTTTTCATCTATGCAAAAGAAAATCTCAGCTCCCAACATGTCCTCCTTCTCTGTGTTCTACTCTGGGAAGATTTTCATTACTTCCCAAACACCGCCCTGTGCTTTCCTGCCCTTCCTCATGCTGTTCCTTCCTATCTGCCCTTTAGGAGTCAGCACGAAGCCCCCTCTGAAGCCCCCACCTCTGGAAGCCTCCTCTACCTGGCATTCATGTCTCCTCCTTGTGTGCTCCTCAGCAGGGCATTATATTACTCTGACTCATTCTGAATCATTCATTCATTCAACAAACACTCTGAGCGCCTGCTCTCCAGGCCAGAGATGCTCAACAGAAGGGATAGAGAAGAAATGGAGGAGACCACAGTGCCCGAGGCAGGTAGAGAGGGCACAGGCAGGGACGCAATGGAATAAGCCTAGATACGTTCCCAAACGCTCTCCATCCAGGTTTTTTTATTCTTGTTTATATTTCCGTGCTAATTTCATTACTTTTTTTAAAAAAATTAACATTTTAATCCTTTCCGTGTTATAACTGTTATGCCATGCAAATGAGGCCTTCCAGTGACATGTGATTATTAAGGGACACCCGGAGATTTCCCTGGCCCAGGGCGCCTGCGGCTCTCTCTCTCCCCCTCCCCTCGCACTCCCTCCCCCTCCCCCCGCCTCGTTACCATTGCCTGTGCCCAGGCCCACCTGGAATGGCTCCTGAGGCCAAATGTGGCAGAAAAAGGGCAGAAAGAGCGGGACAACTTCTCAAGGGAGACTACCGCCGAGGACCGTATCCCCGTTCCATCCTCCCACCCGCGCCCTCCTGTGCCCCCACCTCCGCTCCGCCACCGGTCCCCTCCTCTGCCCCCCTCGCGTTCCCCCCACCAGTCTGCCCTCAGTCGCCCCCGCCCCCCATGCCACTCTTCCCACAGCTCCCGTCCCTCGCCAGTCCTACCCCTGCTCACCCTCGGCTCCCCCCTCCGCTCCCCCCTACTCCCCCATCGCTCCCTCCCAGCCATGCAGTATGTGTCTCGCTTAACACGGGCCCCCAAACGTGTTGATTAACACTTAAACTGCACAGTGTGCACGAATGAGGCTGTGCGACCATTCTTATCTCGAAAACGTTGGCACTGATTGACGGCAAAGTTTGGGGACCCGTGGAGGCGCGGCCTAAACGGAGCAGCGGCAGAGGCGGGTCCGGGGTGGGGCGGGGGGCGGTGCGGGCCTCCTGCCCCACCTCCCGTCCAAGGCGGGGCTGCAGGCCTGGGCGCTGGGGGCCGGCCTCCGTTTCCCCTGTCTCCTCAAGGGAGAGCATCCAGGGTGCCCCCACCGCAACTAGTGCTGAAAGTCACAGCGCCCCTGCCTGCACCAAGCCTGGGCTGCTCCTGCCCCGCCTGCCACCCCGCCGCCCCACCTGCCTGAGAGCGCAGGACCCTCCGAGTGCAAAGTGCCAGGGGCAGTGAGCAAGAGTGGACGGAAAAGGGGGCGCTGCTGGGTGCAGAGGGCAGATGAGTACGCTCCACGGTGTGGTTTGCGGGGGCAGCCGGGTCCCCAGTCCCGGCAGCCTGCTCCCCCGGGTGTCTTCTCCCCGCCCCGCCATGCTCCCCTTTCAGTTCCTTTTTCTTCCCAGACTGTCAATTCTGAGGTCAGCACCACGTCTTCCCGGTTCATCTCCGCATCCAGCATAGTGCAGTGCTGTGGAGGTGCTTAAATACATTTTTTATTGACTGAAAGAAAAACAAAAAACCAGGAAGGAATGAAGGAAGGAAACTCTCTGAGTCCAGGATTGGTCTCTTTTTAGATTCTAGTTACGGAGAATCCATCCACCTTTCTCTGTATTTATCAAAACCAACTTTGTGGGTTTAAAAAAAAAAGGATGTATTCAATTCACTCATCTATGAAGCTTTTATTTAGCACCTACTATATAAGTTTTGTATTTGGGAGTTTACTGGCCCTGAGCAAACTTCCGACCTGAGAACATTCTTCAGCTCCATCAGTTCTCTAAAACTCAATTCCTGGAATCCTAACAGACACCTAAGTAGGAGTAGGAAGAAGACAGTCCATCTAACTGAGCACCGTTGTAGGATGTTTCCCCCTATAATGAAATGTATTCAAGAATGACGAGATGTCAGTAGGTTCCTAAGTTTTCAAACATCCCTTCGAAAATCCAAACCCTGGGCCCCAGCTCCCTGTCTGTCCAAACAGGTAATTATACTTTGTGTATTAAAGTCTTATATCTTTGACCTATCCAGTGCACAAAAAACAGTTTAACCTTTAAACCAAGTCGTGTACACCATTTTACTCCTAGAAAGATGAATTAATGTTATTCCGTCAAATCAGTATCAACCTGACCTTTAAACACATCAGTGTTTCTTGGAAAAATATTATGGCTGGGATGCCTACTGAGGTAAACAATATTAGCTGCTCCTACTCAGCGCTGAGCCGTGCTGTGCAGGGGCCTCTCCAAGTAAGGTGGTGGAAGCCGGCTGGGCCCAGAGCTCTTCTGACGAGCTCCACAGGATGCGAAGAACAATGTAAATGCACCAGAGATGGCAGATATATTTCTCTGTTACTGTTCCAGAGATAACAGCCAAGGTGAATCATTTCCCACCACCTACCATTCCAAATTATTTCAAATTCTGAAGGGACCCTATTTATTTCATTGGTAGCTCGCAATTTACTTAGCTGAAGATCATTATATTTATGTGTCTGTGAAATGCTCACAATAATTACACATTTGAGCTGTCTCCGATGTGCTATCTGTATTCTCTCTAGTCATCTACTTGGAAGGATATTATCACATTTTTGTAACAACCTTCTCAACGTACGCATAAAGCGCCCAACTGGGTGTGAACTTTGATTTTCATGGTTTTCTTACATATCAGATTTATCAAACAGCAGGACGGCCTGCATTCACATGCAAATGCTTACAGAATGCTGGGAAATTGTCTTAATTTCTCTTTTCTCTAGATTGCTTCAGTGTGGCAGCCCTGGAAGATATTGTATTGGGCAGCAGGGAGAACAAACCTAGCTGAGATCTAAAATTACTTTAGGAGCTTACGCAAAAGTTCCATAACGGGAAATACTCATAAGGCAGAATGCTGCTTTCCCCACTGTAAAGTCCTGGAACGACAAGTACAAGCAGGCATTTGAAATTCCCAGTGTTCTCAAGCAAGTGTCCCCAGGTTGAAGTCTTGGACAACATTCGTGAGGATGGTTGGTTTATCTGAAAGGCCCATTTTGTCGTTTTAAAGAGATTATCAGAGGGAACAGACAGGCTGGTGGTTTTCCCCATTTCTGCCTTCCTCATGTTTATTTCAGAAGGGTCCACCATTATTAGAAACCAGAGGATTCTCAGAACATCTCTAACTCTGATAGCAAATGACTGTGATAAAGAAGGATTCTCCCTCTTGAGCAATGCTTCCAAGAGAACATGGCGATTTGTGTGCCAGAGATGTTCTAGAACCACTGAACTCAGGCCTGGGGTACAGGGGCTTCTATGGCATATACCGTGGTTTACCAGAGCACGTAACTTTGTGTGCTCACTGCATTTACATGTGACCCCCCCCCCACTAGAAGGGGGACTCTGTGAGCTTGTGGACTGTGTCTACTTGTTTTCACCTTCACATCCTCAGTACCTAGCACAGTGGTGCACACAGTAGGTGCCTGATAAATATTTATTACATCTTGAGATATGACTGAGGGAATTATCTGGACCAGCTCAGTGCATTTCACCTTTAGATGGGTTGCTGTAACTATCTCATTTTCCAATGGTCTGCAGTTGAGAAGTCACATGACTTTCTCAAGTAAGGTTGAAGCCAGAGTCTCCTGACCTGTCAGCCTCTGTCACATTCTCCATTCTTTTTTTTTTTTTTAAGGAAGAGTAGCCCTGAGCTGACATCTGCTGCCAAGCCTCCTCTTTTTGCTGAAGAAGACTGGCCCTGAGCTAACATCCGTGCCCATCTTCCTCTACTTTATATGTGGGATGCCTACCACAGCATGCCTTGCCAAGTGGTGCCATGTCCACACTCAGGATCCGAACCGGTGAACCCTGGGCCGCCGAAGTGGAACGTGTGAACTTAACCGCTGTGCCCCTGGGCCGGCTCCACATCCTCCATTGTTTAAACAGTAATTTAATGGGTTCCTGTGCCAGGAACTGTGTGGGCACAGGAGCGGCCGTGGTGAGCAAGCCACGTGGATCCACCCCTCATGGAGCTTCTAGTCTGACGGGAAAACGGACGTGTAGCAAGAGCACCCAAGAAAGGCGATCCCAGAGCAGGGAAATAGATGTTCAATGATACACGACTGAGCGAGGAGAAGATGGTTCTGGTCAACAGACTACCCCGACACTTGGTGATGTAGGAGGGGACTTGGTGGGGTGATGGCAATGTTCTATATCTCGGTTGTGATGGTGGTTTCATGACTATTCATTTGCCACAACTCAGCAAACTGTACACCTAAAAGGGAGGATTTTAATTACTATCAGTTATACCTTAATAAACTGACTTTAAAAACTAAGAGAAACAAAAACCTTGGAGGCTGAGAACAACCACCATTGATCATCCTCACAGATACTGTGGATTGGGAATCTGGGCTGGAGACAGCCGGGAAGCATGTCCTGGGACCTCAGCCGGGAAGACCCATGGGCTGGATGTGAGTAAATGGCTGAGGGCCAGAGTCACCAGTGGGCCCCTCCCTCATGTGTCTGCTGTCTGGGCTCTTGACGGGGGTGACTGGAAGCCTAGTCACTCGGGGCACCTCCATCTCAGCCTCTCTGTTCTGCACATCCTCGTTGAGTGCCTACTGTATGCAGGCACTGTTGTGGGCACTAGGGAGACAGCAGCCAACATAATAGACAAATATCCTTGCCCTGCTGGAGTTGACAGTCCAGAGATGGAAGAAAGGCAATAAGTAATAAACATTATTGATAAGTCAGTTAATGGTATGTTAGAGGAATAAAAACTGTAAGCAAGGTAAGGGGGGTGGGGAGGTGGAGGAGAATGTTCATGTGGATGGCACCTCCTGGAGTTGTGCGATTAATGGTCCTGATGCTTCATTTTGCCAGTGTGATGGTGTAAAATGGTATCTTGTTGGGGGTTTAATTGCATTTTCCTGGTTACTGGTGAGCTGAGCTTCTCTTCAGATGTGTGGGAGACAGCTAGCTGGTCACCAAACCCTTTTTCTTTCAGGGAATTTACCTGAAATCAATATGCATGTGTGCAAAGATTGTGTGAAGAGTGATGTATAACACTTATAACATAGTGAAACTGAAAGCCACATAACTGTCTAACAGAATGAAATAGGGCAGAAGATTCGGCAGCCATTACAATTTACATTGTAGAAGAACCTCATGATATGGACAGAATGGGCAAAATGTGGACCAAACATCAAACACTTTTTCCTGGATACACTCAGACCATGTTTTACAGTATCCCATGCAGGTAGCTGTGACCTGAACAGAGTTCCAATGGAGAGAACTTGAGCCATGCTGTCTTCACCATTTCCAGGTCTGGCCCATAAAAACCTCTCTTCTTCTTCTGGCTGCCAGTTCCTAGAGAACTTTGGAAGTCCATACTGAAGGTGGCAGAGCCGCCCGCAGCCTGGGACCCTGTCGGGCTATGAGTGCAGAAGCTTTCCCCCCTCTCCTCCCCCTGCCTAGAACGTTTGCCCTGTTTATATGAACAAGAAATCAACTTCTATTGTGGGGTCTCTACCTTACAGCAGCAAGCCCATCCCAACAAATACATGTTATTGCTCATTTGGCGTCTCTTTTCTGAAGACTGCCTGCTCAGACTGTTTGCCAAACTTAGAATGGAGTTATTTATTCTTTTTTATTTATCTGACTCCTTTATGTCCTTGCTATTCAAAATGTAGTAGTCTGTGGACCAGCAGCATAAACATCCCCTGGAATCTTGTTAAAAACTCAGAACCTCAGAGAGTGATGTCAGCATCATGGTGGAGTGAACTTGCCCAAGACTCTCTCCTCTCCAACATACAACAAAAAGGGGCAACCATACTCCAACAGAAGACAACCTAACAACACAAAAACCTTGGAGAGACACACAGCCACACGATGGAGGGTGGAGAGGCTGGAGCCCCCCTTGGAGGAGCTGGAACAGGGTAAGAGAGAACTTCACTCCCTCCCCTAAAGACTGCATTTGCTGCAGTCGGAGGATCAGTGAGGGAGGGAGTGGGGGAGGGGTCGCTCATTCACAGGACCACCCAGGACTCCCGAGGTCCCTTGCAGCCTTGAGGGAAGCCCTCAAATGGAGCAAAAGCTTTCATGCAGGGTGACCTCATCAAGCCAAGACCCCAGGAGACCAGATAGTGAGAGCTGATCGAGAAACCCGGGATTGCACACAGGAGAAAGCCCCCCTCCCCCTAACCTGCGCAGCGCCATCTGAGCTGAAGGTGGAGGACTAAGAATACATTGCTCTCAACCCCTACCCAGTGGCAATAGGCTGTAACTGCAACCGAACGATATCAGAATGAGAAAGAGCTGACTTTCCGACATCAGACACTGCATCAAATCTGTAGACCAGAAAGAAAATGACAAGCACCCAAAACTCAGTCCTGAGGACACAGAAATATGTAAGCTAAATGACAATGAATTCAGAATAGCTATCATCAAAAACTCAACAAGGTAAAAGAGAATATAGAGAAACAATTCAATGAGTTCAGGAGCTACTTCACAAAAGAGATTGAAACTATAAAGAAGAATCAGTCAGAAATACTAGAGATGAAAGACACAATGCAAGAGATAAAACAAAATATGGATTCCCTCAATGCTCGAGTGGACATCATAGAGGAGCGAATCAGCATAATCGAAGATAGACATGTTGAATTGCTCCAGACAGAGGAGGAGAGAGAACTAAGACTAAAAAGAAATGAAGAAACTCTCTGAAAAATAGCCAACTCAATGAGGAAATGCAACATAAGAATTACAGATATTCAAGAAGGAGAAGAGAAGGAGAATGGAGCAGAAAGCGTGTTCAAAGAAATAATAGCAGAGAACTTCCCAAATCTAGGGAAAGAGAGGGAAATCTGTGTGGAAGAAGCTTCCAGATCTTCTAGATTTGTCAATGTAAAAAGACCTACTGCAAGGCATATAGTAGTAAAACTGGCAAAAATGAGTGACAAAGAAAGAATACTCAGGGCAGCAAGGCAGAAGAAAATAAACTACAAAGGAACCCCTATCAGGCTTTCAGCAGATTTCTCAGCAGAAACCTTACAAGCTAGGAGAGAATGGAATGACATATTCAAAACTTTAAAAGATAGAAATCTTCAGCAAAGAATACTCTATTCAGCAAAAATATCCTTCAGATATGAGGGAGAAATTAAATCTTTCCCAGAAAAACAAAAGCTAAGGGGCATCAGAGCCACAAGACTCCCCCCCCCCCACACACACACACACAAGAAATCCTCAAGAAGGCCTTCATACCTGAAAAAAGGAAAAAAAGGGAGAAAAGAGTCACAAAACACAGAGTAAGTAGATAAATAGTTGACAGAATCAGAATAGGATAGCAAGTATTCAACTATAGCATTAGGCTAAAGGGAAGGCAAACACCAAAAACAAAGACAATCTTGTCACTTTAATAACAAACTCACAACACAAGTTGGAATAAGATATGAGAAAAATAACTTAGGAGGGGAGGAGGGAAGGGACTGAATCAGTTTAGGCTAAGGAAATAAGAGGCCATCAGAAAATGGACTATCTTATACACGAGATTCTGAATACAAACTTCAGGGGAACCACGAAATAAAAATGCAGAACAGAGACACAAAAAATAAGTAAGGGGGAAAAAAAGAAACACATCATAAAAAACTACATAATTCAATGGGAAGACCAAAATACACAGGACGAGAAACAAAGGAAATGCAGGAAAACTGGAAAAAGAGTGATATAATGACAGCATTAAGCGCTCGCACATCAATAATCACCCTAAACATAAATGGATTGAATTCTCCAGTAAAAAGACACAGAGTGGCAAGACAGATTAAAGAACAAGATCCAACAATTTGCTGCCTGCAGGAACCACATCTCAGCTCCAACAACAAACACAGGCTCAGAGTGAATGGATGGAAGACTATACTCCAAGCTAATGGCAAACAAAAGAAAGCAGGTATCGCAATACTTATATCAGACAAAGTAGACTTCAAGATAAGGCAGGTAAAGAGAGACAAAGAGGGGCAGTATATAATGATCAAAAGGACACTCCATCAAGAAGAAATAATGCTTATAAATATCTATGCACCCAACACAGGAGAGCCAAAGTTCATAAAGCAACTATTAACAAACTTAAAAGAAGATATTAAAAATAACACAATAATAGTAGGGGACCTCAACACCCCACTCACATCAATGGATAGAGCATACAGACAGAAAATCAACAAGGAAACAGTGAAATTAAATGAAAAGCTAAACCAGTTGGACTTAATAGACATATATGGAACACTCTATCCAAAAACAGCAGAATACACGTTCTTCTCGGGTGCGCATGGAACATTCTCAAGGATAGACCACATATTGGGAAACAAGACAAGCCTCTATAAATTTCAAACAAAATTGAAATAATAACAAGCACCTTTTCCGATCATAATGCTATAAAGCTAGAAACTAATTACAAGGAAAAAGCTGAGAAAGGGACAAAGATGTGGAGACTAAACAACATGCTATTGAACAAGAAATGGATCATTGAAGAAATTAAAGGAGAAATCAGAAAATATCTGGAGACAAATGAAAATGATAATATACAATACCAACTCATATGGGATGCAGCAAAAGCTGTATTAAGAGGGAAATTCATTGCAATACAGGCACACCTTAGCAAACAAGAAAAATCTCAAATAAGCAATCTTAAATTACACCTAACTGAACTAGAAAAAGGGCAACAAAGC
This sequence comes from Equus asinus, assembly GCF_041296235.1. Taxonomy (NCBI): domain Eukaryota; kingdom Metazoa; phylum Chordata; class Mammalia; order Perissodactyla; family Equidae; genus Equus; species Equus asinus. Next base: position 7,604,534 of record NC_091791.1, on the reverse strand, counting down.
CCAACATCGGCAGAAGGAGAGAAATAATAAATATCAGAGCAGAAATAAATGCTATTGAAACAAAAAAGGGAGTAAAAAGGATCAGTGGAACAAAGACCTGGTTCTTTGAGAAGACAAATAAAATTGACAAACTCCTAGCCAGACTTACAAAGAAAAAAAGAGAGAAAGCTCAAATAAACAAAATCAGAAATGAAAGAGAAATAACAACAGACTGCACAGAAATACAACAGATTATAAGAGAATACTACAAAAAACTATATGCCAACAAAATGGATATCCTAAAAGAAATGGATAAATTCTTAGACTCTTACAACCTCCCAAAGCTGAGTCAAGAAGAAACAGACAATCTGAATAGACCAATCACAAGGAAAGAGAGTCAAACAGCAATCAATAGCATCCCAAAGAATAAAACCCCAAGACCAGACGGCTTTCCTGGGGAATTTTACCAAACTTTCAGAGAGGATTTAATACCTATCTTTTTCAAGCTATTCCAAAAAATTAGGGAGGTTGGAACACTTCCTAACACATTCTACGAGGTCAACATCACGCTGATACCAAAGCCTGACAAGGACAGTACAAACAAGGAGAACTATAGGCCAATATTGCTGATGAACATAGATGCAAAAATTCTCAACAAAATTTTGGCAACTCGAATTCGGCAATACATCAAAAGGATCATACATCATGATCAAGTGGGATTCATACCAGGGACACAGGGGTGGTTGAACATCCACAAATCAATCAACGTGAACACCACATCAACAAACTGAGGAATAAAAACCACATGATCATCTCAATAGATGCAGAGAAAGCATTTGACAGATGCAACAGCAATTTGTGATTAAAAAAACTCTGAAGAAAATGGGGATAGAATGAAATTACCTCAACATAACAAAGGCCATATATGACAAATCCACAGCCAACATCATACTCAATGGATAAAAACTGAGTGCCATCCCTCTGAGAACAGGAACAAGACAAGGATGTCCACTATCACCACTCTTATTCAACATAATACTGGAGGGTTTGGCCAGAGCAATTAGGCAAGAGAAAGGAATAAAAGGAATCCAAATAGTGAGTGAAGAAGTGAAACTCTTGCTGTTTGCAGATGACATGATCTTATATATAGAAACCCCCCAAAAATCCATTGGAAAACTAATAGAAATAATTAACAACTACAGTAAAGTTGAGGGTACAGAATCAACTTACAAAAACCAGTTGCTTTTCTATACTCCAGTAACAAACTTACAGAAGGAGAACTCAAGAATATGATTCCATTTGCAATCACAACTAAATGAATAAAGTACCTAGGAATAAATTTAGCCAAGGAGGTGAAGTACTTATACAATGAAAACTATAAGACATTATTGAAAGAAACTGATAATGACATAAAGAGATGGAAAGAGACTCCTTGCTCATAGATTGGAAGAATAAACATAGTTAAAATGTCCATACTACCCAAAGCAATCTACAGATTCAATGTAATCCCAATGGCATTCTTCACGGAAATAGAGCAAAGAATCCTAAAATTCATATGGGGCAACCAAAGACCCCGAATTACTAAGGCAATCCTGACAAAAAAGAACAAAGCTGGAGGTATCACAATCCCTGACTTCAAAATGTTCTACAAAGCCATAGTGATCAAAACAGCATGGTACTGGTACAAAAACAGGCACACAGATCAATGGAACAGAACTGAGAGACCAGAAATAAAGCCACACATCTACCGACAGCTAATCTTCAACAAAGCAGCCAAGAACATACAATGGAGAAAAGATAGTCTCTTCAATAAATGGTGTTGGGAACACTGGACAGCCACTTGCAAAAGAATGAAGGTAGACCACTATCTCACGCCATACACAACAATAAACTCAAAATGGATCAGACTTGAAGATACATCCTGAAACTATAAAACTCCTGGAAGATAATATAGATAGTACACTCTTCGACATCGAACTAACAAGGATCTTTTCAAATACCATGTCCTCTCAGACAAGGGAAACAAGAGAAAAAATAAACAAGTGGGAATTCATCAGACTAAAAAGCTTTTGCAACACAAAAGAAACTAGGATCAAAACAAAGAGACAACCCACCAATTGGGAGAAAATATTTGCAAATTATATATCTGACAAGGGGTTAATCTCCATAATATATAAGGAGCTCACACAACTGAACAATAAAAAAACAAACAACCCAATCAAAAAATGGGCAGAGGAGATCAACAGACATTTTTCCAAAGAAGATATACAGATGTCAAATAAACACATGAAAAGATGTTCAACATCACTAATCATCAGGGAAATGCAAATCAAAACTACACTAAGATACCACCTTACCCCTGTTAAAATGGCTACAGTCACTAAGACTAAAAATAACAAATGTTGGAGAGGGTGTGGAGAGAAGGGAAACCTCATACACTGCTGGTGGGAATGCAAACTGGTGCAGCCACTATGGAAAACTTTATGGAGATTCCTCAAAAAACTAAAAATAGAAATACCATACAACCCTGATATCCCACTACTGGGTATCTACCCAAAAAACTTGAAATCAACAATCTGAAGTAACATATGTGCCCCTATGTTCATTGCAGCACTATTCACAATAGACAAGACATGGAAGCAACCCAAGTGCCCATTGACCAATGAGTGGATAAAGAAGATGTGGTATATATATACAATGGAATACTACTCAGCCATAAAGAAAAAAACAAATTCATCCCATTTGCAATAACATGGAAGGACCTAGAGGGAATTATGCTAAGTGAAATAAGCCAGACTGAGAAAGACAAACACCAGATGATTTCACTCATTTGCAGAACATAAACAAGTACATGGACAAAGAAAACAGTTCAGTGGTTACCAGGAGAAGGGGGGAAGGGGTGGGTACAGGGGGTAAAGGGGAGCGCTTATGTCGTGACAGTCAAGAAATAACGTACACCTGAAATCTCACATTGATGTAAACTATTATGAACTCAATAAAAAAAATAACTGAGAAAAAAATTCAGAATCTCAGGCCCCATCCAGACCTGCTCATTCAGAATCTGCATTTTCGAAAGATCTGATGATTCCTCTGAACTCTTGCCTCACATGTTCTGTAATAACTCTTCATCTTTTATGTGCATTGAATTAATTTTTTTTCTAATCTGTAGCTATCTTTGCATCTGGGGCTGCTGTCTTCTCATGTACAGATTTAAAAATTTTTTTTAGCATTGTAGTATTTACCAATATTTTATTTTATGGTTTGTCCTCTTAGTCTCAAGAAATTCTTCTCTTCCTAAGATCATACAGGTATTATGCTATATTTTCTTCTAAACATTTTCGTTTTTCTTTTCACAGATCGTCCTTACACTTGGAATTTATGTTTGTCTATGGGGTACCATAATGCTCTCGTTGTATTTTTGTGTATGGCTAACAATGATCCAGCACCATTCATTGATCCCCACCCCACTGATGGGCAACGCCACCAGTTGTAGGTCGTATATCAAGTTTCCACCCACACGTGGTTCATGTCTCTCGTCTTCCTGTTCAAATTCTTCTGCTGTGTAACCTGCTTTTTTTCCACTTACCTGTATACTTCGAACATTTTGTCCACATCACGAGATCTTTCACAATGTAAATTGTAATGGCTGCCTAATCTTCTGCCCTATTTCATTCTGTTAGACTGTTGTGTTGTTTTCAGTTTTACTCTGTTATAATATTCTTCACACAATCTTTGCACACATGCATATTGATTTAAGATAAATTCTCTGAAAAAAAAAAAAGATAAATTCTTTGAGTGAAATCACCAAGTAGGCATTTTTTTTAAAGCATTTGGTAGATATTGCCAAATTGCCCTCCAGAAAAATTGTGCCAATTTATATTCCCACCTGTTTCCTGTCTCCTTCCTCAACATTTTAATACCTCAGCATTTAAATCCCTGCCAATTTCATATGCCAAAATAATAAATACATAAAGACATACTATTATTGTAATCAATATGCCTTTGATTACAAGTGAAGACAAGCATTTTTTATATGTTTATTGGCCTTTTAAATTTATGTATTTTCACATGCGTGTGAGACTATACTGTTCTAAGCCCATTTATGTATAGGCGCATCTGTCTTTTTCTTATTGATGAATAAAACTCTTTATATATGAAAAATGACATCTTGCTTATGTATGTTACAAATATTTTTTTGCAATTTTCACTTTGCCTTTTACTTTTGCTTATGGTGTTTTTTCAAAGCACAGAAGCTTTAAATGTTGACATGGTCAAATCTAGCAATATTTTCCTCTAGCATTATACCAAAAACAAAATAAGTCCCATCCCAAAATGATTCCTTAACGTTTTCTTTCAGTCCTTTAATTGTGCTTTTCACGTTTTAGTGTTTAATTCACTTGTTCGTCACACTCAACCCTCAGCTGGCGACTGTGTCTTTCCTGACTTCTCCAGCCAGGTAAACTGCCCCCATTATATGCTCACAGAACACCAGGTGCTTTCCGTCTTAGCATTTTTCGGGATGGCAATGCTTCATGGGTGTGTGATTCTTTGACTAATGTCAGTGTCCTTCTCAAACATGCAACCCCATGAGGGTAGGAGCTCTGCCCTGTGCCACTTGTGTGTCCCCAGCACTTGTCAAAATGCCAGGCACCTGCATCCACCCATGTGTTAGCCCTCAGACTTTGTTTAGGGAACCTGAGAAATTCCATTTATTTCTATCAGCCCTTACCTATACCTATTTAGCTTAGCTAATATGCATGTGTATATATGCACACACACATATATACACATATCTGTATATATAGTTTTACAGTCATACAGTTGTATCCTATCCAGCCTTTTTATGAGTTTGCAGCCAGAGGAAGGGCTGCCTTGGCTGGTTTGACCGTGTCATTCTCATCTCCACTGCAGTAGTTCTCTAGGTAATCCCCTGGGCTTTACAAGCAGGCAAACATAATAGCTAAAAATAATTTAGTTTGTCTTATGTCTACCAGTCATAACTCACGTCTTTGATTTGTTTATTGCGTTGGCTAAAACTTCCAGAACATGTAGTCCTTTTATAATCAGAGGGAAAAAAAACATATAAAACCAAAATAGAAAGACGGCTACATGGTAGGTCATAATTTTTTTCATTTATAGATTTCAAAAGATATCCAGATGGTCTCCTGATGTGCACACAAAGATAATTTTCATCTTTCTCGTATCAGAACTAAAAGCAGCCGCCATCCACCCCACCCCCCAACAGCCTGCCCTGGTCTCCTTTTGTACCACAGCAGCAAGTCCAGTGTTCTCGCGGGAAGTGAGGGTCATGCCACCCAGCAGCAGGGTGCAGTGTACAGGCTCACTGCCTGGGTGTCTAGAAAGCTAGGACCCAGTCTCAGCTCTGCCCCTAGGCTGGCATCCTTTCTTAGACAAGCCACTGTGCCCCTGTGGGTCTCATTTCATTTCCCCACTTTCCGACTGAGGTACCTGCCTCCCAGCTCTGCAGCCCAGGACTCCGGGCTTCTGCTGGAATGACCCTTCAGGCAGTGTGGGTTCTGCCACTCCCAGACCTTGAGCTCTGAGCAAGACTATCCTTGCCGGAGCAGATACAAGCCAAGTGATGACTTGTATAATCACTGACCCGAAAGCCTGCTGCAGCAAGGGTATTAGGGAGATAAACCTTGGAGAATAGCCTACCTTGGTTGGGTTAAGCCTACATAGATCATGGAGAGACCAAACCCCGAAGCGCTGTCAACCTGTCACAGGAGCAGAGTGCCCAAGAAGAGTGAAGCCAGGGAAGGACAGTCAGCAGGAAGCGCTGCCAGCAAATCCAGTGGAAGCAGAGATAAGGGCTCAAATCCTTCATGGCTGTGCAAGCACCATCCCTCCAAGGAGCCCTCCGTCTTCCCTGTGCTGTCACCCTGGGTCGACACCAGCACTCCCCTGGCATCACGGTGGAGGTCTCCACCACCATGCATCTCCTCCTTGAGGACAGGCACCGTGCCTGGTCATTTTTGCCTTCTCCAAGCACTTTTTAGATGCTCAAGTGGTGACATAATTTTTACTTTTTTCAAATCACATTTTTTCATATTACAAAAATATCAAATGCTCATTTTAGAATATTTAGAAGATAAAGAAAAGAAAATCAGACATAATCACCTTATTTAGAAATCATAGATTAGATTTTGATGTATTATATTTCCTCTTTGTTTCAATTTTCTTTTACAAAACTTATCTTCCTATACACATAACCCATACGCACATATTGTTGTAAAAATTTCTTACATCATTAAATATTTTTCTGAAATATAATTTTTAGTAGCTACAAAATTTTTCATCTTGTACCTCATCATTCTCTGTTTGCCAGATGTTTAGCTCTGCTCCTTGAGCTATTATAAATATCTCTGTAATAAGCATCTTTTCCCCTAAATCTTTGTCTAAGTATCTAGTTGAATCCTTAGGATATGCTCTTAGATGGGGGATTATTGGGTCAAAAGATATGAGTTTTTATACGGCTGTTCTTATATACTATTACATTTCCTTACAGAAATGTATGAATTCTGTCTGAAGTTATCCATCTCAACAAGTCCTCGCCAGCATTAGGTATTTAAATTATAATAATAAAATCTTTGCTCATTTCATAGTGAGAAATGGAAACTCATTGTTGCTTTAATGGGCTTTTCTTTGATTACTAGTGAAGCTGAAAATTTTCTCATTTGGTTACTGTCCATTTGTAATTTATCTTTTGTGGATTTTCTATTCCTTCCTTCTTCCCTTCCTCCCTCCCTCCGTCCCTCTCTTCCTCAGACATTCAGTACAATTGTGCTGAGCATCTATTTGTCGGACTGTGTCCAGGAACCATGGTGGACATGGATCAGGAAGATACAGCCAAGGACTCAGCATACCTGGAGTGACACACACTCTGGCAGAACACTACTAGACAGACAACGACAATTGCTGTGAGGATGCGACCACACGTAATTTTTTTTTAATTGTGGTAAAATGTACATAACATAAAGCTTACCATCTTAACCATTTGAGTATTGTTAAGTACACTCACGTTGTTGTGAAACCAATCTCTATCTTTCAAAACTGAAACTATGTCCCTATCAAACAACAGCTCCACATTCCCTGTCTCCCGAGCCCCAGGACCACCGTTCTACTTCCTGTCTCTATGATTTTGACTACTCTAAGGAACTCATATAAGTGGAGTCATACAGTATTTGTCCTTTTGTTACTGGCTTATTTCACTTAGCATAATGTCCTCAAGGTTCATCCATGTTGTAGCATGTTACAGGATCTCCTTCCTTTTTGTAGCTGAATGATATTCCATTGTTTGGAGAAACCACATTTATTTATCCACTAATTCATTGATGGACACTTGGGCTGCTTCCATCTTTTGACTACGTGAATAAGGCCGCTACGAACTTGAGTGTACTCTGTTTTCAATTCTTTAGGCTATATACCCAGAAGTGGGATAGCTGGATCATACAGTAATTCTATTTTTAGTTTTTTGAGGAACCTGCATACTGTTTTCCATAGCTGCTGCCCCATTTTGCATTCCCACCAACAGTGCACAGGGGTTCCAGTTTTTCCACGTCCTTGCCAACACTTGTTATTTTCTGGGTTTTTTTGATAGTAATCATCTTGATGGGTATGGGATGGTATCTCATTGTGGTTTTGATTTGCATTTCCCTGATGGTTAGTGATGTTGAGCATGTTTTCATGCGTATATCTTCACAGCAGGTAATTTTGACCTTGCATTTGCCACCGTTGCATGTAGCAGAGCAGTCTTGGCTGGGATTGGTCTTTCTGCATTAGCTCATCCCTTCTTAGCAATAGCTTTAACTTGAAGCTGACTTGAAATCATCCCTTTGATTAGCCAATATCAAAATGAGAGAGAAAGCTTGTGTCAGTCCCTGGTCTACCAAATCCTCCACAGCCCCTGAAATGTGGAGGCGTGAGGCTCTGTGGGGATCGGACGGGTAGGTCTGAAGTGACTCGGTGAGTGTGAGGAGAGCAGTTTAAGTTCCTTCCAGCTCTTCGCAGCCTCACCATGAATGTTATATCAGCAAATATGTACCCAGGGATTTAATGACACATTAGAGAAAAGATTGGAGGTCAATTATTTTGAATGGCTGTCTACGCAGTTTGAATTTACAAATAATCAGTCGCCCCTCTGTCTCTGGAGACCAGGCAGGGGGGCATATTAACAGCAGTCGTCCTATCCTCACCTCAGAGTGGACATGCGCGTGAGAATTGGCTGGATTAACACGTGTCTGGACAGGCTGGAGAGTTCTCTAAGGAGTTGATGTTCGCCCCTTGATGTCCTATATTCTTAAGTCTTGCTTTCAGGACCACGTGCAGCAGCTTTTTCATTCTAAGGTGGATGAACGTCGTAGTCCTGGAGCCCTTCTTCCACCTGTGAATTGTTGCAGGTGCAAGAGAGGCAAATTGTTGGAATGTTTGCGGAAGCAAAACTTATTCTGGCTATCGAATCTCCTCATCCCCAGGGCCCCCTGCTGCCCAGTGTCACCCTAGGAACTTCACAGACGCTGGTGAAAAGATAGGCAGTGAATATGGGCAGGACTCGCCTTGCCTGGAGCTGGGGCAGCGCTGGGTGAGGGTTAGGAGTGGGCAGCGACCAGACAACAAAGCGGAAAAACCTCAAAGCAGGTCGCCGTGTCCTGCAGTCCTGGGGCTGTTCGCAGTCTGAACTGAACCAAAGGGCTGGTTCTCAGCACTGTCCTGAGAAAAGAGATCAGTGAGGCCGAAGGAAGAGAAGGGGTGGGTCATTGCTGTCGGGCTCATTCATAGCCAGAGGGTGCCACTCAGGCTCGGGAGGTCCCCCCAGCCTCCCCCACCCAACTTATTATTGTGGGCTAATCTTAACTGGAAGTTTAATAGGAGAGAAGTGGGGGATGAACCTTCGGAAAGATGACCAAATACTCACGAGGTGTACAGCTCTGCAGCAAAAAAAGGGGTCAAGACAGCAGTAGCTGACGCCGTCCCTCCATGGCCCTCCAACAGCAAGCCTGGGGATCTATGAGCAAGCCCCCTTTCCGCACAGCAAGATAAGGAAGGGAGGGAGCACAAAGGCAAGGGGACAAATGCACAGAGGCAGGACCTCCAACACAGGGGCCACAACTGTGAGGAGGCCAGGGAGACCTGGCCTTTGGAGGAGAACAAACACCAGCAAAATGAGGTTTCCGGGAGATGAGCCAGACCATTTAGACAGCGATCTCTCCAAATCTGGCAAGGCAGCACCTCTCCCAGAAAGTCCCTGCTGACCCTTGTCTCTCCTCTGTGCCCCCCGCTCAGCCACTCACTCTGCTCGCAAGTGCGCCTGGAATCTCCCAGCAGGCTGTGCGCCCTCGTGAGCAGGGACTGTGCCTCCTTCATCCTGGTTTCTAAGCCCAAAGCCAGATGCAGTGCTTGCCACAGAGTAGATGCTCAGTGAACATCTGGTGAAAGAAACTGAAAAATAGTTTAGATCCCACCCTCCCAAAAGTTTGTAAATTTTCTTTTGAGTGAGATGGGAAGCTATCAATGGGTTTACTTAGAGAATGGACAGGTGTCCAGATTTGAAGTGAAATTCCAGTTTGATCCAAAGATAACTTTGATGTTCTGATTTAGTTCATAGAGTAGTTTTAAAATTTGTGTTTCCATCTGCGAGTTGGCAGAATTGTGTGTTGCAAAACCCCAATGACCTTTTCTCTCTGAAACAAGAGAAATAGGGGCCGGCCTGGTGGCATAGTGGTTAAGTTCACACGCTCTGCTTTGGTAGCCCAGGGTTCGCCAATTCTGATCCCGGGCACAGACCTACACACTGCTCATCAAGCCATGCTGTGCTGGTGTCCCACATACAGAAAGGAGGAGGACTGCTACAGATGTTAGCTCAGCAACAATCATCCTCAAGTAAAAAGAGGAAGACTGGCAACACATGTTATCTCAGGGCCAATCTTCCTCACCAAAAAAAAGAGAGAGAGAAATAGGAGGCAGACTAGAAGGTTAAGCCTGACACATTTGTTACAAACCTTAAAATAATTTGAAAGGCATTATTGAGCTGCAATTTACATAATGTAAATATAGAAAAGTCAATATGTCATAAGTGCACTGCTTGATGCAACACCACCCCCAGAGCAAGAGACAGAACATTGCTAGCACCCCAGGTGCCCAGCCCTGGACTTTTGAGGGTCCCAGGCCCTGGCCTAGCACAGAGCCACTTTGGTGACAAAGACCTCCCCCTGGCATGTAGACACCAGGCTGTGTTTTTCCAACTGACGCCTCCTGCACTGGCTGAAGGATTCACCAAGTCCAGCTGCCTCAGCTCTGAGCAGGCTCTCTCGGGTCACGGATTCCACGGGAGTGGGTGTAGTGGACACTGCTCAGGCCTCCCCGACCCCAGCACACATCTTCAGGGACTGAAGAGGGCTGCCTTGCCCAAGGTCCTTATCCACATCCAGTGTCTGACCAGTGCAGGGAATAAAGGCCAGGTCATCTTGGCCCAACTCAGGACCACCCTGCAGGGCCATCCTGTCTCAGGGCTCCCCATGGGAACAGCCAAGGCTGTCATCGGGCCACCAGCATCACAGCCCGACTTCTCCGTCTGCCTAGTCCTGCTTCCTTCCCCCCACCCCACAGGTCCAGTCCCGGGCTCTCCCTGGTGAACATCCTGTATGCTGAGCTCCACCAGAGCCTCTGCTTCCTGGGAGCCCAGCCTGCACCTGAGGGCTCCCCTCAACCTTCCAGCCATCTCCTTCCAAAGCTGATGCTGAGTGCCTGCTCTGTCCTGGGTGAACAGAGAATAGTTGTGAACATCCTCATGCTTCACACGGTGCTGTGCTGTTTACAAAGCACTTCCGTGCGGACTATCTCCTTTGGTTTCTGCTCATTCATTCATTCGCTCGTTCAGCCAGCTAATGAGTGCAGTGCCTGCTCCCCGCCAGGAGTGAAGATACAAAGAAGAATACAACCTCTCCTTCCCTCCCAGAGCTCAGGGTCTAGAGCGGAAGGCTGAGACAAAATAGAATTCTCCTGGGCGCTGAAGACCAGCTAGGACAAGCCATGCAGTGGGGAGAAGGATGGCGACCAGGGAGGTGAGACTTCCGGGGAGGTAGGCTGCCCACCCGAGCTGAGAACCAGCAGCTGCAGCGCAGGATCAACGAGAGCACTAAATCCAATACTGAGAACCACAGCTTGACCCCAACAGTGATACAAGCTGCATACAGACTGAGCTGCTCTGAGGTTTCCAGGGGCTTAACCCACGACGGCATAGAGTCAGAGACACCCAACGGGCTCTCGCTTCCTCCAGGGCAACCTCCCAGGGGTCTCCCCCAGCAGTCGTGCTGGGAAGAAAGGAGAGAGCAGAGTGAGAAGGGAAGGAAGGCATTTCCGGACAGTGGGTGGTGGGTCGTAGGATTCCACGGAAGAATAACATGATCTTGGCAAGCTGCCCCAGGTCCTACTTCAAGCACTGGATTAATTTAAATCCTTCTTTGCTACTTTCCAGAGTCAACAAGATTTGTTGAATTTTGTACCTCCAGCAGGGGAAGAACCTTGAGAGAATGAGATTTGAAAAAACAAGCACAAGCGAGATGTTTTCACTAATCTGAATTTGGGGCATAGTGACACTTGAAACAAATTTAAATGCTTACTTGTGGGGTCAGACACACTCCTTTAGAACATCTCTGCATAGAAGAACAAAGAACATCACACTGTGCTTTTAGATGTTACAAAAATGAAAATATATCTTGGCTATTAATCAAATTAATCACCCTATAATTTAAAGACAAATGGGATTCCTAGGGCAATAGTCAGGCAGTAATTTAATACCTAAGTTTTTCTGATCAATAAACCATTGGCCTGCTAGAATATTTAACTCATGCTTAGAGTCATTCAGAAAAAAAATCTATTAACTTAAGTTCTTTGAAAGCACGTCTTTAATTTAAAATGTCATTTTCTATTTAAGCATTGTATTTTACATTATTATAAACCAACGCTGATCTGAATTTTAATAAAAATATTTAAAAATCTGAATCAGAAATATGTCATCGTTTATTATGTCTTTTGTTTAACAAACATTAGAGTGCTAATACTATGTGCCATCACATTGTACAGCTCTGGGGGCACCATCCACGTTGCCATCTTGCGAAATGGCCCAGGTCTGTGTGAGGCTCTTGGGATGCTGTTATGGACGGCATGTTTGTGTCCCCCGCAAAAAATTCCTAGGTTGAAATCTTATCCCCTTGTAATAGTGTTCGGAGGTGGGGCCTTTGGGAGATCATAAGGATGGACCCTCCATGATGGAGTTAGTGCCTTTGTGAGAAGAGGAAGCGACCCGAGCTTTCTCCTCCTCTGCCGTATGAGGGTACAACAAGAAGAGAGCTGTCTGCAAGCCAGAAAGAGAGTTTTCACTAGAACCCAACGGTGCTGGCACCCTGAGCTCGGACTTCCAGGCTCCAGCACTATGAGCAATAAATGCTTGCTGTTTAAGACATAAGCAGCCTATGGCATTTCTGTTATAGCAGCCAGAACTGCCTAAGACAGATACCACAGTGACAAGACACAGTCCTCGTCCTCAAGGAACCCACATTGGAGTGTGAGACCAACCAGTGAGGAGAGCATCACCGTGCGGAGGAGCAGGTTCCATGACGTGGGCTAGGGCACTCCGGACCCCAGACGTGGGCCCCAATCTCACCCACCGAAGGATTTGGGAAGTGCCAGGTGTGACTCCTGGAATGCTAAAGCCACAGAAACTCTTCAAAGATTCTCCCACAGGAAGGTTAAGAGGCTTGTCCAGGCTAACCCAGTGGCTTTCAGACTAGAGTCGCAATTTAATTCTTGTCCACATTTAGCATGTTTACACTCATGGGTTAAAGGTTATGCAAGTTATTGGTGCCTTAAAAAGAAAACAGCAAAAATCTCATAATAAAATACATTTGAGACCATGTAATGATAAGAAACATTTGGCATGTCGCAGGGGAAAAAAAACGCAGCGGTGTGCTGCTGCGGAATTCTCCCCTGTAAAAACGTCTGACTTTGTGTGCTTGGCCGGGGAGGGGGCAAAGTTTCAAAGAGCTCCATCTGGAGTCCTTGCATACGCCAAACCTGCTTACTGCAGACAGCACATGTTCTGTCGTCAGTGATTTCCACCTCGGCACCTTGGACATGGAAACACAGCTAAAGTCCCACCACGGTGAATTTGTTATCATGGGCTCCGATTTGGGTTTGTGGCAGTTGTGCACAATCTTCCTGGAATTATATTGCAGCAAACCTTCAGAACGTAAACCAGAAGATACGCTGCTTCAGAAGCTGCCGCCTTTCGTAACAGATCAGAATGTCAGTCTCCACCAACACTGACCAGGAAAACGGGGTGGAAGGCTTCGTTCATCTGAAATTTCTTTCCAGTGATAGTAGCTGGATCTTCAGAGGCAGCGTGGAAGCATGGCAAGGAGCATCCATTCTGGAGGAATCTTCTAGAAGACCTTAGAGAGGTCATGCATTGGTACACAGCCAGTAAGGGAGATGTAGCACTTATCTAGCACCTTTGTTTTCAAAATCATCTTTTAAGATTTTTATAGAACAAACAGCAGAGCAGTCAGAAGTCCTAATAGGTGTCTGCGAGCGTCTGCTGTGTCCAGCACTGTAGCAGACGTCCCACAGGCGGCGTGTGGTCACAAGAGAGTCGTAGCCATGGTGGTGGGAGTAGAGCAGTTTCTGAGCACTGACTGTATACCAGGCACTGGGGTCGGTGCTTCCCGTCCACTATCTCATTCAATCCTCACAACATCCTCTTGAGAAAGACAGAAGTGTGGGCTCCATCTTACAGATGAGAAGCCTGAGGTTCAGAGTGGCTACTGAGTTGCCCAAGGTCACATGACCCACGCATCCAAACTCCCAACTGCTGAGATCTGCGGCTTCCACGCCGTGGCTCTGGGACGGTGCAGGGCAAGTTGCAAGGGAGCTGTGGATCAGAGTCTGTGACGCTCCAGCACTGACGGGACTGGAGGGGCAGTTAAAGCGTGCTGCAGACAGCACGGACCGGCCGCAGAGAACACTGATGTGGGTAGGAAGCACTCCGTGAGCTGGCTAGCCAGAGTTTACAAGAAACCTTTTGAGAAAATGATTTGTAATCAGAAAAACCCCAGGGTCTGAGAAGCCTCTTTCCTCATCTTTTCTTGGAGAAATTGAGGCGACTTCAAATTACCCAATAAATTAGTTCATTTTAATATCAGAATGCATTGGGGGGGAGGGGTTCTGAGGTGAAAGAAAAATAAGTGTAATTGCTTCTTTTTTCGAAATCACATATTACTTTGTTCATTATGAAATAATGAAGCATTATTTAATCCCATTATGAGATAAATGAGATTGAGTAAACAGCACATCTGCCTTCAAGCCGTGATAGAAAGTCAGGCAATGTTTATCCCACTGATATTTAAAAATAGCAGCTCAATTTTTCTTAGTAAGGGAATTGTAGGTGTTTCCATTACAAAATATATTTTATGAGAAATACAGATACGGCATGTTAAATTAACTGTTAGGGAGACTCTCCTACTGGAGACTTTCCTGGATGGTTGGGGTTTGAAATGCAGATTCCTTTCTTCAAAACGAAGCCGATCTGCGGGCAGTGATCAATAGCAAAGAAAATCATCAGTGAAATGCAAGGAAAAAAAAAAAGTCAGGATGAGAGAGTAGGGTAAGTCCACGAAGCCCTATTTTAGTATGTACACCTGCCCTCTTGTGGTGTTCATCTGTATGGTCGCCTACTGCGCATTTTTAAGACTATTAGAAACGAGGCGTCCCAACCAACATCCTAAGTGGCTGTCTGTCCACAGAGCCTCGTCTGATAGTTCTGATTCTTTTCAACAGGCATTTACTGGACATCTCCTCTGCTCGGTCTCAAAGTCCCCCTCACGGTGTGCTCACATTTGGTGACAGCAATGTTGGGGCAAAATTCCATTACCAGCTTTTCACTATTTGTCTTGGTCCCACTACTAAGGCTGTGTAATAAATTACCCCAAAACGTGATGGTGCCAAACAACCATTCTGTGAGCCAGGAGTTCGGACCAGAGATGGTCTGTCTGGGGCCTCATGTGGAAGACTCAAAGGCTGGGGGCTAGAAACTTCTGCAGCTTGTTCACTCAGGTCTGGTTGTTGAGGCTGGCTGTAGGCTGGGGGCCTCAGTCTCCTCTGCACTGACTCTTCCTGAGGGCCAGTCTGGGTCTCCTCAGAGCACGGGGGCTGTGTTCCAAGGGTGAGTGTGTCCTGAGAGACAGAGAGAATGCCAGGCAGAAGCTTCATCCGTTTTTATGACCTGGCCTCAGAAGTCAGACATGGTCAGCTCCCCGACGTTCCATTGGTCATGAGGGGCAGCCCCCATCAATATGGGAGGGAACTGCACAAGGGCGTGAATACAGGAAGGATGGATCACTGTGGATCGCCTTGAAGACTGACTGCACACGTTTCCATAAGGAACCCATACCGTGCGTTATCTTTAAGTGAGGTGAGCCTACTGTCGTCTTCTGCTCCTGGTGCTAACATGGTCTCCGTCAACTGCGGGTCAGCATTTAGGACGGAAGCCTCCATCCTTCCTGCCTGAGTGTCTCTAGGAGAATCGAGGGAGAAGTTCCGTTAGAGTAAATATCCCAGGGAAGAGGCAAAATCTCCCAGGATTTGGCTCTGGAAGGAAAAAGGGGGGGCAGAGGGGGAACCGCAGCACAGGTAGGGGGGAGGGAGTCAGGCTCCAGGAAGGGTGGGAGCGGGTCAGGCCCCAGGCAGGGTGGAAAGGGGACTTCTCTCTATTCTCCTCTTCTGAGGAGCCGCCCTCCCAAACCTCCATCCCCACCTCCACCTGTGTTTTAAGAGGATTCTATCAAGGACTCCTGGGAGAAATACAAATGCGTAATAAATGTTAAAAAAAAATTGTTTTTAATCTTCATTTCACTAGTAACCATGAAAACAGACATCAAAGCAACAATCAGATACTCTGAAAGGATTTTTTGGCAGGAAAGGTGTGGTCAGAATGCTTTCTCAATGAGTGCAACCCCATTTAATCTGAAAATGTCCCACAGCCTATAATTATCTGAGTACGTCTCAGGTCTTAATTCCCATTTTTTATTTTTTTAATTATGAGTATTTTGGGTTCTTAGAAAATAGCCTAGTCTTCAGGAAAAGCAAACACTGGTATTGTGCTCACTACTCACAAGCTGTTTCAGAGGGTGACTGTGTAGCCTGAAGCTCTCTTGGTGTGGCCACAAGGATAGGACGGAGACCTCACTCCTGACCTCGAACATTCTGTGTTGTCATCAGAAGGGAGATGGCCCAAGGGCAGGGTTGGGGAATGTGAGGATCCTGAGAAGATGGCCTTGGACCTGGACCTTGAACAACAGATGAAAAGAATTTTTTCCAGGATGGTCCCTTCTGATAGGATGTGGGGGAAAAGATTCTAGGTGGAGAGAACAGCGTGAGCCAAGGCCCAGTGGTGTCAACAACACCATATGCTTGGAAAATGACAGGCTCTGGATGGTGACATAGGAAGTGGGTGGTTGGGGGCTGCCCGTGGAGTTTGGCACCAAGTGGTTAAGGACCATGGCAGGGAGGTTGACCTTGATCCCCTGATGGGGAGCCTCCAATAGTTTTTAAGCACGGACACCATGCAGTTGGGGGGACTCTAGGAGAATCACTCTGAGCATGGTGGCCATGGGGGAGCAAGAGGACATGCCGAACGATGACAGCAGGAAGCTATGAGGGATACCGGGGCCATGGTGGTGGGATTGGCAAGAAGGAAATTGTTAGAGACATTTCTAAGGCAGAATGGCAGGATGCAGGGGGTGAGAGGGAGGGGGAGGAATCTAGGAGGACTCCCAGGCTTCGGGCTTTGGTGACTAGATAGATGGTGGTGTCTTTAACCAAAATGAGGAATATAAGGGGGAGGAAGAGTCCCTCTGAGAGAGAGCTTAAGCTCACATTTGGACTTGCCGAGTTTACATGCTTATGGGATGCCCAGGAGGAACCAATCCTGACATTAAACCTTTTCTGCTTCTCTGCATGTCTCCTCCTCACTGGAATGCACGTCCTGGGAGGAAGTGACTCTCCTTTGTCTGAATCTCCTGTGCCTAGTACAGGGCCTGGCAACTTGGGAGGGTGCAGCAAATTTTGCTGAATAAAGCATTGTCTACACAAGTGATTGGGAAACAAAATGCAGGCAAGAAAGAGGAGCAGGAAGAGGAAGGGAGGAAAAGGGAGAGTGTCAGGAGTGCAACTCTGAGGACCACCGTTTTGAGAAACGGTTGGAAAAAGGGAAGCCAGTGAAGGTGATGGAAAGAACAGAAGAGAGAGGCCAAGAGAATCAGTCCAGCTAATGTATTTGTCCCCAGCTGTTCCATGTCAACAGACACAGCAACCGCCCAGCAATGAGTCCCTCAGGTATGGTTCCTGGATGAAAAGCTCATACTGACCTGCTCAGCCTGACAGTGTGGGCTGAAATGGGTCAGGACTGGCTTGGCCACTGTCATGCAGTCAGCTCCCTGTAGACAGTTCATGTGAGTAATCCAGCTAGAATCTCCCAAGTCGGTTTCTTACTAGAGACGGGAATTACACACACAGTTCATTGCCTCATCTTTCTGTGTCACATTTACGGAGGGAAGATTTCCTAAATATTATTAATTACCTGGAAGAATTCAGTAAGTGGAAAGACCTGATGAGGGATTACTTTTTATTAATGGCAGTAACTTTGGACATCTGTAAGAGTCAACAGCCCTCCAGACGAAAGCTGAGAAATTCAGCCCCGTGAAACTTAACTGAATTTCTCAGCTTTTAGCTGATTTGCTTAATGTTGGAAGCCTCAAGTGACACTCTTTGTTCTGAGGAATAACATGTGTTAAACAGTTGACTAATTGTTTTACTGATCAATGTAAAATTTTTTGTTGTTGTAAAACCAATATAGCAGCAGAAAATGCAGAAAACAGGGAAAATGATCTTCCCAAACCCTGCCCCCTCACAAAGGCCTGACAAGGATTGGACGTTTCCAGACCTCGGCTGAGGCAGATAGTTTTTTAGTTGTAAACACTGTGTACTTTGTATCCTGCTTTTTTTCACTTAACATTATCTGATTCTTTTTTACGAGCAACGAAATTTGATACGAGGCGCTGCTCACATGTTGTTTTGAAAGACCATTGTTGGAAGCATTGGTGAGTATTTTCTAAGCCCCATCGACTTCAGGGAATCAGGAAATTAAACTTTTTATTTATTGGTCTTTGACTTTCCCATAAATGGACACAGTTCTACCTTGTTCGACTGTGCTGTACAAGCAGACCCTGGTTGAGCAAAGGCATGTCCAGGAGTAATTAGGCGTCAGGCGGAGGCAGCGCAGTGCTTGATGGGGCCATTAGGACTCCCTCAGCTGCCTTGAAGTTTCTAGCCTGCTCCTCCGGCATTAGATACTTTAGATTTTTTGGTTTAAAAAAATTACCTTACATGTTTTGGGGGGTGGGGGTTCAAATGTTTAAAAACAATGAACTGACCTTTGTGCAGTCATTTAAGAGAAAAGATAAAGAGTATTTGTTACACACATGATTTTTAAAAAACCTTGCTCTGAATCCGATTAATCTTTCGTACACTTGAGTGCTTGGAGACTTAAAATATAGGTGGTGCGAGTCACTCTGCAGAGCCATGGAAGGCAGATCCCAGCTTTCCGGCATCTCTCTTTCACGCTGAGCAGAGGAGGTGGTCTGACCTCCGCATGTTTGTGACATCCCCGAGAGGCTGTGTTGTTATGACACATTTCCTCTGCGAACCCACTGGGGTCGTTAGTCTTGACCAGAGTTCTGGGAGGAAAGCGGTTTTTGCTTTGCGCATTTTTCCTCATGAAACGTCTCTCTGTGTGTACTTAGTCCACAGCAAAAATTATCTTCCCTACCTGTGATCACAGCTATTAAATAACTAACTAAAGGGAATCCGTCTTCAGAGGAGAAGAATCGGGGAGTTCTTTTCCACAAATGTGACCTCAGGAAAACGCTGTCATCTTTGTAGACCCATCTTGACTTACCTGCTGCAGCTTTGTAGAGCAAAATGAGCACTATCATTTCTAGAATGGAAAACGTCCATTTTGTTAAAAGTCAGAAGGTTAAAAAAATGCCCAGATCTGTATACCCTGGTTTTAGTGGTTGGCTGTTTTGAAATACTCACTCATTCATTTGCACAATAAATCATTGATGAGGGTCAGATAGAGAGCTAAGCTCTGTGACAAGCTCAAGGAGAAAAAAGCAGATAACCAACACACCAGTGGGCTCAGGGCTGTGAGGGAGTTCAGAAGAGAGGGAAGAAGTGGTACTTCCAGCTGGCGGCCAGGATGGACTGGCCAGGTCTTCCTTTAGCAAGGCAGGAGGAGAAGTCAAGGCCACATCAGACCCACGGCCTACCCACTCTTCCTCAGTTCTCCAGGCACTAATGGAATCCTCTGTTGGTGCAGGAGAATGGTAACTAGGGACCCAATTTTGTGAAGATTTAATGGCAAAGAGTCTTGACAAGAAGAGGGTGTCAGCCCACTGCTCCATGCCTCCAGGAGAAGGGACCCAAAGGGGTCACTTTGCAGACCTCACTGACTGGCCTTTGGAATCTTCCAGGTCGCGAGAGCTCATACATGTAGAACACTTATCCTGCTCCTAGCACTTTGAAAAACACTTGTGTGCATCTTCTCATGTAATCCTTAATCCTAGGAGGTGGGTCCTTTAATTAACCCCAATATAAGGATGTGAAAACCAACACTTAGAAGTAACCTGCCCCAGTCCACAAAGATAAGTAGTAACTGAGCTGAGTACCAAAGCTGCACTATCACCCAGGAAGCTAAGGCCCACCTTCACAATGTCCACTGCAAAGCCATTCCAGAATGTTCTTTTGGCAGTCCCCTTCAGCAATGCTGTGTACGCTGGGCAGGTGTTGTGTGCTGGCTTATGGAGGTACAGCAGGCAAGGGGAAGTGCACTGTCTTCTACTGTCCCCAAGCACTGCCATCATCCAGGTCTAAGACTCTGGCAACATCCAGGTGTCATCTCCTGCTTCGCGGCCCGCCTGCCTTCTCACATTTCCTCCTGTTTTCCACGCACACTGGCCAGCACTCCTTCTTTGCAGCATGAAGGAGCTTCGGGGCTGGGAGGGTTTCATCGCAGCCCAGAGTGGACCCCAGCCTCCCCAGGGCTCTTTCAGCCTCTCTTTTTGGTGACCAGGCAGCCTGAATTTCTAGGAACTTTCAACTATTTACACATTGTGTTTGCTCAACTATTTTATAAAGGTGATTCAATAAATGAATAACCAGAGGAGATTCAATTTTGATACCTTTGTAAAATTTCCAAATAAGTTCATAAGTACGACTTTTCTCAATCCTGAGCTCTATTTCCATAAATCTGCTCCAGGCCTGGTGTCCCACCAGCGGACCACTGCAGCGCCCCCCACACACCAACCCGCTCCTGTGCATGCCACATGGCCTTCTGCTCAGGTCGGTTCTTCTCATCTTCAGTCTCCTTCTAGCTTCTCCAAAAACCCTGGTGTATTGCCAGTGCCTTTGCTTGTGTCCCACCAGCAGTTCTCAGCCTCGGCTGGCTCTGGAATCGCCTGGGAAACTTTTTAAAAGATACCAAATCTGGGCCCCACCCCAGAGACCCACCTGAATGGACTGGGTGGGACCCAGGCCTCAGCACTGACTGAGGGTCCACCGGAGACTCACTGTGCAGCCAGCCTCAGGGAGCTCACGCGCGTGTCCTCACGGCATCCATCTCCTCGCTCTCCCGCAGGACTGAATCTCACTCCCCTTTCATGGTTTTCTCTCGTCTCTCCCCCAGTCTGCTGAGCCCTCTTGGGAAATCCCAAAGTGGGGCCAAGGACCCTCTCTAAATCCAGACCACCTCCCTGAGGCTGGGCCTCCTGCAGCTGGACCGCCCTGCCCCGTTTTTACCTGAAATGGCGGCTCCACACCCGCCCACCTTCCCCAAGGTCTCACCTCAGGCTCCTCATTTCCGGCTGAAGACCCAGCCTCCACCTTCCTAAGGCAAGCAGTCGCGCCCGAGAGACTCAAGTAAGTCCTCCCTCTCCCTCAGAGGTTTCTGTCATCTCTTACCATCCACTCATGCCGTGTGACCCCCGCCCCAGAGGCAGGTCCCCCTTCCAGGCGCACACCCCACCCTACAGTGCACCAGCCTCACCTTACCTCCTCCCCCATCCTTAACCACCCTCAGAACATCCATGTCCGATCCCCTCTTTGCCTTGGTCTGTCAGCACCAGTCTTTCCCGTGTTAAAAAGAAAAAAATCCGCCTCCGCCTAAAAAAGAGAGGTGGAGAGGGAGTCTGAAGACAGAACCGGAGAGATGGTGGTGTGGGAAGGACTCGGATCAACCAAGGGGGCCTCCAGAAGCTGGAGCCTCCAGACAAGAACGCAGCCCTGCCCACACCTCGGTTTTTGTCCAGAGAGACCCGTTGTGGACTCTGATCTCCAGAGCTGTGAGGCGATCAATCTGTGTTAAGTCAAAAAAAAACAAAAAAACAAAATCATTCTGCGGACCCTGTTCCTCCATCAGGCTGTATCATCCATCCCCTCCCCGCATAGCTGGTCCTCATTCTGAGCGATTCCGGAGCCGAACCTCCGTGCTCAGCTGCCTGCTGGAGAGTTCCCTATGCAGCCCACAGGCACCTGGAGCCGAACCCCCACTGCAGACACACTCATCGCCTTCTGGCAGAGCCTGGTCCCTCTGCTGCATTCCTGCAGAGCTCGCTCTATTTGAGCAGGGGCTAAGTGCTGCCTAACTTCACCCAAGGGCCGACACCGCCACTTCATGCTCCCAACTCTAAGGTGGGAAAACAGCGGACCTCGTTCCATCTGATGAATAAACCCATAATCCCTCACTGTGACACTGTTAATTCTTAATTTTGCCATCATTATGCTTTCAGTAAGCAAATAAATGAAACCAAAATAACTGCTTATATCCATAAGTAATCAAAATGTATTTAGTGCTTTGGTAAATAGTTTGTTTTTCTAATTTTCCTGTAATTAGCAGAGAAAGAATTAAAATCAATTCCTCATCCAGCAGATAAAAAATTAGCCTCAGCTTTTGCCCTTACATGTATCCAAATTTTAATGTACACAGGAAACACAAATTCATAATTGTTCTGTAATATAATATGTATCCAATATTAAACACATTTCTATGACATTTATCTTCTCTCCCTGATCACAGCTTAATAAAATTATAATTATGACCTTTCAAAGTATTATCGCCTGATCCACACTTAATCTGCATTCTTAGCTTGACATCTCAGCTATTGCAAGGGGGCTGCTGCATTTCATGTCTGACTGACAGTCCAGGTTGCATGCACTCAGAGCAAGGAGGGGTCTGTTGCTGCTCGCCCTTGTACCCCAGTGCCCAAAGCAGGGGCTTGAAAAATAGCCATTGAATGATGAGTGAACACATGAGGGCACACCTTGCGTGCATCCACATTGGTACACGTGAGAACGCGGCTACACGACCAGGCTCAAAGCCAAGGAGGCAATTGGGAGGGGGAGTGTGGGGCAGGGGTGGGGGTGGGGCCATTTAGGAATGAGCTGGAAATCTGCCCAGGTTCAGTTGGCAAACAAAGCTGCTTTAACCAGAACTATCCTGATTGACTGAAGACACTGATCTTTCAGATGGCTGTGTACCAGCAAAGCCAAATCCTTTCTTTAAAGATCTAGAATGTCACAGTTGTTAGGCATTGATTTCGATACAAAATATTCTTTGGAGGAACAATAAGATTTCTCGCCTGGAATTATGTTGAGACTTCCCGATCCTCTCTTGGAACCACAATGGTGTTTGTTGGAGAAGGATTGGATACGCCACTCATGGCTTGTAACAGTCATGCAAGCCTAGATGGAGGTTATAAATGGCAGATTATTTAAGACAGTTTCAGTGTTTCTCCTTCAGGGCTAAGGAATAGCAATGTCTTCTTGGGCAGAGAAGACCATATTCCACTGTGGTCACTTATAATCCTGTGAGCAGCCGTATGGAACATGGGTAATGGACAGAGTTGCCCTTTGTGCTGGGAACCTGGATTGTCTGCTGCAAATGATGCAGCCAGACCAGTGCCCAAGTGGAGTAGCAATAAGGACCCTTGGATCTGAACATTCCGATGCCAGCTGCTCTTTGGGAGATGGCGGGGGAGGCGGGGGGGATGTGATTTGTGCTATTGCCTGTATTTGTGATTTGCCATATTGCCTGTATTACCCAATATGGGAACTTGTAGGTCTGCCTGATTTTGATTGGGAGAGAAAATAAAGCATTGGGGGTTATTCTGGTTACTCTGGGCAGAAATCACACGCTACACCTAACAAATTCAACAATTTCATGGAGCCGTAGTCAAGCGCGTGAGTTACAGTTTTATTCATTCCATTTATTCAGTGAGTCAGGCTCTGACAGGGGGTTGATTTGTTGTTTAATATTTGGGGGGATTATTTTGGTATATCCGTAACGTGTTTACTTAAATACTGTGTGTTAAATGAGATGTTTTCATTTGTTTTGATAGGTACTTATAAAGGCAATGTACAGCATTTCACACTTAGGCGGCACTTTCCGAGTCCTCAACGCAGCACTAGGATTCTCGAAATGACTACCCTGTGTGTTTGGGAAGTGCCAGCCTCATTTCACCTAGAGAAAGCAGCGCTGCCAAGCCCCAGAGCCCGGAGCTGAGCTGAAGTGGTCTTCCCCAGTCTCTGGCTCAAGGCAACACACCAGGACCAAAGACTGTGGGCGGCAGCAAAGAGCCCAGAGGAGGAAATTGATTCTTCTTGCTTGTTTTATGGTTCTTAGGGTGTTACCATAACAGCATGGATTCTTCCCTGAACTCAGCGGAACATATGGGAAACCTATACTTAGCTTATCATTTCAAGCCCTTCCTCCCCCACACCCATCTCTCCCCTCCAGGAGTCCTCAACATGGTACCGATTTTGTAGGTAAAAAAAAAAAAATGTTGAATTGGGTGAAGTGTCCTTTCCCACTGACCCGCCGGCCAGCAGGGACACATCCTGAACTGGAGTTGCAACTGACTGCTAAACTGCAAAGTGGAAATTGCTCCTGGAGTGGCCGTGCTATCTGCCGTAGACGGACAAACACAGTCACCACATCTGAATCCAGTACGTGGCCGCCAGAACAGAGCCGGTTGTAGCCAAAGATAGCTACAAAATGTGCAAAACAAAGAGAGGACACAAGGCAGTCTTTAAAATTAATCATAAATGTCAAAACAGATTAAATGAGAATGTGCTTCTCTACTTAAAAATAGGCAGTGTTTAAGAGTTGGTTTCACAGCTGAAATCATCACTTCGCCCTTTAACTCTCGTGTTTAAGGGCCTTTAGATCTGATTTTCGGGAGTATAAGTTGGAAACTCAGTGGTTATGCACATGCTTGCTACATGCCCAGAAAGAAACTGAAGCTTCCTGGTATTGTTCTAGCATGGACACTAGCCAGCATTGCTCAGAAACGTTATTACTAAGCCATCAGCCGTTCTCTCAGTGTCTAAATCATTTCTGGGATGGCACAAGTCCAATTATAATTCATTTACACAGAAGAAATCTATAAACACCTGCACGTAATTGATTAGTAAGTTGGGGTTTCTTTAACTGCCTGTTTATCCCTCTGTTCAAAACAACACACTAAAACAAAGAACCAACAACAGCAAGTCATTGACATTGTGCCAAGTTATTAAAGACATCTGTTTTCGTAAAATGGGTTATTGTATTTGGGGCATCCACCCCAGAGTCCCCAGGACCCACCGCTCCATGAAAGTGCTGTATCCTTTTGTTCTCGGTTCACTGATTGAGAACTGTAAGGTCTTAGACGGTGTTTATTTTTTATGTAGAAAACAATTAAATGAAAAAAAGACTGGTTTTAAGGGCAAGGTATCTAATTTGTGCTTCTGTAGATGGTAAATATACCCCCTCATCTTTAATCCCAAAGATTAGAGCTGATCCTCCCCGTCCCCACGTCCCCCCTTCATGTAATGCTAGGTTTGGTTCCGTATACTTTTTGGTAATTTTTTGAATTTCATCTCCAGTAAATTGAATTTGTGGTCACTCTTGCTGGAGATTGTTGGTGTTTGGCAGAGAAGGCAAGGCGAGGCAGAAACTCAGCAAATGAGCATTTTCGAGGATGCCCTGGGAGAGGAGGACGGAAGGGAGGGAGGTGCACCCGGTAGAGAAGGGATTCCTGCATGCCATGGAATCTGAGACTTGTCACCTGCATACCAGGGAATCTGGGACTTATCACCTCCATGCCAAGGAATCTGAGACTTGTCGCCTGCATGCCAGGGAATCTAGGACTTGTCACCTGCATGCCAGGGAATCTGAGACTTGTCACCTGCATGCCAGGGAATCTGAGACTTGTCACCTGCATGCCAGGGAATCTGAGACTTGTCACCTGCATGCCAGGGAATCCAGGACTTGTCACCTCCATGCCAGGGAATCTGGGACTTGTCACAGGCAGAGCTGAAGCCACATAATTCTGTGCAAGGGGATACAGACTTGAGAGTCGTACACAGTACAATCCCAAAGAGATTTCCAAGCAGTCAATTACTTTGAATGTCTGGATCAGGGGCCCAGGAAGCAGGACAGGAGATCAGCAGCAGCTCAGGTGTTCTAACATCTGCCTGTTGTAAGGAATTCTATTAAACTAAAACAAAAGTAAAGCATCTCTTTGAAACTGGGGACAGGAGAGAGCACCTACAGAGTTTCCCTCAAAAAAGGAGTAGTAAGTGGAAACCTCCACGATTACTAATTTAAAATGTATAAAGTGTCATTGGATAGTCTATTTTAGTGCGTCATTTTTTAAAATCTTATTTTACTAAATATAAAACTAATTTGTAAAGGCTGTGATAGGGTTTAACATGACTCCACTGTCCCATTGCTATTTTTCTGCTAAGCTCTGAAGGTGCTCAACCTGAGGGGGGCTGAGGGTGAACCCAGCCCCCCGAGATGGTCAGTAACAGCTGTAATTTCATAACCAACACAAAAGGTCTGGAATATTTGGTTTGCCACACAATACATGGTTTTCAGGGTAAGAAATTGTTATTCACTCAATGGCCTAAATATGAAATTATATCTTACAGAATGAAAGCCAACATTTAAGGGTTTAAAAATTACTCCCTAGAAATTGCAATCAACACACACTGAGCCTGTCTTCTACATGTGTCACCTGTGTGCCACGTGGACAGGTGCGCCCTGAAACATAACTGAGAGCGGGCAGCACGCCTCAAGGAGGAGGGACAGACTGAGATGCGCAGAAACCTAGTCTTTGTCAGAAGAGAACTTTGAGGACATCCGTCCCCAACCCTTCATCTGTGCTTCCTGAAGTGTGGGAGACATTTTTAGGTGGCTGACAGATGCAGCATTAAATAATACTGGCTTACAGATTAAGAAAGTTGCTTCTTTTTCTAGTCTATTTTAAACCATCTGTTTAGGTTGAGAAGGAAGCCTTGGGTTTGGCGACGGTATGTCTAACACCTCTTCTACTTACTAATCTCCTTTTTCAACAACCCGAGGGCAGGCCTCAGACAAGAAGTCTGGAGGAGGCAACAATGCTTGGCCGGAATTTAGTCACATTGGATTTTTTTTTTTCACTGTATCTACTTTTAGATTGCTTTCCATTTATGACGAGTGATCCTGATTGTCTAAGACACAGGAGACAGGATCAAAGCGTGCACGTCCGGGCTGCTGCAGATGTAGTGACTGCTCCAGGCGTGCTGGTGTAGAGTCAGTGGGTTTAGGAAGAGGCAGGGCCCGGGCACTTGACAGAAGTGGTCTATAGAGGTTCTCTGCTGGGGTGGGTCCCTGTCGTATTCTCTGTGCCAAGCAGTGAAGTGGATCTGTGTGTGTGCCAAAGCAAGGGGATTGAGAGTGGTTACCTGGGATGGGGGTCAAGGCAGTGCCCCAGGAAGGTGGCAACAGCTGAACTGGGGATCCTCTCCCAGAAGCAGAGCTGGTGGCCACACCCCAGGGCAGCACATCCTGCCTCTCACCCAACCTCACACAGAGAGTGTGAGAAGAACACACACACTGCTCACAGATGCGCTAAGGTGGCTCCTCAAAATCCAACATAAGCATAAAACCAAAAATCACCAAATGTTTGCACCATGCTAGAAAGGCAAACAGATAAAGCAATTCCTGAGAAAACAAAGTGAACAGAGAAAAATAACATATTGGAATAAGCGAAGTTCTTATCAGACAGAATTAAATATTGCATCCTTCAATAAGAGCCAGATAGAAAGCTTGGAAATTAAAATGTTGTTTGATTATAGGAAAACCTCAGTAAACTGGGTAAATAGCAGAATGGATCATTGAGGAGCCAATTAGTAGAACTGGAAGTAGAAGTTTAGGGATTCTCCCAGAAACCAGTGCAAATAGACCAGCTGATAGAAAATAGAAAACACTTGAGAGTCAAGGAAGATAGATCCAGATATGTCAATATCCATCTTCTTAGCATTCTAGAAGAAAAGGAGAAAACAGAGGAAAGAAAATAATCAAAGAAGTAATTGAAGAAAATTTGCTATAGTTAAAAAATATATATATAATTAAAAATTAAAAACAAGGATTCCGAAAGTGAAGTACCCCACTCAATTCCTGCGTGTATATATCATGTAAATGTTAGACTTGACTAGCCAATTAACAAGCTAGATATAATCAATATATAATTTTGTAGCCAGCAAAAGAGGCTACACACCTAGAAATATACACATACACACACACAAGTGTGTATAAAACTGGCAAAATCTGAATAAGGTCTGTGAAATGTACCAATGTCAATTTCCTGACTGTGATATTTGTGGTGGGCAGAATTCTAAGAAGACCCCATCAACCTTCCCTGTTGTGTAATGCCCTGCCCTAAAGTGTGGGCAGAACCTGTGACTATCATGCAATATTGCTTCCATAATTATGTTATGTTATATGGAAAAAGGGATTTTTACAGATGTAATTAAGGTCTCAAATCAATTGCTTTTTTTTTCTTTTTTTTTTTGCTGAGGAAGATTCGCCCTGAGCTAATATCTGTGCCAGTCTTTCTCTATTTTGTATGTGGGTTGCTGCCACAGCATGGCTTGATGAATGGTGTAGGTCTGTGCCTGGGATTCGAACCTAGCCTGCTGAAGCAGAGTGCATCCAACTTAACCACTAAGGCCATGGGGCCAGCCCCTCAGTTGCCCTTAAGATAGGGAAATTGCTCTTCTGCCCTGTGAGGTTCTGGAGAGCACAAGCCCTCATCAAACTTGAATCTGCTGCCTTGGTCTAGGACTCCCCAGTCCCAGAACCGTGAGAGATAAATGTGTGCTGTCAATTAGCAAACAAACAAACAAAAAGATATGGAGATTATCCAGGGTGGGTCAGATGGAATCATGTGATCCCTTAAAAAGGAAGTGGATTCTTCCTGTGAGAGAGATCACAAAAAATGTTAACAAGAACTACAGCAAAACCTCTTAGAATTATTTAATAATCTCAAAGGTGGTCCTAAGCAAGGCATGAAATCCGGAAGTCATTAAATAAGAGATTCATACATTTTACTACATTAAAATATAGGCACACCAATACAAGATGTTAACAATAGGGGAAGCTCTGGGGGTGGGGATGGAGAGAGAGTGAGTATAAGGGAACTGGGTGCTTTCCACTTGATTTTTCTGTAAACCTACAAGTGCACTAAGAAATAAAGTCTATTAATTAAAATACTTATATAAGTTACAAAGAGGAACAAAAACCAACCAACTAGATAAAACGCAACATATATGATATAAAAGGTTTAATATCCTAATATAGCAAGAAATCATACAAATGATTAAAGAATAAGACAAACAAACCACTAGAAAAATTAGTGAGACACAGATAAACAGTTCACAAGAAAAGAAACACAAATGGCATTTCAATAGTTACACACAAGCACAATGAAAGAGGCAAATGAAAATGCAATACCATTTTTTAGTTAACAAATTGGCAAACGTTATAAAGTTGGATAATGCAAGCGTGTGGGAAAATCAGAGCTCTCGTGTCTCATATCTTGTTGGTGAAATTGTAGGCTAGAGCAAAGCCTTTCTTAGAAAATTTGACAATATGAACTAAAATTTAGAATCCACATACTCTTTGGGTGAACAAGTTTATTTTTATGAGTTTACCATATAGAAATGCTCATAGATGAATGCAAATATTTCTCTATAGAGAGGTTTATTCCAGATTGTTTATAGTAGGAAAAGACTGAAAAATGCCTAAATCGCCATCAAAAGATTACAGGGACTGTGACACGTTCATGTAATGAAATACCAGGCAGTCCAGTTTTGCTTTTTCTTTAATAAGTGGGTTTATAAGTAGTGATGTGGATTGACTTTGAAACTTCGAAGACATCTTCATAAGTGTAGTTGGCAGTGGAGCGGCAGGAAGCAACTGTGGAACAGTGTCTGCCTCGGATGTTTGTTAAGGGTATGTGTGTATGAGAGACAGAGAACAAGAGAGTGAGTCTATACACAGACCCCCTGGAAAAGGATACACGTTAAAAAATATCAGTAGGGCTGGTTCTGGGAGAGAAAATGAAGACTGGAAGTCAGGATGTGAGGGAAATTATTTTTCACTGTTTGTTTATTTTCTTTGAAATGTTTCCCATGTGCATATACTTAAGAGTTATATTTTAGGGGAAAAAATAGGAAACTAAGAACATGAAAGCACATTCTTAACTAGACAAAAGTTATTTATCTAAAACCTACAGTAAAAGTCAGACTTCAGAGTGATACATTAAAAGCAGCCCCATTAAATTCAGAAATAAAATATAAAGGCGTGCACTATCTGTGCTAATATTCAAATTGATGCAATAAGATGGGGGCAGGGAAGGTAGAAATGTTAGAAATGATATAAAATCATCACTTTCCCAAATGATACAATCATCGATGTAGAAAATCCAAGATGAACTGAAAAATTATTGGAACTTTTTAACTTTATTAGAATATTTATTTATTTATTTATTACGAGAAGTTTAGCCAGGTGGTCAAATATAAGATTCACATACAGAAATCAACAGCTTTTATACCCATCAGGCAAAACCAACCTAAGACTGTAAGCTAAAAAAAATGTCAAAAATAGCCACAGAATTTCAAAATATGCAAGAATAAACATAGAAACACTTCAGATCCATGTGAAGAAAATATCAAACTTTACTAAAAAGCATAAAATAAGATTTGAATAAATTGGGAGATACACCATGGTATAAAGATGTTGATTTTCCCATAAATTAATATCTAAATTTGGGGAAATTCCTATCAAATTGGCAATGGATTTACTTAATAATTTGGGTATTCTAAAATTTATCTGTGGGAAAAATACCCAAATACAAAAAAGAAAATTTTGGTGTAGAATGATGGTGACGCTGCTCAATTTATAGAAAGGAAATGTAAATGGCCACTGAGTGGGAAAAGATGCTCAACTTCACTAATAATCAGAGAAATGCTAAATAAGAAAATAGCAAGATACTATTTTTTTGTCTTTAAATATCATTATTTAGAAGATAATTTGAGGGGGTGAGAAAGAGATACTGTTGGTATAAATTTAACAGATCTGGTGTTTTTTGAAGGTAATTTGGCAGTATTTATTCAAACTTCGTGCATACTATCCAGTCTAACACTAACAAGGTAACTTTTCAGAGATTATTCCAGAGTGCAAGTAAACACCACTCAGAGAGAGTGACCAAGCACGTTCATGCAGCACCAGGTCTGACAGCCAAAAATGAGAATTCTAATGCTCATTAGTGAGAGGATAATTTTTAAAAACATTGTGTACCCATATTAGGGAATACAGTGTACCAGTTTAACAAGCAAATCAATCTATTCATACTGACACTGCAAGAACTCCAAGATACATGGTTAAATTTCAAAAGAGAATTATAGAACATTCTGTACTGAGTAACAGTTTCTGTTCAAAATGTTTATGAAGTTATGCACATTTATATGATTGCAAATGCACAGAAGAAAAACAAACGGTTAACTTCCTTCTGGGGACAGGGCAAGGACTGGAGATGTGGTGAAATCTAGAGGGACTCCTGCTTCCTCTGTATTGTTCGAAATTTCAAAATGAAAATGTAACCATATATAATTATGTAATTTTTACAACTCCCCCCAAAGTTAATGTGGCCATTTTAAAATTCGTTTAAACACATTTTCATTTAAAATCCATATATCTTCACATATCTTTATTTTGTGAGGACTTGAATTTTTTTAACCTTACTAAAAATCATAAAAATATTTTAAAGGTGGGGAGTGGTAACATAATCTGTTGCCTTTCTTATTTCTGAATATAAAGACTTTAATCTCCTATTACTGCAAGAAAACTTCGCCTCAGCATTAAGGCATGTATAGTCTTCTAATCTCTACTTCTAAACAAATCTTATGTTAAATGGTAGTGCTGGACACATAATTGAAGAATGTCAAAAGAAATACCAATATTATAAAACTCATCAAGACTCTTCTGGAAGGATTATGGCTCCAGTGGAGAACCGGCTTTTTTGTCAATTGCAAACCTTATTTTTGGATTCTTTTTCAAAAACTCCGTATAGCTTCGCTCAGGAATAAATTTAAAAGCACTCCATATCTCATTATAATGTCTTGGAAAGCGTCTGAAAATTGGGACCACCATGGCTTCCTGATAGACGTATGATATTTGGTTATTTGAAAAGCCGTCAAGACAAGATGGAACATAGTCACACGCCCAAAGATTGAAATTTCTTGAAACGTGTTGCCTTTTTTCTGGGGAGATCTTCCTACGTCCCAGGCCCTGGGGAAGAATTACAAGAAGATTAGGAGAAATATACTCAAGGTTACACAGTCCTACAGTCTTTGGTAAAACCAGGTACATGACATCCTATGTTTAAATGCACAATATGACGACCGTTACAAGAGTTATCTTTTCTAACCTGTTGAAGGGTGTAAATCAACTCTAAAATATCACGGTGGTGTTTGTTTTCGTTCTGGAAGCTTCCACTCCCACCAGGGGGACTGGACGTTTAGAGACACCGAGGGCAGAACCAGAGAAAGCAGATCAGAAACAGCCCATTAAGCAGCCTGGACTCCCAGGCACCCCAGGCAGGTTCTCTGTCCCCAGGTGGCTCCTCGGCATATCCATCCCGGGCTGTGTCCCCAGCACTCAGTGGGATAGATGGTTCTTATTCCGAGAAGTCTGAAGAGGCTAGATTCTTCCCCGTCCCAGAGGTTTCCATAAAGGAAGCAGCACCACTGGGTTCCCCCCACAGGCTTCTTCAGTAACTCTCAGCACCTTACATGTGGACCTGAGACTTACTGTGTATTCAAAACTGTGCCTTTGATTTGATCGTAACTAGGCAAAAACTAAAAAAGAAAACACTACGCTTAGAGAAAAGACTAGAAGGAAATAGACCTTACGTTAGTAAAGTGAGGCCATCTTTTTATAAGAGTCAGTATCAGTCAGAGCGGCAGCAGATGGCATGCTCAAACTTGGGTAATCTGAGGAGAGTTTAATAAAGGGGCTATTTGCACATGCAGGGAAACCCCAGCGACAGTGCAGCGGCTCCATGTCCCAGGGGCTTGGAGAGGAATATAGTCCACACAGATCAGCCCCTGCAGCCAGAGCAGAGAGAAAAGGAGGAGAGTGGCTCTGGAGGGACAAATGGAAGATGCTGGTCACATTGCCCACATTACTTGCAGATACTTTAGGAAAAAACCAAAAAACAAATATAAGGATGGGACAAAACAAAGAGGAGAAAGAGCGACAGGGGAAGTAACAAGTAAAGCTTGTAATTCAGTCTAAATACTCGCTGATCACTTGACTATGAAACATATTGAAACTTTAAGAATCCACAGAAAGAAAGAAAGGAAGGAACAGGGAGGGAAGAAGGTTGAGAGAGAGAAAGCACCAATCTGGAACTGCCATTCCAGGATTTCAGCTTGACTGGGGAACCCAGGGCCACTGCTGTGAACTCAGGAGATGCCACCTAACCTTATCCCGTGAGACTGGCACCTCCACGAGCTGGGAGAGCACAGCCTGCCACCACCAGAACCCCTGGAAAGGGAAGTGTGGGAGCTGGAGCACCCTGACGGACTTGCCTTATTCTTGGGTAAAAGCTATAGATATTAATTTTTACACTCATGGAGTAATATAGTGTTAATATAATTCTTAAACATTTATGCTTAAGGGTAACCACTAGTAGGAGATCAATAGAAGTCAGAGTGAACAAATATATTCAACCTGGCGAAGACAGGAGGAGAGGAAGGAAAAAACAGAAACAGAGCCCGGCCCCATGGCCTGGTGGTAAAGTTTGGTGCACTCTGCTTTGTTGGCCCAGATTTTGTTCCCAAGCACGGACCTACACCACTCAGCAATGGCCATGCTGTGGCAGTGACCCACATATAAAATAGGGGAAGATTGGCATAGATGTTAGTTCAGAGAGAATCTTCCTCAGCAAAAAAAAAAAAAAAAAAGAAAAAGAAACAACAGGCAAACATAATAAATAGGAAAGATATAATAAGATAGCAGAAATAAACCCAAAACATAAATTGTCAAATAACATGAATGGGTTAAATTCTCACAGAAAGAAACAACAACTCTTGCATTTTTTTTAAAAACCATGCTTTATTCTATTTACAATAAAAAACAAACCCAAAACAAAATGACTAAAAAGTATGAAGACAAAGGCATGGACCATAACATAAGGAACAAATGTTAGGAGAAAGAAAGCAATAGTGGCAAAACTAATACTGTAATGTAGAATTCATGGCTGGAAGCTTCAAAGCCTATAAAGAGGGATACTTCATATTGATAAATAAAAAAAGCCACCAAGAAATAAAATATTCATGAATTTTTATGCAGAAAGATATGCTATTAAAGTATATAAGGCAAAAGAAATTTAGAAACTCAAGAATAATCTTAGAAGGAAAAAAATGACAGATCAAGACAAAAATTAAGGAAAAGATACGAAGAATTTGGATAACATAATTAACAGTCCTGAATTAATAAATATAAAAAACTTTGTAACCAACAGACAGGAAATATATATTCTTTATAAACACCCATGAAACACTTATTAAAATTAATCATGTCCAAGATAACAAACATAATCTTTTTAATTCAAAAAGTAGAAATCACAAATTATATTCTATAAAATGTACTATAACCCATAAAACTAGATATTAGCAACAAAAGGGTGATCTTAAAAAATTCTGGCTATATAGAAAATTCAAAACATTCTTCTAAATGATTTTTATTTAAAAGAAAAATTAGGAATTAAATCATAAACTATTTGGAAGCTAATAATAATGAGATCCTAGTTAGAAAAACCATTGGGATGTAGCCGAAAGCAATAATCTCAGGCATACGTATAGTTTTAATGAATTTATTAACAAAAATATTTGCAAGTACTTGAACTAAACACGCAACACTGAAAAAGATGAAAAAGAACAGCAAAATAAGAGTATTTTAAGAGATATTATACCAATAAATTTGAAATGAACTAGATAGATTTTAGGCAAACACATTATCAGCGAAATCTACTCAAGAAGAGATAGAAAGTTTGAGTAGATTACTAATTAAGGGGGAAATTGAAAAGGTAGTAAAAAAGACTCTAAAAAAGATATCAAACACAAATAATTTTATGGGCAAATTCTATCTAACTTCATTAAACTGAAAATCCACGTTAGGTAAGCTATTCCAAAACAGAGAGAAAGTTGGAAAGCTTCCAATGCTTGCTATGAGACCAGCATAGCGCTGGTGAAATTTACATGCTACAATCCTGTACACTTACGTGTGTATGTTTTCATGTGAATTGCAAAAAATTCTCAAATTTTACCCACCAAACCATTATTAGTGAATCATCAAAGTGAGATTGTGAGGAGGGAAAATAAGAGTGCAAATTTTATTTTATTTTTTTTATTTTATATAATTCTGTATTATTTGAAAATTTTCAAGGACATATGTTACTCCAGTAATTTAGAAAACCATATTAAACATTCCATTTAGAGAGGCAGGCAGAGTGGAAGTCCTGGTTCCATATTCAACACTTTGCCAGGAGCAAACCAGACTTTTTAGGTTAAACCACTTGAACTTAGCTTAGATATGAGAGCCTCGAGGAAAGAGTAACTTTGGGCAAGTTTAATTTCACTGGTTCTCAGGTTCCTCACTTCTAAATTAGGGATGATAAGAGTAATTAACCAGTAGGGTTAATTGTTGTAATTTCAACAAGCGTAGTTAATTGTGAGGATTAAATGAGCTAATATGCTAGCATATGGCAAATGCTTAATAAATGGTGGGTATTATTAACATCATCATCATCACCATCACGGACTTTCATGTAAGAATTCTCAGAGGTCACCTGATACAACCCTCTACCTAAGACACGCCAACCCTGCCCTGTCCACTCTGACAATGCCGGCCACATGCGCACTTGAAATGTGCATCTTCCAGATGGAAGTACCATAGTGTAAAATATAAACTGGATTTTAAACACTTAGTTTGCGGAATGTAAAATATCTCGTTAATAATTTTTATATTGATTACAAGTTGAATTGATAATTTAGGGAATTATTGGGTTAAATAAAATACACTATTAAAATTAATTTCACCTTTTTCTTTTTACTACATGTGGCTACCAGAAAATTTGAAATTACATATGTGGCTTGCAATATTTTTCCATTGCATAGTGCTGTGTTAACTACCACTATTGAGTGCTATCGTTCCTACGGGGAACTTACCACCTCTAGAGAAAAGACACTTCCGGTTATTAAGAGTCCTTTATATTGTGTAAGCTCCGCCTCCCTTTGACTCCTCCTTGTGGGCCCTGGCTCTGCCCTCCAGACACACACATAGGCAATCCCTCCCTCCCATGACAGATCTTCACAGGAAAGCTCACAAATGAGACCGTTTGTGGGAAGGCACTGGAGAAACACCAAGTGCACAAAAGCATCGTCGGATGGCCCGTGCAGACTTTGCAAGCTGCGTGGTCCTTTGAGAGCTTCGTGCATTTTTTTTTTTTTAAACCTGTTATGAGGCTTTTAATTTTGACCTCCTTCCAATTTTGAGCAAAGTCCTCTATTTTCAACGCACCTCAGAAAATCAAGAGCCCTGATGTCGCTCCCCGTTTTATTAGTGATTTGGAGAGAAATACTCACGGAGTCAAGGTAATATCCAGAGTCCTGAAAGCTGTGCCGATTGTCGTGAACGGAGAAGGGGAAGTTGTTGTTTACTGCTTGCTGGAAAAGATCGAGGGGAGAGATGCAAAGGCACACATCAGAACCCCAGGATGCTTTCAGAACCGACAGACAGTGGAGTGGAAGGAAGACAAAGGGACAGCTAAGTAAGAATTACACCCATCGCCGGAGAGGAGAGAACAGCACAGACAGTGAGGTCGGAGGTGTGCCCATCAACTCAAGGCTGTAAAACGCAACCTATTGCCAACTTGTTGAAAAACACAAAAATTCTCTTTCAAATCACCTTCTTGGGAAGCGAGGAAGGAAAAGTTCCTAAGTTCATGGAATTGATGGCAGGGAAGGACTTTGGAGGCCATCTAGGCCAACATCTTCATCTGACTAATAAGATCCTGGAAGACCAGAGCCCTGGCCCAGGGTGGCAGAGTGAGTCAGCCAAATGAAGTCGACGCCTTGTCCCCCTCAGGCCACTTCATGCCTGTGAAGTTGCTCGTCACTTGGTGGGGGAGGCAGAACATGGGTGTTAATGAACCGTGAGCAGTAACCAAAAGTGTTGCTGTTGCTTCTTGTCCCTAGATAAGTCTAACTTAATTGTCTGGACCAGGAGGTGGTTCCGTCTAGAGAGTATTTGGGGTGTCACCGTGATCAGGGTGTCAGGTGGGGGTACTACCAGCATTTAGGGGTCTAGGGATGGTAAATGAGCAGTTCCTTCCAAGGAAGAATTGTCTGGCCAGAAATGCCAGTGGCACAGCCCCCTTGGAGAGTGTGTGGTGGCCAGCGCCCTGGACTCACCTGCTCTCGGACTTTGTAGATTGGTGGTAGCTTCCCTTCCACTTGCCGAGACAAACGTGGACTGTGGGGCTCTTTTAACATAGCCTTTGTGATGGATTCTGGTGTCTTTTGTGTGAGTCCGATGTGAGGGAACTGGAAAAAACAGCACACGCCTTGATTAAAACCAGACACATCTGAGTCTCTAAACTGAGTATCAGGGCTTCCTCTGTAAAGTGATTAAAACCCAATTTGGCTGCTTCTGGCGTGAGACGGAAATGGAATGATTTTTGTAATTTTCAAGTATACTTTCCAAGACAAAAGATCCTGTAATGGCCCAAGGCCATGACTGCCAGTTGTTTCAAGTTACGGGGGCCACCCCTGCTGCGCTGGAGCCTGGAAATGTTTCTGCGGCCTGGTAAGGAGGGTGTGGCCCTGTGAGAGAGCGCTGATGTACTCTGAGAAGACAGAAATGTGTTATGGAGATCTTCCTTCTGGTCAGGGAGTTCCCCATACTTGGAGCCAAGGATCCAGCCCACGTTCATAGAGGTGAGCCAACCTCCCACGGGTGTGGGGTGAACCCTAAGACATGGGCGGGGAAGGTGAGGAGTGAAGGGTCCCAGTTGACTCTCCACTGAGAATGTAGGATGGTAGAGGGTGGGAAGATCATTGGAAGGGGATGGGGCTGGGGGGTAGGGACTTGATATCTCCCTTTGAAAGGGAGGGAAGGAAACAAGAGTGGGCAGAGGGAGGTGGTCCCAAGAAAGGCCCCAGGGAGCTCTGGACTGGGATTGCCTCTCAGAGGTGTCCTCAGTTGGGGCAAGGGGACTGGGCCTTTGTACACCATCATCCATCAGTCACTGGGTGTGGGCTGCCCCGGGAAGAGGGGGTGACCTTGGGGATGCAGCTTCCTTCAGCCAGGAATCCCCAGGGGTAGACCGCTGAAAGCCACGTTCTTAGCAGCTGGGGAAAGGAGTTCACTCCTGAAGGGAGATGTGGGTAGTAGCACTTTCTGGCCACCGTAACTCACCCCAATTTTATTTACATAGCACCTCTTAAAAGCCACTCCAAGAAAGTGGGCTTTGAAGTAGGGATTGCTAGGAGAGGAATATGAGTGGAAACTAAAATACAAACAAAAGGCAAGACCCCAACTCTGGGTGAAAAGCCCCACAAAGGGAGCAAGCATAATACAGTGCTTGGGTACAGACTGTAGATGCAAAGATCCTGTGTCCAGTCCCAGCTCTATCCGCTGCAAGGTGAGCCTTACGCAAGAAACTTAATTTTTCCAAGCCTCAGTTTCTCTATCTGTAAAGTGGGAATAATAATACCTACTTGATAAGGTAGATGTGATTAAAAGAGAAAATGCATGTGATCAGAGGTGCTTGCAGCTGTCCCCTCCCTCATCCCCAACCCATTGCCATTGCCTCAGGCCCGTCCTCCTTCCTTCTCTTTTGGATTACAATAATATTGGCCACCGCTACTCTTCTCTCTCATTCCTTCTCAAGTCGCGACATAACTGTCTATTCAGGCTCATGTTTAATGTCTGCACAAGAGCATGTTGAGTATGTTACTATTTGTGTCAAAAGGTGGGGAGATTATATCATGTATGTTGTAAACTTGGTGAGGCGTTCACACCAGGAGTGAGAAGCAACAGGCTAGATGACATAGCAGTGAGGAGGTCTTTTAAACTCGGTGCTAAGTGGAAAAAAGAAACAAAACGAGATCTATAACCCAACACCATTTATGTGAGTAAATAATCCATGTGCACGAAGCAGCAATACATAATTTACAGGAACACACGGAAATAGGACTCCCATGGGACACGTTCGCATGGCTGCCTGTGGACAGGGTGAAGAGAGTAAAACAGCCACACAAACCCATCCCCATGGGGCGCACAGGCGCTCAGCAGGATGGGCGGCACCGAAACGTTCCTCCCAGGGGAGGAGGAGCAGCAAAGGAGGAACACTTTCTTTTCACGGTCATTGTCCGCCATGGCCGTTAAGCCTTTCTTAACTAAGCGCATCTATTACATCCTCTTTTTGTCCACCGCGCAAATAATTGTATTTGCTTCTGATTCGAGTTGTAATACATATTCATGGTTTTAAAAAAACCAAACAATAAAGAAAAACAGAGGAAGGAAGCGAAATTCCCCTGAAATCCTATCACCCCTTCCACCTAACTCCGTGGTGACCATCCTTTATGTACATCCCTATGCCAATGGATGTGGGTATAGACTGGATTATCCATATACGTGGATAATTTTGCATACGTAGGATCATATTATAAATGTGATGTCTAAAACTTATTAATGCCTTTTTACTTAACAGTAACTTTGGGTTACTTTCTCCTTCCCCATCTTGTCAGCCCCGCTGCCACCCCAGATAACAACATGAACAACTGAGTGCTGATGTGATCGGACACGAACCCCTGTAACTGTCGAGGGAACTTGTATGGCTTTACAAAATTGGACCAGATGAGACGTACCATTTCGTATCTTGCTTTCCCACTTAAAATACCCTGGAAATTTTTCAAAGTCAAGCTATATATTTCTAATTCATTCTGTATCATATTTTTAAACCCTTTTAAACAATTATTTTTAAAAGTAAATATAAATAATACAAAGGGCGTCCGGACTCCTAACCTCTCCCTTCTCCCTTCTTCCAGTCTGACCTCATCAACACTCCTGCCTCATGGAAGGTGAGGAAAATCAGACCGGGGTGGGGAGCTGTTCTCACATCACGAATGATGTCTCTCACCAGCTCTGTGACAACTGACTTGGCTTCATTTGTATTCTGCAAGTCTCTGGACTAAATCACTGTAAAAAAAGATGGCTCTAGCATTTTAATTTCACTCTTTTAAAATATATATTTAATGGCTAAAACATGATAGCTGTGAAATAAACCCTTCTGTTAGATATTGTAACCGTGAAATATAGCTTTTTAACTAGTTGGCGGTGAAATTTTTGCTGCATTCAATCACTCAATGACTGAAATATTAAATAGGAAGGTGAAAGTGTGTGGAAAAAGCCTTTCCTAGCCGGCAACAGCCAGATTACAACCAGCAAGGTCAACTGCAAAATGACTGCCACCTCTAATGTGGCAATTACTGTCCTCCCAAGTGGGCCGCCGCTGACTCTGAGCCAACAATTCCTTTAATTTCCCCAACTCGCCAACAAGTTACTTTGGGAAACTTCATGATCAGCACTATTCTTTTCATGCCCTTAGGTGCTGGCACACCAAAGGCTCAGGTCAGACTTTGGGAGTTGGTGCCCCTCCAGCTAAACCCGGAACCTGGGCACATCCCCAGGATTGCAGGAAGAAATGCAATGTTCCGTCTCGCTTCCTCCCTCGTAACAGAACCGTGACTTTGTTCGGGGTGGCAATGGGGCTGGTTAAAAAATACCTCCCGAAACTCCCTTGCAGCTAAATTGGCATGTGACCCAATGAGATGAAAGCAGACGTCTGCGGGGACGGGCTCCTGGGAAAGCTACTGTTTTCCCCATCAAAGGGGGGAAACTTAGCTGACAGGTGCCTTCTTTTTGTCCTCTGACCTTCCCCTCATTTACATGCCTGAGTTGAACAGCGCTGCATTACGGATGTCGGAACACAAGGCTGAAAAGAACCTGGGCCTCCAATGACTTCCTAGAGCGTGGGTACCAGCCCTGAACTTCCTCCTTCTGGATTTATTGTTACTTGAGAATTACAGACCCCCATAATTAAGATACTGT
The DNA here is from genome assembly GCF_041296235.1 of Equus asinus. NCBI lineage: Eukaryota > Metazoa > Chordata > Mammalia > Perissodactyla > Equidae > Equus > Equus asinus. The sequence goes on along the minus strand of NC_091791.1, from coordinate 7,563,877 downwards.
AGTCAGCTTTTTAGAATATTCAGTCAAACACAATCCTAACTGATATTGTGAGTGATAGAAAAGGTGAGGCTACTTAGTCTGAGAAACTTAAGTTTTTCTCTTTGTGGCTGATCAGCATTATGTAGTTCACACTATTTCCCATTTTACTTTGGCTGCCAGGCAACTCAGTCAAATTTGATTCCCAAATATCTACCATATAGGCCATTTGGCCTGTATATCTATGATATATGTGTTCCCAGTCTCAGCTTCTTATTCTAGAGTATATTTAAACTGGTTCTGAATTTTTATTTTATTTATACTTTACTATTTTATTGTGAATACTTTCCATATGTTACTTCAAATCTTTGTGGAATAAAGCAGGGTATACAAAAACACTGTCATGTATAATAGTGTTAGCTAGTACTGAGAGGTTACTATGTTCCCATGCATTATACTGAGCACTTTTGAATGAATTATCTCATGAGACCCCATAATACCCTCTAACCTGGCCACATTATGCTCCCATTTAACAGATAAAGAAACTGAGATTTAGAAAGACTAAGCTACTTAGGACAAAGTTACGCCAAGGTGGATATAGTTTTTTAAAGCCTTCAGACCCAAATTTTCCAAGGTGTTTTCCATTTTTAGCCTTAAACAAACAGAAAATTTTTTAACTTTTCTATGTATTCCTGCCTTAAAAGAGGTTAGCACCATGGCTTTCTCTAACGCTGTCTCTCCTTGTGAGCGTCAGGGAGGGTGCAGGCCACGGTCTACCCCTGTGATCCCCCTTACATTCCTCTTGGAATGAATCGTGGACACTAGAAATGCAAAAGACCTGTCAATGCATGAAATATATGTATTAGAGACCAAGCAACAGAGGTGCCTGGGCTGTGGCGGAGACAGGACCTCACACTTAGGGGGGAATCAGACGTTTCTTAAAGATGGCACGATGGTGATAATCCCACCAGGCTTCGTAGGCGATACTGTAAGAAAGTGGTCTGAACAAGAGCCTGAAGCTGAGAAGGGAAAGTTTTCAAACGATCAAGATGGGTAAATGACACATGCCAGACTCTTCCCATTTCATAGTCTGGTGGGACCAAGGGGATCAGATTGTGAGCCAACAGGAATGTGTTTAGAGGTTTCCAGTATAGTACAAACTCCTTCAACAAGTTGTTATTAAGCCCCTCCTGAGTGCCAGATCCTCTTCCAGGCACTCGCGATACAAGCAATAAATACAAAAGATAAGGATCCCAGCCCCTATGGAGTTTATATTCTAGCAGGGGGAGACAAACAACACACACAAAATGATAAGTTACATAGGATGTTAGAAGACAGATGCTACAGAAAAAAGAAAAAGTAGAGCTCGCAGCAATACTGCCCAGTGGACGCTCACAAGATGCCAGTGTGCTGAGCGTGTTACACACATCATTTCGCTCAATCCTCCCAAGAGTGCTATGAGAGTTCCATTTCACAGATGAAGGAACTGAGGCTTGGGGAAGTGATTTGTCAAAAGTCTTGCTACAGTATGCCGTAGAAGCAGGATCTGTGCCCCCAGTCACACCCCCGTGGCCTGAGAAAGGTAAGAGAGGCCATTATCTTTCTTACCCATCTTCCGTCCTTGTCTAAAGGGGGGTTGAAGCGTCTCCCTTTGGCCATTTCCTGCAGGAAGCTGAAGGTGGCTGAGGCTGGCTCCCTTACCTCTCCATTGCCTCATAAGCTCTACACATCTGGGAAGCCACTCCTCCTCCTTGTTCCTGATCTTTAATTCTCAGCCTCTACCAGGAGGGACTCCAGGAGTGCCCACGGTTGTCATGGAATCAGAGCCCCCATCACAGTGGGGAGCAGTGCAGGTCTTCTAGCCCCCTGAGTCATAGAATCAGAGCCCCCATCACAATGGGGAGGAGTGCGGATCTTCTAGCCCTCTGAGGGTCCCTGCTACTGGTGCCTTGCACTGCTGCTCCCCAGTGTATGAGGCAGACGGCCACCAGGTCCCAGCTGAGGAAGCCCCACAAACAGGTCACACAGGTGAGGACAAGACAGTGTTGAGATAAGGGCAAACTTTTTCTACCCTCTAAATTCTTGAACTGATAATATTTGAGTTGGACGTCCCCATGGTAACCATCTGTCCCAAACTCTTAGTTTTCAGAGAAGTAAATTAAATCTGGGCTGGGGGTGACCTTGTCCTCACTGGTGGCATTGCTACACCCGGGACCCAAGCCTCCTTCCATGGCTGCTACTGTGTCCCAGCTCAGACCCAACCAAGAGACTCACTCACTGACCATACCATTGAGGCCACAAGGAAGCAACATTCACAAATAACTAAGTGCTAGGTACTGTGCTAAACTAAATACTTTCACATGTTTTTATTTTGTTTGTTCTCCATGACACCTTTCAGCATTTACAAATGAGGAAACAAGGGTCACGTAGCCAATGGATGGGATGCCGGGTCATGGGACAGCTCCAGAGCTCTCAAGCCTTCTCAGGGGCCACCTGGTCTTGCCCAGGCTTCAAAGGCTGCTCCTGAAAGCTGGCCTTTCTCTCCGGGCCTGGACACTCAAGCCCTGCCTCACCCCACTCAGTAATGTGATTTCTGCTTCTCTTTCTTTCTTTCTCCTTTGTTTTAATACTGTGTCTTGACGATTCTCCTGGCTATTCCACGTGAGAGTAAGAATAAACATCTACAGGCGAATCTGTCCCACTCTCTCTTTTACCAAGAAATTGTGTCCCCAACTCCTTCCTACCCTAATCATCGACCTGAGTGTTGTAATAAGAATCACCATGTAAGTGATATGGAACTTCTCCTCCCACCAGCACTGATGGCTCAGAGAGGTGGGCTCCTGGATGTGATGCCTGCGGTGGAGCAGTCTTCTTGCAACCATGAGGCCAAAAGTCACACGGTAAGGATGGAAGAGGAAAAGCTGGTGGGCAGCCTCTTTCAGGGTTGAGGATCTCTAGATAGGCAACCCTGTCCTGTGAGAACAATGAACACTGCCTGGGTTTCTGCTACCTGTTGACCATTACCCAAAGATGACTCTCCTCCCTACCTCTCGCCACCCCACCAGCCCAGGGGTGGCTGTGTTCCAGGCAGCAGGGTAGAGGAAAGGAAGAAGAGGAGAAAGGGCGTGTCCCAGTGTATGATGCTGATGTCCCAGCCCCTTGGTTCAGGACACACACTCATCATTGGCTCAGCTTCTTCCTTCTAAGGAAGATTCCTTGCAACTTCTATACAACGCTTCATCTTTGATGAAGCACTTCAATACTTACTAAGTAATCTTATGTTCATCGTTTTATACAACTTTCACAACAACCCTAAGAGCTGTGCTGGTTATCTTCATTTTATATCCACCCCTGAGTCTGATGCTTTCTCCACCATCCCTACCCTGTCCTGCACCCTGGACCCTGGCCTATCAAGACTGCATCACCTGCACTACCCTTTAGCGATAGTTGTATTCATCTAGTAGGAAGAACCAGAGGGAATGGAAGGGCAGGAAGAGCTAGGTCAAGGCACTGGTGTGCTGGTAAATGGGTAACAACCACCTCTCTAAGGAACAAACAGTCTGATTTGTAGAGATGTTTGTCCATTTCCATGGTGTGAATATTTCTACCATGGTTTTTAAGCTACTAACATCAGTGAACATGGAGTTCAGAAGAGATGTATACATAGGCTCCAGCAGCCCACTGGGTGGAAGGATTGATCCCCAGGCTCCCTCCCTCCTAGGCCACACTTTGGAAGGAGCTGTGTTTCTCCACCTACATCCCCGCTCAGGTCGGGGCCCCTTTCCCACAGCCGCAGCTCTTGCTGTTAACAGCTCCCTCACTCTGCCCGTTTGGCCCAGGGGTGGGCAAGGCTTCCTGCTCTCACTGGTCCCGTCAGGTCCTGTAACTCTCTGAGGGCACACATCTCTGAGAGGAAACCCTTCACTAACTCTTCTCTCACTCGGAGTGGGCCATCAGGGTCCTGCTGGGGGACAGACCGAAACTGAGGCAGGTATTAGTAATTATCTCCACTTACGGATGAGGAAACTGAGTCTCAGAGAAGTGAAGGGACTTGCCCTCAGTCCCACGGCTAATTTGTGGCAGAGCCCAAACCAGAACCCAGATGTGCCGAGGCCAAGTTCGATGCCAGCATCAAACAGGGTTCCGTCCTGCTGCGTTTCCCTGACCCTGTTACATTATTGGGCAGTGACTTTAGGAGGATTGCTTTTAATTCCTTTTCTTTAATTTGCATAAAACAGGGCCATCTAAATGCCTACCTCTTAGCCACAATCCGTCTCTATGGTGACCTCTAGTACCCAGGGATGAAATGATTGACATCATGTGCTACTCCGGTGGCCCTCGCCAGAAGCAGCAAAGCCAGGCAGCGCTGCACAAATGAAGGGATGGTCTGGTGCAAAAGGCGGCTTCTCCCACACCCTGAAACTGAGAGTAAAGCAATGAGGAGGGAGGGAGCCAAGGACTTAGAGTTTAAAAACCTAAAAACAGTGCCGTTTACCAGCACAGTATTAAATGTGCGTTCACTCGTCTCCACCAACGGAGCAGAAAATCCTGTAGAACTGAAACCTCATTTTTAAATATATTTTGCATCTCCTCTGTACTTAGTCTTATGCTCTGTTAAACAAGGTATATGATCACTGGTTAAGATGTGTTCCAATTTTCCGCTTTTGAATGATTGTTTAAAATTCTAACAAATTTGTCCAAGAAAATCAAAACTGAATAAAGAAAACTCGGCCAGGAAAAATGAAATTCAAGTTTTCTTCAGCTAGGATTTCCCGTCTGCAGACCAGGGTGGGGCTGTTCACTGTTGACGTTATTAGTTTCAGAGGGTTGAATTACTGGGCTGAACTTTGCGGCCCACCATTCTGAAAACAAGTCCTGCGGCCCTCGGGGCCCTCAGACCCCTGGGGCCAGAGAGCACGGAGGGGCAGGCTCCAGCCAGCCTGTGCCTTTGCCCCTCCTGGGCCGCTTGGAATGATGGGGTCCAAACGGCCTGTTAGGGAGTGTGTGTGAAGGCAATAATGAGCATATGGCACTGTTCATTCACTCATTCAACAAATATTTACTGAATATCCACTACAGTCATGCGCCGCAAAGCAACGTTCCAGTCAACAACGGGCCACACGTACAACAGTGGTCCCATAAGATTAGCACCATATAGCCTAGATGTATAGTAGGCTGCACCATCTATGTTTGTGTAAGGACATGCTATGACATTCTCACAATGACGATATCACCTAACAATGCATTTCTCAGAACATATCCCCGCCATTAAGTGACACATGACTGTGTGTGGCAGCACTGCTTTCAAACAGCGCTAAGACAGTCACCAAAATCAGTCTTTATAAATAACAAGTCACGACTTTACCAATACATCCAATGACTAGTACCCCAAATAATTGATTAACAAAAATTATCTTCAGTGAACTATCTACAATGTTTATAGCAAATTGCTTTGCCCAATATGTTTTTTGACATGACAGTTGTTCTGTACTTTGACTTTTAGATCTTTTACATTCGAAGTGTTAAGGATTTTACAAAAGATAGATGTGTCTATCTCTTCTATGCATTTCCAGTGCAGTATGCCATTCCTTGTTTAATTAATGATTTGCTGTCTTTCACAGGAGGGAAAGTTGTGGAATTATGCGTGCTATGCAGGAATGTTTTCACACATGCGTCTGTCCATGCCCACCTGTGATGTCCCCACAAACACTCAGACCCTCAACACACAAGCAGGCTTCAGTTTGTCGTTCCACCAAATGAAAGTTTCACCTCCACATTCACGTCCACAAATCCTGGACTTCACTGGCATGTGGGGAAAGCCAATCCATCTGCGTGTAAAATGTGGAGCAGCTGAGAAATTCTCAGGCATCTGAACTATAAAACACATTTTCATTTCACCCTGCAAGGTAAACTATCTGGATTCTTTCTGCAAACAGCAACCGAATCGAGGTAACTGAATTGCACTTTTTTATTATGATTCATGATTCATATGGTACTAATGGAAATTGTAATGGATGCACAACACATTTGCATGCCATCTTGAAAAGTACTCGGGCATCTGTAATGTGAAGCACATTTTTTGTTTTACCCTCTGTTGCAAACTCTCTGGAAAATTAACTGCCTCTCTCTCCCTTCCACTCAAGAAAACAATTCCTGGACCAAGAAAAGCAAGACTAATTGAAAGACAAAAAGGATCACTTGACAACTTGGAAGTTTATTCACTTGAAAGGTAGAAACTCGCAGTAATGTTTATAAAAACCCTTGACTGTGCTGACAGGGACAACACCCCAAATTCAAATTACGTGAGACGTTGTCATTGAAATGACTGCATTTTTGATAACTTTGCTGAAACATGAATTGCTATAAACTTTTCAAACCATTTCTAGAGAAGTTTTTGGTTAATTGATAATTTGGAGAATTGGTCGCTCAAAGAAGGGCTGCAATCTAGCAAATCATTCTGGATACAGGGACGGACACAGTGAATACGGTGCTGTCCTCATGAAGGTAGCTATCTTGTAGAGAGACAGACAGTACCACACAAATAGTTGGTTATAATTGTGAGAGATATGGGGTGCCCCAAGAGCGTGTGATAGAGGGACCTGAATGAATCTGAAAGGTGACCCAGGAGGGTGATGAAGTAATGAAGTGAAGAACGACAGTAATGAGCCAAGGAAGAGGGGAGAGCATTCTAGGCGGAGGTACAGGCTGTTGGAGGCGCTGGTGTTGGGAGGAGCTTGGCTCACTCAAAAAGCTAAAAGGAGGCCAAGGTGACTTCTGTGCCTAGAGGACAGTACTGGTTGGAGGAGCGGAAGGCTAGCCTCAAGGCAGTCCGAGAGCGGTGGACAGGCACCTTGCCCTCTGTGACCTTGACCAGCTGGCCAATGTCAGTAGGAGGCAACACCAACAAAAAAGCCAGGTGAGAGCTTTGGTTTTTTTTTTTTAAAGAAACGCCACTTAGAAATAAGACTCACCCTAAAATGGAGCAGTCGTGTCAAGTTTATTCTTTCTCCAAATTCTGAAAAAGGTGGGCGGAAATATTTAGTTTGATGCCCATTTCTCTGCTTGCGGGGATTTTGTTCCTGTTTGCACGCCTGTGTTTCCTTGTTGGTTGAGGTTTACATGAAGACTTGATGCTGCTGTTTTTGCCCCCTGGAAAGATAGCTGCTTTGTCGTCTCGAAGTTTGAATGGGGTAGTCCTCCAAAAGCACAGAATAAAAGACAGCGGTAATTGCAAGTGTGATTCCAAACGGAGAGCACTAAAATGGAAAATGCCAGCCTCCGGAATTGTAAAGCAAAATAAATATATATTTTTCAGCTGAGGAGAAAATGAACAGGTCTTGGAATGTGACAGAAAGTTCATCTACCCCACACAGGGAGAGCAGCAGAGGAGGCAGTTTTCCTGAACAACGAAGAGCTGTGTAGGCCTTTTAAAATCTCCTTTATCCTCTTATTTTGTGCCATAAAACATAATGGAGATTTCATCAACTTGGCAGGAAATTGTGAGCTAATAAAAGAGCCTTGTTACAAAGATAATAAGAAGACAAAGTCATAAAAGACAGACTTGGGCTGAGTTTTGGCTTTAGGCCCCACTTTCTCCAGCTCTCCAGAGATCCAAGGTTCATCAACTCAGTTAATCGCGTGGATGACCATCAATTTGTCCTTTCTTGCTCTTGATCCTTCTTCATATTCCAGGGCATTTCCACCCACAGGGGGTGCCTTAAAAGGCAAATTGGAAATATACACAGCATCAAGTCTTGCAATATTGCCTCCTGCCCATGAGTCACCTGCTCATTACCTCAGTAAACATACCCTGATGGAGGAACCAGACAGACGTGGCATCGAGGAAAGTCTAGATCCATCCCTTCACTTGAGGGAGGACTGGCTCATTCCTTGTGGCCTTCCGCTCCCCCCTCTGGCTTCCAACTTATCTTGTCACCAAAATATCAGCTGTCTTTTTTCCCCTACTTCCCTCTAATGTTCGAGTTGACCATAAAGTAGGACGCCTCCCAACAGGGCCTCACTGCTCTCCAAGTGTGGTCCTTGGACCAGCAGCCTGAGCATCACTTGGGAGTTTACTAGAAATGCAGAGTCTCAGGACTGCCCAGACCTATTGAATCAGAGCCTGCCCTTCAACGGGACTCCCAGGTGGGTCACGTGCGCATACAAGTTAGAGAAGTGCAGCCATAGAGAATCAGGAGGCACAAGAGATCCACCTTGGCCATGTCGGTGTTCAATACTTCCTCAGTCCTTCTATGAAAGGACAGTGGATTCAGGGTCCCCGTGGGCACATTTGACCCCGCACCTGCAGATAAGCACTGCAGCCGAATCCTTGGACAATAGTCACTGTCCTCTAGACTTTTAAAAATTTGGAAGCCAAATTAGGAGGCTAAAAGAGTTTATATCATATTTATCTAAAAGGTTTTTCCTCAGGCGCTCAAAAGCTTTCTGGACGATACCATACCAACCTTCAGTGTGCCTGATATGGAAGTGGGGAAGTGGATAATGTTTCCCTCTGGAAGACCTGAGACACATGCTGTTTCTTTGCACAGTTACATAAACATTCAGCAGTGTGGTTGTCTTAATGTTTAATTTAGATTGCTGCCCCATTGATTCAACTGTGGCTCAGGTAAATGAGAGTAAACCAAATTCATGGTTCTGCCGTGCCACGGTCCAGTCGTTTGGACGGTGGGAGAACGGCCACATCAGGGCTGTGCGCCTAATTAAGCACTTCGTCAGTGACCCACTCCCTCTGGACTGAGCCATTTGCTTTATCCACCGCGGGAACAAGATCCAGCTGGGCAGTGAATGTAAATTCCTGCAGGAAGAACTCATTTTAGGTCAGGGTGGATTGATTGGAATTAGTTTTTCCAGAATCAGCACAGGAGATGACAGAGAGAAAGCGCTTCCCTCCTCAGGCGATTCCAATATTCCTTTACAAAGGTGAGGCGAGGACTGAGTCCAGCTCGCCAAGGGTACAGGAGTGTGGGCTGTTTAGAGTCAGCATCCCAATGCAAAGATGTGTACCTCACTGTGGTAGGCTCAGAGATTTGGGGACAGACTCTGTCATAGGCATGCACACAGCTCACTGCTGTATGATGCCTCCAGTTGTTCTGTGGTGAGCTTTCTATTTTATCTGAAGTCTTGGGACAGCTTATTGACTGCAGTGTCTTACTGTATGGCACATAATAGCATTGTTAGGAGAAATGTCAGCAAAGGCACTGAAGGGTGGAAAAACATGAAATCAAATTTCTCTCATGACAATGGCTTGAATATTTGCTGGGCTTTTGCTTGCACTGAATGGAGCTGAGGATCCTTTTCAAGCTGATTCGATCGGACAGTGCACAGTGTTTGTCCAGCCAACCTGGCCAGCAGTTAACACATTTTAACAAGTCATCTACTCTGCCTCCTCCCAGAAAGACGTCTGGAACAGGCGGACACTTTCCCAGTCTCTTTGCAGAGAAATCATTTTTACAACATCCTCAGCGTCTTAAGACTTCATGTTGTATTCTTTCATCAGCCATCTGCTAGGGTAGATGCATCCATAAGACATTTTCCTTCACTGGCATAATTAAAAGAGATTCTCTCCTTTCGAACGTTGTGTTGCATTTACATTCAAAGATATTTTGCTCTCTCTTTGCCCTTGCCCTCAAGGAATTGTGGGAATCCAAGTTAATAGGCTTTTAATGGTTCTGTGATAACTGTGATTATAAACTGTGGTTCAGATTGGGGAGCATCGAAGTTCAGCTGCATCTTATGCAGAGACACCACTGTTGCTTTTGATCCTTGGTTGAAATCTGGTTTTCAGCATTCAGACACCGCCATCCTTAGAAAAAAAAAAGGCACCTCGTTTGCTTCACAATTGCTTTGATAGCAATTTTAAAGCCTTTACACATTTTCCTTTTGATATATTAGCAGTATTTAGAAACACATCCTGTTGCTAAAAATTAAATTTCAAAGTCTACAATTGTATTTCCTGCTTCCTTTTAGAGGGGAAGATGCTAGGTTTATTTAAAACACATGCAACATGTTGGACACACACATATGCACACACACACATAACGCACACACCGCCTTCAACCTTTCACTGCCAAATATTTAGAAATAAATTTTTACTGTGTTCTCTGAACATATAATTACTGCTTTGAGGCTAGTTAATGAAAATATACTTTTCTTTGAAACATGTTGGCTCTACTAAATGAGACTTCCTTGTGAGTCCATAGATGAATCGATTGTGAGCCTCCTAGAAAAAAGAGGCATTCTGATCATTGTTGCCAGATGTCTCAAGCAAGCCTGCCAAGCTGGGGCTAGAAACACAGCCTTAAAATAGTAGGCATGGAACTGCACCATCAGCCAGTTAGGGCCCTTGGAGCAAACTAGCTCTCATTTCCCATTGGCCAGAGCCACTGTGACTTGTGCATGGACAGCCCAGGGATGTTCCAGTGAGCATCTCCTACTCTGGCCAATTGTTGCTGGCAACTGAAAGGCCACAAAGAATGGTCAGCTCACAGTTTCAAAAAACTGCCTTGCTGAACACCTCAGCCTGCTTCCCGGGAAAATCCCCATGGCCATCCCTGGAGACCAAGGCACCGTCTAGGCAAAATCATCCCTGTGGTTGGAATAGTTCCATATGGCAAAGCCTTCACTGCAACTGGCTCTAGAGAGAAGGTCTTGCACTCAGGTAGGGGAGCCCTTACCTACCGGCCCTCCTTGGAAGTGTTTGTTGAGAAGTCCATGAGAATGAGAGCTGAGTAACTGAGCAACAGACAGCACAGCATTACCTTCTTGAATAACCATGGTCTCAGGCTGGAGATTGAATTCACCATCAATTTTAAGAGACATTTGAACAAGAAGCAATGGGAAACACTGAATCCTTAAAGACCAGATCATCTGTAAGGAACAAAGGGCCACTATAGTAGGAAGTCTCATCCACCAAGGTCAGCTCTTGCCAACACATGCCCCATTGGGCAGCCAGGAGCACTTTAGCACTGTTTACTGATGCTGCCAGGACTGGCATCAGGATCAAGAATTAAGAAATTACTATTGGCATCAAAGAGTAATTTGATAGCAATAGCTCCCCAAAAGCCTTAAAAATGTCCATATTTTATGATCCAGCAATTCTACTTCTGAGAATTTACCCCAAGAAAATACTCATATATTTGCACAAAGATTTACCCCTAAGTATGCTCATTACACTCCTTGTTACAGAAAAAAATCAAACACAATTGAAAATGCAATTGAACCCAATGCAGTCATGAAAAACGTAGAAGAATGACACAGGAAAATGTTTGCATTATATTGTTCAGTAAAAAAAAAAGATAAATACATATATAGAATGATTCTCTTTTGTAAAAATATATATTCACAGAAAAACAGAAGGTTATACAAAAATTTTAGATTATTTGAGTTTCTTCTTTTCTTCATTGTAATTTTTCGAATTTCCATTATGAGTATGTATTGCCATTGTGGTCAGAAACAAAATTAAAATTTTTTTTAAAGAAGGTATAGTAAAGCAAGTACTGTATGGTCAATGCCTTGCAACAATTCAAGACCCAGACAAGAAGAAGGGCATGTAAATTAAGCTATAAAACACAAAATCAGTGATTGTCTGCTAGGAGTAGAGAAGGCCAGACTGGCTATGGTCAATCATGAATTTTTTATGTGTTCCAGAAAAAGTATTTTTCAGGCAATCCTCCACCCGGCATTAGGTGCAGAAGACACCGTGGTGCGTAACGATTGGTCCCTACTCTGAGGACTCACAGCCTGACTAGGGAATGCGTCCACATTTCCTTGGAAGCCTTTCCAGTCCACTCTTGTGGCGGGCAGAGAAATTCCCCCAGCAGCTCCCATGGAATCCACTTTAATAAGCCTTGCATTGTGGAAAGTGAAATCCTATAAAACTTAAAGTTTGCTGAGGAATGATACTTGGCCTTAACCCAGACCTTGAGACCTCGAAGTCAAACAATGAGCAATAGCACAGTTCCAAGTTCCAGCAGTCTCCCTGCTGAGATCTTTAAGCAGGAAGGCTGGGACCTGCTAAAATGTCTTCCTGGGTTCCTCTGAACACAATCGTGAAACTTTCAGAGCTTCCATCCTCAGGAGTCAGACCCCAAAAAAAGTAGATCATGTCAATTTGGAACATATATCCTCTGCATTATTGAAAAGCTTTTGGCATGACTTCTTTAACATCCAGGGTTCTTTTTTATAGTAAATAGACCACCTGACAGATCCTTCCTGAGAGGAGTTAAAGCAGGCCCCGAGGGCACTCGCCAAGTGATCAGGGTCAGGGTTCAGTCCTAGGGACCAGATCTGAATTTAAAGGAGCTGTTATGAGGGATGAGGGGGCAGGAGGAACTGAGGGTAGGGAGGACATTTTTGGCCTGCCTCTCCAGCATCCATCATCCCCCTTCTTCTAGGAATTACCCCTATCTCTATCTCTTCTCCACTGTCATTCCATATAATTTAGGTGGAGCTGATTCTGCCCTTTGCTCCAGCACTAGCCAATCAGAGCATCACATTCCCTTGGCAATAATGCTTTGTTCTGCAGCGGGCAAATGACAAAATCAGGCCAATCAGAGCAAAGGAAATTCAGTTCTAGAGCAAGGAAGGAATCTCAGTCTGTCCTGATAGTTTTGAATCTAAAAGCATGTGAGCTGGCATCTCTGCTGCCATCTTTCCACCTTGGTACCTCAAGACTAAGGCCAACTCACAGAGAAGACCTGCCCAGAGGGGCTGAGCGATCTTGGGTCCTGGTAATACAGTTGGACCTGCACCTGGAACTGGCAATACCCTTGAATTTGTCAGTGCATGAACCAATAAATCTTCTTTCTTGCTGTGGAAAAGGAATGAATTGAAGGAGAACCTGAGAGAGAGGGCTTGGCCTCATAGGCTGAGGGGGGAGAGGACGGCCTGTGGGAAAGAAAGAGGTGGGGCCATGGGAAGGTGAAAGGAAAGAAAGAACAGAATCCACTCCCTCGAGGATTAGAGAGCCCTACCTGAAGCCTGGCTAATGCCTTCAAAGCCCAGGCACCTGCTGCCCAGACTGGGCACCATTCCACTGGCCTCTGCCTCATCCACGTTCCTGGGCGATCCCCTGAGGTCCACCACTGCCGAGCAGGTCTCAGTCCTCTACCACCCTTCTCTTCTGCAAGTCTGGGCCTTGTGCTGTGGACTCTGTCCAGAAACGACCCCAGTAAGTGAGAGGCTGAGCCGTGATGGGGGTGGGGGAGGGAAAGAGGAATTCCAGCTCCCTAGTCCCTAGGGTCCCTCTTGTCACTGACCCCAACCCCAGCCCACCCGCTCACTCTGGGTTTGAATTCTCCCCAAAATACCATCTACCTCTTCCTGGAAAGGACTTCTTTCGGCAAATCTTGGGGCTTCCATGACAGCCCCCTGCTCATCCTGTAATTTTAGCTTTCTCTCCAGCTGCCACAGACAGCCCCAGATGCACACCTCAAGGATCAAATGATCACTTCTTGCCCTAAGTGTGGCTTCCTTTCTGTTAAAAGACCTGCTCATTTGTTACCCACAGGCCTCAGCCTCTCCCTTTGGGGTGAGACAGGCAGGGTACGAAAGTTATCACAAAAACTTTACAGCAGCAAATGGCAGAAGGCCCACCAACTCAGTTTCATTGAATAAAGTTGATTAAGTTCCATATTTATCTATTCCCTTATTAATCATCACATCAATATCACTAATATAAACTTGTATTTTTTTCTGTTGAAAAAATAGAGCTCTCATCCTGCATCTTTGTTGACCATGTTTTCTGGATTTTAGCGTAGTTGGACACTGTGGTCTTAAAAAATTGCCAACGTCTGTTCTAACCCAATTTAGTGGAGTAAAGCAGAATTTTTTAAAGTACATCCAGAATTATCTACTGTGTGTTCTCTAAGTCGTACTTGAAAGCAAAGACACCTGGATATGAATAACTCAATGTTTCTCTGGACAGCAAGAAAGACTTCCAACACTTAGAAATGTAGAAAAAGTGGCAAAAACCTTTGGGAAACCCACCCAGGGCTGGTGGCCAAGGCAGTACTGCCCTGTGGGTCAGAACACGGCTTTGGTGGTGACCGGCTGGTTTTGCACCCCTTCACTGCCACTTACTAGGTGCATGATCTCTGGCAAGTTACTAGCCTCTTTGTGCATCAGTTTTGTCGTCTGTAAAGTGGAGATAATAAAAATAGCACCCACGTCTTTGGGCTGTTGCAAGGATTGAAGCTATTGGTACAGGCAAAATGCACAGAAAAGTGCCTGATACTTAGTTATGTGTAAATAAAAGTTAGCTCTTTTTACTACATATTGTTGGTTCTCCAAAGTGCACCCATTTTGTCAATAGTGCCATGGGAACTCGGTGGTGGCTAAGGGCAGAAGGAGAAGGGGATCCAGGAAATCAGAAATGGGCAGGACCAGAACTAGGGACCTGCTCTGAGGCTCTGGAAGTCTGTCCATAGAGTCAGGGCTTTGGCATGTAAAGGAGGCTGTGGCAGAGGCAGCTGCTCTCCATGCCGACTGGACAGTCCCCCAGCAAGACATCCTAATTCCCAAGGATGGATTCTCCAGGACTCTCACAGGCCCGACCTTGGATTCCGCCTCTCAGTCTCATTCTCTGCTCTTCTCATTGTCTTTCCTGCTCAGACACGAGGTCCCCGGCAGCTGTGTTGGCATCTGTCCTTCTTATGACTTGGGATGGGAGGGTGCGGCCAGGTGGCATGTGGGTGGGATAAGGGTGAGGAAGAATGCTGTGCAGGAGGGGACCCCCAAGCACCAAATGGGAAAGCTGGAAGACTCAAAGGCAAATATGGATTCTGTACAGCTTTGCTAATGAAAAGACTTGCTTCAGTCTGAATTCAGGTCTTCCAGAAAAATCACCAGCAATGACAGGCTCTTCAATATGGGTTCCAGCCACAAGCCAAAGAGCAAGCTCCACTGAACCAGAGTGAGAACAAGAATGACAGTCAAATATCTTCTTTTTCTACACACAGACTGTAATCAGCTCCCCCACAAGGTCATTCTGGAACACCAAGGACAGCGCAGACCCCTCCTGGCTCTCCTCAGTAATGGATGGAGGCAATGGTGCAGATAATCCAGCCAAATGGTGGGTAATCCAAAAGCCATTTCCATTTGGCCTTGGGAGAAATTTCCATGCTTGTTCTGAGTGTGGGTGTATGTGAGCCTCCCTTTCCTTGTCCATTCTCCGTCCTTCTCAGCCCTGCCCAGGCTGACCCTGCCGACAGCATCCCCTGGGCTCCTTTGCTCACTGGCTTCTTGGCAGCTTTGAGCAATAAGAGACGGGAGCAGAGAAAGGAGCGAAAACCTGGCATATCTCTTCCCTGCTTCCTTCCTGCTCTAGCACTGTTTCTCCAGTAATCTCTGCTTCCCTCCACCTCTTCCCTGGTTCTGGTTTTCACTGGGCTTCAGGAACACCATTCCCTCCCTCATCCCTTCAGTTCCAGGGTGGTGACGAAGCCTCGCCTTCCTGTATGTGCCCTTAACCTGCCCACACCTCTATGAGTGGTGCCTTCATTGAAGTATTTTCATTAATCCATCTGGGGCAAGCTCTACTTCCCACCTGAGCTCTGACGAATAGGGGATGTAGAGGCTGGGGGTGAAGTTGGGGCTGAGGACTTGAGAGAGTTTAACCAGAGAGGCAGCTAGAGGCCCCACTCAGAGCACAGCCCCTCACCAGATCTGACTAAAGCCTATCACCCCTTTTTGTCTAGAGGCCACTTGGCTCTGCCTGGTCTGTGCCCCGTTCCAGACAGGTGGCATCATGTACATCCCATCTGGATGTCCGTCTGGAGTTGGAGGCCGGTCTGTCTGCTCCCTGTGGTCCTCTGGGACGATAAGCTCCTCCAGAGATGGTCAGCTGCTCTTGGAAATGAAGATTTTAAGGTTTTTTATTTTGTTTTTTGAGGAAGATTAGCCCTGAGCTAACAACTGCCAGTTCTCCTCTTTTTTGCTGAGGGAGACTGGCCCTGAGCTAACATCCGTGCCCAGCTTCCTCTACTTTATATGTGGGACGCCTACCACAGCATGGCGTGCCAAGTGGTGCCATGTCCGCACCGGGGATCCAAACCAGCCAACCCCGGGCTGCCGAGAAGTGGAACATGCGAACCTAACCACTATGACACCGGGCTGGCCCCCAATTTTAAGTTTTAAAAGGAGCAGTCTACCCAACATCCGTGAATTTTCCTTCTCCGAGCCCCCTTCTCCAATTCTGTCCTCTCAAGACTGGGACTGGAATTTTATCAGAAAGACCTGTTGTTCATCGCTGGTCCAGTGATCTTGATCCCGACCCTATTTTCTAGAGTCATGACCTGCGTTATTCATCTTAGTCTATTTGGCTTTCTGTCTTAACGTTGTCGAAGCCATGGCTGGTCCAATTTTGCCTCTATAACGATCTATTTGATCAGTCTTCTGTTGTTTCTTACAGTTCTTAAATCCGGTTATTTTCCAGAGTTTCCTGCCCCTGTCAGTGGCATCACCATCCACGCAGTTCCACACACCAAAGACTTAGGTGTCATCCTGGTACCTTTTTCTCCTCCACTCCCCAAATCCAAGGCCTGGCATATCTCTTTAAGTCCATCCTCCTCTCTCCAAGTCCACTTCTAACACCCTTGTTGAAGTGACCACTATTTCTCAGCTGGCTGGCTGCCGCCTCCTGGAATCCCTGCATCCACACTGCCTGCTCCACCGAAGCTGTTCTGTACCCCGTGGTCTTTGAAAACGTGGATCAGACCACGTCGACTCTTAAAATCCCTTCAATGGCCTCCACTATATTGAGCATAAAGACAAAGTCCTTAGTGTGGCCCATAAACTCCTGCCTGCTCTGGACACTGCCTTTGTCTCTGACTGCATCTTGAACCATCTCACCCTTCCCTTTCTGCACTCCCTCCACGAACCACACTCTCTACCTTTGTACAGTGCTCTGCCCCACACCCCACCCTGCCCTTTTATCTACCCGACTCCTATCCATCCTTCAGATCTTAAACATCACTTCCTGTGAGAATCCAGAATTCCTCTAGACCAAGTCAGGTCTCCTAGTTAAGTGCAGACACCTGAACCTTCCTTCAAAGCACCTATCACACTTGGTAATGCATCCTGTCTTCATGTCTCCCTTCCAGACTATTAGCTGCATAAACTCAGGAATTAACCCTGGTTTTGCTTTCACCACCACATCCCAAGGCCTGGTACATGACAGGCGCTCAATAGTCTTGAACGAATGATATTTTTTTTCTTTTTGGGGATTAATTTAATTTTTAAAAAAATTTTTATTATTTATTACAGTAACATTGGATTATAACATTATATAACTTTCAGATGTACATCGTAATATATTTCAAATTCTGTGTAGATTACATCATGTTCACCACCCAAAAACTAATTATAATCCATCACCACACATGCGAGCCTAATCACCCCTTTTTCTGCCTCCCCCTTCCCCCATGGTAACCACCAATTCAATCTCTGTTGCTATGTGTTCGTTTGTCGTTTTTATCTCCTACTTATGAGTGAGGTCATATGGTATATGACTTTCTCCCTCTGACTTATTTCACTCAGCATAATACCCTCCAGGTCCATCCATGTTGTCACGAATGGCCAGATTCCACCATTTCTTATGGCTGAGTAGTATTCCATTGTGTATAGATACCACCTCTTCTTTATCCATTTGTCCCTTGATGGGCACCTAGGTTGCTTCCAAGTCTCAGCTATTGTGTATAATGCTGCAATGAACATAGAGGTGCATGTATCTTTAAGCATTTGTGTTTTGAAGTTCTTTGGATAAATACCCAGCCGTGGAACAGCTGGATCATATGGTAGATCTATTCTTAATTTTCTGAGGATACTCCACACTGTTTTCCATAGTGGCTGCACCAGTTTCCACTCCCATCAGCAGTGTACGAGGGTTCCCTTCTCTCCACATCCTCTCCAACATTTGTTGTTTCCTGTCTTGTTAATTACAGCCATTCTGACCGGAGTGAGGTGATATCTCATTGTAGTTTTGACATGCATTTCCCTGATAGCTAATGATGTTGGACATCTTTTCATGTGCCTGTTGGCTGTCTGTGTGTCTTCTTTGGAGAAATCTCTGTTCAGATCTTTTGCCCATTTTTTAATTGGGTTGTTGGCTTTTTTGTTGTTGAGACGTATGAGTTCTTTGTATATTTTGGGTATTAACCTCTTATCTGATATACGGTTTGCAAATATCATCTCTCAATTGTTAGGTTGTCTTTTCGTTGTGTTGATGCTTTCCTTTGCTGTGCAGAAGCTTTTTAGTTTGATGTAGTCCCATTTGTTCATTTTTTCTTTTGTTTCCCTTGCCCAGTCAGGATGGTACTTGAAAATATGCTGCTAAGACCAATGTCAAAGAGCATGCTGCCTATGTTTTCTTCTAGAAGTTACATGGTTTTGGGTCTTACATTCAAGTCTTTAATCCATTTTGAGTGGATTTTTGTGCATGGCATAAGATAATGGTCTACTTTCATTCTTTTGCATGTGGCTGTCCAGTTTTCCCAACACCATTTATTGAAGAGACTCTCCTTTCTCCATTGTATGTTTTTTGCTCCCCTGTCAAATATTAGCTGTCCATGAATGTGTGGGTTTATTTCTGGGCTCTCAATTCTGTTCCATTGATCCGTGTGTCTGTTTTTGTGCCAGTACCATGCTGTTTTGGTTACTATAGCTTTGTAGTATACTTTGAAATCAGGGAGTATGATACCTCCAGCTTTGTTCTTTTTCCTCAGGATTCCTTTGGCTATTTGGGGTCTTTTGTTGTTTCACATAAATTTTAGGATTCTTTGTTCTATTTCTGTGAAAAATGTTGTTGGAACTTTGATAGGGATTGCGTTGAATCTATAGATTGCTTTAAGAAGTATGGACATTTTAACTATGTTAATTCTTCCAATCTAAGAGTGCAGAATATCTTTCCATTTCTTTGTGTCTTCTTCAATTTCTTTCAACAGTGTTTTATAGTTTTCAGTGTACAGATCTTTCACCTCTTTGGTTAAGTTTATTCCTAAGTATTTTATTCTTTTTGTTGCAATTGTAAATGGGATTGTATCCTTAATTTCTCTTTCTGCTACTTCGTTGTTAGTGTATAGAAATGCAACCGATTTTTGCATGTTGATTTTGTATCCTGCAGCTTGACTGTACTCATCTATTATTTCTAAAAGCTTTTTAGTGGATTCTCTAGGGTTTTCTATATACAAAACCATGTCATCTGCAAATAGTGACAGTTTCACTTCTTCTTTACCAAATTGGATCCCTTTTATTTCTTTTTCTTGCCTGATTGCTCTGGCTGGGACTTCCAATACTATGTTAAATAAGAGTGGTGACAGTGGGCATCCTTGTCTGGTTCCTGTTCTTAAAGGGATAGTTTTCAGTTTTTCTCCATTGAGAATGATATTTGCTGTGGGTTTGTCATATATGGCCTTTTTTATGTTGAGGTATTTTCCTTCTATATCCATTTTATTTAGTTTTTATCATAAATAGATGCTGTATCTTGTAAAATGCTTTCTCTGCATCTATTGTGATGATCATGTGATTTTTATTCTTCATTTTGTTAATGTGGTGTATCATGTTGATAGATTTGCGGATGTTAAACCATCCTTGCATCCCTGGAATGAAACCCACTTGATCATGATGTATGATCTTTTTAATGTATTGTAGTATTCAATTTGCTAGTATTTTGCTGAGGATTTTTGCATGGATGTTCATCAGTGATATTGGCCTGTAATTTTCTTTTTTTGTGTTGTCCTTGACTGGTTTTGGTATGGGGATAATGTTGGCTTCATAGAATGAGTTAGGAAGCTTCCCCTCCTCTTCAATTTTTTGGAGGAGTTTGAGAAAGATAGGTGTTGTCTTCTTTGAATGTTTGGTAGAATTCAGCAGGGAAGCCGTCTAGTCCTGGAGTTTTATTTTTTGGGAGGTTTTTGGTTGCTGTTTTGATCTCCTTACTGGTGATTGGTCTATTCAAATATTCTACTTCTTCTTGTTCCAGTTTTGGAAGGTTGTACATTTCTAAGAATTTATCCACTTCTCCTAGATTATCCAATTTGTTGGCATATAGCTTTTCATAGTATTCTCATATTATCTGTTGTATTTCTGCGGTGTCTGTTGTAATTTCTCCTCTTTCATTTCCGCTTTTATTTATTTGAGTCTTCTCTGTTTTTCTTGGTGAGTCTAGTAAGGGTTTGTCAATTTTGTTTATCTTTTCAAAGAACTAGCTCTTGGTTTCATTAATTTTTTCTATTGTCTTTTTAGTCTCTATTTAGTTTATTTCTGCTCTGATTTTTATTATTTCCTTCCTTCTGCTGATTTAGGGCTTTGTTTGTTGTTTTTCCAGTTCCTTTAGCTGCACTGTTAGATTGTTTATTTGGGACTTTTCTTCTTTGTTGAGGTGGGCCTGAATTGCTATAAACTTCACTCTTACAACCATTTTTGCTGTACCACATAGATTTTGGCGTGTATTTTCATTTTCATTTGTCTCCAGGTATTTTTTTTTATTTCTCCTTTGATTTCTTCATTGACTCAATCATTGTTCTGTAGCATTTTGTTTAATCTCCACATTTTTGTGGCTTTTCTGATTTTCTTCCTGTAGTTGATTTCTAGTTTCATAACTTTGTGGTCAGAAAAGATGGATGGTATTATTTCAATCTTCTTAAATTTATTGAGACTTGTTTTGTGGCCTAAGATGTGATCAATCCTGGAGAATCTTCCATGTGCATTTGAAAAGAATGTGTATTCTGTGGTTTTTGGATGGAATGTTCTGTACATATCTACTAAGTCCATCTGGTCAAATGTGTCATTTAAGGCCAGTGTTTCCTTATAGATCTTCTGTTTGGATGATCTATCCATTGGTGTAAGTGGAGTGTTAAAGTCCCCTTTGTTACACTGTTATTGTGTTACTGTCTATTTATCCTTCTATGTCTGTTAATAATTGCTTTATATATTTAGGTGCTCCTGTGTTGGGTGCATAGATATTTACAAGTGTTACATCCTCTTGTTGGATTGTTCCCTTTATCATTATGTAGTGCCCTTCTTTGTCTCTTGTTACAGTTTTTGTTTTAAAGTCTATTTTGTCTGATATAAGTATTGCTACCCTTACTTTCTTTTCTTTGCCATTTGCATGGAGTATCTTTTTCCATCCTTTCACTTTCAGTTTGTGAGTGTCTTTAGGTCTGAAGTGTGTCTCTTGTATGCATCGTATATATGGGTCCTGTTTTATTATCCACTTGGCCACTCTATGCCTTTTGATTGGAGCATTTAGTCCATTGACATTTAAAGTAGCTACTGATAAATATGTATTTATTGCCATTTTGTTACTTTTTTTCTGGGTGTTTTAATAGTTCTTCTCTGTTCCTTTCTTTTTCTCTTGCTCTCTTCCCTTGTGGTTTGATGGCTATCTTTAGTAAAATGTTTGATTTCTTTCTTCTTACTTGTTTACTCATTACAAGTTTCTGGTTTGTGATTACCATGAGGTTCCTATATAATAGTCCACGTATATATCAGTCTATATTGAGTTGATAGACTCTTTAGCTTGACTTCTTTCTAAAAGCTCTACTTTTTCACTCCCCTCCTCCCACATTATATGTTTTTCACGTCATATATAGTCTTTTGTTTAGTGTGTGTCTGTCCATTACCCTCTTATCATTGAAATAGGTAATTTTAGTACTTTTGTCTTTTAAATTTCATATTATCTTCATAGGTGGTTGATCTGCTACCTTTACTATATTTTTACCTTTACCAGTGATTTTATTGCCTGGTTTTGTGTGTGGGAGGGGGGTTGGATAATTTTCTTATCCCTATTTGTGGTCATCTCTTTCCCACTTAAATAAGTCCCTTCAGCATTTCTTGTAGAACTGGTTTCTTGGTGATAAACTCCTTTAATTTTTTCTTGCCTGGGAAGCTCTTTTTCTCTCCTTCCATTCTGAATGATAACTTTGCTGGATAGAGTATTCTTGGCTGTAGGTTTTTTCCTTTGAGCACTTTAAATATGTCATGCCCTTCTCTTCTAGTCTGTAGAGTTTCAGCTGAGAAGTCCACTGATAGCCTTATGGGATTTCCTTTGTATGTTACTTGTTGCCTTTCTCTTGCCACTTTTAGGATTCTCTCTTTATCTTTAATTTTGGACATTTTAGTTGTAATGTGTCTTGGTGTGGGCCTCTTTGGGTATATCTTATTTGGTGCTCTCTGTGCTTCCTGTACTTGGATGTCTGTTTCCTTCCTTAGGTTAGGAAATTTTTCAGCTATTATTTCTTCAAATAGATTTTCTGCCCCTTTGTCTCTCTCTTCTTCTTCTGGGACACCTATAATATGAATGTTAGTGCACTTGATATTGTCCCAGAGTTCCCTTAGACCGTTCTCATTCTGTCTAATTCTTTTTTCTTTTATCTATTCAGCTTGGGTGATTTCCTCTAGTCTTTTGTCTAGTTCACTGATCTGCTCTTCTGTATCATCTACTCTACTATTGAGTCCCTCGAGTGAATTTTTCATTTCCAGTATTGTATTCATCATTTCTGATTGGTTCTTTTTTTATATTCTCCAATTCTTTGTTGATGATCTCACTGTGTTCATCCATTCTTCTCCTAGTATCTGTGAGCATCCTTATGAGTTTTTGTTTGACTCTGTCAGGTAGATTGCTTATTTCTGTTTCATTTAGTTCTTTTTCTGCATTCTTGTCCTGTTCCCTTGCTTGGAATGTATTCCTTTGTCTCCTCATTATGCCTCTTTCTCTGTGCTTATATGCATGTATTAGGTGAGTTGGCTATGTCTCCTGATCTTAGAGAAGTGGCTTTATGTAAGTGATGCCTTTTGAGGCCCAGCAGTGTGCTTCCCTCTCTTCACCAGTCCAAATGATCCAGGAGTGATGCCTTTTGAGGCCCAACAGAGTGCATCCTTCTCTTCACCAGTCCAAATGATCCAGGAGTGACCCCTTTGTGGGCTACTTGTGTCCTTCTGCTGTGGCAGGATTGCTCTTACTGCAGGTACCCAAGGAGTCTAGTCTTTCCCTCCCTGGCCAGCTGTTTGTAAATCTGGTTTGGGAGCCTCAGCACCATTGGCTACAAGGTCTAATAGCACACTCATGTTGCAGTTTTTCTGTTAATTGGGTAGGTACCTAGTGTAGCTGGTTGCTAGGCTCAGGGACTTACAGTTGCTATAGGCCTCAGGCCTGCAAGGCTGTTCTTAGCTCTCTTAGGAGTGCAGCTGAGTGGGGCTGACCCTAGGCATGAGAGCACCCAATTGTTTCAGGCTTTGGAAGGCAGGGAGAATCCTTTTAATGACTATTTGTGAGGCACAGGTCTTCTGTCACTGATAAGCCCCACCCCCCCACAGGTCTACACACACTGTCAACACAGTCCTGGTCTGTGAACACTTCCCAACCCCCTGGAGTGTACCCTGATGCCCCACTACAGAGGCCCCCACCTCTCCACTGATGCCCCCACAGTTCACCTGGTCCTCACACAGGCCCTGCCCAACAGAGGCAGACACACTCACCTGCCTGTAGAGGATCCAGGCACCGAGTCTATGCAGGCCGACAAGTAGCCTGAGGGCTTGCTGTTGGGTGGGGCCAGCCCCTAGGGTGGGTTCCCTGCCCTGGCTGAACTGGATTAAATCTGCATTCTAGTGGGTGTGACAGACCCCTGGGCTAACAGGCCAGGGGAAGGACTTCAATGGCATCTACCAGGGTCTGTGTCAGCACACCTGGACTAGGTGACAATGGCCACCACCAATGTCTCAGTCTCTGGAGAGGTCTCACCTCTCACTGAGATGCACCAGAGCTTACCAGGTGAGTCTCTTTTCACCAAAGGACTTTCAGCCTTCTTTCTGGTGATTTTAGGTTGCTCTCTGAGACAAGTGAGTTTGTTCATGGGCCCTTTAAGGCCCAAGATTTTTCTGCTTTTGTCCAATAGCTTTTCTGGGGGTATTCCCTGCTGTAGTTAATAGCCAGCGAAGCCAGATAGTAAGACCCTCATCTCAGTTGTGCTGAGTCTGAACGATGCTTACAGCAGTAACGGGCCCCTGCTCAGGACCTCACCCCTCCAGGGAGGGCTGCTTACCTTAGGGTGGCTCCTGCCTGGCTGGCTGCTCGTGAAGGTGGCTTTTTTTCTCTCCAGAAGGAATTTCTGCCTCAGTCAAGACTGTCCCTTTTTGTGGGGGTTCTTTTTATCCAGTTTTCAGTTTTCTATCCAGGGTAATTTTTCCAAAGATAGTCATAACCTGGTTGTGTTCACAGGAGGAAGTGAGTTCAGAGCCTGCCTACACTGCCATCTTGACGAGATCTCTGATATTTTTTCTATTAAAAATATGTTACAGAGAAATTTCTGGATCAGCATGGCAAATTTAACACATGTTTTTATTTCCTCTCCTTCTTTAAACCCGCCAATAAAGGAATTTTTTAAAGGTGTAGACCCACAAGAACAAAGAGAACTAAAGGGGAGACAATAACAAAAGAAAGCTACCAGCAAATTTTTGGAATGTTAAAAGCAGGTGGCAAAACAGTAGCTGTTGCAACAAAGAGCATCAGTTACATCTCAGGTGCAAATAGGAAATTAACCAGGTGACACCAAGAGCCGGGACCCCAAGACCTGGAGATGCAAATACTATGGAAGGTGGGGGTGGGGCAGGGCAGGGCTGAAAACTGAGGATTG
Organism: Equus asinus; assembly: GCF_041296235.1. Classification (NCBI taxonomy): domain Eukaryota; kingdom Metazoa; phylum Chordata; class Mammalia; order Perissodactyla; family Equidae; genus Equus; species Equus asinus. Next base: position 7,539,254 of record NC_091791.1, on the reverse strand, counting down.
TTTGAAAATCTGTAGACAGAAGGGTTAAACCTTCACCTCTTTCCCATCCTATGTAGCCAAACAACTACTCCTCTTCTCCCCACTCTGACATCACCAGCAAGAGGGCAGAGGCTTAACCTCAGAGAAGGTGAACCTGAATGTCTTCACAGGTGAGGAAATTGGGCACGGACTAAATTGAGGGAGAACAGGACTAAAAATGGGCAGTTCAGTGAAAGTCTAACAACCTGCAGTTCTGGAGAAAAACTCTCAGGCACACGGATGCAGCTCTTGGCAGTTGCAAGTTGGCCAGAGCACAGAGTGGTCTCAAGCCATGTTCAGGGCACCAATCATGTCCATTAGAATGAACAATTGCAACCTGGAATTGTCAATTTGATCCTGGATCAAAAAGAGAAGAAGGCAGCTAGGCAGCTACAAAGGATGATTTGAGACCACTGGGTAACTTTGGATACTCTATATTAGGTTTTATTTTGTCAGTGCTAAATATCTTGCTATAATAATAGTATTATGCAAATATAGGCTACTGTCCTTGTTCTCAGACAAGCGGTGCTGAAGCATTTAAGATGGAAGCATTCTGACGTCTGCACCTTTAAAATATTCCACAAAGAAATTACACACATACAGACACACATGGGAATATATGCAGAGATAGATGGATAGAAATAGAGCTGGATGGATGGATGGATGACTAGATTAGATAGATAGATAGATAGACAGACATATAGATAGACAGACAGGAGAGGGAGAGGAGAAGAAATCAGAGGCAGCCAAAGTGGCAAAAAGTTAAGAACAATGAGGCTAGGTGTGGAGTATTGAGGTGTTCATTGTTATGTTCTTCAGTTTTTTATAGTAGGTTTGAAATTTTTCAAAATAAAACAGGAAAAAAAGAATCCAAGTAGCATAAGATTTTTCAGCAGCAACACTGAAAGTTAAAAACAATAAGAAGAGTACTTTAAAGGATGCTGAATAAAAGTGATTTTTCAATCCAGATTTCTATTCCCAACCAAACTATCTACCAAAATAGTGACGGTAGAAAAATATATTTTTAACACATGCCAGAACTCAACATTTTTATCTCCCTTGTACCTTTTCTCAGGAAGCTATTGAAAGATGTGCTTCTAACAACAAGGATGGGATGCAGGAAACAGTAGGAGAAAGAAGGGAAGTCTCAGGATGGTGGAAGAGGAAAGCCACAGGATGCAGTGGTACAAGGGAACACTCACTCCAGACTGGAGCAGGAGGGCACTGGGCTTCTGGAAAAAGAGGAAAAAGAGGAAAGACTAAAACAAAACAAAAATCACGCCTGTGCTGCTCAACGAGTAAGCAGAGCATTAAGGAGAACGTCATGATGATACATAGAAAACCTGGCAAACGTAAAGTTGATGCCATTGTTAACTCCAGAAAAATGTGGTGAGTATTTCAGAAAAGAGACAAGCGACTAGAGCACATCTGGCTCAGCAGTTGACAATATTTGTAAAGTTACAATAAAGAAAACACTTGTTTTTCATTCAGCAAAAACTACATGGGGTGGGGATGGGGAGTGTGTATACAGAAAGGTAGGAAGTTGGATATAATTAAGTCTTCATCTGTCTGACTTACCATGTCTGGAAATCACAAGATAATTTAAAAAACTCATAAATCAAGAAATAGCTGCCCCAAACAATTGAAAGCAGAAGCTCAGACAGATATTTGTACATCAATGTTTATAGCAGCATTACTCACACAGCCAAACAGTGGAAACAATCCAAATGTCCATAGACAGATGCATGGATACACAAGCTGTGGCATAGACATACGATGGAATATTATTCGGCCTTAAAAAAGGAATGAAACTGAGGGGCCAGTCTGGCGGTGCAGCAGTTAAGTTCACATGTTCCACTTTGGCGGCCCAGGATTCGCTGGTTCAGATCCCGGGTGTGAACCTATGCACCACTTGTCAAGCCATGCTGTGTCAGGCATCCCACATATCAAGTAGAAGAAGATGGGCATAGATGTTAGCTCAGGGCCAATCTTCCTCAGCAAAAAAAAAACTGGAGGATTGGCAGCAGATGCTAGCTCACGGCTAATCTTCCTCAAAAAAAAACCCAACAAATGTACTAAAAAATTTTTTAAAAGAGGAATGAAATTCAAATATGCTACAACATGAATGAACTTTGAAAACATTATGCTAAGTGAGATAAGTTCATCACAAAAGGACAAATATTGGGGGCCAGCCCAGTGGCCAAGTGGTTAAGTTCACGTGCTCTGCTTCGGCGGCCCAGGGTTTCACCGGTTGGAATCCTGGGCGCAGACATGGCACCACTCATCAGGCCATGCTGAGACGGCGTCCCACATGCCACAACTAGAAGGACCCACAACTAAAAATATACAACTATGTGCTGGGGGGATTTGGGAGAAAAAAGGAAAAATAAAATCTTTAAAAAAAAATTTAAAAAAATTTTTAAAAAAGGACAAATATTGTGATTCCACTTATATGTAATACCTAGTAGGCAAATTCATGGAGATCAAAAATAGAATAGAGTTTACTAGGGGCTTGGGGGTAGGGGAGTGGAGAGTTACTCTTTAATGGGCCCAGAGTTTCTGTTTGGGGAGGTAAAAATTTCCGGAGATAGACGGTGGCGATAGTTGCACAACACTGTGGATGTGCTTAATGTCACTGAATTGTACACTTAAAACTGGATAAAATAGTTAAAAAGAAGTATCTGTATAAGAATAATATAAAGTTAGGATGGTAACAAATAGGAAAAACAGCGAAGAGTTGTGTGTGCCTGCTAGCAGGAAGTGATACGGGGCAGATGGGAGGGATGTGGTGGGAGACTGCCGCTTTCCATTACAATCCTTTATGCACTGTTTTATTTTTTAAAGTATTCTGTTAACATTTATCCAGTGCTTGCTGTGTGCCAGGCATGCTTTCAGTACTTCATGTATATGCTCATTTAATCCTTGTATCACTTTAGGGGAGGAGCCTGTAATGATCTGCATTTTGCAGCAAAGGAAATAGGAGCAGAGAGGTGGGGAGGGCTCCGGCCAGTAAGGCCAGCTCCCGAGTCCCCTGCTCATTGTCATCCTACTCTACTGCCTCTCACACACACAGGTTACTGTGATAAAAGTAAAAATTAATTATAGAAATATGCTGCAGTGGATATCTTTGTACATGTGTTTTCTGTGCCAGTATGAGAATATCAGATTCCTAGGAGTGGAATACCCCCAATTTTTATAAAAGACAAAACAGGGCATTCAGCTCATCAAGTGGGCACTCTAATGGCATAAGCCATTAGAATAATGCTGATACTGACATCATGCTCATTTTATTATGGAATTGAAGCGCACAAGCAAATGACTTTGCTTTGTATTCTTAATTTTCAACAGGTCTCCCCAGTTTTTGTAGCCCCCTGATTTTCCCTCTCACCTCTCCTGTGACAATGATCCCCCTAATGGTACCTGTGGAATAAAACAGGAATATAAGATAAATGAGCATTGCGAGAGTAAATCGAGCTTACTTTAGAAATAGAGGAAAATAATTTTGCAGTTGAGAAAACATATTGAAATATTATTTTTATAGTGAAAATAGTTACATCATGATTTTAAATTACATTTCCATTTGAAATGGAGTGGATTTGCACCACCTACTGGAATATACAGCTCTACATAGCCAGAGGTTTCAAATCATAAAACCACTTTTAAGAATTTAGAGTCACATTTCTAGTTATCTTTAAGAGACCAGCCCCTCTGACATGTTGGAAATGCCAAATGCTAATTTACTTCAGGGACCATTTTCTAGAACAAACTCTCTTCAGAAGCCAAATTTAATCATCTAGCTAAATTAACAAATTGTACAACTGCTTATAGAAATAAAATGATTAAGCCAAATACATCAACCAAAGAGATAAAAATGTAAATTAGAAGCAAAACTGAAATCAATACACATTATCAGTTGCGAACCCACTATTAAAAAGCAGAATTCAAGCAGACAACTGGAAAATGACAGGAAACATAAGCAAACAGGAGCATAAACAGAACATAACTCAACATTAATTAAAAAAGAAGTCACCCAATGAAAATTTGATAGTGTTTATATCCAAAGTAATAATCATTGTCATGGCTTAATTACAGCTGAACATCAACACACAAACTATTTATATTTAAGTTCTTTGACGTTTTAAAGGAAATCCTTACAAAAATTTTCATTTTTCATGACAAACTACTCCAAGCAATGAATTTCTCAATATATAGTAACAACATTTATTATTGTGTAATTGACAGAGATTCAGAAAAAATTACATCTACAACATCTACTATTCTAGACGAAATTGCTTTGGAATAGAAGTCTAAATATATTACATTTTAATTTCTTGAAACCTATTATCGCATTTCACTTATTTTATGGGTATTTTGTCTGAAAATTGATTTTATTTTTATATGTCAACTAAATTAGATGTCAACTAAATTAGCTGAAGCATAAAATATGCTGGCGAGATACATTTACAAATACACACCGCAAAATGGTGTGCAAGTAACAAGAACCTGATTTAGACACACAAGCACAAAAAGACACTGTGCGATGGTGACCAACTCATCCATAATCCTCTTCGTTGTTGCAGGTGATTTGTGCATGACAAGCCTGTTTGCAGTGACAAATGCATGTGCAAGGTTGCTAGGTTTCTCATTCTCATTTGAGTTCACTGCTCGTGTGATTTCATTCTTAAGATTCTCATCTGCACTGGAAAGCTTGGGTTGCTTAATTTCTCCCAGGTCAGCAGACAGCCTTTCTCAAGGCATCACACCCATGACTGTGCTCACCACCCCTACAGAGATGACTCCCACACAGGAATCTGTAGCCCTGACCTCTTTTTACAGTTCAAGTGGTATATCCTCTTGCCTGCTGGCTGCCCTCTTAGATGTCCCAAGGGCATCTCAAACCCATAGGCCCCAAAGCCAACTCATGACCTACCCACCTCTCGAACCTCATCCTCTCTCAGTGTTCCCAGCTTGCCTATCCCATTCATCCAACCAGGTATCACTGACACCCACTTCCTACTTGCCCCTAATCCCATCCATCCTCAAAGTCCTGGCCGTTTCATTTTCTAAATCTTCCTGGAGCCTGTCTGCCTCTGTCCATCTCCTCCACTACCCACTGGTCCAAAGGACCATCATGTCTAGCCTGGGCCAATTCAAAAGCCTAGGGTAGCCTCATTTACTGACCATGTGACCCCTTGCTCAAAGCCTTTCACTGAGGATACAGAGAAATTTCTTGACAAGGCCACAGAGGCCTTTCCTGGCTGGTGCCAACCTGCCTCTTCAGCCTCACCTCACTCCTCGAGCTCCCTCCTGGGGCTTCTGCCCCAGCCTTGCCACCACCTTCCCGTGCCTGCCCTGGCTGGGCTCTCCACCGCTGCCAGGACTTTGCCTGTGCTTTTCCCTCTGCCTGGAATTCTCTTTTCTTTCCTTTTTTGCCTGGTTACCTCCTCTTTGACTTTCCTGATTGGGTCAATTCATAGGTACAAGTTCACAGTTTGGGGCGGTACTTATTTGAAAGTTTCTGCGTGTCCTTGTTAAACTGTTTTTACTCATCTTTGCGTTCCCAGAAGCTAGCACACCACCTGCATATATGAAACATGGACTGCCTCACTCAGACCAGGGCCAGAAGGGCCCCTGCTCTGACCACACCCCTACCACAGGGAGATAGGCCCTCCTGGAGCTCCAGGGAGCCTGCCCGAATGGCTCCAGGCCTGCTTTGGGGTCCATGCAGGCTGCTACCCAGGCTGGTCATCCGCCACCCCGGCCCCCCCAACCAGAGGCCTTGGTGTATTTGCCCCTATGCCCAAGGGGTGGAAGGTCAGAGGATAGAACATTTTTTTTCTTTCCTTTTTTTTTGAGGAAGATTAGCCCTGAGCTAATATCCGCCACCAACCTTCCTCTTTTTGCTGAGGAAGATTGGCCCTGCCACAGCATGGCTTGATAAGCAGTGCTAAATCTGTGCCCAGGATCTGAACCGGCAAACCCTGGGCCGTTGAAGTAGAGCACATGAACTTGACCACTAAGACAGTGGGTTGGCCCCTAGAACAAAATTTATAGTTTCCAAGGGGTAACTGTGATGAAGGTGTGTCAGCCAAGGAAGGAGACTAGAACATATTTAATAATCTGCTTCCTTAATATATAGCTTTAGATATTTAATATACGTATGCTGTGCAAACTTCCTTTTTTTTTGTTGGTGAGGAAGATTAGCCTGAGCTAACATCTGTTGCCAATCTTCCTCTTTTTGCTTGAGGAAAATTGTTGCTGAGCTAACATCTGTACCAATCTTTCTCTATTTTATGTGGGATGCCACCACAGCGTGGCTTGATGAGTGGTCCGTAGGTCCATGCCCAGGATCCAAACCTGTGAAGCTCAGGCTGCTGAAGCAGAGCACGCAAACTTAACCACTACACCACGAGGCTGACCCTAGACCTCCATTTATAGTTTCCCCCAGGCCCTGCAAGAAAAAAAAAAAAATAGGCATAGGGCTGGTTTCAGGCATATCAGAGAATCAATTTTGTCTCCTGTATGATGCCGATCCCTTGTATCCCATCTGAAATCTGAGATCAAAGGAGAATTGACTCTTAAAGTCAACAGAGATATAAATACTAACGCCAAGTCTCACTGATAAGCACAGTAAATGAGGGGTTTAGGGGGAGATGGGATAAATATTGAAGTCATTCAGTACTTAAAACATGTTCCAAAATCATAATATGACACCAAAATACTAAAAATCTTCCTCTGTAGGTACTAGGACAGTGTATTTTCTTGCCTTTTTACATTTTGCTGCTGTTTGAATTTTCTAACATAAACATGGTTATATTTGTAATAAAAACCTTATTCTTTTGAAAAATCAAGTTACTATTCTGTTTCATTTACAAAATGTGAACATTGTGCCAAAGCTCGCCATCTTCCTTGCTATCCCTCACATAGCAATGCCAGGAATTGTCTGTCCATGTATTTGTTTCACTAGCAAAGGCAAAAACCATATATTTCAGGACTCAGTGGAAAAGGACTATGGCTTAACTTACATTTCATGTAGTGGGAAGTCACAGACAAGCTTCATTTATAGGTTTAAAAAAATGTGTTGCCTGGCTTGTGGACCCAGGATCCACTTTATTTTAGGCAGCTACCTGAATTTTCTTTCTAAACCTGCTGCCTAACTTCCATTAAGCCCACCTTGATTTCTTTTGGTTTCCTAATTGTGGTCTGAGGTTTATTTGTCATGGCCATGCTTCTAGCAATCCAGTTTTGTTTTCCCTTACTTAGAAATAAGAATTGTCGGGGGCAGCCCTGTGGCCGAGTGGTTAAGTTCGAGTGCTCCACTTCAGCAGCCCAGGGTTTTGCCGGTTCGGATCCTGGGCGTGGACCTAGCACCGCTCATCAAGCCATGCTGAGGTGGTGTCCCACATAGCACAACCAGAAGGACCTACAACCAGAATATCCAACTATGTACTAGGGGGACTTTGAGGAGAAAAAGCAGAAGGAAAAAAGATTGGCAATAAATGTTAGCTCAGAGCCAACCTTTAAAAAAAAAAAGAAAAAGAAGAAATAAGAATTGTCCAGCTATTAACCCAAAGAGAACCAACTGCCCTCCTCCCCACTGCCAATCCCCCCCACCAAGACCCCTGTACCATGAGTTCCAGCCAAATGAGTGACTGTCCTGTCCCCGCCCCCTGCCACCAGCCACTCCCACCTCCACACTTTGGCAAGCGTCTTTCCTTCACTGTCCCACCGCCTGCCCAATCCTCCAAGACCCGTCCCGGCCACCTCCGGCTCCACAGCTTCCTGGCCACCCTTCACCCTCACCCTTCCCAGTCCAGTGCGTTTATCCCCCCTGGGAACCTCCACCACACCTGGTCCCTCCTTGGTGGTCACACAGTGCTGTTTATCACATAGTTCTTGCTTCAGACCTTGCCCTTGCCCCAGAACTAGATCACAGGCCCTGAGGTCAGGAGCCGTGTTCTGCTGATTTCTTTAACCCAGCGCTGTGCCTAGGACTCAGTAAGTGTTGGATGGAATTGAATTAAGCATACGTTGTTTGGTCAATCCCTACATTTCTCTTAGAACTGCTTAGGGCTGTCTTGAGAAATGTGTCTTTTCATAGCCAACCCAGCAGACTAACCTAAGACAGTGATTGACAGAACAGAAGAAAATGGCCAGAAAAATGTAACAGGGAGGATTAAATTAAAAAGGATTAAGGATGAGCTCATTTCAAGAATAATCTGAGGAAGGCAGGGTGGGTGGAAGCACACCAGCTGTGTGTTGATGATTGCTTGAAGGGGATGATGGTGATGGGTACATGGGGTTCATTTTACTGTTCTCTTTACGTTGGTGTGTATTTGAAATTTTTATGATAAAAAGATTTGAAAAAGAAGGCGAAGGAGGAGGAGAAGCAGCAGTAGCAGCTGATTTGCAGACTCAGAGGAGGCCCCAGGCAGAGGGATGAGGAAAGGGGTTGGGATATGGGTCTCCCTCCCTTTGGGTACCTTCCTTCCTTGTGGCAGCACTGCTGTATCGCTCCCCCTGCATCTATACCTTCATTCATTTATCTGCCCACACACACACACTCACACCTTTGACCCAAGTAACAGCATCCCAGGCTCTGCCTATTGGGTAATGACCCATGTTCTAGAACATTCCCCGATGGGAATGGGAACCCCTCAGAGCCGGGCTCTATTTCAACTAATCCAGTTGGCAAACCATCACTCACGTGTGATAAGGCACACACTGAGATCTCCTGGGACAGAGGGTCCTTGATGTTCCCCAAATCACATCAAGCGGGTCCCCCTACAAGAAAAGATCTAACGCAGGTCACAGGAGCCATCTTGGCGGAAATTTCTTCACTCTGGAAGCCTTCTCTGGCAGTGGAGGCCAGGGCCGGCCCAGAAGATTCCACTCTAAATGACCCCTTAGAGGGGCCTCCCTCCAGCTGTGATTCTCCTATGGGTCACTTCAATCAGATAATAAGCATTCATCACAGCCAAGATGCACAAGGTGCTGCTCAGGGCTTTCCAAAACGATTCATAATGTCCACACAGAGCGTGGTCAACTATTTTTAGGGATGTACAAGCCTGAGACCCTCCAACAGGAGAGCTTAAGTTTCTCCTCCCACTCTTGCACCGCCTCTTTCCTACTTCCTGGCCATTAAAAGAATGATATTTGTAATGTAGATGAGGTCAGTCCTTTTGTACAATGTTGACAGACAAGAGGAAGGTTCCAGAGAGAAATGCCACAGCAGCAAATGAATATAAATGACGTTTTCCCACTTTGTGCTCATAAAATGCCTTTTGTACCAAATCTCAAGGCTCTCCAGGAAGCGAGGCTTTGACTCACACTTTCACTCAGGGTAAATGTGAATGGCCAGAGCTGCTCAAGTCATTTGTGATAAGAAAGAACAAAAGTCCAGACACTTTTAAAATGCAATATTCTTGCCTTCTGGGTAGTAAACAAAAGTGTGCAGATGGATAATAACATCTGTGGATTCTGGCTCCATTTCCTAGAGAGAAAAAAATGTAAATAAATATGTAAAAAATTGTCATATGTGGATAACACCCGTGGTTCACCCAGTAGTTACCATTCCGCCCAACACTCGCATGCAGTGGGTTCTGTTCCTGGCTGCCTGGTGACTGAATGACACTGTGAAAGTAAAATCTGTCTCTGCGATGCCCACGAGGAAGACAAATACGGGAATGTTTCCTAAAAAGGTCCAGCCCATGGCTTTCACACGACACTTTTGACTAAGTGATGCCTTCCTTTTGTTCTCTCCCCTGGAAGCCTCCTCGGAAATGTTTAATAATAGCTAAATGATTCATTAGGGCCTGCAAGACCAAGCCCTTAACTGGGAAGGCAGAGGGGACAAGCAGCGCCTGACTGTGGGATGAGTGTGAAGGTTCGTTTGAGAATTCCTTCCTTCCCACCCTTAGCCCAAAATGCACAGCGTGAGTAACTGCTTGGGCTCCAGCCACCAACAAGCGCCTGAAGAGCAGACGTGAGTGACTTTGACACTGTTCCTGGGATTCATTTAGAGTAACAATCAGCATGGGAGGATAAAACTCACAAGGACTCTAACAATGTTTCTGCTGTGAAACTAATACCTGGCAGAGACAAGATCCCCTACAATGGCTTGCACTGTATCCTGAAAGCCAACCCGAAGGGCTTGCAAAAGAATTTGAGTTCATCGCGTTTCTAGAAAAGGAACTCTTTCAAATGCAGTCAAAATGGTTTCCAAATAGCTTCAAATACTTTGCTTAAATGTTATTAGTCTACAGAGGAGCAATTAAATAATTATCACCTAATAATTAAATAAGGTATCACGTGGTTGCTCTTGGGAGCGCCTTGCTATTACACTGGTAAATTGCGCATCAAGGTCTGCACTGTCTTATACTTTAAAATTTTTCTACTGTTGTCAAATTTAAACGTAAAGGAAAATATAGATCCTTAACTTGATAATTGTTCTTGACAAAGACTAGCTAGCATGTGGTTTGCGGTACCATGGTGTGTCTAAACTAGTCTTTCTAAAACTAGTAGCCTATAAACTTTCTTATTACACAGCATTATTAAAAATATTTCTGAATATGCAGCCCCAATATATGCATATTTATTTGTAAAAGATATACTAGCAGTAACACAGTAACACAAAAATACAAAAGCAGAAAAATTTTAAAGTCTAAAGAAATCAATATTTACAATATTTTTATTTTAACTGCAAACTGTTCTGTTCTAATATTTTTTAAGAGAGTAAAGTGGTCGAATAAGTTTCTTTTATTCTTGTGTCCTGATTGAAAACTTTGTGATATAACAATTTGAAGTGTCCTTCTAAGTTCAGTTTTATTTTAAAACTTGGTTTTAATGGCTGCCATTGCTTAAAATATCGCGAAAGACGAGTAAACTAACTAGGAAGAATCGCGTGGTCTCAGAGCTTCCCAAGTCAAACTGCTCACTTCAATTGTATCTACAAATTATGCAAAGCTTTTAACTGAAATTTGGCTAAATTTCTGTCTTCTATGAAGTCCATCAGTCTTTCTTATGTACCAATTAAACAGCGTCAAGGAATAATCCAGAGATACTCAGCTTGTTGTTGTACACGCAATTTATTTACTCAGACAAAGGTCAATGGACTGTTGTCATGAAACAAAATTACAAACAGGAGGCATGAGAGGGAAGAGAGGAGAACCCAGCTGGCAGCCTGGGACCAGTGAATCCTGCAGGCACATTCTTGGGGTAAACAAATCAGTTGGCAGCTGACAAAGAGATCAGTCTGGGCATCCTGAGAAGGCCAACTCGTGGTATCAGGGAAAACAATGAAGATGTGGATGGATTCTTCCCGGGCCCCGAAAGCGTGGCCGAGGAGCACAGGCTTGCCGTCTCCACACCGTGCCTGCTCTCTCCCTTGCGTCAGCTCGCCTGCCTTAGATGAGCCGGGTCTGCACCACCGTCCTCCCTAGAATTCCTCAATACATTGCAAACGCAAACTGTCCATTTGGAAGATTGCTGAAGGGAGTTGGAAATTTCAGTTTCAAAGTTAAGTGTGCAGATATGAGGTTTTTATAACTGATACACGTCATTTTTAGCAACAAAATCACGTAACGTTGGACAGATTTCTGACCATCTATTTTCAAAAATGCTCTCGCCATCAGACAAGACTCTTTTGAAAACCAATGACTTTCTCATGCATTGTTAAAACATCACCTTTATCTTGAAGGAACAGATTGTCTGTTTATTTTTGTGAAATTCTCTCCTAAACCATCCTGAAGACAGCTTCTAGTCATCAAAGAAGAGATGAGGAAATGTGGAGCACTTTCTGTAAAAGAAAATACAGTAACTCATTTTTTAAGCTTGACAATTCTTTTAAGTGCTTTGTCACAAGATGATCTGTGATCTCTGAGATTTTCAAAGTCACCCCTCTTATAAAACTCTGAAAAGATTCTCCTAAAGGCCTTGTTTTGTCACCAAATGTGGATGCCATCCGATAGCCCAACCAAACCATCATATGCTGTGGTCACTGCATAACGGTCCACAGATCTGCAATGCCCCTCGGATGGGAGGAGCATTAGTCTTCCCTGTCACACTGAGGATAAGCTTGGCCTTGTGTCTCATTTGGGCCAAAAAAAAGTGAGCAGCAGTTATGTTTGTCACTTCTGACCAGAAGTTTCAGGAGCTAGTTTATGGTTCACCAATCTTTTGTCGCTCTACTCCCACTGGCAATTCTCCAGATCAAGGTTGCTCCATCAGCCTGGGCCCTGGAGTAAAGATTACAGGGACTAGTGAAAGTATGTCCCAAATGTTGCACGAAACACATTTCTGCTAAATATTTGGAACATGCTTACCCTAAAAATTTTTTCACTGTTTATCTGAAATTCAAATTTACACGAGCATCCTGTCTTTTACCTAGCAACCTGGCTGGAAGTCATGGACATTTGGGGATCATTTGTTTTGACTTCATAACCCAATCTTACTCAACTGATACACCAGCTGACCATGGCCCAAGGAAGGGCACTTGTGTCAATCTGTACATTAAGTATTAGTAAGGCTTAATTTGCCCTTACTTTTCACATTAAAAAAAAAGGGTGGGGGGGAGCCTGTCCCATGGCCGAGTGGTTAAGTTCATGTGCTCCGATTCAACAGCCTGGGGTTCACCAGTTGGGATCCTGGGCACAGAACTATGCATATGGCTCATCAAGCCATGCTGTGGCAGCATCCCACATAGAAAACTAGAATGACCTACAACTAGGATACAACTATGTAATGGGTGGGACTTTGGGGGGAGTGGGGAAGAGGAAGATTGGCAACAGATGTTAGCTCAGGGCCAATCTTCCTCACACACAAAAAAAGGAAGTTACAGTTCTTCCTGAACCACAGGGGATTGTCTTTAGAGATCATCATTCTAAGACATGGTCTACATGCCAGTGTGGTCAGATATTAATAATCTCACTAAAAATGAGATTCCTTGGCACTACCTAGAAATATTGATTTAGAACCTGGAGGTGGCTACAGGATCTGCTAGCTTAATAAAGTTCCTCAGGTGACTCTGAAGCAAATTAAAGTTCCACTGGCCTGTGTCCGCAACCCAACTTTTTAGAAGGCTACCAAGGAGTCAGAGACCTGAACTAGTCCTGCCTTTCCTATTAAACTAACCTTGTACGATGTTCAACAAGTCAATTCTATTCTCCTCTTTGACTGCATTGCTCTCACCTAAAGAGGGACAGGATTGGCTCAGTCATCTCAAATCTCTCTTCCAGCTCTAAAAGTCCAGGATCAGCAGTCAGAGACTCAGGGCTTTTCAAGGTGCAGCAGGCAAAGTCAACAAGCGAGGCTGGGTAGGTGTAAGACACCAGGTTGTGGGGTGGGACTGTGGCACACTGAAGGGCATAAGCCACAATCGAAGCATTCCTGAACGTCCCTCTCTTCGCACGTGGGGCTCTTTAGGAACTCCAAAGCCCCTAGGCACATCTGCCTTACATATAACTGTAAACATTTCTGAAAAGACTTCTAATTTTGCTTTGGAAAATACTGTGTGCTGCGCGTAGCTAAATGAATTGACAACTGACTGGCATTTCTCTGAAATCATCACACACGCTGGGAGGATTTTTGTAAGCAGAGAAAGTCTAACCTACAAATTGTTTTAGAGTGGAACAAACTGCATGTGAAGACTAACTTTAATAATTAATGATATTGACACTATAATATTTTGGAGATACTTCATTAAACATTTTTAGCTTTGATTTTGCAGATTAAAAAAATACTTTCGAGCCAACAACATTGCTTTTGTGTCTCAAACATTCTGATAAGCATTTTAAAAGCCTGTTGGCACTAGTCATTTTACCCACATCGCCTAAGGGCTAAAACAGTTCTGCTGGCTGGTGCGGGTGAAAGAGAGATGATCAGACAGGGCACTAGCCCTGGGGGGGCTCACAGTCGGCAAGGCAGGCAGATCCAGACAGGCAATTTTTCTACAAGGCGACAAGCGCAGGATAAAGCTACATACAAGCTTTGGGGACAAAGAAAGGGACCCTAAGGGATAACGAGGGGAGGCATCAGGAGAGACTTATTAGGAACGATACTTGAGATGAGTCCTGAGGAACAAGCCAGGCGAGCAAGGGAAAGGCATGCTAGGCAGAGGAAAAGCACCCGCAAACATAGACTTATGCAACAGCCGGTTGAAGCAGACAACTACAAAGCAGTTCATTCACTCAGCAAACATTTCTGAAGTGGCGAGAGCATCAGGCCCTGGGGAGGCAGAGCATCAGGCCCTGGGGAGGCAGGTAAACACGTGAGAGCGCTGAGCCAGGATACCTGCATCTACAGGCAGAGCAGGCCGTGGAGGATGGAGTACATGCTCAGCGGGCTGGGAAGAGGAAGGCAGACACTGGTGCAATATGAAAATGAGCAGAAATAAGCGTCTTAAAATGTGAACTACAGCAAGTTATGATCGATGCTTTCCCACATTATATTTCAATCACTTACATTAGAAACAATGATAATCACTTAAAAAAAAAAACAGCACGTAGAAGTTTTTGAATAGGGAAAAAATTAATAAGCACTTAGCTCTAGAAGAATGTATAACATTTACGTAACTCAGATGCGCCCAGTTTCTTCTGCCCCAAGGGATCGCCCTCCCTTACTGCCTAAATCTCTCTCGTCCTCGCCCTGTTAGTGGCCCAGGAAACCCAGTCCCTCCTCAGGCTTCCCTCCACGAGTAGTGCCCGTCCCCGAGACCGAGGACCCTCCACTCCCATGATTCTCTCTGCTGCTGACTTTTTCCTGTGCTGAGTTCCTGGCTCTCTCTGTTTCATTCTTTGCCTTTTCACAGGTTGTTTCCAGCACATTTTCCCACTAAGCATTATCATTATGGTTCAGGCACTTCTCGAGGGGCCGGCCATATATTTGAGTCTGGAACAAAGAATTACTGCTACCTCAGGAAACCTCTTTTTACAAAGATAGAATTATACAATAAAACAACAGACTTTAAAGATTATTAGAAGCGAAATTATATATATGTTCAAAAACAGTAAAAATTACACTTTACTATAAAACAATGCATAATCAGAAAGAAAAAATAGCAAAATAAAGAAAACTGTAAAGAATAAATGTTGAAACACTTCATCTTACCACTCAGAGACATGTTTTTGTGGACATAGACACAGAAATAGACATGTTTTCAAAAATACAATGATATTGCATATTTTCTTTTTAAAATTTTATCATTTAACATCACATCATATACAATTGAAATGTTCTTGAATATTCGTGAAAAACGAGTTAGTTGTCTAAGTTAGTGGTACTAGATGGCAAAAATAGACTGAACCATCCCTCTAATATTAGATATTCAAGTTGTTTGACTTTTTACTATAATAACAATGTATTACTTGCAAAAAACAAAAATTGCAAAACAGAAACAGAAAATGATAAACAACACATGTTGAAATGTCTACACAATGTACTATTACATCAAATTCATTGTTAAATATTCATAAAAATGTTTTGTTACATTTGAAAACAATAAGTTGAGCGTGCTCAGTCACAAGGATTTCTGAATACACAGAGCCTAAGGTAAATTACAAATTGAGATGGCCAAGTAACTGCAAAGAAAAATTAATTTCTCAAAAGCTTCTAATATTTTACCGCAAAACTAAGCAAACTTTGATGAAGGCTATGGCTGCACTTAACTATGCTTAATATGATAGTATGTGCGGAGTCCGAGGATAAGGGAGCCTAGCCCCTTCAAAGCGCTAAACGGACCCTGGGTATTTCTCAAGCTCTTTGCTACTCAGAGCACCAGCAGCATCTCCTGGGAGTCTGTAAGAAATGCAGAACCTCAGGCCCAGCCCAGACCCACTGAATCAGAATCTGCACGCCAACTAGATCCCCAGGTGTTTCCCATGCATATTAACGCTTGAGAAGCCGCTGGACCACCTAGAATGCCCTTTGCCAGTTCCCTAGAGGCCGACAAACAGAGGGCTCTCTGCAGATGCTCCACGAGTCACTAAGCAGCAAACGTGCATCTTGCAAAACCCTGGTGAGATGCCACGGCCTATGAAATTCATCCTTCGATAAAGGCAGAGGGCCTCCTCTACGCATCTCGGCGCCGCTCTTACACTGGGGACCGCAGGGCCACAAAAGCATTGTGACGCGGGGACAGCACGCCGAGTCCGGGCGGCCTTGAGTCTGAACTGCTCCTCACCTGGGCGCGCCTTTCCCTTCCAGAGCCTGAGCCCGTCATAAACAGAGGGGGACTGAAGGCTGGGAAGAGCGCTAACATTCCCTACTTTATACAAGCGGAGCCGCTGGTTACACCGATAGCAGCATCTCCCTGCCCGCGAAGCGAGTCTACGAGTGGAACCACTCTCGCCCCCCCCGGGCCCAGGTCCCGAGAGCTGTTTGCCAACAAAGACTAGCGGCGTGCGAGGGGTGGAGCCTGCGAGTCAGATACCGCGAGAAGTGCTCCCCCGAAAAGGCTCTGACAGACGCAGGCGCACTACAGTCCCCGCCCCCGCCGCGAAGGTGGCTCCCACCGCGGGAGGTGGGGCTGGGCCTCTGGCACAAAGCTCGCGAGATTTGAACACGTCACTGCAACTCCTTCCTGTCTTCCTGAGACCGGAAGCGCAGTGCGCGGGGCGTCTTTGGCGCTTGCTCTACTGTGCTGCTTCGCTGCTGGGCCCGCTTCTGGTCGCGGCTCGTTGGGTCCCGCCTCGCCTCGCTTCGCCTCTTCTGGACCTGGGTGATGGGGGACTCCAAGGAGGCCGGGGCCGAGGCTCCGCCAGCCGGAGCCGCTGCTCGCGGAGGGCTCAGCCTCCTGACTCAAGGAGAGTCCGAGGAACCTGCAGCACAGGTGAGTCCGCCGCGGGGCGGGACCTGCGGGGCCCCGGGGGAGCTGTCGACCCGCTCCACCGGGGAGGGATGTCACGGTTCCCGGCGGCTTCTGGCCCCTTCTCCACGCCTCCCCGACAGCCCTCGAACGGAGTGGACGCCCGTGTGCCTGTCGTCAGGTGTTCAGGTATTTACCTCCAAGTCACCCGTATCAAAAGCCGTCCTGGCTTCCCACTCGTGGAACCGACAGGTGAGTTAGATGCGATCTCTGCTCTCAGGGAGGGTGCCTGTCAATATGTGGTTCCAGAACGTGGCACAGTTGTGCAGAGCTGGAGAGAAAGGAGAGGGTGTCAGGGAGGAGCTCCCCGGGATGGGACTGAGCTGATACTTGCAGGGTGCAAAGTGACTGCCAGGCCGAGAAGGGACTGCGTGAAAGGAGGTTAGGATAGCGCACTCAGACACTGAGCATGCTTGGGGGTGTGCGGGGGAGGGCTGGGAGGAACCCCCAGAGTCTTGTATGAAGTGAGAGGTTCAGGGTATTTATGTAATGAACCGATGAGTTACTAAACGTTTGCTTAAAAACAAAAAAGGCCCCAGATATCTTACCACAAACGACTTTCTAAATGATATTTGTTACTGAAATTAAAATGCATCTTTAATATGGAACAGAGATTTTTATCAGATTTTGCGTGTAGTTAGTGTGACACTGTTGACTCTCCGTTTCTGCTTTTCCACTTTCTGTGAATAAAATTTAAAAGGTGGATTGGTTGGCTTGTTTCCTAGCTGATAACCATAGCCATCATACTCCCTGACCCATGTCTTTTTCTTTAAATTATGTGAAAAAGAGCCGAGTAAATGTGACAGCTTATGTTCGCATTTATTAAGTGCTGTTAGTAACATGTTGCATATGCTCTTATGAAACCTGATGTGGTGGGGTTTTTTTTTCTTTTTATAAAGGTGGGATTTTTCATCCCTAGGAGATTCCTTCCATTAAAGTTTCATTCACTCTGTTCATTAGGGGTCAGCTTTATTTCTGGGAGGCAATGAGGTGAAGAGCCGGGCTGTGGTGAAATACTCATCTGCCCCTCCGCGAACAGCGTTTGCGCGCCTTGAGGAGAAAACAGACTTGAAACTCCCACCTGCCAACTGGTTACGAGAGAGTGCCAAACTAGGGCCAGCAGGAACTACCATACTTGGCAATAGTAAGAAAAGCAAGCCATTTTCAAGGTAAATATCAATCAATGGCGTTTTTACTTGTCCCACAACCCCCCCCAGCCCTGCCCCCAAACTCTAATACTTGCTTTTCAGTTTAATTTGTAATGCTCGTCAACTTGGCAAGATTTCTCTTTACAAAAAGATCATATTTGACTTTGAGTCCTTTTTTTCCCCCTGCTAATATGATTATATTATAATATGAAGATATCAATTGCATATGCATTTTTCAAGTCTTCATCATGTTATCAACAAAGCTGAATTTTAACCACTAAAATTCAGTCAGCTGTTTTATTTTTAGCCAATTTATATATCTTTTGAATTTGTGAATACAAAGAATCAGGCGGCACAGGAGGAGGAAAACCCTTAACACTGCCTGATCTGTCCTGTGGAGTTTTTTGTTAAATGGTGGTGGATTGTCTGGTCTGAAAAAGCCTGATGTAGACACCCAGATTGTTGGGTGACCTACACCCTTGACTTTGATGCTTGCTGGAAGTTCTGCTGGTGGCATTTAAAGTTGAGAGAGTGGCCTGGGGTCTTATAGAGAACAATGTACTAATGTCCATGTTCTTGTAGACCGTTTAATATGTTCTCTTTTTTTCCTCTCTGATTGAACCTAAAATATTTCCACATAACGTAGCAAGAGCCATAAATACATTAATAGCTTATGAGCCAGTAGTCTAGAAATTATCCTAATGCCTCAGAAGGTAAAAGTTATATTTGCAAAATATTTGTTTGTAGCATTATTTATACTAGCAAAACGTTGGAAATAGTCCAAATCTCTTCTTTTAGGAGAATGGCTTAATAAATTATGATATGTCAACATGATTAAATGCTGAGGTGATTTAAATAAGTATGTTGATTGTGTGCAAACACTGTGCTAAGTTCTTTGTATGTTTATCTCATTTAATTCTCATGACGCCCCTTTGAGTTAGGTGCTGTTAACTAATTTTCACAGGGAAAAATTGAAGCTTAGAAAGGTTAAGTAGCTTGCCTAGACCACATGGTAAACCATCAGAGCATGCTTTGAAGTGAGGCAGTCGTAGGTAAGTATCCTGACTCTGCCACTCACTAACCGAAAAATGGTGACCTCGGCTGCTTTTCAGCCTTGTAGGTTAGAGGTGTGCCTCACATGGTCCCTGGCACAACTTTCTTTTTCTTTTCTGCTTCTGGCTGAATTGATGTCAGGTGTGTTTTTTAATATTTATTTTTGAAAAGAGTAGTAGTATATATCGCTAGGAACACAATTCTGGATACTAAAATCCTGATAAAGTTTCTGTTTTTCTTATCTCCCCACCTAAGAAGAATAATATCTTGAACTAACTGTTTTCTCTTGGAGATTTTTTCAGTTTTGTTAATTCAAAAATTAAAATAATTGTTTTTATTCTAGATGTTTCCTATTAATTGCTTCTAATGATTATTACTATATTTTATCAAATCTAAGATACCATTGGTTTTAAGTTGCACTGTTATTTTATGTACCACTAAGAAGGGAAAACTAGCCAACTATCATGGTGATAGGCATACTGATTTCAGAGCTGTTAGAATGTGGAAAATGTATCCTAGAAGCGATAAAACACAGTATTCTATTATAAACTCTCCCTGCATTATTGTGAGCATGACCTTTGTGGCCTTTGTTCCCTCCTTAGCTTTGGTATGGCATACGACTTTATTGATTCTGTAGGAAACGATGTGGATGTGGTCTCTGACTCTGAAGTAAGTGTCCTTACTGTGGAATGTAATTGGGGTGTTTGTGCTGGGGGTTTATAGCATGCTCTGGTCTGTAGTCTTGAAAAATTACTGATGAAATAAGATACAACTATCTGATTATCGAATACCTTTTTTGTTATTAAAGTAATTGTGTTTACCATATCTCCTTTCTCTAAAGAGGAAGTAGCAACTCCCGAAACAATGGCGGTGGTAATGATATTGATGGTTGTATTTTAATAATGGCAATTACAAGTGATTATAATGTTTGGGATGATTTTGTATAATATGACCAGTTGAGAATTAGAGTGACACTTTTAGCAAAATGTATTGCTCCTTGGTTGGTCAGTTTTATCTCATATGCTAAAAGCCTAGGTCAGTGCAACAGTGTGACCTATACACACTTAACCTTAGGAAATTTTATCATGTAAAAATAAATCTTTGACCATCACTTACATTAACACAGTATGACTGGTAAAGTGTAGGTGATTCTGGTTTTAAAGCTCTGTCTTCCATGGGTTTGTATTTAGCTCTTTGTGTAAAATACAGTGTGTAAAACCTTAGGGAAAACAGGTTTACTATGCTTTAAAACTGAATGAAGTTAAAATTTGAAAGGTTCCAAATCACAGTAAAAGAAATCTTTCTAAACTATTTTTCCTCTTAATTTTTTTAAGAACATAAAAAAGCTCCTGAAGATTCCGTACAGCAAGTCCCACGTGAGCATGGCCGTGCACCGTGTCGGAAGGACTCTCTTGTTAGACGAGTTAGATATTCAAGAACTCTTTATGAGATCCTCTCAGGTAATACTTGTTGTGAAAAACAACCAAAAAAACATTATTTTAACAACTTAAGGGCACTGGAAATATGATTTTGTTTCAAAGAAAGGCCGGAGTGGAAGTGCAGTTGAGTACTTCAACAATCAAGAAACGAGAAGCTTTGCTGAAGATAAGAAAGCTTTAATAAAGCAAAAATAGGAAAGAGAGAGAACAGGGAAGAAACTTATTTTATTGATACCAACAGCCAGGATTCTTGCAAGGGACAGGATGAAACTAGTGAGGAAAGTTGTGAAAAATCTGAAATTTAAAGACCTAGTTTAAATTTTTGAAAAATCCTTTGGTGTTTCCACTAAAGAGATTCTCCTGAAACATGGCTGCCAGGAAATGTGAAAAATGTTAAAAGTTATTCCTATGAATACATAGTTATTAGAATTAATTGGTTCTCTTCAACCAGAATTTCTCAAACTATATGTTGCTAAATGACTGTTTTTCCCCCAATGTGTTGATGATGGATACTTTTGTCAAGTATAATAATATTGCAGTTTGTCAAGTCTTACTCACCATTTCTGTGTACTTACATTGTCATGGACTATTTGAAAATAGTACGTGGTCCTACCTGTTCAATAGACTACTCTTTAAAGAATATTCCTGCAATGCTTTATAAAGGAAAATAAGTTACAGTGATTTAAATTGACATTTATAAATGTTTTTCCCTTTGGAAAGACCACAGTTCAATCTCTATGTATGTGTTAGCCACTGGGCAAGATCTTGAGATGTGACAGTGAGTAAATCACAGTCCTTGCTTCCTAGCAGCTTACAGTTTTGGGGTTAGAAACATATAGATAATTTCAATACAGTGTTCATAGTGGGGCTTATTCCAGGCGCTAAAGAACGTGTTATGGAAAAGGGTCACCTCTCCTAGCCTGGCTTAGAGAGAGAAGAAAGACAGAGATTTCCCAAAAGAGGTGATAGGAATTGAGTCTAGAAAGGTAAGTGTGTGTTTATGAAATAGTATTCAAAAGATGAAAGAGCATTTCATGTAAAAGAGTAATAGATAACAAATTGTTTTGACCACAGGTTTGTTGTATTTATCAATTTCTTACATTATTCAGACTGGTGATTGGACGTGGCTGAAAGAGTTTTATCAAAGACTTATTGATCAGAAGTGGCAGAGGAAGAAAAAGAGCAAAGAGCACTGGTATCAGAAGGCTATTCTTTCCAAGTTTTTATATTACAGGTACTTGGCTACTTGTTTATTTTTATCTTGAGGAAAAGTGAAATTCTGATCTAAAATTTAATTTGAATCCAATAAAAGTAATAATTTGTTTTGCC
This sequence comes from Equus asinus, assembly GCF_041296235.1. Lineage (NCBI taxonomy): Eukaryota > Metazoa > Chordata > Mammalia > Perissodactyla > Equidae > Equus > Equus asinus. The sequence continues at coordinate 7,517,406 of NC_091791.1, read as the reverse complement.
ACTGTGGTATTGTTGACATTTCAGTGTCTTATATTCGTTTTTTTTAATAAAGTTTATCCTTGATTATAGAATCTTGATTTTAAAAACTAGTAGACCGTTACATAAGTTGACTTTAGTAATAATGTGACATTTTTTCTTTCTGATGTGGCCAGCATCAATGGCGATGGAGCCGCTCAGCCTGTGCCAGCTGCAACAGAACAGCAGGAATCATCCAGTTCAGATCAGACGAATGACTCAAATGGGCCTTCCTGGCCTGCCCCCTTTGAAATGCCTTCTTCTGTTTCTGAAGACCCCAGTGCTTCCAGTCAGGTTAGTGCTTACGTGCTAATTCAGTAAACTCATTTAAGAAGACAAAACTTATTATCTTGTTAATAAAAATAGATGAACAGGAGTAAAAAATATCCTATCAATTTATGTCTAACAATTAAAAAAATATTTTTGTAGTTTTTCCAAGTAAAATTTACAAAAGATATTGTGATCAGGTTTTTTAAATTAAATGATTAAAAATATTTTAAAATTTTTTACCAGCATTCAAAATAGCTTACCAGTATGTTTATCAATACCAATTATCTCCTCAAAGTTGTAAGAGTATTATTATATATAATATAGTGATACGGTATATTTTCAACTTTGGATACATCGTAAATGTCTATCAAATACTGTGACTTACAGGCTTGTTTGTAATTTAAATACTGACCTTCCTAGCTTAACTTTTAGTCAAATTGTTAGGCCTAAAATCACCCTTAATATTTTCTGGTTGAAGTTCCTGCGACTTAACCTACATTAATCTTATAAAGCTTTTAGGAAGGAGGAAAGAGTATAATATGTTGTCTGTTTTGTCTCTTATATTCTTGGTTTCTTTTTATTGCTTGTTTTGTCCTTATTGTGTCTAACAAGGAATAAAATAATGCCATAGATGTAAATTGTGCACATCTGTTTTCAAGAAAATATATTGACAGACTTGAAGAGGATAAAAATAAGATCTTTAACTTGGTGAATTGTTTTTCCTTTTGCTCTGTGTTCTCACATGTGGAACATTATTCGTCCAGATTGTTGCTATCTTCGCAAATTATAGGGTTATAGGAGGCAAATACATTTAACTTGATTTTAGTTTTAGTAGGTTTTAAGATAGAGAACCTCATTAAACTACGTAATGAATTTAAATTTTTTCCAAAGTTGGGAAACCTCTAAGGGAAAGGAAGGAACTGGTTACTCTGCACGTTTGCCTACTGGTCACCACCAGGAGGAGGGGATGTTGTGTGAGTGAGAAGGGACACTGGGTGCTGGCTGCTGCAGGGTCCCCTGTCGTGACTTGGGTGATGGTTGCATGGGTAATTTGCTTTGTAATTAGTCATTATGCTGTATTATTTGTTTTATGCAGCTTCCTATATGTGATTATATTTCACTAAAGGAGTTTTTAAAAATTCATTTAGTATTCCTTGACCTCAGAACCCACACATTAAAATAAGACCACATGACAGATATGCTAGTCTCCTGCCACCCGTCTCCTCTCCCAGCCTTACCGTTCTCTGCTTACCTTGCTTAGGGGTTACCATGAAAAATCTTGGAGGCTTTGAGAATCCGTAGACTTGCATGCGGAAGAAGTGAACTGCCATCTATTTAATGCCTCTTATGCCATGTGTTTTATGGCGTGTGTGTTTGTGCGTGTATAAATTTTTTCATCCTTGAAGCTGCATATGTATTAAGTGTTGATGGCGTCATTTTACAAATAAGTAAACTAAAGCTCATAAACAGTCAGTGTTTGTCTGTGATCACACGGCTGGTGAAGTCTGAGCTAGGGTTTAAAGCCTGATCTTTCTGACTTCAGAGGCCTATCCTTACAGCAGTACTCCACTGCATCCATGTATTCCACACATATTTAGAAGGGCCTATAAGCAGATGATCTCAGCAGTGGCATATTCCTATGCAGAGCTAGCTTGCCATAAAAATAATCTTTTACAGAATATTTTTATAACATTCTGCCTAAATTTCAACATTTAGAGATTTATTTTTGTTTGCAAGCTATTACTTCATGAGTTCTTGTTTCCAAAAGTAAAACTGCTAGTCTGAGGCCTATGTTAAGCAGTAATAGAATTTGAATAGGCATCTGTGGTATGGCCTTGGAGCCAAACCTTTATTGAGAACATTATAACTTAGAGCCCAAACTCCCACTAAAGCAACTACCTGGCAAATATAATTTTGGGAGTTGGTCCGTAGGTTGATAACTTGTCTGTATAAAAAAAAAATAAAAAAGTTTGATGTTCTGTCAGAACTCTTTAAAGAGAAGACAAGATAGTAAAACACTGGTGATCCCCCGCCCTGGGCTTGCCATCACGTATACAGTCATGCATCGCTTAGCAGTGGAGATACATTCTGAGAAAGGTGTCGTTAGATCATAGGGTATACTTACAGAAACCTAGATAGGATAGCCCACTACACACCTAGGCTGTATAGTACTAATCTTGTGGGACCAACATCGTGCATGTCATCTGCCATTGACCAAAGCATCGTTATGTGGCACATGACTGTGCTTACTTTGTGGGCAGATGCTAAGCCTATTAGTAAACACATAAGATGAGAAGTAACATAGAATTTCATGGAATAAGCACTGTGCGTGCACATACGCATGCCCATCTTGGGGGCTGTTGCAACATTGACATTAAAGATTTAAAGTAATGTTTCCCAATGACAGCCATCCTAATGGTTGGAAAATTGAGTGGTGGACTGAGTTTACCCATTGTCAAAGGTTCCCCTTCCCGAATGTTTTCCAAAATATAGTCCACAGTATGTATTCAGAATAAAAAAGTGTTCTGAGTTTAAATAAGTTTGAGAGCATTGAGTTATAGAGGTGAAGTAGATTTTCCTGCTGCAGGACCTCTGAGAGACTTTTTTATGGTAATACGCATTGTTAGTCTCCAAAAACAAGTCTACAGTAAGCAACATTTTTCAAAGCTTACTCTGGAAATTTTTCACCAAGTATCCTAGGGACTGGTATTCTGTGAAGCTCACATTAGGAAATGTGAAACTGGAGGCTGTTCTGATGACTGATGTCTCAACAGTATGGCTGAGGTTTCTTAGGAAATTTTTAAGTCAGTAGAGAATAGGGTAGGCTAAAAGAGCAATGGTGTTCAAATTCATCCAAAAGAGAGAAAAATTAAAAGCTTTGAAAGCTTAAAATAATTCTTAATCTTTTTTGTTTAAGATCTAAATGTGATTAGTTTATTGTAGTAGCTATGGTAATTAAGATCTAAATGTGATTAGTTTATTGTAGTAGCTATGATAATTAAGAGCTGAAGTAAGCCACCCAGTGATGAGAATTAATGACTTGTATTAGTCCTGAGTCACAAAAGTAGATTTGAGGTGTCTGCTTTGAATGTTTAGGTGATACTCTTTAAAAAGTAGGCCGTTTTTAAGAAATTAGAGCAGCAGAATCACTCCTTATCCTTGCACTTTTCACAGGGAAGTGAGCCTCTTGAGCCCTCATACATAGTGGGGCATGTGGCCTCAGCACCCAAAGAACAAAACCTGACTACTTTATTCAATGACGGGGAGAACAGTCAGGTATGCTTTCCGTGGTGCGCAGCTGGGACACCTAATCCCCAGTCTACTTCGTCATTTCAAACTAGTCTAAATTGGACTTCCTAGGGAAGAAATCCACCTGATCCTGAAAATCACTTTCTAAACATCTCTGTGATCTTACAGCTTTGTGACTTTAATTTACTTGGTCTCCTTTGTCTTTTCCTTTTTCTACTCTTCCTTTGAATCATGGGGGGAAATTATGGATCTCCTGTTTATTATATAATTGTCTGTCCTTTTATTTTAAATCAAGGGTCTTAAAAATGATTTTGTGCGGAATATTTTGTGGACATTTGAAGACATACATATGTTAGTTGGCTCCAACATGCCTATATTTGGAGGAGGCAGATATCCAGCAGTCAGCTTACGTCTCAGGTAAACCAAAATTGTATTCCTTTAGAGTCAGTGTTCCATCTGCCCTTCACTTATCTATTTGGGCGTCCTTACCTCTTTCTACGTTTTTTCACCTCCTGCCTTGCCTCACCAGTTGAAGTGGCCACAGTAAGGAAGGAGCTGTTATCAGCAGATGCTGAAAGCCCTATAGCTGGGTTTTCATTCTAGTCCTTAATGAATGGAGTTAGAGATCTGTTATACTGGCCTAGTCTTATGTCTGAATCTACAGCTTGTGAGAATGTAACAGTTTATTTAATTAGTTAAGGAAGTGGTTTACCAGCTTTCTATGAACTAATTGTGAACATTTTTCTTAATGCTCCAGGTGTATTTATTCATAGTAGCCAATGTGAATTCTGACTTGGGCATTATCATGCATGGTGGTCAGTCTTTTATCTCAAATTGTATAAGGAGCATGCAGTGGGGTCATAGTCATCTGCTATCATGTTTCCTTCTGTTCTTACTGAAAACTCTTGTGAATCCCAGTTAGAAATCCAAGCAAAGCTTATGGAAAAATGTTAAGTATAACACACCACCTGATCTACATGTGCATATCTCATTAGAAAAGAAAGTATATATGGCATTTGCTACCTAGGGAGAATAAAGTAAAATAGTTAAATAGAGGAAATAAGTCTCATAATTCATTATGGAACATCTTAATTAAACCAAATAACACTGGAAATGTTTATTTTTAGGGATAACAACAAACCAATTAATGTGCTAACTGGAATTGACTATTGGTTGGACAACTTGATATGCAATGTACCAGAGCTTGTGATGTGTTTTCATGTAAATGGAATTGTACAGGTAAGATACAGTGTAACTCTTCTAAGAATCTCTCAAATGCAAATTGGTGCAGAGAGTACCTCACCAAAGTTTTATAGCCCTTAAATACCAAGGTATATTTTTGGCAAGGAAGATAGCTGTGAATAAACTGAAATTTGCGTGTTTCCACATTTGAGTTGGTGATATCAGAATTCTAGATGTTACAAGACTATATAATTTTACAGGTAATTTGTGTAAAGGTCATAAATAGACTAAACCTACATTTGTAGCCGTAAGATGTCTTAATTTTAGTGCCAGGCACCGCAAGTAATTACCTGAACTTGTCTATACTGTGGAGTTTTTTATTCAGTATACCAATATCTAATCCATATTGCACAGTTTTAGGTAAAGGCCACAGCAATAATTGCATGAAATAGGTAGCTTATATAGCAAATTGTTATTGAGTATGTTCTATTTATGAGGCTCTTTATCCCCATTGCAAATGAGAGGGAAAGACAATGAAGTTGTTTACTACTCAGAAAGATATAATGTAATGGGAAATCACAGTGTGCAGAGAGAAAACTAGGAGACAGTAGATCAAGTGTTAGAAGTATAGGACACACACAAGTCTGGATGATCAGAGAAGGGTGAGATCACTGCTATTTTGATCTGAAAGAAAGACTTCCTGGAAGAAGTGGTATCCTAACTGGATCTTGAATGATAGAGCACATCTCAAAATGTGAGATGGATTTTAAAAGACCAGTGTAAGTAAATGAAGGGATTGATGATAAATCCAGTCAGGGAACATAGGATTCATATGGTAGAATAGCAAAAAGATTGTAAAAGTCGCAGGCAAATAATGGAAACCCAGGAATGCTGAGCTAAGGGGTTTGGGCTCCGTTCAGTGGGTGATCTGGAATCAGTGAAGGCTTTGCGAGTGGGCGGTGAAATTGGCTGTGTTGGAATATTTGGAGATGGCATGTAGGACAGATAGGGAGGACTTGGAGACAAGCAGACTGCTTAGGTATCGCACTGCTTTTGCAAGTTTGCAAGTAGCATTATGTACTCACACTACAGAGGAACTGCTAAGAACCAACGGCGATAACAATAACTAGAATTTGTTGAGTGCTTGTTTTGTTCCAGACACTTCGCTAAGTGCATTACATGCATCACTTTATTTGACTTTCTTAGCTACTCTTATGTTATTATTCCCTTTTGATGAAGAGGGAAACTTGAGGATCAGGGAGCTCAAGTGAGTCGCCCAGGGCCACATTGCTAGTAAGTGGTGGTGCCAATATATGAACTTGTATCTGGCTGAGGCCATGCTTTTATCCGTTGTACTCCAACCCAGTGATTCTTAACCTGTGATGTGTATCAGAATCATCTGTGGCCTCTTAGAAAATGCACTTGCTTGGACCCCCAGTATTTCAGGATAGGTGGGATTTGTGTATTTGTCCAAAAAAAAAAAAGTTTTTAGATGATTCTGATTTGCACCCTTGATTGAGAACCACTGTTGGACCATCACCGTAAATGGAAACATTTAATGAGAGGCGGTGAGTGGGCAAGGAGGGAAGAGTCGAAGGAAATTTTAGGGCTCAGGGGCTAGAATAATGGTGGTATTGTTGCCTGAGAATGGGACCTTGAATTGGTTTAGGCAGGGAAGGTGATATATTTCACTTCATAATGTGTTTAGTTTGAGGAAAGCATTAAAATGTCCAGTGAGCATTTCGAAGTTGCGGGCATTGGAGAAGGTTGGGCTAGAGAATGAATGGAGGCATCATCTGCCTGGATACTGTTGGAGGTCATCACCAAGGGAAGCTGCTAAAATCAGTCACTGAAGCTTTCACCGTATGGATGAAAATGGAGGGGCATTCACAGAGAGGGAAGGAGAACCAGAATATGCAGCATAAAGTCTGGGAGAGGAGTGTTTTAAGGAAGGAAATGATGACTTGGGGCCTTGAGATGAACCAAGAAGGATGAAAACCAACCTTGGGAGACTGTCTTTGGTCTTATTTTCTGGTTGATGTGGAGATTCTAGTCTTAGAGTACTTCAGGAAATGTAGTAAGAGGCTTTTAGGGAGAGTGAACAGAAGACTAGCTAGAAAAATATGGAGGTGTTTTAAAAATGGTGGTGGTAATGTCCATGCTGCCTTTACTCTTATTGCTACCTCCACCCCAACCCCTACTCCCTGTGCTCCATTTCTTTAAAGGAATAGAGTCCAGAGCTCAAAGGAAGAGTAGTGTCTACTGGAGAGACTTCCCAGGTGGTTCTAGTGTCTAGGGGAGAAGCTTACTCAGTGAAGTCTACCTTCCTTTACCATCGTCCCAGTTGAAGACCACTGGAGTAGAATGAAAGAGTGTGTACAGTGTGATTGTTCCATGTGAGAAGAGAAATAAGATCATGCCTACATTTGTGGTTCAAAATCTGATGCTGATTCTCTTGGAATCACTCCTGTGGTAAATCAACTGCATTGCTAGTGGGGGTGGGTCAGGTTCTCTTGGAATGTTGGAGCAGTAAAGAGATCAAAAACCATCGGTTTAAACTCTTTTGTGCTGCATAGGTCTGTAATTGCAAGATTTATATATTTCGTTGCTTTCTCATAAGAGAAGTGTTGCTGCCTAGGTTTTCTCTTAAACTGCCTATATCTGTGTTTTATAGAAGTATGAAATGATAAAGACAGAAGAGATTCCCAATTTGGAAAACTCTAATTTTTCTACTAAAGTCATAAAAGATATTGCACAGAATATTTTATCGTTTCTGAAATCTAATTGTACCAAAGAAGGACATACCTATTGGCTATTTAAAGGTGAGCCTATTCTTGAATGAGCACTAACTGATTTGAGTGACTACTGTAAAATGAGGTGTATTTGTTTCTCTTTTCAGCAAGTGGCAGTGATATAGTGAAACTCTATGATCTCACTACTCTCTGTGAAGAAACAGAAGACAAATACCAGAATCCATTCACAATGCCAGTGGCTATTCTCTTATATAAGTGAGTGCTTCAAGAAGTTGAGATGAAAAAGTAGCCTTACTTAATACTTTAAAGTTTATAGCCACACTATCCAAGCCAAGGCTTTTAAATACCTTTTAGGTTTTCATAGTTTAAAAAACAAAGTGTGTGTGTGTGTGTACACATACACATGCATACATATAGACTGTACAAAAATAAACTTTGGGGAGGTGGTATGCAATACGATATTTAATTGTTTCTCATAGCCCTGATTCTATTGGAAGGAAAGAAGAGCTTGCTTAAAGTCTCACGGAGAGTGATGAATGGGGAGTGAAGTTGATGTAAACATTTTTTTTAGGGTTGCTTGCAACATGATGATGAAGAAGAATCAAAATAAGAAACACTATGGGACTATTAGAACATTGCTTCTTAATTGTGTTAAGTTGTTGGACAAAAGCAGACATCCTCAAGTAAGATTAACATTTATTTACTCTCTCAAAAAAAATTATAGCATTCTGATGGAGAATTGTTGCCTAGACATTAAAGCTACATAATTCATAGTCTGTAACTGCCCCATCCAGTATGGTAGCCAATAGCCACATGTGTCTGTTGAGCCCTTAAAATGTGTTTAATCTGAATTGAGATGTGCTTTAAGTGTAAAATAGACACAGAACTTTGAAGATTGTATGTGTACACATTGCATGTCAAAGTGATGATATTTTGTGTTTATTGAATCAAATATATTAAAATTAATTTTGCCAGATTTTAGTTTTTTTAGTGTAGCCCCTAGAATAATTAAAATTTTGCCTGTGGCTCACATTACATTTCTCTTGGAGAGGACTGTTCTATAAATTTAGAACTCATAATTTTAACAGAGGAGTGCTCTTTTTTCCTTTGTTTTGTCACTGCTAGAAGGTGGAAAACTCTGGTATCTTTTAAAAGATCCATTTATATAAATGGACCTTGTTATCACTTTGTTAATGTGAATAAGGTCCACATTCCATACTTCAGTTCATAAAAGCGTCTCTTAAGACAATCTCCTAGTTGTGCGCCCCACGATTTCACACCACCCTTGCCCTCGGTTGTCTGAATTTGACAACTGTATTTTTCGGTATAAGGCTAGTTGTTGTAGCCTATTTAAATCAGAAAAGGTATGTAGTAGATAGAATTTTTTTTGAAGATCCAAGTTAATTTTAATTGTAGCCACATCCAGTTTGGAGATAAACATTATCCTAAAGACCAAACTGAGAGAAAACTTTTTTTGAAGAAAAATGGCAAAACTGTTTCTGGACTTAAACATCTAATTGCTGACTGAAGTGGTGGTGTTTAGTGGAAATTGAACAGTTTATGTGAAAGTTGGAAAATAGTGTTAAAACTATGGAGTGTCTATGATTAAGAATTACTTAATAACACATAATAGAGTGGAATAAATGGTAATAAACAAATGCTAATTTTAAGAGATACCAGGATGAGCTTTTCTCTTATTAAGCTAATGGAGGTTTTTCCCCTGAACCATAGATTACAGTAAATATTAGTTTCCTAGTTTTGTGTGTGTGTTTGTGAGGAAGATTAGCCCTCAGCTAACATCTGTTCCAGTCTTCCTCCACTTTGTATGTGGGATGCCTCCACATCATGGCTGATGAGTGGAGTAGGTCCACACTGGGATGTGAACCCACAAACCTAGGCTGCCAAAGTGAAGTGTGTGGAACGTTAACCACTCAGCCACAGGGCCAGCCCCCTTTGTTGCCTGTAAAAGAGAAACTCTTACTAATTCATAGCTTCTAAAGAGAAATTCTGGTTTCTCAGTTGATATGGAGCAATATCTTGCTAATATTTTAGTTATGGCACTCTCCACTTGAAAACTTTTTCTTGTTTCTAGTGAAGTACAGTCACCACCTTTTTTAAAGAGAGGTAGCCAGGGATGGAATAATTTCGGGAAGTAAAAAACCTATCAACCTATGAGGATTTTACAGAGTACATTCAGAGTCAGAGTATTGGTAACTTTGAATTGGGAACATTTCTGTGTATATTACAGTCTCTGGTAGAAACAGTCTGTTTGCAGACTTCCTAAAATTTTTTAGTGCAATAGTAAAATTCATTCCATGTTAGAGTGCTCAATTTTTTAAAAAAATGTTTTTAATTTTGTCTTTTTGGGGGGGAGGATTCACCCTGAGCTAACGTCTGTTGCCAATCTTCCTCTCTTTCTTTTTTTTTCCTTCCCCAAAGCGCCAATATATAGTTGTATATTCTAGTTCTAAGTCCCTCTGGTTCTTCTGTGTGAGCCACTGCCACAGCATGGCTACTGACAGACGCATGGTGTGGCTCTGTGGCCGGGAACTGAACCCGGGCTGCTGAAGTGGTAAGAGCACCAAACTTTAACCACTAGGCCATCAGGGCTGGCTCTAGAGTGCTCAATTTTGATGACAGTCACTTATACATATTTCTTTTTTTTTTCTGTTAATAAGATTATTGCTTCAGCCAATTACATGCTTTCAGAACTTTTTCAATTGGATGAACCTAAAAAAGAAGAGAGTTCAGAATCTCCTTTAAATGAGAATTCTGATGAAAGTTATAGTGAAGAGGAAGAGGAGATGCCTGACAGCGATGAAAATGGATCCTATAGCACCGGTTCTGATCCATCAGATGATAACAAAGCAGTAGCTATAATTAAATCTGTTGGAGAATTGTCAGTTCCAGAAAAATACAAATCCATTCATCAAATCAGAGTAAGCATATGCATATTTGTATTAAAGTGTTATCAAAGGAAAAACCAGCAATTCTTAATTGAATACAGTTAGCCTCTTAAAAAATGGCATTACTTCAATAAATGCCTCATGGTCCAGGATCTGATAATCATTAGCTTTATGAATTCTAAAACTTGTTTTTCTAATTGTGCCAGGGTAACTGACCCACATGCAGACCTATGGTGGACAAATACGTAAGCCACCCATCAATATATTAATTTTTCGTGGGAGATTCTCCTTTCCAGTGACCAGTGTGTAGTCGTGTCTCCTCACCAGGATACTTCTTTCCAGTTTCTGGGTTGCTGGGAAACTGAGTGTGTAGGTTGCTTGGTGAACATAGAATCAGAGTGGACAAGGGTGGACAAGGGTGGCTCCTTGATCCCTATGTGGAGACATCTGCTTCATCGTCCCTATGCTACAGGACAGTGCTTTTCAGTGACTGTGGCCATGTCAGCATGACTGGACATGTCGCTAGCCTGGTCAGGGCCAGATAGACCCTAACTACTTCCAACCCGTCAGGCTTCTGTTGGTATGGATTGCGTTGTCTGTTCTTCTGCCATCAGTCTTTCACCAGACAGTATTAGTATGTTTCAGTTTTCCAAAATAGAATTACTTTCCAGTCCTCCCTCCCTGTTGTCAGATCCAGGTCAGCCCTAAAAGAGTTTTGGCTGTTCCCTGAACTGAAATACAGTCATATTTACAAATAATCTCTTAATTTAAGCTCTGAGTTTCACTTTCAGACAGAGACTTTATATCCAGATTGGTTTTTAGAGGACACCTCTTTGTCACCCTAAAATCTTGCCTATCTTTCTGACCTCTTCGTTCACTTTCGCCTCTCGTTTACCTAGCCACACTGCCTTTGTTTCTGTCTCAGACTCATCAAGATCATGCCCATCTGAGGTCTTTGCATCTCCTATTGCTTGTGCTCGAAACTTACCTTTCTCTAGATCTTTTCATGGCTGCCTTTTTCTGAGCCTTAATTCTTGGCTGAAGCGTCCCCTCCTCCAGGAGACCTTCCTTGACCACTCTAGCCAAAGCATGCTCTATTTTTATCTTCTTAGTGGGCATAATCTGACCCTGAAGGTCTTGTGTTTGTCTGTCTCCGTTCACTAGAACATAAACTCCCTGAAGGCCTGGACGCTCTTGTGTCTCCCGGGTCTAAAACACAGTGCATGCTCAGTGAATATCTGACTGACTGACTACAGGAAGAAGTTATTAACTGTCATCTGAATTTTAATGCACTTGGAGTTTGAACACAGTGGAGTAAAATATTTTTCTGATTATAAACAAAGGTATTGATTCCAAAAGTTACAGTATTTAGGCAACTGCATTGTAACACAAGACCCTGGATTTATGGGGCAATTAGATGATAAAGACGTAATGGTATGTTACAGTTTTTACAGAGATAGCACCTTTTATTAATAGGTGAAGCACTTAAAAAGTGTGATCATAGTGTTCATGTAAACATGTCTCCAGTTCTCGCTTTGCCTTATCAGTGTACTTTTTGAAGTACAGTCAGTCAGCATGGCTCCAGAGCCCCAGCTTCAGCACTCACTCACTGAGTCCTTGGACCGATTACTTAACATCTGTGCTTGCTTCTCTTCTGTAAACTGAGAACAGTACTTCCAGCCTCACAGGATTCACCAAAATGCCCTGCAGAGGCCCTTACACATAATCTCTCTTAGTAGATGGAGGTTGTTAACTGGTTTGGCTCCTAATTAAGCATATAAATTATACAATGAGACCATTGGTGATAGTCGTTAACGTAATGCTAAACTGATGATATTGTTAACTGTGTTACTAAGTATCAGTGCTAATTAGGAATTGAGCTGACCTATTAGATTAGGTATACCTTTATATAAAACATTACCACTCTCATCCTGGCTTTTTTGTCATCATAGAATTATTTTTAAAATTTTAAGTACTTAAAGCAACGTATACGCTGGGAGATCTTTTTTGTTAAGCAAGATTTTTGTTGATTGTGCTTATATCCATTTGATCTGCAATTAAAACAGTACGTTAACCTTAATATCAGATACCTCACTAAACTCAATACACAAGCAAATTTTGAAATTATTGATGTGTAGAGTTTTAGTAATTCCCAGGAGATGAGAACTATGGAACTTGTCATGTTGGTAGCATATTAATAATTTTAAACGTCTGTTTTTGAAGCCCAGTTGTGCATTTCCAGTTTGCCATGACACAGAAGAGCGCTGTAGACTTGTGCTTAGCTATGTTCTGGAGGTAAGTTTTAGTTTAGTCTTCACTATTTCAGTGAAACTTGTACTTGACATGCAAATAGCACTTGTTGATTGGTGTCCAAATTTTATTCTGAATAATATTCCACTGTGATTTTTTTTTCTCTTTAAGTATAAAGTGAAATTTAGTTCTTCCCAACTCTTTTAGGTCAAATTTAGTTTGTTAAAGTCTGTTTCAAAAATATAAATTTTCTTAAATGTATTCAGTAGTCCAGATGTGGCCTTATATTTAGTTTCTAGTTGACCTTCAGTTACATGTATTGTAAATGTTTCTCCTTTTTTTAAAGGGTTTAAAATCAGTGGATAGCAGCATTAAAAAAGAAAGCGACCTTCCTGCAGCTGACCCAAACACCCCAATCCCATTAAAATATGAAGATGAATCCACAAGGGGGGGTCCTGAGGGTCTGGAGAAGCAGATGGCCTTGTTTTTGGACAAAAGTAAGTTAAATTGATGTGCAAATAAGGCCTTTTCAATGGAATAATATACAGGTCCTTTATCAACAATAGACTTATGTCAGTTAAGGCATTCATTGAAAAGAATTCAGAAAAAGGATATCATGTGAATGGAAAGTAGGGGGAAATATCCTTTCATTCGAAATGTAAAACAAAGCAGGATAATTTCTATCCTTTATAAATATTTCTAATGAGAACGTAAGGAACCTGCTTCTCGTTCTCCCCTGAGGAACTAACGCCTTCAGCCCAGTAGGGTTGTCCTAAGAAGTTACTGCTTCAGGAAAAGCAGTTGAGTGTTTAAGAGCACAGACTTAGGCACCAAACTGCGTAGCATCAGATCTTGGCTTTGCTGGGGCAAGTTGTTCCACTTTTTTGAGACTTGTTTTCTCTCTCCAAATGGAGACAATTAACAGTGCCTACTTTAAGGAGTTGTTACATGACTTAAACAAGTTACCGTGTGTAAAGTGCTTAGAACAATGCACTTAACAGCACCAGGGAAGTGTTAGCTATTGTTAATTCATGGCTTGAGTAAGTTAGAAATATCACTTATGAACTATCTGATCTGTTCCCCAGGAACATCACTTCATGAAGGACCTGTGGACTTTGAAGTAAAAGTCTTGGGTTCTTGTTTGTTTTAATTTAAGTTATATTTCTTTTCCCAAACTTATTGCCTTCCCACTTTTTAATCAATTCACTTGTTTAAAAAAAGTTTCGGAAGCCTGTATGTTCGAAATAATACCAAGTGCTTTCTAGGTCTGTCTTCATAAATGGGCGGAGGGGGAGATAGAATTATTTCCCCAGCATTTTTGTCATGCTTCCCGTATGCCAGGCTTGAGCCTACAGGCAATGAGCAGAACCACACCAGGACTTTAGACAGCTCTGTGCCTTTTTCATGGTTTTCTTTTTTCTGAAATGCCTTCTCTGTCTCTTCCTTCCTCCCCATCTCAGCTGTTGAAAATCCTGCTCATGTTTAAGGTCTCCATGCTCCCCTGTGTCCCCAGTCAGAATTACTGATTCCCTTAGCACATGGTCCTGTGAACGCTTACCAAAGCCTGCCTTATATCATAGTCACCTGTGATTATCGGTTTTACGCACGCACATGAACACAGTTGTGAGCAAGAACTTGCTCTTATTAGTGTTCGGTTTTCTCACAATGCCTCACAGAAAATGCATAGAGTAGGAGAGGAAAAAGAAATCCGTGCACAAATAAAACCAGAATAGAGACTAAGTACCTTTCATTGCTTTGAAGATTCATTTGTCGTAGCTGATCAAAAAATGAGAAATCTTGAGGTTGGATATTGGGCGAGTGGATTCCCACATCATTTTGTTCTTTTCTCTGTAATTGCACTTAATGTGTTTTGTTGTGGTTTATGTTACCAACCCGTCTCCACCTCTTGTTTGTGAGGCCTTCAAGGATAGAGGCCATATAACTTCACATCACTGTTTCTGGTCCCTCACGGAGTGCATGGCCCAGGGTGGTCGTTTGTTGGATGAAGAAGGTGGTAGTGGGCTGGACTTTCGATAAAGAGCATTCCTGATAGAGGAAGCAGTCCGCTAAGACGGGAGCTGGAAAAACAGACATCTGCGTAGGCAATAAGCAGTACCTTGACTTTGGCTGATGGTAGTAGGGGTAGAGTACTGGGAAATCAGACAAAATAAAGGTAGCTGCGGAAGGGGGCTAAGAGGCTTAGACATGACTTCTTAAGAGGTGAGAAGCCATTTTAATGTTTTAGAGCAGGGGTTCCACTGTGATTAAAGCCATGCTTTAAGAAGGTAAACTTTTTGGCAAGCTGACATGTAGTCTGGGGACAGGAGGCAGATGTCAGTCATGAGTTGAGGAATGACAGAATTGACGGCTGCAGGGAAGCAGAAGGCCTTCGGGAATCCCAAGTGAGAGTCCTTAACACACCGCCATTTTGCCTCATTGTGGTTAAGTAGTGACACATAGTGATTACCGGTCGTCTTGTAGCGGTAGTACCTAAGCTTGGAGTGTTTCTCTGAAGAAACAAATCAGTTTTTTGTAGTGAGACTCGTATTCAAATAAAATGTGCTGCCTTTTTCTCCCTCATGTCATAGTGGGCTCCCTTCAGAAGGGTAATTATTCCAGTCAATCTGGAATGATCCCTGGTTCTTGGCAACATAAAATGAAGCTCCAGCTGATTCTCAAGTCATCAAAGGCCTATTATGTTTTGTCTGATGCTGCCATGAGTCTTCAGAAATATGGAAGAGCATTGCGATACATTAAATTAGCTTTGCAGAGCCATGGTAAGTCACTATAGAAGATTATGTTTAATAGGCATTGGGAGGGGAGAACTAGAAGGTGTTAGAATCACGGTGACATTTTACTCCTATTTCTCTTATAAACTGTAATTGCTAAACAACTTTTTCTAATCTTGTGTGTGTTACCTAGTATTTTATTTTCTGCTGAGTGCTTTAATATCTCTTCATTTTGAAGTATATGAAGCCATGTGATAGCTGACATAAACTTAGATACAGTGGTATTTTAATATTTACTGCGTTCATTAATTTTTAACACACTTGTGTTTTTTTCCTTCCCTCCCTTCCACCTAGATACTTATTGCTGCCTGTGCACCAATATGCTTTCTGAAGTGCTGCTGTTTCTTTCTCAATATCTGACACTCTGTGGTGACATCCAACTAATGCTGGCCCAGAATGCAAATAATAGAGCAGCACACCTTGAGGAGTTTAATTATCAAACCAAAGAGGATCAGGAGATCCTACACAGCCTCCACAAGGAGTCCAGTTGTCAAGGTATGCCGGCGAGATGTGCCATTTCATTCACCCTGGGATTATTCAGTCCAGCTTTGCTCATTGGAGTGTGTCCAGAAAAGGGGCAGAAGTGTTAGTATTTTGATATTGCTCTGTTTTCTTTCATTTATTTCTTAATTAATTTTAATATTGAGCATGATTCTATATGTATTTGTATATAAAATGGTTTTGAGGTATTATGTGATTACTAATTATGCAGCTAGAACTAACTGTAAGCTGTAAGACAATTGTGTTGACTCTTTTCACCTGTCTTTTCATGAGCTTTTTCTAGGTAACCCTTGTGTTCAGCTAACCAAGCCACGGTTTTCTTTTGAAAAGGAATAACAGTTGATAAAAGTGGATGAATGACTCTTTGAATGAGTCCTGGAGGCTCAGATACAGAGATCATCATTTTTTAAACTTAGTTCATAGTTGGCTGTCTGAATATATCGCTGAGTATATACTAATTATATCACTCTGTATTGGAGCTGTCGGATTTTAAAACTGGGAAACAGGAGGATTTAGTCCACAGCAGCAGTATCCCTCCCTTGAGCTCAGTACAGTTATGTAAGCACGCTGCAATTAGGGCAGAAAATGAGATAGAAGATGTCCTTTGTATTGTATCATGGAATTGTTTTATTATGCTCTTAAATTGTGTCTTGATACCCACCTCCCAAAAAGTTTTGGACAGTTAACATCTAGAGGAGTACACTGAGGGGAGATGAATTATTCTTCATTTTTTTGCCCTCTTTTTTCCCTTTCTGAGTTTCTCAAATGATCCTTTTATTTTAATAGACACAGTGAAGAAATCCTCTGTGTGTTTTTACCACTCCCCTCATATTTATTTGATTTAAAATACTTTGTGAGAGTGATGTCCTCTCGTATACCTGAGTGCCGTCAGCAGGAGTGCTCCCTTTTTCCCCGGCCCTGCACCTGTTTACTCCAGTCCCCACTAGATGGCATGCTAAGTCTGAGCGCTTGTCTAGCAGCTTCTTCAATGAGTTAAACTGACATTGGCCAACTGTAATGTCCATAACTAGCCTCAAGAGCAATCAGAGCTTTATTTCAAGAACTATTTTTATTAATTAAAAATTTGACAAAACAGTTTACCTTTTATCAGTGGACAACTTTAAGTGTACACCAAGAAGCAAGTGTACCTGGTAAAATCCGGGTCATGGAAATTGGTACTTTTAGGCAGGGAAGTATTTCTTTTAATCAAACATTAATGTCCCAAGAAAATATAGTTTCCTAAATAAATTAAGAGATTTTTATTTTGAAACTTAAAATTTTAGTTGCATCAGTTGAATCTTAGTATGTTTATTCTATATTGTGTTTATTTTACTATCTTAAAAATATCAGATTACTTTAGATACTAGGGAAGAAGCGTTCACATGACTCACGGTAATGTTTCCTTTTTTTTCTTTGAAGGATTTGCATGGGCAACTGATTTGTCTACAGACTTAGAGAGTCAACTTTCAGTTAGTTGTAAATGTTATGAGGCTGCTAATGAAATCTTGCAATTTAGTGACTTGAAAAGCCAAAACCCAGAACACTATGTACAAGTATTGAAGAGAATGGGTAACGTTAGAAATGAAATCGGTGTGTTTTATATGAATCAGGCTGCTGCATTACAGAGTGAGAGAGTAGGTGAGTATCTCTTTGGAGTCCTCTCTTTATTGCCTGTTCTATTAGAAAATCCTGCTGACGTTACATGGTTCAACCAAAGAACTGTGGCACTTGATTTTATGTCATAAAGGGGTGCTCTGTTAAAGAATCCTTTAATCTTAAATTCTCAAGAAATAAAATTAGGAAAAAACATTATTTCCCCTTGGGATTCATCATTTCGGTGTCCTCCATCCTCCATCTGACCAATTTGGAAGTGAATTGGACAGCCAGCCTGTGCTAGGTTCTACACTGAGTATGTAATTGGCTAAAACCTAGTTCTTCTTTGAGTCACCAAGCCAGATAGGAACACAAATCTCTGAAAACTGCCCTAAGTGCAAATGCAGTACAATAAAGAGTGGGGAAAGGAGACGTTCATTGAAGTCCTGGGGAATCTCAGAAGGCTTTTGGGAAGAAGATGTGGCTTGAGCAGATTGGTGCGTGATATGTAGGCTGTCAACAGGCAGACCTGGGAAAGGGGAGGCTGCCCAGACTGAGTAGGTGGCGTTAGAAAGGGGTCAGTGGACGTTTACAGCAGCAGTGAGTGGTCTGGTGTGATTCAGGCAGAGGGTGTGAATTCAGCAGGGCCCAGGTGGAGTCTGAGATACCTGTGGACGTGTGGGTGAGAGGCCTAATTTAGTGGTCGATTAGAATATGTGCTTAGAGCTATTCAGGCTAGCAAGACGTAGGCTGGGAACCTTTCACATAGTGGTGATAGTTGAAACCCTGAGAATGGATGAAAATCTACAGGCTGGACACACAGCATGAGAAGGGAAAGGGGCTGAGATAAAACTCAGGCTAGCAGGTAAGCTGAATGAGTTACTGTGTGCCTGTTGATCTATGATCTGTGCTTGACACTAGGGGTACAAGAGTTCGTTGCTAGTGGGAGAACCTGTGCCTTTTTTTCTGTTGAGACATAAGAACCTATGCCTTTAGGGTGCCTCTGGAGGAGGAAGTCGGTGAAGGAGTATGAAAAGTGGTAATGAGAAACCAAGGGGAATTAGATAAAACACGGATTGTACCTCTTACAACTCCATGGGACTGTCTTTTGAATCTTTATAAGATAGTGCTTTGCTCAGATGTTTGTATTTGCTTGCTTTAATATCTGCTGGTTAATATTGAGCAGGGCTATGTTTGAGTGTTACACCACTCTCCTCAGGCTGCTGTAGCAGAATCCACAGGCTGGTTGGCTTAAACAACTGGCGTTTATTTCTCACAGTATGGATGCTAGAAGTCCAAGCAAGGCACCAGCAAGGTTGGATTTCTCTGAGGCTTCTCTCCTTGGCTTGCAGATGGCCACGTTCTGCAAGTGTATGGTGTTCTCACCTGGTCTTTTCTCTGTGCGTGTCCCTGGTGTCTGTCTCTCTTAACATCAGTCATGGAATATAGCCCCACCTTGTGACCTCATTTAACCTTCATTACCTCTTTAAAGGACCTTCCTCCAGATACAGTCACATCCAGGGGTTAGGGCCTCAACATGAATTTGCAGGGGAGGGCACAGTTCGGTCCATAACAGGTGTGATGAGAGCAGTGCACTGCATTTGATTCCAGGTGGCTGGCTCGCCACTAGATGTCCTGTCACTGCCGTCCTCCTCTCATCACAGCAAGAGATATTGGTGGGGTTTACACTGATGTCTGCTTACACAATTGTTTTCTTTCTTTTTTTATGAAGTGAGCAAAAGTGTGTCTGCTGCAGAGCAACAGCTGTGGAAAAAAAGCTTCTCTTGTTTTGAGAAAGGAATTCACAACTTTGAGTCGATTGATGATGCTACAAATGCTGCCCTTTTGTTATGTAACACAGGAAGGCTTATGCGAATTTGTGCACAGGCGCACTGTGGCGCAGGTGATGAATTTAAACGTGAATTTTCACCAGAAGAAGGCTTGTATTATAATAAGGTAACACGTTTGCTTACATGCTAAACCTCATCCATTCACTCCTGATTGTCATTACCTTTGCCATTGCCCAGTGAAATATTATAAAACTAAAATAAGTAAAACTGGGGTGATGGTACAGGGCTAGACAGATCATTAAAACACTTAGAAACTGGCCTGAGAATACCAGGAATTTAGTATCAAGGATGACATACTGAATTGGTAGGGAAAAAAATGATTATTTGGTAAATTGTTTTGCCATAAGCAGAGGAGATGTCGAATGGATTAAAGATCAACATGGAGAAGTGAAGCTGTGAAAGTACCAGAAGAAAATACAGAAGTTGTTTATTTGATGGAATGTGGAAAGGAGTTCCAAACATAACACAATAAGCAGAAATCACAATGTAGAAGATGGATAAATTTAAATGTGTAAAAAAATTGGGGGCCAGCCCCATGGCTGAGTGATTAAGTTTGTGTGCTCCACTTCAACGGCCCAGGGTTTTGCCAGTTTGGATCCTGGGTGTGGACATGGGACCGCTCATCAAGCCATGCTGAGGTGGTGTCCCACATAGCACAACTAGAAGGACCTACAGCTAGAATGTACAACTGTGTACTGGGGGGCTTGGAGACAAGAAGAAAAAAAACATTGTGTAAAAATAAAAGCTTTGTAATTGCACAACAGAAAGCAAAATTGAAAAGCAAACCACAACCTAGGGAAAATATTTGTAGCATATGTGACAGATCAGAGGTTAATAAACCTTTAATATAAAAAGAGCAATTAAGAATCATTGAAAATAAATTGCCAATAGAAAAAAGGGCAAATAACCTTGAACAAAAAATTCATACAGGTAAAAAATGTCTATGGTTAATATGTAAGAAAAATTTCAAAATTTAAATTTTTATGAAATTTGAAAATTGAGTTTCTTTTATTTATCAAATTGCCAAATACTTTTTGGCAAGTGGTGACATCCAGTGTTGGAGAGCGTGTGAGGAAAGAGCACTGGTATAAAGCGGTTCTCGAAGCTCTTTGAAGTACGTTGTGAAGAATGCCCGTGGCTTGGTAAATTTTAAGTGATCTTGTTTTGGTTTTCTTTTTTTTAATTTACGTATACACAGAAAAAGAGTGGATAAATACAAGAAATGTAGAAATTCTTGCTGGGTAATGGAATTGTGTGTGATTTTGTTTGCTTAAATAAAATGACCGCGTATCTCAGGATGGGGGTGGCAAAAGTGGGAGGAGTTGCTTCTTTTTACAGTTAGATCCGGCAAATTTTTATCCTTAGACTCATCAAATTATTTTTTTCTAGTTTATTATATAAACTGTCATTTTCATTCAGAAAGAAAAAAACAAAGGAGGAAAATGCATCCTCACACATCAGCATAAGTGAGAAAGCACTAAGGCTTGTGATGGACTTGAGGTCGAAATGGGTGGCACGCGGTCCACTCTTCGTGACTTTTTTCACTGAAATAGTTCTGTTTATGCACTTTTTTCCTTCCCTCACGATCTTGTCCTTTTATAAATTCTCCCCAAATCAACCTAACATCTGGATGATTTTGAAGTATGCTTTATTTTAATGTAGTATTGGTATATATTTAAACTGAGTCAGAACTGTGCTTTCCTCCCTCACAGGCTGTTGATTACTATTTGAAAGCTCTAAGGTCCCTGGGAACACGAGACATACACCCAGCTGTCTGGGATTCCGTGAACTGGGAGTTGTCCACTACGTACTTTACTATGGCAACTCTACAGCAGGATTATGCTCCATTATCAAGGAAAGCGCAGGAGCAGGTAATCGTATTTGCCGGGCTGTAAAAGAAGTCTTCAGCCTTGTTTACTCCTTGGTCTAATAGATATTGAGCATATTTTCCTTAGAAGTAGTATTTAAATGTTTTAAAATTCTTATAATCATTTTTTCCTCCCCTTTAAATAAAAATAAACAGATTGAAAAAGAAGTCAGTGAGGCTATGATGAAGTCCCTGAAATACTGCGACGTGGACTCGGTGTCTGCTCGACAGCCTCTCTGTCAGTATCGAGCTGCAACCATCCATCACAGGCTGGCGTCCATGTACCACAGCTGTCTGAGGAATCAGGTATTGCCATTCCAATTGGAGTTCAGTGGCAAGACCATTTAAAAGTGTTCTGAGTGCTTTTCTTACATTTCAATATATATTTTAAATGGCATCTATTCTCTTAGCTGCTTTGGAAAAACTTAGAGTGTACTATATTTCCCCTGCTGCCTATGCCGTATATTTTTCTCTACTATAGTTGATTGGGTCTTAGTTTGCACAATTATATATTTGCCTGGGTGTGTTTTGTTGATTTTTTTAAATGTAGTTAAGCTTTGTAGTAATGGTTCTATGCAAATTTTGAAGTACCCATCTCCAATCTTTTAAAATTTTTAGTTTGAAATAGAGCATGCATATAAAGCATGTAGGACATATATGCGAGGTGTATGTACAGTTTAAAGAATAACAAAAGAAACCCCTGTGTACCCAGCCTCGAGGTTAAGGAAGGGAAGAGAGCTTCAGGGAGCCCCTGCACCCCTCCCTGTGGAGTCTCCCTCCATACCCACCCAGAGTAACTGCTGTCCTGGATTTTCCATTATGTCCATACCTTTCTGTGTTTTACCACTTAAGCAGTATGTTTACATTTTACCTAGTAGTGAGCTTTATAGAACGAATCATACTGTACATTTTCTGTGGCTTATTGCCTTTCACTTAATGTCATGCTTTTGAGATTTTTCTCAAAAATAGCACGTAGCTATTGATTTTCTCAGTTCAGTAGTATTCATTAAAGGAATGTATCACAGTTTATTTATCCATTCCATGATTACTTTGGGGTTGTTCCAGTCTGAGGCTATTAGAAGTAATCTCCTAGTCTTGTACATGAATCCTGCTGCTCAAATGCATGTATTTCTAAGAATGATTTGAGGCCTAGGTTGAAGGTGTGCCTTCCTTCGGAGAGGTTGCCTTGCTTCTGCCAGGAGTCTTGTGCTTATAGCTTCTCAGGGATGTTTTTGTTTGTGGTTTCCCTTAGCTCAGTACCAAGACAACTTATCTCTCAGTCCCTTGGGCATGGGTTTACTTCCTTGTTGCCCTTATCCTGAGAATATTGTCCTTTGAAGTCCAGCTTAATCAGAGAGGATTTCTTTCCACGTTGAACTGGCCCTAGACTCTTTTGTCTTTGGCACAGCAGGCCCCCATCCAAAATTCACATTTGTCCAGATGGCCTGATATCCTCAAGGCAAAAGTAAGCTTAAGAGTTCCAAGACAATTCATTAGCGGGGGAAGAATTGTCTTTTCAGCAAATAGTGCTGGGACAACTGGATGTCTGCATATGAAAGAATGGAGTTGGACTCCTACCTCATATCATATACAAAAACTAATGGAAAATGATTAAAGACCTAAATGTAAGAGCTAAAACTGTAAGACTTATAGAAAAACAACAACAAGACTGAAAAGCATGTAGTGATCCAGTCAGAAACTTGATTAAGTAGTTACTGTGAAACCCAAGCCTTAGGATTTGATTTTTTATTTTACTTTTGGCTCTAGGTTGGCGATGAACATCTTAGGAAGCAGCACCGGGTCCTGGCAGATCTTCATTACAGCAAAGCTGTAAAGCTTTTCCAGCTTCTGAAAGACGCTCCGTGTGAACTACTTAGAGTACAGTTAGAAAGAGTAGCATTTGCAGAATTTCAGATGACCAGTAAGTCTTACTTCTTCATTTCTCAGATTTGTAAGCTTTGGCTTAGTGTTGGATTAACACTGTTTGGCTTAGAGTGAGGCAGACCTATGGATCTGTCTTGGATGTAGTAATATTGTTTTCTTTTTAATTTGCCCATGGTTAGTGACTTTGGGTAGGGACCAGGAGAAGTCTGTACACTTTTTGTGAAGTGCTTTTACTTGGAGAAATGGATCAGACTATGTCCAATGACTAGAAATGTTGAAATATAGCCCATGGTCCCTTATGTGAGAAAAAAAATTGTCACAAGTCAATTTAGACACTTAAAAGTTTAAATTATCATGAACAACTTAGGAATGGAGAAGCAGCGGTAACGGAGTAGTGGTCCTACTGAATCCCTTTAAACATAGAACTGATACTCGCAGCGGTGGATTATGGTTCTAGAACAGACTGTAACTATAGGTCCTGAGCAAGATGAAGATAAATCGTGAAGGAAGGGAAGGGTGAAAGAAAGTGAGGCTGCTGTACGATCTCATTTCCACGCAGGGAGTGGTTGGTCTCTACCAGTGAACATTTTTTCCTAAGTTCTCTCCTCACTCTTGTTCATGTGCTCCCCTTCTGCAGAGGGGTCTTTTGAGAAATACCTCTTTTGTGTTAAAGAAGCAAGAAACATTTATATGAAGTACCCAGGTTCATTTGGTTTCATTTCAGCTCTTCTATAAAATTAAAATGAGTGTAATGACACACATATGATTCTGTTTGTACAGTAACCTGGGAAGATGCACAGGTCACTGATAATATTGCTGCCTCTGGGCAGGGGACCTGGGAGGCGGGAGGGAGCCTTTCACTGTAGACCCATTTGGACCTGAGGCATTTTGAGAAGGTATCACTTATTCAAAACAGGTTTTAAAAATACTTTTTACTAAAAGTGTTTTTGTTAACTTTTTGCCAGTCTCTGATGCATGGCTGGTGGGGGGTGGGGACTCAGGATTAACAGTAGCTCTTGGGGCTGGCCCCGTGGCCGAGTGGTTAAGTTCGCGGGCTCCGCTGCAGGCGGCCCAGTGTTTCGTTGGTTCGAATCCTGGGCGCGGACATGGCACTGCTCATCAGACCACGCTGAGGCAGCGTCCCACATACCACAGCTAGAAGAACCCACAACGAAGAATATACAACTATGTACTGGGGGCTTTGGGGAGAAAAAGGAAAAAAATAAAATCTTTAAAAAAAAAAAACAGTAGCTCTTTCTGGGGGTGGTTTAGGGCATCTTCTTTCATTTGCATCTTTGAATTTTCTGCCAGGTTTGAATTCCTTAGAATGAGCAGGCATCATCTCATAAAAAAGATACTGGGAACAAATTTGCTAAGATGATAAGTATAGTTAATTCCCTTTTTAAAAAATGTTTAACACTCTGAGTACTTGAGAAAAGTAATATAAATATTTTGGGGATTAAGTAATAGAAATATTTTTGGGATTTAACAAAATTTGACCCAAGTTTGTGGGTTCTATAAGCCAGGTTAATAAATGCTCTAGTTTACAACACCTTTTATACTAGCTCATTTCATCCATATTTTTTTCTCTAGTACATGTGACTCAAATTTAGCTTCTTAATGTCTTTATTATCTGCCCCTTGCCCCCAGTAGATTTCCATACATAATCAGCAACTTGCCTTCCAGATGCCAAGATCTTGAAATCCAAGATTGCAATACTGAAATCACATTTATCCATTGATTTTCAAGATAATAGGTGGTTTATGCTGTGAAGGAAGAAGGCAGCAGTTATTCCCTCCCCATCTGCAGAGTTGAAGAGTCCCCAAGACCATGGCCACTCTCACACCAACTGCAAGTTTAAGGGTCCAAAAAATCACCCTTAGGTTTGACAGTTCACTGGAAGGACTCACAGAACTCACTGAAAGCTGTTAGACTTGTGGTTACTGTTTGTGAAAGACAGAGGGTACAGATTTAAATCAGCCAGGGGAAGGGGTGCATGGGGCAGAGTCCAGGACAGTTCTGAGAAGGAAGCTTTTGGAGAAGCATCTGGTTGTCCGCTCCCTGTGGAGTCACAGACAGTGCCAGCTGCCCCTAGCAGTGATGTGTGACAGTGTGCACAGAGCATTTGCCATAGGAAGCTCACCCAAGCCTTGGTGTCCATAGTTTTTATTGGGCCACCAACAGACATGGTTGACTGCCACATGGCTGACCTTTGTCTCCAGCCCCTCTGTAGGTTGTGGGTTCCAAAGCCCCACAATAAATCACATTATTAGGCTATCCAGTGTGACCCAGGGCCCCCAGCTCAACAAAGACACTCTTTCAGATAGGACATTCCAAGGGCTTAAAGATACCCTCCTAGGAGCTGAGGGCAGAGGCCAGGTTTGTTTGGACAAAGGGTAATGCCTTCCACACAGCACCATACACACAGCTGAGTGTAAGCTCCTGGAGAGCAGGAGGAGAGGTACCCTGTAGTATCTGATGGCTGTAGGAAAGTTTTATTCAGGTCCTAGAATAAAATGGAACCTGGTCCGCTGATCTGACTTCCTGCCTTTGAGCAGTAAGTTGAGATGCGTATTTTATAGGTAGGACAACTGATACTGAGTGCTTCAGAGACTTGACCAACATCACGTAGCTGGTGAATAGTGGGGTGGCCTTCGTCCCGTAGACTCCTGCCGCCTGGCCCCCTTTAACCTGACATTCAGATTCGTGCTCTCGCTCCAGATAGGTTGTGTTCTCACTCTGACAGAGCCACATGGTGAGGCAGGGAAACAATTATTTATTGCTCTGTCTAGACTTGACATTTTTCTCTAGGGGTAATTACAAAACAAAATGTGGATTTAGACGATTTGTTGGGATTCTCATGAGCTACCTTTACAGCGTTTCAAAATCAGAATTTTCATCAATATGTTGACATCAGATTGGTTTCTAGATTTATATTTAAAGGAATTATCATTTTGTGTTTAACACTCTAGGTCAGAATAGCAATGTTGGAAAATTAAAAACACTCTCTGGGGCTCTTGATACAATGGTGAGAACTAAGCATGCATTTCAGCTCATCAGAAAGGAGCTTGTGGAGGAGTTTGACCAGGTAAATGGAGAAAATATTTACCTTTGCTTTTTATGTGTCTTAAGCTAAACAGTGAATGGATATAGTGGGCATATAGGGTGTGTGTGTGTATACACATACACATATGTATGCATAAAAAAACATTAACAGTGATTTAATATATTTTCTTGGAATTATTCAAATATTTTCTTTAATTTGCAAGTGTATCTTTTATATTTAAATGTTTTTCCTTAAATAATCACATAGACCTTGGTTAGTAAGGCCCTAGGAGTATAAAGTCTCTGTTAAGTTTGGCTTTTGTTTTTTTTCAAGAGAAAGAAAGGATGTATGCCCTCTTTTCTAATTTACCCCAAACCACCTGGGAGCAGGTGAACAGTGAGGGCTGAAGCAGGCTCCTTGGGCAGGCCTTGCTGGTTTGCCAGGCATTCCCCATTCATGCTAGCGTCTGCCATTGCCGACAGCTTCCTGGAGCCCCCGTGGTACACCAGCCTGTTGCTTTTCTACCTCTGGTTTGTCACACCCTATATAGTACCATTTCCGTCTTGTTCCTTTAGCTTCTGGTGTTAGAAAGTCAGGAGATTTTCATTCAGGATTAATTTCTTCTACGGAAGTGCCTCTCAGGTGTGAGATGTTTTTATTATGTGTTTTAATCTATCCAAATGATCTCGGGAGGGAGGAGGAAGAGGCCTCGCCTCTGCCACCACCAACAGGGCTGTCCCTGAAAAAAGAATGGTCTTGTGTTTGTTTTGTTTGGGGTTGAAAGTGTCCTGGATTAACGAGACTGCAGGTCCATCACTTTAGTGTGAAGCTGTAGTTGTCGGGTAGCTTAGGTGACATAACTTTGTGTTGTTTTTAGCCTAAGAGTGATGAGACCACTCCTGCTGCAGAGTCTTCTCCCAGTCTCAATCGAGAAGAAGTGGTAAAACTCCTCAGTATATTTGAATCTCGATTGTCATTCCTTCTCCTTCAGTCCATCAAACTGCTATCTTCAACTAAAAAGAAAACAAGGTAAATCAAATAAGTTACTTGTGGAAATTTCTTTCCCAGCACCTTACTATAGAAAGCATGCAGATAATCTCTCCCACCCTGGAAAAGGACAGTATTGTCTCCATGTGGGCAATCAGGATTTTAAGCGATGCTCTTTCCTGACTTGTTAAATCAGGTGAGGATCATCTCCATGTGGCCTACTACATATTGAAATTATAGAAGCAAATTCTTGCTTCCCATGGGTACATACCCTATTGTTTGTAGTATTTTCCCTGAGAGAAATGAATGACCCTGGAATGAAGACATTGATTGTTTCTAGTAACTCTTCTGAGCGTTGTCTTTAATGGGAAGTCAGGACAACAGTTTTGACACTCAGGGCCACTTGCACTATAAGTAGAGACAGAACACTGAAGTCTCTCCAAAGCCCAAGAAATTAATGAAGAGAGAAGAGTGAGCAGATCAGTAAAAATCTTCTCGTATACCTGCATCACCTTGTGAGATTATGTTGTTTTGCCAGGGTTACTATGTTGGCATTATTAATTTAATTTGAAATTCTAGTAGTAAGTACTATATCAAGAAAATAATATAAATAATATGCGCTTCTTTGTTTAAATATAAGTGCAATCTGGCTATATTATAAAATTTGGAAAATAGAAAAAAATCATTCATCCTGATAATATCCATTGTTGTTGGTTATCCAGTGTATATTTTACCAATTTATATTCGTAGGGTACAGATAATTTCTGTCTCTCTATTTTTATGTTTTAATTTATATACAGTAAGATTTACTCTTTGTGGTGTACACTACTTCAAGCTTTGACAGATGCAGAGACATGTGTCTACGGCCAAAACCATGGTCCAGAATAGTTCCATCACTCCAAAAACCTTCCCTCCTGCTGCCTCTTTGTGGTCCACCCTCCCCCGGCCCCCTCCTTAGGCTCTCAGGGAGAGAGCGTTCCATCTTTGACTGTTGAAGTGTAACATCAGCTATGGGGCTCTGTCAAGTTGTGTATGGTCCCTTCCATTCCTAGTTTGCTGAAAGACGTTATGAATGGATGTTGAGTTTTTGTCAGATGCTTTTGATACTTATATTGAGTTGACCATATTGTTTTCCTTCTTTAGTCTGTTGCTATGGTGGATTACATTGATTTTTTTGAATATTAAACCAGTTTTGCATTCCTGGGATAAACTCCACTTTGTTGTGATGTGGTATTCTTTTTATGTATTGCTGGATTCCATTTGCTAATATCGTGTTGAGAATTTGTGTCTGCCCATGAAGAATCAGTTCCCTTGTAATGGTTTCATCTGGTTTTGGTATTAGAGCAATGCTGCCCTCAGAAAATCAATTTGCAAACATTTCCTCTTCTGTTTTTTGAAAGTGTAGAATTATTATTTCTTCCCTTACATTATATAAATATATAATAAAATATAATTCAGGTTGTCTCTTTCTTCTTGAGTGAAAAAGTCGATTTCATTTGTTCTCGAATGTATTAGTTCATAAGATTCCCTTGTATCCTTTTATGTCTACAGGAGTTTGTAGAGATGGCCCTTCTTTCATTCTGATATTGGTCATTTTTGTTTTCTCTTTTTTTATCTTGGTTAGTCTGGTTAGAAGTTTATCAATGTTACTGATC
The DNA here is from genome assembly GCF_041296235.1 of Equus asinus. Classification (NCBI taxonomy): domain Eukaryota; kingdom Metazoa; phylum Chordata; class Mammalia; order Perissodactyla; family Equidae; genus Equus; species Equus asinus. The sequence continues at coordinate 7,488,609 of NC_091791.1, read as the reverse complement.
TTTTCAAAGAACTAGCTTGATTTGATTTTTTTCCCCATTGTTTTTCTATTTCTAGTGTCATTGGTTTATGCGTTTTTCTATATTTCCTTCCTTCTGCTTGTTTTGGTTTTAATTTGCTCTTTTACTGGGTTTTTAAAGTGGAAGCTTAGATTACTGATTTAAGACCTTTTTTCTTTTTTAACATAAGCATTTACTGCTGTAAATTTCACGTACTTTTGGTACATCTCATACATTTTGATATATTTTCTTTTTCATTCAGGTTGAAATACTTTTTTATATCCCCTGAAACTTCATGTGTTATTTAGAAGCATGCTGCTTAATTTCTAAATATTGGGACTTTCCAGATATCTTTCTGTTATTGATTACTAGTTTAATTCCATTATGTGCTGAGACCATAACTTTTTGTATGATTTGTCTTCTCTCACACTTGTTTAGATTTGTTTTATGGCCCAGAATATGGTTTGTCTTGGCAGATGTTCCATGTGCACTTGAAAAATATGGGTATCCTACTGTTTTGGGTAGAGTGTTCTGTAAATGCCAGTTAAGTTAAGTTGGTTCATAGTATTATTCAAGTCTTCTGCATTCTTACTTTCTGTCTACTTGTTTTATCAGTTACCGAGAGAGGAGTATTGAATTCTCCAACTAAAATTGTGGATTCATCTATTTTTCCTTTCGGTTCTATCATTTTATTTCCTGTATTTTGAAGCTCTGTAGATGTATACACATTTAAGCTTGTTATATCTTTGAGAATTGATCCCCTTATTATGTAATATCTGCTTTTGATAGTAATATAGCTACTCAGCTTTCTTTTGGCTAATATCTTTTTCTGTCTTTTGCTTTTAACCTAGCTATGTCATTTATATTAAAAGTGAGTTTCTAGAATGGCATATAGTTCGGTCTTGCTTTTTTTATCTAAACTTATAATTGGTATCTTAAGACCATTCACATTTAATGTAATTATTGATGTAGTTGGATAAAATCTATCATCTTGCCAGCTATTTTATTTTGTCTTTTTCTGCCTTTTCTTAATGGAACATTTTCTAGGATTCCATTTTATTTCACTATTGATTTATTATTTACACCACTTTTAAAATTTTTAGGTAGTTGACCTAGGGCTCATGTCCTTTAATCAGAGGCCACCTTCAAACAATATTATACTGCTTCACATGTAAAGATCTTAAAACAGGACAGTCCCAATTCTCCCCTCCCATCATTTGTCCTATTATTATCACTCATTTTACTTTTACATGTGTTATGAACACACAATACACTACTACTATTTTTGCTTTAGATAGTTACCTTTTAGGGCAATAAAAATAAGAGAACAAGGAATTTTTTACGTTAATTTATTCCATTTCTAGTGCTCTTAACTTCTTTGTATAGATAAGCATTTTCTGTCTGGTATCATATTTCTGCATGAAAAGCTTTCTTCAACAGCTACCAAATTCTTTCCATTTTGATTGTCTGAGAAAGGCTTTATTCCTCCTTCAACTTTGGGTGGTCTTTTGGCTGGGTACCAAATTCTAGGTTGACAGACTTTTTCTTTCCATGCTTCAAAGATGTCACTCCTGCCTTCTGGCTTATGTGTTTTCTCACAGGAAGCCTACTGTTATTCTTACTTTTGTTTTTCTGTCTGTAATGTGCCTTTTTTCCTCGAGCTGCCTTCAAGATTTTCTTTTCTTTTTCCCCCCAGCAGTTTGAACATGATATGCCTCAGTGGGTTGTGATGGTTTTTTCCCTTCTCAGTATTTTTATTTCTTCTGCTTCATTCTCTCTTCTTTTTCTGTGGTTCCGGTTATACCTATGTTGGACTATTTGATATTGTTCCACAGCTTTTAGATGTTCTGTTGGTGTTTTACACCCTTTTGTCTTTTTGTGTTTCAGTTTGGGTAATTTCTGTTAACCTATCTTCAAGTCCACTGATTCTTTTGGTTTTTTGTCATTTACAGTTGAACTTCTTGAAGGCATTCTTTATCTCTGTTATTATGTTCCTTATTGCTGATATTTCCATTTTCTTTATTTTGTATGGTTTCCATCTCTCTGCTGAAGTTACCAATCCGATCTTGCATGCTTTCCACATTTTCCATTTGAGCCTTTAACATATTAATTGTTGTCATTTTAAATTGCCTATCAGGGGCTGGCCCCATGGCCAAGTGGTTAAGTTAGCACACTCCATTTCAGCGACCTGGGGTTCACTGGTTTGGATCCTGGGTGCAGACCTATGCACCACTCATCAAGCTGTGCTATGGCAGTGTCCCACACAGAAGAATTAGAATGACCTACAACTAGGATAGACAGCTGTGTCCTGGGACTTTGGGGAGAAAAGAAAAGAAAATGATTGGCAACAGATGTTAGCTCATGACTAATCTTCCTCACACACACACACACAAAAAGCATACTTTAAATCACCTATCAGATAATTCCAACATATGTGTCATATCTGAGTCTGGTTTTGTTGATTCTTTGTCTCTCAGCATGTGTTGTTTCTTTGCCTTTCTACATCTCATAACTGTTTGTGGAAAACTGGACATCTCATGTAGGACAGTCGAGACTAAGGGGAATAACTTTTTGCCTGTCCCATGCTAATAAGCCTTTGTGGGGGGTGGGGGTGCATTCATTTTTCTAGTCTGGAGCTGAGCTGTGGTCAGGATTTTTTGTTGCTCTGGTTACCTTCCATGCACCACAGGCTTCAAGTTCCTTGAGCAGTGCCTGGGTTTAGCTTGGAGCAGGTGCACAGAGGGTTTTCTTAACGTCTGCTCCCCCTTCAGTTCTAGGTCTCCCTGTGCATGACACTCAGAGAGGGGCCATCTGCACGCCCTTACAGCTCTCCCAGCCGTATTCCACTCTCACTTGGTCTTCAGGGCTTTTAGCCTCTTACAGGGGGGAGGGCAGTCCGCCAGTTCTCCCCGGGGTTTTGGATAAGCCTCACTCTTGGCAGATACCGTGTATCTGAGTCTCAGGGGTGTGGCCTTACACTACTCCTCCCCTCTCCCAGAGTGGAGTGTTTTTCCTGCTCCCTTCCTCTCTGCATCGCTGTCACCTGTGCCGTAAGGCTGACATTGTTGCCTTCGTCTCCCTCTGCCCGCTCCCACTAACCTTGCATGGGGAAGGGTTCAGGGGGTTGCCTGCCCCTCCTGTAGCTCTTCCCCTTGCGTAGGCCTGCACACCATGAAGGTCCCTTTCTCAACCCATAAGACAGTGTGAACTTGTCCCCTACCTACAGCACCAGGGGCCTCACACTCCCTCACCAGCCCTTACTTGGCCTCTCCCAACCCATTAACTATTTTAGCAGAATTCTTCCTAGCAGTGTCTGGCGGCGTCTGCCCCAGGGAATGGGGTACTTTCCCACTTCTCCTTGTATCGGCCTGTCTGTCCTTAGTTTTCAGACTAGTTGGTTGCCCTGCGACTCCAGCTCTCTGAGGGATTCAAGCAAAGTCATGAACTTGTAGTTTGTCCTCCTTTTATTGTTGTTTTCCTCATAAGGGTGGGAATGATATTTTTCTAGCTCTCTACCTTCTGAGCAGAAACTCATCCAATAATTGCTTTCAAATCAATCTCTGTGGCATAAGGAGAGCTTGCACTTTGGGAAGAGCACTCAGCATTAGGTGCATTGCCATCTCACTCAGCCCCGTTGTTAATCCTTAGTGTCTGCTCTGTGTCCTGTTACTGGTACACAGCTCGGTGTGTGGATGTATGTGCCACAGTTCAGCAGATACACCTGTCTCCTGAAGAGCCAAAGGCAAAGGAGACAGCGCATGGAGTGACACACAGCTGAAAAATTCACGGCTTTTCCTGGTTAGCAGCAGTGGGTAAATTTAAAAATTTTTCATTTGTTTCCACAAGGTGGCAATATAAATATGTGAGAAACAGTCATTCATTGATTTTTACAAATCAGTGGTTTGAGAAATTGACTAACAGGTAAATAGTTCAGTCTTCAGTATCTTTTATATTCATAACAGTCATGTATGACCTAAGTAATTTTTATTTTAGTGGAGGGTCCTCTAACCTTCCATTTATTCAGGTTATTAACATTGTGTTGAAAAATATTTTAATCTAAAGTTTGCATGCATGATACATGAGAAGGGTTCCCGGACCCAGTTCCACCATGGGTGTGTGGCGGCTTCTCCACAGCAGCAAGCAGTCCTTGGACGCCAGCAGGGTGTCACAGAATCAGCTCAGCCCTGACACTGCTTGCCCGGGGACGAAATCCGGCTCCACGGGGAAAGGACTCCGTCCCACAAGACCGCCCCCCACTTCAGACCCCAGCCGCAGGTCCAGCTTGTTGCCTGTGCTCTGCCCGACTGGCTGTAAATAAGGTTCCCAGGACCCGTTCCTCCAGTTTGATTAATTTGCTGGAATGGCTCACAGAACTCAAGAAAACCCGTTTACTCACTAGATTACGGATTTATTTCAAAAGATATTAAAGGATATGAATCAATAGCCAGATGAAGAGCTACATAGGGCAAGGTCTTGAACAAAGCAGCACCTGTCCTCGTGGAGCTCTCCAGAAAAGGGCAACAAGCTGTCCTTTTGGGTGTTTATGGAGGCTTCATTATATAGTCGCGATTAACTAAATCATTGGCTGTTGGCAGTTGATGCAACCTCAAGCCTCCCCCCCTCCCTGGAAATCAGAGGTGGGGAACTGAAAGTCCCAATTCTCTGGTCACAAAGCTAGTTCTGGCCCCAGGTCCGATCATCAGGTGAGGTCCAAAAGTCACCTTCATCAACATAACAGAAGACACATAATCACTCTCAATACTTAGGAAATTCCAAGGGTTTTGGGACCTGTGAGCCAAGAACCATGGATGAAGGCTAAATATCTATGAGAAATATATTTTGGTCATCTAAATGATCAGGTAGATCTTATAAACCACAATATCGCAATGCATAAAGTCTTATTTAGCTAATTTGTGTTAATTTTTCAAGGTTTATTAAAAGACTTAAATGTGATATTTGTGTTAATACAATTAATATGTTGACAGGTTTCAAAACATAGAGAAATACTGGTTACTGAGTCAGTGACTGTCAGTGATTGTCATGTTTCACTGATATGTAAATGAAAGCATCTGTACTTTTATTGTGAAGAGGAAACCATCGTGTGCCACAAGCCCTGTTATTTCACCATGAATTAGTGAACATTCCTTTTTGGAATGAAGGGAAATCAAAACTAGACTTCCAAAGAAAGGAAATAATAATACGTTTATGTTTTGATTGTTTCCCCACCACCACCAGCAAACAAGAAAGGAGAATAAACTGAGCTTAGTAATTGAAATCTTAATTTCCTTGGAATCTTAAAGAATTGAAATGAAATCTAAGAAAATTAAGATGCATTTAATTTAAAACAATTTTTGTTTCCCTTTTGAGCTAATGCAGGCACTTCCTCAGATGACAGCTGCCTTGGGGTTGTCCTGCTAGAAACACTAGTTTTGTCTGTTGGGTTGTATTTTTCTTTTTGGGTTAAGAATCTGTGTGCTCTTGTATTGTATTTGAATATTCATTGCTTCAGCAGATTGGAGCCCCTTGACCTTTTGATGGCTTTGCAGCTTAATATAATGAAAAACTAGAAAAAACAGAAGCAATCTCTGAGGGTTTGGGAAGCCCTTGACCATAATGCAGAGAACAGATCCTTTAGATTTTATGGGTTGTTCCCAGCCAGTTATGTACCTTTAATATTTGGTTAAGATTAGTAAACAGGAAAATAGAAGAATGTAAGTTAATTGCCTTTGGAAAAAAGATAACCCTATGCTGAGTAGAGTTCACGGTTCAGTGGAGCTGTTTGTTAAGGAAGGGGATGATTTGTAGAAATTGGAAGATGAAGGTTTAAGATTCAGAATTATGATCAGAACAAATCAAAGGGTTTTAAATTTGTGATCCCAGCAGCCATCAGTTATCTTTAGGCATCCAGCTAAAATGTGATATCACTGTCCAGGGGGATTCATTCATATTTGGAACACTGTTTTGTTTTGTGGGGTTTTTCTAAATGGTAATAATCTCCTTTTTCCCCCCTCCCCAAAGCCCCAGAAGGTAGATGTATATCCTCGTTGTAAGTCCTTCTAGTTCTTCTGTGTGAGCCACCACCACAGCATTGCTACTGACAGATGAGTGGTATGGTTCCGTGCCTGGGAACTGAACCTGGGCCGCCCAAGTGGAGTACGCTGAACTTTAACCACGAGGCCGTGAGGGCTGGTGCTAGAACACCGTTTCTAATTGTTAACTGCTGTTGCCTTGATTAGTCAGTAGGAGTTTAAGTTTCTTTTAAGGTTATCAGAGGTTTCATGAATTGTGAATGTTAACCTCCAAAACACTAAAACATAGCCATCTTAGGCCCAAATTGCAGACAGTGAATGCATTTTGAACAGTCACTTTTGCTGTGCCATGGGTAGTGTTGAGGGGAAGAGAGGAGGAGATTTGCCTGATGAAAGAAGTAGAAATAAGAGGGAGAGGAGAAATGGGTCTCTCAAGAGAGGTGTGTAAGCGGGGCCTGCATTGGTGCCAGCCACAGTACAGAAAAGGTGGGTTCTGTTGAGGAGGAATGAGTGGAGCCATGAAAGAAGGGGGAAGATTCCTTACAGCCCGAGCTTTGATGTGGGCCAAAGGGAGGTTCTAGACTGCCCGTTTGCTCCCTGCAGGCCTGACAGACACTCGGGCAGAGGTAGGAAACATGCATACTGGCGAGTGGCAAGAGCACAGCCTTCGAAGTCAGAAAATGGAGTGTTTTGACCTTGATCCAAATTCTTTAACCCTTCTAGGCCTTAGTTTTTATGTCTGTACAACACGAATACTAGTCCTTGCCCTTCTGTGGTGACAGGGTTTTTGTGTGGCTCAGATGTGGTCATCCACACTCTCATGAGTCCCAGTGTCAGCTGTTACCTGGTCATGTGTGGCCAGAGGTCTGAATTACATCTGGACTCGTTTTTTTAAAAAAGGATGCTAGAAATGAACTGCCATGTGATTACTAGTCTTTTCCACTAGTAACATAAACATAATCCATTGATCTCTTCTGTGGGGGAACATGTTCAGAACAAACTACAAACTTAAGTTTTTGTTGAAACAGTTTTTAAATGGAGTACTGTCTTGACCCCTCCAGCTGGGGGGCATTCTTCACACAGAAGTTCCACTGACGTTTTAGATACGTTGAGGTGCAGTAGTTCCTGTGAGTCAGAAGTCCGTGCTTCCAGTCCTGCATGATTCTACCCCAGGGAAAGCCAGCCCACAGTTGCTTTAAACATGTGCTCCTTCCCTGTCTGAGGGTCCTCAGCCTGGGCATGGAGAATGGAGGAAACGTGAAATGTTGGAGAGCTTCCCCGTGCCCTGGCCTGTCTCCAGTGTATCTTCTTCATAGCATATATCATCTCACACTCTGTTTTCTTCTTGTTTTTTTGTTTTGTTTTGTTTTATTGAGGTCATAATAACATTGTGAAATTTCAGTTATACATTATTATTTGTCCGTCACCATATATATGTTCCCCTCTACCCCTTATGCCCACTGCCCAACCCCATTCCCCTCTGGTAACCACTAATCTGTTCTCTTTGTCCATGTGTTAGTTTATCTTCTACATATGAGTGAAATCATATGGTGTTTGTCTCTCTCTCTCTGGCTTATTTTGCTTAACCTAATACCCTCAACGTCCATCCAAGTTTTTGCGAATGGGACAATTTTATCTTTATTTTTGGGTGAGTAGTATTCCATTGTATATGTATGCCACATCTTTATCCAATCATCAGTTGATGGGCACTTGGGTTGCTTCCACTTCTTGGCTATTATGAATAATGCTGCAGTGAACATAGGGATGCATAAGTTTCTTTGAATTGTTTATTTCAAGTTCTTTGGATAAATACCCAGTAATGGAGTAGCTGGGTCATATGGTATTTCTGTTTTTAATTTCTTGAGAAATCTCCATACTGTTTTCCATAGTGGCTGCACCACTTTGCATTCCTACCAGCAGTGGATGAGGGTTCCCGTTTCTCCACATCCTTTCCAACATTTGTTATTGTTTGTCTTGGTGGTTATAGGCATTCTAAAAGGTGTAGGGTGATACCTCAGTGTAGTTTTGATTTGCATTTCCCTCATGATTAGTGATGTTGAACATCTTTTCATGTGCCTGTTGGCCATCGGTATATCTTCTTTGGAAAAATGTTTGTTCATCTCCTCTTCCCATTTTTTGATTGGGTTGTTTGTTTTTTTGTTGTTGAATTGTGTGAGTTCTTTATATATTTTGGAGATTAACCCCTTGTCAGATATGTGATTTGCAAATATTTACTTCCAGTTGCTGGGTTGTCTTTTCATTTTGTTCCTGGTTTCCTTTGCCTTGCAGAAGCTCTTTAGTCTCACGAAGTCCCATTTGTTTATTTTTTTCTTTTGTTTCCCTTTCCTGAGTAGACGTATTCGAAAAGATCCTTCTAAGACCAGTGTCAAAGAGTGTACTGCCTATATTTTCTTGTAGGAGTTTTATGGTTTTTCACATGGTACCTTCAAGTCTTTAATCCATTTTGAGTTAGTTTTTGTGTATGGCCAAAGACGAAGGTCTACTCTCATTGTCTTGCGTGTGGCTGTCCAGTTTCCAACACAATTTACTGAAGAGACTCTCCTTTCTCCGTTATGTTCTTAGTTCCTTTGTTGAAGATTAGCTGTCCATAGATGTGTAGTTTTATTTCTGTGCTTTTTATTCTGTTCCATTCATCTGTGTGCCTGTTTTTGTACCAGTACCATGCTGTTTTGGTTACTATAGTTTTGTAGTATATTTTGAAGTCAGGGATTGTGATGCCTCCAGCATTGTTCTTTTTTCTCAGAATTGCTTTAGCTATCCAGAGTCTTTTGTTGTCCCATATGAATTTTAGGATTCTTTGTTCTATTTCCATGAAGAATGTCATTGGGATTCTGATTGGGATTGCTCTGAATTTGTAGATTGCTTTAGGTAGTATGGACATTTTAACTATATTTATTTTTCCAATCCCTGTGCATGGAATATTTTTCCATTTCTTTGTGTCATCATTGAATTCTTTCAGTAATGTCTTTATAGTTTTCATTTTATAGGTCTTTCACCTCCTTGGTTAAATTTATTCCTAGGTATTTTATTCTTTTTGTTGAAAATGTACATGGAATTGTATTCTTGAGTTCTCTTTCTGTTAGTTCATTACTAGAGTGTAGAAATGCAACTGATTTTGGTAAGTTGATTTTGTGTCCTGCAACTTTGCTGTAGTTGTTGATTATTTCTAATAGTTTTCTGATGGATTCTGTAGGGTTTTCTATATATAAAATCATGTCGTCTGCAAACACCGAGAATTGCACTTCTTCACTGCCTTTGAATACTCTTTACTTCTTTTTCTTGCCTAGTTTCCCTGGCCAAAAACTCCAGTACTATGTTGAATAAGAGTGGTGAGAGTGGGCACCCTTGTCTTATTCCTGTTTTCAGAGGGATGGCTTTCAGTTTTTCCCTGTTGAGTATGATGTTGGCTGTGGGTTTGTCATATATGGCCTTTATTATGTTGAGGTACTCTCCTTCTATACCCATTTTATTGAGAGTTTTATCAGAAATGGATGCTGGATCTTGTCAGATGCTTTCTCAGCATCTATGAGATGACCATGTGGTTCTTATTCCTTATTTTGTTAATGTGGTGTATCACATTGATTTGAGGATGTTGAACCATCCCTGTGTCTCTGGCATGAATCCCACTTAATCATGTTGTATGATCCTTTTAATGTATTGCTGTATTCGGTTTGCCAATATTTTGTTCAGGATTTTTGCATCTGTGTTCATCAGCAATATTAGCTAATTTTCCTTTGTGTTGTCCTTGTCTGGCTTTGGTATCAGGGTGATGTTGGCCTCATAAAAGGTATTAGGAAGTGTTCCATTCTCTTCAGTTTTTTGGAATAGTTTGAGAAGGATGGGTATTAAATCTTCTTTGAATGTTTGGTAGAATTCCCCAGAGAACCCATCTGGTCCTGGACTCTTATTTTTTGTTACTGTCTCAATGTCTTTACTTGTGAATGGTCTATTCAGATTCCCTGTTTCTTCTTGATTCAGTTTTGTGAAGTTGTATAAGTCTGAGAATTTATCCATTTTTTTCTAGATTGTCCAGTTTGTTGGCATATAGTTTTTTGTAGTATTCTCTTATAATCCTTTGTATTTCTGTGGTGTCCATTGTAGTTTCTCCTCTCTCATTTCTAATTTTATTTGAGCCTTTTCTCTTTTTTCTTAGTCTGGTTTCTCTTTTTTTCTTAGTCTGGCTAAGGGTTTGTCAATTTTGTTTATCTTCTCAAAGAACCAGCTCTTAGTTTCATTGATCCTTTCTACTTTTTTTTTGGTTTCAGTCTAATTTATTTCTTCTCTAATTTTTATTATTTCCTTCTTGCTCACTTTGGGCTTTGTTTGTTCTTCTTTTTTTAGTTCCGTTAGGTGTAGTTTAAGATTGTTTATTTGCGATTTTTATTGTTTGTTAATGTGGGCCTGTATTGCTATAAATTTCCCTCTTAGAATCGCGTTTGCTGCATCCCATGTGAGCTGGTATGGCGTATTTTCATTTTTATTTATCTCCAGATATTTTCTGATTTCTCCTTTAATTTCTTCAATGATCCATTGGTTGTTCAGTAGCATGTTGGTTAGTCTCCACATATTTGTCACTTTCCCAGATTTTTTTCCTGTAGTTGATTTCTAGTTTCATAGCATTATGCTTGGAAAAGATACTTGATATGATTTCAATCTTCTGAAATTTATTGAGGCTTGTCTTGTTTTCCAGCATATGGTCTACTTTGAGAATGTTCCATGTGCACTTGAGAAGAATGTGTATTCTTCTGTTTTTGGATGGAGTGTTCTATGTATGTCTATTAAGTCCATGTGGTCTAGTTTTCCATTTAATTCCACTATTTCCTTGTTGACTTTCTGTCTGGATGATCTATCCATTGATATAAGTGGGGTGTTGAAGTCCCCTACTATTATTGGGTTGCTGTTAATATCTCCTTTTAGGTTTTTTAATAGTTGTTTTATGTATTTTGGTGCTCCTGTGTTGGTGCATATATATTTATAAGCGTTATGTCCTCTTGGAGGAAGTGTCCCTTTTATCCTTATATACTGCCTCCCTTTTCTCTCATTGACTTTTTTATCTTGAAGTCTACGTTGATATAACTATGGCAACACCTGTTTTCTTTTGTTTGGCCTTTAGCTTGGACTGTTGTCTTCCATCCCTTCACTCTGAGCCTGTGTTTGTCATTGGAGCTGAGATGTGTTTCCTGGATGCAGCATATTGTTGGGTCCTGTTCATTAATCCATCTTACCACTCTGTGTCTTTTTACTGGAAAATTCAATCTATTTACATTTAGAGTGATTTTTTTTTAAAGATTTTATTTTTCCTTTTTCTCCCTAAACCCCCCAGTACATAGTTGCGTATTTTTAGTTGTGGGTCCTTCTAGTTGTGGCATGTGGGATGCCGCCTCAGCATGGCTTGATGAGCAGTGCCATGTCTGCACCCAGGATTCGAACTGGCGAAACCCTAGGTCACCGAAGCAGAGTGTGCAAACTTAACCACTTGGCCACAGGGCCAGCCCCTAGAGTGATTACTGAGATATATATATAGAGAGAGAGAGACATATGTATATATATGTGTGTATATATATATATATATATATATGCTGCCATTTTATCGTTAGTTTTCTGGTTGTTCTGTATTTCCCTTGTTTCTTGTCGTGTGTATTTTGGACTGCCATTTCAGTTTGGCAGTTCTCTATGTTGGTCTTCTCAGTTTTCTCCTTATTTATCATTTGTGTCTGTTCTGATGATTTGTTTAGTGGTTACCATGAGGTTTGTATGAAAAATCTCTTAGATGAGATAGTCCATTTTCTGATAGCCTCTTCCTTAGTCTAAGCAGTTTCTATCCCTTTCTTCTTCACCTTCTTATCGTTGTCACAGCTTATTCTGTTTTGTGTTGTGACTTTGAGGTTAAAATGATAAGATTATAGTTATTTTTGATATTTTCTTTCCCTTTAGCTTAATGTTATAATTGTTTGCTAATCTGTTCTGATAGAGAGTTGCAATTTTCTGATTTTGTCTGCCTATTTATCTCCTTGCTCAAGGCTTTGTAAACCCTTTCTGGTTTTTTTTTCCAGGTATGAGGGCTTCTTGATCATTTCTTGTAAGGGACTCTTGTGGCAATGAACTCCCTTAGCTTTTGTTTATCTGGGAAAGTTTTTATTTCTCTGTCATATCTGAAGGATATTTTCACTGGATACAGTATTCTTGATTGAAAGTTCTTGTCTTTCAGTATTTTGAATATGTCATTCCACTCTCTCCTAACCTGTAAGGTTTCTGTTGAGAAATCCACTGATAGCCTGATAGGGGTTCCTTTGTAACTTATTTTCTTCTGCCTTGCTGCCCTTAGTACTTTTTCTTGGTCATTGACTTTGGCCAGTTTTACTACTATATGCCATAGAGAAGATATTTTTCCATGTAATTAGCAGTTCTGTTAACTTCTTTTACTTGTAATTCCAGCTCCTTCCCCAGGTTTGGGAAGTTCTCAGCTACTATTCCTTTGAGCAAGCTTTCTGCTCCTTTCTCCCACTCTTCTCCCTCTGGAATACCTATAATCTTATGTTGCATTTCCTAATTGAGTAGGCTATTTCTCGGAGAATTTCTTCATGTCTTTTTAGTCTTAGTTCTCTCTCCTCCTCCACCTGAAGCATTTCTATATTTCTGTCCTCCAGACTGCTAATTCTGTCCTCCCCGAAATCAGCCCTGTTATTCAGGGACTCCAGAGTTTTCTGTCTCATTCATTGTGTTTTTCATCTCCCACATTTCTGATCAGTTTTTCTTTATAATTTCCGTCTCTTTTATGAAGAATTCCCTGTGTTCATTAGTTTTATTCCTGATTTCATTGAACTTTTAGAATTTTCTTGTAACTCATTGAGTTTTTTTTATGATAGCTATTTTGAATTCTCTGTCATTTAGATTGTAAATTTCTGTGGTTTCAGGATTGATTTCTTGGTGCTCGTCATTTTCCTTCCAGTCTGGAGTATTAATATATTTCTTCATTCTATTTGATGGGGTCGATTTGTGCTTCACATAGTGATAGTGTCTGGTGTCAGATTCCACCTGCCGCCACTGGGGGCCGGGGGTCAGGAGCCATACTCTGAGCCTGCTGTGATCCCTGGTGTCTGTGCCTGTCCTTTGGAATCTATGCTGACAGAGCCTGTCTGCAATTGACTACTTGCCACTCCTGCTTTACAAGCACATGTACATGCGCTCTGGCGGGGTCCTTTGCTCTGGCCCACTGGCTGAGCTGAGCACTGGGCGGGAGGAGGGGCGCTTTCTTTTACGTGCATGATCCTGGGGGTGTTCTTGCTCTGCCCTCACTGTCTGCCCTCCTGGGGTGCTGGCTTGAAGAAGACACCCCTGCAATAGCCAAGCCTCCTTTGTGTGGTGCTTTCCCATGGCTGGTAGGCCACTTGGAGAGTAAAGGCATTCCACAGAGTTCAGAGCTGTGCGTGGTCCTGCGCCCTTGGTCACTGCTGGGGAGGGAGAGGAGATCCCCTTACCTCCTTCTACTTCCTCCCAGGGATCCAGCACCTCCACCTTCAGATGTATGGTTGTGTGGGTCTCTCAGATGTCTGTTGTGTGAATGTGCTCTGTTGGTTTGTGAATGTCCTTTTTGTTATGTCTTAGTGGGGAGAGACTAAGGGAAGAGCTCACTCCACCATGATACTGATGTCACCTCTCTGTTTTCTTCTTGTTTAATGCATGTCTTCCGCCAGCTCCTACCTCAATAGAATGCAGATTCCATGAAGGCAGAGACTTCCGGTCTGTTTTGCTCACTGCCAGGAGTAGTTCCTGGTACATAGTAGGCACTCAGATATTTGTAAAAAGAATGAACATTGGTTTTAATTGATGTATTAAATAAATGTCTAAAAACAGGCTTACAAGTAATAGATGCCAGAAGGTCGGTATGGAATAGGCATTAATGGAACACCTGCTTCCCTGTGGAAAGTGACAGCTGGGCCTTCGCTGTTGTTTTGGATCTTTTCTTGAACTGTTGGTGGGCATCACTGTTCACTTTACCTCTCCTTTGTTTTGTTTTTTTTAACCCAGCAGTAACATTGAAGAAGATGTAGTCCTCAAAACCAACAAGCAAATTTACTCCCAGCTTTTGAGAGCTACTGCTAACAAAAACGCAACTCTTTTGGAAAGAATCGACCTTCTCATCCATTTGCTGGATCAGCTTGCTCGTGGCAGTGGTGGTGCCGTTCAGTGACTCACACCCAGGGCTGCAGCCACGGAGATGCTGTCAGTGCCTTCTGCACTTGGGGGCTAGGTTATCCATTTGGTGCTTCGTTTCATTAAATATGAGGGAAATATCCACTTAAAACAGGCACAGCAGTGGAAACAGAGTTCTCATTTCCCATGACAGACACATCATGGCTGAGTTCTTTGTCTTCTCATCTGAAGTGCTAAAACAGAATCAGACTTAAGGCTCCCAGCGTTTCTTTCTTTCAGAAGTATGTGGTACCTCAATATTAATACACTTGCTGTGATGCAATTACACTTTTAAATATTTTTCAAGTATGTTAAGCTACATGGGTTTAAGATATAATTATTTTGGGTAAATGTTACTTTAGCCAAGGGAACTTTTATCCAAATGATTTTAGTGGTTCAAGTGGATTAAAGAAACTTCCTGTACATCCATTCCCTTCTAAATTGCACAGAAAGAAGGCTGCCCTTTTTAAGCTTCAGTACAGGATTTTTCGAAGACTAGCCATTGTCCAATTCTTGGTATGTAGTGCATGTTCTGAAGGGTCTGCTCTTCTGTGACTTTGTATGACAGTTGATCAAGAATAGGTACTACTACTTTTTTTTTTTCATTTTAAACTTGAAACTGTGAATAAGGTAAGAAAACTATTTTGAATAAATAAATTATTTATTTAAAATGTCTTTGTATTTTTCCATTTTACATTCTTTTCGAGTTTTGATTTGAACTGGTTGAATTAATAAATTTTACAAAGTAAAGATTAAAACATTAAAAATAAAATCCTGCCATCCACTAAATTCTCACTAGCATATTACCCCTATTACTTGCTGCTTTGTGGCTTTTGTCCAGTTGCATACAAACATACTTTGTTTTCTCCAGTGCCCACAGTGTACAATGCTGTATTTGTCCTGTCATAGTTAATAATCTCAGTTTCAAGAAAGGTAACATAGGGGCCAGCCCTGTGGCCGAGTGGTTAAGTTCGCACACTCTGCTTCAGCGGCCCAGGTTTTGTGGGTTCAGATCCTGGGCGTGGACCTAGCAGCGCTCATCAAGCCATGCTGAGGCAGCATCCCACATAGCAGAAGCAGAAGGACCTACAGCTAGAATATACAACTATGTTCTGGGGGACTTTGGAGAGAAGAAGAAAAAAAAAAAAGGAAAAGGTAAGACATAAATGAAGCATGCTCTTTCCTGTCAGGTGGACGGTCTGGATTTATATGCATGACCCTCTGTAGACAAGAGCTGGCCTGCCTCCAAGTCTGCTGGCCTGGTCCTGAGTGCAGGAGGAAGTGCTGCCAATGACCTCCTTGACTGTGTCGGCAGGTCATTTTCACTGTGCAGATCCTGCAGGTTGACTGACAGCCACACCTCTGCAGGAATCTGAACTGTACTAGAAAATTGTCTGGAATACATCTGTTTTAAGCTGAACTTTCACAAACTGCTTTCTCGGACACCGAGACCGTCAGGTATTTTCCTTGACAGTGAGTTGACATCTGTCATAGCTTGGCAGAACTCTCTCTTGCCATTTGTCCACTTCCTTGCTATTTAGTTTGCATTGTCCTTAGGACAGATTTGCATCAATTTTCAAAAATTAATCATCTAAGCATTTAAAGTTTTGACTAAATTGTAAAGCAGTTGTACAAAATCAGCAATGTCTCATTCTGTTCCCCCCTGCAGCAAGCACACACAGAATAACACTGTCTTCACTCTGCCTGTTACACCCAGACACTTCCATTGATTATATCTAATTTTGGATTAATGAATTCAAAAACGATTTTCTACTTACGCAGAAGTAAGCTGGGGTTAGATACTAGAGTTCCCTGCCTTCTAGCCTCTGTCTTTGACTGAACAGCTTTCAGTCAAGAGGAGAATTTGTTTTTAAGCAAGAAGATATAAATTATAGCCATCTTCACTTGTCAAAACAATAATACGAAAGTTTGTCCTACAAGGGGGAAAAAAGTCCTTTTAAAAAGTTTTTGTAACATGCTGATTTTAAATGAAAGCTGCTTAAAGCGCTTCTGTTTTAGCTGTCCCTCCAGAAGAACTCTGGTGCTTGTAGCCTCATCATTGAGACCACTGAGTCTTCCTCAGTTTCAGGCCCAAATTTTGTCCCCATCGTTATGTAGCCCTTGGGGTTTGTGTTAAGAAAGGCAATAGCTCCTTTATGTGAAAGTTAAAGGGCTGCAGTGCCTATCGGAGAGAGAACTGACATAGGGGAAATAAAGTTAGCCAGTTCGCTCAAGAGTCTTATTTTAGTTGTTAGCCCTCAGATCATAAATAAGCTGCCATATAAAGTGTTTCCTGCTTTGAAGGGGGAGGAGCCCATGATAGGAATTCTAGCAAGCCAGAGAGCTGTTCTGTTCAGGACCGTTTGGGAGGCAGGCCTGTACTCAGACAAGAGAGCGTTGCAGGAATGGAGAGAGTGCCAGGGCCGCGGGCTGGAGGGAGGGGAGTACGACCAAGAGCGGCCACTGCGTTTGACTTTGGGCAGGACACAGCTAGTGAACTTGAGTTTCTTCAACTAGAAATGTGCACACTAGTATCTGGCCTGCCACTGACAGGGTTAGGAAGATCAAGAGAGAAATACATGAAAAAACCTTTTGTACACTGTCAAGTACTAGAAAAATAGAAATTATGACAGGGATTTTGGAGTGGTTAATTTGAATTCTGTGGCCTTTTCCCTTGAATCTCCAGGTTTTCATGCAGGAACATTTCCATGCCCATAGCAGGTGGCATCTCCTATGAGTGGACCCCATGGCTATGGTGCCTTCCCACCTATCCATGAAATTGGTGGGCAGAGGGACAGTTTCAGGAACATGGCTACAGGACCCTGGAGAGAAGAGAAAGCAAAGACAGGTATTCCTCAGGATTCCTTTTCTTTTTAACCTTTCCTAAAAAATTTGTAAAAATTATTTAGTGAATTATTTTTTTGACTGAGCAATTGACTGTTAAATCAGTATTTTAAAAGTTCAAGTATTGTTTTTTCCATGGGGTTTTAAGTTAGGGAGCCCTCTTCGCTTTGGTTACTAAAAATCTGGTTTGTTTTCTTTGTAAAAGAAATCAGACTTTGTCTTAGAAGAGAAATCCTTTGAGTCTCTCCATTTGCCTGTTTTCCTCATTACATGTTCAGGGTGGAGGCATGGACGTCACAAACGTCAAACCACTTCTCTGAGATGGACTGCTTTGGAAATAGGCCATTTGAAGGAAGCCAGGGGTGCTGCTGTCTGTCCTTGTCATTAACGACTTTCCAATATGCTTTGCCTTTGAAAAAGAAAACGGAGTTGTGCGTGTAGGAGAAGTAAGCTGAATCTATATTTCTGAAAGGATGGTTTTGTGGCTCTATTCCTGGAAAAACTTGCATAATCTTCCTTGGATAAGAATCAAGTACTTGATTTCTATTGACATCAAATGCAAACACCTGCAAAGCAAATAAAGTAAGACTGGCTTTTTTGAAAATCATTGATTTTGAGGTTAATTTATAGCAATGAGGTAAGTAAATCTGTGGCTCTGCACCACATTCTTTGGGCTTGAAGTCCCTAATAATTTTCCAAATGATGGGAGGAGCCGCGTTGCAGTGTAGGGCTGCGGCAATGAGAACAGCTTTCAGCTGAGAACTGGCCGTCCGAGCAGTTTCAATTAGGGGTGACAGAAGCAGCCCCAGCAGGCAGGCCGTCTACTTACAAAGGACTCTTGGAAGAAGTAAATGAACTGCTTTCTTCGGTCGTAAAAGGCAGTGTCCAGGGGACTTGGGACGCCAGGAAATCCTTCTGAAATCAATTTGGGGTAGCTTTTTCCTTGTTCATCTTCCGTGTGGGCCTGATCGTTGTCACTGTCATATCTCCAGTATTGATTTCCTGAGAGCCAAGCAACAAATTTTAATGTGGTTTATTACTGTTAAATCACAGGACACGACAAACAGGACAGCTTTCAGTACGATCCCAGCCAGCCGTGACGTTCCACTGTGAGTCCAGGAAAAAGCAGGACTCGCGGCATCTGACTGACACCTCCGCTCAAATCACTGATTCCCCAGATCTTGAATTACTTCTAGATTTGACCCCAGGAATCCATTTTTCTTACACATCATTGCTGCAGTTAGAATGCAGGTTGCCTTTCACAGCTCACCCCAGGCCATTGGCACTCATGGAAATCAAAAAACACCAAAAACCACGTGATCTTTTTCACATAAGCATCGTATTTTCCTTCTCTTCCTTTGTAGTTTAACGATCATCCTTCTGCATGTTAGGGTCCATGGGCTGTCCTGAATCATTTCCCAGCCTCATTGATATAAGCCCGCTTTTTGCAGAAAAAAATTATGATACTTATTATTAAATTCTGCCTTTTTCCAGGGTTTTAGAATCATCTAGTTCCACCACCAGCCCTATTTTACAAATGCGGAAACGGGAGTGAAGAGAGTTGAAGCAACTCACCCAAATTCAGCCAGCTTAGGTGGGCCCAGGGATACAGCCAGGGACTCCCCAGTGCCACCCAGTGACTTAGCCCCGCCCTGTGAAATAACATCTTGGAATTTTGCTCTGTTTCACTTCAAGGTCCAAATGCTAATTTCATGCTCTGAAACAGCACAGCATTATTCTAAGCTTTCCTTATTAGTTCCTAATGCTGAATATCTGGCATATTGTCAGCATACAGTAGAATAAATCCACTGAGTTAGATCCTTTTGTGTTCACAACTCACAGAACATCACAAGTGGCCACATTCCTTAGCAAGCGAGTATTCAGTATATTTGGGAAGGTTTGCTATTGAGAACAGCGTGACGGATGTCCCACCAGAGGTGCAATTCACGCTAGCTGGAATGTGTTTTGAATTGAAAGTATTCACAGCAAGTTAAATTTTAAGATGTTTGTTATGCTCCAAGAATAAAATACAGCTGTGTTACAGCAGTCCCGCATGATGACCTAGTTCTGTAACTAAGATTCTTTGAGTGTTGCCAATACTAATTCTAGTTCGGGACTTCTTAAACGCCTGAAAGATGCGCTTCCAACTCGGAAAGCTCCTCGCTATAACAGTCCACCCGAGGCGATTTCTTCCTGGAACTGAACTAAAATAGTCTTTTGTGTGATGAGCAGAGACACTGAGACCAGATTTATACACAGGTTTCTTATGGCAAAATTTGCATGCACCATTCTTTCACTTTGGCTCCTGCCTTGTTCACTCTTTCTGAGCAATTTAAAGCAATATGGCTATATGGCTGGGACTGAGGCAGAGCCAGTGCACCCCACTCCTCTCTGGGAACAAGCTCCGGGAAGGGGAAGAAAAGCAGTCCCGCAAAACCACAGTTGTGATTAGGCTCCACGCGTTTGGTTTGCAAAGGCAGCCTGCCTCCGGGACACGGGCCTGAGCCTGGGCACAGCGGCCTGTGAGCGAGGGGCAGCAGCAGCAAGAACACGCCAGGCCTGCATTCTCTGCGTGGTCCCAAGACCACCAGGCCCCCCTCAGCTGAGCTCCACCTCCCCACGCAACCCTGATCTTCCCTGCTCAGGAAGTGCTGTTCCCGCTGCCTGCGGGAGGATGCGCCACCCCTGTCCCCGGCCTTCCCGGCTCTCCGGGGCTTGGGCTGGCCCTGTCTTCCCAAGCTCCTCTTGCCCCGTGCGGGCGCCCTGCCACACCGCCCTGGGCTCGGCTCTCCTGCAGATCCGTCTTTTTCACGCCCAGCTCTGAGGCTTTGCTTCCGCTTCTGAGTGTGACCACCCGCACTCACCGCAGCACCGCCTCCCCCATCACACACATCACCCCCGTGTCCTTTCCTGGGCAGTCCACGTCCTGCCTTCCTTCAAGTCTGAGTCAAGCCCGGACTCCTAGGTGGCGCCCCCATCTGACTCCAGGTGGCAGCGATCACCTGGTCTGCTCATTCTGCTTCAAAACATACTTCTCCTGTTGTGAGGCTTCTAAGGTTTTGCTCTTCAGAATCAGACTAAAATTTCTGAAGGGAGGGCTCTTGCTTATAGGTCTTTAGCAACCACCCAGTGCCTAGCGCCATTCATTCACTCACTCATTCATTCGTTCACTTGATGCATTCAGTGCATTCTTAAAAAGATGCAGCGATCACACGACCCCCATGCTCACAGAGCCTATGGTCTGATGGAGCAGAGAGGAGTTCAGTAGGTGACTGCAAGAGCATTACAACAGATTCCCTGTGGGGGCTCAAAATTCTGAATGTTCTGAATGCATTTGGATACTAAAAGAAATACAGCCATCCATAAGCACCTCTACCTTTAAAAAAATAACGTTCATCTCTTCTCCACGTCCAGATGTGGACAAAAGCATCTATGTTTTGTGTTGGGATTCCATGCCAGCCAACGAGAATTTGGATAGGGTCCCCATAGCGAGTCCGGTTGTTTCGATTTTCATAAAGCCAGTACCAGCTGTTGCGGAAAAAATACGTGCTGAATCTCACCATCACTTCTCCGTATTGGTTTCTCTCTTTGCGAATCCAATCAAACACAGTATCAAATGATCCTTCACATGAACCTTAAAAAAAAGAAAAAGGGTTAACTGTGCACGTTCTGCTTTGGCAGCCCGCGGTTCGCTGGCTCGGATCCTGGGTGCGGACATGGCACTGCTTGGCAAGCCATGCTGTGGTAGGCCTCCCACATATAAAGTAGAGGAAGGTGGGCATGGATGTTAGCTCAGGGCCAGTCTTCCTCAGCAAAAAGAGGAGCATTGGCAGCAGATGTTAGCTCAGGGCTAATCTTCCTCAAAAATAAATAAATAAATAAAAAGAAAAGTCTAGCCACTTGTCACCTGGTGCAAAAACCAACTGTTCCTTCTTTCATGTGTGACTTGCATAGAGACAACTGCAAAGCTGGAGTTTTCCATTAAAACGTCTTAAAGCAAGATACCACATGAGATTGGCCTTCCCTGGCTGAGTAGCGGCAGTTGGAGGGACCCCATGGCCTGTGACAGCCCTGGCTCACGTGAGTTTTCTGGCTTCACTATTAATTGCACTCCCACCAAGTGTCTCAATTTGGATGCTAGTTATATGATCCCCCTAAATAGAGCTAATGCCTCTTTTAATGGCTGATCTGACTCTATTAGAGCAAAGAAGTTTGGTTCTGGGGACACACAACAGTAAGATTTCCACCAAGGGAAATAAATGTGTCGGCATCTGTTATTCTCCAAAGATGCTGAGTGCCGACCACAAGACAGTTGAGTAGAACAGAAATGGGGATGGTCCCTGTTTTAAATGGAATAGTGGAGGGGGAGCTTCCGTTCCCCTCGGCCTCTGTGCTAAATCATTAATCACTTCAGTTAACTAAGTAGCCACTAGCACGCTGGCCTGAACCATTAAACAGAAGTTAAAGCTTATCCTGGCAAGACTACGTTCTTCTTTGCCTGGGGATTACAGTAAGCTTCCTCAGTGGCTTCCAGTTCCTGTAGCTCTCATGGGATGCCACGGCCTGGATGGCCCACTTGTGTTGAGAAAGCCACGGTGTTCTCCTCCTTCCTCCCAGGAATATAATGTAGCGTGAGAAAGAGAGGACGCAGGAGGGAATCTCCACGGGAGTGGGCGCTCTCTCCACCCATGGCTACAGTCCGGGCATGGCCACCTTTCACTAAGAGAACAAGCATCACGGAGCTGGAAGGCAGATATTCTGGGCTGCAGTGCATTTGTATTATTTTGTGCTCCCGGAGGGCCAGCCTCCCAGTGAGGAGTGAGTGGGTCCAGTGAGGCTTTGGAATCCTGGGTGCCCCCTGTGAGCTCTGAGGATGCTCTCTCCCAGAACAGTCTTACCATACAGTTTCTGAATTGCTTTTCTGTCTGACCAGTCCAACTCAAACACAGGCTCCTGGGGGGTGTAATTTGGCTGCATTATGGATCCTGTCCTGTAGGTGTGAGGCAAGCCAAGTACATGGCCAATTTCATGGACGGCCACCTGGAAGCGAACACAAACCATGGGTGCAGTGGCAGCCCTGGGTGTCTGAGCACCAGGAGGTCCCATCCCATCACAGAGGGTGGGACTGTGCCTCCAGAGCAGGGGTGCTCATTCAGGAGAAGGGTGAGAATGGGGGAACCTTCTCAGCGGGGTGGACACTTCCCTGGAGAAGCTCACGCTGCTCTGCCCTCGGCCACGTCACTCTGAGCAGCAGGAGACCACTTACTTTGAGAAGGCTGAGGCCCGAGTCACTGGTGGGAGGTGTGAAGTGCTCGTCATCATCAAAGTGAATGTCGCCCAGGCGCCAGGCATGTGCAAACTCCTGCCCACTGCCATCGAAAACCCAAGGACAGCCCAGGTGCCGGCCTGGCGAGGGGAGAGGGAGGCAGTCCAGGTGAATCAGCGTGCCCACTGCACAGACCCCTTACCTCCCTGTCCTGGGAACACAGACACCGGTAGGGTTCTGGCCTCGAGGGCCTTGTAGTCCAGTAGCAGAAGCCACAACTCCTGGATCCACTCCTCAATGCTAGGAGCACACGAGACACAGTTTGTGTGTGAACACTGTGTCAGAAAGTCTAAAGACGGTTACAGACAGAGCTGTACCAAGTGCTGTGGGAGCCCAGAGGAGGGAGGCTCTTCCACTCTGCCAGGGAGTGGGGGAGGTTATGAGGAGACAAGATCTGAGCTGGGTCCTAACAGCTGAGCTCTCATGAAATGAAGGTGGGGCTGCCTGATGGTCACACCCCCTACGTTTGTATAGTTTTTCAACAAATTATGCCCTGTGTATTTCTCGCATTGGGAGGTTAACCCAGTGAGACCAGCACCCCTAGGCCCCAGATGGGGCTGCAGAGAAGTTACTTGGTCCAAACCCACCCAGCTAAGAGGTGGGGGGCTGGGTGAAGCCCACCCCATCCACTGGCTCAGGTCGGTAGACTACAGGCCACTATTTCTCCTCAGGAGGAGGGGGGAGGCGCCAAGTGAGGCCTGGTTTACTTGTGCTCTGATGAGCACGCTGAGCTCTCGTGAGCAAAGTTCACTGGGCTGACCTGCTCTGAGACAAGTAGAGGGACTCACATTAATGTCCCCGTGTGACCGCTCTGGGCTCTGTGCAGGTTGACACGCCTGTCCTCTTCGCAGCGAGTTGTAATAAAGCAACATCTCCAGAGGGCTTACAAGATGCCCACACCCTGACAGGTGCCATCCAAGAACACCCCAGGAGGTGGGTTGGTGCCACCACTCTGCAGGTGACAGGCCTGCAGGAGGCCAGGGTGGGGTGACCCCAGTCAGCCTGTTTGACCTGCGGCTCCCATTATGCTACCTGGGCCTGACCCCAGGCTGCGAGGGAAGGCAGGGAGGAGCAGTCTGCCAGCGGAGCCCCCAGGTGGCCTCAAAGTCTTGGCCCTTCTCACCTCGGCCAAAACCCAGCTTTATGTCAACCGTGGCTCCGGGGGCGGTGAGGTCCTCCTGGAAGTCCAGCGGCATCACCTCGCTCCACATCCTGAAGGCCAGTCTGAAGATGTACCTCTGCTCGTCCAGGGCCAGCTGGCTGCTGACGCCCTCCCCCAGCAGCCTCCAGGTCAGGGTCTTTTTGGAGAAGGCCCGGGGGCCCCCAGCAGGCGGGGGATCCTCGGGGAGCAGCGCCTGCAGGAACCGCTTGGCGCGAGCCCTCGGGCGCCGGGCCGCGGGGGTCGTGGGGGTCCCGGGCGCGGGGCCCACCGCCTGCAGCGGGGGCCGCGTGTCGGGGAGGCCGCAGCGCGGCCGGTTCATGGCCGCCAGGGTGGCCGCGTCCAGCTCCCCGCTGGTCGGCAGCGCGTTGACCTTCTGGAACCTGCGCACGGCCTCGGCCAGGGCGGCGCGCGGGGGGCCCTCGGGGCTGGGAGCCCGGGACTCGGGGGGCGCCTCGGCCCAGCCGTATTTGGACAGGAACCGCTGCGGGAAGAAATGCACGGCCTGACGGCACACTAGACAGGAGCGTTGATCTACACCATCTGTCTGTTTCAGCTAACAGGGACGCTGGACATTTGTATGCTGTGATGCATACTTGTATTCACGTTGTGTATTTACCTGTGTTGTGAAGCATTATATTCCGTGTTTACTGGTTATTTGTGCGAGCTCCCACCCCCCCCCCCCCGAGGTGTGTGTGCGTGTGTGCATGAACGTGGGCCCGTGAGCGCATGGGCGTGATGCTGTTCTCGGGGCTCCTCCTACCTGCGCCGCCGGGAGGTCGGCGATGGGCTTGGCGCGGCGCAGCTGGGACGGCTCCAGGTCTGAGCGGTCCCGGCTGTGGAAGAGCGTCTCGGGCTGGGCTGGCCGGGGGGCGGCGAGCCAGCAGAGCAGCAGGGTCGGACGGAAGATGGAGGCGGCGCGCATGGCCGGCTGCGCCCTGCCCCCCGCCTCTGCTCCGTCCCGTCTCCCTCCTGGGAGAGCAGCCTGGGATGCTTTTATGAGCAGCCCGTGGGAGACGCCAAGTGTCCAAGCCCTTCTCACCCAGGCCTGAAGTGTGCCCACCAGCACGCCTGGACCCGGTGCCCTTTGAAGACCCCAGGACCACCCCTCTTGCTGGGGTGAGAACGCCTCCCCTCGCAGCCTGCATGTTTGCTACATTCTCATTTAATTGCTTCCCCAACTTGCAGGCGCCTGCGGATTCGGTCTCTAGGGCGCTGTGCGTGGGCAGGTTTGTGCCTCCGCCTGTGGAGTGGCTGCGCGGCCCTCGCTGCCGTCGGCGGGGGCTCAGAACTGCACCTGCGGCTTAACAGGGACCGTTAGTTTGCTCATAGTTTGGGTCCATTTTTTTTTTTCTGGTGGGCTGGAGTTGGGGGATTTTTAGTTTGTTTTTCTGACCTTTTTTTTGCTTATTGTTTTTGTTTCTCTTTGTTAAAGAAATCCTTAATCGGTATAGGAAACTGTAAAATTTTAAAGTACTGAGAATAAAGGAGGAACTCCTATGATCCAGATGGTAACATTTTGGTGAACATTCTTGCACATACGTATATTGTGTACATGCTTAGAGAAATGTTTGTGTATAATTTTACATATATATCCTCTATTAAAACAGTGCACTGGCAGCGGCATCTTTCTGTGTTCATGAACACAGGTATGTATCATTTATCATCCTATGGGTGAGACATTTTTGTATGAGGATTAACTAGAATGACCTGAGGTTCTAGAGCGTGCCCTGGCTCACAGCATCCTCTCAGTTTCCCCTCAGGAAGGAGCCTCTCAGAGGAGAGGACAGGAGGTGGCAGAGGATGGAGAGGAGAAAATTGGGCAGGGCCGGGTTCAGCGGCTGGAATTTCTAACTGGTCCGCTCAGAGAGCCTGAGGGAAGTGGATAAGGTCCTCCCGGCACGGTGAGGGCAGGGAGAGCATGGACTTCCAGTGGCAAAGGTCCGAAAAGAAGAGTGAGTGCCCGGGTGTACGGGGCTATCCTTCAGTTACTCATTCATTCATCGTTCAGCAAATGCTTGCTTCTGTACTAGGGACAGAGAACCTGGAAACGAACATGATGGACTCGTTCTCTGCCCTCAGGGAACTTATAGCCTCAGTGGGGGAGACAGACAATAAGCAAAACAATGAATGAAAAAGTCAAATTGTGACAGGAGCTAAGACAATAACTAGGCAAAGTGAGTGCCTTGGAGGGGGTGGGGAGTCAATATGAAGGTGGACAGACAGACCTCTGGCAAAGATGAAATTTGAGCAATGAAAGAAAAATAAGAGGGACACAGTCACATATGATTGGGGATTAGGGGTGGTGTAGGCAAAGGAAAGGACACATGCAAAGGCCCTGAGGCAGGACCCCTCTGGGAAGGCAGTGTGGCTGATGTCAGTAAAGGGGAGGGAAGTGGGAGGTGAGGACAGAAAAGAGGGGGTGGTTGGACAGATGATGAATAACCTGCAGGTCAGATAATTTGGATTCTACGCTAAGTTCACTGGGAATCTTTTGAGCAGGAGAGTGACCTTATTGATTCACTATTTAAAGAATCTTCCCAGGGGCCGGCCCAGTAGCATAGTAGTTAAGTTTGCATGCTCTGCTTTGGTGGCCTGGACTTTGCAGGTTCAGATCCCAGGCACTGACCTAGCTCCACTCATCAAGCCATGCTGTGGTGGCATCCCACATAAATAGAGGAAGATCGGCACAGATGTTAGCTCAGCAACAATCTTCTTCACACCAAATCATCATCATCATCATCATCATCATCATCATCATCATCCTCCTCCTCCTAGCTGCTCTGTGGAAGATAGATGACAAGGGGTGCAGCCCAGAGGCAGGTGGAGACTGCACCCTCTGGCCCGGCAGCCCCTCCTGGGTGCCCCGGCAGCTCTTCTGTGCCAGGGTTGGCCTGATGGCCCTGTAGCCTGAGACCCCTCACTGGGCTCTGGGACATCGGAGTTGCTGGGGAGGGCACAGTACTAGGCTGTGACCTGGGGGCTCCGTTCCTTGTTAGGTTCTTGGACCAGGAGTTTGGCCTCACACCAGTGCTGCAGTGGCAGGGCCAGCACCTGTGACATCAGGAAGTTGTGCTCCCAAGGAGCTGGGACACTCACCAAGGTACCTGCACAGCTCCGCTCAGTTCCCGTCAGCTCAGGGACTTCTGGGGCGGGCCATGTACCGGGTGGGGACCGGGTGTCCTGGTGTGAGAGCAAGTATGTGTGGGGGGGCATGAGTACGGGGTGGGGACGCTTCTGATTACTAAAGGCCAGTCACCCTCAGCTGTGTCCACAGATCCCCACTCCCCCGCCCCACCCGCGGCTTTCTTGCTGCACCCCTCTCCCTCTCTCCTACCGACATGATCTCCCAGCTCCCTGAACCGTCACCACTGAGTCTGAGAGCTTCGTGGTCACTCCCCTGGGAGGGGGCTCGCAGAGGGGAGGGGACCCTGGGTTAGCTCAGGAGACAAGTGTGGCTCAGGGCTTGGAATTTCTCATCATTACCCTCGCCCCGACTCTGCACTTCCCATATTCAGAAGCAAACCCCAGGCATCAGATATAATTTTATGCATAAATATTTCAGTGTGGATCTATTTGAAAGGAGAGAAAAGTACACTACCATTATCATGCCTTAAAACTCAGCAATACCCCTTTCAGATTATCACATTTACCAGGGCACAGGTCACGTGTTCAGCTGTGGCCTCATTCTTTATTAAATTTTAAATTAGCTTTTGATTGGAAGCCACATCCAGAAAACTTCATGTAAAACAAACACTAAGAAGATGACAGGCAGGGGCCAGCCCCGTGGCCAAGTGCTTAAATTCCCACGCTCCGCTTCGGAGGCCCAGGTTTTCGCCAGTTCGGATCCTGGGCGCAGACATGGCACCACTTATCAGGCCACACTGAGGTGGCATCCTGCATGCCACAACTAGAAGGACTCACAACTAAAAATATACAACTATGTACCTTGGGGCTTTGGGGAGAAAAAGGAAAAAAATTAAGTCAAACAAAAAACAAAAGATGACAGGCAGAATGAAATTGCTTGGAGTGGAAGGCAGACATTGTCTGTCAATTACGTGTCAGTTATATCTTACATATATATAGCTAGTTATATTTACCAGTTTACTTAACCAGATCAACATATGGCAGTGAACACATATGTGAATTGTGATAAATTGCTACAGGGTGTCCCGCTGTGTGGCTAAAACAGAGCGTCACCCTTGGGTGTAAGGCATTGTTCACCTCCCCACTTGACTGAGTTTTTCTTCTATTTTTTTTATTGAGATCTCGAACTATGTTTTGATTAGAAGACAAACCTTAACCTTTTTCTGTGGAAACGCAAATCTGCAAAGGTGCAAGGCTCAGAACAAAATTGTTCAAAATATTATCTGGACATTCTGTATTTCCCGGGAGGCTAACATTCGGAACGTGGGACAGAATTGAGAACTCTGTGACTCAGAGCTGGAGTCCTGAGGGCTGATGTCACACAGCCTGCGTCCTGCTGAGTCTGAGGGGCCCGGCGGGGGCTTGTCCATTCTCGAGCTCTGGCCGAAGACGGCGCTTCTGAGAGTCAGGTCTCCAAACCTGCACGCCAGCTCTCCCTAAGAGGACAGCAAGCTCCCTCTCCGGGGTCAGAGGGGTGAGGAATGTGTTATTGAAGGGTCTTGTTCCCTAAAATTATTATTTTTTTTTTTTACCGTATTGTGCCATTGGCCTCAGGCAGCTCAGGACGGCTGGACTCGAAGCGTGCTCACCGTTTGGACTGTGTGCGTTTCTCTCGGAGCAATCTTCTCCCCTGTTATTGCTAAGCCTCTGAGAGGACTGGCTTCTCAAGGCTCAGAGAGTTTGATTAACCCAATTGCTTATTCCAGGTAAATTGGATTTTGAGGAAATTGGTTGGATATAGGAGGAAAAATGGCAGAGGAAGTCATGTGACCCACAACAAAGACAGAATGAGGGACAGGGGCTCCCAGAGAAGCTGATTCCTGGGCTGTGCAGGACACTCCCCATCTCTGCCGAAGGGTTCAGCCGGAAGCTTCTAGAATCTCCTTAAATGCTGAGATGGCATGACCTAGTTGGCAGTGGGAGAACTGAAAACTTTTTTTCCCTAAAACACATATCGTTTACAAAATGGGTTTGCATATTCTTGGCATTGCACAACATAACGTTTTGAAAAAACGCATTCCCTTAGTTATTCCTGCAGGAGATTTTTAAGCCTGATGTACTGCGAGGTGTCAATTCTGACTCTGAAAATGAACATATTTCAGGAGGCCGCGGTGTTTGGGAGGAAAACCATTTGCCCAAGTGCAGGCCTGTTTGTTATCTGTGGCTGCACGTGACTGCCCGTGAAAGGGAGACAAAGATTCCTGCCACCATCTGTCCTGGTGGCCTTCTCTCTGGACTTCGCATTTCAGCCCCTTTTCATCCACAAATAAGCCCTTTTCCCACCCTGGGCCAGTGCAGGATCCTAGGCCCCTCCAGAAACATTCATCCCAGTTTTCAGCGCATAGGGCTCTGCTGTTTGGGTTCATTCCTCCTCCGCTGAAGGAGGATAGTGGGGGGCCCAGCGGCTGTGTGGGGAGGGAGCCACATTCACTGCCGCCTGCACTTCTCTGCCCAGGTGGGCGCTTGGCGTCAAGATGATTAAGATGATTGATTTAGAGACTATGATTGCCATTGGCGGCGGCTTACTGATCGCGGCCTTTCTGCTGATGTGCTGTGTCATCTGTCTTTACTGCAAAGTGGCCAACACATTGAAGTGAATGACGTGAGTAAGAGTGAATAGCACCCCCCTCAAATGGGATTCCTGGGGCTCTCTGCTTGAGCAGGGCCATTCCTTGCCCTGTGGCCACACCCTGGGTGAGGTCAGCAACAGCAGGCGGTTTGAAAAGGCAAAGGCAGGTGCATAGAATCTTGGCTTCCTCCCCTTCTGGCTTGGGGCTGTGAGCTCATAAGCAGAGTGTTCTCAGCGGGCGGCTCTGTGTGTCACGGCTGCTCTGCTGTCCCTTGACCTCACTGAGGTGACCCCCAGCTGGTTAAATCAGCGCTGCGGCTGGGCCCTCCTGCTGCCCCAGGCTGCAGACGGGACTGCGGGGAAGGCAGCTTCGTGTTCACACAGAGCACGGGCTGAATCCGTCTCCTCTGGCCTGAGCTGGGGAGCCCTCAGTGTGTCCTCTCACTCACTGCCATGGCCTTGGGGTCAGGGAGGTGGGCCTGTGGGACTATGGGGAGGCTGAGCTGTGTGAAGATCCTGGGGGATACCTGACAGTGGGGTGTAGGTCAGGAAAATTAACTTGGAGCTCTTTTCAAAATTTTTCTTACTTTACCTGGAGCAGAGCAGCAATTGTTGACCAAGTAAAGCAAAGTTTTAAGTTTGGGGCAGTTTGAGCGGGTCGGTGACTCACAGAGCCCAGTGCCAGGCCTGTGGCACCTCCCATGGTGCTCCACGGCAGCCAGATGGGGACTGGGACACTGACCAGGTCAGACCAGTCCCCGGGGGCCAAGCCTGCAGCTGCGTCCTAGCATTCATTTTGCCCTTATTTAACATTTACCAAAATGGCTGGGAAGGAAAGGATTGAGTCGGAATTCGGGAGTGGGGCAGAGAGGCATAATCGAGGGCCGGGTCACATGGTGTGATGTGCTCAGCCGAGAACCTCTAGACAATTGTAAGAAATGGGCTTAAAATAAAGAAATCTAATCTAATGCTTTTCACAAAATCTCTGAAGGAAAACATGACAGCCAGCGGCATCGACACAAAAGGCAGGCGCCTCGGTTTGGAAGAAGGCCGTCCTGGGACAGCCGCCTCCTCGCCCTCCGCTGCCAGGCACCTAAGGACAAGCTTCCGAGAGCCGCGCTGTGCCGAGTGTCGTCAAAAGAGGGGTGCGCTCCCCTGCAGCGCCCCAGCCCTGTCTGGGAAGTACAGACTCGCCCCGTGCAGCTCAGTGGCCTCCTGACTGTTCTTTCCAGGTGTTCTCGGGCCCCTGAGGGCAGGAGCGGTGCTAGCTCTGATCCCAGGCACGAGAGAGGGCCTGGAGCTCATCAGGTGTCGGGCAGTGACTCCAATCACAGCTTCGCAGTGCGGGCACCCTCTCCACCAGGTGGACCTCGGAACGCAGACACAGCAGTAACCTTGTGAACAATGCTGAACAATGTTATTTTGCTTATTGATAGGAATGTGTTGCACAGTGCTTATTAATCACACACACTAAGCTCTTGCTCCTGCTCCAGGATGTTGTAGAAGCACTTTCCTGAGTTGCAGTGGAAACATCCAGGAGGCAACAGTTCAAACCTATCAGCAGGTGGGGAAACTGAAGCTCAGAGGGCAGGAGTGACTCTCCTGGTGTCCGGAGCCTGGGGCCTGGCTCTGAGCGTTTTACTTACAACCCCTCCTGCTTACCCATCCGCTTCCGGAGCTTCCTGACCCCCCTGGACGGTTAACTTGCTCCCTAACCCCAGCAAAGAAGTCCAGGCGCCAACCATTCTGGAAGGGCTGGTGGCCGTCCTTGCCCTATTGATACCTGCATGGGGGCTCGTGCATGGTGATGCTGCAGGAGTGTGGGGATGATGGGAGCTAGGGGCTGCGTAGCACAGAGGGGAAGAGGGGGCAGCTGATGGTTCAG
Source organism: Equus asinus (assembly GCF_041296235.1). Taxonomy (NCBI): domain Eukaryota; kingdom Metazoa; phylum Chordata; class Mammalia; order Perissodactyla; family Equidae; genus Equus; species Equus asinus. The sequence goes on along the minus strand of NC_091791.1, from coordinate 7,457,439 downwards.
AAGCAGTGAGGTAGTGTTGTGGTATCATCTGGGTTACAAAGGGCGTGTTTCATTCTGAATGGAAAATTCTGTGATTCACACTCACCAGGCCTGTCACCAGGTTAGTTATGAGACTGAGTGCCCAGCCTGCGACTAACATCAGGATCAGAGGCGTTCGTTATCCTTTTCCCCCAGCCTCTGCCCAAACACCCCAAATCCTACAAAAACTGCATCTCTGTTGGCAGAAAGTAGCCCAGCTCCCTGACCACGTGAGCCTCTGAGCCACCCATGACCAGCCGGGTTCCATCTCTGTGCCCGGCAGACAGCCTCTTCCTCCGAGTCTAGTCTGCCTCCGGACCGCCAGGTGCTGGAGCTCCAGATGAAGGCCTGGGGCCCTGGGGGACCCCACTACGTGGAGGGTCGGTCTGACACTCCTGTGTGAACACCCGTGTCTACAGCTCCTGCAGCTGAGTCAGCCCGTCTAGATCTGACTCCTGACTAACCTGTGAGTGGCATTTAATTCTAAGGCTAATTTTCCTTGCAAAACGGACCCGCCTGGTAGGGCTGTTTTGAGGATTCAATGAGATGTTAAAGAGAATCGTTTGTCACTAAACATTAATCCAAAGAGAGGATAAAAGATATGACTTTCTCCTCTTAGTAAGGACTGGGCATATCTTGTAAGCAGGACAGATCTTACCAACAAGACTGAAAGAACAATTGCCAGGGCAAATACATTTCTGCAGCTTTTATAGTTTTTATCAGTATTTTTTGAAAATAAGAATTCTGCTAAGGACATGAAAGTCTTTTTGTTTCAGTTGCTTTTGAAACATTTCACAATTATACAAATCATAAATCTATAGATGATATGAAGATTCAGTTTAAAATTGCACTGTTGATAAGATTCAGTAGTAAGTATATAAGGAGCTTATAGTGTCCAAAAATTTTTCTTAAGGAAGTATTTTATTCAAACCTTGAAAAAGTTTATCTTGTTGATGTTTAGTTTACCAATTCAACTTGATTATTTTATTACTTAGGATTAGATTTGATTGTAACAGAAAACCTCAAAATAATGGTGGCTTAAACAGGATAGAAGTTGATATTCTCTTGCATTTAAGAAGTCCAGAGTTGGGCTAGTTTAGTGCCCTACAATCTTGTTCTACTAAGCTTCCTTTCCCAAGGTCATGTCGGGGCCCAAAAGGGCTGCTGGAGCTGTAGCTCTTGTATCTGCATTCCAGGAAACAAGGAGGAAGGGACCAAAGGTGCCTATTTCACTTCTGTTTACCTCCCCTGGACCACAGCTTAATCACATGGCCATGCCTACCTGCAAGGAAGCTGGAGAAGGTAGTTCTTATTCCAGCCGGCCCTGTACCCACCTCAATGTCGAGGGTCTTTGTTCCAGGGTAACAGATATTGAGGCCAACTAGCCAACCTTACCTTGGACATCTTTCTCCCTTAGAATTTTTAGTAAAATGGTTTCTTGTTTTTCTGAAAACCCACAACACAATGTTTTTATTTTGTTACCTTCCATTCACATCTAATGTAATACTTGGCATGGGCTATTATTTTAACCCACTGAGTTACCTACACGTAACTGAGTTAAAGCCCCTGAAACTTGGAACAGCGCCTGAGAAAGTGTCCCGTAACCATGAGCCTCGGCTAAAGGTCCAGAGGAAACCCCTTCACGGCTCAGCGCTGACCCACCGGCCCGCGGCCCAGCCTCTGGTTTGGCTCTTAGATTCCTGCATGACACTTTGCTCCCTCCCTTTGCAAAGACTTTCCTTCACCAGCTCTCCCCAGCACGGGAGCTGGTTGGGGTGGGTGCACAGGAGCCCATGTGAAGAGGGGACGGAGGCCCCAGGATTTGGCAGACCTTCTGCACACCTCTGTTGAATGTCTTCTCCCAACTTTGTCCTCTCCCACCCCACATTCTGTCCCTTCCGATCCTCAGGAAGGACACAGGGAGGTTGGTCATCAGCCCCCGGCTGGGCCGTCACTCCACCTAGAACTTGGGGCATCTTATCAGGGTGTCGTGTGGGACTCCTGCCTCGTCCCCTGCTCCCCACTGCTACACTGGACCTGGGAGACAGCCTGCACATCCACAACCCAAAAGCTAAACTTCCCCAAGCTGGACCTGTCCCCGGTGGGCTCCTCCTTATGTGGGCTTTCCATTCACTCTCTTCCAGCCACAGACCACAGACCATTAACTAACGTAACAACTGTGGTCCTTAAGAGGAACCGTAATCCTCTGGGAGAGCGAGCAGAACTAACAGAGTGTGACCTCTCTAGGTTTAACTTTCCTGAGCTGTGTATGGGGTTCTACCTTCTGTTGTCTCAGTCTCTTCGGAACCAGGGCTCCTCCCATCACTTTAAAACTGACTTTTGCTGACTCAGCCCTCATGTTCTAAACTGCTGATAGGAGCCCCCAGGCCAGCTGCCAAGGCCCAGGTTCCCACTTAGCGTGATGGCCAGGAAAACCACACCCTGACCGCTTTGCCCATCTTCTCTCTAATGGAATAGCTCCTCCTGCCAAGTTGGCTGGGACCCTTCCTAGTGACAAGCTCATCCCCATCTTTAACCAGACCTGCCTGCCTCACCTTGAGCCCTGATCACATCCTCTCCAAAAGGTCACTTTAGGTTGCCGCGGGGATGAAGACGCCTGTAAACATCTAGTAAATCCTTGTCCCCTGTTCCCTCCCCCCCTGCCCCCACTGGGCTGTGACATCGAGCCGCCTCCTTCCCCTGCCCCACCGTGGGGAGCTGTGCCTCCTCCTTGTTCTAGATCCTCTGTAACCGAACTCAATGGGTTTGTCTCTTGATGAGTGTGGAGCCAAAAAGCACAACCAAGACAGAAGTAGACCAAGAAAAGGTTTATTGCTTGCACAAACAATGGAGACCACCGGGGATAACTCCCAAAGCAGTGTCTCCCCAAGCCCGGTGGAGACTTTATACAAAAGAAAGCAGAAGATGAAAGGTTTATTTGTAACGACTGTGTTCTTTTAAGGTGTACACATTATTACATCACGTGATCTAAAAATGGCTGGCTGGACCCTCCTAGAGGAGGAGAATTTAAGATGCTAATGAGTTTGGGTAACTTTAGGACATGTGGTGCTGGGGACATTTTGCAGGGGCCTTTCTGCAAACCTGTGATTTCTCTGCAAGACAGCAACATCTGCAAAACAGGGACAGCAACTTTTGCAAAACAGAACACACAATTTCTTTTTTGTCTCAAAAACACTTGACAGATAACAAGATCCTCAGTCACCCTTTCTTTGCCCAGTTCCCTGGTCAAACCCCCTCTTCTGAGGCCCGTGCCATCCCTTCTCACCCCTGTCTTCCATGTGCCTCCAGCTGGGTCTCTCTCCTTCCTTCTTCATTACGCAGTGCCATGCTGTACCTCTCCAGCTCCTACGGTACGTTAGTGGCTACACTCTGGCCATGAGGGACCTGGTCCGTGTGATCCAGTGGTTTTCAAACAAGGTTGCAGAGCTTCTAAGAATGCCTGTGGCTTGGGCTTTGCTCTAGAAACTGTGAAGCAGAACGTCTCGGGGTGGGGCCCGAGCGGCTTCGTTTTTAGCACATCACATGGTTCTGATGTGCAGCCGCGGTTCCTAGTGCATGGTCTAATCTATCTCCCTTTGATACTATAGAGAAAAACGTGTATAATGCAGTGCTTTCCAAATTATTTTACTCAATTCCCTGGGACACGTGGTTGCCCTGTGCAGTTTCAGCACTCGTCCATCACCCCAAAAGTCCCCTCTGGCCTGTCTGCATTAGGCCCACACTCACACCTGCACATGTGCACGTCTTCCCAACTGGCCAACCTAGTCCTTTGGTGGCACTCTCATCCCCAGGTTGTCCCCATTACATGTCTGATTGGGCTGCTGCTCCCCCAACTAGGACCACAACCCCAGACTGGCAAAGTGGCAGGTTTTCTCGTCCTCTTCCTACCAAGTTCACCACCTTCCGCAGAAAAGGCCCTGGGTTTTTGCCTCCTGCCTCAATCCAGTCGACCCCTCTAGTGGCGAAGCTGCTGGTCCCTATAGTGGGCCCTACACGGATAAGGACTATGGGGTGAGAGCATCTCCAGGCCACAGGCTCCCACTGGTTTGACCCAAAGATAGAGCAGGTTTTCAAGAATAAATGCTTCTTAATTTGTTGTCTGACTTGTGCCCCTTTCCAGAGCCCTGGAAATAGTTGTTTGTAACAATTTTGTCCAGTACCAGCCTTGATTTCTGTTGGAGAGGATGTGCCCACCCCTCACAGCTGGCAGTCCTGCACATATCCAGTTATAAAGTGAAGCATGTACGGGGTTCTGCCCAGGTCAGATTAGGTTCACTTTCTTCTCCTGTGCTGTCTGCACCTCTGGTCTCAGAATGACTCTGAGGGCCATGGCAGTGGCCTCAATCCTTGAGAAAAATGGGAGGAAAAAATAAAAAAGGAAAGGAAAGCTATGTTCGTTGCACTTAGTATGGCAATAAAGTGGACTCCTGTGGTTCAGCAATATTAAAGGGAACAAGTGCTTCTATATAAATTTCAATTCTGTTCATAATCATAAGGGTTTGTGCCTGTACTTCTGCCTTAGCCCAAAATGCAGAAACAGAGAGTAGGTGAAAACTGAGAAACTTGTGTAGCAACTTGACACTGGTCTCCATGCTCTGCCCTCCAAGCATGTGGCCAGGGGACTGCCTCACCCAGTCCAGGTACTGTCCACCCTGCACAGTCCTCGTCATACACAGAACCGTACAGCAGCCTTGACAGCTAAGGTTAGTTTAGCCGGCTCTGGTCCCTGACATTCCCTGCGGACGCTGGCCCCAAGCCATTCCTCCTGCAACCCTAGTGTTGCGGGCGCAGCATCTGGCAGCAGCGGCTCCCGCATAGCTGATGCAGAGTGGGAGGCACCTGGAGGCTGGCGGGGAGGGGGAACCTCCCGGGCTGCAAGGGCCCTGGAAGGTGCTGCTGGAGTCCTGAGCAGGGCCTGCTTGGGGCTGGGCTCTTCCCCAAGAACAGAGGATACCTCCAGCAGAAAAGGGCTCCTTGAGAACAGGAAGGATTCTAAGCTCAACAATCCGGCTTTGACTTCCAAATCAGAAAGCAGAAGTGAAACAGACTCTGCTTGTATTCAGAAAAATGACGACACACAAAACCTGTGGAGTCATCACAGTACCTTTGCTGCAGAACGGCTGTCCAGGTCACACCAAGATTTGCACAGCAATTATCAGCGGGTTCCTACTTCCCTACTGCTGTTAATTTGATGGGAGGTGGTTTATGAACGTTGTTGGTCTGGGTCTGTGTGCTTACGTTCATAAATCCCTTATAATTCGTCCTGGTTCTGTCACTCACTATTTGTGTGACCCCGAGCAAGTCATCTAACCTTGAGTCTCTGTTTCTTCACCAGAGAAAACGGAGTAGTAGTGGTGTCTGCTCCTCAGAGGTGTTAGGAGGAATGGAGAGTGGAGAGGCAAGCCCCGTGCACACGGCACGCAGAGCTGCTCGATACAAGATGCCTTCCAACAAGGACCTTCCACAGAGGCCACTGGTTGGGGGCCACACAGCCATCCTTCCTACCACCCATTCATGTGTCACTGAAGACAGACCAGGCTTCACTCCCCCAGCTCAAATTCTGGGCCAAGATTTAAAAAGTGGACATCAAGTCTGGGGACAAGTCCTCTGCCCCTCTGCCAGCACTGCATCCACAGACCAGCCCCTTCTCAGTAAGCGCCGCCTGCCTCACACCCTTACTGTGCTACGCTGCATTTACATTTCTGACGGAAAGTCTCTCCATATCTGAGCTACAATAGTCCAAGAGCTCACAAAGCAGGAACATCAAGGCCCTTTTTGTAGCTGAAGAAAACTACTTCACACACATTCATATCAGGTTCATCGGAACGTGGGCAGATCTGTTTCCTCCCCCAGCACAGCTTTGCACTGAAAACAACATGCAGCAAGGGACGCAGTCAGCGCGAGTAGCCAGTGTGGTTTATTCATCTCCTTCCTGCCACCAGAGGCAGCTCTCGCAGGGCCTGGGAGCTGGCGGGCGCCCGGCAAGGGTCCGAGTCAGCCTCCACGGAGGGAAGTCCCATGCACGTGGGCCCGATGTCAGCCCCAGTCCCGTGTGGATCCCTGTCTGGGTGGCTCCACTAAGCAGGAGGCAGAGTTGAGGGCATGGCTTCCTTGCTCCACCAGTGGCAGCCGTCCTGGCCCACTGGCGAGCAACCTGGTCCAGGGGGCTGACTCAGCAGCTGTGGGGCTGCAGCGCCGTCCTGATGCCAGCGGCCAGCGCTCTCGGCGTGGGGCTCTCTGCAGTGCAGCTCACAGGCAGGCCCTGGGCGGCCAGGGCGCGAGCTGTGGTGGGGCCGATGGCTGCAAACTGCAGAGAGAAGAGGGAGGGTGCCTCAGTGTGCCAGCAGGGGTGGGGGAAGCAGGAGGGCGATGGGTGCAGGGTCTGTTGGACATCTGGTCAGGACATCACTGCTCGGGCGAGGGCTCATGAACGTGATAATATCTCCTGATCTGAGTCTGGCTTTAGAGCCTGCAAAATGCCCTCACCTCCATGATCTCATTGCAGCCTCCCCAGCCTGAGTGAGCTCTCATGGTCCCTGTGGCTCAGGTGGGCGGCAGGCACCTGAGGCCTGCCCTCTTGGCTGAGTCCTCAGAAGCCACAGCTGCCTACAGTTCTCTGCCTTGTGTCTCGGGGCCCTGGGGGGGGGGGGGTCAAGTGGAACACAGGACAAAGTCGAAAGGAACTCTCGGGGTGGCAGGGGTGGTAGCTGGACCCCTAGGAAAGCAGAACAGTCAAGACCAGGGCCTGGAGCCAGAGGGTTGGGTTCGAATCCCAGCTCCGTAGGACAGTGGCCTTAGCAAGCCACCCACCCTCTCTGGGCCTCTGTCCCCTCACTCGTAAAAGAGAAAGGTTAACAGACTTCCTCATGGGGCTGCTGCAAGGATTACGTGAGGTGATGCATGTGACCGCTTGGCTCAGCGCCCGGGACATATAAATGCTCAGTGACCGTCAATGGCGCTGCTTGTAGGGTCACTGTTATTCCAAATTAGAAACCCAGAGGGCCAGGGCCTCACCAGCAGGACTTTCTCTTGGAACAAGCACGTGTCCCAGGGCCACATCCAGAGCCTCGCTTCGGGCTAAACATGATTCTTAGTCGGGACTCTGGCCCTTGCTAGCTGTCATTACAGGTCACCGAGCCTCTCTGAGCCTCAGTTTCCTTACCTGTGCAAGGGCCACAATCATCCCTGCCTCACAGCACTAGCACGGGGATGAAAGGAGAAGATTGACAGCTCCCGGCAGAGAACACACTCGTTTCCTGCCTCCCCACCCGGATTAACAACGTGGACGATGCACCTACCTGGAGAGGCCTGTGAGGGTGAGGAACTGACAAGAGCAGCCTCACCCAGCACCCCGCCTCACCTCCCTCCCCAGGTCGGGTGGTGGGACAGTGAACAAGGGCGGCCTTTGCGGACCAGGACGCTGTGGCCTGAGGCTCCTCCCCGGGGCACATGGGAATGAGAGGAAGAAGGCTGCTGTCCCACAGAGGCCTGAGCTCCCTGACCCCCTACTCCACCCTGTGAAGCATCCACTCCTCAAGAAACTCCCTGGAAAAAAAACCGAAGTCGGACCCCTATCTCATACAATACACAAAAATTAACTCAAAATGGATCAAAGACCTAATGTAAGAGCTAAAGCTACAAAACTAGAAGGAAACACAGCAGCGAATCTTCATGACCTTGGATTAGGCAATGGATCCTCAGATACACACTCAAAGCACAAGTAACAAAAGAAAAATGAGAGAAATTGGACTTTATCAAAATCAGAAAAACTTTTGTGCTTCAAAGGACACCATCAAAAAAGGGGAAAGAGAGCTCACAGGATGGAGAAAACTTTTGCAAATCATGTATCTGATAAGGGACTTGTATCCAGAAAAAAGAACTCTCACAACTCAACAACAACAAGAGGACAAATGGCACAGATGTGAAGACATTTCTTTAAAGAAGATGTAAAAATGGCCAATAAGCACATGAAAAGATGCTCAACATTATTAGTCATTAGGGAAATCCAAATCAAAACGACAATGAGATCCTACTTCACACCCACTGGAATGGCTATAATCATAAAGACAAAAAAATCAGTGTTGGCGAGGATGTGGAGAGATTAGAATCCTCATATATTGCAGGAGGGAACGCAAAACAGTACAGCCACTTTGAAAACAGTTTGGTAATTCATCAAAATGTTCAACATTAAGTTACCATTTGATCTAGCAATTCCACTCCTAGGTATATACCCAAGAGAAATGAAAACTTATGTCCACACAAAATATTGTGTTCAAGCGTTCATCATTATTCATAATAGCCCAAAAGCGGACACAGCCCAAATGTCCATCAACTGATGAATGGATAATAAAAGGTGGTCTGTTCATAGAACGGACTATTATCTGGCAGTAAAAAGGACTGAAGTGCTGACACATGCTGCACCACGGAAACCTTGAAACCTCCGTGCTGAGCGCAAGACGCAGTCACAGAAGACTGCATACTGAACGATCCCCTTAACGTGAAATGTCCAGAACAGACGAATCCAGACATGGAAAGTAGACCAGTGGCTACCAGGGGCTGGGGGGTGGGGGAAAGGGGAGCGACTGCTAATGGGTACAGGGTTTCTTTTGGGGTGATGAAATGTTCTGGAATTAGATGGTGGTGATAGTTGTACAACTCTATGAATACACTAAAACCCACTGAATTGCACACTTTAAAAGTGTACATATTTAATTCATAAAAAGTGAATTTTATGGTATGTGAATTATATCTCAATAAAGCTGTTTAAAAATAATTTTAAAAAGAAAGAAACTCCCTGAGACTGGGAACCAGCAAACAGCAAACGTGGTCTCCGCAGAAGCAGGTTTTGGTCACAACATGACTTTTCCACCAGAGCCTATTATTCCCTCTGAATTCCTTTGATCACAGGACGAAGAACATCTGGAGAGTCTGGAGAGTTCCAGCTGTGTGACTCGCCACACTGGCCTGGACAGACCTTCCCCGCCAGACAGGGCTGGACCAGGGCTGCAGAGGGTGCCCTCTGGAGCAGGGGAGTCTAATGTCTCTAAGCACTAACGTCCTCACTCCAGCACTGCGCACCAGCTGGGGAGGGAGAGCACCAACTCAGGTGTGCGAGGCCGCAACCGGGGCTCAGCCGGCTTGGAGCCCAGCCCTGCCCCTGCTGGCTACTCACTTCTAGGCATGAAGATGGCCACTTCACAGGGCTGTGTGAGGGTGAGCCGTGAGAAAACAGGGAATGCACCTGGCACGTGGTAAACAGGAAACTCAGCTGCTTCTATTTGGTGGTTGTTAGGAATTTTCTGACCTACTGCTTTGTGATGATCCCTGTGTGGCCTTTAGAGACATGCGCATGGCCTTCTCAAATCAACTGTCAGCACGTTCAGGTCAGTGGTCACCCCTTGACCGTTGGTGGCCCACCCATAATTTGTGCAGGGCTGTACAAACGGTGGGTCCTATAAAGACTCCTGGGGAGGGAGGAAGACCACCTGGCAAACACAGATGAGACAGGAAAGCCACGCTCCCCATTCCAGATGGAGGCCTGTGTCCTCTGTCAACCTGGAAAGATCCTGCCTCAGCCAGGGAAGTCACTGCGATGAAGGACAACTCCCGCTGGGGACACAGCATCTCTGTGGCTCCCAATAACCCACAGTAACTGCTGATGGCGCCCGCTCTGTCCTTTGTTCCCCTCCCTGGTGGTGCAGAGCCACGGTCCGGTGACATTCTTAACTACTGGTGGGTGGCACACTTTACTGCTACACTAAGAGGTGACTGGGCAGAACCCCCGAGAATGTCTGGAGGTGACGGGAACGTGACAGATCTAGGATGGGCACACTTACCTAACCCCCAGCCACTGGGCAGCCAGTGGACTAAGTTTAGATTTCAACTGTCCATCTGCGCTTTTAAAAATGTTTCTTTTTGAAGGAAGATACATTATAATTAAGTAAATCTTTAGTTCTTCATCAAGGCTGACGAATACGAATACGAAGAAGCCCGGGGTGAATTCTGTGTTGTTATGTTACCAGGCTGCCCAGGCGTTTCACAGCCAGTGTGACTGGATGGGCTCATGCTGCAGGTCCTGCAGAGGCAGTGTGGCACAGAGGGACAAGATGGGGCGCCCAGCACCGTTCCTCACCCCAACCTCCAAATGGCGAGCGCTCACTGTGCCGGCTCCTGTGCTGAGCACTCCGTGGTCTTGTCTCTTTAATCCCGCCAACCCTAAGAGTTAGGCATTGTCTTTCTTCCCCAGTGACCCAAGTGCAAGTCTTGGGCCTTCCTGTAACTCACCATGTGACTTTAGCAGGTCATTTAACTTTTCTGGGCCTCAGTTTCCTCACGTGTAATGAGGACAATGGTTCCCATTTTGCTGGACTCCTACCCCGGACTGGTGCGAGAATTACACGACATATTGCCTGGAAATGCTCCGTCATCTGACCATGGCTCTGCTATCACCATGGCCAACAATGTGGGATCAGTCTTCCTAGGTTCATATCATGGCTCTTCCCACAACCTGTGTGACCTAGGGCAGGACACACAACTTCTCTAACCCTAACACTCCATCTGTAAAACTGGGAAACTGTGCTGTGGGACGCACCTGTGAGAAGAGGTGAAGGCCTTCCCTCCATGTGACTGCGTGAGTGCCCACAGTGCTGGCAGCCCCGTCCTGGGGCCCAGGTCACACCCACACCCTCTCCTCAGCCCCACAAAGTCCTCTCATTACAGGTGCCATAACAGGTGTGATGACCCGTAGACTCATAACAAACACAGGTCCTAAAAAGTATGAATGTTAAGTCCCTTGAGCTAAAAGATAGGAAAAAGAGGAATGCTTTTAGAATAGATAGTTCAAGACATTTAGATGGAAAAAGAGGGAAAGGATGCTAATGACTGTGACAGGCCCTGAGCTGAGGACTTCATTTGAATTCTCTCCTCTAACCCTGAGACTACTCCGCAGGCAAGACCATATACATGTCTATAAAGGCCACAAGCGGATAAGGATCCTCAGGTTACAAATGAGGCAACAGGCTCAGAGAAGTTAAGGAACTTGCCTAAGAGCACCAGCTAGGAAGTGGCGCTGCTGAGCTTCAAGCCTGGGGCTTGGGAATTCTGGAGCCCTGCCTTTCCAATTCTACAGAGCTGACATCTGGGCATCTGCTAGGTCAGGAATGCTTTGACCTTACGTGGAAACTTACAAAGGACACTGAGTAAGATTAAAAAAAAATCTGAAAAAGACCAGAAGCCCACTAAATACCTCACCTTAATTTGATCAATGCTGTCACCAGATAACTCTTGAATATGCTTGAGACTGTGCGTAAGGCCAGAGGGACTGAAAAATGTGATGCTGGCTGGAACGCCCTGTGGGGGAGAAAACAAGATGACTCCTTTGCCATGAAGCGGAGAATGTTCCCCGAGCCCCGCCACTGCCAACCCCTCAGCCACAGAAGGCAGCCCCCGGCAGCCCAGGCAGATTCTCAGCGGGGGTGGGGTCCCAGCTGGTGTTGGCATCCTCTGCCCTGTTGGGGCTGAGTTCAGGCGAGGAACTGTTCAGAGAGCAGAGTGCGACGGAGGGGCTGGGTGCTGCTCCTGGGTCACTCTGCCAGCCCCCAGGTCTGTGTCTGCCCGGCCAGAGGACATGGGCACTGTGGACTCCATGTGCCCAGCCAAGTGGGCAATGCCTGTAGCAGTGTGGCCAAAGTGGCACTGGTCAAGTAAGGCAGTAGTTGAGCCCAGCTCCCTGTCAACCCTCCATCCCTTCTGGCGACAGGGCAGACAGCGGACAGACTGGCGGCGTGGCCTTTCTGCTTTGGTTTGTGCTAACAGGACTCTCACGACCAACAAGGCCATCAGAAGCCAGTCCTGGGAGAGGAAGTGAGGGCATGTTATAGATGTGGAAAACTTCAGTCAACTCAGACACGCACCAGCCACTCTTCTGCCTGAAGCCTCCAAAGGTCCCTGTGGCCTCCCAAAGTCCATCCAGACTCCTTGGTGGGCACTGCAGGCCTGTCTAGTGTGGGCCCAGCCTCCCTTCCAGCCTCTGCCCCTACAGCTCCAGCAGTGCTGGTGCCCCTGTCAGCCTCCGGCTTACTACATCTGGGATGCGGTACAAAGGGCTTTACAGCAATTATCCCCTTTAATCCTTACAAAAACCTTACCAGATGGGTCTATTCCCATCTCACAAACAGATGGAGCCTCCAGAAAGTCACTTCCTCAAAGTCACTCACTGGGGATGTTGGAACCACGTACGGAGCCAACAGGTGCAAGGCCTGTGTCCCCCACCCCCACGTCTCCACTGCCTGGGTACCCACCCTGCCTGAGGAACAGAACGCACCTGCTGGGAATAGTAGCTGTTCAGGTTCGCTTGGATTCCCGGGTGTGGAATCTTCTGATAGACAGTTATGCTTTCCATGGGAATCCCTGGACACAATCAAAACCAGGAAACAGACTTCATTGCCCTGGGAACACAATGGAGTCTCTGCACCTCGGGGAAGTTAGTGGAGACCCCCAGTGCAGCACTACCCTCCTGGAACAAGCTGCCAGGGGCTGGGAGTGTGGCGCAAGGACATGCAGTCTCGGCTGACCCTCTGCGGCCGTGTGAACACCGCGGGGGAGGCTGAGATGGCAGAGGAAGGACAGGGCCCTGAACCATGGCCTGCCTTCAGACTCACGGGTGCCTTTTCTTCCCGTGTTCGTGTGGGGTGTCTGAGGGACCGTCCTGGCCACTCCACCTGTGCTGTCTGTGTGGAATCCCACGCCGAGGGCAGGGGTGGGGGTGGAGCTCTCAGGGAGTTTTTCAAGGGGCTGAAGCAGGCAGCCAAGAACCTTCTGAGGCCCAGAGGCCTTGGTCCCTGGCAACCTTGGTCTCCAGCAACCTGATGCCAGGAACTGAGGTCCAAGGGCAGGTCTTGGGAGAGGCCATGAGCCAGAAAGGGGGCCTGAGTCAGGAGCTGCGTCCCAGCTCTGCCTCCACGGGGCCACGTGCTCCTGGACGGGCCACCCCTCTCGAGTGGCTCCAGGACCCCCGCCTATAAATGAGTGGATTAGGCTCCGGACTGCCTCACATTCCCTTCTGTTCCATTCAGTGACTCTGAACCTTCCCAGGGTTTCACAGCTGGCGAGGAGGGAGGAGGCACTGAAGTGACCAGCACGAACTTCAATCACAGACACATTTACTAGGGCAGCCTCTCAGCAAGGAAACCTCAGGCTTATGGAAATGAAGTAGGAGAGAAAATCTCTCAGAAGGAATCAAGATAATTTTAGCATAAAACAGCAACCTATCACCATTTCATACCCAAAAACCTAAAGAAAGAAAGTGAAGTAGCAAATCTCCGATTTACGTAGGATTTCTTTAAAGATATCCATGCTCAAGCTTTCTCTTTTGTTCTCTTCTGGCACTTTTCTTGTTCCAGAAAGGCCCCTGACCTTGCAGATCTTAGTGCCTAATGTCTTCTGCCAGTATTCCTGGTACATTCAGAAGATGGATGACAACAGGGGAGAAGAGATGCAATCTCGCTCCATTTTAATACAGGGCTTAAACTCATCCTGGGTAACACGCTTCATGTGGATTGTTGGAGGCTCAGGGCAAAGGGAGAGGGTGTAACAGTTGCAGTTCCATGAATCGCTTGCTTTTGGAGAGCCAGGCATTGTGCTACGTAACCTCACAGCCGCTCTCTGGTTACAGGCTCTGAAGCTGTGGAGACAGGCTCTATGGTTACAGCCATTTCACAGCAGGACACTGATGCACAGAGAGTTGCCCTCACTCACCCAGCTAATGAACAGCAGAGGGAGAATTCACATCTGTTTTTGTCTCACCCTAAAGTTTGTACTTCAAACTGCAGATTCCTTCTTGCTCCCAGACCAACTATGTGACGAGGAAAGGTGTGCAGGTGACACCTCAGACATCTGAGTCAATGGAGCTGGAATGCTCCAGGGCATGGGCTGGTTCCTAGACAGTGAAAGCCCAGGGACCACAGGGGACCCAGAAGGAGCGAGGCCTGAGTGGCGGGGCTGGAGCATGCTGCATGCCAGCATAAGATCAGCTCCTTCCTTGGACGTCCTTCTACCTGTGAAGCTGCCCCGGGGTCGCCTCTAGACCACTACCACTTGTACCCTTGGTGAAGGCTCAGTGACACTGCGTGTTCCCAGCTGGAGCTGAGCAGACAAAGCAAGGAAAGCAGACAGCACCCCCACACCTAACATGAGGAGTGCCCCGCCCTCCCCCGGCCTGGCTGATCCACCCAGGCCTGCTCTCCCTTGTGGTCCCCGCAGGGCTGACCACTTCTATCACCATGAAGGCTCTCAGCAGACGCCAGAGAGGAGAGGGAGGCAGCGCCCCACGAGTCGGTGCATTCTAGTCACCTTTGTCCTTGAGCATTTTCGGCAGGATCTCTCCTTTGAGGGTTCCACAGGGAAAGAGAAGAGGCAGTGCTGATGACTCCCCTGCGAATAAATAACCAGACTTTGTAAAAGCTCTGGAGACACTCCGGGGGAGGGGCACGTGCACAGGGGCGTGGGGAGGAGCAGCCCCAGGCCCTGCTGTGCTCCTCGGGTCTCAGTTCCAGCGACTGTAAGAGGCAAGGACAATGGCTACCACGCTGGCCTTGTATACAAAGCTCACAGAACTAATGTGGATGAAGGTGCTGAGAACACTAACCTCCACAGAGGCCAGGGCTGCCGTCCCCCATGCTCCTCTAACCCCCTCTCATCCTGAAGTGGCTCCGGCAGCAGTCACTATTTAGGGTGCAGACTCTGCACCTTAACCAGAATCAAGAAGTCAGAGGTCAGGCCTAGTGCTGGCACTGGAGGAGACACTCTCTACCTCTGGAGGAGCCCTGGATGGGACAAGAGGCGGCTGAAGCTGGGGCTCCAGCTCACGAGGAGGCAGAGAAACAGCAGCCAAGAGTGACCTGCAGCCATCTCCAACAGAGACAAGCTGCACGCCCACTCACGTCCCAGCCAGGACGGCAGCACCAGGCCAAGTGCCCAAGGGGCTGAGGGACCCTGTGCAGGAGCCCCGCCTGCTGAGAATGGCCCTGCCTCTCATCCCTGCTCCACGTCTCCACGCTGGGGAGACTTACGGAATTTTCTGCTCTAAGCTCACTGCAGAATCATGAAGACAGCATGCGATTTGAACACGAGTTTGAGACAATACCATCCAACAAAACTTACGGGTTGTCGGATTCCAGAATCCTCCTCAAATGTGAAAACAAAGCATTTTAGTAGAGCTAATCATTTCCCCTCCACATCTGTCTGTCCAATGTAAGAAGTGTTAATGGGTGTTGGTCATACACAAACACGTACTTTTCTACATCTGTCAGACCTCTCTGAACACATCTTTTTTTGGTGATTGCAATCAAAGGAAGAAATAAACCAAACTTTTCCCATCCAGCACTTTCTCCACGATGTCCAGCTAAACAAGAGGAATAACCACAGGCTTCTTTGTTTCAAGTTACTAAATAACTACAAACCGATGCATGTTTTCTTTATTTAAACTGCTCTGTAAACATCAGTATGTACTGACATATAAAAGAACACAAGGAATTATGAAATTTTTAAATAGAGATAATAGATGCCCACTGACTTCTCTTTCCCAGTGTGAGGAAAATGTATCCATGCACTGGGGGTGCCATCTCTAGAGACACATTTTCAAAGCCATGTTCAGGTGCTGTTTGCTTAATCAGAGCCCAGGCATCCCTCCAGTGCCTGCTTGTCTGTGCCTGTTGGGGGGTGGGGTGTGCAGGATTCTAGGGGCCAAAGCTGCTCCAACAGACCCTTCTCAGCCCCCTGCTCTGGGGCAGCTGTGGGAATCCGGCAGGAAAACCAGGGGCCTACCTTTCCAGCAAGCCGAACCCCAGAGGTGTGCAAAGCGCCTTCGGGAGATTGTAGAATTTACTGCCCTTCGAAGCATCCCTTCGGCAAGTCCAGCAGAGTACTGAGCTGCTCATTCTTATTCTCTGACTGCTGGCCTCTACTAGGGAGACGGGAGCTTAGCATCTGCTTCCTGGCCCAAGACAGGCATTTGTGTCTTTCTCACTGCACCCCCAGTGCTCAGCAGAGAGCTGGGCCATGCAGGCCAGACCAGCTCAGCTGCCTTCCTGGAAAGCGCTGCCCCAGCAGCAGATGGGGAGCAAAGCTGACAACGTTCTGGTTGAAGCCTCTTTCACTGCCAAGGGGAAAGCTACCTCAACTGTATTTCCTGGGGAGCTAACCCCCTTTGAGAAGTCAAGGGCAAATAACCCATTCCTTTTTGGGATAAGCTTACCGCCTGCAGATTTTTAGACCAAATAGGCCAGTGCTGAATAGGTCAATGTTAAAGCTGATTGATTCTGCAGAGGTGAGAGAGGCGGTCTCTCCGGGACAACAGAGAGAGACAGGAGCCTGGCAGGAGTCTAAGCTGACAGTGAAGTGGTGAATCATGGGGCTCAGAGGCTCCGCTCTCCAGTCCTTTAGCAGGACAGAGGCCTGGACTGCTCGGCTGTGGGGGTTGAAGACAGCAGCGGTGTTGAAACTCCTAGGAGAGTGTCATGCAGCTGGGGTGAGGCTCGATAAGTAGTCACTGTAGGTAACCAGGATAACGAAACTGATTTTGTAAATGTCATTTCATTGGAGGACATGTGCGCACGTGTAAAACTCCACAACTTGCAGGTCTGCAGTGATTTCACCCTCTGAGGTGCTGCTGTGACAGTCCAGGCTGTGCACGCAGTGGGCAATTAACTGTGGATAACTAGGATAATGAGTCTGATTGGGAGGGAGGGAAGAAGAGCTGAGCAAGTCTTCAAGGCTGCAGTAACTTTTGTCAGCTGCAAGTCCAGGAGGACATTTCAAATAAACTTCAGCACAGTCTGACTGCCTTTGACTTCCTCTCTCTCTTTAAATTTTGTAATTGTCTTCTGTCTTTTACCATTTAACTTGCACTTTCTCCTCTGTTAGAGGAGATATCCTGGAAGGGAAGGAGAATTGTCTGTCAGAATGATGTGCTATCAGATTAAATGTGTTAATAGCTTTAAGCACTTACAATAGTGCCTATCATAGTAAGTAAGTGTTTAAGTAAAATAAGCAATAACTATGATTCGGGTCTGTTTACTCCAAGCATTGAGAGTAGATTCTTAGCTTTTAAAATCAAGCTTCAGAATTTACTCCGGGAGAAAATCATTAATGCCTTGGTAAAACCAAGGTGAAAATCCTTCCTTGCAGTCAAGATGGATTATTATTTGGATATTCTACTTGTGAACTGAAGATTTATTAGGACCCACAGACATGCTGGAAATAAATTAAAGGAAGTGACAAGGGCTTTGCAAAGAATGCAGACCAGTCTCCTTCGTCGAGATAAGGGCAGAACCTGTTCATATCCAGCACCCACGCCCTGGGTCAGTTAATTGTGTATCTCAGTGTGCTATCTCAGCTGTGACACAGATCCTTTCTGTCTTGTGTCTGCAAAGTGAGGAACACCAGCTTGACAGCTCTGGACCTTAGAATAAGGAATGACTCAGTTTCCTTCCATCTCCTTCCAGAGCTAATGCATCAACTGTGAATGCAGCCAAATCATCTGCTGAGGAAACAGGCTGGAGCGACCTATTCCATTAAGGAGCTAAGTGTCCCACCCAAAGAACCAGTAATCTTCCCTTATAAAACCTGGCACTTAATCACACAAGGAATGCCAAGGTCGACCACTTACATTGATTTCTACATTAAAAAAGAAGGGCTTTGATACCATTTAACAGCGACCATTATCCCCTGATACAATGTTAGAAACAAAGAGTCTGGAGTTGGATCACTGTGGAACATTCTGAATATCTGCATCCCACCCAGCAAACCGCTGGGGGAGGAGCCCAATCATACTGATGCTCTTCTCCCTCAGCAGAGGTGAGGCTCAATGGCTGAGAAACAATCCCTGGGGCTAGGGCCACATGACGAGGAGCCTAGGACAGTGCTCACCGCTGGAGAGCCAGAACAACTGCTCTTGGCTTTTCAGCAGCTGTTTCAACACCTGGCTGCACAATAGTGAGCAAGCGGCATGTCTGTGCTGATGTTAAAGAAAATGGCTCCTCAGCCACCCACAGTCTGGATCAATCCACAGGAAGCAACAAGGCAGCCACTGGGGGCCTTCTGCTTCAGGAGCTACACATCTGTTCAGCCTCAAATACTCTTTTAGTCTGCTTCCAAGAGCACTTCTTGGAATCCAGAAAAGTCTCCTGGGCTTCCAGGTGAATATACTCCTCATACAGCCAGAGAAGGTGGCCAGAGAACAAAGGGGGCCAACAGCTTTCATTAGCAGGAAATTATGCACATGGTGAACTCTTTTTACCCCAAATTAGTCTCCTGAACCATGTGTTTTGAACTTGAAAATGTCTAACAGTTCTGGCTTATAACATTTCCTGCAAAAAGCCCAGCAGCGGTGGCCTTTCCTTAAGCCTAGCCCAGTTAGAGAGATGGGTCTGAAAATGCTCAGCCTCCCAACAGAGCAGGCTACAACATGTGTCGGGAGCTCGGTGCCCCTGAGGTGAGCTCTGAGGTCAGCAGGGCGCAGCTGCCCTAATGGGCCTTCCCCACAGCCCCAGCTGTCACCAAGAACGCAGCCAAACCCCGACTTGGCCACGGTGACTCACCAGCACTGACAGTGTGTCCACACCCAAATGAGTGGGATGAGCTCTTAGAACCGCTTTCTTGTTCCTGTGACTTTTTCACCTGATGAAAAACAACTGAGCATATTTTGGACCAGAAGTACACAGAAGAAGGGAAACAGCAAGAGTCTGGGAGCCAGACAGTCCTGGGCTGGAGGCCCAGCCTGGCACAGATTAGCTCGGTTACTTTGGACAAGTCACCCCCTTTCCAGCAGTAAAAGTGAGTCTAATAATCACCCCCTTGTCACGGGCTCAGCACAGCAAGGTATCAGACAATCGGAGACCACATGCACAAGATGGCAGCATATGCCGGGCGCATGATGGGCCCGCCATCGCCTTGCTATACTCAACGAACGTGTTCCCGGTGCTCTCTCTGCAGTCCTGGCAGAGACCCCAGCCATGAAGCAGGGCAGCCGTGAGGAAGGCGGTTCCCTTTCCCCTCCGATCAGATCCACCACAGCATCCCACCCTGCTCTTCCCTTTACTTAGTTTGGTGAAGGCTCTTTAAGTTTTAAAAAATGCTCTTCCTAAGTTAAGGATTTGTTTCTGAGACTCTCCCACTTAAGGCACTAAAGGGATGTGCTTCTGAGACACTCCTACAAAGTCCCAACGACAATGTAAGTGAGCCTGAAGCCAGTGACTCCCCTTGGGGCCAATCCTGGTGGAAGCTGGAGCCGAGGCAGGGAGCACCGTCAGTGTTGCTGTGCCAGGGCAGGCCCCTGTGGGCTTCCTGCCTCAGATCTGGTAGGAGCCACTCCCTCCTGAGCTGCAGTGCTTCAGGGGCTCTGAAACGTGACAGTCAGTCTGCAGGCCCACGACTCTAGTGCCCACCTCCATGGCTCTCCAGCTGGTGCCCTACTGTTCCCACCAAGCCCCATCCCCCCTCCAGCCTCCTGGACAACGCTTTCCTCGCACTGCACCGTCTCTGCTCTGGCGGCTCCCTGACTGGGAAGGCTTGGCGCTCAGTAGGTGGAGGTCTTGTCCTTCCCGCAGGCTCCCCTTATACACGGCCCCTCTCTGATGGGGACGCCAGCAGGTTGTGTTCTTTTCACATACACTTTCCTGAAGACCTCGGCCTTCTTTTGGACGCCCTCCCATACACATGCTCTTTATACCACTTCTTGTTGCTTAATCCACTCCTGCCTTGTGAAGGTCACTGATGTCTATGTTGCCCCCTCTCTCATTACTCCTGATCCTCCTCCCCCTACCCCTGCGAAGGGCCTGGCGCACAGGTGTTCCTAGGCAAATGTTTGCTGAACCCTGTTGGACTGTCTTAGTGTGACAGGGGAGGGAGTGTGGGGGCGGGCAGCAGAGGTGCCAATCAGTGCCCACAGGCATGACCAAGCTGCTGAAAGGGCATCTGCTGAGCTCCAGAGAGCAAAGACTCGGGTTTCCAAATGGCTGAGCCATTCCATGGCTGGAGCTTATCCTTGCAAGGAGAGTGATCAGAAAAGGCCCACAGCTCTGCAAAGCTGGAGCCCAGGGAACCTCGGGAGGGCCCGTGAGGCTCTGCTCACACAGTCAGGCACATCTGCCCGTGTGCCCTGCACTGCGCCCTGACCTCTCACACCAATCACTCTCAGCTGAAGTACTGGGCAAGTACTGGGCCGGAGCTCCCTGAGGGAGGGAGCAGAGCTTGATGCCCAGCAGGGTGATGGGAGCGCGGTGCCAGCAGGTGCTGGGGCAGATCTATTGAGCGTGCTGGCCCTGGGTAGAGTGCTGGCCAGGCAGTGCTAGGTCAGCACTCCAACCCTGTCCCCTCACAGCTCTGTGACCACAGACAGTCAGTTTGTCCCCAGAGCTGCTGTAACAGCAGTGTGGAAAAGAACTGTGGGCGATGATGGGAATGCCCTGGGCTGTCCCTGTGGTGCCATGAGCTACCAGTGATGGCTGAGCTTGGACTGTGCCCAGTGATTGGGGAACTGAATTTTTCATTTTATTTCATTTTGATTAATTTAATTTAAATAGCCCTATGTGGCTAGTGGCTACCATAGTGGACACACAGCTTACAGTGGAGGTGATTCTGCCTCCACGGGGTGGTGACGAAGACTAAATGAAATGATGTAGGCAGAGTGCCATGGGACACACTGAGCACTCAATAAATGCTAGTTTTCAATATTAACACAGAGTGTATAGTGACTAAGAAAAGATAAAAAGAAATTATTTTTAAAAGAAAATTGGGGGAAAAAAGAAAATAAAATTGGGAGCTTGGGAAAAGTCCATGGAGACCCAGCAGTGCCTCCGCTGTCCGATTGCACGCTGCCCCTCCTCTGTGGACCGCTCCCCCAAGGCCTAATGGAGCTCCAGGGTCCTAGCCCGCGGTGTAGTGAAGGGCATGGGACCTTTTCCAGGACAGGCTCCCAGTGGCCAACAGAAACATACAAGCTGGAGAGCATTCACCAATGGTACCGGCTCAAGACAGGAAGACTTCCTAAGACTTAGTGTGCAAATGTGCAGACTGAGAAACACCACCTTGAGAAGGAATGTTTTTTAAAAACATCATGCCTAAAATAAAACCATCCACCACTGTCCCAGAAGCCATACAAAGACCTATTTAAGGTGTTCTTTCTCCCTGCCCACCCTGACACCACTACCTAAGGGGCAGAGAAGATGCACCATTTCAGGGACAGCCTCAGAGGAAAACCTCAGGCATGAGCAGTCCACCTGGCCCTGACTCCAAGCTTGGAGACAGCCAACCCATTCCAGAAGGGGTCGGCAAACCACAGCCCCGGGTCAGAGCCCAGCCCATGTCATGTATGGTCTATGGCTGCTCTCAGGCTATCACGGGCAGAGGTTAGTCATTCTGACAGAGACCACACGGCCTGCAGAGCCTACATATCTGGTCCTTAACAGACAACATTTGCCAGTCCATAATCTCGAGGAGCAAAATTTTGATTTCTCCTCCAGTAATATAAAGCAAGATGATGCTACTTCATCTTTTAAGTGGGTGTATGTCACACTTCTATCAGGGAGGGGTCAAAAAGACAAGGGCGCGAGAGCGCGTGTCTGCACTTGGATTAGACGTGCGGGGAAAAGAGCGCCTAAAGGGGACTGGCCCACATGTATACTTTTAGCCTTTGCATCCCTGTTTCCAAGATCTCTGCTCAAAAAATCTTTCCTCATGTGTTTGTCTGAAGACTAAAATTCCATAATTAGTTTAAGGCTTAATCCCCACTTAAGTGCCAGCACCTCTAGGATAGGGCCATGTTAAGTCCCAGTCCATATGCTGCCTGATGATGAGCATATTAGGGGGTAAGTCAGCTCGTTACCTGGGGGCAAGTTGTAGAGGAGGGAATCCAGAGAAGGAAGTAGTTCCGAATAGGAAGGGAGGAGACAAGAGACAGAAGGGAAGATACCCAGCAGCTCCTACTGCCTCCACTTCCTTTATAATCACTGCAGATGGTCTCACTGCTGGATCCATCTCCAAACATTTTATTTTGCGGTATGTTTGTGTCAAGTCCTTGGTGTAGGGGTGGAGGAAGGCTGGCTGAATCTCAAACAAGAAGAGACATCACAAACGCAAGTAGGCTGTGGTCCCAGGAGTGGCTCACGCACTGCACATCAACCAGCATCACCATGGACAACGCATCCAGGAAATATTCCTTTCCCTCGGTAGTAGTTGTGAGACCAATAAACAAAAAATAAACTTGGGGTGACCTTTTTCTACTTACTGGAACAAATATATTCTGCAAGCTTTTCTGCATTTCCACAGTTTTCTCCTTCTGTATCCAGGCCAATTTTATTCACTGGAAAACAACAAAGAAATATAATTCTTTATGTGGTTACTAAAGTCCTTCTGTTCTTGTGTTGTTTTTTTAATGTGCAAATACAAAGGCATGTGCTTTACAAATCACACAGAGAAGGCCTCCTCTTGAAGGTGGGTTTAGGAAGGCCACAGGCATCGTGTCAGACCTGAGGGTGCCGGGTCCTGGCCCACCCATCCCAGAAGTGTGGATTTAGGAATGTACCAGTTTCTCTGGGCCCCACAGAGCTCATCTACAAGGGGGGAAGACACCAACCATATGAGACTGTTTTAAGGGATTTTATGACATGATGAGAGAAAACTGCTGGCCATCTAGGAGGAACTCAAGAAAGGTGGTTTTCTTATCAGTCAGTCAGGAGGTGGTGAGCGTTGTACACCATCACAGGGCATTAGAGAGCCCTCGTTTTGTTGGGGAGACGACGCCAGCCCCCATCTGGAAAGATGTCATGGGTTGACATGGCAGACTGAAATGGAAGGGAGGGGAGGAGAGGTTTCATAATAATCTGCCAACAGGGACCCAACAGCACCAGGATGCAGGTCATTTAGGGTGAGGGGCTGTACCAGCTGTTCGTGAAAGATTCCTATTCATGAACGAAGCAAGAAGCGACACCCAGGCTCCCCTGCACTTTTCCAGATGGGGAACACTGGCCACTCTGCAGAGGATGCTGATGAAGGAAGGGCCCAGGGGTGGCCCGGTCAGCACCTGCTACCTGCTCACAGGAATGTGGAACTTCTCTGAGAAAGGAAGTGCTGTGGGCATTCCATTTCAGATTCACATGAGACTGGCTAATAACAAACTGTAGCTTTAATGTAAACACCATCAGCTTTTAATTTACAGATCATTACAAACGTGCTGAGTCCAAGAGAAAAAAGTCACGTGCAGCTGTAAACTTCGTTCAGGAACAAAGCCCTTGCTTCTGCTACACTGCCAACCCAGGCTGGGCCGCCCCTCCTCTGACTGCATGAGGAAGGTCTCAGTGCACCAAGGAACCCTGGAAACTTCCCAGGAACTGAACTGGGACATCAGTACTTGCAGTGAGGCTGGTACTTGATATCGACATTTACACACATTTGTCCTAAGTAACTGGACAGCAGGAACAACGCCTAGAACACTGACTCATATACTGCTTTGGGTTCGAAAGTGACTGCCTGCTCATCTGATCCTTAACCAACCCTGTGAGCTGGACAATGTGGAGACTGTGCCTGTGCTTCAGAGAGGAGGAAGCTGGGGCTCTGAGCCGTCGAGTGCTGTCAGCTCTGTCTGCGAGGGCAGGGCAGTCTGGTCCACCCTGCAGCCCACAGAAGGCTCTCAGCACAGGTTTGGGGAATGAACGTTTGGTGTAAGGTCTCAGCCCCTGGGGACGGCAAGGCTGGCTCTGCTCTAACTCAGTACAAGCATTGCAACCAACACTCAGGCCCAGGCAGGCCCATGGTCAGGGCACAGGCCTCCTCTATGTGATGGCCAACAACGAAACTTCAAATTATTCATAACCATGTGAAATAAATCAAGCTAATCACAGACAAACCTGCCATAGAGTATTCATTACATTTGAGAGGTTAGGATAATGACTGCCACAACGGATCCAATTTTCTGGGCTTGTGTAAACCTGTGGGGTGAAATTCTCTGCTGGCAGAAGCCTATGCTGAAAAGGTACCGTTTGGTAATCTAAAGGTAAAATAAAATCCTTAGTGCAAAAGCAAATTAGCGAGAATCAAGAAATGGGATTTGAAAACATTAACAAGGTTATGGATAAGATGATCTCTGTAAAGTCTTTTCCCAGAGTTAATATGAAAACAAGGCAATGAAAAAATACTAAAAAAAATCAATATGGTATAAAAGTGGTAAAACATCTGCACGCTTCTATCAGTGGGGCACAGCGGCTATGGAAAAATGCAGTCATGGATTTAAACAATAGCTGTACCACTTCCTAAGTGTGCGATCCTGGCAAATCACATCCTCTCTCTTATAATCTTTTTTTTAAATCAGGAAAATGGGCTTACTAAAACCTTCCTTATGAAAATGAGAAATCATATACATAAAGTGCGTAGCACAGGGCCTGGTGTATAACAGGGACTCAAACACAGCAGCTGTTATGAATCATACTAATAGGTGTAGATGGTAATTTGTTCCAACAGTACATATGTATACCTCATAATGAAGTTACTGACTTCTGAGTTGTTAACCGCTAAGCTATCTCCCATGGAGCAACTGGTCCGGGTTTACAAGGCCAAGCAACAGGGGCCACTTAACAGATCCGAGGCACCAGCCCTGCAATCAGATGGGGGAGGTAGGGAACCCCACCTTTGGGCAGCCAGACGGGAGGCTTTCCCTGGGGGTGGGTGGCTGAGCTGCAGGAAATCAGCCTACGGCCAACCAACATGACTTCTTCAATACAAACAGAAATCTTATTTAAACAAGTACAAATCACCCAACCAGAACAACGTTCTCAGATTTTATGCAGACCAAGAACAAAGTTACACAACATGTACTTTTCTCCATCTAGTAATAATAATATCTACAAAATTATGTCAAGTCACATTGATGAAGCGGCACAAACATCTCTTCTCTCTAGACTTCCACATTGAGACCCCTTGCTGTTCATTGGACCCTCTTTTCATTTCTACTTTGAGAAACATTTCCACCTTTTCTTCTCCTTGCTTAAAATGTCCAACTCTCTGGACCTGGGAAAGCCAAGGGAGGCTCTCCTGCTCAAGTTGACCAGAGGGCTCCTGGGTGCTGTAAAACGGCCCCCAGTTATCCCTGGTACTCACACCCCTGTGTCATCTCCTCCCCTTGAGTATGAGTTGGACTTACTGACTCGATTCAAACAAAAAGAAGATGGGATATCACTTGCAAGATCAGAACATAAAAAGACTGTGGCTTCTGTCTTGGGTGCTCTGTCTTGGATTGTGTCACAATAGGGGAAGCCAGCTGCCATGTCATAAGGTAGGTAGCCCTTTAGAGATGCCCACGTGAGTGACTTGGGAAGTGGATCCATGTGTCTGATCTTGGAAGCAGACCCTCCCCCAGTTATCCCTGAGATGTCTGTAGCCGTGGCCAACAGCTTGATTGCTGGTCAAAGACCCTGAGACAGAAGGACCCAACTAAGCCATTCCCAGATTCCTGACCCACAGAAACTCTAAGATATTAGAAGTTGTTGTTTCTAGCTATTAAGTTTTGGAGTAATATGTTACACAGCAAAAGATGACTAATACACCAGGCATGGTCTCTTCCAACTGCCTCTAACTCCCTAGGCTCTTGCTGAAACTCAGGATGAACACGAATCTTGGGAGTTCAAGCAATGCCTCTTCCCTGTACACACTAAAGAGAGCTCCTCCTGTATGTCATGTCTGGAAGGGTGAACTAAAATAGAATGTTCAAAATTTGGTTGATTGAATTTCATGTTAAGGTAGGATCTGGTTTCTCCCAAAGAGATTTTTTTAAATTGCAAAATCCCTAATTTCATCTCTTCTTTGATGATATGTTTCCGGCATTTAGAACATATCCTTTCCCTTAACAACTGAATAAACAGGGAGCAGCTGGAGGCCAATAAGAGTGATTGGGACCAAATCTTTGCTGCTTGTGCCACACTTGATGACGGCCTGCTCTCAGCTGCTCTAAGTCTCAGATTTCTCATCACTGTATCACCATTTTTTCCCTCTAGTTTTTGTCTCATTTGACAGAACAGTGAGAGCAAAATGCATAGTGATAGTAGTGAAATCAAACTGAAGATCAGGTGATAGCTCAAGATGTTTGTTTATCAGGTAATGTGTGGAAGTGTGAATCTGGAATACAAAATCAAAATAGGAAAATTTACAAATACATTCTATTTGATAGCTGAAGTTTTGGTATATGTCAGATATTGCCTATATTATTTTCTTTCCTCTTCTAACTCAGGAAAAAAAATAGAAAAGAAAGTACAAGAAAATTCTCAACTTATTTTTTGGGGAGAGTGGAGGTGGTTCCCTTGGCGACCAAAGCTCCAAGCCCCTCTGCCCTGCTCATGTGCTGAGCCTGGTGGTAAAGCTGCACTGCTGATGTGCTGAGCCTGGTGGTAAAGCCGCACTGCTCGGAGGAGCTGCCGTCAGCTCTGCATCAGTCTAGCAACTCCCATCTGGCCTCTTCCCCACCTTCATTTTGTTGTCTGGAAAATGTGCTTTTAATTCTTAAACTGTTTTCGCTCATACTGCATCTTCCCCCAATATTTTAAATTCATCTGGACAAACTGAACTGTTTTAAAACAAAATTATAGGTTCTTACAATTGCTAAGCATTGTTTAAGTATTTAAAATTTTTAATGATTCACTGTTTACATTTTGTGCTTTAAAAATAACACAAATTCAAGACTATTTGGAAAAATGTAGACAATATTAATAAAATTATAAAAACCAACTATAATACCACCACCTAGAGATAACTATCTTTAATATTTAGTGATTTTCCTTTATTTTTTTTATTTCAGTAAAAATAGATAACATAAAATTTACCATTTTAACTGTTTTTTAAGTATATAATTCAGTGGCATGAAGTTCAATCACAATGATATACAACCATCACCACTATCCGTTTCCAACTTTTTCATCATCCCAAACAGAAACTCTATACCCAATTAAACTCCCATTTCCCCCTGCACCAGCCCCTGGGAACCTCCACTGTACCTTCTGTCTCTGAATTTGACTACTCCAGGTGCCGCATATACATAGACAGTATTTGTCTTTTTGGGTCCAGCTCATTTCACTTAGAATAATGTCTTCAAGGTTCATCCGTATTGCAGCATATGTCAGAATTTCCTTCCCTTTATGTCTGAATGATATTCCATTGTACAGATAGACCACATCTTGTTTATCCATTCACCTCCTGATGGACATTTGGGTTTTTTCCACCTTTTGCCTGTTGTGACTGATGCTGCTGTGAACATTACATACTCAGACACTTGTCTGTTTGAGTCCCTTCTCCTTTTAGGCTTTTTTGGGGGGAGGTGGAAAGAAGGCTCTCTACCTATTTCAGTATCTATAGTTTTAAATTAAACTGAAATTGTATCATATCTACATTGTATCCTGCTTTTTACTTAATGTTACATTGTATTTTCCTATGCTGTAAATATTCCTCAAAATATTTTTAAAAGACCACATAGCCTCTCCCTTCCCCTTCTCTTTTTGAACAATTCAGTCCTAAGGCCATTAGGCGGGGCAGAGTAAAATGAGTGTTGGGTGTCAGAGACCAGGCAGGGTGAGGAGGGCATCCATGTGTGGGCAGAGCCAGGGGAGGCTGGTTCCAAACGGGGGTGTTGATCAAGCAAGTAAATGTATTACCTGGGAGCCAGGTTTCCCACTGCCAGAGAAGGGAGTTACAAATATAGAAATGAAAGACCCAGTGTTACCTCAAGAAAGAATTAATTAAATGAAAAAAATGAAATGAAAGACCTAGAACAAACGCTGTAGTGCTGGACTGGAATTGGAAGTGGTGGAGTGAACCCATGGCTTTTAATATAAACAGATATACATATATAAACGTAGATATATAGAAATGGATATGTGTGTGTATAAAATTACGATTCCCCATCTCTGTCTATTGAAAAGGCCTGGAAGCAGTGAAGCCCAAGGACAATGAACACACTGAACGCCCACATCACGGCTTCTAAATACCACTCTCCACTAAAAGGAACTGGGGCTTCCTAGAGAAAATGACTGATTTCAGGGCTGGCACAGGGAAAGTATCAGACAAACCTGGAACATCTCTTTGTGCCAGAAAAGACATGGGGTCAAAGAACGATGGGGGGACATGTCAAAAGGACACAGAAGAAACTTTGAAGTGGTTGCCACTGGCCACATCAGGGACAATTTCAACAACAAAATAAACAGACAGTAATGGATTATACCCTATTAAAGAAAATAGGAAACCAGGAATCTATACTGATATAAATAAATAACCTAATAAAATGAAAGTGTGATGAAGAATAGGTTATAAACGTCAAAGTACCTCCTCACAAAATACTTATTAATTTTGAAACAAAAACAGTAGCTTCACTGTGGAGAAGACTGACAACACCACCTAAATCAAGGGGCCACAGGAGAACCACCAGTAACGGGGCAAGTCAAAATGAGGCACTACTAGATGAGAGGCAATGAGAAAAACACAGCATCGCTTTTGTGATATTCCTGCCAGGGATGTATAGCCTCAATGAATCCAATCATGAAGAAAAATCAGACAAACCCAAACTGGAGGACCTTCTACAAAATAATTGGCCTGGACTCTTTAAAAGTGTCAAGATGGTGAGAGCCACAGACAGACTGAAGCACTAGTCCAGCCTGCAAAACTAACTCATAAGGACAACTAGGTGCGAGGCCTGACTTTGAACTTTATCCTTTTGCTACAATAGATATCATTGGAACAACTGATGAAGTTTGAATGTGGCCTCAGAATTAAGAGGTCATAATCTATGCACGTTAATTTCCTGATTTGGCTAGTTGTAGTTACAGACAAAAGTGCCCTTGTTTGTGAGGAATATACACTCGACTGTTTGGAGGTGGTGGGGCATCAGGTTGGTAACTTACTATCAGTGGTTCAGGAAAAATTGAGTTCTTTACAGTGTACTTGCAACTTTTCTACAAGTTTCCTTTAAAATAAAAAAATATATATATGAAAGAAGAAACTACATAATCATCATATAAAGGTATCATAACTTATTTTACTATTCCCCCATTACTGATGAAGGAATAAATGAAAAGCAATAAGGAAGGTTAATATATTGAGGTATATGAGGAAGCCATTTTGGTTTAAAACAGATTCGGCCTGACCTTGTTTTTCCACAGTGGCCTTCCAAGGCCTGTGGAGCATGCACTGCACATCTGCTTTAAAGATTTACAGGATCCCACAGCAAAGAATGCTGCCTTTAGAGATAGGGGTGAATGCCTCCCTCCGTATCAGCATTTCTTTGAAGATCAGCCTTCCCTCCAAGAAACCAGGGTCAGGCTGACCTGCTGTGTACGCAGCAAAACATCTTGTGACTGTAGTACAAGAGAAAAAGAAGTATTCCTGTCACGTTCGATGTATGTTCTGAGATGGTATCTAATCACGCTATACCCCTCACTTCTCCGAGTGCTTTCTTCCCTGGTGGAGATGGTACTCCTGGGCCATGACTGGCTATGACAGTACTCAGACTGACTTATGTAAGAAACTCACCTCAATTTTAATCTATAGATTGATTATTGGTTACTTGTGTTGACACTGGACATTTGGGGGCTTTCATTTTTTCACGACTATAAATAATGTTATGATATACATTACCATATTAAAAACCACTTCCTTTCTCCTATTTTGGATTATTAACTTTGGATAGATTATCAGAAAAGGGATTAGTGGACCAAAGGGCACAAACATTTTAACAGAGCTTTTGAATATGTACCAGCCAAGTATTTCTCAAAAGATGTGAATCAATTTTTAATGCCATTTAGCAATATTTGAATATATTTGTTTCACTGCACCCTTATCAGCAGCATTATATATTTAACTATTACTTTTGTCAATTTAATAAGCAAAAAGTCGTATTTTAGACTGAATTGAAGTGTTTTAAAAAACAATGAACAAGCGTAAGTCACCATGGAATGAAAAGCTCCTGTTTTTCTTCTCCATTGTACTCTCTACTCCTACCACACTCACACTGCTGACTCTGGTCACCAAATGTGTGGGTTTTCCACACCAAGCAATTCTCCAATTCTCAGCTAGGCATCCTACGATTTAACTCAATTCTGACACTATCTACCTGAAGATAGTGTCAGATCCCACAGGTTAAGGACTTAGTCCCACAAGGCGGCCCCCACTTCAGAGACCACTTGAAAGTCCAGGTTGTCACCTGTACTTCTGACTAACCCACTGTGAATCAGAGGTTTTCACAACCCCCTCCTCTGGTTAGATCATTTGCTAGAACTGCTCAGAGAAATCAAGAAAAACAGTGTACTAACTATTGCCAATTTATTACAAAGGACATTTCAAAGACATAAATGAACAGCCAGCTGAAAGAGATGCATAGGGCAAGGTATGGAATGGGAGGGATGTGGAGCTTCCATGCCCTCTGCAGGCGCACCACCTTCCCAGCACTTCTCGGTGTCACTGTCCATTTAGATTTTTATGGAGGCTTCAATACATAGCCATGGCTAATGAAATCATTGGTCACTGGTGACTGATTCAACCTCCAGCCCGTCTTCTCCCTGTAGGTGGACAGGAGGCACAGGAGGCTGAAAGTTCCTACTCTAACGACAAGACTGGTTCCCCTGGCAACCAGCCCTCAACTTTAGGGGCTTTCCAAAAGTCACTTCATTAACATAAACTCAGGGGGAGTTGAAAGAGCTTTGTCATAAATAACAAAAGACACCTTCATCTTTCTTATCCACTTAGGAAATTCCAAGGGTTTTAGGAGCTCTGTGCCAGGAACAGGAACAAAGACCAAATATATATTCCTTATTATAAATGACAATCTCACAGTCATTTTTTGGTGTTTTATTTTTACCTTGATTGCTTACCTAGAGAAGCAGTAGCATTTCCAACGACATACACCGACTTAGCGTTCCATTTCTCTCTCAGAGACTTTTCCCAGACTGTAACACACAAAGTTACATGTGAGCTCCAAATACCACAGGGCCATCTGGACCACTGCCCAGGCTGCCCGTCCGTCCTACGGAACTGCGGGTGAAGCTAACCAGGAATAACCACATAAAGAACAGCACCTCAAACTCAAACTCCATTTTTATACTGCTTACATTCTGCAGGCAAATTTTAAAAAGTTACTTTGGTAAATGTTTCAGCATGCCTTGCTTGAAATATCAAGTCATTTCCACAGTTGATACTAGAAGCATTTTTAATGTGTACTAGAAAACAAACATAACTCGAAGAATTCAGTTGCATACTGATACTAAAATTAAAAAATCTAGACTTTTAAAGAAAAAGTCACTGGTCATTAAAAAGAGGCAACTTAAATGTCTAATAAAGAAATACAACTGGTTTTATTTGAAACATAAATCTGAAAGCAGTCAAGAAACTATAATATCAGATAAGAGGGCTCATCTATCCATTGGGTCAAAGTAGAGATAATAAATATCAGGTTCATAAAAAATACAATTTAACAGAGAACACTACCATATTATGGCAAAAAAAGAAACATCTTTAAATACGGATTAAAGAAATACAGAGAGAAAACGAATTGTATAAATATATCATAAGGCCACCAGGTGTTCAATATCCTTTTAGAAGACAAGGAAATACTAGTTCTTCCTTCTAAAATCTGATTATGAGCATAAGTTTCCCTTAAATTCAATAGTGTTCATCTACCCTTTACACTCCTATGGGAGATATCCTTCCAGACAGTCATCAAAGATTGAGTTTCACCTTCTTTCCTTTCCTACCGCACAAATGTAAATAATATTTATTTAAAAATTATCTGTATCATGTGAACAAACCACTCTCCAAGCCCCACAGCAGGTAACGGCTGGAGTGAGCCCTGGACAGAAGCAGAAAGCCTGACTTCAGAGCCAGCCTCTGCTCCTTAACTTGTGTATGTTTCTGGGCAAGTCAGCTCACCCACCTTGTCTGTTTCTCCAAGATAACTGGGATTAACTACACCTCTCCTGCCTATACCATAGAGTTGTTGAGAGTCAAAATAAGAAAATATATGGGAAAATGCTTTTTAAGCTGTAAAGCGCTATAAAAAGTTATGGTGTCCATTCTGGAGTTTTCTTCCTTTTCATCATCTTTATCCTCAAATCACATACAGAAGGAAAAATACAATTGTAAGACAAAGACCTCTGAAGCACCACTGGGAGAGAATACATATGCTTCTCCACGTCGAGTTTTCTTTCTCCATTTTGGACATAACAGTACTTCCATTTCTGAGCTGCCACACTGACTGGACAGCACAAGTCCTCATCCCTAAGAAAAGCATCAGAGTTTCTCTTCAACAGGGGGCAAATGTATATATGAAATCACTGAGAGGGTGATTTTTTTTGGCTATAATGCAAGCCTAATTAAATGTAAAGGGAGAGAAGAATAACCACTCACCACTGTCACTATTCAGTGCCCACCATGCGCCAGGCAATGTCCTGAATCTTCTCTTTGAGATGCAGACTCTAGGTGGAATCATAAATCTGCGACTTGCAGACCATGTGTTCTGGAGAGTTTCATACCTTCTGCTCTTCAGGCTGCTCATTTGTCAGTGGAAATACTAATTGTACAATCTCACACGTAAAGCTTTGTGGACCATGTCTCGCACAGAGCAGGTCCTCAATAACTTCTGGCTAGTAGTAGGAGTGATGATCCCGTGATACAGATATCATCGTGCCCACTTTACAAACAAGGAAACTGAGGCTCAGCAAGGACAAGGAACTTGCCAAGGTCAGAATGGCCATCTGAACCCAGGCCTAACTGGCTGCAAAGCCCTTCTGGTAACCACCCACACCGCTGCCTTCACTCGTTAGTATAACCGGAGCTGCTTAGGCCTGACTGAGTGGTTCCATGGCCTTAGACAAGTGCTTACTCTTCCCAAGCCTGTTTCCTTATCTGTAAAATGAAGACCACAGTATGTGTGCCTCTGGCTAGTTGTCTAGGATTAAATGAGATAATGAATGTAAAGTTAACATAGAACCTGGTATACAGAAGACACTCCAAAAACGTTAGCTATGAAGCTGTTCCATCGAGCAGACTAAGGTGGTTGTTCAGCCTGAAACCCGGGCTTTGTTCATCTGTTGTGATGGAGAGAAAGGAAGGAGGCAGGAACCTCTAAGAGATGATCATGTCCCTACGTGCCTGGTACAGCACAGACCGTTTTCTCATCTACTGTTGGATCTTCTCGTCACCTCTTTGAGGAAAGAGACTGGCGCTGAGGTACTCTGAGGGGAGGTATAACTACCTGGCAGGTGAACATCCATCTGGGAGTTTAGGTGGCAGCACTGGCTCCTGTTTCCCAGGGCAGTACCTGTGACATGGCACCACTAAGTACTCACTCCATCAGAACACTAACAGGTTAACATGTCATTCTGTGGGGGATGCTAAGAAACAGCTCATAAGAAGAAAGCTCATTTTCTGCTCCCTCCAAAGGTTACACAAACGTGAAGTAACTTGGTACCTAAATACTTTCTGAGCTAAAAGTCATTGCAATTTTCAAACCAGAAGTGCAGCTATTTCTGGAATCTAGTATCACCAATGGGAGAACTCAGAGTACAGAAAAGTCCAGAGAAATCCACAGCAGACCCACCCTCACCTTCAGTTTTATTGTCTTTCTCTAAACACAGCTCCACTGCTTCCACTGCTCGGGGGCTGGTAAAAATGAGTCCCCCATAGCCTTCCGGATGAGACAGCTGCACACGAAACAACAACAAAGACATATTATATGACGGTTGAGTTCAACATTTCCCAGAATCCCAATGCTTTATGAGAGTAGTAGGCAAACTAATTCCTTCCACCCACCCATCCATCTGTCCATCCACCCATCCATCCATCCACTCAACACTTATCGAGAGCTTACCATGTGCCTGGAACTATTCTAGGCCCTTGAGGATGGGCAGGAGAGTTCATTATTCATAGCATTACAGTCTAAGGGAGAGACAGGCAAGCGCAGTGTAGGGTGGTGGGTATAACTGGAGCAGGGAGGGGCAGTGTGGGCTTGGTGGGGTGTAGGCAGGAGGGTAGGCTTGACCTGCATCTGGAATAAAACTGGAATTTTCAAGGGGCGATATCCATGCTGAAGCCCTGATTTTCAAAGATTACAATGGTGATAAAATCTACTGAACATTTATTCTGAGCCAGGCGCTGGGCTGTTTTATACATACTCCTTCACTGAATCTGCAAAAGGCCCCTGTGAGATGGGTGGAACTGTTCTCATCTCATAGATTAAGACAGAGGCTTGGAGAGGCTAAGGAACCTGCCCAAGGTGAGCAGCAGAGCCAGGACTCACGCACATGCCTCTACGATTCCCCAGCCGAGCTCTGACTCACTTGCTACATAATGGAGCTTTACGGAGAGAGCTCAGTTCTGACCACGAGGTCCTAGAAATGATCTCAAATGATGAGCTCTCTGATTCCCTTTTAAAGCAATTTATAGAAGAGAGTGCCAATTTGGGCCCCCCTTACACAGTTCCCTCACCATGCAAACGCCGTGCATGGGAACACAATAGATGCCAAACCAATGTTTGTCGAGTAAATTATTGAATGAATAACCCAATAGTCAGCTCAAACCGAGAGGAGCAAACAGGAAGGCCTTCCTTTAAGAGCGATAGGCAGGGTTCCGATGTACACAGAGGCCATGGAGCCCCGTGAGCAGGGCTGGACACCCAGAGCCATGAAGCCACCCTGGCTCCTGGCCCATGTGCCCAGAAAGGAGCTCCAGGGAAGACACCTCAAGGCAGCTCTGCTCCAGTGACTGAGTGCATACGGATGGGGGTGGCGTAGGCCCTGAATCTTTACTCTGAAACATCTGGAAGGCTTTATTGGGATTGTCTCCAGCAACATCTATCACCCCCACACCTGGCAGCAGAACTGAAGCTGTGAGAAGAAGTCCTGGTCTTGAGTCCTAATACTGCCTCTTATTTGCTGGAGGCCTCGGCTGAGTAGCCCAACCTGGGGCCTCAATTGCTAAAAGGGAAAAAATAACACCTGTGCTGCGGTTCTGGCGTGGTCAGGGCAGCGGGTGGATTAAGTGAGAGGATGAATGTGAAAGGGTCTGAGCTGCTGAGAGCGGGCAGGTTTGGGCCCTCACCACAACCTGGTCTCCTGGGCCTCCTCACAGACCCCACCTCCAAGTCGGGGTGCCTTCTGGAGGAGCCGGTAGAGGCAGCCATCTCCTGGAGCCAGGTGAGGCTGTGCAGCCCTTGTTTTGAAGTTTCGTAGTAAAATGAGGGGTTTTACTTCTGGCTTGAGTTGGCAAGAATTCTACAGAAATCAAATGTGTCTCACTCAGAAATTATTGTGCTCAGACACGGACAGACCTTACCTTCTCTGAGAAACTGGGAAGAGACAAAAACTCAAATGATAAAACAGGGATCAAAGTGGCTTCAAATCCATATAATCCTAATTCCTGCAAATAAAAGAATATAGTTCCGGATTGGCCAGGGTTGTTTGGAAAATAACGGAAGGGTCACATTCACAACTTACTCTGCCGTTCCTCAGTTTCAGCAGATCCCCTTCCCCTCACTTTGTTAGTAAGCAGCCCTGTGCTTTACAGTCCGGGAGCCCCAGGCACTTACCCTGATGTACGGGTCCTGGCCACGGTCGTCCTCCTTAGGGTCCTTCAGTAAAAGAACCTTCATTATTGCCTGGCAGTCCTTAAGGGTGCTGTGACAGAGCAGGGAAAGAGATCTTCATTAGGTCTCAAAGACTCTTCCTGCACAATGTCAGATGGGATGGGAGGAGCACGGAGAAGAAGGTAATCAACTGCAGGCTGATACGGCCTATCCCTTGCACACAATGACTTAGCGTTTATGGGCTCCTGAAGACCCTGTCGCTGATAAGGCCAAGGGACAGCATGCTGGCACTTGGTATCACTTGGAAAGGCAGATGAAAGTAGTCAGGGAAAGCCAGTGTCCTAGCCAAACATTTAAGGCTCATGGAAGAGACGTGATGCAACTTCTGGGTTGTACCAACAACAAATAGAGAAATGGGCATCTTATTTTTTAAGCAAATAAAAAAATTATTACTTCTATTTCAAGATAAATACACTAAGTAGCTAATAAGCTCTTTAGGAAATAATTATATTGACTCTTTTACTCCTCAAATGATGTTTTATAAATGCTGTCAAGTATCATGAGACAATCAAAAATTTTCTAACAACCTGGAAAACAATTTGTTGATATGTATCAAAAGTCTTATGTACTTCATACCCTTTCTTCCTATAATTTTACTTCTAAGAATAAATACTAAGGCAATACTCATAAATGTGTGCAAAGATTAACATAAGATGTTCATCCTGGTACTCGTATTTTTTTTATTACTAAGGTATAACTGACATACAACATTTTGTGAGTTTTAGGCATACAATGTGTCAATCTGATACATTTATATATTGCAATATGACTACTGCAGTAGCATCAGATAACACCTCTATGGTGTCACATAATTATCATGTCTTTTTTTTGGTGAGAACAATTAAGATCTAGTCTCTTAGCAGCTTCGAAAATTATAATACAGTATTGTTGACTATAATCACTATGTTGTGCATTAGATCTCCAGAACTTATTCATTTACTAGTTGCAAGTTTGTATTCTGGTATTTTTTATAATTGAAAATACTTGGAAACAGTGTCAATGTCCAACAATGAGAGAATGATTAAATAAATCATGGTATAGTTATATGAAATTATTAAATATTCATTAATAACTAATCAAATGGATTTAATCACAAAACATTAAGAAAGGCAGGAATCACAATCACATAAATAGTATGACTTTATAGATTTTACATATACATATACATGAAGGAATATGCATTAAATACTAATAGTAATTATTTCTGGGTGGTAGGCTAGAGTGATTATTTTCTTCTTTGCCTCTTTCTGTATTAGCCACAAATTTTTTACAATAAACATTAAATTCCTTTTGTATCAAGGGCGGAAAAGCACATTATAACTATCCCAAAGGCCTCAAAATAAATGCTGTGGAAGAACTGCAGAATAAACTCTGCTTGAAATGCAGATTATCATCCTATGAGTACCATTAAACCTACCAGTGTGTTACTTAATAAATACTATACAGTGGTTGATAATAGTCAAACAGAGTATACTGTTTGAAGCAGAAATGTGTTAACTCTGGGAGCCATTACTTATAAGTTATTACAGAATATATTTGTGGAACATGGTATCTATGGTTTGTCTTAGGAAAGTTTGGTTCTAAATGAATTGCTTTGAATCTAAGCAACCAAACCTGGGTGAACAAATAATAATTATGAAATCAAGTTCTAATTATTGCTGCTGTCAAGCTGTTAGCTACAGAGACTGGGGATTTGGGGAAATGAGCAGTATCATTTCCACCGTTTCCTGAAGTGACTCGGAACGTGTTTCACACAGAAATTAGGAATCTATCTTTCTGCAACAGTCGCTCTTATGTGTCAGCCTGGCTAGGCTACAGTCCCCAGTTACTCACAAATGCCAGTCTAGGTGTTGCTGTGAAGGTATTTGGGTCAGCTGGCTTTCAGTAAGAGAGTAGCCTAGATAAGCCGGGTGGGCCTGACTCAGCTGCTGGGAAGGCTCTAGAAGCAGAACCGAGGCTTCCCTGAGGAAGAAATTCCACCTATTGATTCTGTTTCTCTACTTGAACCCTGACTGATACACCTTCCAATCTGGGAGCTCCAGGAATCTAGTATGTCACTGACTGGCAGGTAAAACGGCATTTTCTGCTAAAGCATAAAACTTTCTGGGGCACACAAAGCAAGCAACCATTGTGGGGATTAAAAGGTGGTCCTTGCTGTTGGAAACAGGCAATCCTGCGGCCACAGACCTCAGCCCTACCACGTCCCTGCCATGGTTCCAGGCTCTGGGATACAGATACCCATGTTTTCAAAGGCTATGTTAGTATTGCTTTCAAATACCAGGTGCCAATCTACCACAAAAGTGTTTCTATCGAGTTCTCAGGCAGTGACACCCAGAATGTCCCTCAGGGAGATTAAGTCTGCACTATTCATTGGGGGAATGAGGAGGTACAAGTTCAAGCACTACTGAGTGCCATGAGGTGATGTGGTAGAGGTGACTGGGGTGCTGACAGCTAGTTACCTCTCCAGGGGCACCTCTCTGAGAAGATGACATCTGAGTTGAGATCTGTGACAATAACTGTAAGGAGAAATGAAGGAGTGACACCTGAGTTGAGATCTGAGTGACAACAGCCATATGGAGAAATGTTCAAGTGTCAGAAAGGGGACTGGGGTGTCCCCGGGAGAGAAGGGTAGGTGTGGCTCAAGTGGAAAGGACAAGCTGGATTTTGGATTCCATGAGAAATGGGAATCCACTGAAAGGTTTAAGCCGTTCACCTGGATGAGATGGGATACCACTGGAGGATTATGAGCAGAGTGGCGTGCTCTAACTTATATTTTAGTAGGAGCACTTGCAGCTGTGTGGAGAAAAGACTGAAGGTAGAAAGGAGCAAAGACAGGGAGGTGACTCGAACAGTGTGAATAAGAGATGATATGGGGTTGGACTAGACTGGTGGGTGAAGTGGGGAAAAGTGATTGCACTTGGATATATTAGGAAAGTGGAGCCAACAGCATTCATCTGGACTGGACACAGGGTAGAGAGAGTCAAGGATGACCTCAAGGTTTGTAACCCGAACAACTGGAAGAATGGGAGGTGTGTCAGGAGAGGGAGAATGGGAGTGGGGACAAAAGGTTCACGTTGGACATACTATATTTGAGAATGCCTATTCTCCAACAACGTGCCCCAGCCCATCTGTGTACTA
The DNA here is from genome assembly GCF_041296235.1 of Equus asinus. NCBI lineage: Eukaryota > Metazoa > Chordata > Mammalia > Perissodactyla > Equidae > Equus > Equus asinus. The sequence goes on along the minus strand of NC_091791.1, from coordinate 7,418,603 downwards.
TGAATAGGTTTACAGGTGTGCCTGAAGTCTTGAGCCTCTCAGCCCTCGGGGCAGTAGGGTAGGGCCCAGCCAGAACCACATTGCCATTCTCACCCACCCACTCCAGCCAGGGTTGGCTGCCTTTAGCTGTAAATTATAAACCCCCATCTATTTACTGCAATGCACTGTGTGAATATTATCATTTCCTAGGTGTGTCATAATGTTAAAAAAGTTGGAGAGTATTGGCATCGTACATCCAATGGAAAAATCATTACACAATTTGGCTTCAGGGAGGAGTCAGGTCAAAGGACAAAGATTTGGGAGTTGTCAGTGTACAGATGGTAATTAAAGTCCTAGGACCCAGTGAGATTGTGGAGAGAAAAGAAGAGGGCCCAGGACAGGGCCCTAAAGTACTCACACAATGTCAGAGCACGTCAGGGGCAGAGGGTAGAGGAGACCCTGGCAAAGGAGAAGGAAGACAGACTGGAGTGTGTCTTAGTCTGCTTGGGCTGCCATAACAATACTACAGACTGGGGAGCTTAAACAACATGTCTTTTCTCACAGTCCTGGAGACTGGAAGTCAAGGTGTTGTCAGAGTTGGATCCTGGTAAGGCGCTTCTTCCTGGCTTATAGATGCCACCTTCTTGCTGTGTTCACAGAGAGATCCCTGGTGTCTCTTCCTCCTCTTATAAGGACATCAGTCCTATTGGATTAGGGCCTCACCCTTATGACCTCATTTAACCTCATCACTTGTTTAAAGGCCCTGTCTCCAAATATAGTCACATTGGCAGTTAGGGCTTCAACCTATGGATTTTGGGGGACACAATTCAGTTCCTTACAGAGTGAGTTACACAACAAACTGGATGTAAAGATCTAGGGACGGTAAGTGTACATAACTTACTTTTGCTACGAAGACGAAGAGAGAAATAAGGCTGTAACTGGAGGCAGGCAGTGGGATCAGGAGAGGTGCCAGAGCTGTGTCTGCCCTGCTGCCCAACCCCCCTCCCCACATATGGGAGATAGTAGAGCCAGAGCAGGCAGAGAGGCAAGTTCCAGATCATTAGCAAGTCAGAGAAGAAGGCCATGCAATGCATTTGGGGAGCAACTAAGCACAGCCCTTTGGCACAACTTACTCCTTGGAGTTCCTGGTGCACCTTGTTCTGCCTTGCCCACCTTACAGAAGCTCCTGAATTTTAGCAACAAGGAGAACTAAGAGAGGACAAGCTGGCTCTCAGTTAGGCAGGTAAGGGGCTCTGCTGTATTGCTGTCTTTACCCAAGAAACACTCAGCCTCTTCTGTGTGATGCTGGGCAAGGGACAAGTAAGACTTAGTGTCCACCCTCAAGGAGCTCCAAGGCTGATGCGGGGAAGACTGACCACCACAGAACTGTGAGCTAAGGGGTGAGAGAGACACAAAGTACTTCCCACCACAAACCACCAGGGTTCAGAAGAAAGGCTTAAAAAGTTTGCCTCTGGGCCTGGGGCTCCTCTGATGCAGAATTCATATTCTGCTGGGGTAGGAGATGATTTAGGGTGAAATATGCATATTCCAGCTACTTTGTAATTGAAAGTCTGGTTGGATTAACTAAAGCATCAGATTCATGCTGAACAGGCTGAAGTTGGGCAAAGGCAGCTGAGATGCTTTCATTGACTAGAGCCCAGAGTACTCTAGGGACTGGGGCAGGCGAGGGTTCACAAAAAGTGCACAGACCCCTTCTCAGCCATACGTGGCTCCATCCAGTGTCCATCTCCGCACAGAACTCCTTTAGTTGTCCAGAAGTTCAAATACCAATCATCCGATCACTTGCTATGAAGAACAAGCAGTAAAATAACAAATCCCTGCACTTGGCCTCTGTCAGATGGAAGCCAAAATTTATATGTTGAAGTCTTAACCCCCAGTACCTCAGAATGTGACCTTATTTGGAAATAGAGTCTTTGCAGATACAGCCAAGTTAAAGTGAGGTCATTAGGGTGGGCCCTAATCCAATATGACTGGTGTCCTTATAAAAACGGAAAATTTGGACACACACACGGAAAACACCACGTGAAGATGAAGGCAGAGATCAGAGTGACGCATCTACTAGCCAAGGCATGCCAAGATCGCTGGTAAGACCACCGGAAGCCAGGGGAGAGGCACGAACAGATTCTGTCTCACAGCCCTCAGAAGGAAACAGCCCTGCCGACACCTTGATCTTAGAATTCTAGCTTCCAGAACTGGGAGACAATGAATTTCTGCTGTGTATCACTCAGTTTGTGGTACTTTGTTACGGCAGCCCTGGGACACTAAAACAGCCTCACTGGAGTTGAAGCCATAGGTGTGGTGGAAATAGATCATGCCCACAGGGGGATTCTTTTCTCCCTGCACTTCCGTGACCAAGTTGAAAGCTCCCTGCTCCAGGAAACTCCTGTTACCTGCACTGCAGCAAGAAGAGGAGGAAGGCAGGAACAGGAGACAGGCAGCAGTATCCTTAGGCTTAAAGCACCAAGAATTGTATGTGAGCCATTTTGGATTTCGAGAAAAGGTGTGGTGAAGTGGAAGGTGCTTGCATTGGAGGGCCAAGGCCTGGCCTCTTATCTAGGCTGCTCTTCCCTTGGTCTCCATTCCTGCATCTGTGACACCGGCTGGGTCCTCTGAACCACCGCAGCTTTTCTGGGCACTTTCTTCCCCATAATAGATGCTCAGGAAATACTCGTTCACACTGTGAGAAAACAAGACTTTAGATTTACACTTTAGCATCTTTGGAGCAGGGGAAACGATCCCTTTTCCTTAAAGAAACAGGGAACTGACTTGATTAAGGCCACTTTGCTGGTAAGAAAGAACCATGTCTCAAACCCACACTTTCTGTGTCCTGATGCTCTGAGTATCAGCAATGACAACAGCTGCTCTTTCCTTAAGGACTTACTCTGTGTCACTGACGAGGCTAAGCATTTTACATGCAAGACCTCAATCCTTACTTAAACCTACAGTGAAGGTATTGTCCTTATTTTACAGAAGAGGAAACCAAAGCTCTAAGAGGTCTGAGTCACTTGCTCAAGGTCACAGAGCATATATGGTAAGTGGCAGAGATGGAATTTAATCCAGGTCTGAAGCCAACGTCCATTCTCCTAAGCACTTGCTACTACCTCTCTGCTCCCTTAAGATAAATTCTGAGCTAAGGGTGAAGACTGAGCAATCTAGTCCCTGAGTGAGTTCAGTTCCCTGGGGTTGGTGCTGTATTTCCTTGAATGACAAAACCACAGGCAGTCTATTTATTCACGTCTGCTACTCTAGTTCACACTCTGATCTTGAGTCCACACTGGGAACCAATCTGAGGGCACAAAGTAAAGTTCCCCCCATCTTCTCTTATCAAAGCTTATTTCTTATCATCAAAGAAATGGAAAATTTGAAAACTACAAAAAAGTATAGTTCGTCAAGAAATTAAAATAGAATCACCATATGATCCAGCAATTCCACTTCTGGATATGTACTCAAAAGAATTGAAAGCAGGGACTTGAACAGATATTTGTGCACCCATGCTCATGGCAGCATTATTCACAATAGTGAAAAGGTGGAAGCAACTCAACTGTCTGTCCGTGGATAAATGGATAAACAAAATGTGGTATATACATAAAATGGAATATTATTCAGCCTTTAAAAGGAAGGAAATTCTGAGACACATACAAGATGGATGAACCCTCAAGACTTTACGCTAAGTGAAATACGCCAGTCACAAAAGGACAAATACTCTATGATTCCACTTATATGAGGTACCTAGGATAGCCAATTTCATACAGAAAGTAGACTGGTAGTGTCCAGAGGCTGGAAGAGCGGGGAATGGGGAGTTACTGTTTAATGGATGCCATGGGGGAGTTACTGTTTAATGGATACAGAGTTTCAGTTTTGCGATACCGAAAAATTTTGGAGATGGATGGTGGTGATGGTTGCACAATAATGTGGATGTACTTGATGTCACTAAACCGCACGCACACTTAGAAATGACCAAAATGGGGGTTAGCCCCACAGCTTAGTGGTGAAGGCCGACATATTCCATTTTGGTGGCCCAGGTTTGTGGGTTTGGATCCCAGGCATGGACCCACACCACTGTCAAGCCATGGTGCGGTGGCGACCCCCATACAAAACAGAGGAAGACTGGCACAGATGTTAGCTCAGGGATGATCTTCTTCAAGCAAAAGAAGAGGAAGATCGGCAATAGATGTTAGCTCAGAGTGACACTTCCTCACGAAGGAAAAAAAAAACGATTAAAATGGTAAATTTTGTTATGTGTATTTTACCACACAAAAAGTATAAAGAAACAGGGAAACAATTACCCATGATGTCTTGGTGCAACTCTCTATGTTGGTACCGTGCCTTCTAAGTCTTTTTTTCTAATCTTAGCCTTTTGATATCTTTTTCACAGCTTCCCTTCTTGTAATGACTGGAAGATGTTTCTGCATAGTTGTGGGACCCAAAGGGGCCTTTTTAAGCTACCCCGTCAGATGTGGAGCCCTAATGGGTGAGAATATTAATATCCATGCTGCAGCCGACTACAGAGACTCTCAGGAAAGATGGAGCTCTCAGAACACAACCATGGGGACTCTGGGGACCCTTAAGTTATCCTGACTCCACTTCCTGCTGCTGAAGGATCACTAAGAGGTTATCAGCTTCTGCTTAAAACTCTGGGGGGGGGGGGCACCTCACTACTAGGAGCAGCTGACTCCACTTTTAGAAACGCACTTTCCAACCCACTTTCCTCATTTTACAGAGAAAAAAATGGAAAACCATAGATCTTGTTCTCAGAAAGGTGTTTTCTGTAATTAATGACTTTCTTTCCAAATAAGTCTTTACAACGGGCTGCAATCTGGTAGTCTGTGGGATACACCTGACTGGTAGTTGAATTTTATTTGGCACAAGTTTTAAAAATCAAGATATTTCTTGTCAAACTCCAGGTTCTCTTGAAATGCAAGAACTGACAACCCTGGGCTGGCATTTCCACTTGGTCACAACTGACTGCAGCTGCCTGGTACACACTCAAGCTTAGCACAGACCCCTCCACTCTATTCTCTCAAAATAGGCCCTGGTCTGTAATTCAGATTTTCCCATCGGCCTTGAAGCATTGAAGGTTGATCCCGGATTTTAAAGAACTTTCAGGTGGAGAACTGCGCACAAAGAGGGTCGGCTAGGGTCAGGGATCCGGATCGGATTCATTCCATCACTGACAAGGCAGTGCCACCGAATGTACACTGGGGACGCCCGCAGGCTCGGTCAGAGCCTGGCGTGGGGGTATCTGAAAGGCTCCGGAGGCCTTCCATTCGGCGCCGACCGCGGCCTCCCTGTCTTCGTCGGTCCCGTGGGCGGCGACACCTACCTCGCCCTGCCGCTGACGCGCGAAGGGGCTGGGAGCTGGGGCCCTGCCCGGCACAGCGCCCGGCGCTCGGCAGGCCCCCAGGGGGGCGGTATCTCGCGGTCTCAAGGCCGAGGCTGTGAAGCCGCCAGAGCACTGAACGAGCCGGGTGGGCGGCCCCCTCACCACGTGGCCTGAGCTGCCATGGCGACGACTCGCGCGAGGCCCTGCGGACCAGCACTACAAGTGAGGGTCGCAGAGCCCTCAGGACTCACACTTGGAGCTCGCGCATGCGCACAAGCATTCAGGCCCCGTGAGAACGAGCCGAGATGGGTCGAACCACTGCGCGAAGGGGAGGGGGAGCCTTGGAAGGAGTGAGGGAGGATGGAGGGAGGAAGGAAAGGCCAAGATAGGATCCCAGACTGGACCTGACTCTGAGAGATCACGACCTGGGAATCCATCAGGGGTTTTGGAGTTGATGCTGACTCAGCGCCGAGTTTCTTTGTGGTCTCTCACCCCCTCGCCTTGCGTGGGTGGGCCCGGAAGGGCGGGCGGGTAGACGTTGCGCAGGCGCGCTGAGAACGGAGACATGGCGTCCAGGCCCAAGCGGCGTGCTGTTTGCGGTGGTGTCTTGGTCCCGCGGGAGCAGGCAGAAGAGGAAGATGAGGTCGAGGATGAGGACGAAGACGACGAAGACAGTGAGGAAGAAGAGGATGAAGACGAGATTGTCGACGAGGTGAGGAGCACACGCGACCTCAGTTTGGTTTATATGTGGGAAAAAGCTTTTTGGCAACCGGAGCCCGGGGAACGTGTGAGCTGCTTGGAGCGGCGACTTCCCTGCTCCTGAGGGTCTGCGAGCAGAAACTGGAGGTGATAAAAGGTTCCGCCTGAGGTGCCACTTCGGTCTTCTCCACGCTGCAGCCGCAGAAGTTATTTTCAAAAGTACTAGCCGGGCCGGGTCGGCCGCCTCCCACCCGCCCAAGAAAACCCGCCGCAGTACTTTTTCGGTGGTTCTCTTTAGTTCTCGGCCGAAGCGCTAAATCCGTAGTAGCCAGCGAGGGCCTGCGGAGTCCATCCTCTGCCCGCCTTGCAGCCCTCCGCCTGGGTCGCGGGGCTTCCCCGCTCACAGCCCCCTCTCCGGTTTCGCGAAGGCCGCCTGCTCGGTTCTGCCGGGAGCCGTTTCCGCGCGCTGCTTTGTCCTGCAGGGGTTCCCTTCCTTGTTCAGATCTCAGCAAAGCTGTTTTTTTTCCTCCCCGGGGCAGCCGACGCTACCGTGGTGCCTGGCATTCTAGGTACTTAATGGTTGTTGAATGGATGATTAGGCCAGAATGATCCTTAAAATCACCGATTGTCTGACAGGTAGCTCAGACTTTCCACGTCCAAAGCAGAATTTGTCATTCATGCCCTTGCTTCTAATCTTTGCCGTTTCTGTAAATGGCCCCCAAATTTACCAGTTGTTCAAACCCAAATTCTGAGAGTTAACTTTAATTCCTCCCTTATCCTCATCCCACGGCCAGTCCTTCCGTAAATCCTGTTAGCTTTACCTTTAATATCCAGACTCTTCCCCATTGATTCTGCAGCCATCAGAGTCCACACTCCTCCATCATCTCTTGCCTGGAATACAGGTAGTAACTTTTTAGTGGCAAGGCTTTTTCCTTTCTTGTTGCGCCAGAATATGTACTCTACCCGCAGCCAGAGAGATCTTTTTAACATGTAGGTCTGTTTTCGCTTTCCTTTTTAGAACTTTCCCATTTCATTTATAAGAAAATCCAAGTTATCGTGGTTGTGGGACAGAAAGGCAGCCAGTATGGCTGGATCAGAGTAAGAAGAGAGTGATGGGAAATAAAGTCAGAGATAAAACATTACTCAGAATGAGTGTGAGTGTTGGGAGGAATGCAGAGAAGGGGGGGTGCACGATTAGAGCTGAGACTGTGGCCGGGTAAGGGGGTGGTGTATGATAGATGCATCTAGTGAACAGAACTTTCCTTTACAAATCATCTCTTAACTTTGGCCCCTTGCCTTGAATGAGGTGTCACCATTTTTTCACTTTGAACACTTTTAATTGGCTATTTTACTAACTTTGGGTTATAGAAATCAGTGCTTCCTGCCTTAACATGGATAGTTTATCAGACTGCCACGGATAAAAATTTGTGTGATAACCATCATTGATGGTATAATGTAGGAAAGTACGGCACTTACATATACTGTTGGTGGGAGTATAAGTTGGTGCAGTCTCTTTGGAGGGCAATTTGACAATATCTATCAAAATTTAAAATGTATATGTTCCCTGATTCAGTAATTCTACCTGTGAGAATTTACCCTCTGGTAGTGATGATACTACATGCTGTTCCCGCCTCCATGCACTTTATATTAACTCTAATGCTTATGTCAACTCTGTAAAGTTAGGAATTATCACTATTTTACAACCAAGGACACGCAGCAAATTAAGTGAAGACAGCACGTGCAGTGCAGTCCTTGTGAGAGAAAGGAGAAACAGAAAACGTATTTGATTATATATGTGTTGAAAATTTCTTGAAAGAAAAATTTACTGTTGACAATAACCTCTGGAGAGTAGGAGTCGGGGTGGGCAATAAGCCTTAACTCTCTAACCTCTACACTCTTTGTAGTGTTTACCACTGGCATGCATTACTGTTGACTGAAGAAATTGTTAAGGCTTTTAGGGCAATCCCTGTACAAAACGTAAGATATTGAAAACACACTGAAAAAGGATATTGATCCTTTGTCTATTTGAAGGAAGCTTTCACTTTCTGAATTGTTCACTCATCCACAGCTCGTTTCCCTGATGTAGAATCCATCAGTGTTATTTTGGAAATTCAAAATCAGCCTCAGATCTTCTTTGAAACAAGGTGATGTATAAGTAAGGCAGGAAATGAGGATGGTTATTTAAAGCCCCAAAGAGCCCGATTTAAATGACAACAAGGTGACTGGCTTTGAGACAGCCAGCTGAGTAGCAATAGAACGTGGTTATAAGAACTTCAAGAAACAGAGGTGGGGATAGTGAAAGATGAGGAGAAAAGAACTAGGCATGTTTAGTTAGGGTTCTTGTGGTCATGTGGTTAGGACACTTGCTTGTGCTTAACAGAAACCCTTGGAGGGTAGCTTCAGTAGAAAGGGGACTTTGTGGCAAGGATACAAGGGTATCTTAGACCTCCAAGGGCAGGCATGCAACTAGGTCTCAGGAATCGACTGGGTCCCTGAGCCTGGAATGCTATAGAGAACCTGAGAAGTCCGTCACATTTTTCATCTCTGCTTTGCTTTTCTCTGTTACATTCAGAATATTTGGTTTTCTTTCTATTTTTACTCCGTGTAGCAGAAAATAGAAAATGCCAACAGCTTCTGAGATTTTTTCACTCAAAAGAGCAAGCAGGCTAGATGTTATATTTAGTCTTAATTCTAGATTCTAAGTCACCTGGGGGTGAGTGGCAGGGCTCTGTTTTACAAAGATGGCTTTGCCCCTGAAACTGTGTGAATGGGGAGCCCATACCCAGGGAAAGGGGTCTGGGCAGATGATCCATTTGGTATCCATTGCAGTAGTGGTGCCATAATAGCCTGGGACAGAGGGCTGAGGCTTCTATCTAAACAAGGAAAAAACACTAGAAGAGCATATTTAAAGAATTTGTTTATTTTTTAAGGAATACATTCAAGACCTGAATGATGACAATTTGTTGTTGGGTTTAGTTTGATCCTGTTTGGAACACCGCCCCGCACCTGCCCCTCAGGTTTTGCTGCTCACGTGATCTGGCTGAGCCTACTTCAGAGAGTCAGGATTTGAAGTCTGTAAGCTGGCCTTGTTATCCAGGCCCTGGCAGGTTTAACAGCCAAAGGAGTGCTTAAATGTGTGCACGTCCAGATGGCAATGCAAAGTGGGCCTGATTTTCATCTGTGGCCTCTTTTAGCCAAGACCCCAAATTCCAGAACCTGCAAAACTTAAAGTGTGTGTAAGTACACTATTTCATCAGAGTCCCAAGTTCAGTGTGTCACTTTCCAAGGTACGATTTAGGATCTTCAAGGACTTACCTTGTGTAGCATTTAAAAGCATCTAAGGTTTTGTTTTTGGCGTGGAGTAATACTTTCATTTCTTTATGGGATATTTCAGTGGCATCACCTCTTAGGTTCTGTCATTGTTGTTTTGCAGAGACAGATCAGGGAGCCTAGCTACACACCTTTTAGTCCCATGTACTCACCATATTTCTTTCTGCCTCAGGACCTTCGTATGTGCTCTTCCCTGTGCCAGGAACTCTCTTAGCTTGTCCTCAGTTCCCAGCTCAAGTGTCACTTCTCTAAGGGAAGCCTTTCCTGATTTTCTGACCTCCATTTTTCATGTTACAGCACCATGCACCTGTGTTTTATGGCATGTATAGTTGCAACTTTACATTTATTTCCATGTATATTTCCTTAATGTCTAATTCCCCACTAAACCATAAGGTCCATGAGGGTCAGGATCATTCATGTCTGCTGTGCTCACCGTTTCATCTCGAGTGCCCGGCGTGGGGCTCGGGACGTGGTGGTGCTCGGTGACTGTTTGCCAGGGAATGCAGTGCAGCCTCGGCTCCGTGGGCTGAATCAAGCTCTAGGCAATTCCGGGGACTTGGGGCGTAATTTTGTTCTTTGCTCACCCTTATGCAGTCAGGCCAATAGTAATTTTTTCTTTGTGGCTGCTGTGATGATTTTATCCAGGGCAGACTTTCTCAACATTAAAACTGCATCGCTCTGAGTGTTTTGTTTTTCTCAGGCTTTTGTGTCAAATGAGGAAATGGTAGGAAGGTGCTTTGTCATCTGCCATCTGTGCAGATGGCAGTCTTGGCAATGTTTGCCTATTATGAAGCATAGACAGTTAAAATTCTGCAGGTAACATTTTCTTCTTCTTGTCCTTTTTCTGGCATGTTCTGTAGAAAAAGCCAAAAAAATGGAGGTAGAAGAAAAAGAAAAATCTGTAACGTGGAAAATAACGGCTGAATTATTTTAGAAAGTTATGTATGATGACCTATTTTGTGTGTTATTTACAGGAAGTGAACATTGAATTTGAAGCTTTTTCCATCTCAGATAACGATTATGATGGAATTAAGAAATTACTGCAGCAGGTATTGTCTTTTACTCTACTCATAAATTTGCTCTTCTAAGAAAATTCAGGCCATTCAACACAAGCTCTGTCAAATTTCATCCTTTCTGTTTTAGAATTCCCATTCTTATCTCTGCCTTGCCTGGAAGGAAGAATTGTTTCTCCTCTTTTCCAGGGCTAATTCCCCTTTTTGTGCCTCAGATCCCAGACCTCTTCCTCTGATTAACATTGTGTCCTAAATTACCATCCCTTTCATCTGCTTATTGCTTAAGCTACTATTATTCTGTTTTTCTCTCATTCACATCCAAACTTTGTGAGGTGGAGGAATTCTTACATAACAGCCATATCAGTGACGGTACCATCTGGTGCTGCAAAGCCTATGCTTGCTGCTTCTGCTTGTTCCTTAGCCCATGTTAGATGGCTTTGGTCCTCCACCCTCTTTAGCCTCCAGTATCCTGCTCACCAGTGTCCTTCCTCTATGTCCTTCCTCCTCTCCTCCCCGACACCTTGTATATCACCACTGACTGCCTCTTCCCAAATTTCAGTGCCTTTAGCTGCTTTAATCCTCCTGGGCTTTTTCTTTCCTCTTGGGATTGCTTTCTGGGTCATCTTTGTGGTCAAATCATTGAAATATCATTATTTTTATTTGAATATATAAATTACAAGTTTTTTTTAAACTCATGCTTTGATTTTAATTTAAAATAATCTTTTTTTCTCCTCTTAGCTTTTCCTAAAGGCTCCTGTGAACACTGCAGAACTAACAGATCTCTTAATTCAACAGAACCATATCGGGAGTGTGATTAAGGTAAGAAGGACAGTTGTGTTTATTCTGTTTAAATTAGTTCTTTATCCCGTTAAGCTTCTCCTCATTTATAGCAAACAGCCCGTAAGTTCAAGTTGGAGAGATGTATTGCTGGAGGAAGGGTGGCTGGTTAGAAGGCCGTTCTAGTAATCCAGGGTTATTAAGTGCAGTAATCCAGGTAGTGGCAATGGATAAGGAGAGAAGTGGGCTGATTCGGAAGATATTGGGAGATGAAATATGATGGGCTTAGTGACTGGGTGTGAGAGTGAGGGGAAGAAGGAGTCAAGGATGACTCCCAAGTGTTAGGCTGGAGCAATCAAGATTGCAATCATGGAGGAAGATCAGGTGAGGAGGGGGAGCATGGGTTTGGATTTGTACATTTTGAGTTGATTTGCCTGTGATACATGTGATTGAGACAGTGTGCAGCAGCTGGAGACCTGGGTGTTTTCAGCAGATAAGTGGTGATTGAAGTCATAGAAGTAGTTGAGATTGCCCAGGGAGGGCAAGGACACATACTTTGGTAATACCAGCGTTACTTGGGTGAGGAAGGAAAGCGGCAGAGCCTGCAAAGGAGGCTCAGGAGTGACGGGAGAGCAAGAAGGAAGTGCAGTGGAGTGGTATCGTGCAAGGCAGTAGAAGGGAGCATTTGGAAGAGGAGAGAGCAGGACTGGGGTGAATCCGGCCTCTGCTGCTTACCATCTGGTGGCTCTTTGAGTTGTCTGTTGCTGCCTAACAAACTGCCCCACAGCTTAGTGTCTCAGAATAGCAACAGTCATCTGTTTGGCTCTGCAGTTTGGACAGAGCTCAGTGAGGACAACTCATATTTGCTCTGTGTTACATTAGCTGGGGAGGCTTAGTGGGGTCTGGAGGATGTACTTTGAAGGTGGCTCACTCACATGACTAGCAAGTTAGTGCTGGCTCTTCGTTGGGGGCCCAGCTGGGATTGTGGGCCAGGGGCCTCAGTTCCTCTCCAGTGTGGGCCTCTCTGCACACTGGCTGGGTTCCAGGAGCGGTTGGCCCAAAAGAACTAGGTGGAAGTGCAGAGCATTTTATGATACAGGGTCATTTCCATCGTTGATCAGCAGGCACAAAGGGCTATGCAGGTTCAAGGGGCCGGCACAGAGACCCCATCTCTCGACAGGAGGAGTGTCTAGGTCCCTTTGTCAGAGATTGTGGGATAGGAGATGTCGGTGCAGCTGCCTGTGGAAAATACAGTCTGTCACAGCGAGCTAGTTTATTTCCATTTCCGTCTCTGAAAACAAGGATGATGCTGGTCCCTACTTCGTAGGGTGGTGGGTGAACGAAATGAGTTGCTGAGAGTAAAGTGCTTAGAACAATGTCTGGCGCATGGCAAGTACTGTCTATGTGTAGTGTCACTTTTGATGTCTTTTTCCTATTGCCAGCACTTACCATCTAGCTTAGCATAAAAACAAAACAAATAACTGCATTTCAGTCTAATGTTTCAACTACCTCAACTTCAGCCATCTCACTTTGTTTTCAAAGCCAAAATTCTGGAAAAATAGTTTATACTCACAGTCTTCACCTTTTCTCCTCCTAAACACCCTGATCCGGCTTTTACCCCCAGTACTCCACTGAAGTCTGAAACTGTCTGATAGGGTCACCACCGTCTTTGTTCTGAATACAGTGGACGCTTTTCAGACCTTCTGACAACATTGGTAACCTTGTGGCACTAAATATAAAGAAAAGAGAGGAGTAACTCCTCTGGTAGCTTCCTTTTATTACAGCGCTGGGGAAGAGCAGGCTGTCTGCTCTTTCATCAAACACATGTGATCTCCGGCTGATTAGCGTCCTGAGACCTGGTGGATATTGACGAGAAGCTGTCATCTTTATCTTGAAAGACCTTATTCTCTAACGGGGGGATTCAACATTTAATTGGATAATTACACAAGTAACTCCACAGTTACAATTGTGGCTTCCTTGGCTTCCACAGAGACACGAGAGGTGTCCCAGGGACAGAGCCTTGTCCCTGGGAGAGTGCCTGCCCAGAGCTTTTGCTAGAGCCTTTGGGACTTCGGGGATTTGGACTCTTCTAGAGAAGGCAGTCGCTAGGGCTGTGGGAAAAGGGCGGAGAGAGCTGCAGACCGCATGTGCCTGGTTGGGTCGAGAGCCTAGCAATCGAAGGGTGAAGTATCATGTAAGGATTTGCTCTGTACTTAGGTACTGAGAAGAATTGTGTTGAATGAAGAGCTCAGGAGAGGTAAGGGGCGGCATAGTCGGGGGCAGGAGTCGGGTCAAGCATGAGGGGTTCTTGCTGGGAAGGCAGGTGCTTGTGGATGAGACTGTGATATGATTGGGACCCCAGCCCCACAGAGAGGCAGACCCCGTGTGGTACTTCCTTGATGGTTGACGGGCCCAGCAAGGAGAGGAGTGTTGAGTGTTTTGGAGAGTGCTCATTGGTTGTGAGCCAAGTGACCATTTTGGGGATTTCTTAGGGCTTGACACTGAGAGTTCTTTTTTCTTCCCCTGGCCTTTTAAAGTCTGTTGGTACTACACAGGTTTTGCCACAGTATTTGGGGTCCTCTGAGGTGCAGAGAAACTGTGTAATGTTGATCTTGGAGGCTGGTTTACATATTACATATTACAGTAGTCCCGTCCTTATCCATAGAGGATATGTTCCAAGACCCAGTGGATGCCTGAAACCAGGGATAGTGCCAAACCTTATGTATACTGTGTTTTTTCTTATCATACATACTTATGATAAAGTTTAATTTATGAATTAGGCACAATAAGAGAATAGCAACAACAACTAATAATAAAATAGAGCAGTTAAAACACTATATATAATAAAGGTTATGTGATTGTGGTCTCTCTCTAATATCTTATTGTACTGTACTTACCCTTCTTGTGATGGTGTGAGATGGTACAGTGTCTATGTGATGAGATGAAGTGAGTAAATGATGCAGGCACTCTGATGTAGCGTTAGGCTACTACTGACCTTCTAACGGAGGTCTGACCTTCTGACGAAGCACTTTATGGCTTCCCTTTGGCATATCCAAATTGCCGGCATCACTACTCTTGTACTTTGGGGCCATTATTAAGTAAAATAATGGTTACTTGAACACAAGCACTGTGATACCACCCAAGTTGAGCCGGTAACTGATATGGCTACTAAGTGACTAACGGGGAGATGGCGTATACAGCGTGGATAAGTTGGAAAGGGATGAGTCATGTCCTGGGCAGGTCAGAGCTGGGCTGTGTGAGATTTCATCATGTTACTCAGGTCAGTGCCCAATTTAAAACAGGAATTGTTTATTTCTGGAATTTTCCATTTAATATTTTTGGACTGCGGTTGACTGTGGGTAACTGAAACTGCGGACAGTGAAATTGCGGACGGGGGGGACTACTATACTTTTTTCTGTACTTCTTTCCCCTCTCTCCTTCATCAGCATACATGCCCTTGGTCCTCTCGCTGGAACTGTTAGTGCCCTCCTGAGTTACCTTCTCATTCTCTACTTTTGTATTCTCTCGTTTTTGTAGAGTTTGAGACTTCTCTCATCTTGGCATGTAGGTTTAGTTACTAGGTCTTTGAGGCCTTACCTGAGCCACTCACCCTTCTTTGTTCCCACAGGAAGAAACTGATGGTCTTTTACAACAAGGTTCAGCAGAAATGTTTTGTTTTAAAGCCTGGTAGCCCCTTTGCCCGAGGTCCCCCTCAATGGCAGTGTGAGCTTACGTCCAGGAGCCACTTCCTCCCTCTGCTCTCTTCAGTGTGCCCAGGCCCCTCCTTTATCTCTGGTCTGGTTTGACTTCTTGTGCCCACAGAGGCAGGTTCCACTCTGTTCTCTGCCCTCTGCCGTGAAGCGCCCGGCCACTGGGGGGCCTTGGTGCTGTCCACCATCCCTCACTGAACCAGTGGTGCTGAAGGGTGTGGCAGAGCTTTGTCAGTCCTTTCCACAGAACAAGGCCAGTGACAGATGGGGCACTTGTGGACCCCTGCTGTGCTTCGGTGGAAAAGCAGCAGCCTCGTTTCATTTCATTCATTCAGCACATATTCCCCGAAGACTTAAATTGTGCCAGGCGCCATGCTGCGTGCTAGGGATGCAGTGAGAGGAGTTTACAGCCTGGACAAACAAACAAGCAACCTGTGGAAGACAATGTGGATGTTGCATTGAGGCCTCCGGGGGATGGGCTGTCAAAGTAGAGCCAGGAAGTTCGAGTTGGAGTCAGCCATTTCACATTAGTTCTGTTTTCTTAATTCATCTTTCCCTTTCTTGCCCTCTTTTTTTCTTCTCTCTTGCCCAAGTGGTAGGAATAAGTGGCACTCAGGCATTGTTCGGCTTCACCAATGGTCAGGACTGGCTAGTGCTCTGGAAGTGTATGAATTTTAGGTGAGACAACATTGTGGACCTGCAGAGAAGCACTCAAGGGCTAGCTCCAGCCAGATTGTTTAGAAAACAGACTAAAATGGTTTATTTCATGAGTTTTTATCTGTTCTGGATTTGTAATATATTGAGAATCTAATTAAGAAAAATGTCTTAAGAATCTAGTATAAAGAAATTTAGAGCAGGAAGAGATCATCCGGAATGTAGGAGGAGGAACAGATTCAAGGGAGGTGAAGTGATATGAACAAGGCCACGTAGTATTTAGTGTGTGATGCTTCCTAAGGTAAGGACAGTGAAATAAAGTTAACATTGAAGAGTGAAAAGATGATTGAGGCCTAGATCCCGAGACCTGGTATCATACTTCTTCCCAACAAAATACAAAATTAAAAATTATTTTTTCTTTTTAAAATAGCAAACGGATGTTTCAGAAGACAGCGATGACGATGTGGATGAAGATGAGATTTTTGGATTTATAAGTCTTTTAAATTTAACTGAAAGAAAGGTTGGTTTCAGTGGGTGGCATCTGAATGGTTATTCTGAAGGCCAAAACCACTTGTATTTGATACTCGATGAAAGTGCCTTTTATATCAGATGATAGTAACTATGAGGATATGTGCTCTTGTGAAATCTTATTATAATCATTTTTTCAATATGACAGGTGTTTTTATTTTGTTTTGTTTGGAATAACTTGGACGCAGTTAGTTACTTACTTCCTGTGGTATAGAGAATTGTCGTCTGGCTTTTTAGGAACTAGTTCTGATGTTGGTATTGACACAGGAGCTGTTTGTGCTGTCTCTGCACCTATTGTCCCTGCTCCTTGTGTACTGTGGATATTCTGAGGCTTCACTGCTTCCAGAAGTTGACAGCACTTAGTGACATTGACTTGTGTTTTCATTCATCTCTTTTTATTGACTCACTGATGAGTTCTAATAAAAAGTGAAAACCAGCTGCTTACCCTTTTCAGAATAAGATGCAGGCTGTGCTTTATCTTTAATTTTTAAACGAACTTTCCAGTTACTTCCATCTGTCTTTATGAAATAGACTAGAACTGCTATTCCCATGTGTCTGAGTGTTAGTTGTAAGCCTCTCCTACCAGTGATCATGGGATGGTAAATAACCAGATGTAGTTACTTTTGAGAAGTACTTAAGCAATCAACGCTGAAGACATAGAGGGTTTTAAAGGCTATGGCAGGAAACTGCTGCCCTTACCTGTAAGATAAAAAGTGATAGCTGTCACCTTCAGGTTTTCTCCTGTAAGTGATGGCCTGTAATAAAAAGCAAACCTTCTCTTTGCTTTCTAGGGTACCCAGTGTGCTGAACAAATTAAAGAGTTGATTCTAAGCTTCTGTGAGAAGAACTGTGAAAAGAGCATGGTTGAACAGCTGGACAAGCTTTTAAATGACACCACCAAGCCTGTGGGCTTTCTACTAAGTGAAAGATTCATTAACGTTCCTCCACAGATTGCTCTGCCCATGCACCAGCAGCTTCAGTAAGAGACTCCGGAAAATGCCTTTGAACAGTAGTTTTTTCCCAAGTGGATTCAGAAATGTGATTTAAGTGGAATATGCTGGTATAGAAAGAATGCTACCCTTGGTTTAAGCAACAGTGTAGTGTGGTGAGAGTGGAAGAAACATCCTGTGAGATGCATACATTATTAATTGGCTTTTTAGAGTTTTAATTATTTGTGACAATATTCTTAATAATCCTAAGGATTTAATGATATAAAAATAGATTTTTTTACCCCCTATTTAACTAAAGTTTTTCACCTTCTTCACAGATGGATTTTTGTAACAAATAAAATACTGAACAATTACCACAATAACAGAAACTGAGTAAGATTCCTAAATTTCATTGGGATGTTTTATAACTCATGGAACCATAGTCCCAATACTGTCTCTGGGTCTCAGGGTTTGTTGTTTTATTTTACTTTTTTTTTTCCTGAGGAAGATTTGCCCTGAGCTAACATCCATGCCAGTCTTCTTCTATTCCTTAGTATTTGGGTCACCAGCACGGCATGGCTGCTAACAGAGCAGTGTAGGTCCAAGCCCGGGAACTGAACTGAGCTGCTGAAGCGGAGCACCCCAAACTTAACCACTAGGCCACCAGGCCTGGGCCATTGTTTTATTTTTTAATGCAAGAGTTTAGGTTTATAAAAATATTTTAAATGTAAGAAGAGCTAAGAATTGGTGTTATCTGTACTTTGAAATAGAGGAGGACAAAAATACAGACGGGTCCCCTAGGCTTTACAGACTATTATTTCTCAGAGGTCATATGCTTACATTGTGGTTTCCCTTTAATATTTTGTGATGTAATGAGTCTGGAAACCTTTACATTTCCCATTTTTCTTTTATAGATCATTGCTTTTTAGTTTTACTCTCATCCTCCCTCTCACCCCACACCTCAGCTGCACTCATATTGTACTTCTGGTGCCATAAGTGTTTTTTGTTTTGCTTTGTCTTTTTTCTGATCAGCTGGATTTCATGTTTGCTTGGTTTCATAGGAGGGTGATCTGCTTTCTCCTGATCCTCTATTAAGGAAAGCTGAAGTGGGTTGTTCTGAGTTTCTTTACATCTTGTTTAGCCAGATGGACAGGGTCATGTATAATCTTCAGAAGGAAAAAGATTAAAGCTTCATGCCATCCCATTGACTATTCTAGAATTTACGGTATCTATGTCTTGCCATGCCATTTCTGCACTATGTTGAGAATTAGCCCCAGACCCTAGTGATTGGAGACTGTAGCAGTCACATGCTCTAATGGCATTGGTTATGGCTGTGTGCCTTTGTGTGTTTCAGTTCAATGTTGTTAAAAAATCCAGATTCTTATATATTTTTAGCTTCTGCACAGGCAGAGCAGTGATGTTGAGTGAATTTGAGACTCATCTGTTAGTTGCTATTTATAATCTGAGAGATTAATCATACCATTTATTATAAAAAGCACTGCCATAATCAATCAAAAGTGCGACTGACTACATAAATAAAAGGCATGGCTTTAGAAGTGTCCAGATCTAATGTGTACTCGTTAAGCCCATGTCACAACAAAACCCAGTGAAGGGACCTCTCTGGTTTTCTCTTGCTCTGGTTTGTTGATGGATTTCACCTGACCCAGTAGGTAAACCTGTGTGTGCCTCGTAGGAAAGAACTGGCAGAGGCACACAAAACCAACAAGCCGTGTGGGAAGTGCTGCTTCTACCTACTGATTAGCAAGACATTCGTGGAAGCAGGAAAACATTCTAAAAAGAAGCGGAGCAACCAAGAGAAGGTCGAGTTAATGTTTGCAAATGCAGAGGAAGAGTTCTTCTATGAGGTAAGTTTATCGTGTTTCATCTAGTTGTTTAGATACTGTAAATAAGGATTTTCTTGACAATAATCAGGATTTATTGCTCTCCCATTTTATGTTGCTCTTTTGAGTGTGGCCACTCTGTTTTCTCCACATCCCCAGCAGTTAGCAGCTGACACAGTGCCTGGCAGTTAGTAGGTCGTCACTGGCTCCCCAGCCCTGCTTTTGGTGATGATGGGGGTTGGAGGGAGGAGAGCGGTGAATGTGCTGATAGTGACCAGGCATTTATAATATGCTCGCTGTGAGATCTCTAATTCTCAGACCACTCCGTGAGGGAGGCATTAGCCTGGGTGTGCACATGGGGACATTGAGTCTGACGGAGTTCAGAGCCATTGTCTGAGGTCATGTAGCCAGTCGGTGTGGAAGCCGTAGTGGACCCCTGCTCTCCCACACTGCTCTGCCCTTAGTCCAATGTCATCCCACTGGTGGGATCTCCAGCACTTCCTTCCTGAAAGGTAGCTCGTGCCGTGATGGACAACCAGACACCAGAGACTCTTCTTTCTCACAGCGCCCTCCTCTTAACAATGTTAAACGGTTCTCTGAGGGGATCATATTTTCCTGGAGGCTTCCACTAAAAACTAAAGCACTGCACTGAGGGTAGATCAGGAAGTAAATAAGGAAAATCCAGCTTTTAAAATTTACGCCTCAGCACGTCCGGTAGACCGTTTCACGGAAGTTTGCATGGGTGTTGTAAGATGGTTATGCAGACCTACCTGTTTTCACACAACAGCTTTATGCCAAGGAAGCAGCGGGACAGTGGGGAAAGACCAGCATGTGAAGACAGTTCTTCTCATTAATTGTCAGATATCATGTCTTAACTTCACTTGTCTGTCACAAGACTGAGAATTAAATGAGATCGTGAAGGAGTGACTTCAGAATTACAAACAGCACACAGTCATGCGTTGCTCAATGACATGGTGTTCTGAATCTGAGAAGTTCATCGTTAAGCAATTTTGTGAGAACGTGTAGTTACACAAACCTAGATGGTATAGCCTACTACACACCTAGGCTGTACGGCACTGATCTCACAGCATTTTGTCTTTGTGGTGTTGTTGACCGAAATGCTGTCATGCGGCACGTGACTGTGTAAACAGGCAGTAGTGTTCCTATCACATAGCTGCTTGTTGGCCTCTTAGAAATGGAGCACTTCTATCCATAGCCCTCACATAGGTTTTAAGACTCTATTTGGTCAGCATTTTATAACTTCTGCCTGAATGTCCCATTTGAGTTTATTTTATTCTGAGTTTTGCTTCCTTTAGCTGTTGTTCTTAGTAAACATATGCCAAATACAGTGTTCTTTTTTGTCGATTAAATGAGTTTTGTTTTTAGGTCGTATGAAATTTTAATTTATGGTTATTTACTTGGTTTAGAAGGCAATCCTGAAGTTCAGCTACTCCGTGCAGGAGGAGAGTGACACTTGTCTGGGAGGCAGATGGTCCTTTGATGATGTACCAATGAAGCCCTTGCGAACTGTGATGTTAATTCCAGGCGATAAGATGAATGAAATCATGGATAAACTGAAAGAACATCTATCTATCTAACCCATTTCCCATGGACAGTGGTGTGCTTGTTTTTGTAAAATTACCGAAAACTCAGTGGACATTATTGAAAAACTTCTGACTTTATTCAGATTAAGGTCCTCTACAAAAAGTAGGGTTCTGTTACCTGTGTCTGTGACACATTTACAAAATATCTTTGTTTTTGAATTTTGGTCAAATTATGAATGGTTGATTAAAAACTTTCCCAATAAGAAGAAAAACATGGAGTAGTAATTTAAAGAACTCAATAAAAACTTCTATTTTTTTATTTTTAAATAATATACAAAGTGTTATTTTTCCAGACTATCCCATCTGGGGTATGATACCCTTCTTCACGTCGAATATCTGCGCGTTGCTCTGGTGGACCAAGTGTTAGGCCGACTTTGGGATATTTATTGCACATCGTGTTTTGCGTAGGAGGTTCTGAAGAGTCACTGTATAGTGCATCTTTGTTCAGTAGTTTCAGGGCACTGCTCACACATTTTCTGTTCCTTTTTCATTGCTGAGATAGTTGATAGGTGATCCATTACTTGCTGTAGAATCTCCTTACTTTCACTAGGAGGCAAATTACTGAAGTAGTATTGTGGTACCAGTTGCATAAATCTGTTTAAAACAAAAAAAATAAAGATTTTTTGGTGAACGACATCAAACGTTTTGTCTGGGCACCTCCCAGCCCTGGAGAATCTATTTGTAGGACTGGTATTTACTTTGAACTCCTCAGTGTCTTGCGCTGCCTTTGCAGACTAAATACTTTCTCTCGTTTCACTTGCACTTCTAGGATCAGGTGGCTTCTCTAGTGTTAGGCCACAGGGCAGAAGTGATGCCCACCACTCTGACCACTGGGGAAAACTGGTACTTCCCCTGAGGCCCGTCACAGTATGTGAAGGATGAGATCGGATGCTTGGGAGAACTTTCAGTGGCTGAGAGAAGCAGTCTCTTTGCCTCTTTCTCTCATTAACTGATCCCATTCCAAATCCAGCTGCTGAAGCTCGACCCCTATTAGTTACTCTTGTTTCCGACTTAGAACATCACTCTGCCCCAGTAGAAGTGGTACCTTCCAACGGACCCAGCATCTGCAGTGCCCTCTGAGACACTAGTCTTCATTCTCACTACTGACCCTACAATCCATTCACTCAGCAGCTACAATGATCTTTAAAAGTATATGGAGAAGATGTTACTCTTGCTTAAAACCCTCCAACCGCTTTGCACTGCACTTAGGATAAACTTCAAATTCTCCGTGGCCCCCAAGCCTTCCACCTCTGGTATCTGCCTGTTTCAACCTCCCCTTCACTCCTAGCTCCATTCTCAATGGCTGGTCTGTTTGGAGAGATGGCCAAGCCCATTCCTCTTCAAGGTCTGCACCCGCTAACTGTATTTCTCTGTGCCATTGTGTTCCTCTTAGGATGTATCGTGCTGTGTTTTGTATTTCTATACTCTCTCTTTATGCTATAATCCCAAAGGCAGGAACATTTCTCAGATGATCATCCATAGAGACGTGCCTTTAATTGGTACAAGTATAAACTTGTTATAACTGAAAAGGTAATAAAAACCAAGTTTGTCATTTACTTAAGTATGAATTCAAAAGAAACCTCTTTTCTCTCCATTAAACTTACAGTTCAGGAGATATTTCTGAGGTAATCCTGATGTAGTTGTTCTCAGATATGCTGAATTTATGGAAGAGAACCCACTCTGGCATCTTCTTGGTGATGGAGTAAGTAGACAGGGGATGCAGCTGAGCAACTTGTTTGTGTGTTAGCATCAAGTAATTACCTGATCCATCAACATCCCGAGCAATCTGCAAGGCCGAGTTTTAAAGAAAAAAGATTTTGCCTTAATATGGATATCAATACAGATCTTCCTCAACTATGATGGGGTTAAGTCCCAGTGAACCCATATGTAAGATGAAAACGCGTTTAGCACACCTAACCTACCGAACATCATAGCTTAGCCTGGCCTCCCTTAAACGTGCTCGGAACACTTCCATTAGTCTGAAGTCGGGCAAAATCACCTAACACAAAGCCTATTTTTAAATAAAGTGTTGAATGTCGCATGTAATTTACTGAATACCGTACTGAAAGTGAGAAACAGCATGTTTGTGGGTCCAGAACGGTTGTAAGGGCATCAGTTGTTCACCCTCGGATCGTGTGGCCGACTGGGAGCTGCTGCTGCCCAGCATCACGAGAGGATCGAACCGCGTATCGCTAGCCCAGGAAAAGATCAAAATTCAGAATTTGAAGTATGGTTTCTACTGAATGTATCGCTTTACACCATGATAAAGTTGAAAAAGTGGAACAATCCTAAGTCAGAGACCATTTATAAAGAAATATTTTGTTTAAAAAATTGCAAAGTATTTCATACAGAATAGTTAAAACTACAAATATGCAACCCATGTTTCCTATTTTCAGATACAGAAAATAAGCCATAAACATATTTTGCCCAAAACCTTGAGATGGTGCTGGTGATGTTAACTAACGTTAGCAGTTTCAGGGCAGCATGCTAAAATAGCATAGCTACAAAGGCTAGTGTTGTGGGCATGACATCAAGCTGGCCTGTTACCTGCCACATGAAGAGGGACTGTGTACTGAAAAGTCAAGTCAGGTACTTTATACTTGATGTTTTAGCTATAATCCTCACCATAACCCTGTAGCACACATGAGCAATTCCATGCTAAAATGTCATTTTTCTCCACTAAGACTGCATTAGAGTTTATGTGGAAATACCACAATATTTCTGTTACTGAGACGTGAAGAGCACACCTCCTCCTGTAAGGTGCTTTAACTCAGAGGCAGCCTTCGCTCTGGGAAAGAATGAAATGAGACATTACCTTTATTCGTTTGTTGGGCATATCACTGATGAAATGTGAGCTAACTCACAGACAGGTGAGATGAGGGACTATATCTGATGTTCAGCCAAGAGGAGTGTTCTGATAACTCCCTCTGTGATGGGAAAGATCTTTGTCCTTCTGGACAAAGTTAACGTATTCTGGCTTATCCTTTCATTCCCCTGAGGGGAAGCATATTTAAATAGTAAATCTTTAATAACATAAGAGTTTTTAGTTTTATTTTAAAGTTAACATCAATATCAGAATCACCCCAAGTGAGAGATTCCTGATGCGTGTCCTGAACACATGCGATCCTGTAGAGACGGCACTCGAGCGGCCTTATCCCCCTCACCTGCATGAAGTGGCCGGACAGAAGCGCTTTCTTTATGTTCACAGTGTTTTCCTTTGAGCCAAAAGCAGGTTCTGCATAGGGCAGCTCGATGCGCCTGATAATTTCTAAGAGTTCAGCTCGGATAACGTCTGCCATCCTGAGTGCAGAACAGTTGAGGAAGTAATCATGACACCACTTTTCAACACAGTCTGGGAGGTAAAGAACAAAAGAAATGATTTGTCAAAGCTGAAAGAGCCCAGGCCAGGAAGGCGCCATCTACGTCCTCTGTGCTCCTCTCCTGGAGAGCAGGTCAAAGAGCGGTAGAGAGGCAGCAAGGACAAGGAGACTCGCTGTGGCTGTGAGACGGGCAGTCCTTGGCACTGCCAGGGAGGGAGACATGTCGGCTGGTAGGACCTACACTGGCTGCAGGGCTTCCACAATCCCGAGGAATTATGGAAACAGCATGTTCCCAGTGCTGACCGAAAGTTACCACCCTTACCTGTGGCTCGTAAGGGGCAGAGGAGATTGCCTTCAGATCAACATTCTGTCTTTGTGTGTTGAGCAAGGATGTAAAAGGCCACAACATTTAATCAAATGAGGAAGGGAAAAGCTTGCGGTATAAATTCCTCTGATGTATGAAAATACCTCACATTTTAATTATAAGAAAAGGATTACTACTAGGCTGATTTGGGAATTACGTTCTAGTTAAGCTCATCTATCTACACTAGCTCAAATTTTCTATTAAAATTCAGTCACCTGCTTCAGTTTGAAGTTTTTTCTTGCCACCTGTAATTACTTACGACAGACCCAGAGTTTTGCCTTGACCTGGGGATGCACATGGACTTGGCACACTGGGCAGAAGGGCCTCGTCGACCTTGTCCTGTCCACTCAGGCCTATTCGGAGCAACAAGAGCATGTACTTGATCCAAGTGGCACGCATCCTGCTTACTCTCAAAAGATGCCACCAAACTCCCACGTACTTTCTGGCTCCACTGACAACTTTTTCTTCTCAGCTTTGAAAAACTAACTCCCTGCTGTATACAATTCTACTGCCATTCAAATTGCTGTCATATTTTTCACTTCATTTAGAATATTTTTCATGCCATCTATTGGAGGAAAGGAGGCAAAAGATACTTCATGGGAAACAGGTGAGAACAACCACCCTTCGAGGAAGGGAACGCCTCACTGGCTGTCCTTTGGAGGCCCGAGCTTCCGCCACACTGCTCTGCCCTCTCTGCCCCTCGAGATCTCTTCCTGTCTTTAACTTCTCACCCAGGAGTTTCAGCCAGCCTCAGTGGTCTAGTGGTTAAGATTCAGCGCCCTCACTCTCACAGCCTGGGATCTTTTCCTGGTCAGGGAACCACACCGCCCGCCTGTCAGTTGTCACCCTGTGGTGGCTGTGTGTTGCCTTGAGGCTGAAAGCTCTGCCACTGACATTTCAAATACCAGAGGGGCACCCATGGTGGACAGGTTTCAGCGGAGCTTCCAGACTAAGACAGACTATAAAGGACCTGGGCACCCACTTCTGAAAAAGTTGGCCATTAAAACCCTATGAATAGCAGCAGTGCACTGTCTGATAGAGCGCTGGAAGGTGAGAGGGTTCTGCTCTGCTGTCCACTGGGGCACTCAGAGTCGGAATCCACGATGGCACTAAAACAAACAGGAGTTTCACAGGGAGGAGTTTCCAGTTCCCTTATCACTGGGTACCCTCTTGTGAAAATTAACATACCTACGGTTGTTTAGACACACCCAGGACTTCTGCCTCAGCTTTTACATGTGCTCTTCTACTCTCTGGATGCCCCTTCCCCGACCACCTCTGCCAAGCTCCAGTCAAATTCTCCCCAGTCTCCCCCAGCATGCCACCCATCCTTTACTATTATCTGGAGCTGGGCTTTGCCTTGTTTTGAAAGCTCTCTATTCTTTCCCCATCTAGTGTGAATATGCCATGTCATGGAAAGCATAACACACAGCTGTGACCCAGGGGGTACTTAGAGATGTCGGTTCCTTTTCTTGCTCCCCTGACCCAAGAGGGTAGGAGCTGTGCTGTTCAAGTCTCCGCATCCCCATTTCATTGTGCCCTAGGCAAGCTCGCCCTGAAGGCTGGCTGGCCAGATGTGGAGTTGTGTCAACACAGGCTGGCCCCGCAGCGGTCAGAGCTCTGCGGGAGCAGGAGGGGGCAGTCTCACTGCTCAGCAGAAACCTCTGGCTGCCTCAGGCCTCAAGCGCCATTCCACTCAAGTGACCCACGGGGCTAGAGAAGAAGTGTGTTTGACAAACAACTCAGCTCTATTTGGGGAAGGAAAGGTGGAATTAGGTCATTTCTGAGAACAGCAAGCATCCACTTACGCTCACTGGTGGAATTCAGAGTTGCATCTTGGTAGGCCTTGTAAATGTTGATGAGCGTAAAGTGATCTCCTTCAGGATGTAAAAATGTCTTCCAACAAGTCAAGGCAGCCTCCTCAGCTCCACGCGGCAGATGTGAAAAGCAGCTGGGAGCTTTAAGACGCAAAAGGTCACAAGGTCAGCAATAATGGAGACATTCCATCTTAGCACAACACGCAGAGGGAGGGGCTCACTACTGTTTGTGGAACTGCTCCTGTCTTATTCTGTGAAGAAATGGTATTCTTGTTTACTCAGAAATCAAACAAATTTCCAGGGAGTTGTCAAAATGTCTTTCTCCTTGATTTTGTTTGCTTGCTCTTCTCCGGTCTGCTTAGTGTGGTTATTAGCACCCTGCCTGTATCACCAGGGTGCCGGGGACCTGTGTGCTCAGAGGCCGAGACGCAGGGACAGGGTTGGAACCTAAGTCCTGACGCGGCAGGGCCTTTGCTCTGTTCTGCCAGGAAAAGAACCAGTTAAAACATATAAACCAAGACAAATGAAGGTGGTAGGAAATAAAAAACACTCACACATAATCATTCGGGGAAGGACACTTCTAGTGACACATTTTTCTTGATCCGCACTGATTACTTCGGCAAAAGCAAACTTGGTATGCCTTCACATGTCTGATTAAGAAATTTACTGGCCTCTTATTTTTATTTTTTCATATTAAGATAATTCTTACAATTTCTACCTTTTTAATCTATTAAAATTTCATTATCATTTCTAATGGCTCTCATTTAAATCTACACCTGGGGCAGATTCACAATACAAGTACAGAGACAATTCAAATTCCTTAAGGAATACCTGTTACCATGGCAGCGACTGTCAGCATTTCATCTACACAGTCAAATTCACAGGATGCTAAGATAGACTTTGAGAGCTGTGGATCCAGAGGAAACTCTGACATGATGATTCCAAATTCAGACAGATTTCCATCGTTGTCCAGGGCTGCCAGATAATCTAAGTCTTCCAGAGCCTGCATCAAACTTTCTGGTGCTAGGAAAGAAAAAATTAATAATCAGAAATTCTCATACAGCCAAGATGGAGTAACAGGTACTGGGATTTCCCTCTCATGTGGAAACCAAACAGTGAACAAAATATGTGAAACAACGGTTTGCAAGACAAATAGCATTAGGCAATGAAAGACGGTGATTCCTGAGAGCGGGACACTAAGGAGGGGAGCCCTGGGATTGCCCAGCTTACTGCCTTGAAAGTTTCCCAGGCTGTGGTGCAGGGAGGGGAATCCAGGTGGAGGCTGCCAGACTCCCTGAGTTATCAAGATGGTGCTGAGGGTCCAGGGAGACTAAGGGGGTCAAATCTGCAGGTCGGAGTACCTGAGAGGAGAGAGCTACACAGAAAGAAGACAAGAGATCTATGAGCATCCCCCTGGACTAGTCAGCAGAGCACATGTAAGAAACTACCCCAGGCCAGAGAAAGAACCATCCAAAGGATTAGAAGGAACAGCATCTGGAGCTCACACAGGATCGAGGATTCTGCCTGTTTCCGCCAGCCAGACTGCAAAACCGCATGATCCATGGCTGTCTGGGTAGGAAACACAGGGACTAAGGCCCAGATGCGCACTGCTCCAGTGCCACCTAACCAATCCTAAAACCAAGACCTGAAAGGATCATACTGCATCCCAAGACAAAGCTCAAGAATATTTATAGGAATACAAACACCCAATACTCAACACAGTAAAACACACAGTGTCTAGCATCCAGTGAAAAATTATGAGGCAGGAAGATACAATCCCCTAACAAAGGAAACATTAATCCATCCGAACTGACCCACACCTCACAGATGACAGAAATAGTAGACAAGGACGTTAAAAGAGCTATTTGCCAATGCAAATAAGGTCAGGAGGCTAATTTTCTCCATCTATTTAGTTCTCTTTTAAGTTTATATAACACTGATAATAGTGTAGTATTTATTATATACGCTTATCCTCCACCAAAAACACTAATCCATTTATTTAAAGAAAGGTATTCTCCTTGCCCAAGCAGAAGAAGGTTATATTAAAATAAATATGTGTTTTTCACCTGTCTGCTGCATGGTATAGTAACAAAGGCCACACAAAGAAGCAAATCAGATGGTACAAAGCTGCTGTATTGTTCTACCCAAGAAACTGAAGGATTTATGAGAGCCACTGAATTGCTTTCATTTGTCTCAATTCCAACACGTGCGTGGTGGGTGGGCGATGAAGACTACGGAGAGCTAAGAAGCAATTTACCCTATCTGCAGCTGGGAATTCAAAATAACAAACAGTTACAATTTACTCATTTGCTGTCCAAACTTTGACCACTAAGCTATTTGTCAAAATTTCAGGCAAACTGTTTAACTGAAAAGCCAGTCACAAACTCGGATTTGATAAAAATCCCCCACTCCTATCAAGACATGATGAAAACACTGGGAGAAACCACTACTGTGGGTTGAGAAGTAACTCCCGGGCACTGCAGTGCAGTTCTCCGCATCTCATCCTCTCCCGAGGAGAGCAGAGCAAGTTCCAGGCATGACCGCAACCCTGAACACAGGGGCTGCAAGCCAGTGATCAGCTTCTGGGGAAAGCAAGCGTCAGGGCTGAGGGGCTGCACGAGGCAACCCAGAGCAAACCCGCAGAGAACCCAGATGCTGCTGGAGACCAAGGCACGGCTCTATTCCCACCAGGAGAAGAGGAGTTTAACTTCCCTATTGTTTTTGATTTCTCTCATCAAGATTTAAAACTGAGAAGAACAGGACCCCCAGGAGATCCCTGCCCCTGGGTTCGGACCCCTCAGTCCCACCTGGGTGCTGGCAGGGAGCACTGGTGGACTCCTAGTTCATGCTTGGAGACCCTGAGGCAACGATGAGACCTTGAGAAGTCACAGTCCACAGAAGTGACAGATGGGCTGTTTAGAAAAAATAGCCTGAGAGTTCCATCAGTGAGCCATGAAATGAGAAGGAGCAGGAAGCAGCAACAGAAACAAGCCTCTCAGATTAAACAGAGCAGGAAGGGGTTGGGAGCACACACTTCATTACTGAAAGCTGTTTGGAAACCGATTTCTATAAATCAACAAAGCTGCCGCATTATCAGTTACAGGATCTTTGGCAATTGACCGTATAAGCATCTGGCTTGACAGCCAGCCTGTCCCCAAGGAGCACCTACTCCTTCTCATTTTTAGGCCCTGAAGTTGAGTTGGCTGTACACAGGATTACTAACAGAAATAACTTTGTGATTCTGCTCCCTGTCCTAACACCAGAAAAAGAGGATGTTCCTGGGGTTTTATCATATTAGAAAGAACAAGTTAACGAGTGCGGATTATACAGGTGCAGGAAGTACAAATCACTGACCAGGATTCGCTCATACTACCTCCTACACTTTAAAACACCTCCCCACTGTAGCCCCTAAAACTGTCGTAGCTAAGAATCAGAAGGCTTTAGATGAGGGTTCTTTACGGCAGTGCTGCTTCAGTGTAACCCATGGTAAATAATGCTCACAAATGGAATATAAATGTTTTGGTGTGAGGGTCTTCTTTACAGCAGTGCAGAATCAGACTGCTTTATCCTGAAGGCAATTTCAATATGAACAAAACATTTTTATTAAGCTTTATGGCCAAAAGCAGCTGTACTCCCTGAGGAATAGCTCATTGCAAGGTCACACACCTCCCCCACTGCTGTCATTCAAAGAAACGTGAAGGGCTATTATCACACTATTTCTTTACTGTTCCATGGAACCCCAAATGCCAGGCTTCAGTACTGTATCTGTGTTTTCCTTCCAGGGAATCAGCAGAAAGGCTGGTCACAAAGAGGTCATTAATCTATAACAAGCTTTCAAGTCCACCAGCCAGAGGAAGGGGCTGACCCAGTGCTGATTCTGAGCAGGAGCACAGGTCAGATGAGGAGTCCAAGGCTCTGCTGTGCCATTTCCAGAACCGACTGCCTCACATGGCATGTTTCCTATGGTCTTCAAAGGTACACCAAAATTTCAGATGTAGAATAGTAGGAATCATAGGCTGTTCCCCCCATCTTTATGGCGATGTCAACTCAGGTGCTCAGCAGGAGAGAGACGAAGAACCAAGAAAATACAGAGACCAGAAACCGAGAGCCAAGGCTGTTCAAGCCTCTATTTTTAGGTGTTCCTGAGGCACAACCGCATGCGCCTCTTGGATTTCATGAGGCACCCCATTTCCTTATTTCCTTCACTTTTGCTTATGCTGGTTTCATTTGCATTACCCACACTTGCATCCAGAGGAATTTTAACAAATACATATACAACATAATAAATTCTGTAACAAAGAAATAGTGTATCCAAAGTGCCAGTGGAATTTAGACAATGTAGAGACAGAATTGGCCTGGGAAAGAGCAAGAGCAGCTACACCCACACAGTGCTTACTGTGTGCCAGGTTCATACATTAATTCCATACATCTTTACCAGCAGAGACAGAGAAACAAAGTAACAGCTTGAGAGGAGTAAAGGAGAAAATGGAGCTTCTGGGCCCCACTCGCTGTAGGACTGGGACTCAGGCGTTGTGTACACTGAAGTAAAGAGTGCACAGAGGGGACGAATGGAAGAAATCAAGAAATGATGGTGAAGACTCTAAAACATCTTGAGACTTTTAGGGAATAGGATTAAGGGTTTGGCTCTGAAGGGGACACTTCACTTACTTTCACAAAGACATGCTCATAAAACCTGGCATTTGCCTAACACCTACCCCTTTACAGCAGACACAGCACTTTGGCATAAATCATCTCATTGAACCTCTTAATAACTGCATGACATGAAAGGGCAGGCACTCTGGCCTCATGTTACAGATGAGAACAGGTAAGTGAGTTGCTAAAGCCGCAGGGTTAACCAGCCTGTCTCCTCGGCTGTAAAACGAGGACTGGAATGCAGGCCTCTCTGCCCATGGTGTCTGTTCTAACCAGTGTGCAGTCCGCACAGCTCCTGCTGGACTCATGTCTTCTGCTCTGCTGGTATCGACCATGGCTTCTCAGAGGCAGTCTTATGCTGTCTCCCAACGCCAGTGGATCAGTATCTGTTTCTCACCCTATTAAAAGTGCCCTTTGTAGGATCTTCTGCAGCTCAGGGACTACAAGCTTTTTGGTTCAGAGCTCAGGTAGGAGCTATGCAGATGATGCTACAGTATTTACCATGTGCCAGTCACTTTTCTAAGGGCGTACCTATATTAACTAATTTATCTTGACAACTCTACAAACCAACTACTTTGATTATGCTCATATTCAGATGAAGAAACAGTGATGCTGAGAGGGCAACATAATTGCCGAATATTACACAGCTGGGCTTAGAGCCCTGGCAGTCTGCTTGTGAGCCTGAGCTTTCTGGGGTAGTCCTCTAAATATGGGTGACCCTCTGCCCCGGTGTGGTGAGGATGACCCCGTCTCCATCTCTCACTGGAGCTTAACTATGAACAGGATTCTCTTCACTCTCAGACATCCTGGCCTGAATAATAAGTCACCCAGTCACTGGACCCACAAAGAACCTAATGGGTATCAACAGCTGAAAGTGCTTCCATCCTGCGCCTTTTAAAATCTCTCCCAGATTTTACTTTCACTTTCTGTAAAATTACCTTGACGCTTCCAAGATCTTCACGTCCTGGCTCTTGAGTTGCTTTGGCATATCTGTGCCGCTTCTTCACATCCCACCCCCATCTGAACATAGCAATAGACTTTGTGTGGCCTTTAGACAGATAATGATGAACGCTCATTAATATAAAAACTAGACTGGGGCCTCCTGCCAGGGTGCTGGTAGACTATTTGCTAATCTCTTGGGGCTGTTTAGGGGGCAACGAGCAGCATACACTCTGCTGGAGATGTAAGGACCGCCGCTATTGGTGAGAGGCGCATGTGAGTGCCAAGTCCGCAGCCCTCCCTGTTCTCCTCTTAGTACCCAACTGTAACGTTTTAAGGTCCTTCTGTAAACTCCAAAGCAAAATCCCAAGTTCCCAGTGATTTATAAACCAGCACACGCACCTCTCTAGTATACTCACAGACTAGGTTTTTGGTGCAGTAAATAGGATTCCAGAAGATCCTGATTCACTGCCTCTTGAGTCCTCTGGTGAAACATGTCCACCATCACCACAGACCAAGCCCCCCAGCATCTCGAATCCCTCTCTTTGCCAGCACCAACACCGGCCTCTGCAGCCCCCCACTTTATTCCGTCCCTGCACTCCTTCCCCTGTTTTCTTGAGGTCTTTGTCTCATGCCATGTCTGGCAAGTCTGTGTTTGGGTTCGTTCTTCATAGATGATACCAAAGCCAGTTGTCTGGCCACCACCAAAAAGAGTCCTGAGTCCAAATACAAAGATGACATCAGGTGTGGTCTTATACATTCTGGCTAGTTTGTTTCCAAATTTTTCTCCAGGTTTGGCTGCCTATACAGGGTCAATGACATTAAGGACCACCTGCTTCCATGAAGTGCTCAGCTGGCCCCGAGCTTCCCATGAGGGAAATCAACCCTCAGCACCAGGGAAGGAAAAAAATAACTGATTTTTTTTTAAAGAGATCTATATCATAGGAAGTCAATTAATAGCCTGTAACCTAGTTATGCCAAATTCATTTTCACATGGTTCACGAATCCTGAAAAGGGTAACAGGTTTGCTGCATTTGTGTATTTCAATCATAAGTCGAATTAAATGCAGCAGCTGCAAGCATAGTCTTTTTTTCCCCTCCCAAAACGATGAGTCAGAGTTAAGCCACAGTTACATTTTCCCCAAGCACAGCAGAAAATCGTTCTGTGTGTATTGTCAGGAGACAAAAATGAATCGTTGCCGTAACTAACCCTTTTGTCCCCCAGTTATCAGCTCTAAGCCTTGTGGAGTAAGCAGCACACAGGGCGGCCACTGCGAGAACACAGGAATCCTCCAGCATTGCTAGAGTTCACTGTTGGCATTTTAAAATCTTTAAGATTATGCGCCACACTTTTCTTCTCCCTTCAGGACTAGTCCGATCACCCCCCATCCTGGGAATGCCCAGGGGATCCACGCATGCTGATTCTGGGTCTTAGGAGGTGAGCAGCAGGACTGGAAGGACAATTTTCAGAAGTGAAGCAGGTTTCTTCAGAGAATGCTCTCTGTGAGGTCTCCGGAGCGATTAATGTGGCTGACCAGCCTATGACAAAAGCCATGCCATCTGAAGCCCGAGGTCACCAGTGAGAAATGTATGCAAGCGGCAGAGACTCTCACCTTCCAGATTCCTTCTTTGGGGACCAGAAGGAAAAGTCAAGAGAAGGTTGGCTTTGATTCAAAAGTTAAGGGATCCTGTCTAAAGGAACATTGTCACCAGGATCTCCAAGCCAGTCTGAGCCATATGACCCACTTCCCCAAGTCCCCATCTTGTCCCCTTTCTAACTTGCCACAATTTTTCTCACTCCAACAATTTCTACATAAGAAAAATGCATGCAATCTGAGTGTGCCACATACAGTTCCCACTCTACATCACATTCTCTGACTCTTTCCTCAGAGCAACTCCTTTTTAGAAGGTATATTTATCACAAATATATTCATTACATAAGTTAGTTAGGAAGGGACCAGGCCTTATAAGCCTTTCCTCAGGTGGGGAAACTATGAGCCACGCAAAGCTGGCTCACATGCTCAGAGTCAGGCGTTAGGACTGGGTTGCTTGGCTGGTAACCAGGTGATGTGCCAAAGTCGTCTTTACCTAAGTTCCATTCAGGCTTCTTGTTCCCGTGGGCCTCTGAGCTCTGCCTCTGTGCCTCCCCAGCCTCCTCCTCTTCTTATTCTGGAGAATAACTTCCCAATTCACATGTGCTCTGAGATCTCTCCCTAATAAGGCCTCAGGGAAGCCAGAGTCTCCTGCCCAAGAACAGCCTCCCCCAGGGCTCCAGACCCCTCGAGTTCACTGTGGCTTCCAGGGGCACCAAGTATTTTCCTGCAGATTCAGCACAGTAGGCAGCAAATGAGTCTGGGCGCTGTCCATTTTTGCAGAACAGTAGTCTGCAACCCTTTTTGCTCGAGAACAGATAGCTCCAATTGGAGATGGCCACAGAGGAAGGAGGTCTGCTTTAGAAGAGAGAAGGAGCGCATCTGGTCCCTTTCCCGCTTGGAGATCCACTGCTCCTTCACATAGAGCCTTTGTTGAAAATTTAAGATCCCAAAGGGTTCCCGAAAGTAATTGATTTTTCAAAGTGTTTACTGGGAGAGTTTCACTGTAAAACTCCCTAAGAGGTTCCAGGAAGGACTCAGCGTTGTTGAAGAGCACCATGCACCTGTTACGACCTCACATGAAGAAACTTCAAGTGATGCTCTGAGGCACCCTGGAGTGGCAGGTGATGCTGTCCCTTAGGCCCGTCCACAGAGGAGTTCTTGGACTGTCTCCACAGCCTATTTTCCTTTCCACCTTTTTATTTCAAAGCTCAGCATCCTTAGGAGACACTCCTCTTACTTAACTTATTCAAATTCTACTGGTCATTTTAAGAAATATTTAAGGAAGAGTAACTCTAAAACAACCTATATTTCTCAAGTGCTTGTAAATCCTATTGGCACCACTGCACAAAATGATTGAAAAACACAGGAGTTGAGAGAAAGCAAGGCAAAAAAGTACACATTACACAGTTTCCATTTAAGTATGCTCTCTGCTTCCAAGGTCTTGGGCTGACCGCTCTCTCTCGTGCACATTTGATACATAACACCCAGATCAATAGACTGTCATTCACCTCCCTTGATAAACATACTGAAAATTTCAACCACTGGCCTAAAGTGTGGAAAAAATTAAGGAAGTTCTTTTTATTAAAGCACAGGTGAAAACTAAAACATCATCTGAAGGGCAACCGGTATGTTAAATCAGGAACCTTTCTATGGGGACTCAAACACCCACGTAGCCTCTCTGAAGGTCAGCTGCAGGTCAGAGAACACAGCAGCAGTTCAGAGGCAAACAGGGCCCGGATTTGGGCGCTGCCGCTGAAAGCTGTGCCTCTGGGCCTGGGTCCCCGAGCAGCAGCGGGCAGGTAGGTGGAATCGAATGAACCGCATTCCTTCCTGTGCAGATGTGTGCCCCCAGCCCCTGGAGACCGTGCCCAGCGAGGAGCATCTGACTTGCTCTGTGCTGGCTCTGGGGGCATGGGGTGCGCGGACCCAGGGAGTGAGAACCACCACAGGACTTTTCTGAGGAAACGAGGGCACTGACCACCAGGAAAGAAGCCAATGGGGCTCTGGTCTGTTTTAAGGAGACACCACAGCAGAGTGGTTCAGATGACTCTGCAAACACTGTTCACCTTCTCAATTTGTGTATGTTATCTCATTTCTCTCTGACTCAGTTTCCTCATCTGTAAAACGGAGCAAATAATAGCCCTGGCCTCAGAGGGTTGTTGCACTATTAAATGATTTACTATGTCAGTAAGACCATATAAACATTATTCCTGGCCCTGTTATTGCTGAGAGGACAGGCAGGCATTTAAATGGACAAGAAGCAGCAGAGCATCTGCTGCTTTCAAGCTTTCTTCACCAGCTGGTTGCTGATGTTTTAAACTAAACAGCCAACATCACTTCTCTGACACTACAGTCAGGGTTGAAGAACTGTCTATGCACCAGAGAGGGTAAGCTAACTGGGGATGCAGAAGAAACCAGGAGGCTAGGAAGAAAATGTTTTGGCTCCTTTCCTGAGCAGGTGGGGTCCCTTTGCCCTGTGGCTTTGGCAGCCCCATCACAAGGTAGAAGCTGC
The DNA here is from genome assembly GCF_041296235.1 of Equus asinus. Lineage (NCBI taxonomy): Eukaryota > Metazoa > Chordata > Mammalia > Perissodactyla > Equidae > Equus > Equus asinus. The sequence continues at coordinate 7,382,999 of NC_091791.1, read as the reverse complement.
TGTCCTTGCATTTCCTTAGCCTTTTATTGAGCATTGTGATGGTTTTCAATTGAGCAGCTGGTTGCTGGAGCAGCAAAGGTCCCCCCGAGTGATGATTCTCGAGGGGAGAAAGCCAGCACCTCCCATATGACAGGGGGCTTTTCTGGGTGGACTCATTAGAGGACGTATTCCCCTAGGGGAAAGATGTTCAGACTGTAATTACAACGGCTCGGTCCTAAACCTAAAAACGTCAGCCCTTCACATAAAAGTCTGACCTAAGTTACAAAGGAGTGGACACCTAATGGATTCCCCAGGTGACAGTGGGATTCATGAAGAAGGACTGTCTGGTTACAAAGGTCCCCACCGAGAAGCTCAGTGCTGCCAAGAATTCCACCTTTGCCCTCTGCTGCCCTCAGCCATATGCTTCCATGTTCCACCATCCCTCCTGATTTCTGGGAAGACAATTTTCCAATGTCAGACAGATATTTCCTAAAGCTTGTTTTTTTTTTTAAAAGTTACTTTAGAGAACGTTTACGTCTAATGGGGAAAACGCTTCAGTACATACTAAGTCCCTAGGCTTGCTGGCACTGCCAAGTGCCACTTGCTCTCTGGACTGGGGATGGGCAAGAGGGAGGGAGCTAAGCCCCAGCCCATGCACCCGCTACAACGCGAGCACAGAGCTACCTGGTCTGTTCATGAAGTCGCAGTGGCCTAAGCCTGCGATGTCGACTCTCTTCATAAAAAGCACCAGGCTGGTTAGGTTGGCTTCCTGCATTTCTGCTGGCTTAAAGGGCCGCATGTCCTTGGAGGCAAATTCTTCAGAGTACAGACAGAAAAGTTTTCCTAGAAGACACCAAAGAAAATGGCTTTAATATCTCTGTTGCCTTCACATAGGAATTTAAATCAATTTGTTATTGTGTCCGTAGTGCTACCTGAAGACGATGAAGCAAGAATCTGCTTGCGTGTCTCTGCTTGGCTTTGGCTGATGGGCTGCATGACAAGCGAGTTGGCTCGGATTCTAGGGTTGTACACCTTTAAAGGGAAAGAGCATCTTTAGCAGCAGATCACTCAAGATTTAGCAGGCTCGCCAGACCTCAAGTGAGGGTGCTGTTTGCGGCACCTGGCTCCAAGAAAGGCTCTGCCTCGGACTCATTTTCTTTGTACAATATTAATCATTGTTGCACTTGCCTTGAGATGGAAACTGCAAGTGCTTTGATAAATGGATTTAAAGGTTGTCTGCTTTCATTATAGCTTCAATAAACATGGGACCTCTGTATCATCTGCTGAAATACTAGTGTTGTCACTTCTCAAAGCACTAAAGTGGTGAATGATGACAGATACTCATATGCCCCATGGAGAAAGGATTATCATCTGACAGTGCTGTTTCTTCAAGGTTTTATTCAAATGGACTGTGATCTCAGTGGTCGCACCTTTATAACATACTGAGCTCTTCCAGTCACATCAGCTAATACAAAAACTGCATACAGCACTAACAGTGATTTTTCTTATGGGTAGTTTAAGGGGGTAAGTAAAAGCCCTGGGTTCTCGGAATGGTGGACTAATTCAATAAGTTCAACCCAAACTGGTCCAAGGGCCTTCAAAACGGTTAGAATTGCTCTGTCACAGTAAGACAAGGATACCTCCTTAGGAGACTCATGGTTTCCTAGAGGGACAAGGGCTACACAACATCTAATAACACTGAACAGATCAGTCCTTGAGGAGGTTTTTCTCAGTTCAAATGCTATGATTTCTGTAGTCCCCGTATCTTTGAGAGTTTGAGATATTCTATTTCCATTTTCCCTAATTTTTAATTTAAAGATACTGATAAAAAGTAATATATATAATTTAAATTTAGGATGGAATTTTATCACGTCAACTATAAAGCCAAAATTTGCTAAAATTAAAGTCCATGCACTTGAAACTAATTTCTAGTAAACTATTCAGGGGAAGATGCTAATTACTTTGATAATGTGGGTACCAAAAATACCCAAGAGACATAAAGAAGAGAAGATTTAGGAGTCAAATAATTTGCTTTACTAGTACCTTAGCTAAAGAAAAAACACTGACAAGGAAAACCACCACCTTTATGCTTTAGTAATTGTGTTTTTCCTCAAAACTTTTCCCTCTGGCATCTCAATCAGTTTAATTTGTTTCCAGACTACCAAGATGCAAATGAGAGGCAGTAACGTGATCAAGACGTGTTCCTGGCTGCACGACTTCTTCTTTGCACACGTGACTGAACACAGAGAACCCAGATCAGATAACTCATCCTCACTTTCTGGTCAAGAAAATAGTAGGAGCCCAAGACACTGATTCCTGACAACTATCATCAGTCCTTTTAACCTGCTTGATAATAATTACCTTTCTTCTCTCCACACCCACATCAATAACAAATTTGACTGTGTTGCTCCAGATCAAAGATTCCCCAAAGCTAGCAGTTAACACCACTCTCCTCTGATAAACTTGGCCTCTTTTTTCTGTTTCATCAGGGGGCTTAAACAACGCACATTTCTCCTTTGGATACAAAGGAACCACCACCAGTTCTCCAAGATCTGGGTTTAAGTTAGATCCTTCTTGACAGACGATTTCATAGGCTTTTTCAATATCCTAAAGTAAAAAAAGATAACATCATCCATGAGAATAAAGTGCATTACAAACAACTTCACTACTTTAAAAAAAATGTCTGAATTAAATAAAACTATAGGCAAAAGCTGCATAATGTATACAGGGAAAGAAATACCTGTGTTGTTATCTATGTGCGTCATTAAATATGAAAAGAAGATATAACAGGAAGAGAACATTTCTTTGGGGAAGTATTTCACTGCTTTTAGTACAAAATGGTTTTCCTTGTGTAATGTACCATCTTTGCATTTATCCTATTTTTCTAGCTTGATGCAATTTCTCATATCCACTAACAATGACAGATAAACAGAAGTTATTCTCACATCAATGATGAGGCATCACCATATTTTAATGGTGGCAGAGCTAAGAATTAAAAAACAATCTCTAGATTTCCAATAAAAGCAAATACAGTCATGCGTTGCTTAATAATGGGGATACATTCTGAGAAATGCATTGTTAGGCGATTTCATCATTGTGTGAACATCTTAGAATGTACTTACACAAACCTAGATGAGATAGCCCACCACATGCCTAGGCTATATGGTACTAATCTTATGGGATCACTATCATATATGACCGAAATGTCATTATGTGGCACATGACTATATACAAATACATTCCATAATCAGAGTTTCTAACTGGGTCACTCTGAAAACTATTTTGACACATTAGCACTTTAAAATAGCAGAAATGCAATGAAGTAGGCAGGAAATATTCACTGCTATTTACATCTTTGCGTGATTCAGGCATTTAGAAATATCCTATAAAAACGTTTCACTGTCAAATATATACATTTTTAAAGTAAATTATTTGCCCTAAAATTACACACAAGTAAGTATATTGGTGTAAAATGCTCAAAAGGCGAGGCATTTTAGGTAGTATTTTGTTATTTCTCAAATCACAACTAGTTTTTTAGGACCTCTTATAAAAAATATGTCACAATATAATTCTTACACCTTTTTAATTTGTTCAAAAATTTCTGCCTTCTTAAGGGCCCAACTGAAAAACTACCAAAAGGAAGAAGCCCCATTTCACTTCATTAGATACATGAGATTTCACTAAAAATCTAAGTAGGAAAGATGATTTCCCATGACTGTTACAGTTTTAAGACTGATTCCATTTCCCATACTGCAGCTCACTTCTCCTCCTTTTCCACACCATTTGTAGAATGGCACCGAAGTAACTCAAGGATTTTGCAGGAGGACAGATCTGCCTAGAAAAATAGCAAGGCACACAGGTCTGCAGGACCCAGAGTGGGCTGTCTGAAAGTTATTGCCCAGCTGCTGGGAGGTGTCAGGAAGCAGGGCAGAGGCCACCTGATGGGGCCCACACAGGCAGTTATCCTGGAACCTTCTTCGGCTCACACCTCCCTTTTCTGCAAACAGCTGGTTTACTTGGGGCAGGTTTCTTTACCAAGCAAAGAGCATCACTGTTGATCGTAAAGAATGAAAACTTGCCAATTGGAATAATCCGAACAAAACTATTTCCCCACTTTTGTAATTCTGATCACTTCACCATTTTATGTGAGGATAGCTTAGAAACTACGGAAGAGAGAAGTACTTGTGCTGTGTTTCCCTGCACCTGGCTGCTGCTCAGCCTCCCACGGACACAGCCCACTCTCCCGGATGAGCCTCCACAGGTGTGGCTTCCCCTCAGAGGTAACGTGAAGTTGGAAAGGGACGCTTCAGCCCAGCAACTCAGGAGCAACTTCCAACCAAAGAAAGCCTTTAAATTGCAATCAAAGAGTTATTCTCTTAGAATACTGTTTTAAAAGTAATTTGGGCCATTCATTTTTTATTTGCTTTTAATTGCTAAAACTTTTTAGTTGTAGGTGGATTCTAATGTTGAATTTTGTTCCAAATGGGAAATAGAAAGAATAAAAGAAATCTTCAGAAGGAAAAAAGCAGAGCAAAATAGAAAGAGATATTGTATATAATTTAGACTCTTCTAGCTGCTCAGTGGATATGGGGCTTTGGGGCCATAATCTCCAGAATTTGGGAAAAAAAATGCTTCAAATCTGCATCTGGTGCTTCAAACTTTTTGTTTATTCCTTTCCTTCTGATTCAATGCACAGTGCACTTACATACGTGGGACTGTCCTATAATTGCCTGCAAAACTATGGAAAACACAGCAACGCGCACTGAAGGAAGGGCCCCAGCCCCCAGAATGAAAGGCTCACAACTAGAAAGAACAGTTCCCAGGAAACCCTTCAACCTAATGACAACTTCTTTGTGATAGCTTAAAGTTGCACAATAATCTGCCTAGATATCACCCTAAATCTTAACTTATGTTTCCTATGTAATTTATTTCACTTTTTTTTCAGGTTAAAAGACAGCTAAATGAAAAGGAACAACACACTGTAAACACTCAAGTCTCAAAGTCTCAGTTAAATTTCAGGACACAGGACAGCAGGTGACCCATGCAGCTGATTCACAGCAGGGGAGGTCAGAGAAAACCTGAGGCTCCTAACACTCAGCAAACCAAAATGCTGGACAATGTTCCTGCAATTTAAAATCTATTTCTTAAACTATAAAATGACAATTAGTACATTTCTGTTTGCTTCGGTTTGTTTTCATATGATATTTAATTGCTGTGGCAGATTTTATAGTTCTATATAGAAATCAAGAAAGCTTCAAATAACACAGGGAAAAATGATCAATGGCTGTTAATGTGGATTTCAGAGCAAGACAAATTTCTCCAAGAGACAAATTCCGAGCCCAGAAAAGAAGAATATCTTAATGGTAATCCTGACACAAGCAGGAAAAAAGAAAAAAAGAGAAGGTGGCAGTAGATGGGGAAATGAACACCAGAAACCTGTGGAAATGGGGGCTGAATTGTGAGGCGATAGAAACTGGTTCCCAGAGAAGGGATCCTGAAGCCAGTGGAGCTGCTGTCCGAGCCACCGGGCAGCTGGCTATGAGCCTCTGGACAATGAGGAGCCTCATTTCCCTCAGGGATTCCAGGGCTGGACCCGGGTCATAGCAGCAGCACCTGCCAAAAGGACGCGTTCCTCATTCTAAGAGGCTCAGAACTGCAAAGTCCACCTGTAGCTTTCACTGCATTATCATTTTCAAGATTTTAAAACTTTGCAAGACTGATGGTTTCTGTCAGATGTCTTGCAAGACTGATGTCTTTCTGTCCGACTTTGAGGAGGATTAAATACCTTTCTAAGCCCTGGGAATTTTTACAATTTCTACTACCAGCCTAGGTAAAAATGCATCCTCTAAAGTCTGACAATTCAAAAGTCACTGTGCCATTAATTATAGTTTATATTAAACTTACAAGAATCAAACACTCTAAGACCATCCACTACCCTCAATTCTGTATGGGCTTTGTTTTTCAAAAATCCACTTTGGAATTTTTCCTTACTCTGACTTGAAAGATGACTTATCCTATCAGTCTTAATTATATGCTTTCCCCCTAGAAATGTCTGTCTTCTTTTTCACCCAGCGATTCTAACTTCCAAATGTCTTAGACTCTAATTTTGCTATCCTTTCTGTCCTAAGGTTTCACTCAGTAACACTGAGAACCTCTTACTGTTTTCACAAATCCTTCTCCTGTCTCCTTAATCGTTTTATTATTTCCCTCAGGACTTTCTTGAGTATCTTGAATCATGCAGGATTAGGGAATGGTAATAGAATCAATCACTGTAACAGTCTGAATTACTTTTTTTATGGAAACATAAAATCTAAGTTGTGCAAAAATTCTCTAAAGTTTGCAAAGCTAAGGCTCAGTCATCCTCTAGCCTTTGACTCTGAAGCAGAATGCTTTGGACGGTACTTCTGAGCGCATGAAGACTTGGGAAAAGGTTCTGGGAGAGCTGAGACGCTCGTCTGTTCAGCTGGCGGTTCAGCCAACACCAAACAATTTCCTTTTGGTTTCTGTTTAATCACTGGAATCACCACATATTTGGGTCACACTCTAAACACTAGTGCTTTTACTGAGTGAGATGATGGGTAGGGAAAAAAGGCCAGGAAATTAGCCTCTAAGAAGAAAGGTCTAATTCTTGAGATTCTGGAGGCTTTTAGATTCAGCCGACAGAGGATTAGAGAAAGAAGGCCAGCGTAGCTGTAACAAAAAAAACACAACCCCAAACGGCACCGTGACCCAATCAAAGCAGTAACAGGTGCTCAGAGGTACACTTCCAACCACAGGAGCCTCCGTACAGGGGGACAGCCTTCTGGGTGGGCGATAAATTCTATTTTCATGCCCAATACTCCACTGACTCTTTTAGGAAGACGTGTGAGAACTTTTTTCTTTCTCAACTCTGTGCCAAGTACTTAGGTTATATTCTTTATCCCCAGCAAATGCTCCTGGTCATAAGGAGGGAGCTGACAGTGCGACATGAGTCAGTGTGCATCTTCTCCACTGAGAAAACCCACAGCAAGCACGAGCAGCTCCACCTCTGCACTGCGGCAGCCCCAGATTCGACCCGGGTCTGGTGGATGGACGGGTCTGGTGGATGGACGTTAGCTCTGGAGATCATTTCCATAACCCCTCGAGATGCTGCACCCATTCTTTGTTTGCAGAACAGCATGTGACTTTAGAAACACTTCCTCGTTCTCCTTTCATCCCAGGTTTTATTTACCCTATTTAGGTTTCTTCTAAAGTATAAAAAAATGAGGTGTGTTGGAACCAAATATTTAAACAGTTAATTAGCAAACTGAAACCTGTATGTTAGTTATTAAAAGCTTCTCAACAAGGTTAAAAGGTTCCCAATAAGTAACCTTATTACTCTGTTAGGTTAGAATATTACTTACTTACTTGTTCACAGGCCAGAAAGACTACAATGTCACCCTTCTCACCAGAGTGGTGAATTTCAAAGATAAGGCGTAAGATAGACTCAAAAGACTCCTTTTGAGCCCCACTAAGGTACACAACCTCCACAGGGTGCTTATTTTTCACTTCTATGAGAGGCACATTTCCATAATAAGAACTGAGTTTGCTGATCAGGTGAGGTGAGGAGTTAACAATGAGCTTCAGTTCTGGTCTTGCTAGTAAAACATCTTTAAGAAGTCCAAGTAACACATCAGTTGCAATGCTTCTTTCATGTATATCATCTAAGATGATGACCCCATAGCTACCCAAAAAAGGATTGGACATCATTTCTCTCTGCAACATATCATCAGTACAATACCTACAAAGAAAAAACATTAAAGTTAGAATGCTCTTATGAAAAATAATACCAAAAAATGTCCTAACAAAAATGCCTTTCCTACATTCTTTTCTCTAAATCAAGAATTCTAAATCTTTACTGGGGCCAAGATTCCTTTAAGTTGATAAAATCTAGAGAGACCTTCAAAAGAAGAAAATACACATAAACAAATTTTAAACACAGTTTGCATATGTTCAGACCCCCTAAAGACCATTGCTGAACCGGAGGTTACAGACCTCCACCCTAAATGTTTATTACAGATATTAACAAGAGCTACATCTAATATTTGCTCTGAGTTTTTTAAACAAAGAAGTAATATGGCAAAATACCCTTGTCAGGGAAAAGTTCTCTTTCATCAACAGAAGAATTTTGAGTCAAAGTATGCACTTTTCAAAAAAAAGGATACAAGAATGCTGGCTCAGACTCACGGCCCAGCTAGTCCACCAATAGCTCTCTGTTGGTGGCATATTGTAGGACACAATATCAGCAAGAGGTTAGCGTCAACAAGTTTGAGATGCTGCCCAAATAATAAGCAAACAAAAGCATCTAGAAAGTGACCACCTATTTGAGGGCAGAATGCAAATTGGCCAACATTCCTGGAGGAGGAAGGGGTCATGAGTGATTTTAATGGAATTTTCCAGTAGTTCTTGGGATTTTATTTTTAAAAAGAATAATAAAAATGTATACCTATTAGTCATCCAGCACCATGCAAACATCCTTCTGACACTATTTACATATTTACCTATATTATTCCTTGAGGAAGCCAAGCCTATAAGTTTGCTACCCATTTAAGGTGTTTATTTCATTTGTCCTTGTACACGGCAGGTCTGAAGCTGCTCTTCTTAGGCAGGCCTGCTGCAAGACTGGCCCTTGGCTGGCATTTGGGAACCTCTAGGATTTGGGAGGGGTCTCACCATCCCCAGAACTGATAAAGGCTGCTCCCAGTGTTTACTGTCTGCACAAACAACACGGTTTAAACTGCTTTCCTTCTGGAAGTCTGGGATTTTGGAACACAGAAGGCAGAGGGTGCCTAGATGACCAGCCCCCCAAAAATATCCTGGGTAGGGAGTCTCTAATGAGTTTCCCTGGTGGACAAGATTTCACACATGTTGTCACAACTTACTGCTGGCGGAACTAAGCATGTCCTATGTAACTGCACCGGGATAGGGTGCTGGACGCTGTATATAACTATATATATACTGGATGCTTGCACGTGGTCTCCTCTGGACTTCAGCCCATGCACCTCTCCCTCTGATTTTGTTCTGTACTCTTTCATGGCAGTAAATCTGAGCTGTGAATGCTGAATCCTATGAGTTCTCCTAGCAAATCACCCAACTCGGGCTGGTCTTGGGGACCCTGATACAGTCCTCAACCCCTTTCAAGAAAGAAAAAAATGGACCAAACATATACTAAGTTCCTAGTGTGTGCCAGGCATTGTGTTGGTGCACACATTTCTCATTTCAGAATAAATCTTCAAGGCAGACATTACCATCTTATATTCATAAATGAGAAAACTGAGGTTCTGAAAGGTTAAGTACCCTGCCCAGGGTCATGAAGCCAGGGAGAGAGTCCAGATTCACACCTGCGTATCTATTACATCTCAGGTCAAATTAGAAAGATTGCTTCCTTGGCTTCCATGGTTTTGGTGATAAAGTCCATGTTCTCCCCCTCTGCAGCTTCCTGAGAACAGAACGTTTGCTCTCTGCCTTTCTTTTCATCCTTGTTCTCACCCTGTGTCTTACCAAATGAACAATGATGAACTGCTGATTATTCCTTTCCTTAAACTTAAAACAGAAAATATACAGAATACTACCATATTTCACTTTGGGCCAAGACACAAACAAACAGAGATGCATCTGAAGTCTAGCTTTCTGGTCGCCTTTTGCTGAGGTTAATTAGTATGATATAGTGATGTAAGTTACTACTGCCTCTTGTCTAAAAACAAGTTAATCTATGCTATTTCCTTAATGTCAGAAATTAAATCTCTGTTCTCTTCTCAGCAAAACTCATCGAAGCACTGATCTTATAGGAAGAAATGCTCCCCACAAAGCAGAGGAGGCATGTGTGTTATGTAAATATACCTGGGCTTAATTAAAAAGGAAGATGGTGACTTCCTTATAACTCTACTAGACTCAGCAAGAAGGCCTGGCCTTCCAGATGCTTATGTAATACTAAGGGAATACTAAGGTTCCATGCTAAAATTTACTACACAAACCTTCAATTTTTTACATAACAGAGAAATTTATTTCTTACCTTTATGTTAATAAGATTGTGTGTACAGTGCTTTAAAAAAGTGCTATTACTGATAACTATGTAAAAATACATGGCCAAGGTTTCAGGAAATGCAATTTATATTTTAAATTCTTAAAACTAAATTTCTGAAAGCTAAGAATATCATAAAATATAGAAAAGTTTTATTAATATTCTTTAAAATTATATATATTGAATCTGAGCTTAAAATTATATACATAGAATCTGAGTCATTCTTTTAAAATCAGTGTTCTAGAGGGTCAGTATTTGAAATCTATGTGTCACTTCTACAAGATATCTTGATAGCTAGTTCAGGAGACTATTTTAGTTTATAATATCCAGGTATCCACTGTTTTAAAAAGGCCAGAAAAAAGCTTAAAGAAGAACTAAGTTGTTATATGTAGCACCCAAAAAAATGGTAGTAGGCAAAAGAAGTGCTCATCACATGCCTAATGGATTAGGTTTGAAGGGGTTCCAAAGAAAACGAAAAAGTCAATACCAAATACAGAACACTGCCTCCCATAATCAATAGTCAACCTCAAATCCTCTCATTTAAAAGCTACTCAGTCTGAGTTTATTAAATATCACGGCCGGCATACATCTCCAGGAAGAGGAATTTGGTTCTAATTTGCCTTTATAATTATAAACACGGCTAACATGTACTGAGTGCTTACACGCGGCAGTCACACATCAGCTCAGTCAGACCTCACGACAAGCCGTGAGCAGGTATGTTAATCACTCCGTTTTACAGACGAGGAAGCATAAGCACAGAGAGGTTAGGTGACTGGTGCAAGGCTACAAGCGAGTAAGTGGTGGAGACACTCATTTTATAGCCATGTTGTCTTTTCTTCAGAGCACAGAACATCAGGAAGAAAATAAGGAATTATTTTCTTTGTCATACGGTGTTTTACAGTCGTTTTGGCCTCTTTGCCGTTACTCAAACCCTGTTAGCAACAAATCAGAGTATCTGCTGACTGCACTGGTTGGAGGATGTCAGGGTGGAAGAGAAGTACAGTGTCCTAGCAACAAGGGAACTGTAAAGTGAAGGTACAAAGACCTGAGAGGGCCAGGCAGCCCAGCCCAGGCAGAAGGAAACAGAACCCGCCCTGGCCAAAGCCGGCTGTGAACGCCCCTCCGAGTCAAAGGTGTCCTTGCAGTTGAGCCCCACCACATCCAAAAGCTATTTTCCATAGTAAGAAAGGAATGCCACACGGATAAGAACTAAATAATTTCAGCATAAACTGCAGTTCTTGCTTTGGCTGTCAGGATTGGATGCTTGCGGGGTTTTCACCACAAAGCAATCACTTGAAAGCCAAGTCCCAGCACATGAGAGATGTGCGCCAGGCGAGATGGGTCTCTGACCCACTCTGACAACAGTATTAAGTAAGCTCCACAATTATTGATCTCTGTGGCTTTCTCAAAAAAAATTATATATATAAATATATACACTTGATCTATATTAATTAAGATAAAAACATTCTAATATTTCACCTTAAAAGTGACTACATCCAGTCCTTTCCAAAAGGTTTCCAAAGTCTAGATGGCATTAAAGATATAAAAATACATGCACTAACTTTAGAACCTAGTCAGAGCTGTCCTTTAATTAAAGCCATGACCATTTGAGAGGCCACTTCAAAATGTAAAGGATAAAGAATGAATCCGCCGGGCCGGCCCCATGGCCGAGTGGTTAAGTTCGTGCGCTCCGGTTTGGCGGCCCAGAGTTTTGCTGGTTCAGATCCTGGGTGTGGACCTAGCACCGCTCATCAGGCCACGCTGAGGCAGCATCCCACATAGCACAACTAGAAGGACCTACAGCTAGAATAGACAACTATGTACTGGGGGGCTTTGGGGAGAAGAAGAAAAAAAAGACTGGCACTAGATGTTAGCTCAGGGCCAATCTTAAAAAAAAAGAACGAATCTGCCAAGCTTAGGGATCCTTCACCCTTTCAGGGATGTGTGTCCCGTCCAACTCTTCAGCTAATTTGTGAGTTCCTAAGAAGCAAGGAGGTTTTTACATTTCATTTGATTCACTCATGCACCATTTGCATAATAAATAATTTATAAACATATACTAATGTGACGACTCAGGGACATGGCTGCAATAATAGCAAAAGCTAAGATATCTTTAAGAAGTTCATATCGTAGTGCCATTGGTCAAAAGATTCCCCAGGGTTTGATACTAGCCTGAAGACCAATGTCTTCTATTTTTGAAGATAAACATTTGAAGGAAAGCAGCTTAGTACAAACCAAATGAGTTATACAGGTTTTCCCAATAGGAAAAAGCACTGCACCAGAGTCTATAGCAGCTGGCAGGGATGAGGCAACACTCCTTCCTTCCATTATCAAATCTGTTGAGCACGCTCCACAGGTCAAGCATGTCAGATACTGGGGAGGTGAGCACCCCTGCTATAGCGTGCTGTATTAGACTGTCCTGTACTACACTACACTGTACCACCCCATCCCTGTCACACCAGAGCCCAGCTTCCCCATGGTGTGCCAGGGCACGCTGGTGTGCCAGACAAATGGGTTGTAGATGTGCAGATCAGTGCTGCTCAAATACGTGTCTCCTCAGCCCCTGGAGCGGTCAGGCAGTGCCTGGGGCAGCTGAAGCCCTTGGGATGGTCATCTTTGGCTGCCGGCAGCTTTGTGCATTCCTTGAGGTGCGCTACACAGACGCTCTCACTTTCTACGTGGGCTATGATGTAAAACTCCTTAAGAGGCACTGGCAGTAATTTTTTCCAATTTTCCTTCTTTCTTTTTCTTTTCTCTTTTCTTCTGTGTGTTATGCTCTTGGGACCCTTTGTGCAAAGGAAACCTCACAATGAAGCTAAAACAAAAAAGAGATAAAAGAAGGATGTCTCTTTCCCACAACCTGTGGTAGCTACCAAGAAGGCTACTTGGAACCCTGAAAAGCAGTTTGAAAAACATTGGTCTGAATCGCTATGATGATGACTGATACCCAGTTATAAAGAAGCCCAGCAGAGCGTCTTCTAATTTACAGTACAGGAGGGTCAGGGAAGCCTTCCTGGAGAAGGTGACCCTTGCATGGAGTCTTGCATGACTAGGAGGAATTAGCCAAGCCCAGAAGAGGCATGGGCATTCCAAGCAGAGGGTGCATGGGCATACTGAGAACCACGTGTGTCAATGTGGCTGGCATACAGACAATTCATATGGACCCCTCATGAGGTGGAGCTTGAGAAGCACAAGCCTGAAGGTCTTTGGAGCCAATCTAACATGTCGTAGCTTTTTCCTGAGGATTATGGGGAGTCATGGAAGAAGTTTAGACAAGGAGTCCCTGATGGTGCCACTGTGGAAAAACAGATGGTGCATGTCAGGCTGGTGAGAGAGAGACCTCATTATTACACACACAGATGCTTACAACACTGAGTGCAAGAATACACTCTTCTAGGATTGTAGAACACGAGCCAAGAGTCAGTCAGAGCAGGTGAAACCCCCAAACCAACCTCAGGATTGTTTCGCTGCTACAGCAGTTCTCAAAAGGGATCACATAGCCAACTTCATGACCAATGTTAACATCCATTTCGTCTGCTACGCGTAGGGCGAGCTGAACTGCAGTCTGCTTGTGGACCTGTGTGCATACCACGCCCCCGTGCTGGTAGTGGATGGAAAGGCAATATTCAGCACACCACTGAGGAACCTTTACCAGGGAAAAATGAGACAGGATCAGCTGCTGCTATGAAACAAAAAACCAAGGGTTCAACTTAGAAATGATTTTTTTCTTTCACCAGTGGGCTGCATTACATCTTAGTTAGTGAAACTGAACAATCTGTGTTTCTGCATAGAGTTCTTACTAGTAAATAAAGCATTAACAGGGGTTAGCAGAGACTGAAAGTTTGACTCCCAGTGGAAAAAAAAAGGCAGATAAAAACAAAAGGCAAAATTTAAAAAATATTTTCAACCTCAGTTGTGTTTCTAAAAAGACTAATGTATTTATAGATTATAATTTTCTTTCTGGTCACAAGAAAGCTCCATCAAAAATATCGTTGGGGATATAAACTGCTGTGTTTTAGGCAATGTAAATATTAAATAGCATTTAGACGAAAAGTAGTGACTCAAAATTAAAGCATTTACATTTAAATCTAAATGATCATAACAAAATAATCAAATAAGCCTACTTAGCATTTCCCCGGTAATAAAAGCTAAAATACACTGGCATTTATCATCTAAATACAATGAAACATAAGTCCAGTGAGATAATCAACCAATCCATCCATATTTGGAAAGAGAATTCCAAGGCTGCTCTTGAGACATTTATTTTTAAAATTCTTTTATTGAAAATGTATTACGGATTAATTGGTTTTATCAAGGTCAATTGCGCAAGAATTATTATAGTAGAAAGTACTGAATTCATCTGTACACTACAATCTTAAGGCACTGTCAATAAAGTATGCTGTCTTACATGTATTTTTAAAATAAATCATTCTAAGAGTGCTTTTTAATAGATCTATGCTACTTAAAAGTTTTAACATTTTTAATTATCTTGAGATTTGCTACTTACTAGACCCATCATGGAATTCTTAGATTTTAATCCTCATAATTTGAAAAGTAAACATAACTTACCAGAAATCATAAGTAACTCCAAAATGAACAACTGCCATAGACTGCAAATTCCCACTGATTAAAAGTGCAGATGCACTCCCTCCATTGTAAGACAGGTGTCAGCCTTGTCAACGGGCTGCAAACTAATCAGTAATTATGTACTCAATGCCCACCTCTTTCTATAAAAGATGGACATTTAAGCTACTGAGCTCAGGAAACCTGGAATGGAGGCACGACACAGGAAAGAAGAGGGCACCCAGGGAAGTGGAGCCAGGAGCCCAGTCAGCCCGGCTCGTGGCCAGTTTGTTACCTGTGAGTCACAACTTCTCTAAGCTTCAGTCTCTTTCCCTCTAAAACAGGCTGAACAGATGAGAGCTGCCCTTCCAGTCTGAGCTTGTGCATATTCTCCATGAGCCTTGCTGCGACCCCTGCGACAGGGGATTCCCGTGTGCCTCCCGACAACCAGGTGCGCATCACGTTCCCGCAGAGGCTGGGCTGTTTTTGGTGTCTGCCCGCCCCACTGGACTAGGAGCTCTGCCCTGGTCACCAAGCAGTCCCAGTACTCAATAAACAGTTGTCGAACAAACAACTTAATCTCTTATACTTTCCAGAAACATTTTTTAATTCTATGATCCTATATACTCTACCTTGAATTGCTTCACAATCACCAGATCACCTAACTGGGAATTCACAAAGAATTTTCCATCTTCCTCATTCCCTAGCAAGTAATATTTTATTCTTGCCAAATCCTCACTTTTTAAACTGATTGCCTTCATGTCAGGGTCCACTAGCTAGGGGGCCTAGCCGAGGCCTCAAACATCATTCACGCGAAAAACTGTATTAAACTGCTCGTTTGAATCTTTGTCTCCCCACTAGACTGGAACAGATCCTTACGCTGCACATGTGTCGTTCATATTTGTCCCTAACACTTAACAGAGGACCTGACACATAATAGGGATAATAAATATTTGGATGGATAAATAAGGACATCATAATACCTGAAAAGAAGGGAGAGAAAGGCATGGGCTCAGGACTGAGCATGGGAGAGAAGTAACGAAACCAAGGGGTGTTCACTGGAAAGGAAGAATGAGCAGCACCCACTAGCAGACTAATTATGCATAAGAAGAAAACAAACACTCCAAGATTTCTAACTTAAAATACTAGAATAATGGCATCATTAGCGACAACAGGAAATGGAAAGTAAAATAAACTGAAATGAACGAAGCTAAACAGTGGCATAAAGTTCTTCTGGTGGGAGTGAGGAGCTGGGAGGGGAGGTAAACGACCTTTGGGAGGGTTAGGAAGGTGGTCAGTGTTAAGCTCATCTTGATGGGGGGACATCCAGGTGTAGCTATCCTGAGAGCAACTGAAAAGCAGGCCAGGAGCCCAAGGGAGGGGCCAGAGCTGGAGGTGGGGATAGAAGTCACAGAATTTCAGAGCTGCCAGGAATCTCTGGAAGGCACGTAGGCCACACCCTCACTTTACACAGGAGGAACTGGCTTAGAAACCAGGCTGCCAGTAAACAGCACAGCCAGGACTGACCCAAATCTTCCAATTCCTCGCCTAGTGTCGTTCCCACCATGCCACACTTGCCTCCAAGCATCTTTATACAAAGGTGGTAATTGAAGCCACTGAGATTCTCAGCAGTCAGCATTTTAAGTGACTTATTCTAGCCTAACGGCACTGTGAGGGGACAGTACTATGACGACAATGCTCCCTGTTTTACATAGCTGGAACTGTTGCTGAAATTACACCATCCAGTTTTATTAAAATACTTAGATATGCTCAGCCTGGTTATTAAGATCCAGCACAGCTGCTTTCAAACTTTGGAATTCCACAGATTCTAATGATTACGGGCCATGTTCCCCAGCTTCTGATTTTGTTTTTTGACTTCATTTCATTTATTTCTGTCTACTCACATAAGCAAATTCTCTAGGATTAGACTATTACAGTATGTTTATAACGGTATGAACCTCATAGAGGCCTGGCAATGCAATGAATATACCAATTCAACAGTCTTAATTTTCCTTTTTTGCCCTACTCCACAACAGAGCAAATTATTTCACCAATGAGGCAAAGAAATTAACTCAGAAATGGCAACAGCCCTACTCAATGTCAGGTAAAATAACCAGTGAAAGACTGAACAGATGCATATTGTGCTTATGCAGGGATGTCTGCTGACACATCCAAGGTAAGAAGTGTGCACAACTGGCAACTAACTGCAGAGAGCCGCTTGAGTGTGGCTCTGGCTACGAAGTAGCGCCCCTTTCAGTAACAGTTCCACAGGGGTGATACAGTAAGTAAGTGATGCAAATACCAACAGAAAAGGTGTCTCTGAACAGAAAGAGAGACACATGAAATCATCTGTCCTATTTTTACAATTTCCTT
Source organism: Equus asinus (assembly GCF_041296235.1). Lineage (NCBI taxonomy): Eukaryota > Metazoa > Chordata > Mammalia > Perissodactyla > Equidae > Equus > Equus asinus. The sequence continues at coordinate 7,366,045 of NC_091791.1, read as the reverse complement.
GCTTTTGCATACCTTCTGAATCACTCTAAGCAAGCTATGGCCCCCTGTGGAGTTTGACGCCTTAGCAAACTCAAAGTATTACCTGAAAAAAATTATGATTCAGCCAATGCTGGAAATGTGAACATTTCATAATTTCTAGGGACACTAAGATTACAGCTTCAGAGGCAACTCCTGCATTCTCTGCGCTTAGAATAAATACGGTACCAGTCCATGCCCTGATTCTGATTCTCCCCTGGGAGTGGCTTTCTCTTTGTCCCAACAGTACCTTACCCCTCTCGCCAATGAATTACGTGCCTGTTAGAGATTTCATTTCTACCTCTACAGTTTCTCTTTGGAAGATCTTCCCCCCACCCAGAACTTAGAAACATTCTAAGTTGGCACTATGAGAATTGGGAAAGCTGAAATCCCCGCATCTTTCTGTCAACCATTTGGCTTGACCTTTTTTCAGAGAGAAATACTGAATTCTAGGCCACTTTGGCTGTGCCTTAAATAGCACTTTAGTACTGAGCAAAAGTCCTGGATTTGGTGAACAAAATAGGAAACTGTTCTTTTAACACATGAAAAAATAAACGTGTTTACAAATTTGCCCGGGAGTTTTGGCAATAGACAACACCCAAATTCATATATTTGGTCTAGAACCTCTCCCTACTAGAAATAACCACTCCAAATATTTTTATTCTGAACTCGTCTAATGATTTTTTCACATTCTCTCAATCCATCCTTTAAATGCCATTTTCTGGACTGTATGGTGTGCCCAATGTGTGAAAGCCTGACAGTGAGGCTTGCCCTGCGTCTGTTCCAGTGCCCGCCTGGACCTGCCTCAGCGCAGGCAAGACAGGCAATCAGTGTAGAGTGGACAGCGAGAATGTGTGTCCTCGGCTCTTATCTGCTACCTGAAAGGAAACCATGGGGACTCTGGCCAACCTGCTGCTATGAGTAGGTAAGAGGAGTCCTCTGAGTAACAAAAATCTAATCTACATCAAGGCTTTATCAAGTACAGTCAGTAACTGGAGTTCTACAGTGGTACAAATTGAGAAAGCAAAGCAAAGATGCTCCACTCCTGACTACAGGCAACAGGCATGGAGGGTGGGCTGCTGGATTCTGGGAGAGCTGGGGCCCAGGGTCCTCAGAGTGAGCCTGATCCAGATCAGACAGGGAGAGCAGCAGCAGCATCAAGCATCTATGTCTGGTCTCATCGCTGTCACTGTGGCTGGAGGACATCCACGAGAGTTACCCTAATGTAGGACTTCTTGTCCTTTCATCCACTGCTAGAGACTGTTGTACCTCATCTAATGGATATAGGAACAAATGAAGCGAGACAAAAAGTCATCTGCGACACACAATGCTACTACTAAACACATCCTAGCCCCAAAGGCCCCCAGCCCTCATTATATCACTTAGTCTGCCCATGACGCTGGATCCTCTTCTGGATCACCAAGGCTGCAGCGAGTGCCAAGGTCCCAATCACTCACTTTCATTTCAGTACCAGAATCATGGAAACCAAAAGTTGGAGGGAACCTTAAGGACCACCAACTGACCCAAAGGCATGAATCCCTACAACAACATTCCTGCAGAGCACCCACGCCTGAGCACGCTCCTAAGGCTACCCAACGTGAACCAACACGTCAGAATACGTTACTGAGGAGTGGGTGCCCTCCTGAATTAAATGTCACACAATCCCTGGGTATCACAGTTCATACATATCTTGGCATTGAGTGACTACGGGTAGAATCTACCAGCAGAAAATGGTGGACAAGTTGACTCAACTGATAAGGCGAAGATGCTTTTTACCATACAGCTTCTTAATTTAGGTTAAATCTCAGTTACGTCAGGCTTATTCACCTCACTCACCCACCCATTTCACAGAAAATTTCAGGACAAAAGGTAGAGAAAGAGAAGCAAGTAAAATAGATAGTTATAAAAATATTTCATTCCCTTTCAGGCTTTTTCATAAACCTGCCCCAAAAAAGGTAATAGGAAAAGGCTCTATAAACATATGAAAAGTTGCCCTCTTTTCCCTAGGACAGTCACACAATAGCCTTCATCCCATCTCTACCAAAGAAAGATGACATTTTTAGGATCCAGCAAGATCCCTGTTGTCCTCTTTGGAAGGCCGGGTCTAAAGACAAGCTTTTCTGTGAAAGCTTTAAAACGCTGAGGAACAAGAAAACAGTCTTGGAAGCTCTTTAAAAAATAACCAAATTGTTTCCAGAGTTAAGAAAACAATCAATGCTCCCACTATTTAAATTAGTTTTAGAATAGGCTGATTTTCTTATCACTTGAGTAATATTTTGATTTCTCCCACCCTGAAGATACACACTGCCTTCTCACTTAACAGAAAACAAACATGACTTATTTAAATGATCCAGAAGTTAAAGATGACAGGAGAAATCATTGCTAGGTATTAATATAACATGTTCCCTAATATAGGATAATAATTCTTGCCCTTAAAGACCAAAACTTCTAAAACAAAACTCAAGGAGTATAATTTTAAAGTTTTTTGTTTTTTGCTTACAATAGTGCGGATTAGCAATTCTGAAACTACGTTAGGAGTATTCTAAGATTAAACAAGTAAAGATATTGTGAATAATGAGAGCTAGGTTTCTCACAGTTAGAGAAGGGAATTACAAATGTGGAAATGGAGAAGGCAGTGCTGAACTGGAATCAGAGGCGTCAGTATGAACTCATGTTTTTTAAGACACAGAAAGATAGAAACAGATAAAACAGAAGTGTATAGAGAGAAATAAATATACACAGAGAAATAGAAAGAAACAGAGAAATAGAGAAAGAAAAATAGAAAGAGCTAGAGACATAAAGAGAAACGGAGAGTTACAGAGATAGACAGACAGATCTGTGTGTACACACCCACACACATTTACTTCCTTGATCTGTCCAAAGAGAGGGGCTACAAGTAACGAGAAGCCAATGGCAATGGGCACTGAGTGCCCAGATCTTGGTTTCTACATATAAATCTCCACTAAAAAGAATCGGGGCTCCTTGAGAAAAATGGCTGTTTCTAAGGCTGGAACAAGTAACATGTTAGATGAGCCTGTATCATTTTTCCGGGCTAGAAAGCAAAGAAGTGTTCAAAGGATTATGGGGACATGTCAAAAGGACACAGAAGTCATCTTGAAGGAGTTCCCACTGGCTGCATCAGGGACAATTTGAGCAACAAAGTAAATGGGCTCAGTAATAAATTATAAGCCACAGAATAAAATAAGAATTTATGAGTCTACACTGACATAAATAAATGAATAAATAAGAGAAAGCTCAAGTTTACAGAAGAATTCCAAAGATTAAATGTAGAAGGAATGCCAGAATTAGAAAAATCACCATTTGGTTACCACCAGGGTAATAATGTCCCAAAGGTTAGAATCACCAAAGGATGTTAAATCCAGCAGGTGAATGCATGTGAGAAGTGTACTTGACACAGTCTCAAAGTATCTCCCCATAACTATTAAATGACAGGGGGAAAACAGTAATTTTACAATAAGAACAAGAAAGTCACCACCTTGACAAGTTATCAAACTTAACATCACCAGTCATGGGAAAAAACTCTTCTGCCTCCTGATATGATGCACTGAGGAGGACACCACAGCGTCTGTGGTCTTCCTGCCACAAATGCATAACTGGACTCTAATCCTAAGGACACGTCAGACAAACTCAAACTGAGGGATGTTGCACAAAATACCTAACTTGTACTCTTCAAAAATGTCAAGGAATGAAAGACAAGGAAAGACTGAGGAGCTGTTTCAGATTAGATGCGATTAAAGAGAGATGACAACTAGATGCACTATAATTTTGGATTGGATTCTGGACTAAAAATATATTTCTTATTATAAAGGCCATTAGTGGAAAAATTGATGAAATCTGAATGTCCATAAGTTAAATAATTGAAATGTCAATATTACAGTCCTGATTTTGATAAGTATATTGTGGCTATGCCCTGGTTTCAGTAAATACTCGCTCAAGTATTTGGAGGCAAAGGGCATCCTATCATCAAGTTACTCCTAAAACATTCAGAACAAAAATGCGTGTGTGTGTGTGTGTGTGTGTCTGTGTCTGTGTAGAGAAAGAGAGAAGGACAAAACAAATGTGGTAAAATGTTAACCTTTTTAACTAGGGGAATCTGGGTGAACAATATACGGAAAACCTTTGTACTATTTTTGCAACTTGTCTGTAAGTCTGAAATTACAGTAAAATAAAAACTTTAATTTATTTAACTTGCCATTTGTCCACAGAAACCAGGAAAAGTACACTCATTCAGTTTTCATCATTAGCTTCTTGTGACAAATCATTCATTGTAACAATAACTCTTCACGACAAGTAACAAATCATAATAAACCCTTGATATCGGCAGCTATAAATTAAAGAAAAAAAGACGCTTACCACCCATCCCTCCTCTCTTCAAGTTATGTTCGGAACAAATAAGCCCCAGAGGTAAGAAACAACTTGGGAGCAGCAATGTATAGTGGAAAGTGTTCTTATAATTCCAGCTCGGAAAGTTACATGACATTCATCAGACAAACTATGAAATCCCTCTGGGCCACAGTTTCCTTATCTGAAAAATGAAGGGTTTCTAACAGGTCATCTTTGTGGTCTATTCTAATTCTTACATCATAAGAATCTAGAAGTGAATTTTATAATAAAAATGCTTATTGCTTGCTTTATAATTTAAGAGTAAAATATAGATCTCACTAAAATCAAAACTTGAAGTTCAAATATAACAACAACAAACTGGACAATAAGTATTCATTAACTATCTACCCTAATTCTTTCCTCCATATTAGATCCCAAAGTGTGTGACCCTGGGCCTGGATTATATTTGGCCCCTCGGTTATTTCTTATAGTCAGGAAGATGAGAATTTCCTTGTGCTTTTTATTTTCTATAGCTTAACCACCCCAACAAGCATGTCCACACATCTTGATGATGAGACTGTTGAGCATTTAAATATGGCAATTAATCCCCAGATCTATGGCAGGCAAATAACATCTATCACATCCTTTATAATACATGCAATGAGATAATTTGAATGGACTTTTTCTACTATCCTAGAAAAAATTCAGTGGTACACTCAACACAATCAATAGCGACAGAAGTATTAACTGTTATTCAGCTGGATTTAATAAATAAAATTAGATAAGTAACTTGTTGTGCCTGAATTGTGCCTTTTTTGCTTTGTTTTGTTTTTTTTTGTTTTAAATAATATTACTATTAAAACAGAACACTGTGCTGTGACACTGTTAATTATTTAAGTAATAAAAAAGTACAATCATTATTAAGACAGAATACTGCTGTAACACTGTAATTATTTAAGTAACAAAAAAGTACAACATATAAAGCAAATGGTTTTTTGTAGTGACTACTCACCTGAGAGCTCTTGCCACATTTAGCATCCCCTGAAATGATCACAATTTGATTTTGAAGCAAATTCTCCATAAAGGAGTATTTTTCTTTCCATATTGGAAGATCTTCTCTTTCTTTCAGAAGTTTATAATAACGCGATGAATACGGCAATCCATCGAAAGGGTTTAGTTCCAAATCCTCACAAGCCAAACTCCCCTCCTCATCCCCATCGCTGGAATCGAGGGATTCGGGGAAATAGCGTTTTTCAGAGGAAGAGTTCAGACGTTCCAGTTCTCCTTCCATCTCGTCCAGGAGCGAGCTTAAGCAGCTGACATTCCACAATCAAGTTTCTCCTACCAATAACCCACCGGAATCAGGGTTGAAAAGTCTATTTATACAAACTCAGATGGCCCAATCTCTGAGACTTCAGTCCAAGGTTTCAGCAGGCTCAATTCCTCAAGACCACATCTACTCTTTGCTGCGTTACCTAGGGTGCTGGCTCACCTCAGCACTCTTTAGCGTATTAAGTGACTGTCAATAAAACCACGCTAAAAAGCAAACAAACAAAAAGAACGAAAATCAGGTACACATACAAGAAGACATTTAAAAGAAGGAGCATAGGCATTCAAAACCAAAGCATTGTTTTTTCTAACTGGTTACTGTCTGTCATTTCTGCTGTTTAAAAGACCTGGAATAACTCAGGCTAGCGCTTAAAGTTCGGTCGGCTGCAATTTTTTCCTGGCTGGTTTGGAAAATGATTCCACCCTAGACCTGGTGCTCTCGGCCTGACCTCTATCACAAGCCCCTGCGTCTTGATTGACATTGAATAGAAAGCAACAGGGGGACATTGTGATTGTGAGGCTCAATCATGTGGTCACTAATCTCACTACAAAAGAGATGCTGGACCCTATAAAAGAGAAAATCGTGAGGGTCTGGTGAGTGCTCCCCTAACATTGGTTATAAAAAAGTCTCTTTTTTAAATTGAGAAATCCTCGCACTTTTTAAAGAAGAAAAATTTTTTTAAAACTTTTCATTTTACAGTTGCTTATGTCAGTTTACAAAGTCAAATGAGGGAAGTGAATTTATTATTTTTTCCATCTGAGACTATGGCTAGCTTGTATTAATAAGGTCTTTTGTTTAACTGAACCAGAAATTTCAAGCATAATTTCTTGAGATTTCTGGGTCCTGAGTCCAACGTGTCACATACAAGAGGCAATAAAAGACAGCATTGAATTTAAACAAAGACGAGAAATTATCTAAGAAAAAGCAAAATTTACACCAGTTTCGAATTCCCTACATGTCAGGTAAGGAGTTGTTCCTCTTCCAATCAACAGCGATTTTTAAAAAATCCAATCAATATTGCTCGAAATAAGCCCCTTTTCTCATTAACCAGGTAGAAATTAAAAAGACAGAGAAAGTCAAGTAAAAAAGAACAAATCATAAAATACAGCTCATGATATTTTATCACTCACTCTTTTTTTACAACACCCTATTTATCATTAACTATTGCTTTAGAATTAGTGGGCTCAAAAGGAGAGCTCCTAACCAAAAGTAATAAAAATACTCCTTTGGTCAAGCCAGGCTCCAGGAAACACCCACTCACTCAAGAAACACTTGAGTGCCTTCTCAGGGCTTAAATTAATAAACTAGGCATAGACACAGAGGCAGGATCTTCTGAGGGTAGGACCAAGAGCAGGACAGAACTTTTAAAAACTCACACACAAGTGGGCTGAAAGAGGGAGAAGCTAATAACCAGAGGGAGGAAAGGACTTTCCAGCTCCATGCAGGGAGAATTCTTCAACATTCATTCTGAAAGCCATTGTTTCAAAAGTAAAATGGAATTATAATGGTGTGATAACACAAGTGTACCAGGGATTAACTTCACAACTCTTCACTGCACAGGTTAGACTCGATCCACAGAACTGCTCCAAGAAACACAACAGCTTGAGATCGCAGGACAAGCCAACTTTGAGAAGGATCCAAGAATCAGAAAATTCTACTCCCCAAAAGATAAGTTAACATGTATTTTATATTCAGTTTTTCTTTTGTTTTGGCGAGAATCCCTTCCACGGGTTCTCATCCTACATGTACGTTAAATTGCTGTTATTACAACCAACAATTGGCTTAGGTACTATTTTTTGAACTATTTTACCTTAAAAAAAAAGCACAGCTATTATTTTTTACCAAATATATGCTCTTGAGATGTTTCTCTTAATTTTATAACACTCCCTAAAAGTGTAATAATCTTATAAGTAAAGTAAAATCTTACTTAAGAAGTATTGACCACTTTGAACCCTCAGGAACAGTCAGGTTTTCTGAATAGCTGTCTTTCTAGAGATCTAAGGCTCACCTGGGCTCTTCTTCACACACACAGTGTGTACAGATGCAAGACCCACTTCTCTGTTACAGTGGATTAAAGATGGCCACAGATCCTTGCCACCACCCCCTGGAGAGGGAGAGTCTATTTTTTCTCCCTTGAGTCTGAGCTGGCCCTGTGACTCACCAGGACCAAAAGCATGCAGTGAAGCGATGCTGAACCACTGTCAAGGCATTCTCATGCTTGAAACACTCCCTCTTGGAACTGGTTAGCTGTCCTTCTGGGACACCCAAGCTACATAAAGAGGACACTGGAAAGAGACCAAAGCTCAGCTACCATTGAGAGAAAGTACAGACCACCAACCATGTGGCTGAGCCCTGAAAGATGCTTCAGCCCAGTCAAGCCACCAGATGACCAGAGGCCCAGCTAACGTGACACCCAACAGAAGTAGCACCTATAGGAGCCCAGTCAATGTAAAGAATCCAGAGAAGGAATTCATGGTCACCTTGGTGTAATCTCCTAAGTTCCAGGGTGATTTGTCTTGCCACAACAGATAACCAAACTTCGCCTAATAAAAGAGAGTGTACTCACAATTTAACTTTTTCTTCCTGCCTCAGGGTCACCGTTACATCAGCTCTTATAACAGAATGATGTCCTCAGATTTCCTTGAAGTGTCCAGGGGTCAAAGGCCAGACTGCCACCCCGGAGCCCTGCTTTTCTCCAGGGATTCAGTACCCACATCACACTGCAGTCTGCATGCTTACCCCGTGAGGCCCTTCTCCGCCTTCTAACCTGCTCTGCTACCTGGCGCAGTAGGAACCAGTTGGGCTTGTTTGACAGAAATTCTTGCAAAGGTTGAGTCCACGAAGGGCTCTATATTGAATCCAGTGAGTCTGAGGGACAAAGCTATGAAGTTTGCGACACCTGTTTTGACTACTCAGAGGGACTTTTTGCTGCTATATAGTTTGAGTTCCAGATCTGGAGGGAGGACGGGCTGAGACCCAACTCTGAGTTTTGAGCCACTGACTCCCATAATACATACACACCTCTCCTCATTTACCCTACAACGGGCATGAGCTATGTCAGTGTTTTCTCCTAGATGTAATTAAATATTTACAAGAGATTCGTGTCTTGGCCTTTGGCAAATTTAATAGTATCAACCTAAACAAGGGAAAACAAATAATGTGGTGGGTTACATGTCATTCAATATAAAATTTAATAAAAATTGTCCTGTTATCAGGATAAATTATATTCCATTACAAGAATTTTAAGTCTGAAAGATTGGCATTTGCTCCTTTGTAAAGCTATCCTACATGGATATTGTAGATTGCATAAGCTGTCAAGGACTGCCCTTTGAAGTGCATCTATTACAACTCTTAAATGAGCATTTATGAAAAAAAACACCTCTAATATAATATGATACGAGCTCAACAAGACAGAATCAGAAGTTGCCGTAAGATGAGCTGTGTCTGAGTCATTTATATGTGCTTGGCTCTGGACCAGTAATGCTAGAAAAATAGTTCACAATAAAAGAAGGATAAAGTCTGCAAGCGATCAAGTGAAACACGACGGTGAAACTTGTCCTGAGCAACTTTTCTGTTTCACTGTTCGATGCTCCTCTTGTGTATTTTCCTGTGTTTAATATAAATGCATTCTTCACACCTGGCAAATTCTCAAATGTACAATTGGAGCACTTTGCAGAGATCTGGAGATTTCCTAACATTGTCTCTGGACCTCTTCCCTGGTCTCTCTAACAGGCCTGTATGATCTGATCTAGTTTCACAGCTTTACTGACATCCATATGGGGAGGACTCCCATTCACACATCCTGCCAAGCCTCTCCCCTAAACTTCAATCAAGTATTCAACCACCTCCTCGTCATCTCCCATTTGGATATTTAATAGGCATTTCAAACTTTACATGTCCAAAACTGAGCTCCCCAAATCCACCCCAAAGCCTCAAACCTGGTCTTCCCATCTCAGTTAATTCCTTCTTTTTGATTGCTCAGACCAAAAAATTTGATGTTATTCTTTATTTTTCTTTATCTCAAATCCCACATCTGATCCAACAGATTCTGCCTAGCAGAATAAACGGCCTCCAAAGATGTGCGTATCGTAATGCCTGGAATCTGTAACTATGTACTATGCATGGCAGAAGATTTGACTAAATTAAGGACCCTGGGATGGGGGACTATCCACATGGTCCAATCTAACCCTAAGAGTCTTAAAATCAGAGAACCTTTCCCAGCTATGGTCAAAGGGAGATATGCTTACGAAGGAGTGGTCAGAGAATACTAACGCTGTTGGCTCTGAAGATGGAGGGAAGGGGCCATAAGCTAAGGAGTGATGGGGGTGACCTCTAGAAGCTGGAAAAGGCCGGGAAAGAGAGTCTCTCCTAGCGTCTCCAGAAAGGAACACAGCTCTACCAACACCTTGGTTTTCGCCCACGGAGACCCATGATGGACTTCCAACCTACGGGACCGTAGCATAATAATAAATTACACTACGTTTGTGGTAATCTGTTACAGGAACAATAGAAAGCCAATACATGTCAGTTCTACCTTTGAAATATATCAATAACGCCATAACCTCCACTGTGAACATGTGGTCTGAGCCATCATCCTCTCACCTGGATTACGGCAATAGCCTCCTGACTGGTCGTCTTGTTCCCACTCTGAGCAACTTTCAGTCAATTCTCAACCCAGGAGTCAGAGTGCTCCTGTTCAAGTCAGCTCATATGTCCTCTACTCAAGTCTCCAATGGCTTCCCACCTCACCTCACTCCGAGGAACAGTCTAAATACTTCACAAGGTCCACAAGCCCTCCGGGATCTGGAACCATTGGTGGTCTGCCCTCATTTCCAACAGCCGCCTCTCTTGCTCACTCTTCTCTACCACACTCACACCACAGCACGTGCCTGCCACAGGGACTTTGTGCTCGCTCTGTCTGAAGAGTCCTTACTTCGGATATCCACACAGCTAGCTCCCTTACTTCGTTAGAGCTCTTTATCAAACGTTAACTCGGTGAGGGCTTCCCCGCCACCTGGCCACCGCGTCTAAACTTTCAACCACACCCCCATGCCCAAAACAGACTTCCTAGGCTCTTTTTCTCGTTTTTTCTCCTTAACACTCACCACAATGTAATGTACATTTTACCTCATTATTTTGTTCACAGTTGGTGGCCCCAACCAGAATGTGGGCACCATCAGTGGGGATTTGTGTCTGTTTCGCTCACTCGTCTACAACAGAGCCTGGCACATAGTAAGCATTCAATTAATATCTGTTGAGTGAATGAACGATGTTAGCACTTCAGGGATACTTATGTTCAGCTTTCTGAGTTGTCCTATATTCTTAGTGACCAAGTCCTTTAAAACCCCTTAGGACTCTGCTCCTTCCATTTCCCTAGTCCCTCATGCCAAGATGCCATGACAAATGACAATCTACTTGTCCTCCTTAGTCTCCCCACGGCAATCCATCTCACACATATTTGCGTTTTCACTATTTCACTCTTCTCAAAGTTCAAGGTAGCTCGCTACGACGATTGGATAAAGTTTAAATGCTTCTGTCAAGAATTCACCGTGTTTCTGGATTTCTGTGACTTTCTTCTCCCTTTTCATTGATGATATTTGACAGACTGTGCTATTATTCAATGATATGGCCTGAAATTTAGCGAATCCTCAAATTCACAAATTGAAATATTTGTACAGGCTCTTGGTTTTCCCTTGAATCACATATTCAAACCACAAATTAACTCCTTTTTTGACATTTATTAAAGTTGTTTTTTTCTTGATCCCTTCAAGAAGAGCTATCGTGTATAAAATAACAGAGCTGCATGGAGATTTGGACAATGGCGTGCATCGTGCTTGCTCTAGATCATGGTCTTTGGGGCTGCCTATAAATAACCAAAACAGAGGAAACACCTTGTATATTAGAGAACTACTAAACTATCCGTACCACTGACTATCTTTTCCCTATATTTTTAGTCTCTCTACCTAGACTGTTAAATCCTCTGGTAATTTTCTCAGTCTGAACCCAGATATAGTAGGTGCTCAAACAGCAATTAGAGGCTGAGTAAACAACCAATGAATCATTTTCTGTTCTTTAGCGATGTTATGCTAAGACTAACATCTGATTGTTTTCTCTCATAGGTGTCATTCATAACCTAACAGGTTTTCTCTAGCCTTAAGTTTTCTCAATCTCAACACCTACACAGTGACATCTTCTATTTTCTTATTCAACCAATACTTGATTGCCTACTAAGTGTCTGCACTGTGAACACGCTGATGACCAAGCTCTGGTTTCTGTCCTCATGGGGTTTATAGTCCAGCTGAGGCTGAGGATGGGGTGTCAAACAAAGACCCTTAGTCTTACAGTGAAGTACCTACAAAAAGGAAAATGTGGCTGGTACATAACAGGAGAGAGAAAAAGACTCTGATACAGATAAGTTCATAGATGAGACAAGGGCCAGATCATAAAAGACTTCATATGTGATGGTAAAGAGATTGTGTTTTATTAAGTGCCATGGGTCTAACTCACCCAGTCATTTCTTAATAAATTTTTTTATTTTTTACTCTCTTCCTGCTTTTCTTTACAATTCGCCTCTTAAATTTGGTATGTTACTTTATTTTCTTAATATTATCTATAATCTTTCCAACATCTACCTTCAATTTTCTTAAAGTCATTAGTGAGATCAAGTTTTAGGAGAGCTGGTGACAGTTTAATGCAAATGGCAGAATGGAACAAATAGTGGGGTGACAAGCAGGCTTAACAGGGCAGTAAGAGAAACCAATAAATCATTTTCATGTAAGAAAATTATAAGAATATTAAAAACTAACATTTCTTGATGAGCATTTTATACTACTTTCCCATAGATCTCTAAAAATAGGTCTGTTCTATGATCTAATTCACAGTCAATGCCTTTCCATCTTTACTGTTTAGGAAAAGGGTTCTGTGAGGAAAAATATACACACACATACATATACATATCTTGCCTTTAAAAAAATTATTTTATATAACTCCGAAATTTGTTTCAACATTATGTGACCAATGCTTTTTTCTTGAAGAATCAGTGCCATTTTTAATCAAAGCTTTACAAATATCGGGTTTTTTTTGGTGAGGAAGATTGGTCCTGACAACATCTGTTGCCAATCTTCCTCTCCCCACCCTCCAAAAGCCCCAGTACACAGCTGTATATCCTAGTTGTGAGTCATTCTAGTTCTTCTATGTGGGATGCCACCACAGCATGGCTTGATGAGCGGTGTGTAGGTCTGTACCCAGGATCCGAACCAGCAAACACCAGGCCCCCTGAAGTGGAGCATGTGAACTTAACCACTCAGCCACAGGACCCACCGCACAAATATTTTAATATCTATTTAATGTCTCTTTATATTCTGTAGAGCAGAAAATCATTTATTATTCAAATATTTGCATACAAGACCAAATAGAGAATCAGTAAGTAAAACAATAAAACCTAAGGACGAAACTTCTACTAATCTTAAAAAGTTGTACTTTTGTCATTTATATTTAAAAACTCGGATACTCCCTAGTGTTGCAGATTTCTGAATCTCCTAGAAGAAATACTACCTTGATAAACTGAGCTCTGACCTCTATTATGATAGTATAAACAATGAAAAAATAAAAGGTACTAGGTCTGTCCTTTTATGAGCACAGCTTAGTAAAAGGAGACATCCATCCATCTACATGGAACCTTTGGAACCAAGCTATAATACTACTGCAAATACTCACTGCATGTACAACACACTTATCCAGACTTTCACTTATTGTCCTCTCACTCTAGGCTTATGGTAGATTTCCTAAAGTCAAGATCCATTTCTGAGGCATCTTTGAAACTCCTACAAAATAAGATATAAGGCTTTGCACAGACTATGTGATCAATAAGTGTTTGCTGAAATAAACAATATACCTATAACCCATGATTATGTTTAGAAGAGGGAAGGTTAATGAGGCATTAGGAGTCAATAATAACTGTCTTCAGGGTAAAGGGCTATTATTTTTTGGAGAACGGGATCATTGGTCCAATATTCCATGCCACTTTGATTCAGAGTGCTTGTTCACGGCAAGATAAGGAGCTTGCACTAGAACGTAAATCAACTCATCATTTCCTTTATGAAGAAAGTGTGCTATTAAAAAATTTAGCCGACCTAAACAGTATGATTAGTGCCACAGGCTAGGTACAAGCTGGCACAAGCTCCTTATCGGACTGCAACCCAGTGACATGTGTGGACAGGCACTGGCTGCAGACACACTTTGAGAAGCATGATTCTATACTATCCCTAAAGTTGGACTAATGATAATGGTAACAATAATGAAAATGATGATGATTCTACCAATTACCCTTTAAAGAGTGCTTACTGGGTAGCAGATGCTATAGGTACTTAAGCACTTTATATGGACTATTTCATTTAAACTCTTAAGAATCCCATGAGGGTTTACTTTATTATTTCCATTTTTCAAATGAGGACATTTAAGCCTTTGGAGATTTAGTTAATTTATCTGGCTTCTAGCAGCTTGTGTGTGGTAGAGCAGGTGATCTTGGCTTAATCCCCGTCAAGTGTACAGTGTAGGTGTAACCACACCACTTCCTGACTATATTAAGAACATGGGCTCACGCTGCAACACTGTGGGTTGAAGAAATACTTGACACTATGAGCGATGTCAGGCAGGGTGGTCTGGAAGATATACATAAAACAGAAAATGTGTAGTTCTTTTATGGAAAGAAAAGCATTGAAAAATTGAGAAAACATGGTTCTAATCACCCACGTGGAGTTAGAGTCAAATATTTAACATGTAAACTTTATCTCCTAAGCATGTTATACTTTAATTCAAACAACAGACTTATCAGTACTGGGACTTTAGAAGGTGACCCCTTTGTCTGCCTTTATTTTAACTGGCTCAGAGCTCCCAAAAGTATATCCTATTTGGTTTCCACTACCTACTTAAAACTTTCCTTGAACAAGGTAAGGTAAAAATTCAGAATTTATTTTAATAACCTTATTTCTAAACTTCTAACAAGTTAACTTTATTTTGATCTTAAGTAGCAAACCAAGTTAATCGCCTTTTTAAAAACACTCAAAAAAATGATTCACTTTTAACTCAATATTAGTTCATACCACATGATCCACTTTTAACTCAAATACTGGCTTGAATAACCAATCCTGCAAAATGAATTTTTTTTAAGAATCCTACATTCTACTGGTACTTTAAAACTTTTTAGACTTATACACAGAAAGACTTCCCAAGCTCAATCAATGCTTATGTATCATAATAACATATCAATCCCCACAGAGATGTTTGTAAGTCATGGGAAATTTTGTAAATTTTGCTAGAATTTCAAATGGGCCATTCAGTGCTTTTCAGTATTATTTTGACGATTTTCTTTTACTGTAAAGTATTCTAAAAACTAACACTGAGTAAAAGAGTTAATCAAGTTTGCTAAAATATTAATTTGGCTTATTTAGGCAGTCAAGGTAGACGTCTGAGCAAATGGATGAGAACCAATAAAAGCTGAAATCTAAGGAACAGGCGCCTGCCAGTCTCCCCAAGGGAGTTAACGTATTCATCTGACCTTCGACATACACAAAATGAACTTTTTACCCATCTTTTTTCAAAGATGGTATTTGCTTGAGGCATCGTCATAACTCCCGAGGTCACATTTTACTCGAATTGTTGTTCCAAACAGAGACTGTGAAAAACCACAAATATCAGGAAATTTTCTTTTTTGGTACCAAAGTAATAGGTAGTCATTTTTTGATTAACTTTAATAAAACAATAATAGATTGATAAACTATGTTGTGCGTTTTATGGCAGGTTGAGGAAAATGTAATTATTTCAGGGAATGCCAATACACGAACCCTCGAGAGTAGGGACTCTGTTATAATCAGCTTTTCAGACTTTCAGCTTACTTTTCTGGCCACTCCTCTTTAGTTTCCTTGGGTTCTTCCACCACATCCTCCTTCTAATGTAAAATATCTAAGTACCCCAGGGCTTTATCCTTGACCCTCTTCTCATTCCACATAATCTCCCTGCAGAAAATCATTCACATTTTAACTTCAATTGCCGAATGCTTAATCCAAACGTCTATCTTCATGTCAGACTTCTTTCTTTAGTTCCAGACCTACACGTCCAACTACAGCTTACATGACATCCCAACTTAGAGGAGAGGCATTTCAAACGTTTATGTTCAAAACAGAAAATCATCTAGCCCATTCCTCAAAAAGAAAAGGAAAAAGAAAGACTTCTTTCCTTCTTTTGCGTTCCAGATTTCAACAACTCGCAGAGCAATCCCCCTATGAGCTGGGCGTCCTCCCTGGCTACTCTGTCTTCCTCAGCCCGCTACAACACCAAGGCCCACCAACACTACCTCTCAGTGGCCCCTCCTCCCTATTCCCACCACCACTGCTTCGTTATCTCACCATTTCTTCATGGAATTACTGCAAAATCTCCAATTTTGTTTTTTCCGTATCTAACGTTGGCTCTCCATCCATCGTCATTCACATGCTGCCAGTGATGCCTTTCAAATGCAAAACTGATCATGACCCAAATCCTTCTCATTACCTTCAAGATAAAAACTTCACTCCTTAGGTTCTTTCTGACTTAGCCTGTATGTGCCTCTCCAACCTCACTTCCTTCCACTCTCTTCTGCTAAGTTTTCTCTGCTCCAGCCACAATGAACTACTACTAAGAGCTGTCCTCTCTTGCCTCTGTGCCTTTGCCCAAGCTGTTCCTCTGCCTAGGAAGCCCTCCTGCCCTCACACACAGTCCATCCAGTCATTTCCTATTCGCTTTACGAATAGCAACCCAGAAGCCAGGAAGTACCTAATACACTGCCGATGCTCAATAAATGTCTGCTGTATGCCTGAATCAATAACAACCCTTTACAGCTAAGAAATTCTTTACAATATACAAGATATTTTCATTCACATGATAAGCACATTTATTTGGAGTCTCACAACTTGACTATTAGACAACCATTGCAGGTTTTATTATCCCCACTTATCAATGAGGAAATAATCGGTCATGACTTCCCCAGGTGGCATAGCTAGAAATAACGCAATCATCCCTGACTAAAGGCTTGGCCTCTTTCTATTATGATCCTACTGAAATTATCAGGTATACTCTGAAAACTCACTATGAGCTAAAAGAAATAAAGAAGAAGCCTAAGTCAGGGACTCAGCTCCTAAAATGTTTAATTTAATCAGAGACACAAGACTCATATACATAAAATGAGAGAGAACTCTAGAAGAAAGTATAGGGCTAAGTGCCAAATTGTGTAGTGCCCCCAGCAGCAGAGGGAAGGGCATTTAGTGGGCATTAGCCTAATTCTGGAAGACTTTCCAGAAAGGAGGGGAGGGGGACCATGGTCCCGCAGTCCGATTATACTGTGAACGAGCAAAAGGGCTGAGAGATGGGGACATTCCTTGAGTCCAACAATCTGAGTACAGACCAGGTCAGATCTGGAGGACAAAGAGGAAACAGCAAAAATGGAAATTTGTCTTCTACCTTTGACTGAACTTACGAGTTTCAGAAAGTAACAGAGAGAGAGGAAAAAGTATTCTCACTCTGGTAAAACAAAAAGCAAACAAAAATCCAAAAACAAAAATGAAAACTTCTTCCCACTTACGATAATAAGACTAGGAAACAGAAATAATATACTCATTTGCTTTTTTTCCCCAATCATCTTACTTCTATTAAATAATGTTAACTTCCTACTGGAGTTATTTTTACTTTGAATTCTGATGTGGCCAAGAGACTTACAAAACAAAAAGAAAAGCTACAGCTATCTCTTCACTGCTACCTTGCTACTTCCTGCTGATAGCCTTGAGTTTCCCACATTTCGCACAGCATCAGCAAACTAAGCAATAATGTAACTATTCTAGCCAGCCATGAGCTTGGAAACTTTTTTAAAAATCAGGACTTTTTCACTTGACCACCAAAAACATCCTAACACATGAGTGAAAAGAAAAAGAAAATACAGTGGTAGAAAACCCCAAAGAGACAACCAATACCTTTACCATCCATCTCAACCCCTATCCCATTAGCAACTTCCTGACCTCAGGATACTTCCTCCAATAATAAAGCATACGCCTTTATCCTAAGTAATTTTTCTATCCATTCAGTAGACACTTAACAAGTACGTTGTACTAGGTGCTGCAGGGAGAAAGAGAAACTGAATATTATCCCTGCCTTGGACTTCAGTGCTTCTTCCTCTCCCTAGTTCCACCCCACACAGTCATTTCTTCTGTAAGTACACCACCCCTTAAAATCAAATATTGCTTTTCATAGTTGCCAAAGTCACCTATTACCTAAAATATGTCAGTGCAAGGCTTCCTCAATGTCAACTTCATAGCTGATAAAATCGTTCTTCTATACTACTATA
Organism: Equus asinus; assembly: GCF_041296235.1. Lineage (NCBI taxonomy): Eukaryota > Metazoa > Chordata > Mammalia > Perissodactyla > Equidae > Equus > Equus asinus. Next base: position 7,347,989 of record NC_091791.1, on the reverse strand, counting down.
AAGTATTTCACCAATACATAGCTCCATTTTTTCAACCTTAAACTCTGTGTACAACTACCAAATTCTTGAGTCCTTATTATACTAGCATACAGATCTGCAATGATGCTTCTTTCTTTTGCTGCTTCTTTTTAAATACAAATGCCTAATCCTCTACCTTTTTTTGTATGTTAATAAATGCCAGGCTTTTATCACTATCTCATCACTTTTGGTTATGATATTACCAATGAGCACCGCTATGTTTGTTTCTTGTATGAAAAGACTAATTCATGATTTTGCTGATATGAAAACCAGAGTCTGAAAACGTTGTACACAAGTAGCGTTATTTTAGATGCTTTCTGTCTAAAAATGCATCCCCTGCTTTACGTTTCAGGAACAGGTACTTAAGGTACCAAGAAGCCTTTACTTTCCAACCTGAATTTATTACTTTAATATTTTAGCTTATGAATTATGGTTTCTGTATATATCACACTGCTTGTCAATATACACACACAAATGCCCTTCTTGCTTCGACAATTAATCTGAAAAAGTCTCTATATAGTCTGAGACAGGAAAGCTTAATTTGGTGGAATGTAATAAATGTCTGTTTCCATCATAGAATATATGCTCCTCAGGTTCAATTAACCTCTGAATGATTCTCTTTCTAAGGAGAAAGTAATTCTCCTTGGTGTCTTTGTCATCTATGGAGTGGAAATCTCTCTGGTGGCAAAGAATGAGTAATCACTTACATGACCCGAAAAGGGCTCTTCTTTTCATTTCCCTCAAGTACTGTCGAGAGCAGCGGGAGGAACTGATGGGAGCCATAATCTTCAGACGTGAGTACAGAAATTAATCACGCCGTTTTCCTCCCACCTGCACGTTCATTCTCATTCTTTTCCTTCTCTCTCCTTCTCCATTTTTTTTCTCCTTCTCACAGTTCGTTTTTCTTAACCTATGACACTCTCCTGGCTGTTTGAATTTTTACAACCTACCATCATAAAACTCCTTTGTGATTCTCAAAGCTTCCTTAAAGCACAACCTGTATCAGTGTCTGTAAAACCAATATTGTGAAAGACTAAGGTGTGGGATAATGTTACATTTGTTTAACAGCCCTTTGGTACAAAGTTTTGGTAAAAACGTTGTGGGCTGATTCCATAACTCAACCGAAAACCCGGCGGATGGAAACGAACAAAAACAGACAAACACCTAACCCAACCGCAAAGATCCGACCCGGGTCCCCTGCCAGAAAAGTGATACTTGGGACGGGAGAGCAACGCAGGGCAAAGGCATTCTCCCGGGTTTCAAGGTCCAAGAGCACGTCCGGCTCAGGGCTGACGACAGACGAGGCTTCACTCGCTTACTGCTTCCCGTGAACGTGGCACAAGGGACCACCCTCCCCGGCCTGGGCCGCCGCCCCGGCTGCCGAGGGACCCCCGCTCGGAGGGCTGGTGCGCACAGGTCGCTCCGCCCGCCGGCACGCGAGCTCGGGGAGGCCGCCTTCGCCAGGCGGGGCGGGGTCGTCCGGGGCCAACGGGCGGGCAGGGGCCCCCCGGCGGCCGCAACAGGTGCGCCCGGGCCCCCCCTCCCCCGCCCCTCGTGCCGCCGGCCCGGCTTTACCTGCAGCGGCGGCTCCCGAGTCCAGGGAGGGAGGCACAGGCCCGGCCACCCTTCCCCGCCGGGCAGGCCGAGCTCGCCGGACGCACGGACCGACGGACCGACGGACGCCTCGCGACGGCGACGGAACGCCCGCAGGCCCCGCCCCGAAGGCGTAGGCACAGGCCCCGGCGGGGGCGCAAGGGCCTCCAGGGAGGGCGCGACCGTCCGACCAGGCCTCAAGGGCCCAATCTACAGCCGGCGACGGGGACGCTACCCTCACTGGGTCCCCACAGCGACGCGCGGGCCCTCGTGGTCGCCCGCGTTTCCTCGCGACTTTTGGTCCCTCCCTCCCGCCGTCCTTCTTGCCCCGCCTCCCCCGCCCTCCGGGTTGTCAGGGCAACCCGAGCGACGCCTGCCCCGGAGGAGAGGCGTTAGGAAGGGCAGCGGCGGCGGCGCCGGGGCTCGGCCCGTGGGGGCCCAGGAGCATCTGACCATGGAGCCCCAGAGTAAGGGGGCCGGGGCGGGCCGAGGCCTTCCGGGAACGAATGTTGGCGTCCCGCGCGCGGCTCCGCAGGCTTTTAAGGTTTTTAACATGGAAATACGGGTCTCCCCCTCGCGCAATCTCTCTTGGAGAGAAGAGAAGGGGGCTGAATCCTGCCGAGTGTGTCCGGTTGGGTTACGAGCGCCGGGGGTGTCCGCTGCGAGCCAGAGGGACAGGAGAGCTCGGTGGCGTGGACAAGAGGAAGCAACGCCCCCAGCGTTCCTTCCCGAAATTACCCCCAAGCCAATCCATTTGTTACTATTACTGTCATTGTTATTATTTTAGTTTGGTCCTTTGGTTCATTAATTATAAACAGCCAATGTGCTTGTAAAATATCAGCAATTGAATATGCAACGAGGCTGGGTCTTATGTTTATTGGAGACCCCGTCGTCTCCCCGATAGTCTGAGATTTGAAGGAGAAAAAAGTTGAGCTTTGTTCAAGAGTTTTTGGTTCATTGCTAGATGTTCTACAAGGTAAGACGCAAAAAAAAAATTCAGTTTCTTTTTCTGTTTCCCACATTGTTTGGCAAAAGGTGTGCAGTCTAGAGTTATCAGATCTAATAAGAGCTTTAACGGTTTTTTTTCCCCCCTAAATCTCTCTAGGAACGCAGCACTTGGTCCTTCTTTCCCAAGCTAGTGTTTTATTGCTCCTTTTGTTCTTAAAGAAGAATAGTGTTTTCCATAGAGACTTGAAAGACCTTAAACCTGTGTAGAAGGAGGCATTTTCGCTCTCAAAACCAAGGCGTTTTTTCTTGCACAATTTCAGAAATGGAAGTACTCAGATCATATCCATTCTCTGGGGGAATGCTGGCATTTTTAAAGGTCGTTAGTTTCTAAGAAGACGGTTTTAGAGACTTTTTCCTTTCTTTTAACTGATTTGCTGAGGACAAAGCTTCCAAGTTGAGCGTTGTAGTGCTTGAGTTGATTTTACAGTATCGTGCCATTTGCATTTGTAACCGTCTGGATTCTATTTTATCTAACCTATGGACAGAAATTTAACATATAGCAATACTAAATTTTTTTTAATACTAAAATTTTTGTCTCTTATCAAACTGCTGCCAGGCTATGTATATTCTCTTTTTAGAGAATATATGAATTCAAGTAAAATACATCTTTTAAAAACAGCAACTTTATTTCTTCGTATTTATGTTATTGTTTAAAAGTGTAAACTATATCAAATTCTTCAGTGCTCACCGTCTTTATCTACTCACTTATTCATAGTATCTGTTATGTTTCAGGTACTGTTCTAGAGGTTGAGGATTGACCAATGGATAGGACAGTGTTAGTTTTGTTGTCCCAGAAAAAGTGAGCAGAGACTTGCCCAAGAACATCCGAAGTCTCCCTGGGCTCTGAGATTGGGGTAAAGGAGATGGACAGATGGCTTCTTGCAGGGAGTAATACTAGCCTGAAGAAGGACCCAGCAAAGAGTGAGGGAAAGGGACCAGGCAGAGGGAATCCCCTGTACAGAGGCCTTGAGACCTGAGAGAGCAGTGTAGTTTTGAGGCTCAGAGTAGGAAGATTAGTAAAAAAGTAGCTAAGAAGACTGAGGGATGGAAAAGGGTAGAAAAAAAGAGACAAGGATGGAAAAGTCAACAGGAAGCAGATCATGAAGGCTTTATAAAACTATGTAAGAAATTTATTACATGTATGAATTATACATTTGTATCTCATCTCATTGGATTTTTTTTTTTTTAAGATTTTATTTTTTTCCTTTTTCTCCCCAAAGCCCCCCGGTACATAGTTGTGTATTATTCGTTGTGGGTTCTTCTAGTTGTGGCATGTGAGACGCTGCCTCAGCGTGGTCTGATGAGCAGTGCTATGTCCGCGCCCAGGATTCAAACCAACGAAACACTGGGCCGCCTGCAGCGGAGCGCGCGAACTTAACCACTCGGCCACGGGGCCAGCCCCTCATCTCATTGGATTTTTGAGGTGGAAAATATTTAATCTGTATCTAGGGAATGACTAAATTTATTCCTTTTCACATATTCTTTTTTTTTTATTTAATTTTTTATTGTGGTCTAAATAGTTTATAACTGTGAAATTTCAGTTGTACATTAATATTTGTCAAACATCATATAAATGTACCCCTGCACCCCTTGTGCCCTCCCTCCCCCCCCATTCCCCCTGGTAACCACTAAATTGTTCTCTTTGTCTGTAAGTTTATCTTCCACAGATGAGTGAAATCATATGGTGTGTGTCTTTTTCTCTCTGGCTTATTTCGCTTAACATGATGCCCTCAAGGTCCATCCATGTGGTTGCAAATGGGACGATTATGTCTTTTTTGATGGCTGAGTAGTATTCCATTTTATATATACACCACATCTTCTTTATCCAATCATTAGTTGTTGGGCACTTGGGTTGCTTCCACATCTTGGCTATTGTGAATAATGCTGCAATGAACATAGGGGTGCATAAGTCTCTTTGTATTCTTGATTTCAAGTTCTTTGGATAAATACCCAGTAGCGGGATAGCTGGGTCATATGGTGTTTCTATTTTTAGTTTTTTGAGAAATTTCCATACTGTTTTCCATAGTAGCTGCACCAGTTGCATTCCCCGCAGCAGTGGATGAGAGTTCCCTTTTTTCCACAACCTCTCCAAGATTTATTATTTCTTGTCTTGGTGATTATAGCCATTCTAATGGGTGTAAGATGATATCTAAGTGTAGTTTTGATTTGCATCGCCCTGATGATTAGTGATGTTGAGCATCTTTTCATGTCCCTATTGGCCATCTGTATATCTTCTTTGTAAAAATATCTGTTCATATCCTCTGCCCACTTTTTGATTGGGTGGTTTATTTTCTTGTGGTTTGGTAGTGTGAGCTCTTTATGTATTATGGAGATTAACCCCTTATCGGATATATGATTTGCAAATATTTTCTCCCAGTTGGTGGGTTGTTTTTTCATTTTGATCTTAGTTTTCTTTGCCTTCCAGAAGCTCTTTAGTCTAATGAAGTCCCACTTGTTTATTTTTGTTTGTTTGTTTCCCTTGTCAGAGAGGACATCGTATTTGTAAAGGTCCTTTTAAGGCTGATATCAAAGGGTGTACTGCCTATATTTTCTTCCAGAAGTTTTATGGTTTCCGGTCTTACCGTCAAGTCTTTGGTCCATTTTGAGTCTATTTTTGTGCGTGGGGAAAGATAATGGTCTACTTTCATTCTTTTGCATGTGGCTGTCCAGTTTTCCCAGCACCATTTATTGAAGAGGCTTTTCTTTCTCCATTGTGTGTTCTTGGCTCCTTTGTCGAAGATTAGTTGTGCGTATATGTGTCGTTGCATTTCTGGGCTTTTAATTCTGTTCCATTGATCTGTGCTTTTCACATATTCTTAAATGCTATCAATTTAATTTTAGATAATTCAAATAATCACCATTTACGTTAAGCAGTTTTTTCAGTCTAGTAAACACTATTTTGGGTAAATATTTACTAAATCATTCACTGTTAGTAAATATTTAAAAGGGCAAGATTAAATGTTCTTTAAGTTCCCTTTTAACTTCAAGACTCATATCCAACCAGATTTCACCTGAGACTCAAGTTACTTCATTCTCTCAAAGATAGTGGAGAACACTGGATATGATATTAACAAATATTACAGTTATATAAAATTACAATTATACTGTTATCAGTATTATATTAACAATATGTTCTTATGCCAATATTATCTAACATTTTAAGTCTGGTGTTTACGTGGTACCTTTTATTATTGAGGAGTTTCAAATAATATTTTACTAGCGTAGTTGAATATTGCATCAGTAAATTGATTAAAAGGAAAGATCCTTCTTAATTGCTTTTAAGAATTAAACATATATCTAAGGACAACACCAAGGAACTACTAGAAATATCCCCTGGGTCTGTCTTATCCATTCTGTTTCCACACACTTAGGTTTCTATTACTTTTAGGAATGACCTTTATTAACTGAGTCATTAAAATCCAATGAACATAAACTCTTCCGGCCCCACAGCTGGATCACACTCTGGCAATAGGCAGACGATGACAGGGGTTACCACTGTTTTACAGAATAATAATAAGTCGATGATCCAAGAAATGACTCCTCAGGGAAAGGGCAAATTAAATAAGTTCACAACCTTGGGCTGTTCAGAGTGGATTTGGCTCTTGGCTTACACATTTACATGTTTAATTATTTTCTTTCTAAACTAACTGCACTGTTGGGAAGATAACCTGTGTATGAAATAACGTGGAAAACGCAATCAAATTCCTTTTTGTTGTTGTTTTTAAAAAATATTTAAGTACTGCAGTATTATCTCTTCCTTAATATTTAGTAAGTGACAATATCAAGGGCTAGCTTTGGGCGTCTTTAGCACCCCCTCTTGTGATCTTCCCTAGCTCACCAAATCACCCTAAGCAAACACACAGTTTGAGTAAAAAGCGTGTATATTTATCAAATACAGTATCAAGATAAGCCTCCACCTCCCACTTGCAGCTGTATTGCTCCCTGCCCCCTAAACTCCCCTACATAAAAAATCTCGGCCTGCCACAGGCCAGGCAGCAGTTTCCTGCTACACACCTGCCTTTTAAAAGAAATGCTAAATGGAGATCTAAGTTATTCCAATGACTAAGAGACTGAGACGTACACTTAAAGGAGTGAAGACTTCTTTCTCCAAATCTATTTGTCCAACCGTCTTCCCCATCTTTGAATAGGATTTTACCATCTTCCCAATTACTCCAGCTGGAAATCTGAGAGTCATCCTTAATTCCTCTCTTTTAGTCACCACCACGCCCATCTACCCCACCCACCAGCATGCCTGTTTATTCCACCTTCAAAATATGCCCTGAATGTGCACCTTTCCCTCCTTCTCTACTGTAATCACCAGTATTCCAAGCCACCATCTTGCTTAAACCATGATTGGAGGCTCTGCTGATTTCTGCATTTCCTCTCCTCCTCCCGGAACTCTGCTCCACCTGGAAGCCAGAGTGACCTTTTCAAAATACACATCCGATCATGTCACTCTCCTGCCAAAAGCCCTTCAAAATTCTTAAGATCTAGCTGCCTCTTCAAACTCATCGCATATATGATCTTGGATGCATTATGCTTCAGGCGTGTCGGCCTTTCAGTCCCTTAAACATGTCAAGCTCCTTTCAGGACAGTGAATTTTTGCACAAGCTTTTCCCTCTGCCAGGGATACATTCCCTCCTGCTCTGGCAGGTCTGACTCAGTGTCTTCTGGTCTTGGCTCAAATGTTGCCTCCTCACTGAGTCCTTCCGTCACTCCCTCAAGTAGGCAGTTCCACGTCCCCGATGTTATTCTTATCTCTGTGCTTTTCTCTTCCTAGCAATGATCACACTTTGTAATTGTTTTGTTAATTTAAAAAATCCATTTCCTCCGCTGGAGGTGGAAGAGGGCCCTGTCTGCCCTGCCTGCCATCCTGTCTCTGTGCCTGACATGGAGTGAGCCCTGAGCAAGCAGTTATGGAATAGATGGCACTGCTGTTAACAGCTGGGTGCCTTATCTAATTTTATTTCCTTAGGAGTGTTGTGTGCCTAAAAAAGGAAAGCCATTTTACTCGACAACAGAAGGGGCTGTGCACTAGTGAAATTTGAAGTGCCTCTTGTGGAGTATGCTCCAGGTAGAGTTCACTTAAACTAGATGCTTATAAGTGTCAGGTCGATTACAAATGTGGCATTGTTTTTTCTTTAATAGCCTAAATGAGATGTTTCAAGAATCTCATTTTGTCCAGTAAAGTTAAGGAAATAGCCAAATAATCTTATTTTGGGGACCAAAGGACCACCAGATCATAGACCCAACAAAATCTTTGCACTGCCATGGCATACTTATACATTAATTATCTGAGAGACTGGTAAGCCTTTAAGAATAATAAATTAATTTAGCCCAGGGATGTTTTTAAAAGTCTGTGTAACAATTTTTTGTCAGGTAGTCTTAGCTCCTAAAGAATATTAATTCTGTCAATTAGGTTATAATTCAGATATTAACATTAAGAAGTAAATGCTTATATAAATCAAGTTTAAAATTTTTTTAAAAACAACATCTTTAGAAATAGCTGTAGTTTAAAATCCCCATCAATATACTAAAATTCATTGCAATCCTGACCTCCAGATGCTCTGCCAGCCACAGGAAGGGGCAGACGACTTGATGATCGCAGCTGTGTCTCACCGCAGCATTATTCTCAGCCCAAGTCCATTCCTGATAACTTGGATTATACCCCCTCTTGACGGGACCAGGAAGCACTGTTATGACAGGCCTACTCTGGAGGACTTGCCCGGTCATGCCCAGGAACTGAACTGGCCAACCATATTGAAGGAGGGGTTTGTGCATTCCAGCATCATCCTCGAATGGCCTGGATGACTCATTAAGTACAGAAAGGTGTGCAAACTCATTAACAAGTAAACAACTCACACCACTGTTCAGTGCTTTTCCATGCTCACAGGGTTGGGTGGCACGCCAAGGACAAAACCAGAGATACTTATCATTGGGACCCTCCTGCCTGCATTCTGGGCGCATTTCTCTCCTGGCAAGCAGAAAGAAGGGAGGAGACATTCCTTTCTCTTAGATCCCAGGTGCCAGGTCCTTTAGCTGTGCCCTGCCCCCTTCCAGGTTGTCAGGGACCCTTCCTTGGCCTTGTCTTCTCTGGAGGGTCATCTCATTCTCACAGTCTCCTGCCTCCTTGTCTCTGCCTGGAATGCACTCACTGCCGAGCCACCTATCTGTACTTGAAAACGTTCTCTTGGACATCTCCATCCCTTAGAAACTTTGCCTGCTAACCCTTCCCCAACTAAAATCAGAGTTGATTTCTGCCTCCTAGGTACCATGTCTGCATTTTATTAATGCTTTTATTATTCTGACATGTTGTAATTGATGTATATTTATATGTTCAACTCTCCCATTAGAGGTTAACTTGAAATAGATTAAGGGCTTAAACATAAGACCGGAAACTGCAAAATTTCTAGAAGAAAACACAGGGAAAAGCCTTCTGGACATTTGTCTTGGCAATGGTTTCTTGGATGTGACACTAAAAGCTCAAGCAACAAAAGCAAAAATCTGTAAGTGGGACTACATCAAACTAGAAAGTTCTGTACAGCAAAAGAAACAATCAACAAAATGAAAAGACAACCTACAGAATGGGAGAAAATATTTGCAAGCCATCTATATGATAAGAAGTTCATATCCAAAATGTATAGAGAAACTCATAGAACTCCATACAAAAAATCAAATAATCCAATTTAAAAATGGGCAGAGGACCTGAGTAGATATTTTTCCAGAGGAGATACACAAATGGCCAACAGGTACATGAAAAAGTGCTTGACATCACTAATCATCAGAGACAAGCAAATCAAAACCACAATGAGATAATACCTCAGACCTATTAGAATGGCTGTTATCAAAAAGTATTGGCAAGGACATGGAGAAAAGGGAACCCTGGTGCACTGTTGGTGGGAATGTGAGTTAGTACAGCCACTATAGAAAACAGTATAGAAGTTTCTCAATAATTAAAAATAGAACTACCATGTGATCTAGCAATCTCAATTCTGGGCATATATCTGAAGGAGATGACATCCAGATCTTTTAGAGACATCTGCGCTCACATGTTCCTTGCAGCAGCATTATTCATGATAGGCAAGATATGGAAGCAATCTAAGTATCTGTCTATGGATGAATGGATAAAGAAGATGTGATACATATACACAGTGGAAGATTATTCAGCCATGCGAAAGAAGGAAATCCTGCCATTTGTTACGTGATAGATGGACCTTGAGGGCATTATGCTAAGTAAAATAAGTCAGAGAAAAAACAAATACTGTGTGATCTCGCTTACATGTGAAATCAAAATAAGCTGAACTCATAGAAACAGAGTAGAATGGTGGTTCCCAGGGGGTGGGGGAAATGGGGAGATGTTAGTCAAAGAGTACAAATTTTGAGTTAGAAGATGACTAAGTTCTGGGCGTCTAACGTACATGGTAATTATACGTAACAATGCCGTGTTGTATATCTGAAGTTGCTAAGAGAAAAGATTTTAAATGTTCTCACCACACCCAAAAAAGGTAATTACGTGAGGTGATGGAGGAGTTAACCAACCTATTGTAATCATTTTGCAATATAGGAGTGTATCAATCATCAGGTTGTACACCTTAAGCTTACAATTTTATGTGTCAATTATATCTCAATAAAGCTGGGGGGAAAAAAAAAGCCATGAGCCCTCATTATTTTCTTTCCTGAAGCTGTCTAGAGCACTTGGAAGGAACCAACTAACCCCAGTATACCAATTGCTTTTCCTAAAGAGTTCTAAGAGAGCAACTGCTTGGTTATCTTGGGCCTTGCCTCGTACAAGATTTGATATAAGTGTCTAGTTTATATTTTAAGTAAGTTTGGGGCCGGCCCAGTGGCGCAGCAGTTAAGTGTGCACGTTCTGCTTCGGTGGCCCGGGGTCCCGGGTGCAGACATGGCACTGCTTGGCAAGCCATGCTGTGGTAATTTTTTGTTGAATGCTTGGCATTCTTTGTGAAAAATCATAGAGGTTATTATCCATATGGGATTTTGTTTCCTTTTGGTTGGCATTTAGGGTACAAACAAATCTCCCTAATTTAGTTGAGTGTGGTCTATTTTCAGTTCGCCGTTAGTTCTAGGATGTAGCCAATTCAGGGATCTTAGTTGAAAACTTGGGGTCTTTACTAGTGCCTCTCCTTTTCAGCAGAACTTACACTTCATTTTTTGATCCCCAGCATCATGATGCTGCCAATATTTGTGCTTATCTGTCATCAGCAGATTCTTCAAGGAGGAATTGTTGGGCTCACTTGTCTGTGTTCCCTTTTCCCTAGGATCTTGGTCCCTTAAGCCTTGGTTGGTTTGGCAGTCTTCAACTCGAATGTTTTTGTCTCCCCAGCTCAGTGTGACTGTTACAAGCTCTATGATGCTGCTTTCTGTTTGTCTTCCATACCCCAGCTGTGAATGAGCAAATGTCCCCAGTGCCAATGTAGGGAGAATATAGGGCCGACTTCAGTGCTCTTTTCTTCTCTCTGGGACCTTCACCCCTCAAGTCTTGTCTACATTTGTTGTACTCTAATGCCTTCAAACAGCTGGGGGGGGGGGAGTTTCTTTCTTTTTTTGTATGTTATCCAGTTTTCTGTTCTTTGTGTATGTATTAGTGTGATACCTGCTGGAAGCAGAAATTGGTAATTAACATTTTAACAGAAGACCTTAAAAACATTTAATTCAAAAGAAGTAATCAGGGCTTTCAATACTTTCAATATTCTTTTCATTGCATTCTGTTTGGTTTTAACATCTGAAAATATGTGTAAAAGTTTAATTTATTAATCCGACAGCATTTGCCTATCTTTTAACTATTTAATATGTAGTTAGTTAAGTGAAAAAAAATAAATTTTATACATGATATCCATGTTGTCCAGTTTGTGAACAAATTTCATAAATCCTAGTTAATAAAGATAATTTGAAACTTAAGTAGATGATATTTTTGTGCTAATTCCTTGAGAATAAAGGAAACTTCTATAACTATTTTGTGCACATTGCATAGAAAGCACTTTTGATGGTTAAAAATATTTTTATATATATCGGAAATAAAACAAAGGCAAAGATTATTAATGAAATAGTTTCCCCAGGGGAGAACAGTCTACTCTCTCTTAATATTTTGTTAATTTAGTTTCGAATGTGTTGAGGATAAGCCCTGAGCTGCCCAGAGGTGTTACTTCAGCCTTCTTGAGTCTTCTCAGATGTGCTACTCGGATGGCGTTGTTCTTTTCTCTGTTGACTGGCTTCTGACTCTCTGCATATTTTGGAGTAAGGACACTGCTAACTCTCAACTATATGTCATCAGTTTCAACTACCCAGGGAAAGACTGACTTTTCTTTCTTAATTCTAATTCTGAAATACAAGAGAAGTATTCTTATTGAACCAGCTGCTTCCAACGCTCACCCCACGGCGGAAGGATGGAGAGGAGGCATGTCCACAATAGCTCGTGTGCAGGGAAAGCTGAAAGGATCTGGGTGAGAGTCAGGGCATTGTCAAACAAGGTGATTGTACAAAACCACAGCAGTTTCATGTTGTGCCCAGTGGTTCCATATTGTGCCCAGTGGTTCTTCTGCCTGTTGCTGTGGTCCGTTAGAGGGAGGCCTATTCCTCCCTGATTCGTCTCCTCCAAAATTGTCACAACAGAGGCAGGGACTGACTTTCCATTGAGTTACTTCTAAGATCCATTCAGAGAAGCAGGGATCTACTTTTTATGACTCAACTGTTTTATTTTGCTTAAGGTGACAAAGATGTCTCCTGCTAAAAATCAAAGCATTGTTGCAGTCAGGTCTTGCTGACTCGTGTAAAATTACCTCTTATTCTTTTATTTAGAGCATTCCAAACCTGAAGGTACTCAATGTCTAAACCTGAGTTTATTAATTAGTCTTCTTGCTTCCCATTTCTCAGAGTAAAATTATCATGACAGTGTTCCTTAGGAAAATCCACGTGTGTATCCGTAGCTGCTTTCTTGTCCTCCGAGGTGAGACAGCCACAAACTGAACTCTAAGAAATCTTTCACACAGATTAACAGGAACAGTTTAGCCTGGCACAGTGAAATCTAAGAGATGTGAAGTAGCCACAGAATTTTCACTTTATCGTCTGCAAGGGGAAAATAACTTGTCGTTCAACTCACTATCGCATTCCAAGAATGAGGCTGATGGAGGAATCACCGTGGCAACATTGCAGCCTGCAGTCTGTTCACGCCCCGGCGCCCTTTGAGTGGCGCTCTGGGTACAGTGTGCTAAAAGCTACCCCATTTCTTTCGCCACTGAAGACCGAATACGGCAGAGTTCACCGCAAAGCTTCCCAGTTTATTTCAGGACGGAAGTTGAAGACGGCTCAGTTCAGTAACTGAGATTACATCCATGACTGAAATGAACTTCAGAATGGGGACATTTGGCACGTTTCTCCCTGACAGAAGCTTCTGCGTCACCTGTCCTAATGGGATAAGAAATGGAAAGGTCTACGTCCTGCCTTCTGTGGCTCAGGTGCTTGTAATGACAGACTGTTTTAGGGTTAGCGGTGCTCCCCGCTGTGAATTGGGAGGTGGGCTTTTCAGATCTTAAAGGAGTAACAATTCCTATTCAAGACTGGCGGGAGCCCGTTTGGGCACTCTGTCTACATGGATATGCAGCCGACCTTAACTTATGTTTTCTGTTATTACAAATAAAATCTATACATACACATAGAGACATATATATGTACTTTTTATTTCCAGAATTGTCATGCTATAGAATAATTCAGAGTTGTACAATGAACACTTATGTACTGGTCGCATAGATTGGATTGTTTCCAATTTGCTACATTTGATTTCTCTAACTCACTCTCTCACTCTCATTCTCTCTCTCTCTTACAGACACACATACACATGCACACACACACACACTTTTTTGCTGAACCGTTTGAAAGTTGCATACATCATGACACTTTAGGCCTAAATAGTTCAGCATGTTTCTCCTAAGAACTAGGACAATTTTGGGGCCGGCCCGGTGGCGCAGCAGTTAAGTTTGCACATTATGCTTTGGCAGCCTGGGGTTTGCCGGTTCAGATCTCAGGTGCGGATCTATGCACCACTTGGCAAGCCATCCTGTGGCAGGCGTCCCACATATAAAGTAGAGGAAGATGAGCATGGATGTTAGCTCAGGGCCAGTCTTCCTCAAAAAAAAAAGGAGCTAGGACATTTTCCTCTGTAACTACAATACCATTAATACACCCAAAATTTAACACTGATACAGTAACATCTAATATGTAGTCCCTATTCATATTTTTCCAAGTGTGTTAATAATGTCCTTTATGGCTGTTTTGTTTTTTAAAAATAATTAGGACCCTAACCAAGATTATATGATGCATTTAATTTTCATATTTCTTTAGTCTCCTTTGGCCTAGAACAGTCTCCTATATATTTTTTTCTGTCTTTTTTTTGGTTTTTTTTTTTTTTTTTTGAGGAAGATTAGCCCTGAGCTAACATCTACTGCCAATCCTCCTCTTTTTGCTGAGGAAGACTGGCCCTGAGCTAACAACTGTGCCCATCTCCCTCTACTTTATATGAGAGACACCTGCCACAGCATGGCTTGACAAGCAGTGTGTAGGTCCACACCCAGCATTCGAACTGGTGAACCCCGGGCCGCCAAAGCAGAATGTGTGAACTTAACCGCTGCACCACCAGGCCAGCCCCCCCGCCCCCCGACTTGTTTTTTTTCCTTTCTGACACTGACATTTTTGAAGTGGTCAGGCCAGTTATCTTATAAAATGTCCCTTGCTGAATTTGTCTGATTGTTGTCTCATGATGTTTTAAGTCAAATAGTTTTACAAGAAATGTAATCTTACACAGATGATGTTGTGTCCCTTCCATTGCATCATACCAGGAGGCACATGGTGTCAGTTCTGTATAATATTTTGATACAGGGTCATTGCTGCCACTGAAAAAGAAGAGACTAATTTTCTGGCATGAAATGTAATTAAGATTTGAGGAATCTCTGTTAAAAAGAAAAAGACTAAGGGCTGGCCTGGTGGTGTAATGGTTGGGTTCGCACATTCAGATCCCAGCTGCGGACCTGTGCACCACTCATCAAGCTATGCTGTGGCGGCATCCCACATATGAAAAAATAGAGGAAGATTGACACAGATGTTAGCTCAGAGCCAGTCCTCCTCACCAAAAAAAAAAAAGAAACGAAAAAGGACTAGTTTCTCAAGGCTGTCAGAACTAGTGCTACAGGAGTTGATCAATTCGTATTGCTTAAGCCACAAGTTGGTGCTTCATACTATTGTAGGTATGGGGTGTCAAGAGTGGCAGGTAGTATGGAAATGGAATACATACCCCTCTCCTCTAAGAAACCTCCTCCTAGCAGAGGAGAGAAAGTAACATATGTAAATGAATTTTCCAATGGGATGAGACAATATTTTTCAGCTTTGGGCTAGGGCACAGATTTGAGCATGACAAGAATAGTGAATCAGTGGCTTGGTAATTGAGCCAAACCCTACTTTCCATATTTTTATTTTCAGTTTCCCAGTATACACTTATGGTTCTAATTAGGCTCGTCTCCTTTCTGCCTTCCATACTTACTATAGTCATTCATGTTTTCATCTCTTTACTCATGTGTATTCACTGGTGCCCTGCCCTCCACTCATCTCCACTCTCTGTGGTAGCCAACCTCCAAGATGGCCACCAATGATCCCTTCTGGTGTTCTCACCCTTGTACCCTGCTTCATTGTACCAGAGTCGGTCTGTATGACCAAGAGCATACGGCAGAAGCGATGATACGCCACTTCCAAGATTGGGTTATAAAAGACTAGGGCTTCTGTCTTGGGCTGGTCTTCAATCTCTCCCTTTTTCTTTCTTATTCTGTCTTTTTTTTGGACCACCTACCAATTGCCATCTCATGAACACGCATAGGCATCCTATGGAATGGCCTACATGGTGAGGAACAGAGGCCAGGAACCAACGAGGACTGACTCCTGCCAACAACTGAGAGAGTGAGCTTGCAGGCAGATTCTCTAGCCTCAGCCAAGCCTTGAGATGACAGCAGCCCTGGCTGACAACTTGCCCACAACCTCGTAAGAGACTCTGAGCCAGATCCACCTAGCTAAGCCCTTCCCAGATTCCTGACCCTCAAAAACTGTGAGATAATAGGTATTTGTTGTTTAAGGCACTAAGTTTTGGGGTAATTTGTTATGCAGCCTTGGAATCAGACACCATTTTGTATCTGTTAGTATGAAACCTGGCCTTCTGACTCTGGTCCACGCTGATCTCTCCCATCTGTAACGCCTTTTGCATTTTGTTTTCTTTTTACTCAGTATTTCTAGACTTTACTATTTTGCTTTTTGGATGAGTAGTATAGTTACAAGATTCAAAAATAAAAATTATAAGAGTATCTCGTGAAAACTCTTTTTATTCTTGTAACACTGCCACCCAGTTCCTACTCTTAGGCAGCCACCATGATGGTTTCTGATGTATCATCTCAGGGATAGTGTAAACATGGTATATACAAGCAAACTGTGTACTCTGTTCCTGTCTCTATTCTGTACTGTGCTTTTTTCACCTAACATTCTATTTGCAGAGCTTTCTGTTTAGTACGTAGTGAGTTTTCTCATTTTTAAAACAACTGTATAGTTTTCTATTGTATGAATTTACCATCATTTATTTAACCAGCCCACTACTGATAGGCATTTCGTTTGTTTCCAGTCTTTTGCTATTGTGATGGTCTGAATTAAAGATGTCTATATCCTAACCCCCCGAACCTGTGAATATGCTACCTTTCATGGCAGAAGGGGCTTTGCAGATGTGATTAGGTTAAGGGTTGTGAAATGGGGAGAGTAGCCTGTATTATTCAGGTGGGCCCGATGTCATCAATTACCGGGGTCCTTATAAGAGAGAGGCAGGAGCGTCAGGGTCAGGAAGGTGATATGAGGATGAAGGAGAGGTTGGTGCAATACAAAGTCAGGAACCAAGGAACGTGGGAAGCCTCCTAGCTGGAAAAGGCTCGGAAGCGGACTCTCTGCTAGAGCCTCCAGGAAGAACAAAGCCTTTGATTTTAGCTGGGCAGGACCTCTTTCGGACATCTGACCTCCAGAACTGTAAGTAATACATCGTGTGGTTTTAAGCCTCTGTGTTTGTGGGAATCGGTTACAGCAGCCATAGGACAGCTGTTATTACAAACAACTACAGAGTGGTGTTAAATAATCTTGCGTATCTGACATTTTGCTTTTGTGAAAATATATTTGCAGAGTAAATGTCTAGATGTGGAATTGCCCAAAGGCAGTGTTAGTTTTGATAATTGTTAAGTCACTCTCTATGGGGCTTACTGCTTCAACAGCAGTAAACATTGAGTAGCTCTTTTTCCACAGCCTCCCCACTACGTGTGTAATTAAACTTTTGGATTTTTGCCATTCTGCTAGTGAAAAATCCTAATACCTTTGAACAACCTAGTTATTGTTAAATATTCCTCATCTGCATGACATGTTTAGAATCTTCTTCTTGAGAGTTAGGACTAGGTCCCGATTTCTATTTTATGCTATGTTGTTTGCTTGTGTCTCTCCTAATACTTCACAAAGAGATTCTCCACATAGAATGATAAAAGGAAATGTATCCAAAAGCGTCTATTCTACGATAGATAGTGGATAAGAAATTTGATGTAAAATCCGCTTTATCCATGTATATATCCATCCAGTTCCATTTATGAAAACAAAATGTTTCCTTTGTTTTGGATGAAAACATCCTAATTGCAATCATTGATGAATGAAGAGTTAAAGAGTGGTTGCCTGGCAATGTCCTGATCATCTTGATGTTTGATTGATGGATATAAGACAGGATCAACAAACACACGGCACGTGTGTGGCCACACCCTGCTTCTGCGCCCTTGGCAGCTACTGCAGACCTTTCCCGCTAAGGTTAACATAGTCCAGGCTCCTCGTGGTAGCCAGTGCTTATCAATTATTTTGCACATGAGATAAACCTGTTCGTTGTACCCCATTTAAGGACCAACAGCTGCACCACAAAGTGTAACTTGAGTGCTTTTCCAGTGAAGAATGAAACATAAATAGAAACTTCTACCACCTTCCTCATCTTCCCTTAGCTTGGGGATGGTTATACTCCGTTTGTTATGTTTTCTTCTATTTATTTGCACTGACAACATCTTTTTTTACTCTTCTGAGATATTAAACTTCAGGGAAAGAAACAGCTATCGCCTTCTTAAAGACATTGGAGACTTAAGTTAGTTGCTTTTGTTTATAACGTAGCCTGGTTGGTTTGCAATTTAATAAAATTGTTATGGTGAAGTTCTGATCTAGGAAATACCCTGGCTAATCACTTGAGCTGCCAGCTAAAGTTCATCTATTTAATAGATAATGTTTAGCTTCAGTGTGAACCAGTGTTAGAGTACACATTCTGAATTTTCAAAACTTGCAGGAAACCACAAAACAATACGTTAAGTGTAATAAATCATGGAAATAGAAAACAAAATCTGTTGACAATGAGCCCAATTATCAAAATTCTTTGTTTCCTGACCAGTGATTTTTCCATCATTGTCTGATCATGTATGATCAGAACATTTTGATTGCTACTCATTGTGCATGACACCCAAACTTGAGTCCTTTCGTGGTCTGCCAAAAGGAGGGCATATTTGTGAAACAGACACCTTCCTAATGCCTGGCACTTCCTGTGCTTCGTTTACTGATTCATTGTCACATGGTAACTTGACTACAGATAGCTTAGCGTGAGTCAGGCTGGTTTGCCGCAGCTGTTTCTACTAAAGCTTTCTCCTCTGATAACAGTCATTGCCACCACTACTTCCAAATGACATCTGTTTCCCTTAATTTTAAGTAAAAACAAATTACTTACAAAGTTGTGATAATGCCAACGGCACGCTTAAATTACCAATAGAACTGTTATTTCTAAACTCCCTAAATGCCCATTACAGTACGGGACACGACTCTTTCCCTCAGGAAAACTTCCTATGGACAGTAGTTTTTCTTTCCCCAACATAGAATACGTAAGTCTTCATTCTTCGAGATGTCACGTTCTAAATTTGCATTATTTTTTCTTTATTTTCCAAAACTCTGTTGTGCATCTCTTTTTATGCTTTCTTAAAAAAATGCAGTAATCTCTTTTTTTTGTGGTAGTTTCCATACCCTACCCTCCACCTCAGCTAGACTGTAAGCCCCGTGAGGACAGGAACCAGAGCTGCTTACTCACATTGTGTTACCAGCATTTTTGCAGTGGAGGCACTTCAGAGGCACTCAAGTGTTGGTAAGTAAACAGAAGACCTGAGTGTGTAGGCAGGATTGAAAGCTTGAAGATGGAGGAAACCTATAGTGATACAGATAAAGAAAGGTTGATCCAAGGCAGTGTTTCTTAATCATATTTTTGTTATTTTTCCCCCAAGGAGAAAAATTCTCCCTAAGAAGAGAAATTAAATACTAGGAAGAGAAGTTAAGTACTCAGGTATGGTTGAGCTTTGACAGATGACAAAGGGCCATTGAAATATCTAAAATCCTTTCTTCCTCTACCTCTAAGAACTTATTTGGGAGGATATCACCCCAGTGGAAAGTACATGATCTAAGGCCTGTGTCTCCTATTTCTTTGTGGGCTTACTTTCACTTCCTGAAAGTTTGATTTACTGTAGAAGGGGACGGGAGGTGGGTGGTGGTGATCAGAAGTGTGATCCATGAGCTTCTGGGTGGGGTTAGGCATGAAAGTGAAATGAGATCGAACTTCTGGCAATGACCTCTCATCTGATTGCTAAGAGGGATCCAGGAAGGCAGGAAGCAGTTGGCAAAGCCCTGGCAAAGGTTGGGAGACCCAGTTCTACCAGAAATAGATCGAGGAATACTGAAATGAACTTGAAAATGACGCAAAAGTGGCTTTGCCACGTGGCAGGAGGATTGCCCCTCCATGGGACAGAATGATTTGCATATCCACAGACCCGAGTTGTTTACGCTGCCATTAGTTCTTTTCAACTTAACATGCTGTACAATAGGTGAAAGGCAATGCAGGCTAGACACGAAGACCTGAAAGGGAGAGGGTGTGATGTGAACAGTGCAGTCTTCCCACTGGAGCACAGGTTTTTCCCTATAATTGGTAATTGCTTGGCTTTTTCAAATTTTAGATCGCTTTATGTATTAACTTCACAGTTTGTAGTAACTGCTTGTGATTAGCAGTTTGTTTCTTTCTGTATAGTTTAATTGAATTGTTTTGCTCTTCTGGGTATGAAAAAGTAATGAGAGCTCTTAAATAGAATTTCCATCAATAGGAAGTAGGAGCTATCAGTATTTCCCTCACATAGATTTATGAAGATGTTTTAAAAAGACACCCTGTGTGTGGGCCTGGAACAAACTCTCTTGATTGCTTAATGTGTGTATTTGGTATAAAAAAAATTCTGTGGTTAAAACACTTGATATTTGCATTAATCACAATAGCCAAAAGATGGGAGCAACCCAGGTATCCATCAAAGATGAACAGATAAAACAAAATGTGGTATATTCAGACAATGGAATACTGTTGAGCCTAAAAAAGGCAAGGAATTCTGACACATGCTACAATATGGATGAACCTTGAAGACATTATGCCAAGTGAAATAAGCCAGACCCAAAAGGACAAATACTGTATGATTCCACTGTCAAATAACAAAAATAAAACAATTTAGTAGCAAGTGTGTCCTGTATTCAAGAGGAAACAATCCATGAACTGAGGGAGTACTCTTCCTGAGGGATTTTGGGCAAGAGCGAGTTTTATAGAGCATTAGAAGCAGTAATGCTGAGATAGGGCGTGATTGGCAGGGAGTGTGATTGGCAGGGGGTGCATAGCTGACTTTATTTAGAAAGATCAGGGAAATCAGTATAGAGCCCAGAGTTGGCTTGGCATCTGGGGATTAGCTGACTGGATATACTGTGTTTCTGGTCAAGTAGAGCATTTATAGGAACATGAAATTTCGATTTGCTTACATGGCATCCCAGGTAGGAGCAACTCCATCTTGGGCCTAGAAATGTATTTCAGTATCACTTACCTAGAGGAGTCAAATTCATAGAGACAGACAGTAGAATGGTGATTGCCAGCAGCTGGGGGAGGGGAAATGGAGATTTGTTTAATGGATGGCTACAGTGTTTTAGTTTAAGACGATAAAAGTTCTGGGATGGACAGTACTAATGGTTGTACAACAATGTGAATGTCCTTAATGCCACTAAATTGTACACATAAAAATGGTTAAAATAGTAAATTTTGTTGTATATTTTATGTTTTTAAACACTGTCATTTGAGCACCTACAAAATATGAAGTGCTTTACATATATTTCTACTAATCCTTAAAACTGCGTTGCCTAGTAAATATTACCCCTGGCTCACAGATGAGAAAACTGAGCCTCAGAGAGGCTAGTTACACATCCAAGTTCTCACACTTGGGTCTCAGAGCTGTTAAGTGTGACTTTGTTGTTAGTGCTGTCAACCTAGCAACCCTGTGTACGGCAGAGCAGAACCCTACCCGTTGTTTCTGCGCCATCCTCTCGCCTTCCGGCACTGTATCAGACAATGCTCTGCTGCCACTCATAGAGTTTTCATGGCCAACACGCAGCCACCACAGTATGACAACCACCAGATGGATAGTGTGGTTCCCTGACAGGAAAAGGAACCCCAGGCTGCTGGGATGAGAGCTCCTGATCGTAACCACTAGACCACCAGGGCCCTTTGAATAGAGACCAGCCAACTATGGCTGGGACTGCTGAAGTCTACACTTAATTGAAAAGGAAGGAATTTGGGAAAGTTTGGGAATTTGGGGAGGAAAAGGGAAGGTTTCAAGATGAACTGGAAGTCATGAGAATTAATAGATTTAAGTCCTAGTTCATTGAAGAGAACTGGGAGTCAGCTACTGTTTGCTACAGAGAATATTCGGTAAGGAGCTAACTTCTAATATCATTAGGGTAGGGAGTTGTTTAATGTCAAGTATAAACAAACACTAGAAAACACTGGAGGTAGGAGTTTTCCTTTGAATCTCTTGTGACTGACCTGGGAGACCTGGGAAAGAGTCATTATTTTGTTTAGTCACATGGAATGTTGCAGACTAGCCAGTGCCTCAAGCTAGTGGTGGTTGCAGCTATTCCGTTGTTGGGCAGGCACCATGACATTTAGATAGGATCGAGTCTTTATGGGATAGGAAAGGTTTGAAGTGGGTCAAAGGCATGTAAACCCCACTGACCGTATCGGAACCTAGCTGGTGGCGGTAACATTTTTCTGGCTGGGATTCTGCTGGGGCCCTTTAAGTTCACTTCCTTCCTTCTTTTGTGACCCTGGGTACACCTGCCCACAGCGGCTGTAGAATCCTTACCCTGTGTGTGTGATGAAAGTGCTCTGAGATGGGCCATAAACCTTCAGGTAAGTTTGTCCACCAAATTTGATTATAATGGTTTCTTCTTTCTGACCTTTTTAACCAACTCAAAAGCTGGTTGATTTTACTTGTGTAATCATATGAATTCCCTTGGGAGTGCTCATTCCTGATTCCTTGCTTCACCACACAGTGAGTGTGTTTTTATTTGTTTCTGCCTATGCTGCTACTGGAATCTTTTTTTTTTTTAATCACTGTGACTTTTTACAATGAGTAGAGTATAGATTTTGCTAATGCTACAATCAATAGTAGTTCCTTTCAGTTCAAATGACACTAAGACCATGTCTAATAAGATGGGGGAATAATATAGACTTAGGAGACAACTACTGTCTCTTTCACTCTCTGTGAGTGTGCTTTTGAAAATTGTGTTATTTTTAACTCACTGTGTTTGTTTTGTCCCTTTGCCGAGGTGCATTGTGAAACATAAAATGTGATTTCAGACTATGGTGAGAAAACACAATAAAGGATGCAGAAGAAGAAATCAACAATTATTTGGACTGTACATTTTGCTTTCTCTATCTCTGGATTTAAGATATAGACGAAACCTTGAAATTTCTGGCCTTTGAGGCTTTGAGGACTGTGATGGTACATTAGCTCAGTTTTTGAAGTTGGATGTGACTTTGGACCAAATGTTTCCTTACAACCCTTTTCATAAGGTGTCCAAATGAATTTATTCTGCTCATCACAATTCACTAGATTTATGAAGCAGGAAATTTAGGAAAGTTTTTTTCTTTTTTGCTGAAAATGTTTTTCTTGGTAGACTTTTTCTAGTA
This sequence comes from Equus asinus, assembly GCF_041296235.1. Lineage (NCBI taxonomy): Eukaryota > Metazoa > Chordata > Mammalia > Perissodactyla > Equidae > Equus > Equus asinus. The sequence continues at coordinate 7,325,245 of NC_091791.1, read as the reverse complement.
AGAAATGTTTCTGTCTCCTGGAGTCGTCCTAGTGGTAAGTGAAAACAACGCTCTGGAATGGTTGTTTTTGGCAGAAGACCACATAAACATTTCTGTTTTTCTATGTGATTTGTGAGTAGGGTTGACAAACACTGTTAAAACAATGATCATAAATAGAGACTGTGTCAGAGTTTGGGCTCAGCCACTGTGTTTGCTGTTGACCCAGCGCAAGCACTGGGAAACTGATATGCCATCAGTGGTGCAAAATTTACTGCAATGGTTTTACAAATTGCTTGCCAGAACTCAAATCTATCAGTAGACCTACGCGTTATGAAGTTGGTTGTCTTTTTTGGTTAGGATTTCTTTTTTTTTAAAAGAGGCTTAATACGAGTTTATATCCATTTAAGAATCAGTTTCCAATGTATTAAAAATAGCTTGTGTTTGTTTTAAAACAAATTTGGGGGGTACTTATATATACCTACTATTGGTGGTGCTGCATACTAATTTTGCTGGCCATCTAATTAGTTCATCCATTAATCAGAAAACATTTGTGGCAGCCTCCCTGCATCCCCTCCCTTAATCCTGGCTGTTCTTGGCCTCTTGCATTTACATGTAAATTTTAGAATTGATTTAACAGGTTTCACAAAACTTGTTGGGATTTCCATCAGGATTAAATGGATAGGTCATTCTGGGGAGAACTTGACAGTATCAAATCTTCCAGTCCACAAACTTCACTTATCTCCCCATTTATTATGTCTTTGGTGCATTCTAAAATTATATGATTTTTCTCTATGAAGGTCTTACATATTTTGTGGACTTATTGCTAGATTCATTGTAGTTTTGGTACTATCGTAAATTAATAAGTTAAGATTTAATTTTGAATTGTTGGGTGTATGACTAGCTAACTTGTCTATTTATAGATATATATATATATATTTTGATTCTCAGTGTACATTATCATCTGTAAACAGGGTTTTTTCATTGCCAATTCTTTTGCTTTTTATTTATTTTCCTTATTGCACTGATTAGAACCTACAGTAAAATGTTGACCAGAAGTGCTGACAGTGATCATTTGTCTTCCTTCCATTTTCTGAAGATGCGCTCAGTGTTTCATATCGAGAATGATCTCTTTTATTTGTGACAGATCTCCTTTATCAGAATAAGGGAGTTCCCTTCTATTCCTAATTTGCTTAGGGTTTTTTTTTAAGTTATGGAATGGGTTTTGAATTTTAGCAAATACTTTTTATGCATCTGAGATGATCATTTGTTTTTTTCTCCTTTAATCTGCTAATCTTAATTGTTTTTTTTCAGGTTAAAATGAAACATTCCTGGAATAAAACTTACATTATCCTTTTTATATATTGTTGTCTTTAGTTTGCAAATACATCTTAAACTTTGTTTTTAAATTTATGTACAATACACTTAATCTTTTTGGTGTACAGCTCTATGATGTTGACAAATGCAGAGTCATGTAACCATACCACAATAAAGAAACAGAACAGTTCCATCACCCAAAAATTGCCTTGTGCTACTCCTTTGTAGTGAAACCCTCCACCTTTAACCCTTGGCAACCACTGATCTGTGACCGTCCAGTGTTGTCTTTTTCAGAATGTCATATAAATCAAATCGTTCAGTCTGTAACCTTTTGAATGCTACTTTCCTTAGCATGGTGCATTTGAGATTATCCATATTGTTGTGTGTATCATCCGTTCATTCCTTTTTATTGCTGAGTAGTATTTCATTGTATGGATATAGCGTGGTATCTTTATCTGTTTGTCATTGGAGGAAGATGGAATATTTCCACTTTTTGATGCATTGTGAATGAATTTGCTATATATATTCACAAACTGGTTTTGAAGCATAGTTTTTCACTTCACTTGGGTAAATACTGAGCAGTAGGATTGCTGGATCACATTGTTAGTATATGTTCGACTTTGTAAGAAATTGCCAAATTGTTTTCCAAAGTGGCTGTACTATTTCAGTTTCTTTAATGATACAGGAGTATTCAAGCTCTCTAAGTTTGGTATTGTAGCGGAGGCAAAACTTTACCTGGCCGGTCTTAGGTTTTCAGCTGGGGCTCTTCAACAAAAAGTCAGATTAACAAGAGAAAAACAGACTCTTAACCTGTGCGGCGCACATGACACAGGAGAAACCTCCATGAAAAGTAACTCAAAGTGGTGGCTTAGAATAGCCAGCTTATATAGCATCTTCAACAAAGGGCAATATGTCTGTAGAGAAATGACAGGAGAAAGGAAAGCAGTTTTAGGCTTCTAAGGGCAGCAAACTGTGGGAAGGTAAATATGTGGGAGGAAATGAATAAAGTAAGGTTTGCTTGCAGATTCCACTCATTCTATCCCTGGGCTGATAAAAGTCTGTTTCCAGGAAAAGAAGAATTTATATCCTGCCTTTAGGCAGAAAAGAGGGAGGGTAGAGAGAGGTTTTTCTGTGTTTGCTGCTACTTAATTGTCTTCAGCTCAAAATAATTTTTATGTCAAAGAGGCATATTTTGGGGTGACATATTCTGGTTTCCTTCAGTAATCTGTCTTTCAAGGAGTTCATGTATTTAATCTAATTTGTAGAATTTATACACATAAAGGGTTTTTTTGGTGATATCCCTGATTAGCCTTCTAATATCTGTAGGGTCTGTAATGATGCTCGTTCTTTCATACCAGGTATTGGTAATTTGTGTTTCTCCCTTTTTTCTTGGTCAGTCTGACTAGAGGGCTACCAATTTTGATTTTTGTTTTCTAAGAACCAGCTTTGTGTTTCATTGATTTTTTTTTCCTCTATTGTTTTTCTGTTTTAAATTTTATTGATTTCATCTCTTGTATTTAGTCTTCCTTCTGCTTGGTTTGGGCTTATTCTGCTCTTCTTTTTCTACTTTCTCAAAATAGATGCTTAGATGCTTGACTTGATACTTTTCTTCTTTTCTGATGTAATAATTTAGTGCTATAAATTTCCAAGTACAAATTTTAATAAGTTGATGTTACGTTTATTCAGTTAAAAGTATTTTCTAATGTTCCTCGAGACCTTCTCTTTGCCCTATGGATCATTTAGAAGTATAGTGTTTAATTTTCACACATTTGGTAATGTTCCATAAATGTTTCTATTGATTCCTGGTTTAATTCTGTAATCAGAGAACATACTTTGATTTCAATTCTTTAACTTTGTCAGAGTTTGTTTTGTGACCCAGAATATAGTCTATGATGTCCTGCCATATTGACTGTTCAAGTTTTGACTTCTTTTCTCAATCTGTCTGCTATTTACTTTTCACAGTCCTCAATTCATTGCTGTTTATATTTCGTCCAAAGTTTTTCATTTTAATCAGTTGGAATCACAGGTTATAGCACACGTAGTGAATCTTGTCTGGTATCACAAATTCTCAATACGTTTTTAAAATAGTTTCTCATCCACACCAAATAATGTTGGCCTGTAAATATCTTTTCTTGGACTTGCCTTGTTGGCTTTTGGTATCAAGGTTATTGTATCTTCAAAATGAATTGGGGAGCATTTCATCTTTTTATATTCTCTGGAAGAGTTTGTGTTAGATTTTTGTTTTTGCTTGTATGTTTCATGGAACTTTTTGGTGAAGCCACCTGGGCCTAGAAATTTCTTTTAAGGGAACATTTTTTTGACTACTGATTTAATATGTTTGATATGTATAAGACTTCTCAGTTTTTTTAACCTTTTTTTAAGAGTACAGGTGATGACAAGCAGTGTGACAAGTTGGAGCTGGCTGTGGAAAGTGCCAGTAACCTGCATTTCTTATGGGTTTCTCATTGTTGATTGTTGCGTTTGTTTTTTTTTTTTCTGGGAAGGATTTGCCCCGAGATAACATCTGTTGCCGATCTTCCCCCGCATTTTTTTCCTCCACAAAACCCCAGTCCATAGTTGTATGTTCTGGTTGTAAGTCCTAGTTCTTCTACGTGAACCGCCACCACAGCATGGCTGCTGACAGACGAGTGGTGTGGTTCTGCACCCTGGAACTGAACCTGGGCCACCGAAGTGGAGTGTGCCACACTTCAACCACGAGGCCGTCGGGGCTGGCTCAGTTTTTATACTTTTTGAGTCAGTTTTGGTGTTTCTTTTTTCTGGAAATTTCTTTTTCTTCTATACTTTAAGGTCTATTGGCATAAAGTTATTCATAATTGCAGCTTTTCAAAGTCTTCAGGTCTATCGTGCAGTCCTCTTTTTATGCTATGTATTGTTTATCTTTCCACTGCTCTTTTTCTTGATAATTCTTGCTAAAGGTTTTTGAATTTTATTATGCTTTTTAAAGAACCAAGTTATAGCTTGGTTGATTCTATTGTGTGTTTCTTTTATATTTCATTCATTTCTATAATGTCTTTCCTGTTTCTTTCTTTGAGTTTATCTTGTTGTTCTTTTTCTAATTTATTGACTGATGCTTAGTTTATTAATTTTTCAATGTTCCTTTTCTAATGTACACATTTAAGACCATAACTTTCCCTTTAAGAATGAACTCAGCTGCATCCCACAGTTTTTGACGTGTAGAACTGATGGTAATGAATTTTCCTTAGTTTTATCTTTGATCTGTGGGTTATTTAGAAGCTATGTCTCAATTTCTAAAATGTGGATTTTCTAGTTAGCCTTATGTTTTCCACTGTTAGCTTAATTATGTTATTGTCAGAGATTGTGATCTGTATTGTTCCACTTCTTTGAAATTTACTTGCTTTAACACTCAAGTATATGGTTAATTTTTTGAAATTGTATCCATTTACTTGAAAGGAAGTACATTTCTGCAGTTGTTTGATCTTGTATTCTATATATGTCCATTGAGTCTATTTTTTCTTAATGTCGTTAAAATCTTCATCCTAATTTTTATAATTTTTCTGTTTACTGAGAGGTATGTGTTAATATCCCACTATGCTTGTGGTTTTGTCTATCTCCTTATATTCTGTCAACTTTTGCTTTCTAGTTTTTGAGGCTATATTTGTGTGCATATGATTTCAAAAATTTATATATCTTCTTGGCAATTTGAATTTTCATCACAGTGTTTTAATTCATTTATGTATGCTCTCAACTTTCTGTATGATTAATATAGCTATAGTAGATTTGGTTAGATTTGCTCTGTGTGCGTGTGTGTATATTACATGCATTTTTAAATACTTTTTACTTTCAACCGTTCTATATCTTTATATTTTAGATAAGAATTGGATTTAACAATTTTTAACTGAATCATTTAGTCAATTTGCTTATATTATGTATCCTGATATATTTAGATTCTATATCTATGGTCATGGGTCTGATGTGTGTATGTATGTATTTGTGTCATCTTATTCTGTACTTTCTATTTGTCCCACTTTTATGTTTTTTCCTTCCTTTTCTTTCCTTCTTCTGGATTGGTGGGATATATTGTCTTCTCTAGTCATTTGGGAGTTAAAGTCTTTGTTTATATTTTTTCAGTGGCTATCATATTAATCTAAACATGCATATTTAAGTTATAAGTGTCTAAAGGTGGCTTATTCTCCTCCTAGGGGATACAAGAACCTTAGAATACTTTAACTCCTCTTTTTTTTGCTTTAACTCCTCTTGAGTTATGCTATTGCAATATGTTTAAATTGTATTTTGAGATACCACGTGCAGTTGCAAGAAATAATACAAAGAGATCCCATATACCCTTCACTCGGTTTCTCCCAATGGTAACATCTTTCAAAACTATAATACAATATCACAACCAGGAAATTGACATTAATGCAATCCGCTGATCTTATTCAGATTTTACCAGTTTTACATGCACTGGTTTGTGTGTATTTAGTCCTATGCACTTTTATCACATATACAACCACTACCATTGTCCAAATACAGAAGAGTTTTATCAGAAGGATTCCTTGTGCTGCCCTTTTATACCCACAGACACTCCCCTCTCTTTATAACCCCTGGCAACCGTTAATTTGTTCTACTATAATTTTGTCATTTTAAGAACATTATATAAATGAAACCATGTAGCATCTAATCTTTTGAGATTGACTTTTTTTAATTCAGCCTAATTCTCTTGAGATTCATTCAAGTTGTTTTGATGTATTTTAATTTTACTATTTTCTTTTTATTTTGTGGGAAATTACTTCTGTTGTTTTATACATTTAATATTTGTTTCGTTTTAACCACAAATTCACCATTTTTTTCCTGTTCTTCATTTCTTCTTGTATCTCAGACCTTCCACTTGGGGTCACCTTCTTCCTGTGTGAAATGCATGTGTCGGTATTTTGTGTAGTAATGGTCTCCTGAGGCAAACTCCCCACATTTTTGTGTATTGTAAACTTTCTTGATTTCATTCTCATACTTTTTTTTTTAAAGAAACTTTTATCAAAGTATAAGATACACACAAGTAAGTACATACAGATATGAGAAACATTCAGGTAAGATTATAAATGTACAGCTCAGTGAATTTTTACATAGTTAACATACAAGACATGGAACATGACCAGCACCCCCAGAAGCCTCTCTTATATTCCCTTCCAGCTGTTACTCTCACCTCCTTCACAAAGAGATCTCCCATCCTGACTTTTTACACTATGAGTATGTTTTGCCCGTTTTTGCACTTTATAAATGGAATCTTACTTTTCCACGTCTGGCTTCTTTTCCTCAACGTTGGCCTTGTGAGAGACGTCTGTCGTGTTGCTCACGTCAGTAGTTAGTTCATGTTCATTATTGTGCACATTCCATTTTACTCATATTCCACAACATATTTCTCTCTTCTGCTGATGCTGCATTTGGGTTGTTTCCAATTTGGATCTATTATAAGTAATGCTGCTGTGAATTTTCTTGTATGTATCTTTTGGTGCACGTGTGTATAATTTTATTGGATACGTACTTAGGAATGGGGTTGTTGTTTTATAGTGTATGTGTATATTCAGCTTTAGGAGATAGTGCTAAACGTTTTCCACACTGGTTATGTCAATTTATACTCCCACTACCTGTGTTGTTTCCCATGCTGCCAAATACTTAACTATTGTATCTGCTTTCCAAAATTTTTTATTTCAATTTAGTCACTCTGGTAGGTGTGTAGTGGTATCTCATTGTGTTTATAATTTGAATTTCCTTGGTGCCTAAATAGGTCCAACATCTTGTCATGTTTTAGTACTGGCCACTTGGATGTCCCCTTTGGGGAAGAGCCTGCTTGCATCTCTCTCCTAACTTTCTGTTGAGTTGCCTGTTTGTATTATTGATTTGTAGGAATGCTTAAATACGTTCTGGATCAAAGTCCTTTGGTTATATTTCCTCCCTATGTGGTGGCTTGCCTTTTCATTCTCTTAATGGTTTCTTCTGATGAATAGAAACAATTAATTTTAATGTCGTCTAATTTATCAATGTTTTCCTTTATGGATAATGTTTTTGGTGGTGTTTATAATGGTTTTTTTTTGCCTAGTCAAATGTCTTGAAGATATTCTGTGTTATATTTTAGAAGCCTTTTCACACTTATATCTATAATCTATCTGGAATTGATTTTTACATATGATCTAGATTTTTTTTAATATGGCTATCCAGTTGACTTAGCACCGTTTATTAAAGTGACCATGTTTTCTTCACTGTTCTTCAGTGTCACCTTTATTATAAATCAGGCACCATAGATAGATAGATAGATAGATAGATATTGGCCATTTTTCTGGTCTCTTAGCTCTTCCATTGGTTGATTTGTCTATATTTTGTTTGGTTCTGGGAATAAGAGGCATAAAATATAGACCCTGCTCCTAAAGTGCTTACTGTCTAATGTAGGAATGAGTTAAATAAACAGCTAATTTCAATATAATGTGGTATGGAAGAAAATAATGTTAAAATTGTGACTGAGTTTAAATTTTTAGAATTAACCTGTTAAGATTCACTTTAGCAAAGAAATTATAATGCAGTAGTAAGACTGTTCTCATAACTGACAGATATTTTGCATTTCATTACTTAGGTTTTCTTTATAGTTTACCATACACAAATATATCCCTAAACATGCATTGTTTAGTTTTGCCTGTTTGGCCTTAATATAAAATGGCACCACACCACAAGTATTCTGTACTATTTTTGTTATGGTTCAATTTAAGCTTTTAAGACCGATTACACTTTAGTGATGGAATTTCAGGCAGCGGGAAAAGTTTTGTGTCAGGTGCTTCCATTAAATCAGTAGTTCCTAAGATATGGTACACAATATGACTTTAGGCAGTGTTTGGACAAACATTTTAAAGCGTTATTTTATATTTATTTTTATAGTTACTTTCTATTGGTAAAAAAATGATACTGGTTTTTCCATTTGCTTATGGCATAAAATTTCAAGTCACTTTAAGAAGATTAAGTCAATAATTTTACAGGTGGTAGGTACTTTGTGTTCTGTGTAGCATGGTAGAAATTTGAGGTGATATGGGAATGACATACTTGGGTAACACTGCCTCATAGAGTGCTTTTCTCTGGCCCAGGCAATGGACAAGGAGGATTATCATTGTCTCCTTTTGGCCAGGGCCACTATCTGGCCCAGGCAAAGTTGCTCCCTAGAAAGTTACATTGGCAAGCTAGCAGCAGGGCACTAAGTAATATTGTGAAAAAGGTCAGATCTATCTTAGGTTTGCCATTCTTCCTCTGCTACGAATGCCTACTTACCACTGAGCATGATATTAGGAATGCACATAATTGAATGTCAACAAATTTATAACGTCTTTGGTCACAAGATTAAATACCACCTGTATCTGGTCTTCTTCCTTGACAGATGAGGAAGTAAAGGGTGGTCTCCGGGGCTCTTGTTAGGGTTTTGGATTGAGGAACACATGAGCACGTACTATGAGCTATATCCTGAGGAGAGCCTCTGTTCCAGAAAGAACATAACACTCGAGGGTGGGCTTCAAGGGACAGGACAGAAACAAAAGGCAAGACACAGATCCAGAGGATGGGGGTGGAGGAGAGTGAGCTTGGGGAACATTCCCCATCCAAAGTGGAAGTGTCAGGCCGCAGTGCATTTTATGGTGGTAAAATGGGGCAGATTTTATAATTTGGTGCTCAAATTGCATGATCATCCATCTCTGGGAGAGAAGCAAGAATCAACAAGACCTGTGACCATGGATGTGGGAGAGGAGGAAGTGCAGATGGTTCAGGAGAGAATAATAGGAGTTCAAGTGTGGGAGGTGGAAGAATGGTGATCTATCCATGACAGCAAAGCACTAGTCTGGAGGGGAGCTGACTTGGTGGGAAAGATAAGGTCAGTTTTTAACATTTTCAGTTTGAGGTTTTTGTGGCCAGTGCATGAGCCTGAGGTGATCAACCACAAAAAGCTAAGCAAAGATGCCAGGGGTGGGGTCTTACCAGGCTGGAGACAATAATCCAGAGCTGTTGGGACGGTGTGGGAGAGAGACAGACAGACAGACTGGCTGACTCAGCACATAGCCAAGGAGAAAAGCAAAGGCCACAGCCAGTAACATAGCATTTCATAAATATTTGAAATATTTGTGAAAAACCTGTGTAGACATTGGATATCAGAAATTTAAGAGATGTAGTGAGGTTTCAACTTTTTGAGGTGGAGCTTGTGGCAAGCTTCCCCTTGGACTGTGATCTTGTATATGGAGGTAAAAGGAAAAGACCTTCAAGTTCGTGTAGTACTCAGTTTACCTGAAATAGAAGCCAAAGCTTTACTTCTTAGTCTCCCCCTCAAAACCTCATCTGGTGCTTATTTAATGCATAATTTTTAATAAGCATGACTCTCTAGTTCCCTTTTTCCACAGTAAATTAGAAATCAGCAATAGCTGTTTAAAAACTTCTCCGAGTGACAGGAGGTGACAGCTGGCAATCTGGCTTGGAGGAAGGAGACAGGAAATAAAATCAAATTGTGCTTGATTATCATATAATACTAAAGAAACTAGGCTCCTTCGGGGTGGGATAGGTTATGTGATAAACAGACTCAGTGAGACAGGATGAACAGTGGGGCAAGTCACACATACAAGTTGTCCAGGTAATCCAGCCAGGCTGGCCAGCAGCGTCTCTGACAGAGTCCTGGGTAGGGGCCCGATGGACCTGGTTCCCAGGGAATCTAGCCTAGGCAGTAGGTGGCAATGAAGACCTCAGGAATGTCTGGCTATTCATAGGGATTGAGTTGTGGGCAGAACTGTAGTCCTAGATGAACTAAGGCTGATCCCAGAGCCCAGTGGAAGGAACAAAACAGACTGGAGGAGGGGCCACAATGAGGACAGCTACTGTTTATTTAGCACTGTGTGCTAAGCTCTGTTCAGGGCACCTCGCAGTTTATCATGCAGTAACTCAGCTCCCCACCCCCTTTTTTTGTAAAAAAGGAAGAGAAATTTCAAATGTAGCTCGAACTTGGCAAAACCAGGATTCCATCCCAGTCTGACTGTCTTCACAGCTCATGCTCTTAATTGCCAGACGACAACCATCTCTTGCTGAGTACACTTGGTGCTGGCCCTGCAGGCATGTTGCCGTGGACCTTGCTGAGCTGTGGATCCCAGCATGATGCTCTTTCCTCCTCCAGGTCTTCTCAGTGCTGGAGTCCAGCTGGGTTGAGACCATGCTCCTGGCATCCCCCGTCTCCTCTGCCTGGTGGTGTGGGCAGAACTTCTCTCTTCATCCCTCTGCCTGTTTTACCAAAGACCTCCTCCTATTCTGAAAGAGACACTGAGCCATGGGGCATTTTTTCCCCCACAGGATTCATTCCTGTGCTGAAAGTCATCCAGTTTTACTCTGTGATAATCTTCGGTGTAATCTTCCTTCCCTGCACTGATCATAGTTTGTAATTGGGGGGTTATCTGATTCTTATCTCTCTGCCCCATGGAACTGTAAGCTTCCTGAAGGCGGAGGCCATGTCTGTTTGCTCGCCATTGTATCCCCGTAGCTGAGCACAGCGTCTGACACCCAGAAAGCCTTTAATATTATTATTTGGTGAATGAATATGTGAATGATGGCCTTAAATTAACTTTAATTGTCTCTTAGTTCTTAGTTGACAGGTACTATATTAGATCACAGCCCTGCCTCCCAGACTGTGTTCAGCGTGGCAAGAAACTGAAGGCTTGCTAGTGACTTAAATCCCTTGAGGGTAGATCAAGGTTTTGTGGGTTCTAAAGCAATTCAAAGATCCTTCTTTAAGAAAAAGAATGTAAATTATAAACATGAAGTTGGTTATGAAGGTGTATATTTATTTAGAGTGAGAAAAAGCCCAACTAACTAAAAATATAAACAGCTGACAAATATCATAAATGTTGTAAAAATCTAGAAAAATATTTTACTAGCTAATTGCCCAATATATTTATATTATGTTTTCCTATATATTTTGGCTGCATGTTATTATATCACCTTTTGTATAACAATGATTTTTGTGATTTTCTGACTAGAATAGAAAGATAATGTAGTCTTTACATTAGTTACTGAACTTTTTAGTCTAAATTATTAGACTTCTTGCATAATGTTCTCACTGTATTATATAATAACTGCAATTTTTTAAAGCTAATGAGGGCCACCAGCAGGAGAAAGCTTTGTGTACTCCCTTTACCTTCTCTGAAGGCATCATTCTGTATGCAGGCAGTAGTTAGCACAATTGATGGTAGGTTTTCAAACTTCAGGAAAAGCATACTATTTCTTCTGGGAGTATCAGTTTACTTGTATCAGTAAATACATTGAAACAGTCTTATATTAAAATAGAAATAGAAATATAATGGAGTTGAATGAAAAATCCATTAATTTGAAAGCTCAAATACTAGACTTCATAAGGCTGTAATTTTGACCTAATATCTGAAAACTTTTGAATTGAAGATAGTCATTCTGGTTTCTATTATACTACTATTTGTTTTTAGATGTTTAATTGAATTTAGTGACTTCCTTCTTTTGCTTTATTACTTAATTAGAATTTAAAACCTGTTTTTTATTGAAATACACTGTATGCACAGAAAAATGCACATATCATCAGCACCTGGCTTGCTGAATTTTCATGAAGTAAACATACCTGTACGTCCAGAACCCAGATCAAGAAACAGAACACAGCCACTGCTCCAGAAGGACCTGTTCATGCTCCCTTCCATGTACATCCTTCACCTCTAGTGTGCTAACCACTGCCCTGACTTCTAGCAGCACAGCTTAGTTTGGCCTGATTTTGAACTTAATGTGAATGGAGCCATTCAGTTTGTACTTGTTTGGAGCTGGCTTGTTCTCCCCAACATTACGTTTGTGAGATTCATTTATACTGTTGTGCATAGTTGCAGATCCTTCATTCTCACTGCTATTTCCTTGTGTGGATAGAAATTACCTATTCTACGGTTGATGGACATTTGGGTATTTCTAGATTTTGGCTGTTATGAATAGTATTGCTATGAACATTATAGTACATGTCCTTTTGTGAATGTATGTATGCTTTGCTGTTGAGTATATCACTAAGTGGAAGTGTTGGGTCATAGGGTATGCATATGACTAGCTTTAGTTAGGTAATTGCCAAACAGTTGTTCAGAGTTGAAGTTCACGCTCTCATCAACAGTGTTTGAGAGTTCTGATTGGTCCACCTCTTCACAAATACTTAGTGTTTTCTGTCTTTTTGATTTTAAACCTTCTGGTACCTGTGTAGTATCTCATTATGGTTTTAATTTGCTCACAATTTTAAAAACATTACAGTTTAGAAAAGATCCTGCTTTACAACTTGTTTTTGATATTGTGTAGATTTTCAGAATTATTGTCGGATTCAGGAAGATATCTATCAATTTTAATTCTTGTATAAGCTTTAATAGTTCAGGGTATTTCCCATCTATAGATGCCTGGATGAATAATCTATGATACTTTCACACAATAGAGTACTACGCAACTATGAAAAAAGAACCATCTCCATGAACTGATATGGAGTGATTTCTATAATATATTAAGTGAAAAAAAAGCAAGCTGCAAGAGTATAAATAGTATGCTACCTTTTGTGTATATGTATATATATGTTTTTGGAAAAATTAAGTAAAAGAATAAATCACACTAACAAAATCAAACACTGACAACAGGAGGTTAGTGGGAATAGGGGGAAGAGATAGGTGAGTGAGTGAGAATCAAAACTACCTATAAACGTGTACTTTAAGTTAGCTGTTAAACTGTGTTAATTGTTAATGTTTTGCATATTAAAAATTTTACAAGGATGGGAAAAAGTAAAATTTAATACAAACAGCAACAAGTGGATCTGTTTATCAAACTATTAACAAACCACACAGAAAAAGAATTCATTTAACATTTGAACATATTTTTCAGGGTCTACAACTTTAGTGGTATATATTCTAAAGGTAGAAAGACTAAAGGAATATTGGCCATTACTTAGAGAGTTCGTTGTTATTGATTTTGATACTATCTTGTGTAGATTCTGAGAATGAGCAATTGAGAAAATGTTTCCCCTTGGAGTTCTCACTGTAGAAGAAGGAATATATAAAGGTAGAAGGAGCAAAATCATATTGTCGTATTGAATTTGAATTCGTTATCAGTATGAACTCATGATTTAAAAAAAAAAGTCCTGACCGTCCACTGAAAGGTCCTAGAAACAATGGCTCCCTAGTAGGAATGAGTACACTTAGTGTAAGATCTTAGTTTTCTAATATGTTTCCCATTAAAAGGAAGTCGGAGAAATGGCTTATCAATTGAATGATACCAGTATAGGAGCTTGAAAAGTTCAAGGTGAGCCTTGAACATCTAGATGTACCAGAAAAGCAAGGAGATGCTTAAAAATCTATAGGGACAGGCTAAAATGACACAAGAACCAGCTTGAAAGGTCTCTTAGCCAAATTTGGGACGATTTGAGCATCAAAAAGAGTAATGGTAATACTTTTCCAATGGAGATATCTGGGAAACACCTCTGTAACCAACTGATCAAACTTAACATCCCTACCAGTGGAACACCCCAACATCATGTGCCACCTGATGTGATGCAGTGGGAAGCAGGCAGGAGCACCTATTATCCTTTTTGCTAAAAATGTTCAACCTGAATATAATGAATATGGAATCAGACTAATTCAAATTGTGGCACATTTTCCAAAACAACTGACCTGTCCTCTTAAAAAATCTGCATGTAATACAAGACAAAAAAAAAAAAGTCAATCTGTTCCAGAATAAAGGAGACTAAAGAGACATAACAGCTAAGAGCAATTCATGATTATTCATTAAATCCTCAATGGATTGAGGGGACAAAAACCTAGCTGAAAAGGACATCAATGGGTCAGTGAGGGAAATTTGAATGTGGAGTATATATTAGATAACATTAAATCCAAGTTAAACTTTTCGGATGTGACCATGTGTCAGGTTATGTAGGAGAATGTCCCTCTTTTTAGAATGTACATGCTGAAGTTTTCAGAGAAGTGTTATGATTTCTGTAACTTATTTTTAAATGGTTCAGTAAAAAACCAAACGAAAGCATATGCACAAATATATTGAGAAAAATGAAGCAAATATGGCAATATTTTAACAGTTCATCGAACTGTTCTTTTATCTTTCTGTAGGTCTGAAATTCTTTGAAATAAAAAGTTGGGGGAAAATGATTGTAGGGTATTTCAAATGTTTTTGTGGAGTGACTAATGCCCATATCTAAGTTAAGAACACTCATTCACCAGTTTGTCCTTGCAGGCTCCATAGTAGGAAATCTGTTAATATAATTCACAGTATTAATAAATCAAAAGACGAATGGTGAAAAAACATTTGATTAAAGTAAATATCCTTTTCAGATTTAAAACACTTTTAAATGAAGTACGAATATATAGATGATTCCTTCATATGACAAAATTGTATTTCATTCTAAATGCCAGCATTTTGCTTAAGGGAGCAACAGCTGGAAGACTTCTCATTAAAGACAGGGTCAAGGAAAGAATGTCCACTGTCACTATTCATTTTTATAATTGGATAGTAGTAGCTAATACAGTGAGACAAGAGAAAAAAGGAGAAATTTTGGAAAAGAAAAGATAAATTTTTCATTGTTTGGAGATGATATGACTATTTAGCTAGGAAACCTGAGAGAATTAACTAACAAACTATTACACATAATTAAGATGTCCAGGTAAAAAATTAGCAGAATTCTGCCTCCAGCCCTATGGAAAACAAGGTATTCAGAAGAACCTTGCCTCCCATTATCAAATAACTAGATCTTGGCTATGATTGATGCATTCCGGACTTACAGGAAGTAAGGAAAATTTTCAAAGACCTGCTCCCTCCCCAGACGGGCGGTACCAAACTATGAGGGAGAGAAGTGGAAGCAATGAACTTTCAGCTCTAAGACAATGTATAAGGTGTATGTGTCACGGACAAGTTGTGTTAATTTTGAAAAGCAAAGGGGCTTAATATTAGAAAATCTACAAATGACATTTACTACATTCATAAAAAGAGCAACATCATTTGATCATTTCAATAAACACAGAAAAATCATTGACTTTCAAAATCATTTGACTTTCAAGTCAAAATTCAAATATGATTAAAAACGCTTACCAAACTAGGAGTAGGAACTTTCTTACCCTGATAAATGATATGTACCAACTTTTTTTATGACGTTAAAATTAAGCATGCCCTTTAAAACCAGGATCAAGAAAAATATAACATTGTTTGGGCATTGTTGGACAAGGAGAATGAAGGCTAATGACTGGAAAGGATGAAACCAAATATTCCTTTTTTTAAAGACTGGAAAGGATGAAATCAAATATTCCTTTTTTTTGTTGTTGGCAGATGTTATGGTTGTGTGCCACAATGGTAGGTTATATCATGCCTTGTAGAAACTGAAGACAAATGATTATCTCAGGGTCTCACGAGGTGGCTACCAGAAGATCAACCTGCAAACATCAACCGATACATTTGTATATACTAATAACGGTATATACAATTATGAACCCTGACATATAAGGAAACATAATTTTAAAATATGATGATTATATAAAATTAGAAAGAACCTAGGAACACGTCTAACAAAATGTGTTAAGTTCTGTATGCAGAAACTTACCCAACTTCACGGAAAGACTTTACAAAAGCCTCGAAAGAATAAAGTCCACAGGTAGGGAGACTGAGACTTGTAAAATCGTCAATTTCCAATCAAACTGGTGCTGGGACATAATGAAATAGAGTATAAATATGACAAGGTGGCAGAATGTTCATTTCATAAAGAACTAATTTCCTCAATATGTAAAGAATTTCTGCAATTAATAAGACCAAGTATACAATAGAAAAACAGAAGTTTCAAAAAAACATTTAATACGTTTTCTAAAAGGAAATGCAAATGGCTTTTAAGCATCAAAAAAATGGTTCAAACTTAGTAAGAGAAATTAAAATTAAAATGACAACTCAAAAGAAGAAAACGAACAACTCAATTAAAAAATGGGCAAAAGATCTGAACAGACACCTCACCAAGGAAGATACACAGATTGCAAACAAATCTGTGAAAAGATGCTCCACGTCATGTGCCATTAGGGAATAGCAAATTAAAGCAGTGATGAGACATCCCACTACACACCTGTTAGAATGGTGAAAATCCAAAACACTGACAATACTAAATGCTGACAAGGATGTGGAGCAGTAGGAACTCTCATTCATGCTGGTAGGAATGCAAAATTGTACAGCCACTTTGGAAGATAGTTTGGCAGTTTCTTATAAAACTAAACATACTCTTACCATATGGTCCAGTAATCATGCTCCTTGGTATTTACCCAAAGGAGTTGAAAACTTTTGTCCACACAAAAACCTGCACATGGATGTTTATGGCAGCTTTATTCATAATTGCCAACCTTGGAAGCAACCAAGATGTCCCTTAGTAGGTGAACTGATAAATAAGCTGTGGTACATCCAGGCAATGGAATATTATTCAATGCTAAAAAGAAATAAGCTATCAAGCAATGAAAGGACATAGAGGAAACTTAAATGCATATTACTAAGTGAAAGAAGCCAGTCTGAAAAGGCAAAACTGTGGAGACAGTAAAAGGATAAGTAGTTGCCAGGGATTGGGAGAAGAGAGGGAAGAATAGAGCATAGAGGACGTTTAGAGTAGTAAAACTATTCTGTATGGTACTATAATGGTGGATACATGTCACTTTACATTTGTCCAAACCCATAGAATGCACAACACCAAGAGTGAACCCTAATGTAAACTAGGGACTCTGGGTGATAATGATGTGTTAATGTAGGGTCATCACTTGCAACAAATGTACCATTCCGGTGCAAGATGTTGATAGTGGAGGAGGCTGTGCATGTGTGAGGTCAGGGGGTTTGTGGGAACTCTCTGTACTTTCTGTTCAATTTTGCTGTGAACCTAAAACTGCTCTAAAAAAAGTGTATTAAAAAAATGACAAGGAATTACCATTTTAAAATGATCTAAATATTTGACAACATGCTGTATTCCTTAGGGTAGGGAAGTAGGCATGATTTCTGCTGGGGCATCATATTAATCCAATTTTAACATGTATATTCTCTGAATTAAGCAATTGTACTTCTAGGAACATATCCTACAGATGCATTTCTACCTGAGTGAAAAGATATATGTCACAGAAAATATGTTGCATCACTGTTTATAGTAGGAAACGATTGGAAACATTCCAAATGTCCTACAAAAGCGAATGGGTTAAATGTAGTGCGTTCGTCTAATGGCATACTCTATAGGTATCAAAAGAAAAAGTGGAAGGATAATTCAGTCTTTGGTTATTGCATTTTTTTTAACGGGTTAGGAGAGTTTGAGTTTTGCGACTCATTATTGGTAATACCATGTATGTTTTTAAGATCTTGCTGTCAGATTTGCTGAAACAGCCATCAGGTTTCCTTCCTGTATGATTGTTTCATGTTTTCTTGGGCCAGCGTAATCACAAAAGCTCATTAAATCGAGGAGTCTTGTTATTAAACAGTTTGTCATCGATGTCTTCGTAACAGTGGCAATTATGAGTTTCATGTTATCTTTAAATTGTTTTTTAATGAAAAATTCAGCAAAAAATTCAATATTTTCCCACTGTGTTCATATGATTCAACTCTCTTCATTAACTGCATTATCAAAAAATCCAAGAGCCTATTCATTCTATTTGAAATTTATCCCTACAATTTAATTACTGCTTTTATTGAGATCTGAAAAATTCTCTCTTAAAATTTGCTTCCTGATGTCAGAGTAATTTCTATTTGCTCATTTTTTTTTTTTTTTAGATTTTATTTTTTTTTCCTTTTTCTCCCCAAAGCCCCCCGGTACATAGTTGTATATTCTTTGTTGTGGGTCCTTCTAGTCGTGGCATGTGGGACACTGCCTCAGCGTGGCTTGATGAGCAGTGCCATGTCCGCACCCAGGATTCGAACTGACAAAACACTGGGCCGCCTGCAGCGGAGCGCATGAGCTTAACCACTCGGTCATGGGGCCAGCCCTATTTGCTCATTTTTAATCACTTGTGTTTCATATTCCAATAGTGTTATGCCTTTTCTTTTGTATTTAAAAAAATTGAAATCCTTCATTTATGTCCAAATCTGAAATTTAAAATTTTTTTTACTGAACTAGTCTAAAATTCTTCCAAATTGTAGTTAAAATGGCATAGTCAACCTTTGTTAATTTTTAAAATGTTATTTTTAAATGATTCACATATCATAAAATATACTTTTTTAAAAAGTGTACAATCCAGTGGTTTTATAGTATATTCACAAAGTTGAGTAACAATCGCCACTATCTAATTTCATTTCATCACCCCTAAAAGAAATACCATACTCTTTAGCAGTCATTCTCCATTCTCCTTTCCTCCTAGCCCCTTGCAACCACTGATCTACTCTCTGTCTCTATGGATTTGCCTATTCTGGACATTTCATATAAATGAGTTACATAACATGTGGCCTTTTGTGCAACCTTTATTAACTTTTTTTATTTTGAGGAAGATTAGCCCAGAGCTAACATTGGCCACCAATCCTCCTCTTTTTGCTGAGGGAGATTGGCCCTAAGCTGACATCCATGCCCATCTGCCTCTATTTTATATGTGGAACGCCTGCCACAGCATGGCTTATGAGTGGTGTGTAGGTCCGTGCCTGGGATCTGAACTGGTAAACCCCTGGCCACTGAAGCAGAACGTGCGAACTTAACTGCTACACCACTGGGCTGGCCCCTGTATTAACTTTTTGAATAAATTTTGTCTTGTTTGTGTTCAAGTTTCCCTTCTCACAGAAAATGTTTCAAAGTCATTAAAATGTCGTTGTGCTACAAGATCTCACTGCTTTATAGTGGGCAAACCATCTCATTATCCTTAGACTCTTAAAAAGAAAAATCCAATTTAGCATGGGTGTCTAAAATACTACATCTAAGATAAGCAAGAAGCCCAAGAAGAAAGCATAGCTATTGCAGAATCCTGCAGTAGTCAACAACTTCAGCGTTGGGAGGCAGCTCTTGGCTGATGTGATTTAGCGATGAGCCGAGTCCAGAATGTTTTAAACGCTTACTAATGTTTTTAAAGAGTGCTCGAAGCTTTATCACCTCTCCTAACAGTCATGTTGTCATGGACAGATTGCAGATGTGCCACGCAGGTTACAGTTGGCCTGTGCTTCATTCCCCTGTTGAAAAGCCAGAACTGCATTGAATTATTCTTGTGTGTACCTTAAATTTCAGATGAATTTTGGTGAAAAATTTAAAAATCCGTTTTCTGCATAGCAAGTTGGTTTTCTCTCTTAGAGTAGCACATATGATGGCGTACACAAAGCAATCCACTATTGTAGAATCTGAAGCCATTGAGTGTTATTTGATGTCTGGTTTGTTTATTTGATTTCTCACTTCATTTTGTGCAAGTTTCTCTTATTTTGATTAATTCTTCACAAACTGTTTTGGATTAATAAGTCACATTTGTCCTTTCATTCTGACAGTTTTCCAAGCATTCATGTAAAAAGGGATCAAATCTAGCAGTTCTGGTGACTCCCTGAAATTTCTGTTGCTTGAAGAGCATCACTTTTCATTGTGGTCTCTGATGGGTAAAACTTTTTCACTCAACAATACCCTCGACTACTCTTTTTAGTACTTCAAAGTAAAACTGTGTCTTCTTTCTTGTCTGTTCTTCAAGGCAATGATAAAGCACAATTTTAATTCAAATTACATGTAATCCAAATAAACATAGCCTCCTCGTATTCTATGACATCTTCTGATTTTCAGAGTTCTTAATACATTTAATTCAGTCTGAAAACTTATCTGGTGTAAGTAATGTGTGTCTTGTTAAAAATAATAATATCAACAAAGAAACCAATATATCCATTCATCAGTTGTAGAATAGTTTAGCTAAGATCTTATAACAACTTGTTCATATTTCAATTTGTTTTGTAATAACTGGGAAGCATTTTAACAAATTATATATTCTATTTGATTCTCTGTAAATTGGGATCATGATTTTGGAGGAGGAAAACTTGCACTCACAGTGTGTAACAGACCAGGATGAGAGTTCACGGTACTTACAGAAGTGAACACATTCATAAAAATGAGGCTGTGCTGACAGAAGACATTGTTTCCTGTTTGGAAATTCTGTTCCGTGTGTGGGAGTACTCTGATCCTCATAATCTTATTTATTCTGTTGCCAGTTTTATTATTAATATTTTCTTGGCCACCCATGATTCTTTTTGAAATAATTCTGCATACCATTTCAACTACTATAATTTCATTGTTTGTGTAGGAGAGTTTTTAATATTTTGAAGCTCCTGGCAATCTTCATTCTTTCAATTTTCTTCTTTAGCTTCCAGTAGGATCCTTACTTTCCATTGTATCTGGATTTTGGGATGATCACTAAATGTAGAAAAAAGTGGAAAATTTATCTGAAATTAAGGCAAATACAAGAGGTAGTCAAATGCCTTAAAGATTGCCACTGTGTTCAATCAAGCCCCATAACTGTAAAATCAAATTACTCTTATGCTACAAATATTGAATTATTGATGCGATATGTGTAGGAATTTTTCACTGGAACATTTGTTTCTTCAGGCTACTTTGCTCTGTTGGTGGCGATCTTGCATGCTATTTTATCTAGAACTGTCAGACTTTGTGAGGCCGAGATGCATCAGATAGGGTGTGCATGAGGCATGTGTAAATCACGCAGCCCCATCTTCCTTTATACTTGGTATTTGTAGTAATACTTTGTGTTGGTGTCCGATGAACGAAGAATTTTGAGGAGTTTTATTTCATGTGATTTGCTGTAAGAAAAGGAAAAAAATGTATACTGTGTTTATAATTGTATACACTGCTTATTGAGTATATTTCTGACAGGTGGAAACTTCTGTTTTAATTAGATATCCCTGAGACACAAATCTGCTGCTTAAGATTTTAAATATTTGACATTTGGAAGAATTTTCTAGAGCCTGGCTTCTGGCTGTGTATACTTCAGTCTCTTCTGCTGAGGGGCAGAGACATCAGGCCGTGCGATGAACCTGTGTGATGGGGAGTGGCTGAGTGACAGGATCCCTGGAAGTCATTGCTACAGAGCAGGGCTGGCGGTACCTCCGTTATCCGCAGGAGTGACTGCGAACTGCATAAATACACCCTGTCAAACCAAACCAAGTGTATTTCCAACTCAGTGTCCCTTTAGTCCAAGCCCAGAATACCGGTCCCTGCAGTACCACCAGACAGAGGGGGAGGCGGACAGAGGGAAGTCAGAGTGGGAAGAGGGCGCTCTCCAAACGACCTGGAGTTCAGTGTTTGCAGATCTTACAGGAAAAGGTTTGACCACGTAAACACATTGCTAGGATCTCTATAGAGCCCTGGAAGGGGCCCATGCAAGTGAGAGACCCCAAAGATGTAGGCTTCATTAGCTTTATAGTAAATCTCTCTCTGGGTCTAATTATTTCATGGCTTGGGACCACCCCCCACCCCCCCCCCCCCACCAGAGGACTTAGGAAATATGGGTTCAGTTGGATGATATTTGTCTCTTGGGTCCCCCCCCCCCCATGTCCAGGACCCCTGGTGTAAATGTGTGTGTGCTCCACCTCCGTGACAGGGACGTGCTTCCCTTCCTGCTGCCTCTCCGCCTGCTGCAGGACTTGCCGCGCGCCTCCGGAATGTTTGTGTGGGCCCGGTGCCTGAGTCCAGCCTTGGGGGCTGGAGGGCAAAGTGGAACCAGTTTCTGTGACAGGAGAAGCCCCCTTGATGGCCAGATTCCTGAGTGCAGTGACTGTACCAGGTGTACCTGCACCTCCCTGTCCTCCCCCCCCCCCCCCACCACCAGTGGAAGCCTGTCACCTAATGAGGGCAAAGGTCCATATTAAGAGTATCAGACTTTCACAGCAGACATTCTTCTGTCCTTTTCTCTTTGGCTCCATGATGTAGCTGATGATTATGCAGTTACCACAGCTGGAGGGAAGTTTGACACCAACATTTCCTTTGTCCCTGGAAAGTTCCTACTCGCCCTTTCCAGCAGCTCAGGTCTCATCTTGGTGAGAATGTCCCCTAGCATCTGAGACTGAGCTGCCCACCCTTCTTGTTTTCATACCTCTGCTTGCTTGTCTCTAGCTGAATGGCACTTTGTCATCTGTGTCTTTGCTGTGTGGCTTCCTCTAGCTCCCTGAGCCCCGGGCCTACTTCTTATTCGGTCGTGTTGCAGAGTGCTGCTGTAGTGCCAGCAGAGAGGAGAGCAGACGCTCAGCGTGTTTCCTGCCTAAGTGTCTGATGTGGAAGACTCATTAAAGCTGGGGGCGGTGGCCCTGTGGGATAATGGGCAGCTTCGTCTCCACAGAGATGTGGTAGAAAAGGCTAGGTTCCCTTCTTCTCAGCTGCTGATTCCAGGGCAGGGCTTACCTTCTATCTCTGGGGTAGTTCTCAGATTGGGTGTGCCCTGGGGTCACCTGAAGGTCTGTTAACACTGAATGCTTGGCCCCAGCCTCAGAGTTTCTGATTCAGTAGGTCTGGGGTCAGCACTGAGAATTTGCATTTCTGACATGTTCCTGGTGATGAGCGCGGAAACACACTTTGAGAACCACTCGGCCTATGGTGGCCAGGGCTCACTGTTCTGGGGAGCCTGCTAAGTCCGGCTGCTGCTGGGCAGACTCGTGGTTTGCATTGGGCTCTCTGGCTGAAGTGGAATCTCCGAGAGGCCCCAGACCCAGGGCACTGGCCCGGCCTGAGGGCTATCTAGTGATTTTCAAACTTTGCTCTCCACACTTCTTTTTTTTGATGAGGAAGATTGGCCCCAAGCTAACATCTGTTGCCAATCTTCCCCTTTTTGCTTGAGGAAGATTGTTGCTGAGCTAACATCTGTGCCAATTTTCCTCTATTTTATGTGGGATACCACCACAGTGTGGGTTGACCAGCGGTGCTAGGTCCGTACCCAGGATCCAAATCTGCAAACCCTGGGCCACTGAAGCAGAGAGTGTAAACTTAACCATTACGCCACAGGACTGGCCCCTCCACGCTTCTTAAATCGAAGGGAGCTGCCTCAGGGTGGCCTCTGGGGGTCTGGGAGGTTGTGTGGGTGGTTTTCAGACCCCTCACTGCCTGCTTTTTCCATCTGATCAGCTCTCTTTTTATGTCTTGTATATTGGGATCTTATAAGCGAATTTGTTTGAAGAATGAGTTCCACTGCAGGGAAAAAAAAATTATGGGAACAACCTGGATTCTGGGCTCTGGAAAATGAGAGCTTGTGAAAGTTCTGAAGTTTCCTCTGAGATCCGGGCCCCAGGCAGCCGGCAGGGCCAGAAGGCCTCCTGGTTGCTGGTTTGTATTTTTCTATTTCGTGGGGAGCCGCACCTCCAGATCCAGCACAGCTTTGTGGTTCAGACTCTGGAGTTGGACAGCCTTGGGTTCAGCCACGCCTGGCTGGGCGACCCCCAACCTCTGGGAGGCCTGTGTGTCCGAGTCTGTAGCGAGGGTAGGGATTCTGCCTTCCTCCTTGCGTGCCTGCGAGCCTGAGATAAGATAGCCGCTCTAAAGCACTTAGCACAGTATCTGGCCCCACGTAAATGCTCGCATAAATGTTAGTATAGTCATGATGATTCTGTTATTGTGGTGAAAAGCAGAGAATTACTCTTATAGAATCAAGAATTTTTAAATAAAATTGGTATAAACTTGATATCCCAGAAGAATTTCAATAGTTAATAGATTTTTTCCTGTACTGGGCAAAATGGATTTTTATTTTAAAAAAAAATAGGGAAAGGAAAATTAATTATTAGAGCGTTTATTTGAATAAAAGATAGTTTAGAAAGAACAATTGCCTGGGGCTGGCCCCGTGGCCGAGTGGTTAAATTCGTGGGCTCTGCTCTGGCAGCCTGGGGTTTAGGCGGTTCGGATCCTGGGTGTGGACCTAGCCCTGCTCATCAGGCCATGCTGAGGTGGCATCCCACCTGCCACAACTAGAAGGACCCACAACTAAAATATACAACTATGTACTGGGGGACTTTAGAGAGAAGAAGGAAAAATAAAATCTTTAAAAGAAAAAAAGAACAATTGCCTAAAATTGTGATGTTAGCAGAAGTCACCCTGGTACTTTTTGTCAGTTGCTTTGCTCGCCAAAGAATTTCTGTGAAACACTTGTAATACTCATCTATGATGCAAGTATCTTATTTTTTTAATGACATTTTACCGAAAGCTCAGTTATAGGCTTCATCTCAAGTGATTATTTAGCTCCCAAACAAAGTCAAATTCTTTCCAAGTAAGAAAGAATATACATTCCACAGCAACAGAATGCAGAGGCGGTAGGGGTGAGGTGGGGGGATATATCATACTCAAGGGAAATTCAAAGAATTTAAGATTTTGCAAGTTTTCTATTCAAATGAACTGTGATAAATTATCCTGGATATGGCAGAATGCCGTGGAAGGCCACATTCTCATTTATTCACATTTTAGAGTTAGAATCGGGAGGAAATGAGATGGGTATAAAGAACTTCGCCGTATAACGGTTTGGCTGGAAGGTGTTTGTTCTGCTTACTGAGAATGCAAACATTTTGCACAGAATGCATAGCATTAGCACTTGAAGCTTAAACCAGTTCTTTCTATGGTATTTTTTTGGATGGAGGGAGGGACAGCCAAGGTGAGGATTGAATATATTTGAAAGGGGATTCAAAGTGATATTTATTGAGGACTTCACTTTAGGAAAGCAAAAAAAGCAAGGGCTTTCTTAAAGATTGTAGAGAAAGTGTGATTTATTGGCGAGACCCTTTGCCTGCGTGCTCTGACATTAAGCCTCCAGACATAATGCAGGTTATCCTGGTGTAGAAAGTGGAAAGGGGCAGCCAGATTTATTGTTATATGTGAGCGTGACTAATTTTTATTTTTATTGCTTTCCCACTTCATATCAAGTTGGAATTTTTTACTTTTGACCAAAGGCTCTTTTTGGGTTTGCAAAAAATATAGCACAGGTACATGAAACGTAATATATTTATTATATATGTTTGTAATGGTATAAAGTAATTAAATAATTTAAAAGTTATGGTTAGGACATTTCAAATGAATTTAAAGTTGTGGTTTATCACAATTATTTAACTCGTAAGTTAATTATAAATCTGTGGGCATGTTCATTTAGTGATTTTAGTGGCCAAGAAGGGACTCACTCAGGCTCCTTATGAAAGTGTCCGACAAACTAGAGGGAAGATATTTTTAATAAACCATTAAGAAGGAGACATGTGAACTCATTGTAAATTTGCATAAGGGTGGGACCTGGGAGTATAGAACGCATCACAGTCTTTCTCTAAGTTATATCAAGCCACTTATGTTATGCATAAGAACCTTGCAACAGCATATACTTCATCCCCCCATCCTTTGTGCTGTTGTTGTATATTTTTCCTTTATATATCCTGTTACCCTCACAATAGTGTTATAAGTTTTTACTTTAGGCAGATGATGTATTTTATATTTACCCTCATAATTTGCCATTTTTAGTGCTTTTTATTCTTTTATGTAGATCCAGATTTTTATCTCGTATGATTTCTCTTCTACCTAAGAAACTTCCTTCAACATTTATTTTTTTAATTTTTATTTAAAATTTTTTTTTTTATTTTTTAATTTTAATTTTTATTAAGATTAGCCCTGAGCTAACCACTGCCAGTCCTCCTCCTTTTGCTGAGGAAGGCTGACCCTGAGCTAACATCCGTGCCCATCTTCCTCTACTTTATGTGTGGGACGCCTGCCACAGCATGGCTTGCCAAGCGGTGCCATGTCGGCACCGGGATCCGAACCGGGGAACCCCGGGCCCCTGAAGCGGAACGTGCACACTTAAGTGCTGTGCCCCTGGGCCCGCCCCTCAACATTTTTTACAGTCCAGGTTTGCTGGTGATGAGTTCTCTCAGCATTTGGTTACCAAAAAAGCCTTTATTTTGCTATTATGTTTTAAAGAGATTGTCACTGGGTAAAGAATTCTAGGTAGACACTTTTTCCTTCAAGGACTTTAGAGATGTCTCTATGCTGTGGTCGGCTTACATGTTTCTGAGGAGAGGGCTGCTGTCATTCTTACTTCTGTTCCTCTGTATTTTTTTTTTTTGACATATGGCTGCTTTTAATATTTTTCACTGAATTTCAATGATTAGATTAAAATCGTATTTGCCATGGTTTTCTTAAGTTTATTCTACTTGGGGTCCTTGAAGTTCTGGATCAGTGGTTTATACTTTTCGTCAAATGTGGGAAATTTTTGGCTATTTTTTCAGGTAATTTTTTATCTCCTCCTCTTCTCCGTATTGAGCTGCAGTTACATGTAAGTCAGACTGCTTGATATTCTCCTTCATGTTATGTTGCCCTGTTAATGCTCAATTTTTTGTCTCTCTGATTCATTTTATCAGTTTTTTTATTGCTGTGTCTTCTGGTTTATTGATATATTTTTCTGCCATGTATAGTCTGTTGTTAATTAGGTTTTTTTCATTTCGTATCGTATATTTCATTTCAAACAGTTCCAGTTAGGTATTTTTATGTTTTCTATTCTTTCCTCATCATTCTCATGTTTTTTTTTTTAATATTCTTGAGCACATAAAGCATACATAAAATAGGTTCGTGTACTTGTTTATGAATTCTGTCACCTGTAATATTTCTGGGTTCATTCCTATTGATTTTTTTTATTATAGGTTATATTTTCTGCTTCTTTGCATATTGGTGATGTTTTTTCTAAAATACAGTTTATTTTTATAAAAGTTTTAGATTTACAAAAAAATTGCAAAAATAGTTCAGAGTTCCCATATAATCCACAGTCAGTTTCCGCTATTGCAGTCATGCGCCACATAATGACATTTTTGTCAATGACAGATAGCATATATGATGGTGATCCCATAAGATTAGTACCATATAGCCCAGTAGGCTGTACCATCTAGTTTTGTGTAAGTACACTCTGATGTTTTACAATGATGAAATTGCCTAGCAATGCGTTTCTCAGAACGTCTCCCTCTCATTAAGAGATGCATGACTGTTAACATTTTACCTGAGTATGATACATTTGTTACAAATAATAAACCAATATTGATACACTATTGTTAACTAACGTCTACACTTTATTCATATTTCCTTAGTTTTTACCTGATGCCCTTTTTCTCTTCCGTGATCCCATCCAGAATACCACTTTGTATTTAGTTGTCATGTCTCCCTAAGTTTCTTTTGGCTGTGATAGTTTTTCAGACTTTTCTTGTTTTTGATGACCTTGGCAATTTTGAGGAGTGCTGGTATTTTGTAGATTGTCTCTCAATTGGGGTTTATCTCATTTTTTTCTAGTGATTAGGTTGAGTTTATGGGTTTGGGAGCAGAGGACCACAGAGTTTTAAAAATGCCCTTCTCATCATGCTGAATTAAGGATACATACTATCAATATGACTTAGCAGTATTGATGTTAATTTTAATCACATGGAGGTAGTGTTCGTCAGGGTCTCCATTGTAAAGTCACTTTTGCCTCCTTTCCCTGCTGAACTCTGTGTGCAGCCCGCACTGGAGGAGTGAGGGGTTATGCTCCCCCTCCTCGAGGGCAGATTATCGACATAAATTATGTGGAGTTCTACATACATTTGTCTCTTCTATCACATTTGTTTTCTTATTCACTTATTTATATCAGTATGGACTCATGGATATAGATTTTATACTTGGGGTTATAGTCCAATACCAAATTAATTTTATTGCTCAGAGGTTCCACCTTTAGCCATTCGGAGATTTTCCTTTGGCACACCCTCACCACTATGGGCTTTTTTTTTTGAGCATACACTTTGTTTATCTGGGAAAGTTTTTATTCCTCCATCGTATTTGAAGGATATTTTCCCTGGGTAGAGAATTCTCGGCTGTAGGTTTTTGTCCTTCAGATTTTTGAATATATCATTCCACTCTCTTCTAGCCTGTAAAGTTTCTGCTAAGAAATCTGCTGATAGCCTGATGGGGGTTCCTTTGTAGGTTAGTTTCTTTTGCCTGGCTGTCCTTAGTATTTTCTCCTTGTTGTTGACTTTTGCTAGCTTCACTACTATATGCCGTGGGATTGGTCTTCTTGCATTGATAAAGTTTGGAGATCTATTGGCTTCTGTCACCTGAAGATCTATCTCTCTCACCAGATTTGGGAAGTTCTCAGCCATTATTTCTTTGAATAGGCTTTCTGCCCCTTTCTCCTTCTCTTCTCCCTCTGGTATACCTATAATCCTTACGTTGCACCTCCTAATTGTGTCTGATAATTCTCAGAGAGTTTCTTCATTTCTTTTTAGTCTTACTTCTCTCTCCTCCTCTGCCTGCAGCATTTCTATACTGCCATCTTCCAAATTGCTAATTCTTTCCTCCATATTATCGGTCCTACTGTTCAGTGCATCTAGATTTTTCTTAATCTCCTCTATTGTGTTCTTCATTTCCAGTATTTCTGTTTGGTTCTTCTTTATTGTATCAAACTCTTTTGTGACATAGCTCCTGAACTCGTTGAGTTGTCTATCTGAATTCTCTCTTAACTCATTGAGTATTTTAATGATGGCTGTTTTGAAGTCATCGTCATTTAGGTTATATATCTCATTTTCTTTGGGATTGTTTTCTGTGTATTTGTTATTTTCCTTCTGTTCTGGAGATTTAATGTATTTTTTCATATTACTTGATGTTGTTGATTTGTGCCTCCGCATAGAGATAGAGTTTAGTTGCTCCTTCCACTTGTTTCTGCTGGTGTGGTGGGAGAGCAGCTGTTTATACTGCACCAACCAGGAACCCTATCTGCAGTTGCTAACTGGGCCTGGGCCCCTCCTTGTAGTCACAGTGGTCCTTTGGATTCCCTCTTCTGCCGTGGGGGCCGTCACGGGGGGCTTCAGGCTGCTGGTGCCTACTGTTGCAGCCCACCTAGACGTGCTCCCTCCTTGGGGTCTGCAACGGTGTTATGGGCTTTTCCAGCGGCCAGGGGTAGGATCACTTTATATTTGCCGCTCCGTCACTGTCGGCACCCACAAAATCTCACTTGTCCACTATGGGTCACAGCAGAGCTATTGGCATCTTCTACAGTCTGTGGTTAGCTCACCTAGCTATGCTACTTTTGTCCCGGGGTCTTCCAGCCTTGTGGCTGCCGGATGGGTGCTCTCTACTAGTGCTGTGCAGAGGCTTTCCCTGAGGCTGCTGTGAGCCTGTAGGGTTTCCCCCTAGGCTACTGAGCTGGGTCGCTGGAACTCCACCCAGCCCCAGTCCTGTTCCCCAGGAACTCGGGAAGCCCTTTGCCCTGTCTGGGGGATAGCCGGAGATCCTGATTTCAGTGGTAGCTGGTCAGCTGCTGCCCTGCCTGATATTCTCCTCTCCGGGACCCTCCCGGTGTTGTGGATGCTGGGCGTAGCCCCTCCACTAATAGCAGACAGAGAGTTTTGTCTGCTGCCTGGGCGGAACTCTGGAGCTTCCCCTCTGGGCCGCAGGGCCGGCCTCTGGAGCTCCCCCCAGCCCCAGTCCTCTCCGAGATCTCCGGCAATCCCTTACCCCACGGGGCGGGCAACGGCAGCTGGGGGTCACCTCGCCCTCTGGGATTCTCTCCGGGACTTTCCTGGAGTTGTGAATGCTGGGTGTAGCCCCTCCGCTAATGGCAGACAGAGAGTTTTGTCTGCTGCCTGGGCAGAACTCTGGAGCTTCCCCTCCGGGGTGCGGAGCCGGCCTCTGGAGCTTCACCCAGCCCCAGTCCTCTCTGAGATCTCCAGCAATCCCTTTCCCCACCGTGCAGGCAGTGGCAGCCGGGGGGCCGCCGTACCCTCAGTGATTCTCTCTGGGACCCTCCGGGCACCGTGAACACTAGGCGGGATCTCCCTGCCAATGGCAGGGCGAGACTCTCCCCGCGGGCTCAGGTGTGTAACTCTAGAGTTTCCCTCTGCATTTAGGAGTAATTGCGGGGGGTTTAGGTAGGGTTCTGGTCACCTGTTTCCACCGTCGCTCCTCTGGTGTGTGCTCGCTCCTGCCCTAGGTGTGTGTTGATCTTCTGGGGGCGTCCGTTGGAAGAAAGCTGCTTGCAGGTACTAGGCTGTTCGGTCGGGGTAGGAGAGTTTTTACCTATCTCTACATCCTCCTGGAGGGACGTCCGTCCGCCTTCCGATGTATAGTCGTGTGGGTCTCTCAGACGTCCTGAGATGCTGTCTGGATATCCTTTGTTAAGCAATGAGTGTCCAAATAATTGTAGACTCGAAGGGGGAGAGACAAAGAGGACTACTCATGGCGCCATCTTGGATCTCCCCTCCTTGAGCATACACTTTGTAGCACTATAAGATGCTCCAGACTCATCTTGTATGTTTCTTGCCCATTTCTAGAATGGGCCCTTTCTCTAAGGAGTCCTGGTTTCTTTAATTGAAGAATGGTATTAGGAACCAAGACCTGGGCGCTAGATATGCTTGTTGATATTGGGGTGTCATTGCTTTTAGGCTCTCTCAACTGACAGACCAAGGAGATACGAGTGTATACACATATACCTATAAATATGTGTGTGTGTAAGTTAAGCTGAGCATGAGTTCATACTGATGTCTCCACCTATTATTCGTTAACATGTGGATCGTTCTAGCCTCCTGTGCCTACTTGTCTGTAAACTCCCACTCTACTAGTGAGAAGTCTGGCTCTCCCACCTGCCATGCGTTTACTTAATTGTTCAGCTCCAGCATCCATGCACAGCAGTATCAGAATTGTTACCCTGTACGCCTGTGGGAAGTCATGATATCTACTAGAGTCTAGTATTTGTGTACACTTTTTCATGCCTTTAGTTTTAGAGTCTTGACTCATTTCCACAGTTACTTAGGGCAGAAACCTTTGCCCTCACCCTTCAGTGAGGTGGTTTCACACATTGGTAATAGAGTTAGATCGTTTTGTCACATTCTGTATTCCATCTTGGGATTCTGCAACCACCTAAATGACTTTTAAAAATTTGCATACACTGGGGGCTGGCCCCGTGGTTGAGTGGTTGGGTTTGTGTGCTCTGCTTCTGTGGCCGGGTTCACTGGTTTTGATCCTGGGTGTGGACCTACACACTGCTTATCAAGCCATGCTGTGGCGGCATCCCACATAGAGGGACTGGAATGACCTACAACTAGGATACACAACTATATACTGGGGCTTTGGGGAGAAAAAAGCAAAAGCAGATGTTAGCTCAGGGCCAATCTTCCTCAAGAAAAAGTATTAAAAAAAGAGATTAGGAGGAAAGAAATACAACTTTGAAAAAAAGTTTTGCATATGTTAAGCTTTACTCTTTGTGCTATAAAGTTCTGTGGTTTTGACAAATGCATAGTGTCATGTATCCAACTGTACAGTGTCATAAAGAATAGTTTACTGCTCTAAAAAGTCCTCTATGTTTTACCTGTTCATCCCTCCTTCTCCCCCCTGAAGTCCCTGGTGACTACTGATCTTCTTACTCCCTCCATAGTTTTGCCTTTTCTAGAATGTCATATAATTGGAGGCTTAACAAATGTATTCTTTTTGGACTTTTTTTTTTCACTTAGCATTATGCATTTAAGATTCTTTCATGTCTTTTAATGGCTTGACAGCTCATTTCTTTTCATTGCCAAATAACATTCCATTGTAGGGATGTACGGAAGTTTCTTTATCTGTTCACTCACTGAAGGATCTATTACTTTCAGTTTTTCACAATTATGAATAAAACTGTTGTAAACATTCTCATGCAAGTTTTTGTGTGGACATAATTTTTATATGAACTGGATGACTACCTAGGCACGTGATTGCTGGATCATATAGTAAGACTATGTTTAACTTTGTAAAAAACCTGCCAAAGTGTCTGTAGCATTTTACATTTCCACCAGCAGTGGAATGAGAGTTTCTGTTGCTCTGCCTCTTTGCTAGCATTTGGTATTGTCAGGTTTTTGCATTTTATCCATTCTAATATGTGTATTTTGGTATCACATTGTTTTAATTTGCAGTTCCCTATTGACATATGATATTGACCATCCTTTTATGTGCTCTGTTGCTATTTGCATATCATCTTTTGTGAGGTATCTATTCATATCTTTAGCCAATTTCTTTTCTTTTTTTTGAGGAAGATTATCCCTGAGCTAACATCCATCGCTAATCCTCCTCTTTTTGCTGAGGAAGGTTGGCCTTGAGCTAACATCTGTGCCCATCTTCCTCTATGTTATACATGGGATGCTTGCCACAGCATGGCTTGATAAGTGGTGCATAGGTCCGTGCCTGGGATCCGAACTGGCGAACCCCAGGCCACCGAAGGAGAATGCGTGAACGTGACTGCTATGTCACCACGCCAGCCCCCGTCAATTTCTTGTTTTCTTATGTTGAGTTTTAAGAATTCTTTTATACCTAGGATAAAAGCCCTTTATCCAGTATATGTTTTGTGAATATTTGCAAAATGCCTTCATTTTTTATTGGTAAATGTGTTTATTTCATTCTTGTTCCCAAAGGGAATTTTTATTCCATATGCAATTCTAGGCTGACAATTACTTTTTCTCATCTCTCTAAAGACATCACTGTATTGTTTTCTGGCTCCCATTGTTGTCATTGAGAATTCTTCTGTCATCCTGACATTCCTTTGTAAGGCGATGTGTGTTTTCTCTCTAGTTGCTTTTGGGATCTCAACGTTGCCTTTGATGTTCTGCTCTTTAATTTTTGTTTCTATGCATGTTTTTATTTTTATTTATCCTGTTTGGGATATTTTGCTTCCTGAAGTTGTGAATTTATATTTTTAATTAATTATAGCACATTTTCAGTGATTATTCTTTAAATGTTGCCTCTCCTCCATTCTCTTTATTCTTTCTTTCTGGAACTCTGATTAAATATATGTTAGATCTTCTCATTCTATTTTCTTAACTTCTATTTTATATGTATTCAATCTTTGCTTTATTCTGGGTAAACCTGGCAAATTTTTCAGATATATATATATATATAATTATCTTTTCATCTCTGCTTAATTTGCCATTTAACCCACCTACTTAATTTTTTATTTTAACAACTATATTTTCATTTCTGGAATTTCCATTTGCTTTATTCTTCAGACATTTCTGGTTATTCCTAAAAGTTTTTTGTTGTGTATTCAACTTTTTAGATGAATCTTTTGTTTCTTTAAAACTTTTTACATAGCTCTTGGATATTCTTAATCTGATAATCCCAAACTCTTCAGTTCTTGGAAGAGGTTCTAAAATGTAGGTGGTGTTATTCAGGCATGGTGAGGCCAGCAGAGCAGGAGATGACTGCCATTGAAAAGACAGTTTGTTGCCCACTTAGTTCCCAAGAAGAAGGGGCACACCACACCGTGGGAGAGCCACACAGGGGAGCGCCAGGGCCGGTCAGGAGGCAGAGGGAGTAGGGGAACTCTGGACAAGACTCTTTCTTGTGGTTTCTGTAGGAAAGACAAGACAAAGCAGGGTAAGCAGTTGTAGGATTGGCTAGTTTGAATAATTTTGGCAGGCTCTGAGGCTAGTTGTTTGATACCTGACTCTGGGATGATTAGGGCGAGGGATACTGACCTGAGTGTAAGAGCCAGACAGAGGATGCAGGTTCTGGGTTGGCTGGTTTTCATATGAAAGGTGCACTGGAAGGCAAATCTACTGTCTCCAGGAATTGGTTGGCCCTGGGAGGGGCAGTCTCCTCATGGTCAGTGAGGCCCCAGATCTCAAAAAATCAAAATAAAAAGACATGCTTGATACAAGGGTCTCTGCCTCTGACTCTGCGTGTTTGCTTGCCTTCCTTTGTGTTTGGTGATCTTAAACTGTTTGGCTAGGTTGGGCAGTCTTTCCTTCGGAGAGCATTTGCTTCTGCCCTGGGGTAGTCGAGCCTATGGAAAGCATGAGCACTCTGGATTGTCTGGAAACTTGCTCAGACCAGGAGTCTCTGGTCCAGCTGCTGCTTGGAGCTTTCCAAGTTCCACATCCCCACACATGGTTGCTGTGTTAATCTGGCCTCGTCGTAATTTTATGTGGCTGCTGCCTGCAGATCAGACCAGCTCTGGTTCTCCACAGCTCTGGGTCTCTGCATCTCTGGCCCTGGTTCTCTGCCTCTGTAGATTCCTTCATCCTTGTTTTCTGGGTGTTCCTTTGTTTTGCTGTGGGACATTGAGGCACAGGTTTCTGTTCCTTCTGGTTCCTAATTTATCTGAACCCTGATCATATTTTTATATTTTTTTATTGCGGGGGACAGGGTGAGGAGGTGGGCTGTCTCTGGATAATTCTTCTACCTTTGGTGAGACCAGCAATGCTTCAAAGGGTGTGTCCCTTTCCAGGTCTCATTGTTGTGGAGTGGAGGGTCCTTCAGAGAGTCTGGTAGTTTCTGATGCCTGAATCTGATCTCTTTCCCTGAGCTGTCCTGCTCCCTCCCCTGCCCTAACCACCATCATATTTCCCACTGGATTACTGCACTTTCTTCCTGACTGGTCTCCTGCTTCCTGCCCTTACCCTACTTTGGTCTATTTTCAATATGGTAGCCAGAGGGATCATGTTAAAACAAAATCAGATCATGTCACTCTACTACTCAGAACCCTCCAATTGCTTTCCATCTCATGCAGAACAAAAGTCAAAGATTTTAGAGTGACCAAAAGGTCGCAGATAATACTGTCTCCTGCCCCTCTTCCCGCCACTAACTTCTTCCCCCTCATCTCCCACTATTCTTGCTTGTGGTCCTATATATACTGGCCTCCTTGCAGTTTGGGGAACGTGCTGGGCTTGTTCCTGCCTCAAAGCTTTGGCCTGAGCTGTGCCTGCTGCATGGAGTGCCCTCTCCAGATGTTAGTATGACTGTGCTCTCAGCTCCATCAGCTCTTTACTCAAAAGTCACATACTCAGTGGAGCCTTCCTCTTGCCACCCCAGTTTAAAAGAGCATTCCTATCACCAAAAAACTCCCTTAGGTCCTCGTGCTACCTTGCAGTCACAGCTGTAGGCAGCCACTGATCTGATTACTGTCACTATAGATGTTTGCCTTTTCTAGAACTTCATATAAATGGAGTTGTTCAGTATGAGCTCTTATGTCTGGCTTCTTTTCCTCAGTGTAATGTTTTTGAGCTTCCTCTGTGTTATTTTATGTATCAGTAGTTCATTCCTTTTTACTGCTGAGTAATATTTCATTGTATGGATAGACCACAATTTATATCCGTTTACCTGCTGATAGGCATTTGGTATGTTTCAGATTTGGGGGATTATGAATAAAGCTACTCTGAACATTCATGTACAAGTCTTTGTGTGAACATGTTTCATTCATTTTGGGTAAGTACCTAGAAGTAGAATTGCTGGTTCATTGTGCAGGTCCATCTTTAACTTTATTAGAAACTGCCAAACAGTTATCCAAAATGATCATACAATTTTAGATTTCCACCAACAATGTATGAGAGTTCTGGCGGTTCTGCATCCTCACCAACATTTGGTATCCTCAGTCTTTTTTTATTTTAAGGATTCTAGGCATCTCATTTTTATTTTAATTTGCATTTCCCTGATGATTAGTAATAGCAAACATCTTTTCGTGTCCTTATCGGCCATTTGCAAATCTTCTTTTGTGAAATATCATTTCAAATTTCCTGCTCATTTTTAAATTGGGTTCTGTGTCTTCCTATTATTGAGTTCTAAGTGTTTTTTTAAATATATTCTGCACACAAGTTTTTGTTAGATGTATGTATCATTGTATTTTCTCCCACTCTATGTATTACCTTTTTATTTTTTTAATGGTTATTTTCAAAGAGCAGAAGATTTTTATTTTATTGAAACTCAGTCGATCAATTTTTTCCTTTTACCGTTAATGCTTTTCATGTCCTGTATAAGAAATCCTTAAAATCTAGGGTTGTAAAGATTTTCTCCTAACATTCAATGTATTTTGCTTAATCATTTTGTTTAGTGTCCTTTTCCCCACCCATTAAAACATAAACTGTTCATTCATACATGTGTGTGAATGTGTCTCTAGACTTTACGCCTGGTTTGGGGAGTCAATAATATTATTATTTGCCTGGGTATGAGAAAATCAGTCTCTTGCATACAGTTGGTACATTGATACATGCTCCTATTAAAGGGCAATTTGGCAATATGTACCAAAATTAAACACAGACACATCCAAAGATTCTAGGAATTTGCAAAAATACTTGTATCACTATGTAGATTAAATGCACAATGATTTTTATTGAAGTTTTGTCTGTAATAAATTATTGTATACAGAGTAGTTTATTTTTAAAAATTGAGTTAAAGTCACATGTATTAACATGCAAGAATATCTACCAGTAGCCTGTTAATTTAGAAGGGCAAGCTACAAAACAGTACCTTGAATATGATGGCATTTTAATAAAATTTTATATATCCATGCTAAAGAAATCTTTGAGTTTTCATCAAGATATTGCTGGTGGTCATCTCTGGGGAGGTTATGAGATAACTTTTATTTCCTTTTTTAATATTTCTGTATTTTTTTTAAACAATGAATAGGTATTGCTTTTATGTTAGAAAAGAAAAAACAATGCCCTCACCATCTTGGGAAATTGTGCTTAGTCAGGAGAATTATTTTTAAGTTTCCAATATCTGCATAACTATCTTTCTTTTTTGAGACAGCACAGCATGCTTTTTAGAACTCATCCAACTGGGTGGTATTTATTACTTTCTTCAGAATTGAGGTTATGCTCGAATGCTTTATGTGTGCCAATTTTCATTTGTCGGATTATTTTGTAATTTCAGTTTTGAAAGGGATATACCTTCACATACTGTAGTAAGATAGTGTGAATGAAAGCAAAAGCTTATGGTTTAAAGATAATTTCAAGTAGAAACCTCCTAAACATTTCTAGGAAATTTACCAAAAGGGTTGAAGTGGGTGTGTGGGAAGAGTGGGAAGAGACTGAGGAAGGAAGTTGGAAAGGCTTGTAGACGGAAGCATACCTGATGGGAAGATTAAAAAGATTTATTTGTGTTCAAGCTGAGATCAAAGCTGTACATTTGTACCTGGTGCAGAGAGGGGAAGTAAATCTATTTTCAAACTGCTGCTTGTACATTGGAGGAGAGACTTTTTGGAAGGACAACTATGACATCGTAGCTGCCTTTGAATTTTGTTCGCTGAACAGGTTTAATTACTATTTACAGTGAAGGGTCTGACAATGAATCTTGGTGGTTAAGACATGCTTGGAGCCAAGAAACAGATGAATATGAGTACAATCCCATAATAGAAGCAGGGGATTTCTTATTCAGGATGTCATTCTGATAAATGCAAAGAACAATGACCATTATTTATAATTAATACCCAATTTATGATCCTGGTTCTTTCCATACTGGCCACAAAAGTACAATTTATTTTTCTGTGTATACCTATTTAGAATGAGTGAGTTTGGAGAGATTTATGGTAAAAAAATTGTTTTTACCTGGCAAGTTCGTCCAACCCTTCTGTTTATTCTTTTTATTGAAAACCATTGCAGAAAGCTGTCAGAGAAGCAGGGACGTGGTTATTTGGAAGAGCCACAGTATGTGGCAGCTGTTAAGTATTGAGATATAACAGAAAATTACAATGTTTTTATTAATAAATTACAACTCTAAAGGATCCCTATTTATCAAGTATGTCAATGATGAGGTTTGAATTTTTCTCTGGAGGTCTTAGCATTAGCTGGACTACTCTATTGCTGCTAAAATGAGCTGATTCATTTTGCGGTTTGGATTTGCACTGGGCAAGTTTGCACCACATGTTACTGGCAACTTAAGTGCAACAACGAGTCCTTTTTCTTGCCCTAATGTTCTTCATTGCCCTTTCTGGGCTGCATCCTTGAGGCATGAGCTCAACTCTCTTTCAGCACCTTGGTCTTTTTCCTTTGGAGCAATGATCACAATTGTGATAATTTTATTTTATTTTTTTGTCTCTTTGTTTAATGATTGTATCTGCTGCAAGACTGTAATCTCAGAGAGCCAGAACCATTTGTCTTGTCCTACCCTACACTCAATACTTAGCAGGGTGCCTGCCACATAGTAACATTCAAAAATATATAGAGAGAGAGAACCAAAGAACAGAGAATGGTTAGAAAAAGAGATATTGGCAGGATAGGGAACAGAGAAGGAAGACGGCAGTTGAGAGAGGTCTACAACCATGAGCCCTGACGTAATCACACTTTATACTGCAAAATGTGCTAAAAAACTGTAAGATTTCTGTGTCAGTATGTATCACTCCCTTATATTTGTGTGAATAAGAGAGGTTCCTAACAATATAGTTGATTTATGTTAGGAGCTGGATTGAGTTCATTTTTTTTTTTTTTTAAAGATTTTATTTTTTCCTTTTTCTCCCCAAAGCCCCCCAGTACATAGTTGTATATTTCTCATTGTGGGTTCTTCCAGTTGTGGCATGTGGGACACTGCCTCAGTGTGGTTTGGATGAGCAGTGCCATGTCCGCGCCCAGGTTTCGAACCAATGAAACACTGGGCCGCCTGCAGCGGAGCGCGCGAACTCAACCACTCGGCCACGGGGCCAGCCCCAGGATTGAGTTCATTTTTATAGGACCCCTTGGAAGGCAGCTGACAAACCTGAGTCCAGAGACTTCACATTCTATGGGATGACACATGTAAACTAGAAGACGGACAACGTAATGATTTGAACCCACGTAACATAAGCACTGGAGACCTCTCTTTGCTTATTTGAAGCTGCTATCTATTTTTCACACCTCCTCGTAAATAATATGCAGTCTAAGCATTGATAAGCATTGACAACTGTAGAACAAAATATGGTAGGTTATGTATCCTGTTAAGACACTACTTATCTTTCATGGTTACATTAACTGCGATATATTTTGAGGAGTTATAAAACAGATTCTCCTGAATATTTGAATAATGTCAGATCAGCTCAAATCAAACATTTATTGAGTGGCGTTGGGAGTGAACGGTGAACCTCAGTTCACTCTCCTCGAGGCACGTGGTCTCCAGTTGAACTGAATGTGTCATTGGAGTGTAGAAAATATTAAAGGTACGTAACTCCCATGATTTCTGAATTTGAAACTGAACCACCTTTCTAGAGGATTTTAAGGTAATTTTGAAGTACAGGGTACCTGGATGCCCATTTACTTGGGAGATGAGTAAGACAAGAATAAGGATAGAAATACATCCATGCGTGTAGTCCTTTGTTCTTTTATTAAATAGTTCAGGTATAAAATATATCAAATAATATAATAAGTACTCATGTGCTGCTACCCAGCTTAAGAAACATAATGTTGCCAATAAAATTATTTTTTTGCCATTCCCTTCTTCTTCCCCTCCTCCTCTTGATAAAGTTTCCCTCCCTCCTCTCTGTCAAAATAATGTAAGTAGCAATTTGTCTTTTCCTATTGGATTGTGGAAAACTTTATCACTGTACAGGGATTCATTGTTCATTTGCTCCGTACCGTGCAGTATGTGGGGAGAGCACAGACGGGGGGGTAGAGACCCGGGCTTAAACCTCTGCCCCCCACTTACCAGCTCTATAGCCTTGAACGACCTCTTTGGGCCTCCGTCTCCTCCTGGCCACTCCTCATCTGTAAGTTGAGAACATGCAAGCCCACAGTGAACTGTAATTGTTATAATGAGGCAAAAGACATCACTTGGAAAAACACTTCTTACTTTGCCTCCTACCTGTGACCTGTATAGAATTCCAAGCAAGGTTTCCACGTAGCAAAAAGTATAGAATAGGGGGACACTTTCCAAAGTGCTACCACTACCTTATGTTTGTGAAGCCCCTTACACATTTCAAATCGCTGTTCAGTGTTTTATCCCGTTATTTTTTCTTTGCAGTAAATCTGAGAGGGAGGAAGGGCAGGCATCCTTATTTATCCCCACGTTCCTGATGAGGATAACCTGTGGTGGAGCCAGGACAAGAAGTACTGTGTCCTGATTCTTACTCGAGGAGGTTTTGTCTTTTGTTTTTTGTTTGTGTAGTTTTTCGTTTGGTTTTTCGTGTCTGAACTGATTTTTGCCCTTGAAGAGCTTACTGGCAAAGTGGAGAGAAGCCGCTTTGAACAGTTGGCAGTTTATATTGTTTTCTTTTAAAAAATAAGGATGCTTGGGGATAAAAACATGAGAGAATTTTCTAATTAAATTAAATTGTTGTCAGTAAATGGTGTGCTCTCTGCTCCCGGGCTCTGCTAGACTCATGCCTCTGATCCTTCAGACCCCGCCTAAGGGCCCCCACTCTGAGGTGAGCTGAGGCCTCCCAGTGGGCTCCTCTGTGCCTGCCTCCTCCCGTTTCCCAGGGGTCTGCCTCTGGTTTGGGTTCCTTTGGTGTCAGGGTTCCCTGAGGGTCTCTTAGTGCCCTCCCCGCTCTGTCTTGTTTGTGCTTGAGCCCTTGGGACGCATAGTAGGTGTCCCACAGATGTGCTGAATGGATAAAAAGTAAACTTATTGCTTGGAAATACATGTGATGCAGAATATCTGCTTGACACCAAAATGGTCAATAAATTGAGCCAGAGTATAATTCAAACGTCTTATGCTCTGAAGCATCCACGTGACTGATTCTTGGTCTGTTTCTCAGATTTGTTTCTGTCGTATACATGTAAGCTCAGGGAGGAGGAATCAGGCTGGTAGTTTATCTTAGCTGAATTTTGTTTTTGTTAAGAATAAGTGAAAATGCACAGTTACATTTTGGTTTTTCTCTTGTTCAATGCTATAGCAACAATAAAATTTACCAAAAAGTCAGCCATAATCCTACTGCTCTAATTGTCTTTCATTTTTTAAAATCCTTTTTCAGTTCTTCTGTCTATATGCTTCTGTATATTTTATATCATTGTAATCACAGTCTATGCAAATTTGTATTCTTCCCTTAGCATGTCAAATATACTTACGTTAGTAGATACTCTTCATGTGACTTCTAGGGCTAAATATTCTTGCATTTAAATGATGTACCATGGGGTATATAACACCCCATATTCTTGGACATTTAGATTGATTTTGCAATGATGCTACAGTGATTCCCTGGGTATTATGTTATCGTGTATGCACGTTTGTATGTATGTATGTATGGCAGTAGACAGCATGTAGAGAGGGTAAGGCGTGGCTCTGGAGTCCTGTCACCTGGGTTCAAATCCTTGGTTTGCTGCTTATCAGATGCCCTCCCTGGCAATTTATGGGACCTCTGTGTGTCTACAGTTGCTCTTATAAAATGGGGAAATTCTGATACTTCGTAAGATTATATGAAGATTATATATGTAAAGAGCTTAGAACACAGTCTAATACAAATTGAAGGCTCATTAAAATTTAGCTATTAAATAATCTAGGCTTGGGGAGGGATGGAGGTGGGTGGAAGCATAGATGAAAAGAGAGTGGCCATTAATTGTTGCCAAGTATAAGGAGATTTGGACTCACTATTCTTTCTACTTTTTTATATGAATTTTTTTATAATGAGAAGTAAAAGCACACATAATACAAAAACATTTTAGCTTTTAGATTTATTTTTTGGTTTTGGTTTATTTTCTTTGGAGATATTTCTAGGAGTGGGCTCACCAGGTGGGATAGTCTATGATCATTGTTGAATTTGGCCAAACTGCTTTAGTACAGGATTGCTTGCCCAGTGCCGTCTACAGCCTGTGAGTAAGCCAGTTTATCACAGTCTGAAGCAGCACAGGGCATTATCATTGCATGTTTTTCATCCAAATTTATAAATAAAGGATTACCTCCCAGTTATTTTAATTTCCGCTTTTTTGATTAGTAGAAACTTTGAACCTTTTCTTATGTTTACTGGCAGTTATCATTTAAAAATTTTAAATTATCTACTTCTGTCCTTGGTCCTTTCATCTATTAGGGTTTTATAGGGTTCCATTTTATGAGAGCAATATAATGGTTTGGTGGAATTAAACTCATTTTAGCTGTCTTATTTCATTTTTAAGTGAAAGGAGAAACTGT
Source organism: Equus asinus (assembly GCF_041296235.1). Taxonomy (NCBI): domain Eukaryota; kingdom Metazoa; phylum Chordata; class Mammalia; order Perissodactyla; family Equidae; genus Equus; species Equus asinus. Next base: position 7,283,196 of record NC_091791.1, on the reverse strand, counting down.
CATCACTGTGTGGCTTTTGTGATATTTGATTGAAAAGTTTCTTCAATGTGTATTCATGGCAAACATTTTTTGATACTTTATAAGATGTAGGAATGGTTATGATCTCCACGTCATATTGATGTGGAATATGATTTTTGATTTATGGTTGCTATAAATATATAGTCAAGCCATGATGAACTGCTCAGGGGTGACAGCCCCCACTGTTCTTTATATAGTGTTCCCTCAGTGTGCTGTCATCTTCATTATGGCCCATCTGCCACTAGAGGCCAGGCTGCAGATCTCTCTTGTCAGTGAAATTTGACCTCAGTAAATCTGCAGGTATTTTTGGAAAGACAGAGAAACTACAGTTCTGCTTTCTGGTAATCTAAATTTGTAATGAATACACTCATACTTGCTTGCTCTCTTCATCCTTTCCTGCTTTTTATGATACTAATCACAATTGCTAATCCAACACAGACTATGAGCACACGTTCTCTCTGTAGCTTTTGAAATATAGTCAACTGCTATCATTAGGGTACTGAGTAATCTGATGTTTTTATTAACTCATCTTTTGAGTCTCCTCTTATGGGGCTGGCACATTTCTGTTGCATTATATTATTACAACCTATATTTGTAACTTAAACTTTATGGTATTCTGTGTTCAAACCTATAATTTGTAAAGATAAAGTGGATTTCTGGCATGCTTGAGAGCGGTATTTTACGCCGTCTTTGTAACCATAGGGACTGAATGGTGACAGTGAGTGAACCCCTCTATATTTCACGTTCATGTTATTTATTACTTGACAAATGGCAACAGGGGCATAAAATTGTTTTATTTGTCAGATTTGCATAAGAACTTCCTCACAAAAAGAAGCTTTTATGGTACACAACACAAACGTAAATTCTCATATAATTGTCCTTTTGAGGCATGCCTTGTAGTTTTGTTGTTGTTTTTTTCCTTTTCATCTTTTGGAAAACTTGTAAGATAAGAAAAATTTGCTGCGATGGAAAGAGCTAACCAATTGTTTAAAGGAACCACACAAAATTGAAAGTACGGGGTTTTTTCCCTTCTTTTTGTTAGTAATCTTTAGAGGAGTTAAAATTTCAAGCCTGAGTTTGTGTCCTGAGATTATGTGATTGGCTAAATTTGGACCCTGGTTATCAGATTTAAAATGAACATGCAAGAGCATGCTTTTAAAAGACCTGATACTTATAAATCAGGAAAACAGAGTTCTCAGATTTTTGTAGAAAAAGTAACATCTAAACTAACCCGCGTTTTTACTCACTCATTTTGAAATTTACCTGTGTTGCATATAGAACTAGTTCCTTTTAGCTGCTGTGTAGGATTTCATTGTATGAAAGATACCGTAATTTATTTAGATACTGTATATGTGTAATTTAATTACTTAATACAAAACACTTTGAGGTAAGAATTTTTGACTCAGTTTCAGAGCAAGTATTTAAACCCGGGTTTATGTATAGCCATCATGCCATTCCTTCAATAAATATTAGGACAATAAAGTTGGGAGAAATGAGCTTGCAGGCTGCCCCCTAGCATATATCTGGGATCTGAATGTCAAGGAAGCTGGTGGTTGTCTGTCCTCCCAGCAGGAGGCGGGCCAGACCAGGGCACCTGTCTTGCTCAGGGGGTCCACGGCAGGAGGCGCGGGGGTCTGGAGGGAGCAGTGGCTCAGCTATTTGAGACGTTGGCCCAAGGGAGCACAAGATCCTTTCTTTCTGAATAATCAACGTGGTAAATCCATGATATATTTGAGGCCTGAAAGGCCCTGAGGGGCAGGGAGGGGTTTTAAAAGAAATGTAAGACATGGACCCAGCCCTCGAGGAACTTAAAAGCTAGGGGGGGAGAGGAAACTAACATGAGACAGAACAACAGTTTGCTGACAACTTGGTGTATACTGTGCTGTGCCCCTCGTCATCTTTTACAGAAATGGAATATTCTATATTTTTCTCTGCATCTTGATTTCTCATTCAACAATACCTTCTGGAAATCCTTTCAAGGCATCTAGTCTAGAACTAATTCATTTTTTAAAGGCTGTGTAATATTCCATGCTGTGGCCATATCATCACTTATTTGACCACTCCCTAATTAACAGTCATCTCTCTTTTTTTTTCTTTTTTGCTGTAAACCTCTAAAAACTGTAGCAGTGTTCTCGTGTATGTGTCCCTGTGTGCAAGTGCTCTCATTTCTGCAAGAGAGATTACCAGGAGTGAGATGGCTGGATTAAAGGGTATATGTATTTTTAAGTTTTTTTTTTTATTGGTGAGGAAGATTGGCCTTTGAGGAAGATTGTTGCTGAGCTAACATCTGTGCCAATCTGACTCTGTTTTGTATGTGGGACACTGCCACACCATGGCTTGATGAGCAGTGGGTAGGTCTGCACCTGTGATCCGAACCTGCAAATTCTGGGCCGCTGAGGTGGAGTGCGTGAGCTTAACCATTACATGACTGGGCTGGCCCTTCGTGTTTTTAATTTTAACAGATGCTGCCATATCGCTTTCTAAAAAGGCTGTAATTTGTATTCCCCTACCACCAGTGTATAGTGTCCTCTCCCAACATGGTCGCTTCCAACAGTTACGTATCTAACTGGATATCAAGTTATACCCCATTGTTACCAATTTCTGTGGCCACTAGGGAATACGAACATCTTTTCAGACATTATGTTGGCCATTTGTTTTTGCCGTTTTGTGCACTGCTCATCTTTTGCCTGGTTTGTTATTAGCCTTTGGGTGTTTTTGCTGGTTAGCTTGTGAGAACTATTTGTATAGAATAGATATCAACCCTTTGTCATCCGTGTTGCAAATATTTGGACCAGCTACATTGTTTGTCTATTGGCTTTCTGTACCAGACAGTTCACTGAGGATTATAGCAACAAACTGAGTTTCATCAACTCACAGAACAACCTACTTAGTTTGATATGTTAGCCGACCTTTTGGAAGGGTTGGTGGGTGAAGTATGATATTGACGGGTCCAGTACAATCTGCTTGTGGAATGTGGTAGCTCACCACACAGCTGGATTTTCTCTCTTAACTTTTTCAGATGTTCTTTCCGCTCAGGGAGGGAAACTTACACGTGTGCCTCTCCGTGTAGGAGAGCAGAGTTTGATCCCCTAGCTGCTGTGGTGCACTCCATTGGTCTCTCCTCCTTGTGGAAGTGTTGTCCTGAAATCCTGTACCGTTCTTTTTTAGCAATCACACCATCCTCAAGGCCTCATCCACCTGTTGTGGGCAAAGTGACTCATCATAGCATTGAATTGTACTGGGATCTGGAGAAGAAAGCGAAACGCCAGGGTCCTCAGGAGCAGTGGTGCAGGTTCGCAATCGAAGAGGAAGACCCCAAAATGCACACTTACGGGATCATTTATACGTAGGTGCAATGTTGAATTCCTTAATGCTTTGATTTTGATTTCCTTTAGCTGGAATGGTTTCTATTGTCTCTAATAAGACCGGTTTTGAAATTAAAGAAAAAAATGAGTCAGCATCATTGGCAGTCATGCTCTTTATGAATTATAATTTTTGAAAAATAAGCATTAGCAGGAACTTTCAAATTAATCATCCCATAGCTTTGAGAGCTTCTTAGACTTCCGAAATGGTCTAATGGTGTATTTTTAAAATCCAAAATGTAGAGATAGAATCTCAAGAGAGTTTGAGGAAGTTAGATGAGGTTCCTAGCCGGCTGTCCACAGAGGTGGGCTGGCCCCGCATGTCTAGCCTGGACCACTTCTTGGCTCCGTGTCACACCACTATTCCCTTGTCCGCTCTCTTTCCATCTGCTTGCCCCTCTCGCAGCCTCCACGCTGGTTCCCACAGTGGGGCCTTCCTTGTTGCCTCTCCCTTGAATGTGTTTCCTTCTGTTTTTACATGGCTGGTTCCCTGATATGATGCACATATCAGCAAACATCCCCTCCTCAAAGGGCCACTTGAGTAGCCTCCTTCCCCCTGGCAGCCTCTCTCTCATGACCTTGCTCCAGAGGCCTCCTAACATTTAGCTCTGCTGGAGTATTGTTGACTTGTTCATTTTCTGTCTCCCCTCCAGTAGATAAATTCATCGAGAGGCAGATAAGATTCCTGCTTGCTTAACCTTCTACCCCCAGCTCCTAGACACTGTCAGCACATAGTAGGCCCTCAAAATATTTGTTGAATGAATAGATGAATGAATGCAACAGGAGTAATTGAGTCATTTTTTCCTTAGTCTTCATTTCAACTCTGACTTGTTTCTTCCCTTTGACAGCTTTACTACTTGCAAAATGACTCTATTTCTGTGTTTCAGGAATACAAAAATGAGATACAAATATGGTTTTTAACTAAACTTTTAATTTTGAGATAATCGCAGATTCGTATCTAGTTGGAAGAAATCATAGAGATTCTGCATAGCTTTTACCCATTTCCCCCCACTGGTAACATGGAAAACTGTACTGCAGTTACAGCCAGGATATTGGCATTGATGTGGTCAAGATACAGAATGGTTGTAGCACTTTTCTGGGCTTTTCTCAAGGTGGCATTGTAATAAGCATGCTGATGTGAGGGTATAGTATGTATGAAGGCTTCAGCTCTTACCTGAATGATGATATGCCTGAGACTTGAGGAACAATTCTCTCTACCTAAAAAAATATGCATTTATCTGAAATGTAGTGACCATCTGAGAATAACTCTTGGCCTGACTACTGAAAAATGTTATTTTCATCATGTCATGTCATGTGTTATTCTCTGTTGGGTAATTCCCGTCTAAAAGCACGAATTAGGATATTATAGGTATTTCTCTGGAGAAAGAAAAAAACATCATTTCTTTGCCCCCATTCCCCTTGTACCACAAGCTGCATGTTAGATGGGGCTGCCCAGGGTATTCCTTTCCTTCCTCTTTGCTTTTCCCCTTTGCTGGGTGGCCATGTAGGCAGCCTCACCTAGAGAGACTGCAGCCATGTGCTCTGGCCTCCAGCCCGATGTGTCTGTCTGTGTCGTGTGCATTCTCCTCTGAGCCCTGAGTGCTGTCCGCACTTGGGGCCTGGCCTGGTGGACCCACAGCCAGGCCCTCACACCCCCAGTTCTAAGTCTGGCTGTGAAATGATCGTGTTCCCTCAGAGAATGAGCACAAATCTTGACACTAGGTGGCAGAATTAGACTGTGTTAATCTTGACCTCATTTCCTCCGTTGTATCACTTTCTCCAGGTACCCTGAAAACTAGCAAATGCCTTTCTTTAAGAAGGCGATGATCTGGAATATCCCACCTGGGCTTGTGGATTTAAGAGCTGCTCACTGACCTGTCAGTTTCTTGAGTGTTAGCCAGCAGCCAGTCTTGAGTCAGTGGTGCCATATTTGACTTGGGCTCTCCTTCTCATGGCCAGTTACCTAGTTTTGTGTGTTGTTGTCCCTCTGCAAACACCTTCTAGGCCTTCCTTCATTAGCCTGTGGCATTTCCCCTACTAGGATGCAAGCTCCATTTTCTGTCTAGCTCATTGCTGTAGCCCCAGGTCCTACAGCTGTTCAGCATATTTGCTGATTGAGTGAATTGACCTTATCCCTCTTTGCTTGCCTTCTGTCTCTCATTCTATCTTGCTAGGTTAATTTTCCTTTAAATCTTCCTTTTGTCAAATTGTCGTCAGTGGGTCTCCGTTGCTTGAAGGATGAAGGTCAGACTCCTTAGAACATTTGATGTCCTTCACAGTTTGCCCACAACCTGCCTTTCCTGCTGCCTCTTATTTCTGAGCATGAATCCTCCAATGAGATCTGCTTGCTGTCCTTTGACTATGCCTCAACTTTTCCTGCGTGTGTGTGCAGCTGTTGTCCCTGTGCAGACGAATGGCCCTCTACCTTCATCCTTTCTTCTGCTCAAGTCAGATTCTGCCTCGACTGAGAAGCTCCCTTACCATCCCCTTATCTACCTCCTCTAAATCCCTCTGATGATTGCTGCCCATATCAGGCATTTCATTTATTCAATCAGCATGTATTAATGGGTGCCTACTGTGTGCCAGACATTGTTCTGGATGCTGGGGATATGACACTGGACAGACAGACCAAACTCCTATATGTAAGTGAAAACATAGGGTATGTCAAATGGTGATAAGTTCCAAGGAGAAAAAGCCTAGGAGTAGTCAGGGCCTGGGGTGGAAGTGAGGAGGGCTTCACTGAGGAGGTAACGTCTAAGCAAAGAACCAGGTGAGGGACGTCCACAGCCTTGTGAGTATCTGGAGGAACATTCTAGGTGGAAGAAATAGTAAGCAAAAAAGCCTTGAGGTGGGAGTGTGCCTGGTGTGTTCCAGGAACACTGAGGAGGGGAGCGAATGGGAAGAGTAATAAGGGGTGAGGTCAGCGGGGCCATGGGAGGTAACCTCCAGGGTCTGGTGGGCTAAGAGGAGAACTGTGGCTTACTCTGAGAGAGGTGGGACAGCCATTGAAGGCTGTTAAGCTGAGGGGTGGCTTGATTTGGCTTATGCTTTAGGAGGATCACTGTGGCTGTTGAGTTAAGAACAGGCCATAGGAGGGCAAGGCAGCAAGCAGCAGGGAGGACTAATTAGGAGGCTTTTGCAATAATGTAGGTGAGTGATGACTGAACAGAGTGCAGGACTCTGTTCAGTGGTTGAATTCAGGATATATTTTAAAGATAAATTTGAAAAATTTGCCACTGGACCAGACATGGGATGTGAGAGAAAGGGGATAGTCAAGGGAGATCTACTACCTACCTACCTACCTATCTACCAATCTACCTATCTACATACGTATCTATCCATCTATCCATCTATCCGTCTATCCATCTATCCATCTTTCCATCTTTCCCTGTATATCTAATTTTAGGAGAGGCTAAATTATGCTGCATTAAGCATCAGTTTCAGCATCTCAGTGGCTTACGACTGCAGTAGTTCATTTTCCACTCAAAATACCCATTGTGTGTCGGCCATGGCTGCCTGCCACGTTGTCTTCACTCCACAGCCAGGCTGATAGACCAGCCTCTGCCTGAACATTGTCAGTCATTATAGCAGCACAGGGAGACAGCACGGCACACTGTTTCTTGACACTTCTACTCAGAATGACACACTTCACTTCTGCTTATGCTTTGTTGCTCAAAGCAAGTCATACGGCTGTGTCTGAGTTCAACAGTGATGTAGAATTCTTGGGAGGGCACCACATATTCAGTCCTCCAAGCTGGCACCAAGGTTTTTGGCCTCAGCAACTCAAAGAGATGGGGAAGACTGCAGGTGGAGCAGAAGCTCGGTTTGGGACTATCAGACATCCAATAGGATTTGGGACTATCAGACATCCAATAGGATTTGGGACTATCAGACATCCAATAGGATTTGGGACTATCAGACATCAGGGAGGCACTTGGGGAAGACAGGGCCAGAAAAGAGATCTGGGCAGGAGGAAGGAATTTCAGAGTCATCAGTGTGAGGCTAGATTGGAGGGCTGGGGACAGGAGCATAGAGAGAAAAGGGAAGTCTGGTAATTGAGTCCTTGGGCATTCTGATATTTAGTTTATGCTTTGTGTTTGTTCAGCACTTGCATCAAATATTTGCTTGTTGGCTGATAACAAAAGTAAGGGTATGCCTTACACTTCTGTTTATTTTGCTCTGTTGTGGAAATATTTCTAAGATGGCTCCATTCTTTAAGCTATCGTGCCTGGTCCGTGTGGAGCGGTGCTTCTCTGCAGCTTTGCTGAACTCCTTCTGTTGGTCATCCTGTGTCTGTGCTGCAGTCATCATGTCATCCCCGAGTCTGTGCTGTAATTGCTGTGGAGTACCCCAACGGGCAGTGTGTCTCATGGCCCCTGCTGTGTCTTTTGTTCTCTCCTTGGGGCCATCTCTGCTGATGTATGAGAGTCTCCAGCCTCCCATAACTGTGCTCAGTAACATCTGTTTCCTAGCACAGCTCTGTAATTTCTCTTTCCGGGGGTTAGGAAGGTGCTAATCGCTTCAGGGTGATCTTATGATACTTAGCAATACCGGATTCTGTTGGGGGCACTTTTGGTTTTATTTTGGTCTAAAAGTATGTTAAGTCTTCAACTCCTGGCATTGAATTCCACTGAGGCTTGGACATTATATTCTCATTGAGCTCCTAAAGGTCTTTTTCAAATGCCACAAATTGCTGAGGGTTCAGCTTTTATGATTCAAGTTATCTATAGCTATGGACCTATGCTCACATAACAGCAAAATCCACCCACTCATAAGACTACTTGTGCCAAGCTGATATATTTTAGTTTTTAAAGTTCTTATTTTTTTAGCCCATGCAGTTTTCCTGAATATTTGCTTTTTATGGTAAATGCACTTATATCTATTAACACTTCTGTTTCCTTGGTTTCTTGATTCAAACATTTTTCTTAATGCTATTGGTATCATTTCTTCATTGCACTTCTTATAGTTTCTTCTTTGTTGATACATGATGTATCAATTGTCTATTACTGCATGACAAACTACTCCTCAATTTGGTGACTTAAACCAAAAAACAATTATGTGTTGCTACGTTTGGGCAGTCTGGGGATGGTGTGTCTCTGCTTCACATGGTCTCGGCTAGGACAGCTCTGCTGGGGCTGGAGATCCAAATGGTGTCCATCATATGTCTGATGCCTCTGCGGGGGTGGCTGGGACAGCTGGTGGCTGACCAGGCTTCTTTATCTCTCGTCATTGTCTGGCATCTTCCAGTGACACTCTCACCAGTTGGGCTCTCCCTCCAGCAGGAATTTAAACATCTTCACATGGTGGCTAGCTTCCAGGGGAGTGAAAGCAGAAGCTTCCAGGCGTCTTAAGGCTGGGGCCCAGAACTGCACAGCATCACTTCATATTCCATCCTACTTGAGGGGAGAGGAACTCGGCTCTAACTCCATGGAAGACTAATGTGTATCTGCAGGATGGAGGGGATTGTTGGAGGCCACCTTCGCTGATGTTGTACCACACTTGACCTCTTCAGGTGAAGAGAAATGTGTTTCAAGTAAAGATGATATCAGTTAGGAGGCTGAATCCACCAGCAAAGGGCAGGAGAACGCAGACAAGTGGCCAGAAGTGTCTTACACGCCTCATCTCTTTCATGGCTCTGTTAGCGCTGCGCCCAAGTCATTTAGATTTTGGTGCCTGAAGTAACTTGTGTTGCAAAAAAGGATTCACTGTGTTCAGCCCTTTATTTCAGCTTAAAATTTTACATTTTGGATAAACAACAAAGAGAGAAAAACACAAAGGGAAAGGAGTCTTTGTAAATCTCTTCCACTTTTCAAACGTGGTTCTCTAGGTCTCCGTTTAATCTGAGACCCCTCTCTCAGGAACATACATCCAGACTTGTCTGGTTCGATTGTTGGTTTATGGACTGGCCCCCATATGCAGAGGGCCAGAAGAGACTGAAGAAAGAGGCAGGCCACTCCAGATTGGTAGGTAACAGGTGTAATAAGCAAGGGAACTTACAAGGCTTGTCTTGAGCAGCCGCAAGACAAGTAGATCTCTGCACCCGCTGCCGGAATCTTACAAGTTTATACGGAGGCCTTAACGGGGTCCAGTCACATACGCCGTCCAGATGGCCTCAACGCCGCCTTCTGCTCTCAAGGCTGCGTCCTTGAAACAGCTGCTAGCATGAGAATAACAGGCAGAATGTACATTCCAAGGACAGGGGTGGGGGTAAGCGGACTCTGATTGCCGTGGTCCAGCTGGAGGGTCAATTGGTGGTCACATCCTCTCAATGAGCTCCTCCAACACCAGTCTCCCCATCACCAGACTCTTGTCACCCTTTGCTCATAGCCTAGACCAGCATTCCCCGAGTATTCCATGTCCTTCCACTCCAATGCTGCTTCTCAGACTGCCTGGGTCCTCCTTTCCCCTGCCTTATCTGCCTAGGATAAGTCTTTATGGAAGTTGCTCCCCGACTTCTCACTTTACATCAGAGACCCCTCCACTGAGGACATTCTACTGGGCCCTCTCTGCCCCTCCCTTGCTCCTCAAAGTGGAGGAATTACTTGTCTGATGGAAGAGTTTGGGTGATGGAACTTAGAAGTCCTTCCAGGTTCTCTCAAACTATCCCAAAGTGTTCTCCTCCCTCCGGAGTGAGTGTTGGGTCAGCTCTCTAGTGCTTGGCCATATGCCTGCTTCTTTGGGGGAAAAACTGCTTTTCCAGTGGGGTCTGGGAGTAGGTGGGTCAGGCTGTTTAACTGACAGGTGAGGTGTTAACATGCCCACCTAGCCCAGATTTAAAGCCACGTTTTCAGGTGAGCTTTTATTGGTAATGGTGCTAACTCCAGCACTGTCATATCAGCCTGACTCAGCTGTCGTTCCTCACTGTCCTTGACTCTCTCTTCTTGCCACCCATCAGTAGGAGATGGGGTCAACTCACTGATGACAGATTCATCTCAGCCATGAGCTGGCCCCAGGCTGCATCCCTAGCCTGTCCCAGCTCCTAGCAAGTAATGGGCAATAGATATATTTGTTGAGTTGCATGGAATGGAATTGATGTGTAATATTTAGGTTACACACAAACATCCTTGAAAAATTAGTTGTAAATCCCAAAGTATGATTCTGTAGGCCTCTGTAGAGGTCTGCTGAGAATGAAAGAAAAATTAGAGACAGAAGATGGAGAAAACAATGGTAACCTTGGAGTCCAAGGGGCTATGGAGAGTGTTCTGGAGGGAGGAGAACAGGGCTGGGCTGGATGTTGAAGCAGGAAAGAAGGAAAAGCTGGAAATAGTACGCACACATACAAACCCTGAAAGATCGAGCCTTTGAGGTATAAGGAAAGGAAAAATTAGATATAGGATTTGAAAAGAGGTAATGGAATTGAGTCAGATGCCAGTAAAGAGCTTTGGCAGCAAAGGGAACCTGAGGTTTTAGGCAATATTGGGAAATACATACAACTCTGTTGACTTTTGGGGACCTGGTATCTTAGAGAACATGCCAAGTCAAAGCCAGGCCCCTGACACCTACCTCCCAAGCAGGGGGATACAGTCTTAGCACCATCGCTGGATCCTAGCATCTTCTGAGCAGGCAGGCAAACTGCCTGACTGCATTTTCTGGTGCTCATTTTGCAGCCTTCAAATGATTAGACTCTGTCCTCTTTCCTTCTGGAGGCGTGTGGATTTCCATTGCTAGCCTCTGATCAGTTTTCTCTTCTACAAGTGTTCAGGGTCTGTTTCCCATGGACATTTTCCTAGATGAACTTAACAGGGTGGCAAAGTGTTGGAGTGGTTCTCGTAAGCTGCCTGACTCCCCAGCTCACTCTGAGTTGCTCATTGCCTACAAGCAATCAAATACTTTACTACTTCTGCTCTTTTTCTTGCAGTATTATTTTGCCTGCAATAAGTATGCAGCCATCAGACAGCCTCACCTATCCACTCAAAGACCCCACTCAAAAATCACGTATATACTGTTTGACTGCCTATCTCATTTTTTAAATGTGAAACTTTGTCATTTGAGGACAAATATCATGGGTTAATGTGATTATTTTTCCAAAGAACAAAATTGCATGCCAGCTGTGTGTCAGCACTGGGCTAGGCACTGCAGAATAGAGTGGGCATGTCCTGGGTGGGATGGAGGTGCCACGCGTGGGTTTTCACAGTCTCGTGGGGGAGACTGACAACAACCAGGATCAGATCTGTACTGGAAATAGACAGCATTCAAAATTCACTTCCTCCTGCTCTTCTATCAGAGAACACTGACTAGATTACCTGGTGTCATCCTCATGTGTGTCTCCTCCTATCTAGGGGATATGCAACCAAGCATGTTGTGGAAGGTCTGGAACCACGGACACTGTATAGATTTCGGCTGAAGGTCACCAGCCCCTCTGGAGAATATGAGTACAGCCCAGTGGTCTCGGTATCTACGACCAGTGAGTACACAGCACTCTAAACTCACTTATCTAAAGATAAATGAAGACGACCAGCAATGTGGAGGTAAAAATATTCAGCTTTTTGCTCGGCCTGACTGGAAGCAGAAATTACGTATTCCATTTTTAAGCATTGTGATAATATTATTTTCTGGCTGAGCCTGGCCATAGCATAAGGGAAGTCTAATTGTGCTTTAATAAATGGAGAGAGCTGTTTCTGTGCCAGCACTGCCCTGTGAGTGTACATCTGGAACAAAAGGGGAAAGGGGCCAGAGGGGTGTGGGCTGAGCGCGTGTTCCCACAGGGAAAAACAGCTACCTGTTTTGGGGTCCTCAGACGACGAGGTCTACTCAGTGTTTTGTCCCTCTTGGACAATTTCACTGTATGTGTCTTGACCCATGAATCTGATTCCTGGGGGTGTTGTGAGTGAGGAAGAATGAACAGGGCTGCTCTCATTCATAAGCGAGGGGACAGAGAGCCCTGCATGGAAGTGGTGGTGAGAGGCTGGCCATGGTGCCTCTGACCAGTGCATTCTTTTCCCAGGTTGAAGGGTACAAATCAAAGGGTACAAATATTTTCAAATATTTTCTGTGATCAGTTTCTTAAAACTTCTTTTTTGGTGAGGAAGGTTGGCCCTGCGCTAATATCTGTTGCCAATCTTCCTCTTTTTGCTTGAGGAAGATTGGCCCTGAGCTAACATCTGTGCCCATCTTCCTCTATGTTGGATGTGGGACGCTGCCACAGTGTGGCTTGACGAGCAGTGTATAGGTCCATGCCTGGGATCTGAACCTGTGAACCCTGGGCCACCAAAGTGGGACATGCAAACTTAACCACTATGCCACTGGGCTGGCCCCTTAAAACACTTTAAAGATGTGTGTGAATCCAGTGCCATCTTTGAACTAGAATGTTGTAAAGGTTAAAATGGCCAGAAAAGTTCTTCAGGGCCCACCCACTGAAAACACAGATAAATCTTCTTTTGGTTGCACAAAGGAAATCCTTCTCTTGTGAGTGAAAAGTTATTTTAAAATTTTATTCAATGTAGCATTTGGCTTGTATATATATATATATACATAGTTTTTTTCTGTGGCTTTCATTTGTGTCCTTTAGGCACTTAATCATGGAAATTTTTGTGTGGATTAAAGATAACTCAGATTTTGAGTTAGGCAATATTTTCAGTTGCAAACAAGGCATTAGAGGATTGGATCTTAGTTTAGCAAATGGAGAATTTAGTTAAAGCTGAGAGTTTCAAGGCTGTATACATTCTCCAATGATGCTCAGCTAGCCGTGAGAAAATATAATTTCAGAGGAGACTTTAAAGTGAAATGGTCAATTATGGAGACGCAGGTCAGGAAAGAGGGCTCGTGGCTTAATCTGAGGGCTTTGAAAGCATTTTCTTTTGTATGGAAGATCTGGGAGCTCCTGGGGTTTTTAGGGGAGAGAGAGGAGGGCAGACCAGCAGAAAGTGAGTGAGTTGTGTGTGAATTGAGGGAAGACAGAGAGAATGGAGGAGGAGAGAGGAGGAGGAGGAGTTGGCACAGGGGGCCTGTCACGTGAAAAGAGGCTCTCTAGGGGATCAGGGGGCCAGGATGCTCTCCCATGCTGCCTTTCAGCTCCCTCCTGTCCTCCTGCTATCCCCAGCCACCCACAGGCCACTCCCACCCTCCTCTGCCCCGTCCCTTTGGGGTGCCTCCTCTGGAGCACCTCCCCCCACCCCTCCTCTGCCTGCGGGGCCTGCTTCTCGGGCAGAGCCCTGCTCAGGGGTGATTCCTCAGGTGGCTTCCGCCTTGTTTGCCACGCTTCAGCTCCTCCCCTGGTACAGAGCAGTGTCTCACCACCTCTGAGAACACTTCCTACAGCTTATTTTATGTACTTGTCCATCTTCTTTCCCTCCCACTTACATTGTGTGCTCCTAAAAGTCGGGGGGTGGGGGGAGGATGGGTCAGTCATGTCTAGCATGTCGAAGAGCCTTACTAAATGGTTTAAAGAATCCATCCATGGCAAATGAAAAGGCCCAGAGGCAGAATTAAGAGGATGAGGAGAAACAGTGATTTTTTTAGCTGACTCTCATGTCTGTTGGGAGATGGATCTGTTTCCCACTGGCTGCGGAGAGTCCACTGAAGCTGCCAGGTGAGGGTGAACTGGATGCAGAACCAACCATGGTGAGCCTCAGGTGGCCACTGGTCTCCTTCTGAATACCACATCAAAGCCAAGGCGGGGTCTTCTGGACCAGAGATGACATGGAGTTGGTGCACCATTGGAGCTCTTTAGGAAGGCAGAAACCACTGTAGCTCTATCAGCTGACAAGGGTTGACCCTCTGGGCCAGGTGTGCCTTCTTGCCAAGCTGGCTTCTGAGAGGCAGCCGTGGATAACTGGACCAGTGGTCCAGGGCATTTGTCACTGCAGCCCATGGCTTCCATGGGCAATTAGACAAGACTTCCTGTAGAGACAAGGGCTTGATGTAGACATGGCTCCTGGTGATGACCTGGTGTGTTGGGGCTTCTGGAGCATTTCCTTGTCAAGTCAAGCACGCGTGCTGCAGCTGGGACGTGCACTCAGCCTCAGGGGGCTGTCCTGGGTGGCAAGGATCAGGTACACTCTTCCTTCTGGCTGGCTGCTGCTCCCTTATGCTGTTGTTATAATATCCAAAGCAGACTCTCTTAAGGAGGAAGATCATGCTAAACAAAGAATTAAAAATGCTCACGTTATACAAAACAAGCGACAATGCTTCTGTGGGCTGATAATTTGCATTCCATTTGAAAGTGTTTTAATGAATCACAAAAGGATGTACTTTGTTTGAATAAAGGATGCTCAGCCTTTTTTTTCCCCAGGTAAAGTACACGAGACTCTTGCTTAAATGAGGCATGCAATTTTAATCAGTTGGGCCCTTAAAAAGAAAGAAAAACAGCTGCTGCTTGTTAATTGGCAAATATCTTCTCCGATGAGCTCATCATTTATTCACGGCTTTTAATAGAGACTTAAATTCCACGAAGGAAGGTGTTATCACCACATTATAATGTCTGCCAGCACATCTGCAGCTAAATGACCCTCTTACAGAATGTGAGTGATGGATTCCCAAAGACCACTCTGCCGTCTCCTCCTCCTGGGTGTCCTCCTGTGGTCCTGCCTGATGAGTTCCATCCAGCGCAGGAGGAACACTCAGGGACATCCTCACCGTGGGCAGGATCAGTTCGGTATCTGTAATTGCAACTCTCGGGGTAAACATTGGAAAAACACCCCCACAAAACAAGGCCTGCCTTCTTGATATTGAATTGCACTGATCAATGACAATCCCTTGGGCCGAGCCCACAATGTCTTGAAGGATTTGGGGGTGGGAGGAGTGGAACATTTGGCTCACCCTGGAATTTCCTCTCTGTTCTTCATGACTCCTTCCCATACTGGGAGTAGAAAGAACTACTCTGCTTGCAAACAAGAGCCTTTTCATTTCTTTTCTGTTTCTCTGTCAAATTCATGTAAACTGTGAGCCTTTTCTGTGCCTCAGTTGATCCATGCCTGGCCTGGTGGTAATCCTCAGGACCTCTGTGCCTTCCTGGCAGTGGTGTGAGAGGAGTCGATGAGTTAATGCTGAGAAAGAATTTTCAGCCCCAAATGACAGTATTGCTTCCTTTTGCTGAAACTTAGCAAGCAAGGACTGAAGAACAAGTATGTTGTTTTCCTCTCTTCCGTGAGATGTCCTTGTGTTCTCAGAATAACTCATGAGAGCACTGATTACCTCTTGCAGAAGCTGGAATAGGAAATACATTTCTTTAGATTATGTCCTAATATCAAAATACCCTGTCTTTGCTATGCACAGTCCTCAAGCTTCTAAGCACGGAATGAATTTAATACGTTTTCCAATATTTGCATGCTGCAGAGCTTTCTGGGTAGGATGCATGAGGAAGTGCCCTCCTCTGGGAGAGCTGTGCCAGTCAGGGAAGATGGATGATGTGGATTAGAGGTGGTGAGGGCTTAAATGTGCTGGGATGCTGTGTGTGCTTTTAGAACTTTCTTTAAAATCTCAAGAAGTTAGCACTTTTCTGAAGTTTTTTAGGCTGTAGGCATCCCCTTTCATTTAACACTTTCCATGGGATCATGTTTAAGATGTCTGCTTGTATTCAAAATTTAATAAGAATGGAGGCATACAGTGAAATTGTTACATGTGTTACAATACGGAAGGAAGGAGTACGGCCTCACAGGAGACCTCTCTCCGGGCTCCAATGTCGCCCACTCCTGCCTGGGTGACCTTGGATGACACTCATTCAGCCTTTCTGGCTCTCAGTTTTGTGGTCGGAGGAAGAATCTAAAAAGCATTGTGTCGAGATACAGCTTCCTTAATAGGATTTGAGTTAGGATATCATGTTTTAAAATTTAGTAGAAATAGGATGAGCTTCCTATGTTCTTCTGGATTATTCTATGCAAGTTACTTGTTTTTGTATTTTTTGTGGCAGTTGGAGGTTGAGAGTCACAGAAATGGGGCTGTCTGGTGGGATAACAGAGGGTTCTCACCACAGTGTTCTTCCCCTCCTTTCTGGGAAGCGTGAAGGAAGGGAACTTTTGATGGGTTTAGTTTGTCCACGAACATATGGATGGGTCACATAGATCATTTTCAGTCCATATTACTGTAGCCCAGGGTTTCTCCACCTTGGCGCTATGGACATTTTGGGCTGGGTAACTCTTGATTGTGGGTGCCATCCTGTGCACTGTAGGACCTTGATCAGCATTCCTGGCCTCTACCTGATAGATGCCAATAGCACCAACTGTTAAGTTATGCCAACCAAAATTGTTGCCAGACTTTACCAAATGTCTCTGGGGGCAAAACTCTGCCCCGTTCTGTAGCTCCTATTGGAAGCCAGGAACAGCATGGGCCCTGCCCTATGATGGTTTATCATGACACTTTCATTTGAAGCTTTTTGTCTAGAAATATGCGTGGAATGATGAAAAGGAAGTATAACGTGGCTAAAAATCTTCAGGAGATTGGCAATCTCTAGTGGACAAAGTTATTTCAAAACAATTTTAACTTGGCTTAAATTTATTTTTCCCAGAAGAGAAGGAAGGGTATCAGCTGGAGGTCACTCTGATAGTGATCCCTCCGTTTTTCTGCCCTGCTCACTTCCCAGTTTGTACTTGGCCCAGCTAAAATCCTCCAAGGAAACCAGGAGAAAAGTAGCGCCTGTGCCCAGAAGCTGACATCCCAGAGTTTTTCCATCGTGAGGAGCAGGGATGGGGAATTTTACTTCCCATCCTGCAGAGGTGGCTAGGGGACCTCTGCAGGCCAGGCTGCAAGAGGGAGGTTAAGTAGGGAGCGGTGAGCCCCAGGAGGCAGTCTGGGGTGCAGTTTGGGAGGACGGGGTAGGGGTAAATGTTTTCTTTTAGGGTTTATAATAATAATAGGCTGAAAGTGGGCACTACAGTGTAAAGGGCAAGGGAGAGGAACATATTTGTCTCATTCTCTCTGGGAGCCCCAGTGCCTAGCACTAGACTTGGCATGTAAGTTACTTAATAAACTTGTTGAATGAATGCATGAGACCTTTGGATTACTAAAACTGGGGATTATGAACTCAATGCCTATTGGGGTCAGGTAGGTGTGAAAGTGTGGGAGAGGGCTGGGTGTAAGGCAGAAGAGAATGGTGGGGTTGTGTCGAGCAAGGGCAGCTGCCACTACCATGACTATTACCTCAACAACAGACACATGTTGGATACTTAGGACGTGCTCGGTGCTATTCCAGGTGCTTCCCTTGTATTTTATTTAAGCTTAATCATAATCATTTAAACAATTAGAAAGTCCTGGAACGTGAAGCAAGCGAAGTCATGGAATAAATGCCTTGAAAGACGGGCTTCTCTCCCTTGGCCCTTTCTTCTCACACTCTGCTCATTTTTGAACTTCTGCTGCAGTCCCTTCCTCAAGGAGTTAGTGTTCGCCCGTACACAGGGCCACCCTCCTCTCCACCCCACCTCCATTGTTCTTTTACTGTGTCTCAGACTCCTGCTCGCACTTCTCGACTTGGCGGTCGTCTCGCATAACGGGGCTTTCTCACGATGTTCTGCCTCCCTGGGTAGGAGCCCCCTCTGCCCCCAGAAGCTCAGAGGAGACAAGGCCAAGACGAGTGTTATATTCCTGGGAAGAACTCACATTCTGGATTTCAAGTGTTGAAGCAAGCTGCCTCTTTTTGTTTGCCATTCTAGTAGTTTAGTGATTCTTTGGCAAACAAAACCAGCATGCTGTGGCAATTGGGGAGTTTTGCCTTGCTTGTGGGAGACATTTATTAAGTCTTATGAAATCTGAAAGGATTATTTTCAAATATCAAAATAACATTCACATAGCAATACTTTTATAACTTGAAAATGTCCCAAGCCTTTAGGACAATCTAAATGTTCTTTTCTTAATATGTGAAAACAAGGTCTTTTTCAGTAAAAGGAGTTGACTAGGAAATGTAAGATGTATTTATTGGAATAGCCCAGTGCCTTCTTGGAGGTGAACATGAGCATCCACTCAAGGCCACAGGAGGAATATAGCTGGAATGAATCTTCTTTCATTATATTTTGGATGACTGCTTTCTGTCTAATTTCTTCAGGAGAGCCCATAAGTAGCGAGCACTTTCATAGGGCTGTCAACGTGAATGATGAAGATTTGCTGGTTCAAATACTTCAAGGAGGGTGAGAGAACGCTGCCATTAATTTTTTTTTTTTATTTTTCATGCCCAAAAGTGCATAGAAATGCATGATGCAGCTTTATTTTGTTTTATTAAGACTTCCCATGCCTTTGAAACTGGCTCCAAAATTAATCTTAGGTGACTGGCGTGAGTTCAGCATAGTTAATAAAGACCATAAAGCCCCATGTAAATGTTATATTTTGTAATTATTTAATGAAAATTGAAAATGGAAATTACAAGTCTGGTTGTCATATTTTCTTCCCAGAAGTAATTTTTGATTCTTGTTTATATGCCGTAGCATTTAGGCAAATTTCACCCCCAAATGTCCACATCTAATTCCTACTGAAATTAAGGCATCACTAAATCAGCTGTTTCTAATTCAAAAGGTTGATAAAACACAAGAGGAAAAATAGTGAATCTGGTTGCTGCAGATGTGGTATTTGAAGCTGCCTCCTCAATGAAAGATGGACAGTGTTATCTCGAGTCTTTCTGAATCAATAGTTTTGAGTGCCTTAGAGGACAAGCCATTTGTGCATTGGGGCTCTGTAAGTTGGAGAAGAGAAGGTTCCCATGAAAAGCCAAAGCTTCTAAGCTGATCCTTAACAGCTCTGCTTTCTTCCTTTGGCAGCAGCGTTTTAGGCCCAGTGCATGAGATGGGAATCAAGGGAACACGTGGGGCTCCCCCAATCTAGACTTGTGTTCAGTGGAGCTGAGTCTGCAGTGAAGACACTGTGCCCTCTGCTAATTTGAGGGGGCTGTACTCTTCATAGAGTGTTTTATTGGATTGCATAACAGTTTCGAGTTGAAGGAGTGCCTATTTTAAGTGAAATTACAGCAATTTTCTCTTCTTGTGAATTTGAATCCTTTAAAATATTAGGCAGGGCAGTCTAAGACAACAAAAATTTAATGGCCCGGAAGAAATTGGAACTTTTGGGACAATGAACCATTTTAGCCACCTGTGCCCTGCAAGAGACATCAGCCGCAAATCCACAGGGAGCTGTGTGGAGCATGTTAATCTCTTTTTCTCTGTGTTTTTCCCAAGAAATGTTAAGGTTGATGTTCCCAATAAGTTTGGCTTTACGGCTCTGATGGTTGCTGCCCAGAAAGGATTCACCAGGTAGGGCTCCTCCTCCTTATCTCTCTGAGTGAGTGGTTGAACCCTTCACTCCTCTCAAAGGCTCCAGTCAGGGTAGCGGTGGGAGGGAAAGGGGCTGGGGAGACCCCATTTGTCTTCTCTTTCCAAAATGGTACCATATAAGGGCTGAACAAAAACTCAGCTGTTTTTCTCATAAAGTCATACAACATGCAGGAGAGAATGTAAAAATGTATAATCATGTGGTGAGAAGGAGAGGTAGCCATTTAAGTATATCTTGCAATATATTTTATGTGTCCTGGGAAAACTGGTTATTGGAATTTGCATTTCGTTAAAAAAGGGAGGGATATTAATTCTGGGAAACAAACTTCCCTGATAGGTTGCTAAGATAATTTTCACTGATACACTCCATTATCTCCATTCCACACAGATAAGCATAAATACTAATAGGTTGTTTTTCAATCATATTTATATTTACTAAAGTGCCATTTTGAAAAACATAGAAATGTATTTTCATTAAATGCTATTTGAAAATATATTCAAAATGGTCGTTAAAGTGACCGTGAATTAGTTTGATAGTCCAATTTGTTTCGTGTGGTACAGTTTAAAAAAAAATTTTTTTTATTGCAGTAACATAAGTTTATAATATTATATAACTTTCAGGTGTACATCTTAATGTGTGTTGAATTCTGTGTGGATTACATCATGCTCTCCACCCAAAGACCAATTACAACCCATCCCCACACACACGTGTGCCTGATCACCCCTTTCACCCTCCTCCCTCCCCGCTTCCTGTCTGGTAACCACCAATCCAATCCGTTGCTATGTGTTTGTTTGTTTGTTGTTTTTATCTTCTACTTATGAGTGAGATCATATGGTATTTGACTTTCTCCCTCTGACTTCTTTCACTTAGCATGATAACCTCAAGTTCCATCCATGTTGTCACAAGTGGCTGGATTTCATCCTTTCTAATGGCTGAGTAGTATTCCATTGTGTATATATACCACATCTTCTTTATCCATTTGTTCCTTGATGGGGACCTAGGTTGCTTCCAAGTCTTGGCTATTGTGACAATTTTTTTTCAACGAATAATTCACATAAAGGGTAAAAACCCATTATTTTTTGGTATTGGAGAGGTAGTTTTCTGGTTTCATAATGCTCTACCTTTAAAGCCAGCTGGCCTCTGAAGATGGAGAAGAAAGTGTTACAAAGATGTGTCAGTGTTGTTCCTTTTTGCCAGATTATCATGGGTTCCTGTTCAAAGCTACTTATCCCACTAAATTTAAATTTGTTTCCTTTAGGCTTGTTAAAATCCTCATTTCTAATGGCACTGACGTGAATCTGAAGAATGGAAGTGGCAAGGACAGGTAGGTTGTGGAATCTGCCCTAAAATGTTGCAATACTTATGTTATTAGGCCTGTTCCTGGAGAGTTTTTGATTGAACACAAGTACTTGATCCAGTCTCATTTGACAGCGCTGTGAGGTGAAGTACCACATTCTAAAGGAGAGACGGCGATGACGAAAGCTGGCTTACTGGTTGGTTCACTTATTCTTTCAGTCCACAGGGTATTTCTGGAATCTCCATCATAACTTGTGTACCCTCCCTAGCACAGTCAGTGCACACTGGGTGCTCAGGAAATGGTGGTTATTCAAACAGTTGTCACCAGCCTGTGCCCAGCATTGGGTTGTGCCTCTGGCATTGGTACCTCCCTCAGGGCTCTCATTGCCTCTTGCCATATGCTGTTAACTGAGAATCTTAGGTATTTGCGAAAAGCAAACAGGCATCACAATCAAAAATACAACCCAAGAACTTCCCTGAGGTGAAAAGGCTGAGTCGTTGCAGGAGGAGTTTAGGAAAAGAGCGCAGCACTTGAAAACCTATACTTCAAGCTGAAAGAATGTTTTAGACTCAAAAATGATCACCAATCTAGCAATTAGGTTTAATTGATTACATCAGCCAATATTTATCAAATGACTCCCACATGCCAGGCTCTGTGCTTGGCTCCCAGGTAGAAGCGTGAACAGTGGTGGTAGGTGCAGTAAAATGGAACTTGCAGATACAGGATAGAAGTGTACACTGATGTAACCTTTCTGGAAGGCAATGTGGCAATATGCATCAAAAGCAAGCCTTAAATATCCAGATCCATTGACACAGTGATCCCATTTTTAGGAATTGAATCCTCAGGAAAGAATCAGAAATGTGAATAAGACTTTACATAGTAAGGATGTTTGCTGTAGCCTTATTTAAAATTGTGAAAATTTTGAACAACTTAAATGTCCAACAATGGTGGAATGATTCAAGTTAGGATATATTCATGTGGTGCAATATTTAGTTATAGGAATACTGTTGTCAGAGTGAGTAAATAAGGATATACATGAAGTAATATTAACTAAGAAAATGAAAGATAATATCTTTATTTGGAAGGTTTCAGACATGTAGGAAAGTTGAGAGGACAGTACAATAAATGTCTGTGTACTCACACCTGCGGTTGGCAGTTTTCACCACATTTGTCACATTTGCTTCTCTGTCTACGTTTTTATTAGCTTTTTTTTTTTTTTGGCTCACCTATTTCAAAGTAAGTCGGAGGCACCGTAACCCCACAGTAGTTCAGTGTGTATGTCCTACAAACAAGGACATCAACCTGGCATCATCACACTAAGACCTGTCGCACTAATTTCCTAATGTCATCGATGCCCCAACCACCGGTGCAAGTCTCCCCACTCGTCCCCCCGAAGGTCTTCCATAGTCATCTTTGGGGACGTGGGGCGAGGCCGTGATCCAAGCAAGCTCACACGTTGCATTTCGTTGTTCTCTCTCTTTAGTCTCTTTATTCAAGACAGGGCCTCTATCCTTTTTTTTTTTTTTTTTTTTAATATTTTCTCATCCAATGACGTTCTGAGGGGAGACCAGTCCAATTATTGTATAGAATTTTCCATGTTCCTGATTTGCCTGATTTTCTCCTACTTGTGAAGGAGGAATTGAACTTGTTCATTCATCATTTCCAATAAAGTTAGGTTTAAAGCTTTGATTAGATTCAGACTAACATTTTTATCAAGGAGACTTCAGAGCGGTGTTGTGACTTGAGGTCACATCTGTCAGCAGGCTTGTGACGCAGGCTGCCCCAAAGTTGGCGATTCTGGGTTTGATCCTGTGGTTAGGGTGTGGCTGTTGCCTCTCCACTTTGTAAAGACAGAGTTTCCCATTGCAATTAGCAAATAGTCTATGGGGTGATAACTCAGCACTGTGTGAGCGTCCTGTTCGCCATTAACCTTTGATCCAATGATTTCAGCATCCATGGACGATCCTTGCCTGAGTCAGTTATTTAATTGGGAGTTGCAAAAAAAAGTGACTTTCTAACTCCATGATTCTTTCTATATTTATTAGCTGGCAGCCTTCTTTAAAAAAAAAAGGCTTATCAACTGGACTACATTACATCCTATAAAGGCAGAGTAAATGTTTTATTATTTTCCTTAAATATCATTGTTTAGAGTATGGAACTGGCTTAATAGTTATCACTAATACTGTCAAATGAGTATTTTTCCCCCTCTTTTTTTGAATATCATTATGGACTCATGGCTGTTTTTTAAATCCAATATCTTAATTATTGTGAGTCTTCATTTTTTTAATTGAGATATAATTTACATACCATAAAATTCACTCTTTTAATATATACAAGTCAGCACATTTTAAAATATATTAACAAAATTATGCAACTTCCACTACTATCTAATTCCAGAATATTTTCATCAGCCCAGAAAGAAGGCCTGTACTCGTTAGCAGTCATTCACTATTTCTTCCCCTCAGCGCCTCGCCACTGTAATCTGCTAGTTCTGTCTCTCTGGATTTGCCTGTTCTGTACATTTCATATGAATGGAATCATACAGTATGTGGCCTTTTGTTTCTGGTTTCTTTTATTTAGCATAATGTTTTAAAGTTCATTCATGTTGTAGTAATTCATTTCCTTCTTATGGCTGAATAATATTCCATGGTCTGGATATGCCACATTTTGTGTATCCATTCATCAGTTGATGAATACATAACATTTTACGTGAATAATTCCCATAGCTTTTCCACTCAAATGAGCATTTCTTGTTTTAAGTCAGGTAGGGTAAAACGTGGACCTGAGTTTGGTGACTACATTTATAGCCAGTGGTTCTTCTTCCATTTGTTGCAGTCTAATGCTTGCATGCTATGCGGGACACCTAGAGGTTGTGAAATATCTCCGAAGACATGGTGCTTCTTGGGAAACGAGAGACCTCGGAGGCTGTACGGCTCTGCACTGGGCTGCAGATGGAGGCCACTGCAATGTGATTGAGTGGATGCTAAAGGACGGCTGTGAGGTACGGGATCTTCCTTAATAACTACACACGCATTGTTAAGAACCTGAAATGCTGTTCCACAGGGTTTAGGAGAAGCAGAGCCTTATCTGAATGCCTTTGATTGGTTGAACTTAGAAATATTGGAGAGAGTTCTCTGACTTCTCAGCAAGAAGGTTCCTGAAGCTTGGAAAAAAAGATCTTTATAGAATTGATATGATAGTGTGGCTTTCAGATTGTCATCACGTTTCATTTCATATGGGAAAAAAGAAACCATGCTGAATCCAGAGCCAGCCCTGACACTTCTTCTACTTTGTTTCTTTTGTTCATTTACTCATGTATCTCTTCATTCAATCTGTCAACAGAACTTTATTGAGCATCTATACCAGATACTGTCTTAGGTGCTGGAGACACAAAGATGTTAAGAACTCTTACAGTGCTTCTTGTTGCTTTTAGAATTCGATTTTTTTTATTCTGGGGTACAAAAATTTCCAAACAGCAAACTATATCATGAATAGAGCATTTCAGCTCTTAGTGTCTTTACCTCAAAGCAGGCATGTTGGTCTGCTTTTGGTTTCACGTTATCAGAAAGTACAAATTTAACTTAGCAAATAGAACTGAAGTTGTTTGGATTTCTGTAGAGAGTTGAAGATGGGTAAATAGAATTAGCTCAATTATGGTAACTGCCGATAACTTTGAAACCTTTAGTTCAAGACTTGAAAAAAGTGAAAGATTTCAAGGCATGGAAATAATCATGGAAAAATGCTGTTCTAATTGTGATTGTCAGATGGTGTAGAGTATTGAGAAATTAAATTGATCACACTGGAAAATAAACTCCAATTGAGAGAAGTCATGTTAGTGGATTTGTTCTAGTTTGTCTCTGAAGTGTGACTGAAGGAAAGCAAGGCTTATGTCATGGGATCTCAGTGGTTCCTGCCACCGCTTTCTGAGAGCTGAGAGAAGGGCCCCTTGAAGGAAAACCTGCGGTCATTAAGATAATCCCTTTTTATTACATTTCTCATTTTCCTTGTTTTAGAAACATGCACCAGAGGTCAGAAGGATTAGCATGTGGGCCTGGTGCAGGGCTGGGACACACCTGCCGTGTGTGGTAGTGAAACCACATTCCCCTCGTTTGGTTTACGATGAATCCGCTCATGCTTTGGACTCGGTAAAAGTCTATAGTTGAAAATGAAGGTCGACCTTTGCTGAAAGAAGGGCAGGTCTCTGCCACGGACATTTAATGCTATAATTTTGGAAACTTAGGTTCTCTGGGTTTCAGATATGATCTCACTTATTTGGGGGTAAATTCCATCTTTTTTCTGTAGCACCGAAGCTACATGAATGTGTCCACTAAAGGTTTCTGTGTGGCTGGCTGGTGGCAGATAGACAGTGTCAACATGAGTCCTTCCAGGTTCTGGGCAGATGGTTCACCTGACGCTTTGGAAGACTAGGAGCGATTTGGAGGGTGGGGCATTGCGGCCATGCTCTTCTCGAATTTAATTTTTATACCGAGAGTGACTGATTGACTTGCGGGAAACCATTTCTACATTTAATGAACCATGTGACCTCAGGAAAAGCATTTGACTTCTCTGAGATTTGGTTTTTTCACTTGTAAACCAGGAATAAAAATACCTACCCCTGCTTAACCCTTAGGACCAAAGGAGAAAATCTGCGTGAAAGAGCATTGAAACTGTATAAAGCACCATGTAATACAAGGCGATGATGTGTTATTATTTGAACATGGTGGAACTTGCTGCCCGAATATTCTTTGTTCTTTGCATGAGGAAAAACTGCAAATCCTAACGATGTTGCAGCAGATAATCTCATACATGCAAATTACCTGAAATATCTCAAGGACCTACTGGCAGTTCCTTGTTTGTTATTACATTCTGATGTTCTACTAAAGCTACAGACATCTTTGAGTAATTTCTGTAACACAATTAGATTTGTGTGTGTGTGTGTGTGTGTGACCGTCTGTGTACACGTGTGTATATTTACTGCAGTAACACTCTTCGTGGACTGATGAGGTCTTCATTGCAATTCGAGGTGGCAACATTTTACATTTTCCTATTCTAAAATATATCTTTTAAAACAGTAAATTGAGAGATCTCCATTGTTGGGTTATTGGGTAATAACCATTTTATTCCTAGGCAGACTATGTTTTGGAGAAGGCATTAGGCTGGCTAACTTTTCAGATTGGAATTGGTGTAATAGATCTGGTTGCTTCGTATTTACCTATATGTCTCGTTTAAAATTAATACATATTGATAAGTAAAGAGTGTGTGTAATATTACTGCCTTTTTCCAGAAAGGATTTGAAGCTGCTTACAAAGATATTTAAAAGTAAGCAAAATAAACTTTATTACAAAAATAGGTTAGGAAAGTTAGTTAAGAGAAAATAAGGTAGGGAGTTCACATGGAGCCAGGAGTAAGGTGATTCTGTTTAATTCATTTTTCTATCCCCTTTTTTTTCCATTTAAACAAAATGTAGATGAAGATGCCAATGGGGAGTCCTGGGGCCTCTAAGCACCCCGTCAGGTGATCCTAGATTCTCACCGCATATAAATGTGAATTGAATTAGCACAGTCCACTCAACTCTTACCAAGTCTAGAAAGACTGCTATCTGAACCAGGGGAATTTGGGCCAGTAAACATTCCTCTGTAAGTTTCTGATGAATGCTTTCAAGGAAAAGGAACTGGACTAAGAGCAGCTCTTCCTTTGACATAACAGGTGGATGCTGTGGACACTGGCTCAGGGTGGACCCCACTCATGCGAGTCTCCGCAGTCTCAGGAAACCAGGGGGTCGCCTCTCTGCTAATTGACGCCGGAGCAGATGTGAATGTGAGAGATAAAGATGGAAAGACCCCTCTAATGGTAAACAGCCTGGCTTTATGTGTGGAATTAAGGTCAGGGCTGCTTCGATGCTTACGCAATTCTTGTGAGTTGAGCTGTGTATGAGCCCCGGGTTTCGGTTGCCTCATATATTCCCTGTCGGCCTGTTAATAAAGGCATGGCAATGTCACTGTGATGCTTTTGTCGTCTTTTTACAACTAGTCCTTTAAGGATTACCAACCCCAATCCCCAGGGCCATTGTAGAATCAAAACAGATCTGTTAAAACAAAGAATGTGCTACTTTCTGTCCTGGTCTGGCCTAGCAGTTCTCATGTCATTTTAATGTGCAGAAAGGCAGCTTCCATTTCCATTCTCTTTGCAGTTGTCATTGCTGTAGAGCGAGAGGATACAGGCCTGTCATGTAAAGCCCCAGTAGCTGGCTGGCTCTGCCTTCCTGAGGATTCTGCTGAAGGACTGACTGGACCTGTCTGTACTGGGCCCACCTTGCGCCTGCCTGTGCCCCCTGCGGGGAGGGGTGAGCTCACTCACACCCCTACTGATTTTTGTTTTTTAGGTGGCCGTGTTAAATAATCACGAAGAGTTAGTCCAGTTACTTCTTGACAAAGGGGCAGACGCAAGTGTAAAAAATGAGGTAAATCCACCTTTATCTAAAGTTCTGCCCTGGAGAAGAAAGAACATATATATGATACAATTTTGGTTGTTTTCTCTTTCAGTTTGGCAAAGGTGTCCTAGAAATGGCCAGAGTTTTTGACAGACAGGTCTGGATGTTCTTTCTACCTCTCAAGGCTGATTTTGTAGTAATTTTAAAATTAAAAAAAAAATACAACCAAAACCTTGGATCACATTCAGCTGTTTTTGTTTATCTAGAATGTGGTCTGCTTATTAGAAGAAAGGAAAAAAAAGCAAATGCCAAGGAAGTCGTCTCTCCGCACACCTGGGCACCACTCACCGCCAAGCCAAGTGAGACAAAGCAGAAGGTGACTGTTGAACCAGAGGGAGGAAACTCCGCATCTTGGAGGGTTATATATTTGATTATTTATGTAGTTGAAGATTCACGGTGACTTTTGTAATGTACAACTCGTCCCACTTGGAAATACATCTTTTTACCTAAGCATGTCGACTGTGGTGTCATCACTGGGCGTCTGCAGGATGGGGATGTTTTCTTGCACTTGTGCCTTTTGGAGTTAGACGTGAAACAAAATATTTATGTACTGGAGCTGCGCAAACATACATGGGTCTCCCACTTCCCGCTCCTGCCCCCCAAGCTGTCCTCTGAGCCACTCCAGACCCTTGTGGAAATTCTTTCCCTCATGTGTTTCCAATTATGTCCTCCCTCCCGACTTAAGGCCTTCCAGGCTGTGTTGTCAGGCTGGTGTGACGCTCCTCCTGAAAGCCCAGGAGGCCACGTGAAAAGTTTTCTCCTCAGCTGTTGGCCTCACATCAAAGCGCAACACACATATTTCAAGACTCCGATCGTGCTCTATTAGAGGTGTCTGCTGGAGGGTCAGTCTTTTCAGAACAGACCTGTCTGAGAATGTGTTTGCATGTACTTATGCCCTGACAATGAAAGACCCGGCCCGCTGGCATGTTGACGGCTTTGCCAAAGAGTAGGATATTAAATTTAGCCTTCGGAGCAGAAAGGTTTTTGATGCTGATCACGCAGTTTGGAGACAAGTAGGAATTAACCGCAGCTAGTCTGCTGGTTGGGAGCTTAGAAACAAACGTGGGGGCGGTTTAACTAGCAGACACACTCACAAATCAGCAAAGGGAGCGAGCAGACCACATGCATTTTCTCTCTCTGGAGACAAGCTGGTTAACTTGGCCCCATGAGAAGACCAGCTCCAAAGGTCTGCATGAAAGTGACATTTTCTCTGTAAAGAAACACCAATTAAAAGGTAATTAAAGCACCAGATCTTTGGGGGGAAGGGCATAGAGAAAAAGCACACAATCATTTTTATTGATGTTGACAATTCTCAGCTTCTTTCCATCGAGTTTATAGCATATTCACCTTAGGAACTGGATTTGTAGGTCACATATAGTCCTCTCATTAGATGTTTCTTTAGTGTTTTACCTTTTGTACAAATGCATATTCCTTTAAGTTTGCTAGATTAATCTTTTAAACTTCTCTAAAAATTAGAGCATAGTCACAACTTTCCAAAGCCCTTTTCTCCCCGTGATCAGTGTTGACATTGCCCTCAATTTCATTTCGTGGTCTCTTGTAGACCATATTCACCAACCCCTCTGTGGGAAGAGGGCACATCCCTTCCTGTGGGCCTCAGGCTTGGCCAGAAAATGGGGCTGACTTTGGACAGTGAAATGTGAGTGGAAATGGCTTCTCCCCTCTGAGCAGAAGTTTTAAGAATTCCCATCTCTCTTTCTTCTGCCCCAAGACCGGCTGTGACTCACATGGCGGCTGTTCCATCAGTCCAGGCCCCCAAGAGGAACCAAAGCTCACCCAGATTGGATGTGATGTGTGAGTAAGAAATAATCCTTGCCGGTTGTAAGTCACTGAAGTTTAAGAGTGGTTTGAACGACTGCTTATAAGGTCCTATCATATATTTGTGAATTTGATTTTCTAGAAATGGCACGAGCAACTCTCAAGTCCTATAGTTTCCAGTCTTATTTTATTCAGATTTTTAAAAACCCAGGAACAGATATTGAATTTTATCAAATGTCTTTTTAGCATCTCTGGTAATCATGATATGGCATATTTCCCTAAAATCTATCAGTGTGGTGCCTTGGATTATTAGATTTTTATATATTGAACCATCCTTGTAATCCTAGGATAATCTCACTGGGTACAGTAGACTGCTTGACTCTATATACACATGTGCTATGTGTATCTGCTTTTTATCTTTTTTTCCTTAATGAGATTAGATGATGGTCTCTTGTTTTAATTTTCCCAAAGAAGCAACCCATGGTTTTATTCATTTTATTTTTTCCAATTAGTTTATACTTTTTATTTCTACAAATTCATTCCTTTCTACTTTTCCCTAGATTTATTTTTTTGTTCCTTTTGTAAATTTTTATGTTGGATATTAAATTCATTTTTATCATTTTTGTTTATTAATATATAAATTTATGGCTATGAATTTCCCATCAGCACTGTGTATGTTGTATTCCCATAGAAGGTTTCCTAAACTTTTCTGATGAAAAGATTTAATTGGGGATACTTTCTAAACACAAATTTCTAGGCCCCATCTCAGACTCTCTGAATTGGAATCTCCAGGGAAAGGACATGAGCAATGGATTTTAATCAACATCCCAGGTGAGTTCTTGTAATTCAAGGCGTCTGAGAAACACAGTCATACAGTGTGCTGGTACAAATGGTTTCATTTGCTATTTGCTAGATAATTTGCAACTCATCTCTGACTCAAGAATCATTACATTTCTAGAGCATGGAATTGTCTTTCTACTCGGTGCCTTATAATCTTGAGAACTTTTACCATTTAGAATTTGAGTTTTACTTTGTGGCTTAATATACAAAATTACATGTATATAATTTTTGTTTTCCGGAGGCACTTGGAAAGGAGGTATATTATGTTTGAAGTATCTCATCTGATATATCAATTTTATCTACATTATTAACTATGTTTGGGGTCTTCTATGTACTTATTTTTTTGTCTACTTGCTTTGTCATGGGTGGGTGGGGGGAAGAGTAAAGACCCCTTGTTACCATTTTGTTTATTTTTCTTTGTATT
Source organism: Equus asinus (assembly GCF_041296235.1). Classification (NCBI taxonomy): domain Eukaryota; kingdom Metazoa; phylum Chordata; class Mammalia; order Perissodactyla; family Equidae; genus Equus; species Equus asinus. Next base: position 7,252,804 of record NC_091791.1, on the reverse strand, counting down.
CTCTACAGTTCTTTATGAAGTTGGATGCTATTTTAAAAAAAATGTGTAAATAGATTTCCATTACACTCAGATTATTATTCCAGGTAAGTCTGATGTAAACGTTTATACCCTTGCTTGCTTGCTTTTTGAATTTATATCTTCTGTACATAAGGTAAGCTAAAAAAATTGTTTCGATAGGTTATGCATTCACACTGTTCAAAAAAAGTCTCAGGTTTCTCTCCCCCGCCGCCACCCCAGTGTATGTGTGCAAAGGCATCTTCTTCCCTCTGGTCCCTGACTGGTCTGTATGAATTGCAGCATGCATCCCCTGACCCCCAAGCTCACTGTTCCTCTTAGTTTCTTATGTACTGTTCCAAAATGTCCTTATGCATCTATAAGTGGATGAGGATATAGGTACAAAAATGGAGGGGGGATCCTCCTGTAGAAAGATGTAACATTCTCAGTAATGAATGAGACACGTCTTTATATTTACCTGTATACCATTTATTGGATATAATATTCTTAACAATGACTTTTTCTATGGAAATAGCAGGTTGTGTTACCTGGAGAACCCCAATATGAGAAATGTGTACAAATATTAACAGACTGTAACATAAAAATGTATGTGAAAATAATTAGCAAACCAAAGCATTATAAATGGATGAAGCACTATGAAATTAATGTGCTGGTTTAGTAGCTGTAACTTTGTACTGTGCTGAATAGCCTGGAGCCTGGTTTTATGGAGTTACACTTAACAGTTGCCACACACATTCAGACAATGGGCTTCCCCTGCAACCTCCCAGTTTGAGCTGGTAGAAGGCACAAGAGGACAGCTAGCTCTGCCACTACTTGTCCTGCTTTGGACTCTTGGAGGAATTTTTTGTCTTTCTAATTTGATGTATTTTTTTTTCTATTACCGCCCTACTTAAGTACCTGCTTATAGGCCATGAACATAGACGTCATTCCACTTCTTTGTAAAACTAAAATGATCACATGGTATTCTTTTTTCTGGATTTAAAACACACTCAATTGAGGACTAGATTATTTTATGGAGGGAGAATCACAGGAAGAACCTAGGACATGCTTTTTGAAGCTGATGTGGGAAATGTGAGTGACAGAGCACGCGATCTGGAAGCGCCGAATGACACTGAGAATTCCTTTAATCGTGTTAAGTCTTCTGGCTGTCACTCTCCATTATTGAATATTATAATAATTTTATATGCAGAGTTTCTTCTCTTAGTTTTTTCTCATGAAACAGGCTCTGACGGGCTGGATTATAAGCTGCCACTCCTGCCCCAAGAGTAAAGAGGGGGGTTTCTTTACGGAAAGCGGGGAGGCAGTTCATACATGTGTAGGTAAATGGCTTCTGGAAGCATCCTCACTGCACAGAAACGGTTCTCAGCCTGGGGCTCACGAACCTTTCTTAGTGTGTTACTTGTATCACTATCAGAGTTTTCAAATAGGTTTAAAAGAAGTGGATGTCAATAGGAACTGCAGAGTGAGTCAAGAGAATTTTGCAATCATAGATAAACTGACTTTCGATGGCTAACTCCTTCTTCCAATTAGAATAAGTCTAGGTGGGGGCTCACTGGGGGCGTGATATGTCTGTGGGAGGGACTCTGCTGGATTCACGGCCAGTGGGGTAGATGGTGGGGTTGCTCCGTACTGCGGCCCTGGAGAAGGTTGGACTTTGGGTGTCCAGAGGGTGGACTTGCAGGGGCAGCCACACGCTGCAGCAATCACCGCTTTGGCTGATGTGAAGTGGCCATGAACGCAGAGATTTGGCAGCGATTGGAGAGGCCTCAGCCCTGGGTTTGGCCTGGAAAAGGGACTTGTGTCTGGGTGACCAGGAGAGGCAAACGGATGTATTAGCCTTGGCTGCCTGCGTCCAGATGTGTTTATGGGCCTGCTCATGAGTCGAGGGGAGTAAGTGTGGCAGCCTAGGACTGGCCTCTGTGGTGCTGGGGAGGAGAAAGGATGGTAGCCGCAACATTCTCCACCAGCCAGCCATAGCGTGTGAAATCCACAGCCTGAGAGTCAACCTGGGGGTCACCACGGGCATTGGGAGACGTCTGGGCGGGTTGGTGTAACGTTCACCTGGGTCACTTGTGTTTGGCTGCAGTCATTTTGGTAGCAATGAGGGAAGATCTTCTGAGCAAGTCTGCCCTGGTCTTCCTCCGCCCAGAACTCCTAGGGGAGCCCTCCATAGCACAAGTTTTAAATGAAATAAGCCTCACAAGGAAAGACTGCAGAAGGGTCAAGTCGCAGGAGAAAGATCTGGCCCAGCTGCCCAGGCATTGCGCCCTTTCACTTGTCAGGGTCTCATTGGCTCAGAGTGCTTAGTAAACATCAGTTGGGAGATGGCAGGAAGATGCTCTGGCACTCTAGCTGGCCCAGCATCAGGCTCTCTTTAGCACCATGGCAGAGCACAGGCTCCCAAGAACAGTCTGACACAGATCTCAGCGTTTTTGCTGTTTTTCTGTTAGGGGATATATTGATGTATTGTATTGATTTGCCAGAGAACAATGGCCTTATGGTTTCAGCCTGAGAATTCCTAATAAAGTTAAGAAGGCATAAAAATGTCCCCTCTGAGACTAGTCAGTCAGGAGTATTTATTCTCATGTAGTTTAATTTGTTGCTTTTGTGGTTTCCGTGATGTCATCCCACATGTGTAAGCTGGAAGTGTAACCCCTGTGTACATATTTTGACAATGGAAAATGTTATGCATTGTTTCTCTTGGTTGCTACACATCTGATTCCATGTGTCAGGAAAACAAACTGTTACAAAAAATTTCATGAGATGGGCTTTTAAATAGAATGCCTGGAACACTAGCCATATACTTCCCAGTAAAGTGGAGTCAGATAACCTACAACGATAAGACAATGAAGGAAGAACAGTGACTAGCCTCAGGGCCTACTTTGTGTCTGAGCACCTTGACTTGCTCAGTGGAGGCCTTATAAACTCAAATCAACTCTATTATTCATGCCTATAAAATTTAAAAACATATTAAAAATAGACTGCCATTGAAATATAAGTATTTATTTTTGTTTCCGTCATCTATGAGGATATAAAAAGGGGGAGGAATAACTCCCTCCTCCCAAAACCTGGCTATTGGTTCCTTTCCTAAGTTATATTATAATGGAAGTTATTGCTAAGTATGCTTCAGCTGCTAAATACTGCATCTTGGAAGTATTGTTCCTTTAATAATATCTGTGTATTATGAGGGGATATTAGGTTTAAATATGTTCTTATCCAGAAATAAATTGCATGGCTCTAAAAAAGCAATTAGTACTGTAGAGATAAGAATGTGTCACCAGCCACAGCCCCTAAGTGGCCATTGATGACATGGTGTAAGATCACAGCATTAACTTCCTTTAATATCAAACGATTCCTGGTTCTCTGAAATAGAAGCACAGGAATTGTAACTAAGGACAGACACACACAAAGTCAGTTCACATCCTCTCCCCACAATAGGAGAAGGGGCACAAATGCCAGATCTAAGGATTTGGGCAGCTATAAAGACAATACCCACATAATGCACCATAAAAATTCTGTAAACTTTTCAATAGTATATGTTTTGGCCTTAATACAATTATATAATATCAATTACAGTAATTCTGTATGTACTCATCAGCAGTAATATTTTATAACATGGCTTTACATTTTTAAGACATTAATAATTGTATAATAAACAGATGCATGCTATAAGAATTGGAATGTATTAGAGCTGGGTTCCCTTTTGTGTGTGTTTTGTGATATGGATTTACTTAGTTTATCCACAGTCGTGAATACTATGTTGCCTAGATACTGCAGGGAACATGGGGAGGGCTAAATGCAGTCTTGTTTTCTGGAAGGCAAACCAAGATGCTTGGGACGTTTTGTCTTTCTGCTTCAAGGCATAGAAAAATCATTGAAATAACCCCAGATGAAGTCTTTATCATAACACACTCAGAGTGAATTACGGAACTCTTGTCAATTGCCTCCTAATGTGAAAACTAGTCACATATGACCCCACGAAGACGAGAGGCATAATGGCATTTTACCTTGTCTGAGTGTTTTTTTTTGTAATTTTCATGCCATTAGATACAGGCGTCTTCAAGATCTTGTGAAAACGGCTTCCCCATCAGACCTTTGAAGAGTAAAAGGTTGAAGGGGCTGCTGCCCAAGACTGCATTTTATGAATATTTAGGATCAGGAAATTGATTTCCTCATCACTTTCTGTGATGCTCAACAGGTAGGTTGCAAGTGTTTAAGAAATAGATTCACTTTATGCTAAAAACATCTTCTCACGGTTCCTGCAGCCAAGCTGGGAAAATAGGATGCCCCAAAGACAACTTACTAATAACTCATGGTTCTTTGTCCAGCATACACTAATAAGGAAAGCAGACATAGCCTACACCAACGAACACAGCATTCCATTTGGTTGTAGCTTTTGCAAGCCTAGGGATTCTGGCTAATTTTTAATAAGTTGAACCTTGCAATAAAAGGAGACTTTTATCAACAGAATTGATTCACTAGATCTGGTTACTGGTTCACATCTGAAAATAGTTATGGTCCCATGGAAAGCCTCATCTATCTGTCTGAACACAGGATCACTGTATTCCAGCAGAGAAGACATGGGGTAATTTGCTTAGCCCCAAACAGCACGGGGAGGTGGAGGCGTGCAGGGCCTGGGCAGCAGCTTTCTTGCAGAAACACCACCTTTTCCCCACCTCAATAAAGCGCTGATGCCAGCACTCTGTAAAGGGCAGCCAGGAAAAGAAGTTCATGGTGTTTCCGTAAAGCAAACTTCTTTGCCTGCTCTCCAAATGTGCTCCTGGCTGGTGAGCCTCCAGGTCAGGTTTCTGCCTGGCCTTGTCTTCCAGTCTCTATCCTGGCATGGTCACACCCTAAAATGCCTTTTTGCAACCAGGAGCCAGACCCTTCCCTGCTATCCTGGAGCTTCAAGATGTCACCTCTGATGGGCCAGCCTGTCAGCTGTGACAGGGAACAGGGTCTCTCTGAAATCCAAGCACAGCCTTGACCTGAAGCCCCTGGCTCCGGCCTGAGATCAGGGGTTCCAGAAAATCACTCAGGGTTCTACCTGGGGTCTCCTGAGCTGTGTCCAGTACCATAACCACAGCCATGAGTAGCCGGGGAGCTGCTCTCCAATAAAGCCTCAAGCCAAAAGTAAACATCCTGTCCAGAATCCCATAAAGCATGATATTTCAAGTTCACAACTATTAAAAGCACAAGAAGCCTTCCTTCCGTGGAAAACTCAGTGATGGTAAAAATGCCTACTACAGCGCACTGCACTGTAACAGGCATTTGGCATAAATTAATAATTTACAAGTACCTGAGCAAGTATACAGAGCACCATAGCACAGCACAGCACCGACGGCAGTAGCTCAAAGTTCTTAAAATAATGGTGTTTTAAACATTAAAAAAAATTCTAAAAGTTGGTACAAAAACTAACTCCAAGTGGAGTTGAAAGATAGTGCAAACTTCTGTCTTCACTGTTGAAAAAAGGTGTTGGCTTGTGTCTCACTTGATATAGGCGGTGTGGGTGGGTCTGGGCACTTGATGTGGATGTTTCGGAGCAGGTCTGCATCAAGAGCAATCGAGAGAGAGGGAAAAACAAGATTGTAGTTAGAGACCCTGGAAGCGATTTCTGCAGATACAGACGTCGGGGTTGGAGCTGTCTTGCCCCGCACTCTGACGTGCTTCTGGACTCAGATTCCACCATGTTGTGTCCCCATTCCCCCACCCCATACTGGGTGCTGGACTCTGCTCTTGCTTTTGGCATGGGTCCCATAAGGGACCTCGCTCAGGGTGACTGACAGGATTTCCAGCAGTTTGACGACCACTAGAGGAACCCTTTCCAAAGCCGCAGCTCCCATCCACAGGTTGACTCTAGAACAGCGCCATTCAAGAGGAAAATGATGCGAGCCACAGATGTGAGCCACTTCTGGTAGCCACATGAAATAAGTAAAAAATAGGTGAAATTTTGGTAATAAATTTCATTTAACCTAATATATCCAGAGTAGTATTTCCATATGTAATCAATATAAAAATTATTAATGAAATAGTTGACATTTTGCGGGTCCTAAGTCTTCAAAATCCAGTGTGCATTTGCACTTACAGCATAGCTCACTTTTTTTTTTTTTTAAGATTGGCAACAGTTGTTAGCTCAGGTGCTAATCTTTCTTCCCCCCCCCCTTCTTCTTCTCCCCAAAGCCCCCCAGTACATAGTTGTATACTATAGTTGTGAGTGCCTCTGGTTGTGGCATGTGGGACGCCACCTCACCATGGGCTGATGAGCAGTGCCATGTCCATGCCCAGGATCCAAACCAGAAAAACCCTGGGCTGGTGAAGCGGAGCGCACAAACTTAACCACTCGGCCATGGGGCCGGCCTCCAGCATATCTCACTTTTTGCCAGCCACAGTGTGCTGTGGCTACTGTATTAGCACAGTTCCAGGGAGCAAAGCCAGGCATTTGGGAGCCCTCAAAAATGAATGTGGAGAGCATTCTTCCCCTTCCAGGACAAGAACAAAATCGGCTTGCACTGGTGTCGGCAACTGGCAGAGGGTAGACCACTGCTTGAGGGCATTTAAAAAGGGGGCCTTCCCTTCTTCATGTCCATGTCAAATGGTGCTTTTTCTTTTGAACAAGAAAAGTAACTTCAAGATCAGCATACAAACCACAATGAAATAATTAGGATGCTCTGCAATTTTTCTGCATCTATGCATCAGGAATTAAACCACTGTCCTGACCTTTTGACTGGCTTTATCTCTGAGATTTATTAGGCAGCTATCCTTTCACAGGCCAAACATTTTTCCCAAAAGCTGTAATGAAATTACTAATGTGTGCCTTCCCCTTCAGAGATGCTGAATTACTGAACCCAGGGCCTGGCCAACACACACTATCTTTGGTTCTTTCGAGCTCATAAAGCAAGCTTCCTGCCAGGGGGGCATGCGTGTTTGCAAGGGTGTTTTGGCTGAGGGTTTAACCCATCTGTGTGCTGGGAAATGTTTAACCACCCACTGTGGGGGAGGAGGAGGGCCTGATCCATAGCATGTGCCTATTCCATGGTGTAAATGCTCAGGCTGCCGACATGATGGGACTGAATATGGAAGAGACGCACAGCAGCCACCATATGATAATGTTCCCACCACACAGAAATAAGAGATGTAACCTCGGGAGTGTAGATAGTAGTAAAACGTAGTTTAAAAGAATGGAAGTTGAGCAATTTTGAACATTTATTACATTTGTTTTTAATATAATTTATATCATTGTAATTTATATAATTTAATAGTGGCTAGGTTTAACACCGAGCTTGCAAAAATTCCTGGAAATTTAATAGCTCTCAAAAACCAGCGTGGGCTGGCTCCAGCACACCACCGGGTTAACCTCCCTGCGTAAGTTCGGATGTAGGACTCGGCCTGCCTTGTCCTCTGTGGGACAGCGTAAGAGAGGACCACAGCTGGAGAAACGTGTTTAAAGGTGATGCCTCTTGTCAGTTGAGTAGAGAAGCTCCCAGTTACCAGGTCTCCACCTCCTGGCAGCTTCTTCAGTCTAACTCCTTATGTTGCTCTTGCTTCATCTCTGGCCCTCCGATGCCACCTCCTTTCTTGGTACCCCAGGGATTGGGCAGAGCCTATGAAGGACTAAGTGAGGTTGTTTTTGAGGTATGTGTCTAGCCTTCATAAAATCGCACCACTTGGTATGTTTTCTTCATCCCTTTGGGCGAGAGGGCCTGACCCGTATCCACAGCCAGCGCTTTCTGAGGTACCTGGTCCAGTTCCACTTGACGTGCTCTCTTCCCTACACTGAGGCCGTTGCTAAGAGCCACATGGCGATGCCTGTGATTATAAGCCCACGTCTGCCGCCTGGTTATTGTTCTACCTGCCCTTGGATCTATTTTATATTGCTCCCAGGGTGGGGAGTGCAGGAAGCATGGGCTAGACCACACCCTACTCCTCCCACGTCCTGAAATGGTTTGAAAAGCATGGCTCCGCACAGTTCGGGGGAGACGGGCATGGCTGTGTCACACCAACCTGAGGGGCGCCAGGCGGACCCCGGATTCCTGCTGTCCCAGGGTCCTGGCTGAGACATTGGTGAGCCGGGTCGTCTTGTTCAAAGGATCTGCAGGCAGAGGCTTCTGAGGAGGGTTTGGCTTACGGGTTCCCTACAATAAACCACAAGATTATGCATGATCACCCATCTCTGTGAAATGTGACAAGACATTGACTTCAGGAGCCCTGAAAAGTCCCCTGAAAAGAGTCCCCTGAAAAGCGGGATGTGGAGAATGCTAAGTTGCCGTGTGGCACAAGTTTCATTTCCCTAGCAAACTCTCTGAATACAATCTTCTACCCGGACAAGTGGCGGTGATTGTGGGGGGTTGACCTTTGTTAATCTTCTTGACAGTTTATTTATTTATTTATTTATTTGCTGAGGAAGATTAGCCCTGAGATCACATCTGTGCCAGTCTTCCTCCACTTTATATGTGGGATACTGCCACAGTATGGCTGACAAGTGGTGTAGGTCTGTGCCCGGGATCTGAACCTGCGAACCCAGTCCACTGAAGCAGAGCATACTGAACTTAACCACTATACCACAGGGCTGGCCCCTTCTCTAACTTTTAAGAGATTTATCCATAGCATCATGTAGTTACAAACACTCAAATGCAGGCCTTCAGATGCCATGCTGTTCACAGGCATCAGGAGTATGGTTGATGCTGCTGTTTCTGGGCCAATGCTACCTAGCGGATGTAAACTTTCCTGTGTCTTTAGGCTTCTTTTCAATTTGTAAAGGCCTAAAATGAGAGATTGGTGGAAATCTTTTCAATCATCACATTCATTTCTTCAAATTTCCCAGAATCATATGGATGAATTAGCTAACAAGGCTGATCATCCTTCATCCATCAGTGCAGGGTCAGTATACCAAAGGCTGATCCAGAATGCTCGATGAAAGGCACTAAAGTTCTTCTACCAAAATACTTTCTAATAGTTAGTTCAAAGAATCACAAACTCACCTGGGAAATGATGCCCAGGAGAACCCAAGACACAGTGGTTTGAGACACAGGTATAGCTCTGTAGGAAGCTAATGAAGCAGGAGCTGTGTTGACCAGAGACCAGCGAGGGAGTCAGTGATAGAAGAGCATGAAGGGCAAGCATGAACCTGGGATAAAACCCAGAGGACAACTCCCAAGACCATTTCTCCGGGTTTTATCCAAAGACCAACGCTTTGGAAATTATGCAAAGTCACTTGAGCTCTCTGAACCTCAATTTCTCCCTCTTTAAAATGGGAGAAAACAGGACCTATCTCATAGCTTGTTATGCGAACTAAATAAAATGCAAAGGAAGCTCCCAGACCATAGATAATAATTATTAAAAACTCAGCATTCCCTCATGCCACAAATTTTGAAATGCTTAATGGAAATATGAGAAAAACAACAGAAACAGTATAACAGTAAAACCACAAGTCAGTTGTTTTCCTGGACCCCTCCCTTGGCTACCCGTGAGATGGGGGTGGGGCAGGTTCCCTGGAGCTGGGTTGGGAAGTAAGTGTTGACAGCCCTCTCCTCTTGGGCCCAGGGTGAATAAAGATGCCAAGACACCTCCTCCTCTTGTCCTCCGAGCCTAGAAGCACTCACGAATGCATGGAAAGTCTGCAGGAAATGGTGCTAGAACCTCAAGGGAGACAGGACATCCTAATAAGCAAATGACCTAATTCATTGTCATAGACGCAGTGTTCCATGCATCCAGGAACACTCAGGATGATTTTAAAACACTTGAGTTGAACTTCTCACACTACTTACCCCACGAAAATTACACTTCCTCAGCAATCAGGGCTCAGTTGAAAGAATGCAGCAACATAATCACCATCTAACATATCTTTGTAAAGCAAAGGAAGCTACCCGAGAAGTTTGTAAACCACAGCTGTATGGAAAACATGCCAAGTTGGAACGATGGGCAAATTGGAAGAGGAAAGAGCCACTGAACAGGGACAGGCTTAAAAGTGACATTCTACATCAGTTCTCACTTAAGGAAACATTGACCGGCTGTGAAATATAAAATAGAACAATTTCCTTAACTAGGATTAAAGGCCATCGAATGTGCCTGAGTGTGAGCCCTAAAGTCAGGCTGTTTGTGTAACTCAACCAGGCCCCGCTCTTACCAGCCCTGCGAGTTTGCGCTCGTTATTTGACTGCTTTATGTTGTAGAGAGGAGATGATAACAGTGCCTTCTTCATGGGGTTGATGTGAGGATTGAGATATTACTTGTAAATCTCTTTACCTAAGTTAACCACTGTGAGCACAAAGCCTGGCTCCCAGTGTCCACTGAGTCAGTGTTAGCTGCCACTGCTCTACTGCGGCTACTATTGATGGAGTGAGTGTACCATTTGAAAGTACCGTAACCCTACCAACAAATTTTGGGTAATAAACTATGGCAATAAATCAAGCTGCGTGTCCTATAAGGTGGTGGAAAACTATGAGCAAGATATTAATGTGTAATGTAAAAATGAATGCATGGGCCTGTAAAATTGAAAGGCTTTGAGGATTAAATAATTCATCACTAAATGATAGTAGTTTTGCTGCTAAGTACGAATAAGTAGCTAGTCTTGACAATAAAGATAACGTCAGGTTTTTATTGCCATGCTGGAGAAAAAGAGATATATGTTACAATGAATCACAATATATTTGGATTTATCACGGAAACTTAGGAGATAATTAGGTTGGCCATTTATTCTGGTTTGCCTGGGACATTCCCAATTGATGTTTACAGCCCTGTTTAATTATTAATCCCACTCTCTTAGATGTGTCCTGGTTTCCAGGATAAATTATATGGTCACCATAGTGATAAAAGCCCAAACAGTCGAGATGTTGATTGAAAGTTCTGACTTCAAACCCAGGGATCAGCAAAGGTATCATTCTGCTTCCTCCTGCCATGCCAGGAGATGGTTTGATGGAAACATGAAACAGGTCACACAGATGCTGCCAGGATAAGGTGCCAGCTTCCCACCAGGCCTAACTGGGACAAAATAGCCCAGTGGCACATGGAGTTGGTGACACATGGTGCATCCTCACTTCTCAGATGTCAGGCGTATGGAGATAGGGAAACTTCTGGGAAGCTGCACCTGCTCTGACCCTGGAGGAAGGGGTGGGATTTCCACACTCCTTTTTAGGCATTGCTTCTCATGCTGCCTTTGCAAAACCTGAACCTGGGCTTGTCCAGAGAAGTCCAGTCTGGTCCAGCCTGGCCACAAAGAGTCACCTGAAGGGAGCTGAGAAATGACTCCAAGCCACATTGTTCACACCCAATAAATATTCCTTTAGACATATTTTCATTTTAAACAAGAAAATAAGGAATTCAGAACCCCATTTCTCTCCCTTTTCAACTTCTAGATATTGGAGAAAAATTGAGATATGCTATTAGTCAGGGTTGTCCCATTTCTCCATTTTCTGCTCATGTTCTAGCAATAGCTACATATTTCAAATTTTTTGAGGGTTGGGAACAAAGTTTTCAATCCAAATATAGCCTTTGCCTCGACCATCATCACAAAGAATTCTCAACTGTTATCTACTTGTGCATGATAAGCCAGAGTAAATGCATCCTGCTTATCCAGAGAGATCTCTGCAGAAACACCAGATATTATCACAGGAAAATGCCAGAGATGCCACAGAACTCCCGACAAGCTCACACAGTGACAGGGGCAGCATAAACAGCACTCACTATCCATCCTTGGCCTGTCTCAGGCCCTGTGAGGAATATACACTTAGAGATAACACCAAGGACAACTGGTTCTCAGGGAAAGGCCTCAATTTCTTTTTATTCTTTATTCAGAAAAAACAGGAGTCTTAACAAATCTGCTCTTGCAAAAGAACACTCCTACACCTATCCGTAAGATGACCCTGGCCCCTTATTTCTGAAACTACCTGAAAACAGTAAAGAAACTGTACAAAAATGAGCAAAACTCCATCTTTGAGGAAAACCTATAACCCCAAACGAATTTGTACGAAAGGGACCCAAAGTGTCCAGCAGGCTAGGGTAAGGAAAGACTATGAGGAAGGATGCCTGCCGTGGCCAACCTGGCAGAGGACAGAGGGGAAAACCAGTCACCCTTGCCTGGGGCAGGAGTGGGGAGTGAGCAGATATCATGATGTGTCAGGCTGAAAGAGAAGCAGCGCAGACGGGCCCAGCCCTCTGTGCGAGCCTGGGGCAGGGTCTGTGCTGAGAGCAGGGAAGGCCAGTTCACCGACATCACTCAAAGCCCTCTGTGCCATGGTCCCCCGAGAAGCGAGTGGACCGCGGGGAGCTGGTCCTGAGCACTGGCCTTGCTTTTCTCTTGACTGTCCAGCTCCTGGTTTTCCAGCAAGTTCTCTTCCTCTTTAAAGGGGAGTTTAGACACACTAAACGAAAAAAGAAAGAGGAAGGAAGGGACCCTCATAAACAAAAGGCTCACTAAGAGCCTACCCTGCAAAATGTATACATGAGGAAACTAAAAGGGAACTGGCGAAACTCAAGAGAAAAGGGGAAGAAAAAACACGATGATGAAAACCAAGGACCAGGACGGTGCTCCACACAGGGCTGTGGGCTTCCTGCCTGACGGAGACGAGGACCAGGTCAAGGGGTCAGGCAGTAAGTGACCGGAAAGACCACAGACAAAAGGGATACAACATACACCTAAACGGTGTCACGGAGCGAACTGAAAAGATAGAAAAAATACCCAGATTTAATTTGTAACAACTTTTCCAAAATAGGGTCAAATCCGTGGATTAAAGGGCACGCCGTTTCCCTGGGGAGAAGGAACATCAGATGGAGACTCTTCAGTGTTAGGGAATAACCTATGAAAGCTACTGGACTTCAAGCGTACAGAATCAGGTCACTCTCAAGGAACAAAGGAAGAGGCCAGCTTCTGAGTTGTCCAGAGCAGAGAGAGGAAGCACACGTAGAGGAGTTTCGGGGAAAGAAAGTGTGATTCGTTGATTTTATACCCACACTGCGGTCGAAAAATTAAAGCAACAGCTAAATGTCTTTGAACGCGCAAACATTCAGGGAATATACTTTTCAAGAGCTCTTCTGGAAGGAATTACAATGGAGTGGACTTCAGCCAGCCAGGAAAAGAATGGATTGGTGACAAAACGATCATCAATGAGCATCGAATCCTTTCAATGTTAACAAAATTAAGGTTAACAAAATTGTGGGAATTATGGCTATAGAACATAAACCGTAATAATATAGACACTATAGAACTAACCAAAGGTGGGAGGTGGGTCTTCCATTTCTAGTAATATGGCACGCTGGGTATTTTTGACCTACCCTCTCTTTAAATCCCTAAAATTATTGGATAAAATATATTTAAATTTTTTTCTAAAATCAGTGAGCTACAAGATAGTGAGATGTTATCAAGCCAACAGCGAAGTGAAGGGAGAAGCCTGGAGAGTTAAGTAGGAGACTGAAGCAGCAGCCATTTGCCAAATTAGGGAAACCTGGGTTTTGACTGTGACACTTTCACCTTGAGGGATACAGGAGTCAAAAGTCAACACCAGCCCAAGTTTAATAGGGGAGCATTCTCTTCCTGACCTCTCCCTAGTAAAGCTGGGCTCTGGAAAGGATTATACCTCAGGTAAGAATGTTCTAGAAGTAAATGTATGCTACTCCCTAACCCTAGGAGACTACATGGAGAGTTCCAGTGGTGCTGGGCAGACCAAGGTGGAAAATAAACCTGTAACCACAAATCGCCCTTGAGGACCTGAAGCTGCAATCACATCAGCTGGGTGGCTCAATAAGTCCCAAGCCATGTACAGGGTCTAAAGCTGGTCCTGCTCCCGGGCACCTGGTAGAGGCAAAGTACATCCTCTCTGGAGGCACACACCTTCATCCTACATGCCAAAGAGCTCCCAGATAGTTTTCCAAGAAAATGAGCAGCTCACAGCAAAAGAATAACCAAGCTCACAAAGAAGCAAGGAATCGCCAGTGAGACACAATGGAAACCTCAGCAGCAACATACCCAACGACTTTAGATTTCGGATTTTTGGAACAATTTTCTTACCATGCTTAAAGAAATAAAAGACAAGTTAGCATATTTGAAGAGCAGCCAAAGAGAACTTACAGAAAGAAAAAATAAATGTAAAATATAGTTAAGTATGAGTACAAATTGTGTGACGCTTAAGTATAGTTTGATACCATTTATGTAAACTTAGAATGCTATATATGGTTCATGGGTACATATTTATGTAAAAATATTTGAAAGTTTCTATAAAAAGTAAACACTAAACTTATGATAGTGATTGTATCTGTAGGGGGGGCTGAGCTAGTCATAGTGACTTTGTTTTGTTGTTTCTTATTTTTTTAAAAAGAATGTGTGAATATTATATATCTGAAATCTAAATAGGTGTATACAGAGAAAAACATAGAGAACAATGGTAGTATAAATGTGGGTGAATTTTAGATTATTTTTACTTTTCTATATTTTAAGTATTTTAAAAGTTAACAAAAAATAAAAATAAAAAGATTTTCAATATTTGGGCCAAAAGAGAAAACACAAACTATTTTTAAAATATAAATATTAAAAACACTACAAATGAGAGCCAGTGAGCATGGGTAACGCAGTGTTTAGAGGGAAATTCCTAGATTTACTGCTTATATTAATATAGCATAAATAAAGTTTGAATAAAAATGAAGTAAGGATCTAAGAAATTAGAAAAACAAAATAAACCTAAGGAAAAAGGAAAAGGGGAAATGGTAAGATAGTAGCAGAAAATAATAAATTAGAAAAATAGAAAAATTAGTAACTATCATTTAGCAACGACTTATTACACACAGACATTCTCATGAAGTCAGATATTTTCATTTAACTATCACTGAGTCCAACGAGCAGGTATCATCTCACATTTGTGGAGAGGCGAGGAAAATAACTCTGTGAACGGTAGAAAAAGGCAAGTCATATGAAACCTCAAGCTGGTTCTTTGGGGGTGGGCTGGAGTCAAGAAGGAACCAGATAAATCTAATAAAGAAAACACAGGCCGGTAGTGGACAAATAAGGACACAAATACAATAAACGGTTTTGAGGATTACCTAAGTGATCATCTAGAAAATAAAGTTGGATTCCTACTTCATTTTATACACTAAAATAAATAGCAGATGGATCAAATATTTAAATATGAGAAAAGATCATGAAAGTGTAAGAAATGGGAAAATATGTGTGTAATCTTTGAGTAAGCGGGCCTTTCTAAACATGACGATCAAAAATGGCAAAGGACATGAAAAGGCAGTTTATGAAAAAGGAAAAAACAAATGATCTTAAATCTGTGAAAAGATGCTCCACCTCATTTATAGGAAGAAAACTGTAGATACCATTTTCTTTTCACCTATTATATTGGCAAAGAGAAGAAAATTTCTGAACATTGTGTTGGTGAAGGCTTGGGGAATACAAATCGGGACAACTCCTTTACAGGCAGTTCTGCCTAATCTATCAAATGTCTAAATATTTATGGTCTTTGAACAGCAATTGTGCTCCCAGGAAGTTACCATACTGACATCCTCACGCATGGGCCCAAGGTACCTGGGCAAGAATATGCCTGTTTGAAGGAGCAAAGGATTGGAAATAACCCATATGGCCATCAGGAAGGCACAGGTTAAATAATTTACGGTATGGCTCTACAATAAAAGACTTTGCAGCCAGAGAAAAGATTGGGGTGGATCTGCATATAACTGATATGGAATAGCCAAAGTGGGAAAAGGTCCACAGTGTGCTGTCATTTGAATTCCAAATAAGGATCTAAGATGAAACAAGAGTGACAGCAAGCTGACAGTTGCTGGAGATGGGTGATGGGCAGACGAAGTTTCATTGTACTTTTCTCTCCAATTTTGAGCATTCGAAAATTTCCAGACTTTCCATAATCTCTCAATCTGCAGAGAGAGACAGGTGGAATGGAGACTTTTCACTATATTCCAAATTGTATTTTACAAAAAAAGCCTAATAACAATGATTGCTTCTGGGAAGGGAGCCTGGTGACAGAGGTGGGAGGGAGACTGTTTTCTGAATAACCCTTTATATAACTGTTGGAATTTTAAATTATAGGCATACATTACCTATTACTAGATAGAAAGGGAAAATATCAGGCCTCCATTTTTTCACGTACAACTTGTGTGTTTACAGTAATAGAAATGAGTAGAACGCAAACACCCCTTTGAATCCTGTAATCACTTGAATGACTTCCCTCTGAAGTTCTCTCTCTAGGGAGATATGGAAGCTGCCACATGGAACAGACACTTTTAAAGCCGTCAGATGGGTTTGTCACATGAATAATTAGTGTATGATAGGAAACCAAAGATATTTAAGTTAAAGTTTCTAGAAGTACTGGGCAGGTGGCACGGAGAGGTTAGCAGGAGTCCACGATCTTGGTAGCAACATTTTAGATTTACAGGAGGAAGTACCTCCAATTTTTATTAACCCATGACTCATTGAGTGTGATGGCCCATAGGGAATAACGGATACTGTGACAAGGCGTATTTTTTACTGTTTAAAATTCATATCAATTCAGCTTGTTTCCTACATGTCTACTGTGCTCAAGGAACTGGACTTAGTGTGCCTGGAGATGAATAACCCAGTCTGTGCCTTCTGGCATGAGGTAGAACAGGTATCAAGGTAACCCCAGGCCAAGGCAGGAGGTGAGCGAGGAGACTCGTGGGAGCAGGGCTCCTGGCGAACATCTGGGCAAAAGGGTGAAATCTGGAAAGCAGAGAGCAGGCACGCAAGGATGCCTTCCAGCACTTTTCCTCAGTTATTAGCTTTTGGTTTACCTGCAGTAATGAAGGCTTTTATAAAGATCAGTTTTCTCGTATTTCATTCTCACTTCCTTGGGAGAACATCTTGACAAATGGATTTCCTTTTCTCATTACATATTGGCATTTCTGATGAGCAGGGACCTAAATCATCAGATTTCCAGACTCTATGAGTGCTGGGTCAAATATCAGACACCCACGTGGGTGTACAGTCCTCATTCGTTCAAACGCTGAATTCATTCCGTTGAAGACAACTTTGAAAGTTGTGGCTCAACCTCAGAGCGAACCGGCCGTCACCTGATTGTTCTGAAAGCATGGTCTACATTACTTGTTTTGCTCACATTTCTATCTTGACAAAGGATTTAAGGATGAGTAGCTGTTGCTGACCAACAGCAGCCTGTGTAAAGTGTTCATCACTCTTTATGGGGGTTGGGGAGGGAGGGGGCTTGGACCTCCTTGAAATAGACCTCCCCCTCCCTCTGCGGCTACTTAAGCAAATTTGATTTTTCTACAGTCTTGTCTCAGTCAGAAGAGACTGTACAAGTTTGGCCAGTCTTGTTTTACAAAATATGGTGCGTTGTATGTTCTATAGACACAGATAAGGTGTTGATTAGGAGAAATGTCCTGTCTGTCAGAAACATGGAACTGAATCTCCACCTCTACAGAAAATGCATAGAGCCTTCCTCATTTAAGATGCTACAGATATTTGAAATGCAGTTCAACTATTGCTATGGTTCTGAGCAAGGGCTGGTTCCAAGAAAGACCAATTAAGACAAGAATGACTGGAGCAAGATAGTGTTACAAGCAAAAGAAAAGAGAAATGCAAGACTCTCTTGTGACAGACTGAGGCTCTGCATGATGCCAGAAGGTTCTGTCTCCTTCCCCTTCTCACCTTGTATCTCTGTGGCAAATGCAGGGAAAAGGAATAAAG
Organism: Equus asinus; assembly: GCF_041296235.1. NCBI lineage: Eukaryota > Metazoa > Chordata > Mammalia > Perissodactyla > Equidae > Equus > Equus asinus. The sequence continues at coordinate 7,235,124 of NC_091791.1, read as the reverse complement.
ATTGCTGAGGCAGTGAGAGCCTAGTCTAAAATATGCTAACCATAACCGTCTTCATTGCAGTTTCTTCTTCCCATCCAGCCACCCATACACCCATCCAGCCACCCATCTGTATGTGCATCCATTTAAAGATTGCAGGTAGAGAACGAGGTTTTGAGCCCCGGCTCTCCACCTCTGGGGGCCTTACTAGACAAGCTATTTGGCCTCATTGTACTTTGTTTTCCTCTCTGTAGAATGGGGCTAATGGCAGTATCTGCCTCCCAGGCTCCTTGAGAGGGTTAGAAATGCCTCTACAGTGCTTAACTCAGTAGTGCCATCCACATAATTGGTGCTCAATAAATGACTGCTATTTTATAACAATTCAAAAAAGAACTAGGAGCTACTTATACCAAAAAAATTAGTAACACACTCAAACACAGAAATTCATTTATACACTACTTGGTTATAGGAATAAAAATAGAAATTAATCCTGACATTGCTGTTTTGCTGGAATTTGTGCAGTGAAGACAAGTAGTGACAGAAACAGGGGTGGCAAATATTCTCCTGGGCCTATCAGTTGTTTCAGGAAAGGACTTTGATTCAGCAAGAATCAATCTAAGAGACGGATCAGTTGTCCTTTTTTGCTTCCTATTATCTTACTAAGAAAGCTAATCTGGCTGGAAAAACAATCTTAGCCAGTTTGTTCATTATATTTCACTGATAAGACTGCACGGAGGAAAACCATTTCCTAACATTTTCCAGGAAACTAAGGGCTTAGAAAAATAAAAACAACCCCAAACCAAATATGACCACAGATCAGCATGTATAGTTCAAATGCCATTTTATGGGGCAAACCTTAAAAAAAAATAGATGAATGCTAAGTGAGTGACACTGTCATAAGGTTTTTACTTTTTAGAAGAATATCCCATCAATGAAGTACATCTATGATAAACTCCCTTAGAATCATGACACATTTCAGTTCCACAGCAGAAAATTATGCTTTGCTCTGCTATTTCTTACCACAGTCTTCTCTAGACATAATTTTCTGTGAGCAATCTATTTCTTAAGTGTGACATTGAACATATTTTAATTTAAACTTTAAATGAATTAATTAAGCCAATTAATCAAAATAAACTGTGTAAAGGATTTCAGTTGGATATGTCCTAGAAATCTAATGAAACTCTCTAGAGAGTTTGTCCCTTTTCTCATCCAGGAATAAAGTTATGCACACTGGTATTCAGCAGTTAAGAATATCACCTGAGTGTCCTCATATTTTCTAGTCTTTGAGTCACACTTATTTTCACATTCAAATTTAGTAACTCGAGACCCCCTCTTGTGTGACGGTAGGATAGTCCGTCTTTGCTCAAACCTTTCTCAGGATCCCTGGGTGGTATCTGTGTTTGGGTTGGTGCCTGCTTCCTCCCACCCTGAACTCCTTCTCCAGACTGCTGTCTGGTTTTCTCTTAGCATCTCAGGCCTGACTCTGTAGGATGCTGTTCTCCCTGGACATTTGCCCCTGGTGTGATTGCAGCTTCTCCTTCATTCTCTAGCCAGCTTGAGACTGACACTAGGCAGTGGTGGTTAGCACAATTCCCTGAAGGTTTGAGGATGTCGTAAGGGAACCAGCATCAGAAAAGGAAAATGTAAACTTGGTGTCAGATGTTACTCCTCCTAGAGTCCTTGGTGTTTTGGGGGCCCCCTTCCCTCCTGAAAGTCAAGTCAGTTCATCTGAAGTCAAGGAAAGTGATCCCTTCCCTCTATTATGCACAGCTTTTGAACGTCCATCCCATCTCTCCCCCTCCCCATGCCTTGGTGTCTGAGGTCAACCCTGCCGCCTGAAGTCACTTCTTCCCAAGAAGGTTCTTTCAGAATTCTGCTCAAGACACATGCTTGGAATGCACTTGTATTTTCTCCTCTTAATACATATTACTCTTAAAAAAAAAATCATATAGTAAAATTGACTTTTTTGGGTACAGAGTTAGATGATTTTTAACACTTTTGTAATCAGAGGAAAACAACATAAAATGTATTAAGATTGACCATCACGAGTCTCTCAAAGCCTTCTGGGATTCATGTGTAGCCACTCCTGTAACTTCCCCTGTTTTTCTTTTCCTTCCAGAGCCTGAGATGAACTCTCTACCCAGCAGCAGTAGGTGCAGAAAAACTCCCCTGGTGCTTCTGAAGTGGCTTATAATACGCAGACGTGTGCTGATCTAGCTGACCTCCCACTGAAGTGCATGTTCTGCGTGGATTGCAAACCTAATATACAAGTTAGGGCAGATTCAACGCCAGGCACAGCGAAGACATTCTACAACGCTCCCTGCCTGTGTGCACAATTGTAGGTGGTCACACACGCCTGTGGGCTCTTACTCTTTTCATCCCTTTACCATCCTTTTCTTAGCCGCCACTTTGCCTTTCATGCTCAGGTTGTGGTTCAGGAGAGCTTGGCAGCAGTCAGCTACCAGCTAGATGCATACACTGAATTATTTTCCTCTAAAATAGCTGACGAGATGAAGAGGAAATTAAAGTTTGTTTCCTTGATCAAGGCTGAGGAGTTGGGTCAAGAAGCTTGAATTCTGAGGGTCATTTTACTGTGAAGGAAATGGTGCATTGGAAAGCACACTGTGGACGAGAGGAGGAGTTGAGGGAACTGTCCTTGGATTTTAAAAATCAAAGTTTCAAGGAAAGACCAAACATGTTCTGTAAAGAACTAACTTACCTTTTAGATGCGAGGTTGACCAATATCGTGTTTACAATAGTGTTTTCCTTCTGGGAGGTTGAGATGGTAAGTTTGTGTGTTTGTCACGCTGTGTGGGACAGGGCAGGGGACTCAACAGCACAGGATGTCAGTGGACTCGATCTGTGCTGCCAAACAAGAGCCACCGCCACATATTTGCCACACCTGCATGGAATTAATTCCAGTTCCCTATGTGTGATGTGAGAGAAAGCGCGAGCTTAATCCATATCATATGTCTCGGAAAAGCTCCAGACAGACACCAGCCTGGAGTGAGAAATGTGGATTTTTCAGTTACTAATGTTTAAAGGGTAACATTTCCTTAGTTTCATAAAACAGAATGAAGGCCTTTTTGGGGCCTGCTTTAAAGGAAATCTTGAAGCAGTCACTTCTATAGGCATTCACGGCTGGTAGGAAAAAAGATACCAGCAAATAGAAATGGCTTTCCTCAGATCACTTGGTCTGTCAGAGACAGTTCCAGTTTGACATGGTACCCAGGCAAGTTGTTTAGAGGGAGACAGAAAGAGCCTCAGTGTAAAGAAACCCATGGGGAAGGGGCTTACAGGCTCTGTGCACATCTGAAATTTGCATGCAAATTACTGAGTACTGGTGCATTTTCTGAGGGTTCGTAGCTTTCATCAGATTCTCAAATAAGTTCATAGCCAAGAAAAATTTAGGACATGCCCACCACCTTCCAGCAATGTAAATCCAAGGCAGGTTAGAAAACATATGTAAAAGATGGAACTGGAACTGTCAGCAGCTAACCAAATAAACAGAAGGAATTATAGGTGGATCTTAACTGAAACTGAAACAGGAGAGGACTTTACAAGCACAAAAGGAATGGGAGAATTCACAAAAGAAAAGATAAACAGATTTAATATTTAAAACTGGAATTCCTTTTATACCAAAAAATGTCATGAGTAAAAAGACCACTTAGGGAAAACGTTTACAATAAATTACTGGAAAAGAGTAAATATTCTTAATCTATTAAGAAAATAAACTCTTACAAACCAGGAAGAAAAACTCCATCTCTCAAATAGAAAAAAATAGGCAAATAGGAACAGATGATTCACAGAACATATACAGTTGATAGCAGCTGTGCGCTGGAGCTGGCTGGTACTAGCTCACCTCAGCCAATTCTCTGTTCCTCGTTCAGTGACATCACGTTAACAGCTTGCACTTGGCCATGGTGGGAGTTGTTACAGCAGAGAAATCATCTACAAATCAAGGCTTTTTCTTGACTGCCAATTTACCAGCAAACCATTGGTTAATAGATGTATAAAAAGCAGTTCAAGTGTACCAGTAATCAAAGAAATACAAAAAGAAATGAGGTCTGGACAAGATGGAATAAGCACATTTCACCCTATTTCTCCTGCAAATTACAATAAAAAAAAATCTGCAGACAATTCATAAAGCAACTGACAGAGCCTCTGAAAGTTGGAGAAAACGTAAGTAGACTGGCTAGGGACCTCAGAATTCAAGGAATTACCCAGTAGTTCTTGTTTTTGTTTTTTTTTTTTCACTTTTGTCTTTTCTATATCTTGGTCTGGGCTCTGGAGAGGCCTCCAATCTGGAAATGCCAGTGGCACCAGACAAACAAAGGCCCAAGAATAACCCTCTTATCTCTAGCCAAAAGATGGGGACAAGGGCAACTAGTAAGAGAGAAACATTTGACCCCACCTGACCTTACTCCAGCTCAGGTGAACACCAGAAGAATGCCACGCCCCTGCCCCTGCTCCCTGGGCATCACTGCCTTTCGGTGATAGAGCCCTGCCTTCCATCCTCCCTTGCAATAACAGGCCACACCCTGGAACAGACTGTGGCAGGACTTCCAGTGTGGGCAGTGATTTCTTATCGCTATGGAGTCCAGGAGGAAGTGGAACATTTTTCAGTCATTGAAAGAAGAATACAGTCAAGCCAGAATTCTATATCCAGTGAAAATATCCTTTAGGAAGAAAGGTAAAACAGACATTTTCAGATGAAAGAAAACTAAGAGAATTTGTCACCAGCAGACCTGCTTTAACAGAATAGCCAAAGGAAACTTTTCAGACAGAAAGGAAATGATAACAGAAAGGGTGAATATTTGAGTAGATGTAATAGGCTGTTCTTAAATTTTCAAAATTTTGCTTGATGGTTGAAAGCAAAAATTACAACATCTGAAGTGGTTCTCAATGTACATAAAGGTAACATTTAAGACATCTACATCATAAAGGGAGAAGCATAAAGGGACCTAAAAGATGGTAAAATTTTCACATTCCACTTGAAGTGATAAAATATTGATACTAGTGGACTGTGATGAATTGTGCACATATATTGTAATCTTTAGAGCAGCAGTTTTCAATCAGGGGATTTTTGTCCTCCAGGGACATCTGGCAATATTTAGAGACATGATCACACATGCTACTGCCATCTAGTTGGTAGAAACCAAGATGCTGCTAAATGTTCTTATGCAGGACAATCTCATATAAGAAAGAGTTATCCAGCCCCAAATGTCAACAATGCCAAGATTGAGAAGCCTTGCCCCAGAGCAACCATATAAAAAACAATACAAAGGCAGACACTCAAAAACACAATAGATAAATCAATAAGGAATACTAAAGAATGTTCAACAACCCAGAGAAAAGCCAGCCCTGGTGGTCTAATGTTTAAGATTTGGCACTCTCACTGCTGTGGCCTGGGTTTGTTTCCCAGTCAGGGAACCACACCAACTGGCTGTCAGGTGTTATACTGTGGCAGCTGTGTGTTGCTATGATGCTGAAAGCTATGCCACTGGTATTTCAAATATCAGCAGAGTCACCCATGGTGGACAGGTTCCAGACTAAGACAGACTAGGAAGAAGGACCTGGCTACCCACTTCCAAAAAAACTTCCATGAAAACCCTATGAATAGAGTGGAGCATTGTCTGATATAACACTGGAAAGTGAGAAGATGGCACTAGAAGTTGATGAAATTGATTCACCAGCACTAACAAAAACCCATAGGAATTCAGGAAAGAGGAGCACAATATAACAAAAATCAGAGGGGACAAACACAATGTTAAATGGTAGACTTAAATTCCAACATATCAATAATTGCATTAAATGTAAGTGGCTAAACACATCTATTAAAAGTCAGTGACTGACAGAATGAATGAAAAAAATATACAACCCAACTATATGTTATCTCTGAGAAACTCATTTCAAATAAAACGACATAGGTAAGTTAAAAGTGAAAAGGTGGAAAAAAACATACCTTTCAAACACTAATCAAAAGAAAACTGAAGTAGATAGATGAATATGAGATAAAGTAGATTTTAGAACAAAGATAATTCCCAGAGCTAAAGATGGACATTGCATAATGATAAAAGGGTCAATTCACCAAGAAGACACAGCAATCCTTATTGCGTGTGTCACAAACAACAGAGCTTCAAAATACATGAAACAAAAACTGATGGACTAAAAGGAGACACATTTATAGTTGGAAACTTCAACATCCCATTTCAGTAATTGGTAGAACCATTAGACAGAAAAAAAAAAGATATCTTTGTTTCATGTATCAAATTCAAAAGTTTTGAAATGTTAATTCTTGGTACTAACAGTCATGGTGAGACAGATGCTTTATAATAATGTGAGAACATAGATGTGTATAACAGTCCAGAAAAAATATTTATATATTGGGAGGCCTAACATGGTTATACCATTTTTCAACCCAAGGTTTTAACTTTTAGGAATCTCTCCTAAGGGAATAATTAAAATGGTCCAGAATTTATCTTTCTCGACCTTCGTAACAGAGCTATTTATAGTAGCAAATATTAGAGACATCCAAACATAACCACTAATAGGCAAGTACTTAAAAAATTACTCTATATTCACATACAGTACTATTGTTAAAATAATGTTTTTAAGAATTTCTAATACCATGGTAAATGGGAATGATTTTAAGGCAAAAGAAGCAGTATACAAAGCAATGTAGATAGAGAATAATTATATTAAAAATAATATAAATACACAAAAATTACTAGGAGAAAATATAACAATGAAAGCAACGAAAAATTACCAGTGATTATGTCTTTGCGCTTTTCATTTGATTGCTTTCATCCCCTCCACCCCTTAAGTTTCGTGTTGTGAAATGATGTCATGTTCATGGTCATAACAAACAGAAACTGTTACCTCCCAAAACAGCATAAGAATGAGACGATATAGGCAAAATGTGCAATACAGTGCGGGGGCTGGGGTGGAGAAACTCAACGGGTGGTAAAGTTTTTGTAAATAACTTCGAAAATGAAAAAATGGTAAGCAAGTATACCCATTATTATTCCTAAAGTGACCGTCTCTGTTTTATTGTCCAGGCCTAGTTGTTAATAGTGCCCCTGCCCTTCTCAAAAGTGTCCTGGTTCAGACGATAGGTTGCACAGCCACCCTCACTATCTGACTATAAAAATACTAGTTATATTATCTAAAATACACTGCACTCTTACTACACACCAAGCACTGTGCTAAATGCCTTACGCGGATTATCTCAGTTAACCGTCTGAGGAGCTGAATTAGCTCCATTTCACAGAGGCAACGAGAAGTTAAGCAACTGGTCCCAGTTCAGACATTAGCAAGTGGCAGAGTCTGGACTGGAACTACATGCACCCAGTCAGCAGCTGAAGGAGTACCTGGGCCTGCCTGAGTGCAGGGTTGGCCGGCAGAGGTCTGGCGGGGACGGTGGGCACACGAGGAGGAGCCTGGTGGAGGGCCAGGAGCACTCGCTGAGGCGAACTGGGCTGAGGGACGTCGAGGGCTTTGAGGGGTCTGCTGATGTCAACGTTCTGACACTGCAGGAGTCTCCTGGGATTGTCCTGCAGGGTTTCAAAGCGAAGAGCCAGGATATAAGAGGTCTCAAAATTAGCTGTAACTCCTTAAGGAAAAAGCAGGGCTGAGGAGTCTGCTGTAACTGAAGGGGGCCAGTGGGGTGGAGTAAGGGAAAGAAAGCAAGGAGTTACACAAGAGGGAAGCTATTATTATTTATTTAAACTTCAAAATTTATCAGAAGCACCCACCCCCCCCCCCCCCAATCTAGAACGGAGGGCTTGACTTCTATTTGAGATTTAAGAAACCGGCTTAATTCACTAATAGATTCAAGGCACTTGAGGAAGTACCAACAAGTATGACGATGCAGACCAGATCATAAAGAAATTACAAAGGAGCTGTGAACATGAGACATCGCTTAAGGCACACAAGGCTCCACGAGAACAGAGGAAACCTCCTAGGGAAGGAGGGTCGAGGCTTCTGGAAGCCAGGGCTGGGGTTAGGGCCTGCATCTGGAGCATCTTCTCCCGAGTGGGCCCTGGTTTTTAGCGACAGATCACAACAGATGCAGCATGGGCCTTGTGCCCCACACCCCCGCCCCTTCTTCTTTTCCTCCTTTCTCTCTTTCTAAAAACAGCTTTAGTGATGTATAATTGATGTACAACTAAATTGCACATATTTAAAGTGTACAATTTGGTAAATTTTGACATTATGTCTAAACCCATGAAACCATCGCCATAAGATAATGAACACATCCGTCACCCCCAAAAGATTCCTTGTCAGCCTTCCCTCCCACCCCCTCCATCTCCCCTTCGCTGCAACTACTCACTTTCTGTCACTATAAATTAGTTTGCATTCTCTAGAATTTTACATAAATGGAATCATAGAATATGTACTCTTTTTTGTCTGGGTTCTTTCACTCAGCATAATTATTTTGAGATTCATCCATGATGTGTATAGCAATAGTTCACCCCATCTTGGTGCTGAGTAGCATTCTATTGCGTCAATATACCAAAGTTTGTTTATCCTTATACCTGTTGATGGATATTTGGGTCATTTCCCATTTTTGACTCTTCAAAATAAAGCTGTGCTTTCATTTTCACTAATGAAGCTGTTCTTGGCGTAGTCCCATGATTGGGGATGAAAGGTAGCAAAGTTCTCAGGAATGGCAGCCGCCTCTTTGGAATCCAACCCTCTATACTTTTCAGATCAAGGGAGATAAAATAGTTTCTTGCCTACCGAATATGTGATAATGATTTCAAAAATCATTTGTCATTTCGAGGCACCAGCACTGTTCACTGCTATAATTTGGGCCCCTGTTGAAGGAGTTCAATATTCAAGAACTCTTGTGGACACATAAAAATGCTTGGTGAAAAAACTTAATATTCCAGTGAACTCTAGCAATAAGTCACCAGGGGAGCAGGAAGGTGAAGAGACAGTAGGAAGCCAGGAGGTACTTTGGGTTAAGGATCCAGCTTTTTGAAACTGTAGGTTGGACAGATGGGCCCAACCAAGGGCTCAGCATAACTCTTAGAAATACCCTGGGAGTACCAGTGGGCCAAAGAAGCTTGCCCAAACCCAGTCGGTGGCATTCTGAAAGCTCAGGAGGGGCCCAGGTCAGGAACCTGCTTGGGTGGCAGACCCAGTGGGCCTTTTGGGAATTTGGCAGGTCTAGGTGACTGGAGGGGTCATGGCTCACAGCGTACCACACACCACGTCATGCAGGGGACATTGCCTCCCCTAAGAGAATCTAGCAGAGCTTCCAAGCGGCACCGAGAGCCTCCTTCCAGCCCCGCCCATCACCTCAGTCAGCCTTCCTGGAACTGAGCGTGCTGACTCAGCAAGTCACTGCAAGAGTCCCCAGGATCTATTCCCACTCAAGCTTGTATTGAAAAACCCACGTCTTCATACGCACACGAACTTCTTATGTTTAAAACTTACCTTCGGGGTGTTGGAATGCGGTGGCTTCCTCATCAGGCCTTTGCTGAGGTGGGTGAGGTGAGCCTGAGCAGGCTGGGAGCCACTGGATGGCCGGGAAGGGCGCACACACCTGCAACGCAACCCCACACATGCTAACCACGGGCATCGTGCCCTCTGGCGCACTTGACTTTTTCTGTTTTGTTCAAAATGACACTCAAAAAACAATTCACTTATTTTAACCCAGGGTGGTAAGCATGCAAAGGAAAAATTATCTAACACTCTTACAAGATTAAAAAGTAAATGTTGATTTTGTTTCCCCCTAAAGCCACTATCTGTTAAATTAGCTCTTGCAATCCATAGAAATGCGGCTTTGCGACACGTTTTTGTAGAAAGCTGGCACTGCGGCAATAATGTCTTTGAATACATTTGAATCAAAAGCTACCCCACTTGATGAAAATATTTTAACACCCCATGTCTTGTAAAAATTACTAACGTAGGGGTGGGAAAAAAATACATCAGTGGGATTTGTCAACACCCTATTTATGTAAGCAGCCCCCAATAGTTTGAAGGGAAAGGAAAGGAGTCAGCTGGTCTGGCAGAAATGCTAAAAACCCAAAAAACCAGTGTCACTATCCAGAAAATCGAACCTCTTCTTTGCTAAGGAAAATGAAGTGAGAAGTGGTTGTACCGTCTTTTAAACCAGTTATTTCTTGACAAAACGACCCAAACCCACGGTACCTTAGCTTTTCAATGGTGGTTTTTTTATCTGTAAACAGCAGTCGGATCAATGTCTTCCTTTTGAGATAGACCACAAATCCAGCGGCAAGGAGACACAGGATGGTCACCAGGATTCCTATCGTTAAACCTTGGTTATCTGGAACAAAATGCACTGGACTCAGGGAGGGAGGCAGTTACAGTGAAATGCGGGAAGTATCAAATTGTGACATTTATGGCAAAGCGAACTCTGAAGGAAGGAACAGAAATGAAGTGGGTAAATCCTGGACTGATGTACTGATCAATTCGTCTTACTTCAAGGGTCGTGTCTGAGGTTCAGTCTATGTCGCCATCATTTTTTCTGACAACTCTGGAACTTGCTGAACAGGAATAGAGTCTGGGAGGTGGGACCACAGCCCTGGCCACACAGCTCCCCCACCCCAACCCCCCCGTCCCCCAGGTGTGACAACAGCAGGGGAATGTGGCCACAGAAAGTAACAGGGAACCATCGTTAAAATCCTGTCACAATGAAAGTGGCCCCCGAACTAAAATCTTTCCAGCCCTTGTCACAAATATGTTACTCCAGGCTCCTTCCTTCTCTCATTCTTTGCATGGAGTCTGTTTTATTTGGATTTTTTTGTATTTTTTTTTAGACAGAGACTTTATTTCTGGACATGGTCACATTAGAAGGTGGAAAAAAGAAAAAGAAAAGTCATAACTTAAATGAAATGCCCATGGGTTTTGTTTTCTTATGTTAGGCACTTAAAACACAGCCTTGGCAGGCAAACCCTTTCTCTGGGAGGATGCTGTTTATGTTCTCTAAGGAAACATCCCTTTTCTGTGATTTGATCCCATTTTGTTTAGTACAAAGACACTGAGACTCCTCAAGGGTGTGGAAAGGAAGCGAAGCTCAAACCATCAGTGTGGTTTCTCATGCAGCCATGGTCCCACCGTCTGGGAGGACTCTAAATGCCAGGACGTACGGGGCAGTTTCTACTGGACTGTGAGCTACTGGAAGAACGAACCTCCATCCGTTGGTCTCTGTTTTCCCGCCAGCAACGATCAGGGTGTGCCTCACAGAGTAGGTGCACAGCAGGCCTCGCAGCCGCTGGTGATGGCTGTGGAGGTGGCCTCCATTTCCCAGGCTCCCCCCACCCTGCCTCCGACCGGGGGTTCCGCTGGCTACGCACCAGAGCGGCAGCCACTCCACTCTGGGAAGAATGCCTTCACACTCTCTCCGTTTCTGGACTTTGTCCCCAGCTGACAAGCCCTATCAGGGACGTGTCTTAGCCTCAGTAAGACAATCAACATATGACAGTCTTGATTCACTTGTGAGTGTTACTGGAAAAGCAGTGCTTCTGGTTTCCTGGCCAAACCATCATTCTTTTCAGACTGTGAGCTGGCCGTCACAGGGGGCTCTGGCTGGAGTTCTGTTGTCTCTTAACAAAGCTAATTAAAAAGTGAGCAGCAAGAGTCTTGAGCCCATAATTTCTAGTTCCTTAAAATCAACCCCTAAGTCTTAAACTGATCAGTTTATCCAATTGAACATTTACTGGGCGCACAAACTGGACTTCCCACACCCCAGGTCACCCGTCTCCATAAACGGCAGCTCCGTCCATCGAGCTGCTCAAGCCAGGAACCTGGGCAGTGTTGTGACTTCACTGTCCCCATGTCCGGTGTAAGCACTGTGTCCTGTGGGGCTACGTCCCCTCCCAACAGCCCCCCTCTCTGAGTCCCACTGTTACCCCCTCCCATCACAGTGCTTATCATGCCCCACTGTGCTTGCTAAATGGCTCCCCAGGCTCCGGAAGAGTGGCTGGCGTGTGGCAGATACTTGAGAGGTACTTGCTTCACGAGCAACTGAGCCATAGTCAGGCTGGGGAGCAGAGGGTCATGGGGCAGGGAGGCCCAGGCCATGGGGGCAGGGAGGTCCAGGCCATGGGGGCAGGGAGGCCCAGGCTATTGGGACAGGGGGGCCCAGGGCATGGCTCTGCCAGGCACAGCTGTCAGCTGGCTGCTCACAGCTGTCTTTTGCATGTGTTTCGGGGGAGGTGTTAAACATCCTGTCTTTTATGAAATGATGGCGGTGGTGGATGGGGTTGGGCTCTTCAGTTGTTTCCATTTTTTAAAGTATTCTTACTTGCTATAACGAAGAGTTGGCGCCTGTGGATTCCCCAGCTGTTTTGAAACCCCCAAACCTGAGTACCACTAGTCATGCGTGTCCACACCAGAGAGACCCAGAGTGGCTGCCCCTCTCCTGCCATCTTCCCCAATTCCTTCCCACACCATCTGGTTTACCTGAATGCGAATGGAATGGGTGGCAGGGTCCCTGTGGATTAAAAACTAAAACTCTGCTATTTTTGGACAACAAATGCTTAAAGGTCTGTCAGAAATTAACTCAGTTGCTGCAAGAGCCCAGTCGTCAAGCCTGAGAGGTCAGTGAGGAAAGGGGACGCTGGGCCAGGCCCTGGTTTCTTCCCTGGAATGGATGCTCACTAAAAGGCAACGTGTGCTGGTCCCTTTTCTACTGGCTGCCTGGCCTGGCCCCAGAGAGAGGTAACCTGAGCTCTGGGAACAACGCTGAGCCACGCCCACAGTCTACAGAAGGATGACTGGAGCTTGCTGCCCTTCCTCAGCACGATGTCTCTACACATGTGCCTGCCGGGCGGGTCCTTCCCTCCGGAGAGCTGCCTCACCGCCTGGCCCTGCACAGCCCTGTTGTGTCTGCTGTCATGGTTACGATGGCAAAGCCACAGATTCAGCACTGCCAGTCCCAGCAGGACGTGGGGACGCGTGGTGTCCTCTGCAGCAGCACCGGCCACGTCTGAGTGTCACGGGGGCACAGGTGAGCACCGAGGTGACAAGGCAGGTGGGCTTGGTGAGTTCTCGCTGCTCCCGGCCCCCGAGCTGCGCTCGGTGTGGGCTCTCTGCAACTTTTTGTCTTGCCTCTTGCACTTTAAAAGAGACATCATTCAGACTTGTCCCTTACCTACCTGACAAGTGCTCAGAGCGCACAGAACCGTACCAGGAGACACTGCTAAAGGTTGCCTGAGGAGAAAAGAACTGAGGGTTCGAGCCCAGCGTCTGCTAGGAGCTTCTTTGGGGATAGACAGACTTTTGTTTCAATCTTAGCTGTGTGACTTTAGAAGGTACTTAATGTCCCTGAGCCTCAGGTCCTTTTCTATGTAAAGAGGAATAATAATCCCCACTTCGGCATGTGTAAGGATTAGGTGAGATAATGCCTAAAACACGCTCGGCATGGACCCCACACATACCACCTGCTCCTCCTGCTGCTGGGGGACCATTACCTTTATTAGGAGGAGGGCTCTTTCTAGTAGCAGATTTAAAGGGCCTTACACTTCACACCTCTTCCTGGACTTTACAGAGCCCTCTGATCTGACATGGAGCTCATACCCCATGGGGCGGCTGCTGTAGACATGACTCAGCTAAGACCAGTGTCGCAGCGGAACCCCGCAAACTCAGCCTTGTGGTCACAGCCGAGCCAGGGGCCTCGCAGAGACCAGGCAAGTCGAACCCTCAGGCTGCGTCAGCCCCCGGGGGTCCCACCACGCTTCCTGCCCTCGTGGCTACACCTGCACCCGCACTGATGGCTGGGGAGCCCTCTGCCTTGTTTGGAAGGCCTCCCACCTGGCTTCCTGCTCCCCCCAGGAGCTCCACGCCCCCTCCATGGGATGCGCTGTCCTCACCAACCTGCTTGCCGGATGGGTCCGCTGTCTGTGCTTCCTCCAAAGCCAAAC